>NC_054469.1:8393476-9770544 GCF_017639515.1 Carcharodon carcharias | reverse complement strand
CGTGAGAACAAGTTCAGCCAGACGGAGGAGAGTAGTGGTGGATGGGGATTGTTCGGGCCTCTGTTCGAGGAAGAAGCTAAGGGCCCTCAGACCATCCTGGTGGGGGATGGAGGTGTAGAGGGATTGGACGTCCATGGTGAAGAGGAAGCGGTTGGGGCCAGGGAACTGGAAATTGTTGATGTGACGTAAGGTGTCAGAGGAATCACGGATGTAGGTGGGAAGGGACTGGACAAGGGGAGAGAGAAGGGAGTCAAGATAACGAGAAATGAGTTCTGTGGGGTAGGAGCAAGCTGAGACGATCGGTCTATCGGGGCAGTTCTGTTTGTGGATTTTGGGTAGGAGATAGAAGTGGGTCGTCCGAGGTTGGTCGACTATCGGGTTGGAAGCTGTGGGAGGAAGATCTCCAGAGGAGATGAGGTCAGTGACAGTCTTGGAAACAATGGCTTGATGTTCAGTGGTGGGGTCATGGTCCAGGGAGAGGTAGGAGGAAGTGTCTGTGAGTTGACGCTCAGCCTCCGCGAGGTAGAGGTCAGTGCACCAGGCAACAACAGCACCACTCTTGTCAGCGGGTTTGATGACAATGTCAGGGTTGGATCTGAGAGAATGGAGTGCAGTAAGTTCAGAGAGAGACAGGTTATAATGGGTGAGAGGAGCAGAGAAATTGAGACAACTAATGTTGCGCCGACAGTTCTCAATGAAAAGATCAAGAGAAGGTAAGAATCCAGAGGGAGGGGTCCAGGTGGAGGGAGAATATTGGAGATGGGTAAAAGGATCCGTTGAACTGGGAGAGGACTCCTGCCCAAAGAAGTGAGCCCGGAGACGAAGACGGCGGAAGAAGAGTTCAGCATCATGCCGAGCCTGAAATTCATTGAGGTGAGTGCGTAAGGGTATGAAACTAAGTCCTTTGCTGAGCACTGAACGTTCAGCATCGGAGAGGGGAAGGTCAGGGGGTATAGTGAATACACGGCTGGGGTTGGGATTGGAAGATGAGAAGTTGCTTGGTGCACAGACTGAGGAAAGAAAGCGGTGAAGATATCTCTGCGAGAGAATTGTTATGGTATTTGTCTCAGTGATTGAGAATGAGGATTTTGAATGAGCGGTGAAAGGTGGAACAAGGTGAGATGCTCAAAGTAGGAAAAAGTGCCAGAAGAGTTGGTCAGGCCAAGTTGTGATTTGGTGATAACCATATGGCTACTGCAACGGTCTGGTAGGGAAAGCGGTCAAAGGTGTGGCCGGGTGCAGAGGTTTTATCTTCGGGGAAGGTGGATTCAACTGTGGATTAGGCCATCGCATCCTTGTTTTCAGAATCTTAGATTCTGGAAAAGTCCCAGAGGATTGGAAAACTACCAATGTAGCACTTAACTATATGCCAGTTAGCTTAACATCTGTCATTGGGAAAATGTTAGAGTCTATTATAAAAGATGTAGTAGCAGAGCATTTAGAAATACATAATATAATCAAGCTGAGTCAGCATGGCTTCATGAAGGGGAAATCATGCCTGACAAATTTATTAGAATTCTTTGAGGAAGTAACAAGCAGGATAGATAAAGAGGAACCAGTAGATGTAATATATTTGTAATATATTTCCAAAAGGCGTTCGATAATGCACTGCACATAAGGCTGCCTAATAAAATAAGAACCATGGTGTTGGGGTAGTATATTAGCATGGATAGAGGATTGGCTAACTAACAGAAGACAGAGAGTTGGAATTGGGGGGGCATTTTCAGATTGGCAACCTGTAACAAGTGGATCGTCATAGGGATCAGTGCGGGGCCACAATTATTTACAATATATATTAATAACTTGGATGAGGGAAATGAATGTACTATTGCCAAGTTTGAGATGACACAAAAATAGGTGGGAAGGTAAGTGGTGAGGATGACACAAGGAGTCTACAGAGGGATATAGACAGGTTAAGTGACTGAGCAAAAACTTGGCAGATAGAATATAATGTGGGAAAATGTGAGGTTATGCATTTTGGCAGGAAGAATAGAGGAGCTGAATATTATTTAAATGGAGAAAGACTGCAGAAAGCTACAGCACAGAGGGATTTTGGGGTCCTTGTGCATGAATCCCAAAAAAGCTAGCATACAAGTTCAGGAGATAATAGGGAAGGCATATGAAATGTTGTCCTTTATTTCAAAGGGTCATGCATGAATCCCAAAGGAGCTAGCAACAAGTTCAGGTAATAGGGAAGGCAAATGGAATGTTGTCCTTTATTTCAAAGGGAATGGAGCATAAAAATAGGGAAGTCTTACTAAAGCTATACAAGGCATTTGTTAGACAACACTTAGAATTCTGTGAACAGTTTTGGTTCCCTTATCTAAGGAAAGATATAGTGGCATTGGAGGCAGTCCAGAAAAGGTTCACTAGGCTGATCCCAGGTATGGAGGGACTTTCTTATGAGGAGAGGTTGAGTAGGTTGGGCTGGTACTCATTGGAGTTTAGGAGTATGAGAGGTGATCCTATTGAAACATATAAGATTCTTAGGTGGCATGACAAGGTAGATGCTGAGAGGTTGTTTCCCCTTGTGGGAGAGTCCAGGACCAGAGGACATAATCTCAGAGTAAGGGGTCACCCATTTAAGACAGAGTTGAGGAGGAATTTCTTCTCTGAGGGTAGTGAATCTGTGGAATTTTTTACCGCAGAGGGCTGTAGAGGCTGGGTCGTTAAGTATATTCAAGGCCAAGATAGACAGATTTTTAATCGATAACGAAATCGGGTTATGGGGAAAAGGCAGAAAAGTGGAATTGAGGATTAACAGATCAGCCATGATCTCATTGAATGGTGGAATGGATTCGATGGGCTGAATGGCCTACTGCTGCTCCTGCATCTTATGGTCTTATGAAATAGGTATGGTGAAGTCCAGAAGCTATGTGAAGTACAGGATTACAGGGCAAAAGAAATGGTAAAGTTGGAGGTCACCGTAGGGTCCAGAATCTAGGTAATGTACTATGGCTCGTTGGAGTGAAACTCTGGCCAGGAACCAGACTGTAGCTGAAAAAGCAGTAAAACTAGTAGGCCAATCACAGACTTAGCAGCGAATGACAACAATGAGGGAAGGCTGTGGACTGATCAAAGTTACTTAAAAAAAAATTAAGCAATTGATTAGCAGAGCAGTGACACAGCAGTTGACTTATCAAATTACCCTGTATCCCATGTGCATTTGCCTTCTTTATAAGTCTCTCATGTGGGAGAACTACGGTGTAGTTCAGTTCCAGTGAAGAAGTGTAATCTTGGTGTCCGCAGAATTCAGAATTTGGAAGCCAAAAATTTTGAACAAAGATCCAGAACTCGCAAAGGAAAGCAGCGTGTGTTCGTGGGATGGGCAATGATACTTTAAACTAGCAGTTTACTAGTTGTTAGGGCTAAGGTGTGCTTTCTATTAGAGTCTGGGGAACCTACAATGGAATAGAGGAAATGCAAAGGATGGCCCCAAATGGTCAAGGATGGAGGTACGGAACAAAGAACTGCCTGGTGAGCTGACAGACAAGGAGCCACTTTTGAAAAAAAATATAAAAAACCTTCCTTGGGTAAGATCGGAACTGTACACACCACTCCAGGTGACATCTTACCAAAGCTCTATATAATTGCAGCAAATTGCACCACAACCCCGTATAAGGGGTAGGAAGAAAAATGGAACTAAAAGTGATGGAGTTGGGAACTGACCAACAGCTAGAAGGCTAACATCCTCTTTTTGCCTTCCTAAATACTTGCTGCACCTGCATGTTAACTTCTTATGACTTCTGTACATGAGATTATAACATTTTGAACAAAATTTCTCTAATACTTGAAGTTTGGGCCATGTGCACAACATTAAAACATATTCCAATAGGGCAATGTTTCTATAGGGCTTTGCAGGATGATCTCAATGGGAGTGCTGGAGGAATGGAGTAAGTTTGTTAATGTACAAATTCACCTGAATGGCCTATACTTGTCTTTCCAGATCCATTTACTTTGGAATAAAAATCTCTACAGATTACTGGTGGACAATTAATGTTAAACTACATGGAATGGATGAGGTAAGCTTTGTATTTTCGATGTTAACTTAATGAAGTTTAATAAAGTGCCACATAATAGGCTTGCCAGCAAAATTGAAGCCCATGGAATAAAAGGGACAGTAGCAACAATTTATATAGTGCCTTTAATGTAATGAAATTTCCCAAGGTGCTTCACAGGAGCCTTATTAAACAAAGTATGTCACCATGTTACGTAAGGAGATATTAAGTCAGATGTCCAAAAGCTTGGTCAAAGAGGTAGGTTTTATGGAGTGTCTTAATGGAGGAAGGAGGTGTAAGGAGGGTATTCCAGCTCTTGGGTCCTAGGCAACTGAAGGCACAGCCACTAACAGTGGAGTAATTTTCATTGGAAATGCACAATAGGGCAGAATTAGAGGAGTGCAGATACCTAAGGGTTGTGGGGCTGGAGGAGATTATAGAGATAGGGAGGAGAGAGGCCTTGGAGGGATTTGAAAACAAGATGAGAATTTTAAAATCAAGAAGCTGCTTGACCGGGAATTAATGTAGGTCAGTGAGCATTGGGATGTTAGAGAAACAGGACTGGGTGCGAGTTAAGACAGAGGCACCAGTGTTTTGGGTGACCTAAGTGTATGGAGGGTAGAATGTTGAAAATCAGCCAGGAGTCTAGAAAAGTCGAGTCTAGAGCTAACAAAGGCATGGATGAGGGTTTCAGCAACCGATGAATTCAGATAGACAAAGTCAGGTGACATTATGGAGGTAGAAGTAGGTGATCTTAGTGCTGGGGTGAAAATGAGGTTTGGAAGCTCATCGTGGGAACAAATGTGACATCAAGGTTACGAACAGACTGGCTTAATCTTGGACTGTTGACTGGGAAAGGAATAGAGTTGGTAGCTAGGAGTTTGGAGCTGGGACCAAAAACAATGGCTTCCCAATATTTAGTTGGAGGAACTTTCTGCTCATCCGCACTGAATGTCAGATAAGCAGTCTGATATTTAGCAACAGTAAAGGAGTCAATATAGTGGTGGTAAGGTAGGATTGGGTGTCATCATTGTACATGTGAAAACTAATGCTGTGCCTTTGGATGATGTTGCCATATGATGACACCGAGGATCAGCATGCAGATGAAAAATAGGAAGGGGCCAAGGATAGATCCTTGGTAATGGTGCAGGAGCAGGAAAAGATGCCATTGTAAGTTATTCACTGGCTACAATTAGATAGGTGGATACAGATGAGAGCAGTCCCACCCAGCTGGACAACAGCGGAGAGGTGTTGGAGGAGGATGATGTGATCAACTGTGGTAAGGCCCACAGACAGGGTGAGAAGAGGAGGAAAAGTTTTGATCCTAGTTTGGGAAAGGTTTGTGACTAATGCCTTACCAAGTGAATACTTGAAGAGAGTATTCAGTCACTTTTCTGAGGTCATCCTTTTTGTCCATTTCAGTATTATGTGCTGACAGTACCTGATGTCTGTTCACTGCCGTTGTAGCCTCTTAATTTCCTCTGTTTCTTCTACAATAACTTTAGTCCATCCAGTATCCTAGTTTCTTTGCCTTCCCTCTGCACTTGTCTCCATGTCGTGACAACGCCATTCTTGATTGTACTAGTTATGAAAATATTTAGTTCATGGTTCATGTTAATATTTTAGAGGTAATTTTTAGCTCTGGGAAGATTAAAATTTAACTGTAGAAAATGGAATAAATGCAATTAAAGCAACTTGGAATCTATTGCACTCAAAACACTTGGGTCATGTTGACTTGAGGGGTTAACAGCTAGAAAGGTAAAAGCCATAAAACAGACGGTGGGCGTACTTAAATGGAGAACTGGAGATATGGTGTCCACACTGCTAGCAAAGAAATGCAGTCCAGAGAGATGTTTTGTTTTGGGAGTCAGAGCTAAATTAGTTTAAAAGCATAGTTAACCTGAAAGGCTACATTATCATGGAGATAGATGGAACTTAAGGTTCTCTGGTTTCAATTTAACTGAGTGTTCTGCAGCAGGGGAAAAGGCTGGGAGAGGAACTTAGTTGCAGTTTGGACCAGGTGTGGTTTATAGCTCACGGAGAAAACCTGGAAACTGTTCGCAGTCTCCAGGCATTTAGGGCTTAGAGAAGTCCTGGAGAGCAGAGAAAGTGGGAGAAGGTCATTGGTTCCGTGCTGGAGAGGGTGAGGGCTCAGAAGAAGCCCTGGGAGCCATTTATAACTCAGTGCGGCCAAGAGACTGGAGTTCAGAGAAATCCTGGGGCAGTACCAGCTTAGTGAAACTAGCAGTCTGCAAAAGAGTTGGAATAGGAAGCGAGAGTGCAGCCTTGTGAGACCCATGGTACAGTGTCATGAGAAGAGATTGAACCATCGGGAGGTGAGCAGTCATTGAGGTAGTCCGAGTTGGGGCGGCTTTTGAAGTAATTCAGAGGCTACATCTTCGAAAGTGAAGAGTTGAAATCCCTCGTGTGAGAGAGAACATTTTAACAAGATTTTGTGACTCATGGTGGTCACTGGTATCTGGGCGAATTGCTGAGAAATCCATGGGATCTCTCTTGGTTGCATCTGCCATTTAATTTGCAGGTGGTTTCTTCAAACACAATTTGCCTGTTAATTCATATTTACCTTGTTAATTCTGAATGTTAAGAGCTTAAGTTGGATATTGTAAATTGTTTTATTTTTCTGAATTTGTATAGAAAAGTTTATTTTGTTTGTTTATAACTGTGGAATCTTGTGTCTTTATTCTCTTAGTCAGTACCTGGGATTTGAAACTTTGCCTGCTTTAAACAAAAGGTTGCTGGTCCCTAACTGGGTTGTACTTTGTCACATCTATGTCCAATTGAGAAAGCAATTAGTTTACTGTCTTATCTAAAAGAGAGCACTTCTGACAGTGCAGCTGTTCCTCAGTATGTAGTAGAGTGTGCACCTGGATTATATGCTCAAACCACTAGAATGGGATTTGAACCTTTTGCCTCAGAGAGGAGAGAACTACCCATTGAGCCAAGGCTGACTTAGTGTCACTGAAGTCATTTAGCTAGCAGCTCAACATATCTGAAACTAAAAAACTAAATTTTCCTTTTTAAAGGTTAAATGTAAAAATCAGTGATTGAAAGACTTGTTTTATTTTGATGTCTGCTCTCTAAGAGACCATGTGGTGATCTGTTGTAAGTGTTGTGTTCTTCTTGGATTCTGTCAGAACAGCCAGGACTTCATAGACACAATGTCCGCCTGCCACCAGCGAGGGGCAGACCTCATCGTGGAGGGAGCAATTAAGAACTCAGGTTTGTACATCAAGCTGGGGCAGGGGCTGTGCGCCTTCAACCATCTGCTCCCGCCGGAGTACACCAACACTCTGCGAATTCTAGAGGACAAGGCCATCAACAGGAGGTACAAGGAGGTATGTCTGTTTGTGTTACCCTTTGTGAATTATGTTATCATTAGAGGTAGAACTAGGAACTCCTGGCTTTTCATGCCTGCAGAGTTGGCATTAAACACCTCTCAGTACAGAGCCTGGTTAGGTCAGAATCCAGCTTCCTGTCCACACTGCATCAAAACTTTCCTGAGCTCCAACCTCAAACATGCAGATTCCAATGCAGCCATCTTCCAATATGCATTTCCAACCACACCCATTCATATGACTTGTCTAAGTCTTTGTGCCTGTTAATGTAAAATTGGAGGCCACTTCATGCTGAGCTCCAAGAATCAGCTCACACTTGTTCAAACTCATCTGACCGAAGATTCTTGGAGCTAGACAAGACAAGGCATTCCTGTGCAAAGTGGTTCTGTCGGGTCAGAATCTGACCCATTGCACCAACATCTTCTCTGGGCTGCATTTGAACTAGGTGAGAATTTGACCCAATGCACCATTCATTGTCTAGGTTGGATTTGAACCAAGTCAGAATCTGATCCATTTCACCACCCTCTCCCAGACTAGATCTAAACCAGTTGAGAATTGGACCCATTGCACCACCTATTCCCTTCATCAAGAACCTACTTCCTTGCATTATATGTATATATAAAAGACAGTGTAACCTTCTCTTCTGACATTGCCAGGTCGATGCATTGTTCCTTGAAGATTTTCAAACCACTCCGGATAAGTTGTTCAAATGCTTCGACCAGAAGCCATTCGCAGCTGCCAGTCTATCTCAGGTCCACAAGGCAGAGCTGTATGATGGGACATCAGTGGCTGTTAAAGTAGGTACATTTGGTAGCAGTGATAGCAGTAGCAGGTATCACAGGCTAATCTTAGACTCCAAAATCATTGCTTGACCAATTGATACCAAAATAATAAATGTTGTAATCTGCTTCAAACTTCAAATATTTCACCGTGTTATATCTTCTCAAGTTTGAGTGGTGTAGTTGTTACTGAGATTACCAGTCCATTTATAGGAACAGGAGAAAACCATTCAGTTCCACAAGCCTGTTCCTCCATTTAATGATAAATGACTGATCTTTATCCAAACACCATCCACCTGCCTTAGCTCCTTCTATATCTCTGTCTAGCAAAACTTTATTAATCTCCGATTTTAAATTATTAATTGAGCTAGCAATGAGCTTTATGTGGGAGACAGTTCCAAACTTCTTATCACCCTTTTATGTGGAAAAAGCATTTCCTAACTTCACTGCTGAATGGCCTGGCTCTGATTTTGTCCCTTTGTCCTAGACAATCCCACCAGTGAAAAAATCTCTATCTATCCAATCAATTCCTTACAAAATTCTCAAAACTTCAAATCAGGGGTCACTGTTTAAAAATAAGGGATTGCCCATTTAAGACAGAAATGAAGAGAAATTTTTTTTCTCACAGAGGGTTGTGAGTCTTTTAAACTCTCCTCCACAAAAAGCAATGGAAGTAGAGTTTTTGAATATTTTTAAGGCAGAGGTAGATAGATTCTTGGTAAGTAAGGGGATGAAAGGTTATAGTGGGTTGGTGGGAATGTGGAGAAATCAGATCAGCCATGATCTTATTGGCTGAGGAGGCTCAATGGGCTGAGTGACCTATTCCTGCTCCTAATTCGCATGTCCATATATATGTAAATCATCCCTTAATCTTCTTTATTTCAGGGGATTTAGTTTACATAATCTAATCCTTTGAACTCTGGAAACATTCTGGTGAATCTTCACTAGATTCCTTCCAAAACCAATATGAAAAAGTGTTGTGTCCAGATCTTTACACAGTCTTCCAGGTGTGACCTAACCATTGCTTTGTGTAGCTGCGGTAACTTTTCCTCCACTTTATATTCTTACCCTCCAGCTATGAAGGCTAACATTCCATTGGCCTATTTGAGTACTTGAGTACATTATAGTGATCTGTGCACTTAATTTATTATGAGGTGGATCAGCTAGCTTTAAAATTCTCACTGTAACGACAGTACCCAGTGACTTTTACATTTGGCACAGTTTCTTCCCCCATGCTGGAACATTTTAAATACATTGAAATGCTTTGGGACTAGAGGTTTACACAGACTGTGCAGGGGGCATCTGAGTGGGGCCACACGCCAGTGTTCATTCTGTACTGAGATACATCTCCAAACACATTCTGCAGGACCGTGAATAGGGAGCGGGTCCTTGAACAATGAAGAGAATGCAAGTTAGGAGGAAATTAATAAAGAAATAACTTGCATTTCTATGACACCTCTCACAAGGTAAAAGACCGCGAGAGGAGCCGGGAGTTCAGAAAGAGCGTGAGAGGAGCCTGGAGAACAAAAAGAGTGCAAGAGGAGCTGGGAGAGGTTAAAACAGCGAGACTTCGGGACAGAGAGGTTAAAACAGCGAGACTCAAGTAGGATTAAGGGTAAAATAAAAGCAAGGGTCCATATTCTGTTCAGTTAAGATATGTCTGGGGAGCTCAGTCTGGTGATTTGCACATCCTGCGCTATGTGGGAAATCCTAGATGTTCCTGGCAGTCTGGATGACCATCTGTGCAGGAGGTGCCTCCGACTGGAGCAACTGGAGCTCTGGGCTTTGGAGCTTGAGCGGCAGCTCGGGGCGCTACGGTGCATTCACGAGGCTGAGAGGTTCATGGATAGCACGTTTCAGGACATGGTCACCCTACAGCTTAAGAAAGTGCAAGCAGAGAGGGAATGGGGACCAGGCAGATAGTGAGGAAATCCCCTGAATGCATCTCACTCGCAAACTGTTTTTCAGCCTTGGAAAACGGTAAGAGTGACGGTTCCTCTATGGAGGCCAGCCAGAGCCAAGGTCATGGCACTGTGGGTGGTCCAGCTGCCCGAGGGGTGGGGTGGAGGAGGAAGAAGTGTGGATGGGTAATAGTGGTAGGGAATTCGTTATCGAGGGGAGTAGACAGGTGCGTCTGCGGCCGTAGACGTGACTCCAGGATGGTATGCTGCCTCCAGGGTCAAGGATGTCATGGAACAGCTGCAGGGCATTCTGAAGGGGGAGGGTAAACAGCCAGAGGTCATGGTCTATGTTGGGACCATGACTCAGGAAGAAAGAGAAATGAGGTCCTGCAAGCAGACTTTAGGGAGTTAGGTAGGAAATTGAAAAGCAGTACTTCAAATCTAGTAATCTCCAGATTACTCCCGATGCCATTCAGTAGTGAGTATGGGAACAGAAGGGTAGAGCAGATGAATATGTGGCTGGAGACATGGTGCAGGAGGGAAGGCTTTAGATTCCTGGGGCATTGGGACCATTTCTTGGGGAAGTGGGACCTGTACAAGTTGGACAGGTTACGTCTGAACAAGAACGGGACCAACATCCTCGTGGGGAAGTTTGCGAATGCAGTTGTGATGGATTTAAACTAAATTGGCGGGGGATGGGATCCTGAAAAGTAGTTCAGAAGGGAGAGAAGCTGAGATGGAATTAGAAGCTAAAACGCTAGTAAGTGAGTCTGGAAGGCAGAGGAAGCATAAGCTCTAAGAAATAAGTGAGTTTAGCAATGCTAAATGGGATATATTTTAATGCAAGGAGCCTGAGGAATAAGGTAGATGAGCTGAGAGCACAGATAGGCACGTGGGAGTATGATATAGCTATAACCAAGACTTAGTTAAAAGAGGGGCAGGATTGGCAGCTCAACATTCCTGCTTATAGGGTATTCAGATGAGATGGGGGGTGGGGTGTCACAATATTGATCAAGGAATCGATTATTGCAGTGAGAAGGGATGATATCTTGGAAGGATCATCAAATGAGGCCATATGGGTAGAAGTAAAAAAACACAAAAGGGGCAAACACACTGTGTACTATAGGCCCCCAAATAGTCAGGGAGAGATAGAGGATCAAATATGTAATCAAATTTCAGAGAATTACAAGGCTGTATTTGTTGGGGATTTTAACTTCTAAACATTAACTGGGATAGTTTTAGTGTGCAAGGTAGGGAGGGAGCAAAATTCTTAAGTTGCATCCAGGAAAACATTTTTAGCCAGTACGTAGAAAACCCAACAAGGGAGGGGGCAATTCTGGACCTAATATTCGGTAGTGAGCCCAGGCAGGTGGAAGGCGTATCAGTAGAGGAGCAATTTAGAGATAGTGACCATAACTCAGATTTCGGATAGTTTTGGAAAAGACTAAGGTTGGGCCGGGAATAAAAGTTCTAAACTGAGAAAGGCTAATTTTGCTAAGAAGAGATACGATTTCGCCCAAGTGGAAAGGGAGCAGCTACTTGCAGATAAAACTGTGTCAGAGCAGTGGGAGGCATTCGAGGAGGAAATAGTGAGAGTACAGGGCGAATATGTTCTCATAAAGACAAAGTGGGGGACAAAGTCCGGAGAACGCTGGACGTCAAGGGACATAAAGGTTATGGTTAAGAAAAAAAGAGAAGCTTATGCCAGATACTATGGGCTCAATACTGCAGAGTCCCTAGAGGAGTATAAAAAGTGCAGGGGGTAACAAAAAGGAAATTAGGAAAGCTAAGAGAGTGCATGAGAAATCATTGGTGGATAGAATAAAGGAAAACCCAAAGGCGTTTTTTAAATATATAAGGAGCAAGAGAATAACTAAGGAAAGAATAGGGCCAATTAGGGACCACAGAGATAATGTGCGTGTGGACCCGGAAGATGTGGGTACAGTCCTCAATGAATACTTTGCGTCGGTCTTCACAATAGAAAAGGACGACGCAGGTATAGACTTCATGGTGGAGGACTGTGAAATATTAAGGAAATTAACATAGAGAGAGAGGAGGTGCAAGCAGGTTTAGCAGCCTTAAAAGTGGATAAATCTGTAGGGCCGGATGAGATGTATCCCAGGCTGTTGAGGGAGGCAAGGGAAGAGATATCAAGGGCCCTGGCAGTAATATTCAATTCTCTCTGGCCACAGGTGAGGTGCCAGAGGAATGGAAGACTACTAACGTTGTCCCATTATTAAAAAAGGGAGAAGGGGATAGACCAGGAAATTACAGCCAGTCAGTCTAACCTTGGTGGTGGGGAAGTTAATAGGAAGAATTCTGAGGGACAGAATATATCTATACTTGGAGAGACACGGATTAATCAGGGATAGTCAGCGCGGATTTGTTAAGGGAAGGTCGTGTTTGACAAATTCGACCAAATGTTTTGAGGAGGTAACCAGGAATGTTGATGAGGGTAATGCATTTGATGTGGTCTACATGGACTTAGCAAGGCTTTTGATAAGGTCCCTCATGGCAGACTGGTTAAGAAAGTAAGAGCCCATGGGATCCAAGGCAAAGTAGCATGTTGGATCCAAAATTGGCTGAGAGGCAGGAAGCAGAGGGCGATGGTAGAAGGATGCTTCTGTGACTGGAAGTCTGTTTCCAGTGGGGTTCCACGGGTTCAGTGCTGGGGCCCTTGCTGTTTCTGGCATACAGAAATGATTTGGACTTAAATGTAGGGGGTATGATCAAGAAGTATGCAGATGACATGAAAATTGGTAGGGTGGTAAATAGTGAGGAGGATAGCCATAAACTGCATGATGATATCAATGGCCTGGTCAGTTGGGCAGAGCAGTGACAAATGGAATTCATCCCATAAAAGTGTGAGGTAATGCACTTGGGGAGGGCTAACAAGGCAAGGGATTACACTATGAATGGTAGGACCCTGGAAAGTACTGAAGATCAGAAAAACCCCGGTGTGCATATCCACAGATCCCTGAAGGTAGCAGGGCAGGTAGATGAGGTGGTAAAGAAGGCATATGGCATACTTGCCTTTATTAGCTGAGGCAAAAAATACAAGAGCAGGAGGGTTATGCTGGAACTGTATAAAACGCTGATTAGCCCACAACTGAAGTATTGCATGCAGCTCTGGTCACCACATTACAGGAAAGATGTGATTGTATTAGAGCGGATGCAGAGGAGATTTACCAGGATGCTGCCTGGGCTGGAGGGCCTGAGCTATGAGAAAAGATTGGATAGGCTGGGGTTGTTTTCTTTGGAGCAGCGAAGATTGAGAGGGTACCTAATAGAGGTATATAAGATTGCTGGGCATAGATAGGGTGGATGGGAAGACACTTTTTCCATTAGTGGAGGGGTCAATAACTGGGGGCATAGATTCAAAGTAAGAGATAAAAGGCTAAGAAGGGAGTTGGGGAGAAATCTTTTCACCCAGAGGGTGGTGGGAGTCTGGAACTCACTGCCTGAAAGGGTGGTTGAGTCAGAATGTTGAAGAAGTATTTAGATATTCACTTGCCATAGCCTCCAGGGCTATGGGCCAAGTGCTGGAAAATGGGATTAGTGTAGTCAGATCTTTGTTGACCGGTGTAGACACGATGGGCTAAATGGCCTCCTCCTGTGCTGTAAACGTCTATGAGTCAAGCTTGGGATGTCCCAAAGCGCTTCATGGCCAATGGGTAGTTCCTTTGAAATGCAAGCTCAGTACCAAACAAGCTTTGCCTTTCTCCCCCTTTGCATTCCTGCAAACCTCTACCTCCTCCACTCCCACTAATGGCCACAGCCACCTTTCAGATGTTGATCTGATCTGCTGAACTTTTCCATTTATTTCTGTTCATAAAATTGCATTAGCAAATCTCAGTGGTGATGCTAATGATGAGCTGCAGGATGTGGTGCAAGATCATTGTATGTTACACAGGGAAAGATCACAGAGATCACAAGTGGTGGGCAGAAATTCCAGCTGGCAGCATGGTGAGATGTGCCCAGGGAAGTTGTTTTGCTGCATGTGATTTTTGCTGCAAGCAATTTTTACACAACAGGCACACTTGAAGTGTGGGACACGCTAAGCACAGAAGACTTGCATTTGTATAGCCCCTTCCATGATCACCGGAAATCTCAAAGCACTTTACAGCAAATGAAGTAGTTTTGAAATGTAGTCACTGTTGTAACCTAGGAAATGGAGCTGCCAATTTATGCACAGCAAGCTCCCACAAACTGCAATGTCCAGATAATCTGTTTGTGACGTTGATTAGCCAGGACACTGGGGATAACTCCCCTACTCTTCCTCAAAATAGTGACCATGGGATCTTTTCCATCCATCTGAGAGGACAGATGGGGTCTCTGTTTAACGTCCCATCTGAAAGACAGTACCTTGGCAGTAGATCACTCCCTCAGTATTGCATTGAAGTGACAGTCTTGATTTTTGTTTGTGCTGCAGTGGAACTTGAACCTATGTCCTTCTGACTCAAGAGGCTAACTTCTTTCTTAACTCTGCTTGTAAACTTACAGTTCAATTGCATTTTAACTCCTCCTCTTGCTCCAGGTGCAGTTCATTGATCTACGGGATCGATTCGATGGAGACATTATGACACTGGAGTTTCTCTTGGGTCTAGTTCAGTTGATGCATCCAAAGTTTGCATTCCGCTGGGTCCTTCAGGTAAGTGTCCCCTGTCCTAATGGAAGGGTTGGAATGTTGATTGTAGAATGTTACCTTCTAGATCATACAGCAGTATTTATTACAATCAATGTCCTTGATGGTGTAAGGTTTTTTAAAAAAGAGAAATGAAAGAGAGGCAGTCGATCCATTTGTTTCCCAATCACTTGAGTAATATCTCTTCCCAAGGGATGTATATGGATCAGATAGAACAGTCTTTGGACAGGTCCTTATTTCAGACTCTGGCTGTTTTAACCACCTCAAAACAGGCAGCATCTTAAGTTGCCGTTTGTTTCCAGACTGCAAATTCCAGCATAGTGCAAACATGTATCACTCGTCTTGAAATCAGTATTCTTCAAAACTTATTTAGATCAATTGATCAGCCTTGGTTCAAACATGGACAAAAGAGCTGAACTCCCAAGGTGAGGTGAGAGTGACTGCCCTTGACATCAAGGCAGCATTTGATGAGTGTGGCATCAAGGAGCCCTAGCAAAACTGGAGTCAGTAGGAATCAGGGGGAAAAGTCTCTGCTGGTTGGAGTCATACCTAGCACAAAGGAAGATGGTTGTGGTTGTTGGAGGTCAGTCATCTCAGCTCCAGGACATCACTGCAGGAGTTCCTCAGGGTAGTGTCCTCGGCCCAACCATCTTCAGCTGCTTCATCAATGATCTTCCTTCCACCATAATGTCAGAAGTGGGGATGTTCACTGATGATTGCACAATGTTCAGCACCATTCACAACTCCACAGATACTGAAGCAGTCCATGTCCAAATGCAGCAAGACCTGGACAATATCCAGGCTTGTGCTGACAAGTGGCAAGTAACATTCGCACCACACAAGTGTCAGGCAATGACCATCTCCAACAAGAGAGAATCTAACCATCACCTCTTGATGTTCAATGGCATTACCATCACTAAATCCCCCACCATCAACACCCCGTGGGTTACAGTTGACCAGAAACTGAACTGGACTAGCCATATAAATACTGTGGCTACAAGAGCAGGTTAGAGGCTAGGAATTGTGCAACGAGTAACTTGCCTCCTGACTCCCCAAAGCCTATCCACCATCTACTCCCTGCTTGCCTGGATGAGTGCAGCTCCTACAACATTGAAGAAGCTGGACATTGTCCAGGACAAAGCAGCCCATTTGATTTGCACCACATACACAAACATTCACTCCCTCCATCACTGACACACAGTAACAGCAGTGTGTACCATCACAAGATGCACTGCAGGAATTCACCAAGGCTTCTTAGACAGCAATTTCCAAACCCACAACCACTACCGCCTAGAAGGACAAGGGCAGCAGATAGATGGGAACACCACCACTTGGAAGTTCCACTCCAAGTCACTCACTCACCATCCTGACTTGGAAATATATCGCCGTTCCTCCACTATCTCTGGGTCAAAATCCTGGAACTCCCTCCCTAACAGCACTATGGGTGTACCTACACCACATGGACTGCAGCGGTTCAAGAAGGCAGCTCACTACCACCTTCTCAAGGGCAACTAGGGATGGGCAATAAATGCTGGCTCAGCCAGCGAAGCCCACATCCCATGAATGAATTTAAAAAAAAAAGAACTTGCATTTCTCAACTTCAGTCCATCTCAAAGTATTTTACAACCAATGAAATACTCTTGAAACAAAAATAAAAATACCTGGAAAATCTCAACAGGTCTGACAGCATCTGCGGAGAGGAACACAGTTAACGTTTTGAGTCCGTATGACTCTTCAACAGGACTAAGGAAAAATAGAAAAGAGGTGAAATATAAGCTAGTTTAAGGGGGGGGGGTGGTGGGACAAGTAGAGCTGGATAGAGGGCCAGTGATAGGTGGAGGTAGCTAAAAGATGTCATAGACAAAAGGACAAAGAGGTGTTGAAGGTGGTGATATTATCTAAGGAATGTGCTAATTAAGGGTAGAAAGCAGGACGAGCAAGGTACAGATAGCCCAAGTGGGGGTGGGGTGAAGGGAAGGGATTGAGATAGGCTAAAAGGTAGAGATAAAACAATGGATGGAAATACATTTAAAAATAAAGGAAATAGGTGGGAAAAGAAAAATCTATATAAATTATTGGGAAAAAAGGGGGATCGGAAAGGGGGTGGGGGATAGAGGAGAGAGTTCATGATCTAAAATTGTTGAACTCAATGTTCAGTCCAGAAGTCTGTAAAGTGCCTAGTCAGAAGATGAGATGCTGTTCCTCCAGTTTGCGTTGAGCTTCGTTGGAACAATGCAGCAGGCCAAGGATGGACATGTGGGCATGAGAGCAGGGTGGAGTGTTGAAATGGCAAGCGACAGGGAGGTCTGGGTCATGCTTGCGGACAGACAGAAGGTGTTCTGCAAAGCGGACACCCAGTCTGCGTTTGGTTTCTCCAATGTAGAGGAAACCGCATTGGGAGCAGCGAATGCAGTAGACCAAATTGAGGGAAGTGGAAGTGAAATGTTGCTTCACTTGAAAGGAATGTTTGGGTCCTTGGACGGTGAGGAGAGGGGAAGTAAAGAGGCAGGTGTTGCACCTTCTGTGGTTGCATGGGAAGGTGCTGTGGGAGGGGGTTAAGGTGTAGGAGGTGATGGAGGAGTACTCCTGAAGTGTAGTCACTGATGTAATGTAGGAAATGCGACAGTCAATTTGTACACAGCAAGGTCCCACAAACAGCAATGGGATAATGACCAGGTAATCTGTTTCTTCGTGATGTCTGAAATAAATTCCTGCCAGGACAACGCAGAGAACTCCCCAGCTCTTCTGCAGCATGGTGCCATGGGATCGTTTTTGACCACCTCAGAGGGCATCTGAAAGATTACATACCCAACAATACTCCTTCAGTACTGCATTGGATCATTAGTCTGGACTATATGCGCTCAGGTCTCTGGAGTAGAATCCAAATCCGTGATCATTGAACTCAGTAGTGAGTGCCACCAGCTGAGTTACGTCTGACACAGCTGCCTCAAACCTGGTACTACCTAAACAAATGAGTTAATGCTCCAGTGAAGTGCCTTGGGGTATTTTACTGTTTTTTATTCTTTCACAGCACGTAGGCATTGCTGGCAAGGCCAGCTTTTATTGCCCATCCCCAATTGCCCTTGAGACAACTGAATGATTTGCTAAGCTAATTCAGAGGGCAGTTAACAGCTAATCACATTAGTGTGCATCTGGAGTCACATAATATGCAATAGTTTTTTTTGACTCAGTTGCTCCCTGTTGCAAAACATTCCTTGCTCCAGTGGCCTCTGCATAAATAAATTCTTCTGAGATCTCACATCACTCTCTTGGCGAGTTGATGACTCTTGTTGATGATCCTTCTTAAATAATGGCAATCCTTGGCCCTTTATTCATCTCATATAATACTGCAGGCACTGGAAATCTGAAACAAAAATTCAGAGACCAAACTCTCTACCCCAAAGGGCTGTGGAAGTTCAGTCATTGAGTATGTTCAAGACAGAAACCGATAGCTTTTTGCACGCTAATGACATCAAGGGATGTGAGAATAGTGGGAAAAATGGCGTAAGAGGTAGATGATCGGCCATGATCTGTTTGAATGGCAGGGCAGGCTCAACGAACCGAATGGTCTACTCCTGCTCCTATTTCTATTTAGGCCAGGCCGGGAAAGGACAGTAAATTTCCTTCCCTAAAGGATGTTAGTGAACCAGATGGGTTTTTAATGACAATCTGGTAGTTTCTGATTACTACTATTGATGTTGCCCTTTTATTTAATTAATTAAATTTAACTGCCATGATATAGATTGAAGTCATGATTCTAGATTATTAATCCAGGCCTTTGGATTACTCGTCTAGTCATGTAGCCTCTATGCTACCATACCCTGTAATGATAATGTTGAAAGCATAAGAAGGCATGTTGCTGTTGAATAATCAAATCTCAAATTTGCAAGGTCACATTTAGCATCTACTGGCTAAGAACATAAGAACTAGGAGCAGGAGTAGGTAATTCAGCCCCTCAAGTCTGCCCCGCCATTCAATACGATCATGGCTGATCTCATTCTGGCCTCAACTCCAATTTCCCACCCCCTCACTATAACCTTTCAACCCGTTACTAATTAAAAATCTATCTCCTCCTTAAATTTATTCAGCGTCCTGGCATCCACTGCACTCTGAGGTAGTGAATTCTACAGATTCACGACCCTTTGAGAAAAGTAATTCCTCCTCATCTCTGAATAAAATCAACCACCCCTTAGCCTAAAACTATAGCCTCTCGTTCTAGAATGCCCCACAAGGGAAACAACTTTGTCTATCCCCTTTAGCATCTTATATACCTCAATTAGATCTCCTCATCCTCCTAAACTCTAGCGAGTATAGGCCTAAACTGCTCAATCTCTAAGACAAGCCCCGCATCTCTGGAATCAATCTAGTGAACCTCCTCTGAACCGCCTCCAATGCAACTACATCCTTCCTCAAGTAAGGGGACCAAAACTGTGGACAGTACTCCAGGTGCAGTCTCACCAATGCCTTGTACAGTTGCAACAACACTTCCCTATCTTTATACTCTATTCCTTTAGCAATAAGTGTCAAAATTCCATTAGCCTTACATATTACCTGCTGTACCTGCATACTAGCTTTCAGCGCTTCATGCACGAGAACACCCAGATCCCTCTGCACTGAAGCATTCTGAAGTTTTCTCTCCATTTAAATAATGTCACCTTTTTATTCTTCCGACCAAAATGGATAACCTTACACTTATCCACGTTAAACTACATCTGCCAAATTTTGGCCCATTCACCTAACCTGTCCATATCCATTTGTAAATTTTTTATTTCTTCTTGGCCGGGTGGTTAACAGTGAGGTTGAGTGTCTTGGGCTACAGGAAGATATAGACGGGATGGTCAAATGGGCAGATAAGTGGCAGATGGAATCTAACCCTGAAAAGTGTGAGGTGATACACTTTGGAAGGAATAATTTGACAAAGAAGTATTCAATGAACGGCATGACACTAGGAAGTTCTGAGGAACAAAGGGATCTTGGCGTTTGTGTCCATAGATCTCTGAAGGCGGAGGGGCATGTTAGTGGGGTGGTGAAAAAGGCATATGGGACACTTGCCTTTATCAATCGAGGCATAGATTACAAAAGTAGGGAGGTCATGTTGGAGTTGTATAGAATTTTAGTGAGGTCACAGCTGGAGTACTGTGTGCAGTTCTGGTCACCACATTATAGGAAGGATGTGATTGCACTGGAGTGGGTGCAGAGGAGATTCACCAGGATGAAACATTTAAGTTATGAAGAGAGATTGGATAGACTTGGGTTGTTTTCGTTGGAGCAGAGAAGACTGAGGGGCAACCTGATCAAGGTGTACAAGATTATGAGGGGCATGGACAGGGTGGAGAGGGAGCATGATAGGGACCATAGTTGAAGGGTCAGTCACAAGAGGGCATAAGTTCAAGGTGAAGGGCAGGAGGTTTAGGAGGGATGTGAGGAAAAATTTTTTACCGAGAGGGTGGTGACGATCTGGAATGCACTGCCTGGGAGGGTGATGGAGGCGGGTTGCCTCACATCCTTTAAAAAGTACCTGCATGAGCACTTGGCATGTCATAACATTCAAGGCTATGGGCCAAGTGCTGGTAAATGGGATTAGGTCGGTCGGTCAGGTGTTTCTTGCGTGTTGGTGCAGACTCAATGGGCTGAAGGGCCTCTTCTGCACTGTGATTCTGTGATTGCAACTTATTTTCCCACCTATTTTGGTGTCATCTGCAAATTTAGCTAAAGTACCTTCTATCCCTGAATCCAAGTCATTAATATAAATTGTAAATAGTTGGGGCCCAAGGACCGAACCCTGTGGCACCCCACTAGTTACAGCTTGCCATCCAGTAAAAGACCCATTTATCCCAACTCTCTGCTTTCTGTTGGTTAGCCAATCCTCTATCCAAGCTAATATATTAAACCTGACTCCGTGTGATCTTATATTGTGCATTAATCTTTTGTGTGGCACCTTTGCTTGTCACATCTTCAAAGAACTCTAGCAAATTAGTCAAACACGATTTACTCTTCATAAAACCATGCTGACTCTGATGGATTGCATTTTGACTTTCCAAATACCCCATTACTACTTCCTTAATAATGGACTTCAACAATTTCCCAACGACAGACGTTAAACTAACTGGTCTATAGTTTCCTGCTTTCTGCCTCCACCCCCCTTTTTGAATAAGGGTGTTATGTTAGCATTTTTCCAATCCATTGGAACCCTTCCAGAATCCAGGGCATTTTGGAATATTACAGCCAATGTATCCACTTTCTCCGCTGCCACTTCCTTTAACACCCTGGGATGTAGGCCATCAGGTCCTGGGGACTTGTCACCCTTTAATCCCAATAGTTGCTCAGTACTTTTTCTCTAGTGATGGTGATTGTTCTAAGTTCCTCCTTCTCTATACCCTCTGCACTACCTGTTACTATTGGGGTGGTAATAGTGTCCTCCACTGTGAAAACAGGCAAAATATTGATTAAACGCCTCTGCCATTTCTGTTCCCCACTATTAACTCCACAGTCTCATCCTCCAAGGGACCAACTCTCTTTCCTTTTATCTACTTGTAGAAGCTTTTGCTATCAGTTTTTACATTTTGCGCTAGTTTTCTTTCATAATTTACCGTTGCTCTTTTTATTTTTTTTTTGGTCACCTTTTGTTGATTTTTAAAAGTTTCTCAATCTTCCAGCCTGCCACTGACCTTTGCAATTTGGTATACCTTAGTTTTTGCCTTTATGTTATCTTTAACTTCCTTGCTTAGCCATGGATGCTTTTTCCCAATCTTACCATCTTTCTTCCTCTTAGGAATATATTTTACTTGGGAGGAATTGAATATCTCCTTAAATATCTGCCACTGTTCATCAATTGTCCTACCTTGTAGTCTTCCTGCCCAGTCCACTAGGGCCAAATCTGCCCTCATACCTTTGTTTAACTCCAGAACACTAGTGTGGGACTCCAGTTTCTCGCTCTCAAACTGAACTTGAAATTCCAGCATGCTGGGATCACTCTTCCCTAGAGGATCCTTTACTATGAGATCATTAATTAATCCCATCTCATGACACAAAACCAAATCCAGAAAAGCCTGCTCCCTGGTTGGTTCCACAACATATTGCTCCAAGAAACAATCTCTAATACACTCTATGAACTCTTCCTCGAGGTTACCCTTGCCAATTTGATTAGTCCAGTCTATATGCATATTAAAATCACCCATGATTATTGCCATGACTTTCTTACATGTTCCCAGTATTTCCTGGATTATACTGTGCCCTACTGCTAAAGTACTGTTTGGGGACCTATAGATTACTCCCACCAGTTAATTCTTTCCCTTGTTATTTCTTATTTCTACCCAGACTGACTCTATGTCTTGCTCTCCAGTGCCTATATCATTCCTCACTATAGCACTGACCTCTTCCTTTACCAACAAAGCTACACCACCTCCTTTTCCTTCCTGCCTATCCTTCCGAAACACTCAGTACCCTTGGATATTCAACTCCCCAACCTGTTCTCCCTGTAACCACATCTCAGTAATCGCCACCAAATCATACCTATTTATCTCTAAATGGCTATTCATGTGAATGGATGCATTTTAGAATTGAGCCCCACCACCCCCAGCTCCAGATAACTTTTATTGTTGAACTATCCCATAATCTAGTGTCTTTTGCACTCACTGTATATGGTATTTTATTAGCATAACAGGTTTATTTTAAAAACAGTGATATCTTTGTACACTGAGTACTCTGTTGTATCTGAACAAGTCTCTTAGTTAAGCTTTGGATTTTTAACCTTTCCATGTATAATTAGTCCAATTCTTGTAGCAATGATCAGCGGACAGCACTGAAAATGAGAATTACCATAAAAGTGTCCATTTTGTATCTTGAATCTGCTCCCTCCTTTGAAGGCACTTAATTTACACTGAGATTGTCAGTAGCTCTCAGCATCTGACCCAAGTGGCTGTTCCTTGTGATAGAATCTGAACAGTGTTGGCAGGTTTGATAGTGGGAGATCATAGCTGTGCCTAGACCCTGTCCTCCCCCAATATCAAAAACATGTACTTTTCATCTGAGGTCACTTTATTGGAAGTATGACTTCTGGTGTTTTCTTATTAACCTAACACCTGCACGCCTCCCCACCACACCACTGCCCCTGCCCCCATGGTTACCTGGCCCAGCATTGCAGCAGGCTGTACCTTTATTCACTAAACCAACAGGGAAATTATTTAACAATGTAATTAATAATGGCTGTTAAGAACTGTGTTAGTAACAGATCAAAACCTTCAGATTACATTGCAAACATTACTAACTGAATGCTAATTGAAGTGATGCAACGCCACAATCAGCAACGATTTGTTTGAATGGCAGAACAGGCTAAAGAGACTGAAAGACCTTCTGTTCCTGTGCCAGTCGACTGTTAAGAGTATTAAACTGGTTTAATACGGAAATGTATCGAGTGCCTTGTATGTTTTTCCGCACATGCCATACTCCACAGGACCTGAAGGGGACGCTAGCCCAGGAACTGGACTTCGAGAATGAAGGCCGTAATGCAGAGCGATGTGCACGAGATCTCAGTCACTTCAAATTTATTGTCATTCCCAAGGTGTACTGGGAGCAGACCAGCAAGGTGAGGCTAAAAGAATGGAGTATGTTCTGTCTGTGTGCAGTGAATATGTCTCTGTCATTAAAATTTAATGAAGGCTGCTATTGATGGCTTAGATCTACCTGCTGGGAAATCATCTTGATGGTCGATTCAAGATGGCTTATTTGCTTGGAAGCTGGGTTCATTCTTGCATATTAACCTTTTGTGTGGCATCTTATTGAATGCCTTTTAGAAATCCAAATATACTACATCTACTGGTTCTTCTTTATCTACCCTACTAGTTACATCCTCAAAAAACTAAAACGAATTTGTCAAATATTCACTTGGCAGTACAGAACTTGAATGTAGCTGAACAAAGGAGACATGTTATTGATGTTTTTCATCTTGCACTCATCAGGACAGATGCAAGATTACTAAATTTCAAAGGGAACAACAATTTTACTGCATGAGAAAAGGATGCTGATTGGTTGGCAAGTGGACTCTGGTCAGGGCTTTGCCATGGAGAATGCCTCTGGAAACGGTTGTCTCCATGTTTTTATTTACTTGAAAAAGGCACAATGCTTAGACATATTCTTTCTGTTTGCAGAGGACAGGGCCCTATGTATGAATGTATGCATAGCTTGACTGAGCCACATTGCAAACTCAACTGATAATTTTAAGTTGTTTGTTAGTGTAATTCTTAGCACACTCAAGATTGTTCAGTAAGTGTTGTCCAATCATGGAATCCCATCTTACATTGGACACTGTGTACTGAGTTTTGCAAGCATGGGTTGATTTGAGAATGTTAGTACTCTGCCTATCGTGAACAGCTGAAGGAACCTGTTGTTAGATACGATCCACCAATCATTGGGATAAAGAGCCTACATACCTGGCATTACACCGGCACTAAAACTCATATAGCACATAACTCATTTGTGTGGTAGGCAGAATGATGTTTTGGCTTGACACAGCATCCTGTTAGTGGAGAATACCACTAACGCGTAGTAGCAGCATATGACAGCTAGCTTCACCCGTTATTTTTGAGACACCTTATCCTTCCAGGGTAATTTGAGGCAGACTGGGTACTTTTTAGGACTGAAAGTGATGGCCTTAGGCCCATTCATGAGTTAGCGGGATATTCGGTGAGCATTCTTCACGGCAGTGTCTCGACCACAGTCGACTAGCCGACCATCAGAACCCTTTTCTCATGCATTATATATTGTTGTTCCTTTTGAAATTCCGCATTCTTGTATCTGCCCTGATGAGTACAAGACATTTTTCAGCTATGCTCAAATTTGTCAAATACAATTTCCTTTTCATAAAACTATGTTGATTCTATGCGATCATACAATTATTTTCTAAGTGCATTGTTAAGACTTCCTTAACCATAGATTCCAGCATTTTCCCGACAATTGATGTCAGAATAAGAGACCTGTAGTTCCCTGTTTTCTCTCTCCCCCCTTTCTTAAATAGTAGTGTTGTATTTTCTAACTTGCAATCCACAGGGATCATTCTAGAATCTAGGAAATTTTGGAAAATCATAACCAACACATCCAATAACTATCTCTGCAGCTATCTCTTTTAGAACCCTTGGATGTAGGCTATTAGGTTCTGGGGATTTGTTTCCTTATTTTCCACAATAACTTCTCCTGTGTCTGTCTCTAAGAGATCAACATTTACTTCAGCGACTCTCTTCCTTTTTATATACTTGTGAAAGCTGTTACAATCTATTTTTATGCTCCTGGCTAGTTTACTTTCATTCTGCTTTTTCCTTTTTATCAACTTTTTGGTGGTCTGGTTTCTACAGGTTTTTACAGGCTGCTTTCTAAAACGGTCCCCATCTTCAGACTTACTACTATTCCTTGCCCATTCTCAGCATCTTCTTTTAATTTAATACTATTTGTAACTTCCTTAGTAAGTTGAGAATGGTTCTTTCTTGCTGGGTTTTTGTTTTTGAATAGAATGTATTTTTGTTGGATTACTTTGAATTGTGTCTTTAAATGTTTCCCACTGTTTATTTGCTGCCATACGTTTTTAGTCTATTCACCCAGTTAACCTTGGCCAGCTCACCCCTCATACCTATGAAATTGGCTTTGTTTAAATTTGAAATTCTTATTTGTGGTTGGAATATGTCATTTGTCAAACTTAATGTGGAATTCAGTTGTATTATGATCACTATTTTTAACAGTGAGATTACTAATTTACCCTACCTCATTGCACAATACTTGATCCTTAGTCAGTTCCACAACAAATTGCTCCAGGAAACTAATGTGAAAACATTCTAGAAACTCATCTTCCAGACCACCATTGTCAATTTGATTGTTTCAGTCTATATGAAGACTAAAGATTAACTATTATATTGACTTTGTTACAAACACCAACTATTTCTTTCTTAATGCTCTGTCCAGCAGTTTAACTACTGTTAGGGGGCCTATAAACTCCCACCCATCAGTGTTTTCTGGCCCTTGGTATTCCTAATCTTCATCCATACTGATTCTACTTCCCGAGCTTCAGAACCAAGATCCTTTCTCGCAACTGCCCTTATGTCGTCCTTTAATATCAGAACTATTCCTCCTTTTCCATTCTTCCTGTCATTTTGAAATATTGTGTACCCTGGAATATTTATTTCTCAACCTTGGTCACCTTGCAACCATGTCTCTGGAATGGCAATTCATCCTAAACCATTTATCTTTATTTGTGCCACCTATCTTATTGCGAATGTTTCATGCATTCAGATTAAAAAGCCATTAGTTTGTTTCTGCTATTTTTTAAATGGACCTATTTGCTGATGCACTATTACCATTAAACTCTGTCCCTTCCTGTCCTACTCTGCTTGTCTTTACCCAAATCGCGTCACTGCCCTGTTGCCTCGACTTTTCTCTTTAGATTTCCAAACTTCTCTTCAACTGAATACCCTATTAGTTTAAAGCCCTGTGCACAGTCCTAGTTATTGCTACTTGAGCTCTCAACCTTCTGACTCAGGTGAGGGTGCAATCCACTGAGCAATGGCTTATACCCAATGTTATACAAACTGAGTGGCATACAAGCTAGACTAGGAAGGCATGGTAAAGTGAATTTGGTTTCAAACTTTGTCAAGGTGGGATTTGAATTCATGACTTTTAGGTTGCTAGTCCAGGGCCATAACCACGACACTACCCATTACCTTGTATCCTCAAATTCCAACACTGTTAGCATTCTAGCTGTTGATGATTGACTCGCCAGCCTGCATCAAAGTGGGAACCAGTGTTACTATTGACTCTGCTTAATTTCAGGCAGCACATTCCAGATCATAATAACTTGCTGCATTAAAAAAAAATCTCATTGCCCTCCTGTATTTTTGATAATTATCTTAAATCTCACAACACACCTGCCAATGGAAACAATTTATCTCTAATCAATCCATCATAATTTTGAACACCTCCATTAAATTTCCCTATAACCGTACTCACTTTAAGGAGAACAATCCCAACTTCACTAATCTGTCTGCACCTGATTCCCTCATCCCTGGTGCCATTCTGGTAAATCTTTGCACCATCATCCTTTCTAAAAGTATGGTGCACTCCAGCTGAGATCTAACCAGTGATTTATAAATGTTTAGCTTAACTTCCTTGTTTTTGTTTGTGTTTCTATTTATTAGGTCAAGGTTTCCATAGCTTTTTTTTAACGGCTTTATCAATTTTCAAAGTACACCCTTAGGTCTTTCTATTCATGCACCCACTCTAAATTGCTAATATTTAGTTTATCCAAAATGCATAAAATCATAATTATCTGCTAAATTTCATCTGCCATGTATCTGCCTGTTTCACCAGTCTCTCTATATCCTCCTGATGTCCTGACTCCTCCTGACTGTTTGCTACATTTCCAAGCTTTGTGTCATCTGCAAACTTTGATGTCTCTATACCCAAGTGCAGATCATTAATATGTATCAAAAAAGTGGTCCCAACACCAACCCCTGGGAGATACCACTGAACACTTTCCTCCAGTCTGTAAAACAATATTGTTTCCTCACCCTTAGCCAAATTCATACCGATGCTACCACTGTTATTTTGATCCTGTGCATAATCATTTTTCTAATAATTCTGTAAGTTCATTTTAAAACACATCAGCCAGCTTCACACAGTATGATTCCACATGGATCATTTTATAATCTCTAGTTTCTGCGTTGGTTTGTCTGATTGTACCTGTGTTGATATTCTGCACTTTCCCTCAGCTCTCCATTCAACAGCAGTAACTGAGCCTACATTTACTGTGACCCTGCTGTCTAGATTCTACCTGCCCAAAACCCCTCCTTTCTATTTTACCACACTTATGTCAGCTTTTCCAACTCTCCAAACTCACATCCTCCTATGTGCTATGCATAGGCAGGTTTTGTCCTCTGTAGGCTCTATGGTGTAAATGTATGGTGTATTTCTGCCTGATCTGTATATGCTTTTTCTTGCAGCGAATCCTGACCGCTGATTACTGTGAGGGCTGTAAAGTCACCAACATTGATGAAATCGAGCAGCAGGGCTTGAGTGTCAAAGATGTAAGTGCAGATTTTATCCCACTCATCCACTCCCTCAAGTTTATCCTTCGTGTCTTCTGAAGGCAATGACTTGTGTACAGGCACTAGTAGCCCTCTGGCTGGGTACTCACTCACTCAAAGTGACCATCCCTTACGTGACCCCAGACAGTATGTGTTGATAGGTTAGTTTAGGGAGGATCACAGGTCAATCTCATTACTTGATGTCCGCGCACACCACATTCTAAAAGGGTTTGTCGGATGGGGACCAGGAGTGGGATCCCTGGAAGGTTATTCTTCTTTAAATTTTAATCTTATTGCTGTCTAGCCCCTGAGACCATTTGTAGCTTCTGTACCATTTGAAGCTTTCAATAGTCTTTCAATCTTTTGTGGCTGTGCAAACTCTTAGCTAAAGCAATTCAAACTCGATGTCTTCTCTGCTTTCTCGATTAGCTTTAAAGCTCTTAAAGATATAATAGTGTCTTCCTCAACAACTATCCTGTACCAAAGCATCCCATGCTCTGTGACAACCCTGATCAAAATTTCTCCTAGCCTGCACCTTAAATGATAGCTTTAATGTGCCACTCTTGTTGCTGAGGTCAACAAACTCTGCTCAAATCTGAGTTTCTGGGTCTGGATGGCTTATCACCATGCTACACTAAAACCAGCCACTTCATCCACCACTGACACAACATGGTTGCAGTGTGTACTATCTATAGGATGCGCTGCAGCAACTTACTACTTTGACAGCAATCTCTGCCATCTTAGGAGGATTGCGTTAGCAGACATATGGGAGTACCATCACCTCCAAGTTCCCCTCCAGGTCTCTCGCAATCTTGACTTGGAAATATATCACCATTTATTCATCATTGCTGGGTCAAAATTCTGGAATTCTCTCTTAACATCACTTTGGGTGTACCTATACCACATGGACTGCAACGCTTCAAGGCAGCAGCCCACCATCACCACCTCAAGGGCAAATAGATCTGGGCAATAAATGCTAGCCATGCTTGTGATGCCCATGTTCTTGGAATGCCAATTAGGCAGGCCAACATTGAGCTATCTTTGAAATGGAAAAATGGATTGATTAAATGCCTTAATTTGGAGTCTCTAGTTCAGTCCCTTTAAGATGTTAATGACACATGGAAGACTTTCCAAGGGAACTGTGGCTGTTCAGAAGGTCCACATATCTATTTTTTAAGGTGTCACATCTGTGCCTGTGTGTTGCACACCCACCATCTGTTATGGTTGGTAGTGCTGTAAAAAGAACAGCTGCAGAGTTGCACTGTACCCTGACACACCTCCTTTTCTCCCTCCCTTTCTTTAGGTTGCAGACAAACTGGTCAGGACTTTTGCAGAGCAGATATTTTACACTGGGTTCATCCACGCTGACCCCCATCCTGGGAATGGTAAGTCCAAGCATTGTGGAGGGCACTGGACCACCAAGACCTCACTGTTCACCTTGTGGTACAAATGCTGCTATAGGGAAGACATCTGGTTTGACCAGAATTAGTTAACATAACTGATAGCAGAGATTAAAGAGGAGAAAGCTGGCATTTATATAGCACCTTTAACATCCTAAAGTGCTCCACAGGAACACTTTCAAACAAAATTCAATACTGAGCCATGGAAGAAAACATTAGGACAGGTGACATAGCATCAGCAGAGACATAGCATTTGAAAGAAGCAGAGGTAGAGAGGTCTAGGAATGCAATTCCAGAACTATTGCAGCTCAGAATATGGAGTGATGCCAGTGATGGAGTGATTAAAATTGGGGGGGCACAAGCGGCCTGAATTAAAGGAACATACATCTTGGAAGGTTGCAGGGCAGTAGGAGGTTATGGAGATTGGGAGAGATTTGAACACGAATTTTAAAATTCAAGGCTTTTCAGGATAGGGATGTAGGTCAGCAGGGATGATGAGTAAACAGATTACAGGCACAGGCAGCAGTTTTTTTTTCTTTCATGGGACATGGGCATCATTGGCCAGGTCAGCATTTTTATTGTCCATTAGAGCTGGATTTCAAAAGTTCTTGATTCTTTCACAGGATGTGGGCATTGTTGGCTAGGCCAGCATTTATTGCTCATCCCTAATTGCTGTTGAGAAGGTGGTGGTGAGCCACATTCTTGAATTGCTGCAGTCCATGTGGTGTAGATACATCCACAGTGCTGTTTGGGAGGAAGTTCCAGGATTTTGACCCAGCGACAGTGAAGGGACAGCAATATTGTTCCAAGTCAGGATGGTGAGTGGCTTGGAAGGGAAATTCCAGGTGGAGATGTTCCCTGTATCTGCTGTCCTTGTCCTTCTAGGTGGTACAGGTCACAGGTTTGGAAGTGCTGTTGAAGGAGCCTTGGTGAGTTGTTGCAGTGCATTTTGTAGATGGTACACAATACTGCCACTGTGCATAGGTGGTGGAGGTGGTGGATGGGGTGCCAGTCAACCAGGCTGCTTTGTTCTGGATGGTGTCATGCTTCTTGAGTGTTGTTGGAGCTGCACTCATCCAGGCAAGTGGAGAGTATTCCATCACACTCCTGACTTGTGCCTTGTAGATGGTGGACAGGCTTTGGGGAGTCAGCAGGTGAGTTACTTGCCACAGAATTCCCAGCCTCTGACCTACTCATGTAGCACAGTGTTTATATGGCTGGTGCAGATCAGTTTCTGGTCAATGGTAACCCCCAGGATGTTGGTAGTGGGGGATTCAGTGATGGTAATACCATCTAATGTGATTATCTTCAGCAGGAGCTCCATAAAGCACTTTTTTATTGCACCCTATTGCATCCTGAAGGTGTCATGCAGTGTTTCACACACACATTCAATCACTTTTAAGTATAGTGATCTGTAAATTTGTAGATAGATGAGGCAGCCACTCTTATGCAGCAAGATTTCTCAAGCAGCAGTCAGGTTAACAACAGTTCATCTCTGTTTTGAGAGGAATATCAGCCTAGGACACCATGGAGAGCTCCCTTTACGGGATCTTTATCATCCATTTGAATAGGTTGACATGTATATCCTGAGATGTCTAGTGATGGTGTATTGAAGATTTTCCCTGTTCCAGCCTCTCTTCGTTCCCATTTAATTCCTTTATCTCCCTGCGAGTCAAATTTATAATTTGTGTTTTTCTCTGTTGTGCAGTGTTGGTTAGGAAAGGTCCTAATGGGAAAGCAGAACTGGTGCTCCTAGATCATGGACTGTATGAAAACCTGAATGTAAAGTAAGTGCTTTTCAAAAAAATTTTCTTTCTTGAAAAGTGAGAATTGCTGGCATAAGGTGATGGCAGGCTGCTTTCTTAAACTACTGCAGTCCATGAGATGAAAATACTCCAATATGCTGCTTGGTTGGGACTTGTAATGTAGGAAATGTGGCAGCCAATTTGCACAAAACAAGATCTCACAGCAATGTGATAATAACCATCCAATCTATTTTAATTATGTTGATTGAGGGATAAATATTAAACAGGACACTGAGGATAACTCCCATGCTTCTCTTCGAAATAGTGCATGCGATCTTTTACATCCCCCTGAGAGAGAGCAGATTTCGTTTAAATTTTCATTTGAAAGATGGCATCTTTGACGGTGCTGCCCCCCCTCAGTTGTGTGTTGGGAATGTTAGCCTGGATTTTGTGCTGAAGTCATGAGAATGGTTCCAGGGATGAGGAACTACAGTTTTGTAGATAGATTGGAGAGGTTGGAACCGCTTTCCTTGCAGAAGAGAAGGTTGATGGGCGATTTGACAGAGGTATTCAAAATCATGATGGGTCTGGACAGAGTAGATAGGGCAAATCTGTACCTGTTGGTGGAAGGATCGCGAATAAGAAGACACAGGCTTAGGCTAATTAACAAAGGAAGCAATGGAGTCTTGAGGGGATATTTTGACACAGCAAGTGGCTGGGATCTAGAGCGCACTGTCGGAGAGTGTGCTGGAGGCAGGTTCAGTTGAGGCATTTAAGAAGGAATTGGATTATTACCTGAAAAGGAGAAATGTGCAGGGATACAGGGTGAAAGGCTTTGGAGAGCTAGTGCAGGCATGGCAGGCTGAATGTCCTCCTTTTACGCTGTAACCAATCTGTGATTATGTGAAGTCCCTGAACTGTGACTTGAACGCACTTTTCTGACTCCACTGACTCCACAGTGTGTGCTACACACTGAGCCACTTGGTGGCTAGAATGTAGAAGTCTCTGTTGCAACATACCCCTAGGAGATGCTGAGAGACTTCATCAGTTCCATAGTTTTGACCCTGAGGGAAGGAGTGAGTCCTCGGGCTGGAGGTTTGATTTAAAATTAATGATGCAGCAAAGAGGAGTCTGTAAAATGGACAGTTCTGGAGCCTGATTTCCCAGTGTACACCATTGGCTGTGTGCCAGAGATCCATCACCAGAATATTTACTCTCCTGTTCTGTGAAGGGACAAGTTTAGATTGTGCTTGTCTTATCTTAGGAGTCTGCTAGGCACGGCCTTGCTCTCTCTGGCTGAGTTATGCCTATGTTTCTGCATGTTTTTATTTTAAAAGTTACAAATTACTTGAGACAGCCTTGGCAAGAAAGTTAACTGTTTAACTGCTGCAAACAGCACAGCCTCCTGGTCACTGGCATTGCCTCCCAAAGGAAGCTAGCTCTGGGAGATTATGGAAAGTTGGTCTTTGGGAATCTGTATCCTACCAGATGAACTGTTCATTGTTCTCACTACATTTCAGCAGACCCAGAATCTGTACTCTGAGCACCATCCAGAATTTCCCTGTTCCGACACTCACGAGTCATGGCTGTGTGTGAGAGATAATGTAGAGCAATTACTGACTCTAGAACCGAGCATTATACAGGAGAGGAGTGGGATAGGGAACGCTGGTTCAATCAAAGTGTTGCATATAGGTCAAGGTATTCAAATAATAATAATAAGGTTGGTTGTAATGTGGATCAGATCCTTGAGTCATGAAGGGGCCTTGTAGGTCACAGTCGAGAATGTAGGTTAATTTCTGTTCCTTCCCCCTTTCAGTTCGTTTTCAGAAAGGGTCATTCTCTGTCCTACACAGACCACAGAGCAAGGCAGAGTCATTCTCTGCCCTCCCGTCCCTGAACTCACTTGAATGCCACTAAAAGGAAGAGCCCTTCTTCCTTTCCCCTTTCCTTGAAATTGAGGCAAGGTTAACTCCCCCACCCTTAAACCCCATGTATGACACAGGAATAGAGAGTCAGTGTAACCCACTAACCCAGATCCCAATTATTTAACATGGGGAGAAGTACAAGATGATGCATTTGGGGAAAGCAAACAAGGTATGTATAAATGGTAGGATACTGAGAACTGTTAAGGAATAGAGAAACTTTGGAGAGCATGTTTACAGATCACTGAATGTAGCAGGACAGGTGGTTAAGAAGGTATACAGGATACCTCCCTTTATTAGCTAAAGCATAGAATATAAGAACAGGGAAGTTATGCTAATACTGTATAAAACACCAGTTATCCCACAGCTGGAGTACTGTATAACGTTCTGATCATTGCATTACGAAAAGGATGTTGCCAGGAATGGAGAATTTTAGCTGTGAGGAAAGATTGGATAGGCTGAGCTTGTTTTCTTTGGAACAGAGGCAGAGGGGAGATTGAACTGAGGTGTCAGCTCTGGCTCAGTTTGTAGCACTCTGGCCTCTGAGTCAGAAGGTTGTGGGTTCAAGCTTCACTTCAGGCTTGAGCACAAACGTCAAGGCTGGCACTCCAGTGTGGTACTGAGGAAATGCTGCACTGTCTGTCTCTCAGAAGACGCATTGAAATTTGATCTTAAAAGACTATGGCACTATTCTGAAGAAGAGCAGGGGAGTTTTCCACAGTGCCCTAGCCAATATTTATCATTCGATCAACATCATAAAGAAACCGAATAGCTGGTCATTATCACATTGCTGTTTGTGAGAGCTTGCTGTGCATAAATTAGCACAGATTTAAAGTGACTGGCAAAGGAACCAGAGGCGATGACAGAAAATCTTTTTACTCAATGAGTAGCTAGGTTTTAATGCATTTCATTGCATTACAACAGTGACTTCAAAAGTACATCATTAGCTATAAAGCATTTTGGGATGTCCTGTGGTCATGAAAGGCGCTATGTAAATGCAGCAAAAATAGAAAATGTCGGAAAAATTTGGGTCTAACAGCATCTGTGGAGAGAAAAACAGTTAACATTTTGAGTCCGTATGACTCTTCGTCATCTGAGTTTTTCCAGTGTTTTCTGTTTTTGTTGCATTTACGTAGCGCCTTTCATGATAATAATCATGAGAAGTGTTTATTTAAAAAAAAACTTGGATATGCTTTTAACAAACCATAACCTATAAGGCTGCAGACCAAGAGCTGGAAAGTGGGATTAGGTTGGATAACTCTTTTTCAGCTGGCAGAGACATGATGGGCCAAATGGCCCTCTTCTGTGATGTAAATATCTGTGATTCCATGTGAGCTACTTTACCCTCCCTTTGCTCCCTGATCTCATGAATGGCAGAGGAAGGGTGAATCATTCTCTATGTCCTAACCCCTTCTCCCACACCGCACCCCCCCCCACCCCCCGACACTTCTCCGTTGCTATACCTGCATGTCTTACACAGATTATGGGTCACATTTGGATACCTGCTAGCAGGAAGTTAATATACAGGCCAGCCTGTAAAATGGAGACCCAGAAAGAGAGGAAGATGAGAACATACCATATTTGGAATGCAAGTTAAAGGAGAATTGTGCCCTCATTGCCCAGGATTTTTTTGGGGGGGTGGTGGGGGGGGTGGTGGTGGGCGGGAGTGCAGCTTCAAACACAATAGAGCCATTGAATAATACAATGCGGAAGGAGGCCATTTGGCCAATTGGGTCTCCGCTGACTCTTTCAAAGGGCAATCCCGTTAACTCTATTCCCTGGCTTTTTCCTATATTCCTGTCGTTTTTTTCCTCCTTCAAGTATTTACCCAATTCCCTTTTCAAAGTTATTCCTGAATCAGTGTCCACTACCCAGTCAGGCAGTGCATTCCAAATCCTAACTACTTGTTGAGTAAAAATCATCTGGTTCCTTTGCTGTCATGTTAAATCTCTGCAATCTGTTATTGACTTTTCATCCATTGGAAACAATCTCTCTTTATTTACCCTATCCAAATCATAGAATCATGGAAAGTTTACGGCACAGAAAGAGGCCACCCAGCCTAATGCAATTTTACAGCATTTGGACCGTAGCCCTGCAGGTTACAGCACTGGAGGTGTGTATCCAGACACCTTTAAATAAGTTGAGGATTTCTGCCTCCAATATCCTTTCTGGCAGTGAGTTCCAGATCCTCACAACCCTCTGGGTGAAAAGATTTTTCCTCATCTCCCCTTTAATCTACACCCCCCTAGTCACTGACCTCTCTGCTAAAGTAATATAGGCCCTTCCCACCCACTATCCAGGGCCCTCTCAATTTTGTACATCTCAATCAAATCTCTTTTCAGCCTCCTGTTCCATGGAGAACAGCCCCAGCCTATCTAATCTTTCCTCACAGCTACAATTTTCCAGTCCTGGCAACATCCTCATGAATCTCCTCTGTACCCTCTCTAATGGAATTACATCCTTTCTGTAATGAGGTGACCAGAACTGCACACAGTAGTCAAGTTGTGGCCTAACTAATGTTCTATATAGTTCCAGCATAACCTCCCTGCTCTTATATTCTTTGCCTCAGCTAATAAGTGAAAGGATTTATGCCTCCTTAACCACCTTATCAACCTGTCCTGTATCTTCAGGAATCTAGACATTCACTCCAAGGTCCCTTACTCCCTCTACACCTCAGTATTCCACCATTTGTGTAATCCTTTGTTTGACCTCCCCAAATTCATCACCTCACACTTCACTGGGTTGGATTCCATTTGCTACTTTTCTATCCATCTGAGTAGTCCATTGATATCTTCCCATGGTCTACAGCAATCCTCTTGCCTGTCAACCGCATGGCTAATTTTTGTGTCATCTGCAAACTTCTTGATCATTCCCCTTACATTTATGTCCAAATCATTACTATACACCACAAAAGGCAGGGTACCTAATACCGAGCCCTCTGGAAACTACCTTGCAGTTACAAAAACATCCATCAACAATTACCCTGTTTCCTGCCACTGAGCCAGTTTTGTTTCCAGCTTGCTACATTCCCCTGGATCCCATGAGCTTTTTTTTTAACTTGTCTGCCATTCAAAAGCCTTGCTAAAATCCATGTATATCACATCTACCCTCATCAATCCTCCTTGTTACTTCCTCAAAAAATTCGTTCAGATTGGTCAGGCATGACCTTCCTTTAACAAATCCATGCTGAATCCATAAATCCTTTGTGGTTTTAAACATCTCCATCAAATCTTAGAGCAGTGAAGGCCAAGGATGGTAACCCCACCTTCTCCACTCTATCCAAGTAATTGTAATACCTCATTCCTGGAACCTAAAGTGTGGTGCTCAGAATTGGACTTACTGCTCCAGCTGTGGCCGAACTAGTGTTTTATATAGGTTTAGCAGCACTGTCTGGCTTCTGCACTCTGTGGCTCAATTTTTAAAGCCCATATCCCATATGCTTTTTTTCATTTGTTCATGGGATGTGGGCATTGTTGGCTGGGCCAGCATTTATTGCCCATCCCCAATTGCCCTTGAGAAGTGAATGGCTTGGTAGGCCATTTCAGAGGGTATTTAAGAGTCAACCACATTGCTGAGAGTCTGGAGTCACATGTAGATGAGGCAGATTTCCTTCCTTAAAGGACATTAGTGAAGCAGATGGGTTTTTACAACAATCGACAATGGTTTCATGGTCATCATTAGACTTTGAATTCCAAATTTCTTGTTGAATTCAAATTTCACTATTTGCTGTGGTGGGATTCAAACTCAAGTCACCAGAGGGTTACCCCGGGTATCTGGAGTACTGGTTCAGTGACAATACCATTAGGCTACCGCCTCCCATTTAATGAGGGGGAGATGATGGCATAATGGTATCGTCACCAAACTAGTAATCCAGAAGCCCAAGCTAATGCTTTGGGGACATGGGTTCAAACCCCACCATGGCAGATGGTGGAATTTGAATTGAATTAATAAAATCTGGAATATGGAGTTAGTTTCATGGTACCATCATAAAAACCCATCTGGTTCACTAATGTCCTTTAGGGAAGAAAATCTGCTGCTCTGGCCAACTCCAGACCCACAGCAATGTCTTAACTGCCCTCTGCAATGGCCTAGCAGGCCACTCGTTCAAGGGCAATTAGGGATGCCGGTCTTGCCAGAGATGGCCACGTCCCATAAAATAAAGAGAACTGTTTTGTTAACCTGTCCTGCCACCTCACAAAAGATGTCTCTATTCTTGAACCCGTCTAAAATTGTATCACTTCGTATTTGTTGTGTTGTATCATTTGTCTCCTTTCCACTAAGAATATTTTTAAAATTCATCCACGGGATGTGGGCTTCGCTGGCTGGGCCAGTATTTATTGCCCATCACTAGTTGCCCTTGAGAAGGTGATGGTGAGCTGCCTTCTTGAAATGCTGTGGTCCATGTGCTGTACCACAGTGCTATTAGGAAGGGAGTTCCAGGATTTTGATCTAGCGACCGTGAAGGAACGGTGATATGTTTCTCAGTCAGGATGGTGAGTGGCTTGGAGGGGAACTTCCAGGTGGTGGTGTTACCATCTATCTGCTACCCTTCTAGATGGTACTGGTCATGGGTTTGGAAGATGCTGTCGAAGGAGCCTTGGTGAATTCCTGCAATGCATCTCTTGTAGATGGTATACACTTCTGTTACTGTGCATCAGTGGTGGAGGGAGTGAATGTTTCTGGATATGGTGTCAAGTTTCTTGAGTGTTGTAGGAGCTGTACTCATCCAAGCAAGTGGAGAGTATTCCACCACACTCCTGACCTGTGCCTTGTAGATGGTGGACAGGCTTTGGGGAGTCAGGAGGTGAGTTACTTGTCGCACGATTCCTAGCCTCTGACCTGCTCTTTTAGCCACAGTATTTATATGGCTAGTCCGGTTCAGTTTCTGGTCAATGGTAACCCCCAGGATGTTATAGTGGAGGATTCAGCAATGGTAATGCCATTGAACATTAAGGGACAATGGTTGGATTTTCTCTTGCTTGACCAGCATCTTCCTAATTTTACCTCAAGTCTCTTAGCAACTTAGGTAGTATCCCATCCATACCGGAATATGGATCTGTTCAATTGTAGTTGATCTCTGTTTTAATTTCTAATCTGTACTGAGTTAGCAGAACCAGCAGCTGGGGCCCTACAATTGGCCTTTGCATTCTTGGGCTAAGGATTTCATGTTGCTAATCACTGCAGGAGTTGGGGAGGTTATATGTGTGGGGGTGTGTGTACACAGGCGTGATCACATGGAAGTATGAATGTGTGTATGATTGGATAGACATGTCCTTAGCTGCTAATACTTTGAGAACATGCTGCCTGTGTATTTTTTCCCACCCAAACATTTTTTTTGGGTTAGATTTGTTCGAGGCATCACTAGTAAGACAAACATTTATTACCGATTTCTAGTCACTCTGGAGATGGTGGTGAGCTGTCTTCTTGAACCACTGCAGTCTGTGTAGTGAAGGTATGAAATTCCAGGATGTTAACTGAGGAATGATGTAGGAACATTGATATTCGTTTGAATTGGAGTGAGTCCTGGAGCAGCCACCACTTTGCCACCGTGAAGGACAAGAGCAGCAGAGATTGTGGGGGAAAGAGCTGCAGTAGACATGTGACTGAGAAATCCCTAATCCTTCAGACCAGATCCTGTGTCTAACAGACATTGTACTTCTCTTAGGGACCGGATTAATCTCTGCAAACTCTGGCGTTCCATCATCCTCCTCAATGATCCTGCTATGAAGAAATTCGCCAATGAGCTAGGTGTCAAAGGTGAGGGACCTGATTAACTCCTTGCATCTGTAGGCGAGCTATTTCTATCCAGAGATCTGCCATTAAATATTATTTACAAATACGAGAAGTCGTAATTGGATGATAAGAATAGCTCCCTAGTATATCAACATGATGCTTAACCTCATGTACTGTCTGTCTGTGGTAAGGTTAATTCATAAACATCTTTCTCCATTCTGCACCTGTCCTGGGAGTGTTTGATGGGACAGTGTAAAGGGACCATGGACTGTTTTCCCCCCGCTCTACCTACACCCGAATTCCATTCCTGTCCACTAGGCAACCAATCAATTTCACCAGGTTTGGGTGGGAATTGGGGCTGAACATGTGAATGAAGCCAGTGAGTTAAGATATCTGCAGGCCTCATCATGTGAGCATGTTGCTTAGCAGGCCCCACAATCTGGGGGCAATTAGTTTATGAATTGTAACTAAGAACATTTTTTGAATGATGATATGCTCTTATTGTAACATTATAAAGCAGCTCTACTACTGTACTATCCTGCTTACAAACAAAGTGCAACAAGCAGTCATTTAAATAGACATGGAAGTATCCTCAGACTGATCAGGAACATAAATAAGAATAACAGACATTGTTTTAGTACATTGTACTTGTAGGTTGGGATAGCAAAAGGGTCGAAAAAAGAATGGAATTCCCAAGCAGTATGTTTGTACAGTGCAAGAGGAACTGCCACCAACTGCTTATGAATAAATTGTGTGCGTGAGCACCTTGGGACTGGAATTAAGAGTTTTAAAGTGTATATAAAAAAGTCTGTATAAACTGAGAGGCACTAGCTGTGCGCTGCAATGTTGAATATCCTCCTGACACTACTCATCACTTGGGAATGAGGTAAAGGATGGGTTTTGTACCTTTGTACCTGTGCATACCAACTGGGAGGTTGGGGAAGGAATGTTCTTGGAAAAGCTCCTTGGTGATGCTGTAATTGGTCAGTCTCTGCCTCATAAGGCATGATGTTTTAATAGACCTTTCATCTTGCTCTGAAGTTCTTCCTTCACCCATTCCCCTCCCCTGCAGATTACTTCCTATTCTGTGAGATCCTGATGCAACGGCCAATCAACATGCGGGAGACAGCCTTTCAGCTGGCTAATATCTTGACAGGGGAGGAGAGGGCCTACATGCAGGACATGGCCAGCAACCACTTTGACAGGATTATCCAGGTGCTGAAGGATCTGCCGCGGCCTATGCTGCTCGTCTTCCGGAACATCAACACTGTCCGCTGCATTAATGTCATTCTGGGCTCGCCTGTTGACCGATATGTCCTGATGGCTAGAAGGTAAATCGATTAAAGTTGACTTTCCTCAAGCAGCTTGCTTTTTTTCTCATTTCCAATGTAGATTTCACCCAACAGACAAAATAGTTACCCTGTATCTAATCTTATTAAAAACAATTTAAACATCTCAACTTTCTCAACTCAAAGAAATACAGGAAAAGTTTATGCAATCTGCCCTCATTTAATTCCTTAAGCACTGATAACATTACCACTGAGACAAATGGCTAAGGAGAGTAGAGCACTAGTCTCATGAGTTATGCAGTCTGGAGCCAGTGGGTCTGATATTCGTAGGCACTTGAGTGATACATCCTTTGCATCTGAACTATCATTGGTCTGTTTATTTTGTTCTTTTCAAATCCTTGATTGTAATTGAACTCTAAGCATGCTGGCCTGCCCCTCCTTTGTTTTTCAAGGCTTTTTTTTTTGCTAATTTTAACTTCTGAAAGAAGCAGTGTTGGAGATGTTAGACCTTGGAGTAGTGGATTTTTTTTTCACATGTCCTATTTTAAAAGTGCTTTGCAGGCAAAGTTAAAATTATCACGTGGCTCCCATTGCCTGTAATGTTGACCTGATGATCAATTACCAAACTGCTGGTTCTAAGAGTTTCTATTCAGTTTATAAATTACCTTGTTCTTTAGCAGAAAACTAAGAGCAGGCAATGTTTGCTAATGATGCTTTGAACTGCACGGTCTACATTCAGCACACTGCATATTTCAGCTTCTAGTTAAGCAGTTAACCCAATTCCCAGCTCCATGAAAACTGAGGCAGCATTCGCTGACTTTTAACTTGCCACAGTGAGGTGGTACCAAGGAAATAAGTGAAGTGTAAATTCAGAACAGTTGTCGGGAAATGTCATAGCTAGTGTATCTACCAAAGTTACAGAGGCTGGAACACGATTAGATATCATGGTGGATTTAGAGTGGAGGGATGGGCATTGATAAGCAGAATGGACTTCTTTAGGAATATATCAGTTTTGCATTATAACAGTGGTTTCGGACTTATTTTCAATATTGGGTGGTATAGCAAATTGGGAAGATGATTACTGTCAGAAACATTAGAATAACTTACACTGGTGCTAACAGACTTTCCATAGCCTGAGGTAGGCTGCACTTGGCCTTCCTTAAATAACACAAATCCATGTGGATCTTACAGATAGGAGACATGCTCTGTGCAGGTTCACTCTCTATCAGTATTCTGTAGAAGTGTTTGTTGATAGGCAGCAACATCCCTGGCATGAATGTGAACTCTGGTCAAAGCCTAGTGATGCTGCTTGTCATAACCCCAGCTACAAAGGACACCTCTGCAGTGCTTTATGGCACAGAATATGAAATCTACTATTGGGCATGGCATGGCATGGGGCTATGTCTAGCTGCAAGAGGTTAGCTTCCATCAATCTGTACCAAGCCTGGATTCCTTATTTAGGGGTTTTTGTATGTCTGAACTGTGGTCCAGGTCAGTAATCCACTCACATTCAGATCAAGCTCAGACATCCTCGCTATTTGGAGCATGTCAAAAACTACTAATCCGCATCTCTCTTTCCTTGCAGTGCGGTTCGAGCACAAAGTCTGTTAACAAATAAACACAACAGGGGATTTTGGACAGTTGGTGCTTTCAAGTGGATGAAGATGAAGTGGGCCAGCCTCCAATTTGAGATGAGTCTCCGGTAAGCCAGGAGAATTCTAGCAAAGCAGTTGTGCCTGGAAGAGATTTCTATAAAGACTCTGAGGTATGGGTCCCAAAACCTCAGCTGTCAGCCTACTTTAATCACTGGAACATTTACCCAATCCACCCAAATGCACTTCCATTATAGAAATCTGGGTGGTAGAAAATCAAACCACTCTGTCCCTAAACCATACCCCCCACTTCCATGATTAGAGATAATTTGCTGGGGACAATGCCCCTCAAAGGATTGGAATACCAGTACCTGTCTGAAATTGTGAATGGAATTAAAAATTGTGGTACCTTTGTAACAGTATTCTGTTTATCCCCAGGTCTGAAAGCCTGATGATGAAGATAGTCTCCATCCTTATACGATTGTTTGTTTACTTTGGCCTGATAGCACCAGATGAAGAACTGTACAGTTACCTGGAGTAGCAGCGTGCTGGGCTGTCGCTCGGAAACTTCTGACAGATGTGAGAATCTAATGGACCTGTTTTTGGAAATCTTGGTCCCTTTTTACCTCACAAAGCAGAACAGAGTTGGACTGTCGTGGCCACCAAACCAAGCTGCTGTGATCCTTTTACAAGGCTCAAGGTTAAATGGAAGAAGAAGGATTCGAATTCTCATTCCTCAGATGGCGCTGTAAACATAGCACTGCAGACCGTACTGCAAGAAGCTATAGCCTAAACCAGTTCAGTTAAACCAGCAGATAGGCATTTACTCACCTTGTACCATAGGGCTGAGAAATTCAGCGTTGTTTCTGTTTCTCCACAGTAAGATTACTGTGCAGTTTCCTTGTGCCAAAGGCCATAAATCACATGATGAAATACATCGATCAGAAGTTTGTCAATGTGCTTTTTGGATGAAAATTTTAACTCTTGGTATTGAAACTCTCATCTCTGCCTCTCCCAGTCCCATGACAGAATTTCTACTCTATTTGTGAGAAAAGTCATGAATTAGATAAAGCCCATTGAATCTCACCTCTCTGACCTAGTAACTCTCTCATCATCATGGTACTTAACTGTATTTTGAATAACTTTATTGCTGACATTAAATAAAGATGTTTTTTCCTAATACTCCATTCTACTTATTTCCTTGGTGCCACCATCTTGACACTTTTGTTAAAGTCTTTCCAGAAAATGCCGGCTCAGTTTGCCCAGTCCAGATGAGGTGTGGAATCCTCATCAGGCTTTTGCTCTTCATCCATCTTTTAAATGAGATGTTAAATCAAGGCCCTGGCTTTCCTCTCTCATGGCATCATTTCAAAGAAGAGCAGGGGAACTCTCTCTGGTGTCTTGGCCAATCTTTTTACCCTTCAGCAGTATCACTAGAAACAGATTGCTGTCTGTGCTCAAACTGCCTTGTTTAATCATGGCCACAGTGACTAGGCTACACAGGAACCTCATTGTCTGTAAAACACCTTATAATGTCCTGAGATCATGGAAGGGGCTACAGCAGTGCAAGTCTTTCATTCTTACAGGCATAAGAGACCTCAGGATAATTCTGTTCAGTGTAAACAGATTGATTCAGAAGCCAGCATTTTCACCAATAAAACTTCGACATTAAAGTCCTGGAACCATCAGTTCTCTGTAGGAGGGTGGGTTAAAAAGCGCTGCACTGAGTAACCTCAATTCATTATTTTTCAGTTGGATCATGTTTAACTCCCATTTTATTTCCTATTGGTCTATCTATCAGTATTAGCCATGGTTCTCACCTTGGAAATCAGAAGGATGTACATACCAGTGCAGTACTGAAGCAGTGCTGCGATCCTTAAGCTGAGACTGAAACTCCCATCTGCCCACTTGGATTTATTTATCCCTCAGCCAGCAGATCTGGTTATCAGATTGCTGTAAAGGACTTTGGGATCTCCTCCTTACTAAATGCAACTCGAGAGTGTGTTCCAACATTTCAGCCCAGATCTTCCGACCATGCCTTATAAAAGGAATTCTTGATACCAGCTGGAGAACTAGAGATTTAGCTCTGCACCTTTTTGTCAATTTAAAAAAAAATGCTTTTTCAGTGAAGGAAACAAGAAAAGGTTTTTCCAAACCAGGTGGAACTCCGAGCTGAAATAAAGATCAGCAATATCTGCTGCAAACAGACTGGCAGCTGATTATTATAATCCAAAATCACCTCTCCATGATGTACATTTGGTGTAGAAAAGCAAGCTCACTGCTTTTGTAAGAGGAATTTCTCCTTATTCCTGACAGTTTAGCTTCTAATCCTTTGATCTTTATAAGATATTCCCCATCTGGAGAGTATGAACAGGCAAGGAGAAGTTAAAAAATGGGACAGATTAAAAAACAAATCTTTTTACCCTATTTGCATTACAAAATATTTGAGTATGAAAAACAGACAATACATTCAAATGAATCCATATAAACAAATCAAAAACTAATAAAATCTGCCTCAGGCCTTTTGCACTGCTGTGCTCAGACAATGTCCATTGGCCCTCAGCTTTACCACTCATTTCTGTCTGCGTTGAGATGAGCTTTAAAAAAACACTAGACCATCATGAGGGTTAAAGGTCGCCTGGCTTTTCATCCAGTCTGCATTAGAAATGGGCAGTAACTCGATCAATCTCCAGCACATCTTCCAAAATCTGAAAAAAAAGTTTTCAAAACGTCACAACACAGCCTTATCCAGGGAGGGTGCAGCAAGGTCCTAGAGACCAGGAGGGCCCCAGCCTGTTGAGTTATCTGTTATCAGACTGGGTTAAGAGAATTGTTCTCAGCGCGACTGGAACAGGGAAAGCATTAATTAACCAGAGTTCCTACTCCTGATCTCCAGAAAGGGATGTGGGCATCAGGTGTGGACAGGTTCAGGTTTGGCTGTGACCATCTCTGCAACCAAAAAATGGCTGTTGAAACTCAGTGCTGTGACTCTCAGCCCAGTAACTGACCAAATAGATGAGTTGCAGTAGCAATGGAGACATTATAATTGGCTTCTGACACCCAGTCGCCATTCAGTGTTTCTGCTTTAAGTCTGTGTAATGACTTTAATCATGTGATACCCTCCTCAGTAACTTAGGGTCACGAAGGGATCAGGGTTCTTGTTCTGTATCAGAAGACGGCTTGTACCTGTGGATCAGTACCACAGAATTAGTCAGCATCTTCAGTTGGGGATGGGGAAGATGGACAAAGGTGTCAAGAATAGAGGAAGGAAAAAACAATGCAGAACATTACAAAAGGGCATCCAGCGCTCTGTTAATTCCAAAGAAATGGCAGCTAGACAGATAGTTTGAAAGACAAGGTTCATATATTAGAAATATTAAAGTGTGATCTGCTGTTAAAACAGGTGCAATATTGAACCCCTAACACAGGCAGTATTAGCCAAATGCCATCACCACGCACAGTATTAAGCCTGGCCAGCCCTTTTAATCCTGATAATCTCAACCCAGAAGTAACTACAAAAATCAGTTCAGTCTGTTAAGCTGGTGCTTGCCACTTTACTCACCATATCTGGTGTTGTGCCAATTTTCTTGGCCAGCTCACTGCGCTCCATGGTGCTGAGGTACAAAAATTTATTGAGCAGCTCACCATCCAGAATGTTTCGCACTGCGTTCTGCAGAGCCCGTCGATCGCAGTGCAACATCCTGCAGCACCAAAGAGGAAAGAAAAGCACATCATCTCATACAGCACTCAATGTGCAGCATTCTTACCACAAAGTCAAAAGATCGGGGGTTCAAGTCTCGCTCCAGAAACTTGAGTGCATAACCCAGGTTGGCACTGCACTGCAGTACTGTTTGCCCACTCAGGTGGGCATAAAATGTCCCTTGGCATTCAAGGAAGTTCTCCCCATGTCCTGGTCAACACACCCCTCAATCACTATCAATAAAACAGATTATCTGGTCATTTATCACAATGCTATTGTGAGAGCTTGCTATTGTCAAATGGCAACCATTTGTCTATCTTAACAGTACACTTCAAAAGCACTTAATCGATTTTGAAGCACTTTGGGAAATCCTGAAGATGTGCGAGGCACTATAGAAATGCAAGTTCTTCATTTACTTTAAATTTCCTAACTCATAACTGTCCTTTGGTGTTTTAACTTTACCACGGTGAATCACCACTTGTTTGGATTCGGTGTCACAGAACTTGCTTGAACTCAATAACAAAGCAAGATTTAAAAAAAAACGTGAAGCTAAGGATACTAACAAATGTAGAAAGAGGTGTCACAATGACAAGGTACCATGGAAAGAGACATTAGGAAGGGTGAACAAAGTTTTTAATCAGATTTTAATGATGGGGGTAGTCACGGGCTGATTGAGGCAATGGAGACATGGAGCTAGGTGTCATCGGTGCACACATCAGCTGCTCTCATGCCTGCAGTTAATGACACCAAAAAGCAGCACATACAGGAGGAATGGATGTGCTAAGAGATGGACTTCTGGAGGTGACTGATAAAAGAAAAAAGACATCAAGGGTGAATGAAATCTACTTAACTAGATGGTACAGATCAATATAAACTCGTGTGGGTTATCAAATCATATGTTCATTGTGAGATCGAGGCTAACACGTGGTTTATATTAAAAGAAAAATTTGTGTTCACATGATACCTTTCAGAACCTTAGGACGTCCCAAAACTCTTTATAGCCAATAAAGTACTTTTGAAGTGGGGTCACTGTTATAACATAGGAAACATGGCAACCAATTTGCACACAGCAAGCTCCCACAACAATTTAATACTGACCAGATTTTTTTTATATACAAGTGAAGTTGATTGAGGGGTAAATATTGGCCAGGGCAACCCTGGTGGTTGGGATTCCATATAGGGCATTGCTAAGTTAGCAGGAGATAACAGGTCAAGATAAATTAAAAAACAAAATGTTTGTGTAATAATTATAGCTAGTTGGAGCCAACATGTCTATGTTTCAGCTTTTATTATTCTATTAAAGTGTGATGTTTATGACTATGCAAAATTGTGTTATCTTCTACAAAAACAACCATTCCAGTGAGAATGGAATGCACATGGTGCAATATCACCATCTACTGGTGGAATTCAGAATCAGTTGGTTCAGAGCAAGTTGTCCCCCCTTCAGGACATAAACAGGTTTGCTCCTAGTAATTCTTCAATATTTCAGACTGAGAATTCATCAGGATTGGTTTGTAGACTCTCATAGATATCAGACTACAGTAAGCATAGAGATGTGCAACTTATTGTACTTTGTCTATTAATAAACCCAACTAACTGATTTATCTCGGGTCAAAACTGACAACATGGTTTCATTTACTCAGATGATCTAACATTTATAATTCTGCAGTTTGCCAGGTTAGTGTCAATTTCATTTAGACAGACCATAAGGACGGCCAGTAATATGGCTAATTGATTTGGAAAAATAATAAATTGAGTTTTTTCCTTGTTATAACTCATACTGAACCTGGGCGTGTTTGATGGGGACAGTGTAGAGGGAGCTTTACTCTGTATCTAACCCCCTGCTGTACCTGGCCTGGGCGTGTTTGATGGGGACAGTGTAGAGGGAGCTTTACTCTGTATCTAACCCCCTGCTGTACCTGGCCTGGGCGTGTTTGATGGGGACAGTGTAGAGGGAGCTTTACTCTGTATCTAACCTCGTGCTGTACCTGCCCTGGGACTGTTTGATGGGGACAGTGTAGAGGGAGCTTTACTCTGTATCTAACCCCGTGCTGTTCCTGTCCTGGGAGTGTTTGATGGGGACAGTGTAGAGGGAGCTTTACTCTGTATCTAACCCCGTGCTGTACCTGTCCTGGGAGTGTTTGATGGGGACAGTGTAGAGGGAGCTTTACTCTGTATCTAACCCCGTGCTGTACCTGTCCTGGGAGTGTTTGATGGGGACAGTATAGAGGGAGCTTTACTCTGTATCTAACCCCATGCTGTACCTGTCCTGGGAGTGTTTGATGGGGACAGTGTAGATGGAGCTTTACTCTGTATCTAACCCCGTGCTTTAGCTGCCCTGGGAGTGTTTGATGGGGACCATGTAGAGGGAGCTTTACTCTGTATCTAACCGTGCTGTACCTGTCCTGGGAGTGTTTAACGGGTGCATGATTTGTAAAAGGAGTCCAATCCCTGACACTGACACCCCCTACATTGAAGAACATTAAAATGCACCTGTTTTTTTTTTAAAAATGGCAGCATGCCTGAACTCTACAACCTTTATCTCAGTTGGTCGGCTTTCACCAATTTGCAACAGGTCTGATCAGGTTTGGAGGCCTTCAGATAGAATTTTCTTAAGACAGTTTGTCGCAGAGAAGCTGCGTCTGTTCTACCCAGGAAGACGAGGGGGTTTGAAACTTTTTGCTGCTAAGTACAGGATATAGGGAGTTTTTTCATTTTTAAAGATGACGACAATTCGAAGATTAAGTGTAAAAAGGAATATTGAGGTGTGTGAGGTGCTAAATGATGCTGCCTTCTTACCTGAACGCCTTGGGGTTGAGACCCGCATGGTGAGGAATCATCGTGATCAGCGCATTCTGTAACATCAGAAGACGTCGGTATGTCTTTTCCTGCATTGGTAGTAAGAGTCCCATCCCACCATCCAGCGTTGCTAGGAACCAGATCAAACATAAATAAATCTCACAGAGAGACACTCAGAACCGATAGGTAGTGTGATCCAATCTCATCGTTGTGTCATGGGGAAATAAACCAACCGTGAAACGTGTCCAGTGCTGACATAATGGATAATTTATACTAACCAAACCAAGTAATGTGTTTGTTCTCCCAAGCCAGGTTCTTCTTATTTGAACCATCCATGATGCCGCGACAAGGTGTCCTCCAGAAGGCATTCACATGAGCTGCCACGTTGAAGTCCGCCCTTCGCAGTAACCGTGTCCCTCCATAGCTCTCCCTTGCTGAAAAAGAATAACCAGAGATTTCTCAAACATCAGCAATTAAACAGGTCATTTTCAGGCTCACGTTGCTGGGTTGCTGCAAGCATCAGTCCTTAGGCCTCAGCTATTCACAACCAATAACTTAGATGAGGGAACCAAGTGTAATGCATCAAGTTTGCAGCCAATACACGGTTAGGTTGGAAAGTAAGCTAGGAGGAAGATGCAGAGACTGGATTTGGACAGATGAAGGACATGGGAAAGATCAAGGCAGCTGGAGTATAATGTGAGGAAGCACAAAGTTGTCTACTTTAAAAAGAAAAAGAATATTTTTTTGACTGGGGAATGCTGGTATCCAGAGGGAGCTGGGTTCTCCTTGTACATGAGTCACTGCAATCAATTAGGAAAATAAATGGTGTGTTAGCCTTTATTACAATGGGATTGGCAGGTAACACTGAAGCCATCTTCGTAAGAACACATCTGGAGCACTGAATAATTTTGGTCTCCTCACCTATGAAAGGATATATTTGCTTTAGAGGAAGTGCAACAAAGGTTCACTCGATGGATTCCTTCGATGAAGGGATTTGTCCTGAGATTGAGTAGACTGGGCCAAATACCCTGGAATTTAGAAGACTGAGAAGTGATCTCATTAAAATATATAACAATCTTAAGGTAAATGCTGGGGGATGTGGATGTTTCTCCTGGATGGAGAGTCCAGCACTTATTAAAATATTCGTTCATGGGATGTGGGCTAGGCCAGCATTTGTGGTCCAATTCCTAACTGCCCTTGAGAAGGTGCGGGTGAGCCTTGAACTGTGGCAGTCCTTGTGTAGGTACAGCCACAGTGCTGGCAGGGAGGGAGTTCCAGGCGTGGAAAGTTCCAGGCTGTTTGGGATCTTGGATGAGAGCGAGGTCATGCCACGAGGAACAGTTTGCAAAGTTTTGACCATCTGCATTAACCTCAATAGTCCCAGTCTGTGTGGTGGCTATTAAACTCTCCAGTATAGACAGCTGGGTGTGGTTGGATTGGGAGAAGCTGTTGGTCCCAGATCGCACTAGGGGACTTGTAGACATGTGCTAGCTGGAAGGCACAAACATTGGTGATGCCAGAGTATTCAGTGGAGAACAGCTGGACTGTGTCAGCAATGGTTGTTTGGACAAATGTGGCACAGCCATGTTTAGGGTATGCAATATGGCATATGAGGTCAAAACCATCTATCTTGTACTCCTGGCTTCATCTGATGGGAGATTTCTTGAATGCAGATCACATTGGTGGTGTGTTGTCAAGTGAGGGTGCTGACTAAGTGTCTCTTAGCTGCAGATAGTCCCTCAACATTGAGTTGCAGGATGTGAAGAGCAGGTCCGAAGATATAGGAACCACAGGATTTCATATTCTGGTGTTTTTTGATTTTGAGAGAGCAGGGTTCTCCAAGTGCAGACGTGTGCAATTCGATTTGCTTTGAGGATCACTGGCTTCCCCAGTGTAGGCCAGGTACTGATGGGTGGCATAACGGGAATGCTGATCCATTACTACCCGTCAGCGAATGTTTACGGAGCTGGATGGACTGCCGATCAAACAGACTGCTTTGTTCTAGCTGGTGTTGTGTTTCTTGAGTATTGTTACATTTGCACTCAATCAAGCTATAACTTGACCCTTGTAGATGGTGGACAGGCTTTGGAGAATCAGGAAGCAAGAATTCCTGAAGAATTCAGAGTCTCTGACCTGCTCTTGGAGCCACAGTATTTATATGGCTAGTCCAGTTCAGTTTCTGGTCAATGGTAACCCCCAGGTGGGGTTTCCAGCAATAGTGATGCCATTGAATGTCAAGTGGCTATGGTTAGATTCTCTCTTATTGGAGATGACCATCGCCAGACACTTGCAGGTCACAGTCTCAGGATAAGGAGTTGGCCATTTAGGAGTGAGATGAGGAGAAATTTCTTCACTCAAAGGGTTGTGGATCTTTGAATTTCTACCCAAGAGGTTTGGATGCTCAGTCACTGAATATACTTCAGCGGAGATTTTTTGGATATAATGGGAATTAAGCAATATCGCAGGAAGGTGGAATTGAGTAAAAGATAAGCCATGATTGTATTGCATGGCAGAGCAGAATGGGTCAATTAGCCTATTTCTGTTCCTATTTCTTAAGTACTTATGTTTCAGTGTGACTAGCTGGGTAAAATAATGTGTGTTCTGATTTGGCAGGACAGTAGTGATCTTTGGTATAAAAACAGGTATTACAATAGATACAGGATAGCAATGATTGAGGAGTCAGAAGGTTCTGGGTTTGCATCTCACTCCAGAGGACTCAACACAAAATTTTGGCTGACATCCAAGTGCAATCCTGAGGGAGGGTGGCACTGTCGGAGGGTGAGCCCTGAGGGAGGGTGGCACTGTCGGAGGGTCAGCGCAGAGGGATGGCGGCATCGTCGGAGGGTCAGCGCAGAGAGAGGGTGGCACTGTCGGAGGGTGAGCCCTGAGGGAGGGCGGCACCGGAGGGTCAGCGCAGAGGGAGAGCGGCATCGTCGGAGGGTCAGCGCATAGGGAGGGTGGCACCGGAGGGTCAGCGCAGAGGGAGGGCGGCACCATTGGAGGGTCAGCGTGGAGGGTGGCACCGGAGGGTGAGTACTTACGGAGGGCGGCACCATTGGAGGGTCAGCGTGGAGGGTGGCACCGGAGGGTGAGTACTTACGGAGGGCGGCACCATTGGAGGGTCAGCGTGCAGGAGGGTGGCACCGGAGGGTGAGCACTGAGGGAGGGCGGGACTGTCAGAGGGTCAGTAACGAGGGAGCGTCGCACCAGAAGATCAGTACTGAGGGAGCGCTGCTCTATCAGAAGGGCAGTACTGAGGAAGCTTTGCACTGTCAAAGAGGCAGGACAGACCCCATTGTAGGGCTGGTACTGAGAAACTGCTGCACTGTCAAGAGGTACTGTCTTTTGGATAAGATGTTAATGTGTTTATCTGTGCTGCAACACTAGGGGTGCACTTCCTGCACATGCTCAGTTGTAGACTCAATGTCAGAGTGTCAGCTGGCAGCATTAATACAAACAAGTCGGCTTGACACAGACTAACAAAGTTCATGTTACCCATTTTCAGGTCTGTGCAGTCCTTAACCAATTGCAAGCTTTTGTACTTAGCGCACCTATCATTTAGCAGCTGATTCCTCTGTAAAACATGTTTCTGACAATTCAGTAAATGAAGAAAATATCAGGAAATTTCAGTAAAGGAGGTCTGTGCTGGGGCCTCAACTTGTTACAATTTATATCAATAACTTAGATGAGGAGAGCGAAGACATGATAACTAAATATGCAGATGACACAAAGATAGGTCGGAAAATATGTTGTGAAGAGGACATAAGGAGGTTGCAGACAGAAATAGATTGGATGAGTGAGTGGGTAAAAATATGGCAGATGGAGCACAATGTAGGAAAATGTGAAGTTGTTCACTTTGGTAGGAAGAATAAAAAAGCAGATTATTTCTTAAATGTAGAACAAACTGCAGAATCTGGAGGTTCAGAGGGTATTCTCACGCATGAGTCACAAAAAGCTAGTATGCAGGTACAAGTAATTAAGACAACTAATGCAATGCTATCCTTCATTGATAGAGGAATTGAACATAAAAGTAAGGATGTTATGTTTCAGTTACACAGGTCATTGGTGAGACCACATCTCAAATACTGTGTGCAGTTTTGGTCTCCTTATTTAACAAAGGATGTTAATGCATTAGAGACAGTTCAGAGGGGGTTTACTAGATTGATACCTGGAATGAGTGGGTTGTCTTACAAGGAAAGGTTGGACAGACTGGGCTTGTTTCCACTGGAGTTTAGAAGAGTGAGGGGGTGACTTGATTGAAGTTTACAAGATCCTCAACGGTATTGACAAGGCAGACATTGAAATGATGTTTCCTGTTGTCAGTGCATCCGTAACTAGGTGGCACCGTTTTAAAATTAGGGGGCGTTTTTTTAGGTCAGATGGAGAATTTTTTTCCCCTCAGAGGGTTATGAGACCTTGTCTGCCTCAACAGGCAGTGGAGGAGGGGCCATTGAATATCTTTAAGACAGAGGCAGATTGATTAACAAGAATCTAAGGTTATCAGGGGTAGATGGGAATGTGGATTTGGAAACACAAACAGATTGGCCATGATCGTATTGAATGGCGGAGCAGGCTTAACAGGCCGAATGTCCTACTTCTGCTTCTATTTCGTATGCATCAACCTCCAATGAGGAGAATGGTTTGTAATATTTCGTTTAGGGGCACCTTTTGGTAAAAATCCATTTACAAAGTATTTTTGACTAAAATATTTAAGAAAAAATTACCCAACATAGGACTTGAAATGATGACCATGGGACTAAGAAACCCATTATCTACCAACTAAACTACCTGGGCTGTGTAGAAACTTCTTGCACAAAGCCTTAACACAATGGACCCAGCTTAAGGAGGCAGCACTCAGATATAATCTCATTTAGATTATGATTCCATCATAGATTGGGATCTGGGATGAATCGGTGCCAGCAAATTAAGTTTTCCTATGGTTTCAATGCTACACTGAAATACTACAGTGGAATTCCCATTATAATGGCACTTTGTGGTATTACTAGTAATAGCCACACATGCGAGTACCAAATTTTAAGATTGGCATTCCCATGGGAAATGCTTATATTGCAGGTTTCGTTGCAGTGCGAGACTACATAGCCTCTGATAAATGCAGGCTCCTGTAGTCGACCAGAAAGACATTAGGAGCAGTTGTGCACACACTGGCAGCCGCAGTGTGGGTCAAGTACGCATGCGCAACTGTTCTTGATGCCTTTCCAGTCAACAGCAGGAGTTTGTGAGATATTAAGCCAAACCCCCACCTTCCCTCTCAGATCTCAAAGCACCATTTTGGGGGGGGGGGGGGGGGGGGGGGGGGGGGGGGGGGGGAGAAAGCAGGGGAGCTCCCCCTGGTGTCCTGGCCAATATTTATCCCTCAACCAACTCCACCAATTATCATAATTACATTACTGTTTACGGCAATTTGCTGTGTGCATTTGGCTGCTGCATTTCCTGCTTTACACCAGTGACTACACTTTGAAAATATTGCTAGGAAGAGCATGCTGTCAAAGCTTTTCATCTTGCATTCATAAGGAAAGATTTGCGAGAATACCAAACCTAAAGGGAACAACAATTTATACTGCTTGAGGAGAATGATGATTAGTTGCCAAGTTGGTCCCATTAGATTGGAAGTTGGCGAATGAATTTTTCAAGAAAGGAGGGAGAGAGAAAACAGTGAACTATAGGACAGTTAACATTAGAGTTTTTTGAGGATGTAACTGGAAGGGTAGATAAAGGGGAACCAGATGTAGTATACCTGGATTTCCAAAAGGCATTCGACAGGTTGCCGCACAAAAGGCTAATATAGGCAAGGTAAGGGCTCATGGAGTTGGGGGTAATACATTAGCATGGATAGAAGATTGGTTAACAAATAAAAAACAGAGAATGGGCATAAATGGGGCTTTTTCAAGTTGGCAGGCTGGAAATAATAGAAGGATCAGTGCTGGGGCCTCAGCTATTTACAATCTATATTAATTGTAAATTAATAAGTGTTGATGGTCAAAGAGATTTGCGTGCGCTTGTATAAGGAACACAAAATTAGCATGCAAGTGTAGCAAGCAATTAGAAAGGCAAATGGCATATTGGCCTTTATTGCAAGGGGACTGGAGTACAAGAATAAAGAAGTCTTGCTACAGTTGTACAGGATTTTAGCGAGAATGCATCTGGAGTACCATGTGCAGTTTTGGTCGCCACATTTAAGAAAGAATGTGCATTGGAGGCGGTACAATGAAAGTTCGCTAGATTGGTCCCTGGGATGAACAGGTTGTCCCTATGATGAGAGGCTGAACAAATTGGGCTTATATTCTCTGCAGTTTAGAAGAATGAGGGGCAATCTCACTGAAACATATAAAATTCTAAATGAGCTTGATAGGGTGGATGCTGAGAGATTGTTTCCACTGGTTGGGGAATGCAAAACATGGGGCACAATCTTGGGTAGGTGTGGAGAAATTACTTCACTCAAAGGGTTGTGAATCTTTGGAATTCTTTATCCCAGCTTTAAACATATTCAACAATGGAGCACCCACAATGCTCAGGGAATTAAGGGATACGGGGAGTAGGCAGGAAAGTGGAGTTGAAGCCCAAGATCAGCCACAATGGTACTGAACGCAGAGCAGGCTCGATGGACCATGTGGTCTACTCCTCCTATTTCTCGTGTTCTTAGCATGTGCTTCAAGGCTTAAGAACTTAAACAAGTTCTGGGCCAGAATTGTATACATACACAGGGTCAAAAACATGACAGCACAGACTGCTGAGAAGAACAGCTTTACCTGACAAAGCATCTTGCTACCTTTATAAAAAGGGTTATGGCTGGAGGTTACAAGGATTCAGATTATCAAATCAAAAAAAGACTTGCATTCATATAAGAACATAAGAAATAGGAACAGATTCGGCCGCTCAAGCCTGCTCCGCCATTTAATAAGATCGTGGCTGATCTGCCCCAGGCCTCAACTCCTCTTTCGTGCCAGCTCCTCATAACACTCAACATTTCAAAAATCTATCCACATCCTCTTTAGAGACTTTCAGTGATCTAGCCTCCACAACTCTCTGCCATTCACTACCCTCAGAGAAGAAATGCCTTCACATCTCAGTTTTAAATGAGTGTCCCCTTATTCTGTAACTATCTCCCCTATTTCGAGATTCCCCCACTAGTGGAAATATCTTCTCAACATCTACCCTGTCAAGTCCCTCAGAATCTTGTACGTTTCAATAAGATCGCCCCTCATTCTTCTAAACTCTAATGAATAAAGGCCTTACCTGTTCAGCCATTCTTGATAATTCAACCCCTTCATGCCAGGAGTAGGCCTAGTGAGTGTCCTTTGATCTGCCTCCAATGCCAGTATATCCTTCCTTAAATACGGGGACCAATAGCACCTTTCACAACCTCAGGACTTCCCAAAGTGCTTTACAACTAATGAAGTACTGGTACTTTGATACATAATCAAAATTACAACACAGGAAGTACTCCACATGATCCTGTGCTGCCGGGATTGGGTGTTTTCAAATCTACTAAGGCAGCAGATCAGGTTTAAATACAGAAATAGACAAATATTCTGAACTTTAGCCTGATTCCACAGGGAGAATATATAGAAAACTTTCCCCCTGGAGATCAAGGAGAGGGGCTGACTCCAAAATAGAATATACGATACATAATGTACAGAAGGAACAATTTGATTAGCATTGGGCCTTGCCTTATATTCTTCAGTAAAGATCAGACTCCAAAACTGGTGAATGGTACCTTTACAGCACACACTGAGGAAAGAGAGAGAGCACGGAAAAAATCATAGAAGCAAGATAGAGCTGAATCCTCACCACCGCACAGGGAGTAATGACAAGTGGCTCATACCTTCTGGCTGATACATATAGACCAGGAGATTCTTCTCACGATCAGACACTGAAATCAAAATGGAAGAAAAAATATACAGTCAGCTACACAGAGCACTTAAAGGAAGCCAGAGAGAATTGCCAATGTACCACAACTTCTTAAAATTCACGGTGCTGGTTATACCGAAGACTTGTCAGGCAACACTCTGTGTTGCAAACTCCAAATCTCCAACCAAAATTTTTCCACAAATGGTGGACTGGATTATCAGGAGGCAGGAGAAGGAGAAAGCATGAATGCAACTGAGAGAAGGAAATAAAATTCTGGAAATCTGAAACACATTTAAAAAAAGAATGTAAATTCACAGCTCGTCCCTGAAGAATAGAAAAGAGGTTTCCAGTGGAGATGCTTCTTCAGATTTAGGATGCTTTGGCATTCAGATGAAGGTCATATCTCCAGCGTTAACCTGTCTCACAGACACTGAGGGAGCTGTTGTGTTTTTCCAACATTTTTCTGCACTGAAAGTGAGGAAGTGGTGAACTAAAGTAGAAAGCAAGGAGTAAGGAAGTCTTACTATAAAGCAGGCAGCCATTGAGTGCAATGAATGTGGATTATGTTCAAAGATCAAAAAGCCTAGTGGGCATGATACCGAATTTGATAGAAACACAGGACTTGGTGCTGAAACAGGGGAGGAATGAAAAGGTCCAGGTTTGTCCTATAGAGTGAGGAGAATACTATTAACCGGCCATTCTATCCCTCCTTCTACATTCTCAGGTTTGTCAAAGGGAAGAAGGCTTTATTAATGGACAGACTGGTTAAATTGCAAGCTGCCCATGGGTTTTCCCATTAGTTCTTTAACACAGGGTCATGCAGAAGGTGGAGTGGCAGTAAGGAGAGAAAAGTTAAGTTATTATTAGTATTAGAAGTAAACCTTTGGACATTCATCTACAAGATCAGACCTGCACAGTAACTCACCAAGGAATCCCAGCTGAGAGTTGTCTACCATGAATTCTATGCTGTACACTTCCAGGAGTTTGGGATCCTGAGGATAAGTGACATTAACAATTAAGAGGTGAGCTTCGAAAAAAGAAACACCCACACACGGCATTAACCTACCTTAAAATCGCTAACTTCCTCCCCTTCACTCGGCCATGTTTACCTTTTCCTAGGGTACAATTCCACAATCATCAGGAACCCGTGCTACTTAATCCAATCTGACAGCTGGGGGTTCAGAGATGGGTATCACAGCTGAACCCTGATTCTTTACTTACCTAACTTCCCCACACATTATTTACCAGTGAAATGGGGGCAGTGGGATTGGGCTGAGGGAGTTGGGGTCGGGGTTACTTGTCAGGAGCAAGCACCTCAGCCAGTTCTCTCCCCCAACACAGGACTGCTGAAGCCAACTATATTTCTCCAGCAGACAGCAGGTAACTCAGCCAATAATAGGGGCTGCTCCTGGGGCTTTCCAGCTCTGCTGGTTCGGATAGGCACTGCATTAACCAGTCACGTTTAATACTCAATTTAGCAAAGCCCCCAAGTATTAGAGAATACACAATGCTTACAGTATAATGTTTCAATCAATTTTTATCCCCTGCTTTTAACAGGACCCCCTCATGTTTGGCTAAAATGAATTTGAGAAGTTTGTTCAGCAAACCTGGCGGCTCCAATGATAAATGGAAGTTCAGTGTTGACCTCAGCTAAGGCCCCTGCCAGAGTCCTATGTTTGTCCTCAAACCCTCTGCAATAGGTAGGGATCATAGGTGTCCAACAGGTTACCTGTGCCTCAAGAACGTCCAGCAACCCCAGTGGACATGAAGGGCTTGATAAAATGTCCCAAAGTTCGGACAATCTGCCAGCATCACAAATGACTAATGGACCCTTTGGTGAGATAGCAAAGAATAACCAGCGCCTATTGACTTACGCCTGAGGTAAGTCAGCACCTTCAAGACAGACAGAGGAAAACATCGAGGTGGGTAATATTACATTAATCACAGAATGGTTACAGAAGGAAACCAAATGCCCGTCTTGTCTCTGCTGGTTCTCTGAAGCAGCAATTCACCTAATGTCAAATCCCCAGCCTTTTCCCTGCAACTGCACATTCTTCCTTTTCAGATAATAGTCCTATTCCCTCTTGAATGCCTCGATTGAATCTACCTCCACTATATTCTCAGACAGTGCATTCAAGATCCTAATCACTTGCTGTGTGAAAAAGTTTTTCCTCATGTCACCATTGCTTCTTTGGCCAAGCACCTTAAATTTGTGCCCTCTTGTTCATAGAAACTAGGAGGAGTAGGCCATTCTACCATTCGAGCCTGCTCTGCCATTCACTATGATCATGGCTGATCATCCAACTCCTGCTCCCACTTTCTCCCCATACCCTTTCAACCCTTTCGCCCCAAGAGCTATCTCTAACTCCTTCTTGAAAGCATACGATGTTTTGGTCTCAACTACTTTCTGTGGTAACAAATTCCACAGGCTCACCACTCTCTGGGTGAAGAAAGTTCTCCTCATCTCAGTCCTAAATGGTCTACCCCATATCTTCAGACTGTGATCCCTGGTTCTGGACTCCTCCACCATCAGGAACATTCTTCCTGCATCTACCCTGTCTAGTCCTGTTAAAATTTTATAGGTTTCTATGAGATCCCCCCTCATTCTTCTGAACTCCAGCGAATATAATCCTAACCGACTCAATCTCTCCTCATATGTCAGTCCCACCATCCCAGGAATCAGTCAGGTAAACCTTTGCTGCATTCCCTCTATAGCAAGTACATCCTCAGATATGGAGACCAAAACTGCACACAATATTCCAGGTGTGGTCTCACCAAGTCCCTGTATAATTGCAGCAAGACATCCCTGTTCCTGTACTCGAATCCTCTCGCTATGAAGGCCAACATACCATTTGCCTTCTTTACCGCCTACTGCACCTGCATGCTTACCTTCAGCGACTGGTGTACAAGGACACCCAAGTCTCGTTGCACATTCCCCTCTCTCAATTTATAGCCATTCAGATAATAATCTGCCTTCCTGTTTTTGCTACCAAAGTGGATAACCTCACATTTATCCACATTATACTGTATCTGCCATACATTTGCCCACTCACTCAGCTTGTCCAAATCACATTGACGCATCTCTCTATCCTCCTCACAGCTCACCCTCCCACCCAGCTTTGTGTCATCTGCAAATTTAGAGATATTACATTTAATTCCCTCACCTAAATCATTTATATATATTGTGAATAACTGGGGTCCCAGCACCGATCCCTGCGGTACCCCACTAGTCACTGCCTGCCATTTGGAAAAAGACCCGTTTATTCCTACTCTTTGTTTTCTGTCCGTCAACCAGTTTTCTATCCATCTCAATACACTACCCCCAATCCCATGTGCTTTAATTTTACACGCCAATCTCTTATGTGGGACTTTGTCGAAAGCCTTCTGAAAGTCCAAATAAACCACATCCACTGGATCCCTCTCATCAACTCTACTAGTTACATTCTCGAAAAATTCCAGTAGATTTGTCAAGCATGATTTCCCTTTCATAAATCCATGCTGACTCTGTCCGATTCTGCCACTGTTTTCCAAGTGCTCAGCTATTAAATCTTTTATAATGGACTCTAGAATTTTCCCCACTACCGATGTCAGGCTGATTGGTCTATAATTCCGTTTGATCTCAGCCTCCCTTTTTAAATAGTGGAGTTACATTAGCTATCCTCCAATCTATACGAACTGTTCCAGAGTCTATAGAATCTCAGAAGATGACCATCAATGCATCCACTATTTCTAGGGCCACTTCCTTAAGTACTCTGGGATGTAGATTATCAGGCCCCTGGATTTATCAGCCTTCAGTCCCATCAATTTCCCCAACACCATTTCCTTACTAATACTGATTTCTTTCAGTTCCTCCCTCTCACTAAACCCTGTGTTCCCCAACATTTCTGGTATTTTATTAGTGTCCTCCTTTGTGAAGACAGAACCAAAGTATGTATTTAGTTGGTCAGCCATTTCTTTGTTCCCCATTATAAATTCCCCTGCTTCTGACTGTAAGGGACCTACATTTGTCTTCACCAATCTTTTTCTCTTCACATACCTATAGAAACTTTTACAGTTAGTTTTTATGTTCTCTGCAAGCTTCCTCTCGTACTCTATTTTCCCCTTCTTAATCAATCCCTTGGTCCTCCTCTGCTGAATTCTAAACTGCTCCCAATCCTCAGGTCTGTTGTATTTTCTGGCCAATTTGTATGCCTCTTCCTTGGATCTAATACTATCTCTAATTTCCCTTGTAAGCCATGGTTTGGCCACCTTTCCTGTTTTACTTTTGCACCAGACAGGAATAAACAATTGTTGCAGTTCATCAATGCACATTTTGAATGTTTGCCATTGCCTATCCACCGTCATCCCTTTAAGTAATGTTTCCCAATCCATCAGAGCCAACTCGCGCCTCATACCATCGTAGTTTCCTTTATCAAGTCTCAGAGTTAACTACGTCACTCTCCATCTTGATGAAGAATTCTATCATATTATGGTCGCTCATCCCCAAGGGGCCTCGCACAACTAGGTTGCCAATTATTCCTTTCTCATTACACAATACCCAGTCAGTTCTCTCGTTGGTTCCTCAATGTATTGGTCCAGAAAAACATCCCGTATACACTCCAGGAATTCCTTCTATATGGTATTGTTACTAATTTGATTTGCCCAATCTATATGCATATTAAAGTCACCCATAATTACAGACGTTCCTTTATTACATGCGTCTCTAATTTCCTGTTTAATGCCATTCCCAACATCACCACTACAGTATGGGGGTCTATATACAACCCCCACTAATGTTTTTTGCCCCTTAGTGTTCCTCAGCTCTACCCATACAGATTCCACATCGTCGGAGCTCATATCTTTCCTCACTATTGCGTTCATTTCCTCTTTAAACAGCAATGCAACTCCACCGCCTTTTCCTTTTTGTCTGTCCTTCCTAAATACTGAATACCCCTGAATGTTCAGTTCCCATCCCTGGTCACCCTGCAGCCATGTCTCTGTATTCCCGACTATATCATACTTGTTTATATCTATTTGCACAGTTAATTCATCCACTTTATTGCGAATACTCCTCACGTTAAGGCACAAAGCCTTAAGGCTTGTCTTTTTAACATTACTTGTCCCATTCCCACTATTTTTCACCGTGGCCCTGTTTGATTCTTGTCCTTGATTTCTCTATCACTTTTCTTATTCTGCTTTATGTCTTTTGTTCTTGTCTTTGATTCCCCTTCCTCTGATTTCTTGCATAGGTTCCCATCCCCCTGCCATTTTAGTTTAAACCCTCCCCAACCGCTCTAGCAAATGTTTCCCCTAGGACATCAGTCCCGGTCCTGCCCAGGAGTAACCCGTCCAGGTTGTACTGGTCCCACCTCCCCCAGAACCGGTCCCAATGTCCCAGGAATCTGGAACCCTCCCCTTCACACCATCTCTTCAGCCACATTCTCGTTCTTTCCACCAATGGGAACAGTTTCTCCCTATCTACTCTGTCCAGACACCTCAAGATTTTGAATACCTCTATCGAAACTTCCTCTCAACCTTCTCTTCTGCAAGGAGAACAGTCCCAACTTCTTCAATCTAATTACATAACTGAAGCCATTCTTATGAATCTTTTCTGCACTCCCTCTAATGCCTTCATATCTTTACCAAACACCCAGGACCGGATGCAATACTCCAACTGAGGCCGAACCATGTTTACCAAAAATACTTTAACATAACTTCCTTGCTTTTGTACTCTCTGCCCCTACTGAGAATGCCTAGAATACTGTATGCTATGTTGACCGTGCTCTCAACCTGCCCTGCCACCTTCAGGACAGGTTGAGAGAGTGGTTAATAAAGCATACATAACGTTTAGCTAGCCAAAGCGGTGGAGCTTAACAGCTGTGACGACTCTCCTTGCTACACACCGGCTAGCAGGGTTATTCTCTTAGATTTAAAATGGGAATATCTCCATTGCACTGGGCTCTTATGCAGGAAGGCGGCAAATGTCCATGCTCACTACATTATCCCACAGGAGATGAATACTTTTGAGCTGTTCCCATTACTGGGGGTCAGTATAAATGGTCAGGACCGTGCTGCACACATACCCTGCTAACAAGGGACAGCGTCTTACTCTCCTCTTGGTAGCGGAGGATGGAGACGCTTTTCATGATGTCTGCTGCCATGATGAAATTCTTGACGCTGATCATCTGGTGGATGTAGAGCTGAGTGTCGATGAACGCCATTCCAGTCAGGTCGTTGTCTTTCAGGCTCCACAGGAAAATCTGTGCAAGAGGAATTTCATTACGAGATGTCACTGGGCAGAAGATCCAGAGGGGGGAAAAACACTCAATTCTTTCCAATTCTGAAATTTTAAATGAAACAAAGAAAGGGCTTGCAGTGCTTCGCAGCCACTGAGCTACTTTTGGAAGTGTAGTCACTATTGTGCTGTAGGAAACACAGCTGCCAATTTGAGCACAGCAATAACTCACAAAGATTAACAAGATAAATAATCAGATCATCCATATTTTTGTGATGTTGTTTGAGGAATAAATTTTAGTTAGGACACCGGGGACAACCCTCCCCGTTTCTCTTCAAAATAATGCCATAGGATTTTTCATATCCGAGAGGTGATACATCCGACAGTGCAGCACTCCCTCAGTAGTGCACTGGAGCGTCAGCCTAGATTATGCCTATTCCAGGGACTTGAACCCTTGAACATCTGATTCAGAGGCATGAGTGCTAACAAATGAGAAAAAAATCTACCCTTACACTGTGTATGGAACATAACCGCATCAGCAGTAAGAAACTCTTTAACTAACAACCGAGGAATGCTACAGCAATTAACAAGTCATAGGAAAAAAAAAAATCACATTCCAAGCCAAGTGACACTGTCTCATGACAAGTGCGACTGAGCTGAGCAGAATCATTAACATACCTGATATGAGAGCCAGAGTGGAGAGTCTTAGAGCTCTCAACTTGAGGGATTGCCATGACTTTTAGGGCTTCAAAAGATTAATGCTTCCAAATTTAACACCATCATTTTGTAATCTACCTGCAGCATGGGTTCACAGCTTTCGGGGCGATCACCAGCACGAGGCAAGGGAAGAACTTCCCTCTGGATTCAGCTTCTTTAATCACTCAAATCACCGACTTTAGTTGTGCAAAGCAATAAAACAGACAATTTAAGGAGAGAGGGGCTCTGATGAAAGTTCATTGACATGGAACGTTTTAACTCTTACTCTTTCTCTCTCTCCACAGATGCGGTCAGACCTGCTGTGTATTTCCAGAACTTTCTGTTTCCAATCAAGGAGAGGTGGGTTGCTTCAGTTGAATTGTTTCAAGTTGAAGGCAAAGGTCATGATCTTGAGAGAAGCTCCAAGAAAGTACAGGGGGAGATTAGAAGAGTCTTTTTCACCCTGTGAGTTCTAGGACTGTGCTACATAACTGAGTGGCGCTAAATTGACTGGGAATAAAGGTGGAAAATGGAATTGGTATGGGAAGAAAGTAATATGTGAGAAATTAATAGATTTGAGTGAAGCCAGCCCCCACAAGAGACTTAAATTTATCCAGGTCTCCTCTCATCATACCCTGAAAATCTCCATGTTTTGCCATATCAGCCTCTAAGATAGGCAGGTAAGTAAAGCATTGATTATGGACAATACGCTTGCGTCCTCATTGGCAAGGCTCTAGATTAGGAACATGCTAATGATGCACTGAGGGGGCGAGCACGGAGCTGTGGTTACCTTCTGTCCGATTGCTGAGACGAGGTAACCATTGCAGTTACACAGGGCAGTCACAGGACCCTTCTGCTCCTTCTCATACAGCACCTTGAATTTGTTTTTGGTCAGGGGCTGGCCAGGTTCAGGCACAACTTCAATCACATCAAGGATCAGAATCTGTAGAGAGAGAACAAAGAGCAAAAATAAAGAACCACTGTTTTATCTTGGTACACAAATTCACAGGGTGTTTTCAGAACCTTCAGCCTCCCTTGTCTTTCACCGAGATTTTAAACCTGTAAGCAAGCCTGAGGGTGGGGGTGGGGGGGGGAAAGCTGCAAAGGTCCAGAGCTTTGGTTAATTAAACTCCCAGACATTTTGGGGACCCCAAGTCTTGGCTCTTGCCAACCTGCAACAATTCTCTTGTTTTTAGGCAACTGGTAAAGGGTGCACATTCTCAATTAGATAAACAGAATCCCTCCTCGTGCACATTTCTCAGAAGCTTGCTAAGGAGACACTTCACCAAGGTGATGGATTTCTGTGAACGCTACACATCTGGCTGCTCGCAGAACCAATCACTGAAGCATTTACAAGAACAGGAATAAAAAGTAGCACAAACATTTCGATAAACAGCTAGATGCCAGGTATCTGGCTTTAACTTCAGGCTGGTTGGTTCGGAGCAGGGGCGGGGGGGGGGGGGGTGGTGGGAATGGGGTGACATGGGGCTTTGAGCTTTCTCGTCGTTTTTGTTATTTATTTGTTCTCGGGATGGGAGCGTCATTGGCTTGTCTAGCATTTGTTGCCCATTCCCAAATTTCTATGAAGTGGTGGTGAGTCACCTTGAACTGCAGCAGACCAAGTGGTGCAGGTACACCCACAAGTGCTATTAGGAAGGGGATTTTAACCCAGCAACAGTGAAGGAACAGCAATATAGTTCCAATCAGGATGGTCTGCGACTTGGAGGATAACTTGTAGTTGGCGGTGCTCCCATGCATCTGTTGTCCTTGTCCTTCTAGGTGGTAACGGTCACGGGTTTGGATGGTGCTGTTGAAAGAGTCTTGGTGAGCTTCTGCAGTGCATCTTACATATAGTGCACACTGCTGCCACTGCTTGTTCGTGGCAGAGGGACCAAATGTTTAAGGTGGACTGCCAATCAGGTGGGCTGCTTTGTCCTGGATGGTGTCGAGCTTCTTGGGTGTTGTTGGGGTTGCACTCATCCAGGCAAGCGGAGAGAACTCTATCACACTCCTGGCTTGTGCTATGCAAACTGACACAGTCTTAAGGTTAGGAGAAGTTCCACTGCTGGGATCCACAGGAGTGTGTCAATATCTGCAAGAGACCGCCAAACACAGGCTAAGAACAGCTGCTGTACACAGCTGTGCAGCCACACAACTCAAAGTATTTTCAAGTCTTTTTTTTATATAAAGTGCTTTCATCTGAACTATACACACAACTGTGAAACTGGTGCCATGGACCAATCCAGATTGTATGGGCAGTACAACTCAAACGGTTACCAGTTTTTAACATCAATATAATGATTTGTTGCAAGCAATGCGAATGTTGACCATCTCACTCACCCGGCCCCTGCACGTAACCTCCTCGCCCTGTGTCAGGCACGTCCCCACAGCAATGTAACCTTTCAGTCCTGACACGGTCTCCTCGCTCCTCAACGACACCGTTTTCATGCAGGTTACATGTTCCCAGTCCTCCATGTCAATCCTGCATAAAGTCACAAATGGGAGTCAGAGGAGCTGATGGAGACATTGTGTGCAATGTGCAAATAGGAAATGGACAAAGTACACCTGAGCTTATCCAAAACTCTGCTGCCCATGTCTCAACTCACAACAAGTGCAGTTCACCCATTACCACTGCCCTACATAGGTGCCCAGTCCAGCAGCACCAGGTGTTAAAATTCTAACCATTTTTTTCAAATTCCTTCATCACATTGTTCCCTCCCCAACTCTGTAATCTCCTCCAGCCCTCCAAGATCTCTGCACTCCTCCAATTCTGATCTCTTCAGTATCCCCAATTTCCAGTGCTCCACCATTCGTAGCCCTGCCCTTAGCTGCCCAGGCCCTATGCTCTGGAATTTCCTCTCAAATTTCTCAGCCTCTCTCTCTTCCTTCAAGACAGGCATTAAATGTTGCCTCATTGACCAAACTTTTGGTCATCTGTCCTAACATTTCCTTATGTAGCTTGCTGCCAAATTAGGTTTGGTTACATTCCGGTGAAGTGCCCTGGAAGGTTAAAGGCGCAATATAATACAAGTTGTTGTACAACAGTTTGCAAAAACCAACAGAAGTGGTGTCTCTGGCAGCTGTTATGGAGCGCAAGGTAGTCACTGTGCAGAAGTAGGCACTCTGATTGAATGTCCATCACCATAGCCTACTTCCCATACCTTCCACACATTATATTCTTAACAGTCGAGTTTCTTTCTCCCCCACTTTAAGAATGACCAACTAACAGGAAGCTTCAAGTGAAGAGCGTTGCTCAAGGGGAGCTCAGTTCAAGCAATGTTGGGCCTGCAGCCTGCGATTTTGCATCCGTTTATATTAATGGACAGTAAAGCATAGGTGGTGGGAACCAGAACAAACCTCCCCCGTGAGATCCTCCGTGTTGGCAGCACTCCAGGAAAAAACATTTTTATTTCAAGGAAATAAACATTAGTGTTAATGGCTGAAACAAGAAAACTGACAAACGTGGAACAATCAAAAAATATTCAATTTAAGATTTTCAAAAACCTTTGTTTTTATTCATTCATGGGATGTGGGCTTCGCTGGCTGGGCCAGCATTTATTGCCCATCCCTAGTTGCTCTTGAGAAGGTGGTGGTGAGCTGCCTTCTTGAGCCGCTGCAGTCCACGGTGCTGTTAGGAAGGGAGTTCCAGGATTTTGACCTAGCGACAGTGAAGGAACTGCGATATATTTCCAAGCCAGGATGGTGAGTGACTTGGAGGGGAACTTTCAGGTGGTGGTGTTCCCATGTGTCTGCTGCCCTTGTCCTTCTAGGTAATAGCGGTCGTGAGTTTGGAAGGTGTTGTCAAAGGAGCCTTGGTGAATTCCCGCAGCGCATCTGGTAGATGGTACACACTGCTGCTACTGTGTGTCAGTGATGGTGGAGCGAGTGAGGTTTGTAGATGTGGTGCCAATCAAGCGGGGCTGCTTTGTCCTGGATGGTGTCAAGCTTCTTGACTGTTGTTGGAGCTGCACTCATCCAGGCAAGTGGACAGTATTCCATCACACTCCTGACTTGTGCCTAGTAGATGGTGGACAGGCTTTGGGGAGTCAGGAGGTAAGTTACTCACTGCAGGATTCCTAGCTTCTGACCTGCTATTGTAGCCAGTATTTATATGGCTAGTCCAGTTCAGTTTCTGGTCAATGATATCCCCCAGGATGTTGATAGTGGGGGATTCAGCAATGGTAATGCCATTGAATGTCGAGGGGCAGCAGTTAGATTCTCTCTTGGTCATTGCCTGGCACTTGTGTGGCGCAAATGTTGCTTACCACTTGTCAGCCCACACCTGGATATTGTCCGGGTTTTGCTGCATTTAGACATGGGCTGCTTCAGTGTCTGAGGAGTCATGAACGGTGCTGAACGCTGTGCAATCATCAGCGAACTTCCCCACTTCCTACCTTATGATGGAAGGAAGATCATTGATGAAGCAGCTGAAGACACTACCCTGAGGAACCTCTTCAGTGATGTCCTGGAGCTGAGATGATTTACCTCCAACCACCACAACCATCTTCTTTTGTGCTAGGTATGACTCCAACCAGTGGAGAATTTTCCCCCTGATTCCCTTTGCCTGTAGTTTTGCTCGGACTTCTTGATGCCACTCTCGGTCAAATGCGGCTTTGATGTCAGGGGTAGTCACTTTCACCTCACCATAAGAATTCAGCTCTTATGTCCATGTTTGAACCAAGGCTGTATTGAGGTCAGGAGCTGAGTAATACTAGCGGAACCCAAACTGTGTGTCAGTGAGCAGGTTATTGCTAAGCAAGTGCCGTTTGATAGCACTGTTGATGACCTCTTCCATTGCTTAATTGATGATCGAGAGTAAACTGATGGGGTGGTAATTGGCCGGGTTGGATTTGTCCTGTTTGTGTGTACAGGACATACCTGGGCAATTTTCCATATTGCCGGGTAGATGCCAGTGTTGTAGCTGTACTGAAACAGCTTGGCTAGGGGCGCAGCAAGTTCTGGAGCACAAGTCTTCAGTACTATTGCCGGAATATTGTCAGGGCCCATAGCTTTTGCAGTATCCAGTGCCTTCAGCTGTTTCTTGATATCACAGAGTCAATCGAATTGGCTGAAGAATCGAACTGACATCTGTGATGCTGGGGACATCCGGAGGAGTGCGAGATGGATCGTCCACTCAGCACTTCTGTCTGAAGACTGTTGCGAATGCTTTAGCCTTGTCTTTTGCACTGATGTGCTGGGCTCCCCATCATTGAGGATGGGGTATTTGTTAGTTGTCGCAGACCCAGTCTAGTAGCTATGTCACTTAGGACTCGGCCAGCTCGGTCTTGGAGGACATTGAAGTCCCCCCACCCAGAGTACATTCTGCACCCTTGCCACCCTCAGTGCTTCCTCCTAGTGGTGTTCAACATGGAGGAGCACTGATTCTTCACCTGAGGGGGAGGCAGTGTGTGGTAATCAGCACGAGGTTCCCTAGCCCATGTTTGACTCGATGCCATGAGACTTCATGTGGTATAGAGTCAATGTAGAGAGCTCCCAGGGCAACTTTCCCCCAACTGTATACACTGTGCCGCCACCTCTGCTGGGTCTGTCCTGCCGTTCGGACAGGACATACCCAGGGATGGTGACGGTGGTGTCTGGGACATTATCTATATGGTATGATTCCTCAAGCATGACTATGTCAGGCTGTTGCTTGACTAGTCTGTAAGACAGCTCTCCCAATTTTTGCACAAGTCCCCAGATGTTAGTCAGGAGGACTTTGCTGGGTTGGGGGAGCCCAGCACATCAGTGCAAAAGATAAGTTTGAAGCATTTGCAACAACCTCCAGCCAGAAGTGTTGAATGGATGATCCATCTCGGCCTCCTCCAGAGGTCCCCAGCATCACAGATTTCATTCCTCAGCCAATTCAATTCATGAAATGGCTGTAGGCACTGTATACTGCAAAGGCTACAGGTCCTGATGATATTCAGGCAATTTTACTGAAGACTTGAGCTTCAGAACTTGTCGCTCCTCTAGTACAGCAACAACAGTGGCATCTACCCAACAATGTGGAAAATGCCCAGGGCTAGGTTTGCCATTATTGTTTCCAGTGCCTCAGTCAATGCCAGGCGGTCCATCTAGTTTCATTCCTTTTTATTAACTTTTTAGCTGTTGGATACAACTGAGAGGTTTGCTAAGACACTTCAGAGGGCGTTTAAGAGTCAATCACATTGCTGGAGTCACATGTAGGCTAGGCCAGGCAAGGATGGCAGATTCCCTTTCCTAAAGGATGTTAATGAACCAGGTGGGTTTTTATGACCATTGGCAAGATTTTTTTTGTATTCGATTCAAATTCCACCATCAGTGGTGCGGTTCAAACCAGAGTCCCCAGAGCATTACCCTGGGCCTCTGCATTATCCATCCAGTGACAATACCATTGCACCACCACCTCCCCACTAATAGCTGCAAATAACTTCAAGTTTCTTGTGGGTTAAAGTCCTGGCCATGCTCATACTTACACCTCACCCCTACGATTGTCGAATTCTTCTAACTTCCTGGAAAGGATTAAAAAAAGGACACAAGATGTGTTTCAGATAAATTGGATCACAGAAGGCACAATTAACCTATCTAATATCAAACAATGTGTGTTCTGGAGACGTTCATCCTCCAAGGAACAAATACTATCTGGTTACAGGAATGCTGTAACAGATAAATATATCAGAAGTGAAACACATATTTTGTATATTGTAAAAGCTATTGTAGCTGGAATAAACCCACCGGAACTGTAACTACCTAACCATATCTTTACTACAGTGGACTGAATAGGAAACAAAACATCATGATAAGAGCATTTGTAACCAGCACTCCAACACTTATTAGTGGCTTTCAGTTGGTGCCATTAATAACCTGGTGCATCAAGCTTGTATTTAACAAGTGGCTTTCTTTTTTTAAATAAAAACTGATAACTCCCTAGCCTGTCTGGGAGTCAGGTTTAAATTCTTAGCTCCTTCTCTGAAGTTTGTGATCTCAGCCATGGTATCGGAAGGCATGCATCGAATTAGCCTTAGCACTTCTGGACATGGGGAGGGGTTGGAGCAGAGAGAGAGAGGACTTTTCCCTGTGTACTCACACTGACTGACATTCTAAACTCTCATATACTCAAAGGCCAAGACTACGCCTGGTGAACATATCCGAATTTGAGGAAAGAAAATAACCTATTTAAAGATACAGTCACCCTGCAAAACCCACAATTAAAATGATTTAAGTTTTTTTTTTTTACAGAAGCTCTGCTCTAGCTGGTTGGCAATATCCCATGCCTTTGTAACTGCATTTCATCATATTAGCCAGTTGCCACACTGTTCAATCCTGTTATAATTCTAACATAGAAAAGGTCGTATCTGAAAATCAAGGACTAGTATAGGATAGATGGTCTATCATTTAGGTGTCACTAACACATTCAGTGCGCATTACGTCCACAAAGACACCTAGACATCGCTAATCTACCAAATCTTATTCCAGTTCAACTCTTTGAATCCGATATTGGGCACAGGATAAAGATCTAGGATTCTGACACTCAAATCCATTCAAAGAATTGATGGGTGATAAGAAACAATTTCGTACATGTCATTTCTGGAGAGGTAAGAGTTTCTTTTCAGTCCACTGAATCTGAAAACAGGCACTTCAAACGAATGTTGGTCACACATCAGCTCTTTCTAGTAAGATTTCAATCAGACAGACTTGGTTTAACTCACCGAGTATTGGGAATGGCTTCCCAGCTGACAGGTGAGATCAGCTGAATGGAAAACTTCTCCAACATGGGGTAGATGTACCTGTCATCTGTCAATAGAACAAGGTATCAGTGCCAAGGGGCAAAGGCTTATTCTTTTCTACTAATAGCAATGGGAGATTGTTGTTCCCCCACTCATTAGAACCAATAGAAGGATATTGCCCCATCCCATTCACTAGCACATAGGATCATGTAACTTTACAACATAGCTTATGCCCACTCAGCTCATCGTGCTTCTGCTAGTTGTTAAAAGGTCTATGTACTCAGTCTTATTCCCTTGTCCCTTCCTCAGCCTCATTTTTTTATTCAGTTCCCTTTAAAAGCTATTATGAATCTGTTTCCACCAGCATTTCTGGCAGACATTCCATGGCCTGACAACTCTTTGCATAAAAAAAAATCCTCCTAACATCTGCCTTTGTTCTATCGGTAACAATCCTGAATTCATGGCAATGAGAAATCACTGAACCGTACCCACACATTCACAGCAATGAAAAAGTGAATCAATTGAATCAATAGTCATGGCCAAGCTAAGTTTTGTCTATGATGGCCAGTCAGGATTCACAACAAAGTCAGCAGTCGTTTCTGCACATCATATAATTAATTGATGATAAATTTACCCCTTATTCCTGATTGCTAAACTTTGGTTCTTAATCTTTGCCATGCAGTGGACAGAGTAAGGACCACAATTTTAATTCCTGGTTCAATACAGTCAGGCTAAAAAAAGACTATAAGTCTATACGTATGAAGGGAGAACACGGCAATATTTCAACATTTAACACCGCAAAAATCTCCAATTTCAGCTGCAGCTTTAGGAACACTATTATAGAACCAGATTCCTCCAGCGTGTTAGGAGTGAACTGCTTTACAGACACCATCCTGACTTGGAAATATATCGCCGTTCCTTCACTATTGCTGGGTCAAAATTCTGGAAGTCCCTTTCCAACAGCACCGTGGGTGGACCTACACCACATGGACTGCAGCGGTCCAAGGAAGCAGCTCACCACCACCTTCTCAGGGGCAACTTGGGATGGGCAATAAATGCTGGCCCAGCCAGTGAAGCCCACATCCCGTGAATGAATTTTTAAAAAGTATCGCCGAATACCATTCCTCCCCAGGGATCCAGATTCCCTTTGTTGCCAAGCTAAAGGCACCTTCGTTCAGTTCTGGGCTTACTCACCACGCTCAACATTCTCAAACTCTTTGTCTTCCCCTGTCATCTTTGGGATCCTATTACAAATCTCTGTCACACTTGTCGTTACTGCATACACCTAAAGAAAAAGACACATTTTCACAGTATCCATAAAAAAATTTTACCGATAGGCCATGTGGATTTTCTTTGAAGAAATCAAGTGTCAAGGGCCCTGGCTACGTGGATAAAGGGGAACCGGAAGACATGGTGTACTTGGATTTCCAAAAGAAATTTGATGAGAGCTCATGGTGTAGGGAGTAACATATTAGCATGGACTGAGGATTAGTTAGCTAACAGAAAACAGGGATAAATGGGCCATTTTCAGGTTGGCAATCTGTAACTAATAGTGCCACAGGGGTCAGTGCTGAGGTCTCAGCTATTTACAATCTGTATCAAAGACTTGGATGAAGGGACCGAATGTATGGTTGCCAAATTTGTGGATGACACAAAAATAGGTAAGAGAGGAAGTTGTGAAGAGGACCATAGGGGAGGTTAAGTGACTGGGCAAAAATATGACAGATGAGAGTACAATGTAGGAAAATGTTAACTTGTCCACTTTGGCAGAAAGAACAGAAAAGCAGCACATTATTTAAATAGAGAGATTGCAGAACTCTACAGTACAGAGGGATCTGGGTATCCTGGTACATGAATCACAGTTAGTATGTAGGTACAGAAAATAGTTAGGAAGAAAAATGGAATGTTGGTGTTTATTGCAAGGGGAATGGAATATAAAAGTAGGGAAGGTTTGCTACAGTTGCACAGGGCTTTTGAGACACCACATTTGGAGTATCGAGTACAGGTTTGGTCTTCTTACTTAAGGATGTAACTGCATTTGAAGCAGTTCAGAGAAGGTTCACTCAACTGATTCCTGGGATGAAGGGGTTGTCTTATGAGGAAAGGTTGGGCACTTGCAACTTGTTAAGAGGTTTAGTCTTAAAATAAATTAATCATTGAGTTTTTGAAAGAAGCCTGGTCAGAGTCTCTTTTCTGCTGAGTACTAGCGGTATAGGTACACAATTGGCATTTTTGGTGGGAAAATTAAACATTAATGGTGTGGCCTGCAGAGTAGTGGAGTTTGATCATTTGTGCGCTCCTCCCATCCCGGTCATAACAAGTGATCCAATGCTGGAAAGTGCGTGTCCATGGAGTCCCACATACAGAGAAGTTTGAAGATCTCTACACTAGGCAATTTCAAATAATCTCTACAGAAACACAACCTGAATACGGAAAGACAGAATATGTAACTGTACCACTGGGCCACTTTGAACAGTGCAAGTGAATATAGTAAAGAATTTCACACCGCCACAATTGCACTTTACTGAAATCCCAGTGGCAACACCAGTGCCAGAGGCCAATTAAACAACACCTCTGCTTAAGGAGACATTCTAGAGTAAAAGAAGCAAGATTCTAAATAAAGCAATATTTCTTACCTTAGTTTCCACGTGATACGATACATAATGTGCTGTGCAACGTAGTGGGATCTTTCGAACTGGCCACGGTGCATCGTAAGACAAGTATGTAGGTAATACACTGATTCGAAGGTCACCCTATAGGATTGTAATGGAGAAAAGACAAGTGAGAGTAAAATTCTTTTCATGCCTGCTTTTTAAATAGCAATCTCCTCACTCCATGGGGTGCCAGGTTTTTTCAACATCAGATGAACAACTACATTAATGCTTTTCATAAGTTTAAAGCAACAGGAAGGTTAGAGAGGCATGCTTCCCTGATGGGTTAATATATAAAAGGACTCCACACTGTTACTGAGCTACACAAGCTAGTAAACCCAAAGTGCATTTTCTGTTCTGAGCACTTCAACTGACCTGTGGCTCCTGGTTTAGGGACGAGGATGAGGGGGAAACAAAGTATTCTCATCCCTGAGCTTTACCTAATGACATTTGCTGGAGAGTACATGCGTGTAGATGCCAAAGGCAGACGGAGCTGGGGTCAACTTAAATGCTATCCACCACCAAACAGCCTGCAAGCGCTCATTGTCCAATCTCTCAGATGACGAATGGTGATTTGGGAGGTACAAGGAATCATTAGAGAAGCATCCCTTGCAGCAAGTCAGCGCAGGAGGAGAGGAGTGAAGAACAAAGAGTGACAATAGAGGGACTCAGCAATAGAACCATTGGACAGAGCTTGTATGCTCAGCTGAGAGCCAGTCAGGCTTCTGCTCAGCAATACTTTTCCTGAAAGTACCTCTCCTAGAATGTTTTCCAGTTAAGTTAGACCCGAAGGGACTTGTATCCCTGTTGCTAATTAAAACATAACATAAGAACATAAGAACTAGGAGCAGGAGTAGGCAATTCAGCCCCTTGAGCCTGCCCCGCTATTCAATATGACCATGGCTGACCTCATTTCGGCCTCAACTCCAATTTCCCGCCCTCTCCCCATAACCTTTCAACCCGTTACTAATTAAAAATCTGTCTATCTCCTCCTTAAATTTATTCAGTGTCCCGGCATCCACTGCACTCTGAGGTAGTGAATTCCACAGATTCACAACCCTTTGAGAAAAGTAATTCCTCCTCATCTCTGATTTAAATCTACCACCCCTTAGCCTAAAACTATGGCCTCTCATTCTAGAATGCCCCACAAAGGGAAACATCCGCTCCACGTCTACTTTGTCTATCCCCTTTAGCATCTTTTTTACCTCAATTAGATCCCCTCTCATTCTTCTAAACTCTAGCAAGTATAAGCCAAAACTGCTCAGTCTCTCCTCATAAGACAAGCCCCGCATCTCTGGAATCAATCTAATGAACCTCCTCTGAACCACCTCCAATGCAACTACATCCTTCCTCAAGTAAGGGGACCAAAACTGTGCACAGTACTCCAGGTGCAGTCTCACCAATGCCTTGTACAGTTGCAACAACACTATCCTATTTTTATACTCTACTCCTTTAGCAATAAATGCCAAAATTCCGCTTGCCTTCCTTATTACCTGCTGTACCTGCAGACTAGCTTTCAGTGATTCTTGCACGAGGACACCCAGATTCCTCTGCACCGAAGTATTCTGAAGTTTCTCTCCATTTAAATAATAAATTGCCTTTTTATTCTTCCGCCCAAAATGGATAACCTCACACTTATCCACGTTAAACTCCATCTGCCAAATTTTGACCCATTCACCTAACCTGTCCATATCCATTTGTAAATTTCTTATTTCTTCATTGCAACTTACTTTTCCACCTATTTTAGTGTCATCTGCAAATTTAGCTATAGTACCTTCTATCCCTGAATCCAAGTCATTAATATAGATTGTAAATAGTTGGGGCCCAAGGACCGAACCCTGTGGCACCCCACTAGTTACAGCTTGCCACCCAGAAAAAGACCCATTCCTGACTCTCTGCTTTCTGTTGGTTAGCCAATCTACTATCCAAGCTAATATATTACCCCTAACTCCGTGTGAGCTTATCTTGTGTATTGTGGCACCTTATCAAAGGCCTCTGGAAGTCCAGATATACTACATCTACAGGATCCCCATTATCCACTTTGCTTGTCACATCTTCAAAGAACTCTAGCAAATTAGTCAAACACGATTTACTCTTCATAAAACCATGCTGACTCTGATGGATTGCATTTTGACTTTCCAAATACCCCATTACTACTTCCTTAATAATGGATTTCAACAATTTCCCAACGACAGATGGTCCATGGTTTCCTACTTTCTGCCTCCCCCCTTTTTGAATAAGGGCGTTATATTAGCATTTTTTCAATCCACTGGAACCTTTCCAGAATCCAGGGAATTTTGGAATATTATAGCCAATGTATCCACTATTTCCGCTGCCACTTCCTTTAAGACCCTGGGATGTAGGCCATCAGGTCCTGAGGAATTATCAGTCTTTAATCCCAATAGTTTGCTCAGTACTTTTTCTCTAGTGATGACAATTGTTCTAAGTTCCTCCTTCTCTATACCCTCTGCACTACCTGTTACTATTGGGGTGGTACCAGTGTCCTCCACTGAGAAAACAGGCAAAATATTGACTAAACATCTCTGCCATTTCTGCGTTCCCATTAACTCCCCAGTCTCATCCTCCAAGGGACCAACATTCACTTTAGCCACTCTCTTTCCTTTTGTCTACATGTAGAAACTTTTGCTATCAGTTTTTACATTTTGCGCTAGTTTTCTTTCATAATTTACCATTGCTTTTTTATTATTTTTTTGGTCACCCTTTAGTGATCTTTAAAAGTTTCCCAATCTTCCAGCCTGCCACTGACCTATGCAATTTGGTATGCCTTAATTTTTGCCTTTATATTACCTTTAACTTCCTTGCTTAGCCATGGATGCTTTTTCCCCCTCTTACCAACTTTCTTCCTCTTTGGAATATATTTTACTTGGGAGGAATTGAATATCTCCTTAAATATCTGCCACTGTTCATCAACTGTCCTACCTTGTAGTCTTCCTGCCCAGTCCACAAGGGCCAAATCTGCCCTCATACCTATGTAGTTACCTTTGCTTAACTCCAGAACACTAGTGTGGGACTCCAGTTTCTCACCCTCAAACTGAACTTGAAATTCTAGCATGCTATGATCACTCTTCCCTAGAGGATCCTTTACTATGAGATCATTAATTAATCCCATCTCATTACACAAAAACAAATCCAGAATAGCCTGCTCCCTGGTTGGTTCCACAACATATTGCTCCAAGAAACAATCTCTAATACACTCTATGAACTCTCCCTTGCCAATTTGAGTCATCCAGTCCGTATGAATATTAAAATCGCCCATGATTATTACCGTGCCTTTCTTACATGCTCCCAGTATTTCCTGGTTTATACTGTGCCCTACTGCTGAACTACTGTTTGGGGACCTATAGATTACTCCCACCAGGGACTTCTTTCCCTTGCTATTTCTTATTTCTACCCAGACTGCCTCTACGTCTTGCTCTCCAGTGCCTATATCATTCCTCATTATAGCACTGACCTCTTCCTTTACTAACAAAGCTACACCGACTCCTTTTCCTTCCTGCCTATCCTTCCGAAACACTGGGCAGAATTTTCTGCCTGTCGGGTGGGTGGGCTCAACCCAATCTCCAGCAGGCAGGGAACCGATCCCCGCCGGAGAAGCAGGCCCTGCCGCCGTTTTACGTGATGTCCAGCAGGAAGCGCTATGAGCTTCCTGTGCCGGGGGGGGTTCCCCAAAAGCGAGAGTGGGCTCTTTCATGCATGCGTACAAAAGAGCGCACATCTCCCTGAAGCAAAGTGCTACCTCAGCGAGACTGCTTACACTTTTAAAAATATGAATAGAAAAAAAAATTCCCTAACATGTCCCCCTCATGTGACAATGTCACATGAGATGGGACATGTTCCTAATTTACATAAGTTAATTGAACTTTTTAAAACCTGCATGAAACCTCATTCCGCCACTGGATGAGGTTTCATGTTTTCTCTATTTGCCGCCGGAGCTCCTGGCCGACCCACCAACCTTAAGGTTGGACGGGCAGGTCCTTTAATTGTATAATTGATCCTGTCAATGGCCTTAATTGGCCGTTGACAGGTCAGCGCCCCCGCCCTCCTGAAAATTTAAATGGGGCGGGATGATGTTGGGGGTTCTGCCCGACGTGATCCCGCGTCATTTTATGCGCCACCGAGCTGGCCCCGCCCCCTGCTCGCCAATGGCAAAGTTCTGCCCGCTCAGTACCCTTGGATAGTTAACTCCCCAACCTGTTCTCCCTGTAACCACGTCTCAGTCATCGCCACCAAATCATACCTATTTATCTCTATTTGCGCTGTTAACAGTTTTATTCTAAATGTTACGCGCATTCAGATTAGTAGCAAGTGTTTTAAAAGGAATACCAATGAAGCAGTGAACACATTATCTCCTAGTGTGTGAGAGAAACAACATCCCAAAGAGAGTTAACATTTATACAAATATGGAAAAAGTTTGTAAGCACCTGTCTCAGAATAAATCCATCCACTCGAACTGGACCTGGCTTAAAAACAGGCAGGCCTTTCTAGAGAGATGGAATCGGGGATCTCTGGTCCATACCAGGTAATGTCTTTACCCACAAGAACATCAGGGAGCTCTTAAATTATGTGAAAGGAAAAAAAACTTCTACTTAAAAAAGAGATTTTTTTCTATAGTGACAGTGCTTGGCTCCATACCTGTTTGTTGAAGTACAGGAAGCCCTTGGGACAGTTGACATTGTGGAAGGGTGCGAAGGATTCGATTGGTCCATCAACTGTCATGGGGTGCATACGCAACGCGCCTCGTGAAGTCATGAACAACCAATGTGGGGACGGGCCACAGATAAATACCTAGGACAGAGAAAGAGGAGATGTTAACAGTGCGTGGAAACTGGCACGGAGGCAGCACTCAAGAAGCTCGATGTCATAAACGAACAAACAGCCAATTTGAAGGGTACAACATCCACCACTGCCGCACAGTGGCAGCAGGGTGTAACATCTGCAAGACGCATTACAGCAACTCACCAAGGCTCCTTTGACAGCATCTTCCAAAACTATAATCTTTACCACCTAGAAGAACAAGCGCAGCAGGTGCATGGGAACCACGACTGCCACATGCAAGTTCTCCTCCAAGTCGTACATCATCCTGATTTGGAACTGTATCCGTCGCTGGGTCAAAATCCTGGAACCCCTCCCTCACAGCATTGCGGGTACTTTTTTCTAATTCGTTCATGGGATCTGAGTGATGCTGGTTAGGCCAGTATTTATTACCCATCCTTAATTGCCCTGGAGAAGATGGTGGTGAGCTGCCTTCTTGAACTGCTGCAAACCATGGGGTGTAGGTACATCCACAGTGCTGTTAGAGACGGAGCTCCAGGATATTGACCTAGCGACAGTGAAGGAACGGCGATATATTTCCAAGTCAGGATGGTGAGTGGCTTGGAGGGGAACTTCCAGGTGGGGGTGTTCCCATGTGTCTGCTGCCCTTGTCCTTCCAGATGGTGGTGTTCATGGGTTGAAAGGTGCTGTTGAAGGTGGCTTGGTGAATCCCTGCAGTGCATCTTGTAGATGGTACACACTGCTGCCATTGTGCATTGGTGGCGGAGGGAATGAACATTGTGGATGGGGTGTCAATCAAGCTGCCTGCTTTGCCCTGGATGGTGTCGAGCTTCTTGTGTGTTATTGGAGCTGCACTCATCCAGGCAAGTGGGGAGTATTCCATCACACCCCTGACTTGTGTCTAGTAGATGGTGGACAGGCTTTGGGGAGTCAGGAGGTAAGTTACTCACTGCAGGATTCCTAGCTTCTGACCTGCTCTTGTAGCCAGTATTTATATGGCGAGTCCAGTTCAGTTTCTGGTCAACGGTACCCCCTAGATGTTGATAGTGGGGTATTCAGAAACGCTAATGCCACTGAATGTCAAGGGGTGATTGTTATATTATCTCTTGTTGGAGATGGATCATTGCCTGGCATTTATGTGGCGCAAATGTTACTTGTCACTTGTCAGCCCAAGCCTGGATATTGTCCAGGTCTTGCTGCATTTGGATATGGACTGCTTCAGTACCTGAGGAGTCGCAAATGGTGCTGAACATTGTACAATCACCAGCAAACATCCCCACTTCTGACCTTATGATGGAAGGAAGGTCATTGATCAAGCAGCTGAAGATGGTTGGGCTGAGGACACTACCCTGAGGAACTCCTGCAGTGATGTCCTGGAGCTGAGATGACTGACCTCCAACAATTACAAACATCTTCCTTTGTGCTGGGTATGACTCCAACCAGCAGAGAGTTTTCCCTGATGCCCATTGGCTCCAGTTTTGCTAGGGCTCCTTGATGCCACACCCGGTCAAATGCTGCCTTGATGTCAGGGGCAGTCACTCTCCCCTCACCTCGGGAGTTCAGCTCTTTTGTCCATGTTTGAACCAAGGCTGTAATGAGACTGCAGCATGGGGAAGACTGTGGTGTAATGACAATGTCACTGGACTAGTATTCCAGAGGACCAGGTTAATGCTTTAGGGACACAGGTTCAAATCCCACCATGTCAGTTGGTGGAATTTAAGCTGAATTAATAAATCTGGAATTGAAAGCTAGTCTCAGTAATGGTGATCATGAAATCATCAATGATTGTCGTAAAAACCAATCTGGGGAGGAAATCTGCCATCCTTACCTGGTCTGGCCTACTTTATGACTCCAGGCCTATGTGGTTGACTCCCAACTACCCTGTAAAATGGTGTGGCAAGCCACTCAGTTCAAGGGTGATTAGGGATGGGCAACAAATGTTGGCCTTGGTAGTGATGCACACCATCCCATGAAAGAATAAATAGATAAGTGCAAGGCAGCAGCTTACCACCACCTCCTCAAGGGATATTAGGGGTAGACAGTAAAAATATCCTTGTCAGTGATGCTCAAGTGTCAGGAATGATTTTTTAAAAAGTGCATATATCCTATTAGGCAAAAAGCACGATGGAAATTTGAACAAGGATCAACTTAGGTCAGAACAATCTAAATTTCTCATCATGTTGCTATTAGTTCCTTGGTGCAAGTTTCCATATCCAGCAATCTGGAATCGATAATGCTCAGCAGGTCAGGCAGCAGGGAAATATTATCGACTTACATCCTCTTGCCAGATGCTGAGATGCTGCCTGAATCTGTGATCAAGTTTGATCATGGAACCCGGGACTTTTGGGAATGTGTATTCCAACCTTGAACTGTGCAGCTGATTTACCTCCTCTCTCAAAAAGAAACAAGACTTTTGTCACAATGCTTGGCATGAGAATGTAAATGAATAATTTGCTTTTATGCAGATTCTTTCATGAGTCCAGGATATCCCAAAAGCGCTTTACAGTCAATTTGTGCACAGCAAAGTCCCACAGTCTGCCAAAGTGAGAACAAAGATGTTTTTCTTTAAAGTGATGTTCGTTTAAGCATAAATATTGACTGGGACACTAGGGAGAATTCCCCTGCTCTTCTTAGTAGTGCTGTGGAATCTGTGCAGATGTACCTTCTAACTGCACTAACCCCAACAGCGTAGTGGGAGCTGGGGCAGACAATGCACCATCTACTTGGGTAGACTGAGAGATTTGTACATTATATTGTCATTAAGGTGTTATGCTATTGTTAAAAGAATTCTACACAAAAGATAAAGGAAAAATTACTCTAAACTATTCAAAAGTAGCCCTTACCCCCGAGTATCCAGAAATATCTTCAAAATAGCGGAAGCGAGCAACCCTTGCTTTCGGGATGATCTGTTCCTCTCCTGTAGCGTTCTCAACCTTCTTGTCCTTCTTGGACTGTTTGGCCTTCTTCTCTCTGAAGTTTATATTATGTGGCACCTGGAGAGGGAAGTTAAGAGGAAAGACGTCACTTCAAGACATCGCTGATTACTAGGTGAGAGCTGCCATCAGGACATGAGCTGCTTTACAATCTAGTGGATTCTTTGGTTCTGTGAGAGTTGATGACAGGGGGGATGAAAATAGAAAATGCTGCAAACACATGACAAGTCAGGCAGCGTCTCTGGAGAGAGAAACGCGAGTTAACGTTTCAGGGTTGATGACCTTTCGTTAGAATATATAACTGAGTGAGATCATCAATGTACATCCAAAATCAGGTTATTATTTCATAGCATGCAGGAAAGTAGATTTCAAGGACACAAATGAAAAATATTGAAATTTTGAACAGTCATCAAGAAAAACTGGATTAACTAGCCAAGGAAGGTGAGAGTGAAAATCAATAGGGTTATTCAACATCACAGTCGGGACAGATTCTGTACCAGAGGATGAATTATGATGCAAGATAAGAAACTGTATTCAGCTGGCACCTTTCACATTCTCAGGACATTCCAGCCGGTTTCACAGCCAATGAATTCAGTGTGAAGTATAGATGCTGCTGTTACATGGGTAAATGTGGCAGCAAATGTGCACATAGCAAGATCCCACAACAGCAACAGGATAATTAACCAGTGTCACGACTCACTGGGGATAGTGCGCTGTAATATCAGCCCCACTGTTCCTCGAGCCACGACAAATGTGAAAAGTTTGACCAAACTACCAGATTGCCCCAATTCTACCGAACTGTTTAATTTAGGGTAACAGAATACGAGCACCAGGTTTGAAAATTTAACAAATAAACAACTGTTTATTGAACAAACTGTCGTTAACCAGTGGCAAAGAAATATGAACTGCTAATTTCTAACACTATAACTTAAACTCTACCCCCTTCTTAAATCCCTATACACACACATACAAGACACACAAAAACATGGATTTCAAAGGTGGGATAAAACAGTTCAATAGCACCAATTCCACAGTACAGGATTCGATTTTGATCAATGTCTTCCAAATTCCTTTCAGTTCTTTGTTGATGACACGAGGTGGTTTTCCAGCATTTTTGGTATTTAGTTTACTCGTTGTGCACTTGCCTTTCAATGTCTCTAACAGTGATTTTCCCCATTGCCTCTTGACAGGGGTTTTCAGAGAGAGAGAGAGAGCAGGTTAAAAGACCAGCTAATTATTATTGTGGAATTACTGGTATCTTACACACAGGAGAGGGAGGTTTTAGGTCTTTTCCTTTTCAGGCTAGGGGCTATTCTGCTGCACTGTTCTCACATAAAACCTGGTCACCTGGTCAGGAGCCAACTAAAACATTGTTGCCAGGCAGCTCCCTTGGTCCAGGACTCCTTTCTGGCACCATCCTGTCTTTCATGGCACACCCTGTTCCAAGCCTGTAACATTGTATATACCTCTCATCCTGTTCCAGTGGACATGTCTTTCAAACTGCAGCCCTTGTAATTTTAATCCACAGTCCAACAGAAAATAAAAAGATATGTTCCTTACGCCAGCTAATTAGATGAATAAAAGCAAAATACTGCAGATGCTGAAGATCTGAAACAAAAAGTATTGGAAAATTCAGCAGGGTCTGGCAGCATCACTGGAGAGAAAAACCAAGTTAATGTTTTGAGTTCAACATAACTTTACATCAGAACTGTTCCTAAGAAGAGTCATATTGGAAACGTTAACTGTTTCTCTCTCCACAGATGCTGCCTGACCTGCTGAGTTTTTCCAGCGCCTTTTGTAGTTAGATGAATAACTAATTACTCTTGATTTTGATAGTACTAGTTGAACCTGGCGCCAATAATCCATCAATGAGGGAAATTTTAAATAACAATTTAAATAATGGAATTTGTTGTGAAAAAATAAACCAACAGGCATGCATTTTATCCAGAAATGTTCATGTTCATGGCGATGTGTGCGAGGTATTTCAGGGTTGTTTTTCCTGTTGTGATGTTACGTACCTTTTTAAACCGAACCTTCAGATTATTCTGGCTTTGCTGTGCGTCATAGGGAAAGGCCTCGTAGATCAGAAGCTCCTGTTCCACGTGAACCTGCAGCAAACGCCAAAGAAAGTTAGTCATCTATTCATGGTGCCACTGTACTAAGAAGCGGGGGCTAATACCACCTTAGATCTACAAACATGGTGCTGTATCATTTTTATTTTTGTTACTGAGCAACTTTCCTATTTATTTTGAAACTTTCCTTCCCTTTTTGTTCTCTATAAGCTGTTAGGCATGAGACTAAAGAAAAAAGAGCCCAGGATAAAAGGAGAGAAAAAAAAAATAGCCAATGGAGATGTTTAAGTGACAGGAGAGATGGAATTTTAGCAAACACATGATCAAATGCAGGAAGAGAAACAATTGGCAATGAAGAAAGTTCTAGTGTGGCAACTAAAATCACGTTCAAGGGAAGAGCAGAACTTCCTCAGGATGGACATTCCTGAAGAGGAAGTGGCAATGAACTAACAGGTTCCTCTTACCTTCTTCACTTTCACTGCTATCTGTTTCCCTCTTTCTGTTTGGTCTGTCTTCCATTTAGTCACTCACCATTCTTTATTTCTCTCACCACCTCCTTTCCCCCAACCCTGTCCCTCTTCATAAGCTGTTCATCTCCTGGTTCTGATGGAAGGCCCGAACAGTTAACCCTACCTTCCCACCCGCCCTGCTCAGTATTTCCAGCACCCTTTGTTTTCAATTCAGATCTGCAGCATGTGCATTTTGTTTACATCCCCAATTTAGATTGGCAAGCTTAATACATTTCACAGAATTGAACCTTGATTTGTATAGTGAGTGTTGACAGGCTTCACATGGTCAGAACACGTGCAAAATATATAATAGCATTCATTTATTGCAGCGACACAAACTACTGCTTACCAGAAGGAAAGGTCTCGTCTGTCGATTGCCAAGCCCAACCAGCAAGACCTCTCTTACTGCCGGCATCTCTGTCAGGCGGGCAAATTCCTCCTTCTTTATCTCTCCCTGTGTCATGTGCTGACCAGAAGAGCTGTCCACCAACACACGCTGACCCACAGGGAAATTCTTCACCAGGAAAACCAAGCGCCAGTCAGGCAGTTGGTAGATCTGCACAGAAGCACAGGAAAGTTAAATTACAGCCACTAAAATGCTTTCAATGAGAAGAGGGCATTCAGGTCATCCAGTAATTCCATCCCATCTAATTAGCCTACTTGATCGATGACGCAGAGTAACAGCAGTGTACACTAACTACACGATGCACTGCAGCAACTCACCAAGGTTCTTTTAACAGCACCTATCAAACACACAACCTCTATCACCTAGATGGACAAGGGCAGCAGATACATGGGTAAACCACCACCGACAAGATCCCACCAAGTCACACACTGTCCTGACTTGGAAATATATCGCTGTTCCTTCATTGTCGTTTGGTCAAAATCCTGGAACTCCCTCTCTAACAACACTGTAGGTGTACCTACACCACATGGACTGCAGCGGCTCAAGAAGGCGTCTCACCACCACCTTCTCAAGGGCAATTAGGGATGGACAATAAATGCTGGCCTAGCCAGGGATTCCCACATCCCATGAACAAACTCAATTCTACTATGGTCAGTGATCCTTCTGAACTCTCTTCTCTTGCTGATACTCTACTGCAAAAAACTGTCTCATAAGTGGGAGGTGGTATCCCTCCGGAATTTGTGCTGGGACCATTGCTGTCCATCATCTACATGAATGGATAAACTTTTCAGAGATTTTCATTGAATAGGTGCTTTTCCTCTTTAAAAAGCTGGGTAGAGAAAAAGATCTCCGCTTTATGTTACAAAACTGGTGTCAGATGTGGTTCTATGATACCGCTGTCAGTGCTGCTCACCTGCCCTCTTACATTTGGAGGTTGATACCACAATTTCCAGCTCAGTAGCAGCAATTCACAAAGGCCACTTGCCCGATACATTGGGCAGGGAGTAATATCGAGCAGGTGGTGGAGAAGGCGGATGAAGAGGTACAAAATATTACAATATTAGGAATTCCAAAAAACACATGTTAAATTAACCCAAGCTCAATAAAACAATGGATATGAACTCCATTCTGGTACCAAGGTTAGGAATCGATACATGGAGTAATTCCACAAGGAAGTTTTGTTGGCATAGAGCCTGATTGGAGGAGAAAATGGTTGGGAGAATCACAGCTATCATGTTACATACCTACCTTCAACCCAGCGCAAGTAAAATGTGCAGGGCGATGGGAATAGAGCAAGAGAGGATGACAAATTAGATAGCACTGCTGAAAAGCAGGCACAGACATGGTGGGCCAAAAAGGCTCCCGTACTGTGTGATTCTAAAATTCACATCTAGCCTGACTCCACAACAGCAGTAAATCATCATATCATTGCCGCTAAAGTATCTTTCCTGATATTATAATAAAACAAAGGTAGGTTCAGCTTTTAACTACACTGTTACGAGACACGGGGTTTCATCCTGTCTCTTACACCACCCCAACTCAATCCTAGGCACAGATTGCAATGCTCACCTCCATGACACCGTTCTCCCTCACCAGCATGCACCAGTTCGTGGGCTCTATTTTTAGATGCGAGGTTTCTTTTTCAGCCATTGGCACAGAGGTACGGTTTGGCTCCTCTTTAGGAGGGCTGAACAATGCTGAGCCTGACTCTCCGTATAACATCTCCTCTTCATCATCCACTGTGGTACTGCAATAAAAGCAACAAAGATGTGACCGACAAGGAAGTGAATTGGCAACAGTGAACAATATAGCGTCTGAACCTCTTTCACACAGATAAATTAGATCTGATATAAAAATCAGGCTTTAGGGCTGAAAGGACAGTGCTCAAATTTACACCTGTTTGTGACCATCTCATATCCCCAGTCTAAAATAACACAGCCATTTCCTTGCTTTCTTCTGCTTGTAGTGTTGTTAACAGAAGCACACACACAGACAATAAACTTGGATTTTCAGTTCTAGCTGGTGGCTTGAAGTTGTCGCGCCATCAAGCCCCAACCCCACCAGGTCAGCATCGAGTTTGTTCATCTCATCCAGAGCAGCGGACACCATAATTAAGCTCTGTGGCACAGAGTTAGGAAGAAAGAGAATACACATGGCTAGAGTTATTAACCAGTCATGCCAGCTCCAGCTGGGGGCATCGAGCAAGGGCAGGGTCAGGCTCATTGGCAATGTCGCCATGGTCAGGGAGCTTGTCAACGCATTCAGCCTGGCCTCACATGCAAATTCTGGACGATAGCAGCTGTTGTGACCCTCACCATCACTATAGAAACAAAAGGAAATTTTATTTGGAGAAATGGGGGAAAAGAGGATAATGGGTAGAGAAAAAAAAAAGACTAATTTTGGAAAACTAATGGACTTGGGTATTGGAGGTAAAGTTTCGAAGTTTGCAGAGGACATAAAATCCAGAAATGAGGTAAACGAGGAGAACTGCAACAGACTTCAGGAGGTCAAAGACTGGCGAAATGCATAGACACATGGCAGGTGATATTTAACGCAGAGAAGCATGAAGTAATGCTATTGTGTGAGGAATAATGAGAACAGTATAAACTAAATAACAGGGCTGCAGGAAGAGGGGTCAGGGCGGTGGTGGGATGCAGTTCTACAAACATTAATCTTTGAAGGTGGCAGGATAAGTCAATAAGGCTGTTAAAAAAGTTTATGGGAAAATGGGCTTTACATATGGAGACAGTAAAAAGCACAGGTGATTCTAAGAATGTTCCCATGCTTTAGTGTTAAGATGAGTAGTCCTTACCTAATGTTGGTAATCATGGTTTCCAACTCTGACTGGCTCCCTTTCAAGGTGTCCTCCTTCACAACAGAGGCTCTGCTCTCAGTGGTAAACATTCCACTGATATCTCGGTATGCACAGAGGGCGATCACCTTTGACAGCTGGAAAAGATAGTTATACGTATTTAACTGTCAGTACATCCGGCTATCAGCCCAGTACAGTGTAGAGTCAGATTAGCGCAACCCTGGAGACTACAAATACGGGACAAGAGTGCTGCAACACAAACTGTAAAGGCACACCAGTGTTTCAACTCAATGTGTAAACACAAGACACATACAGAGCAGAAATCTGTATACTGACCACAGGCATGAGTAAATTCCACCCTTAAATTTCTTGCTATTTCCTCCCTCTACCCTGACTGGCTGATAGGACCTAGTGGAACCAAGTTGTCATCGATAATTTTGAACTTACCTGTTAAACAGCGGTAAATGATTCCACAGCAAAGGGGAAATCATAGGCAAGCCTGGTCCAATCCTCAGCATGTCAACCCACCCAACTGTGCTTGCAGCACGGGTCACCGGATAGCAAACAGGAGTCACAAACTCTGGCCAACTCTTCCTGCCTTAGAACGCGGACGGAGACCAACTGTGGTGCTCATGTTGCTGAGGTAAGATCATAGGCCATCTGACCCATTGTGCCTGTTCCATCTCTTTGGTAGATCAATCCAATTAGTCCCCTGCTCTTACCCCATTACCATGGAATTTTTTCATTTTGAAGTATGCATCTAATTCCCTTTTCAAATTTATTGAATCTGCTTCCCCAGTGCATTCCAGATCATAACAAATTGCTGCATAAAAATATTCTCATCCGTCCCCTGGTTCTTTTGCTTACTGTTTCTTCTAGTTGATGACCCACCCATAGTTAACTCAGCACAGACCAGAAGTTCACTTGGTACCTTCCTGTCCTAGATCAGCCAACCAGTCCTAATGTATCAAGTCTTCTACTCTTAACCTAATACTTTCCAGGTCTCAACTACCTCAAACTCCATACTTCCCTCAGTCCTTCCTTCCTCAGTGACTCACAAACAGCTACTGAAGCTCAAACTTTGGCATCATCCACTCACTACTTCTCGATTTACTCTTGTCTTTTCTCCTACATTCTTCAGTCTTGCCAGTGCTCTGCATTAGGACTGGTTGGTTGGTTGGTGGGGTGATGAAAAAGGCATACGAGACACTTGCCTTTATCAATTGAGGCATAGATTACAAAAGTAGGGAGGTCATGTTGGAGTTGCATAGAACCTTGGTGAGCCCACGGCTGGAGTACTGTGTGCAGTTCTGGTCACCACATTATAGGAAGGATGTGATTGCACTGGAGGGGATGCAGAGGAGATTCACCAGGATGTTGCCTGGGATGAAACAATAAAGTTATGAAGAGAGGTTGGATAGACTTGGCTTGTTTTCATTGGAGCAGAGAAGGTTGAGGGGCGACCTGATCGAGGTGTACAAGATTATGAGGGGCATGGACAGGGTGGATAGAGAGCAGCTGTTCCCCTTAGTTGAAGGGTCTGTCACGAGGGGACATAAGTCCAAGGTGAGGGGCAGGAGGTTTAGGGGGGATGTGAGGAAAAACGTTTTTACCCAGAGGGTGGTGACAGTCTGGAATGTGCTGCCTGGGAGGGTGGTGGAAGCAGATTGCCTCACATCCTTTAAAAAGTACCTGGATGAGCACTTGGCACGTCATAACATTCAAGGGTAAGTGGGATTAGGTAAGTAGGTCAGTGTTTCTCAAGTGTCGGTGCAGACTTGATGGGCCAAAGAGCCTCTTCTGCACTGAGAGATTCTGTGATAGACAGAAAAGATAGACTCTGTTCCTATTGATGGAGGGTCGAGAACCAGAACGCACAAATTTAAGGTGATTGCCAAAAGAACCAGAGGTGACATGATAAAGAACTTTATTTTAAAAACACATCGAGTGGCTAGGATCTGCAATGCACTGCCTGAAAGAGTGGTGGAGGCAGATTCAATTCTGGCTTTCAGAAAGAAATTGGCTAAGCACCCAAAGAGAAAAATTGCAGGGGTATGGGGAAGGGGCTGGAGAGTGGGGCTAGCTAAGTTGTTCTTGCAGAGAACTAACATGGACATAATGGGCCAATTGGCCGCCTCCTGTGCTGCAACCGTTCTATGGTTCTATATCATGAAGATGGTGGGGTGCATAAAACGGAGTTTGACAGAACATAAGAGAAAAATTCAAAAGCAGCACTGGTCACAGTAGCTTGTAACAACATAACGAGCAAAATAAGTCACACGATTTGTACTTTGTAGAAAATGCAAGAATGAAAAATGGCCAAGTGAAAGCAGTAAATGTGCAACTCACTTTCCCCTCTGAAATTATACGTCATTACATATTATCCGCTGCCAGGACCCAGCTGCAAGTTAACTTCATCGATGCTAGGGAATGGGGGTTGGAGAGTCAGTGTAAAAGCATTGTGTCCCATTCTCTGACCTGAAATCTCTTCCAGCACATTGCTCCGTCTGCTGGCAACACATGATCAGGGAATCTACTCACATCCCAACCTTCAGTAAGTTTTAATTATTGCGCAGGAATACATACCATGTGTATCTGAGGTTTCTGCATAGTCAGTCTATGGGTGTTTCCTCCATACGTATCACGCTTCAGTACAAACATTGTCACCTGACCTTCACCACTCATTATCACTACATAGGGATCGCACACTGCACAGTGCATAATTGGTGAGCCCAGATCCACAGGTATGAAATGCAGCTGGTTCACTGTGAGAACATAATATAAGTAGCACTCAGGAGAAGCAAAAATTACAAGGGCATGAGAATAGAGACAACTCCAACTACGCCACACAGCTAGGTGTACTTTTCTATTCTTTCATGAGATGTAAGCATCCTTTGCATTGTTTGTCCTCCCCAAATGCAGTACCACACACTTCTCAGCACTGAATCCCATCTATTAAACACCCATCAACCACTGGGCTTTGATTCCTGCCACTGACATCAATTCTGGGTCCAACTGCAACTTTTCCATGGGTCCCATGATCTTTAAATTTACTGATCAGCTGCTATGTAGGACTTCTCAAAAGCCTTGCTAAAGTCCATGTAGACTATACCCAAATACGCTATTCTCAAAAAATTTAATCAAGTGAGTCAGACATGCCCTTTCCTAAACAAATCTATTGCTGACTGTCTTTGATTAATTCTTGACCCTCTAAGTGAAAATTTATACCGCCTCAGAATTATTTCCAATAATTTGCCCACCACTGAAGTTAGGCTGGCTGGCCTGCAATTACTTGCGCTATCCCGCCCACCCTTTTCAAAAAGTGCTGCGATGAATGTAGCTAAAATAAAGTTAAAATTTGAACCTGAAGAGAAATGGCTGCATTTGCTGGATGCCTCCATAAAGTCCCCAATACTCACCGCCTTCCAATAACCGAATCCCCAAAGGAGAAACTTGCACAATGTATTTATTGTCTCCAATGTTTCCTGCAAAGATGGTTGGACCCTGTGTGGCAAAACCACTGGCATCCAGCTCCATGATTTCCTGACCAGTCTGCAGGATCTGCCATTTAGAGAGGGGGAAACATAAAACACAGAAGAATTACATACATATTCACTTCCACTGCAGTCTTTCACCAGGTTTTGGCTGCGACTCAGTGGGTGGCACTCTGAATTAGGAAGTTGTGGGTTCAATCCCCACTCTAGAGGCCTGATGTTAAAAGCTAGGTTGATATTCCAGTGCAGTACTGAGGGGATGTGTACTGTTGGAGGTATCGGCTTTCAGATGAGAAGCTAAGGCCCTGTCTTCCCTCCCAGATGAATGTAAAATATTCCACAGCACTATCTGAAGAAGAGTTTGCCTAGTGTCCTGGGCACCATTAGTCCCTCGCCCAACATCACTAAAATTTATCTGGGTAATTTATTGCATGGCTGTTCACAGGACTTGCTGTGTAAAACTTTATGTTATTCTTTCATGAGATGTGGGAGTTGTTGGCAAGTCCGACATTTGTTGCCAAGCCCTAATTGCTCTTAAGGTGAGCCATATTCTTGAACTGCCGCAGGCCACGTGGTGCCAGTATACCCACAGTGCTGCTACGAAGGGAGTTCCAGGATTTTGAACAAGCGATAGTGAAGGAACAGTGATATAGTTCCAGGTCAGGATGGTGTGCGGCTTGGAGGGGAACTTGCAGGTGGTGCTGTTTCTATGCATCTGCTGCCCTTGTTCTTCTAGGTGGTAGAGGTCGCAGGTTTGGAAGGTGTTGTTGAAGAAACTTGGTGAGTGGCTGAATTTATCTTGTAGATGGTACACTGCTGCCACTGTAAATCTGTGGTGGAGGGAGTGAATGTTGAAGGGGGTAAATGTGTCCAATCAAGCAGGCTCATTTGTCCTGGATGGTGTCAAGCTTCTTATGTGCTGTGGGAGTTGCACTCACCCAGGCAAGTGTAGAGCATTCCAACACATTCCTGACTCGTGCCTTGTAGACAGTAGACAGGTTTTGGGGAGTTAGGAGGCAAGTTACTTGCTGCAGAATTGCTAGCCAAGTGTTTTTTCCTGTTTTATAACAAGTACTACAATTTTTCATTGTCTTAAAGGGCTTTGGGGTACTTTGAGGTCATGAAAGGTGTCTATACAAATGCAAATTCTTTTTTCAATAATAGACGGTTAATTCCCAGAGAACAATAATAAGTTAGTTACTGTGATGTTCAAAAAAAACTGAACCCAAAAATATCTCTCTGTATTTAATTACTATAAATGGAAATCCAGACGTGCACAAGAACAAAATGTTATTCCTGGACCATTTTGAGGGAGGAAAGGAACTTGAAGATCATTCAGAAAACAACACCCACCATGGTTGAGTCTTCTCGACTTAAAATGAGGAAACCGTGCTTTTTCACATCTTCTTCTGGGGCAACCTCTTTGGATTCCTTCTCTGCCTTCTCTCCATCACCAGTCTGCTCCTAAGCAATAAAGTAGGGAGTTGAAGATCAGGAAAGATTTAAAAAAAACATATACAGAACAATTTGCGTAGACAAGAGGTGGGAGTTCTCCCAGTGTCCTGACAAACAATTTCTCAGCCAACAGCACAACACAGATGAGCTGGCCATACACTTCATTGCAGCCCTATGACCTGACTGTGCATGGGCCAGATGCTCCACTTGCCTAGCTAACAAGGGTGATTCCACTTCAAAAATAATTACTTAGCTTTGCATGTCCTGGTCGGGAGATGGTGACGTAGTGGTAATGTCACTGGACTAGTAACCTCTAGGCCCAGTTTAATGCTCTGGGGACAGGGGTTTAAATCCCACCATGGCAGCTGGTGCAAAGCCAATTAATAAATCTGGAATATATAGCTATTCCCTGTAATGGTAACCATGACAACCATCATCAATTGTTGTTAAAAATCCATCTGGTTCCCTAATGTCCTTTAGGGAAGGAAATCTGTCATCCTTACCTGATCTGGCTTACATGTGACTCCGGACCCACAGCAATGTGGTTGACTTTTAACTGTCCTCTGCTGTAGCTTAGCAAGCCACTCAGTTCAAGGGCAACCCAAAGATGGACAAAAATTGCTGGCCTTGCCAGCGACGCCTACATGCCATGGGACAATAAAAAAAAGGACTTGAAAGGTGTCATTTAATGCAAGCTTTCCTTGAAACCAATTTTGCCAAACAGTTTTGACAGCAGATTGCACTATCGTAACCATTACAAATTTCAGGCCTTCTGCAGGCATTCACTCAGCTTCAGTTTTACTGGTCCCTAGAATCTGTTCTCAAAGTAAACAGGATCATGCTGACACATCGAGGCTGGATGTTTCGCAGGGAAGGTTAAATGGCCCTCAACGACAATAAATTTGAGACAAAATTAGTTGTCACTTGGAAAAATATGAGTTAATAAATCATAGCCCAGATCTGGCTAACTGGGATGACGTAATGGAGAGTGTTGGTGAGGGTAGTGCAGTTGATGCTGTGTAGAGCGACTTTCAGAAGGCGTTTGCTAAAGTACCACACAATAGACCTGCCAGCAAAATTGAAGCCAACATTCAAGGGATTAAAGGAGCACTGACATTCAAGAAACAGTTCATCTGTACATGCCTTCCCCAAGACTCTGGATGCTTTGTGGGAATTGTAAATCATTGGGATCTGAATTCAAGTTAAAGCAGCATTTTAATATTAATAAGGAAAAGAGTAGGATGGAAGAGGAGCCAAAGACAGACAGCAGCATCTAAAAGAGCAGAAGAGAGACAGCTATCCAATCTGTGGCTCCAGGGCAGCCTGAATGCATTCAGAGAAAAATCAAATTGTGACGTCACAGGAAAACAAGCAGTTGAGTATGTTTCTTTCATCTTTCAAAACTCAGGTAATTTTAGTAACCGTAAGGATTTATTCAGATTCATAGACGTTTACAGCACAGAAGGCCATTCGGCCCATCATGTCTGCACCAGTCAACAAAGATATGACTACACTAATCCCATTTTCCAGTGCTTGGCCCAGTTCCAGTATAACCTCCCTGCTCTTGTATTCTATGCCATGACTAATAAAGGCAAGTATCCCATATGCCTTCTTAACCACCTTATCTACCTGCCCTGCTACTTTCAGGGATCTGTGGATATGCACACCGAGGTCCCTCTGATCTTCAGTACTTTCCACGGTCCTACCATTCATAATGTAATCCCTGCTTTGTTAGCCCTCCCCAAGTGCATTACCTCACACTTATCCGGGTTGAATTTCATTTGCCACTGCTCTGCCCACCTGGCCAGTCCATTGATACCCTCCAGCATTTTATGGCTATCCTCCTCACTGTTTACCACCCTACCAATTTTTGTGTCAGGGCCCCAGCACCAAGCCCTGCAGACCCCCAATGGAAACAGACTTCCAGTCACAGAAACATCCCTCTACCATCACCCTCTGCTTCCTGCCTCTCAGCCAATTTTGGATCCAATGTGTCACTTTGCCTTGGATCCCATGGGCTCTTACTTTCCTGACCAGTCTGACAGGAGGAACCTTATTAAAAGACTTGCTAAGTCCATGTAGACCACATCAAATGCATTACCCTCATCAACACTCCTGGTTACCTCCTCAAAAAATTCAATCAATGGGACAACGTTACCAGTCCTCAGGTACATCACCTGTGACCATTAAAATTTACTGCCAGGGCCCCTGATATCTCTTCCCTTGCCTCCCTCAACAACTGGGATACAACTCATCTGGGCCTGTGGATTTATCTACTTTTAAGGCTGCTAAACCTGCTAGTACCTTCTCTCTTTCTATGTTAATTTCCTTAATATTTCACAGTCTTCCACCCTGATGTCTATACCTGCGTCGTCCTTTTCCATTGTGAAGACCGACGCAAAGTATTCATTGAGGACTGTACCCACATCTTCCGGGTCCACACAGATTACCTCTATGGTCCCTAATTGGCCCTACTCTTTCCCTAGTTATTCTCTTATTCTTTATATATTTGAAAAACCCCTTTGGATTTTCCTTTATTCTACCCACCAATGCTTTCTCATGCACTCTCTTAGCTTTCCTAATTTCTCCCCTGCACATTTTATACCCCTCCAGGGGCTCTGCCATATTGAGCCTTTGGTATCTGCCATAAACTTCTCTTTTTATCTTAATCCTAACCTTTATGTCCCTTGACGTCCAGGGTTCTCCGGACTTTGTCCCCCACTTTGTCTTTATGGAAACATATTTGCCCTGTACTGTCGCTATTTCTTCCTTGAATGCCTCTCACTGCTCTGACACAGTTTTATCTGCAAGTAGCTGCTCCCAGTACACTGGGGCCAAATCGTATCTCTTCTTAGTAAAATTAGCCTTTCTCCAGTTTAGAACTTTTATTCCCAGCCCATCCTTATCCTTTTCCAAAACTATCTGAGTTATGGTCACTATCTCTAAAATGCTCCCCCACTGATACGCCTTCCACCTGCCTGGGCTCATTTCCAAATATTAGGTCCAGAACTGCCCCCTCCCTTGTTGGGCTTTCTATGTACTGGCTAAAAAAGTTCTCCTGGATGCAATTTAAGAATTTTCCTCCCTCCCTACCTTGCACATTAAAACTATCCCAGTTAATGTTTGGGTAGTTAAAATCCCCATCTAATACAGCCTTATTATCCTTACATGTTTGATGCTCTATCTCTCCCTGACTGTTTGGGGTGGGGGCCTATAGTACATATCCAACAGCGTGTTTGCCCTTTTTGTATTTTTTACTTCTACCCATATGGCCTCATTTGATGGAACTTCCGAGATATCATCCCTCCTTACTGCAATAATTGATTCCTTGATCAATATTGCGATCCCCCTCTGCTTCCATCCCTCTCTTTATCTCATCAGAATACCCTATAACCAGGAATGTTGAGCTGCCAATCCTACCCTTCTACTAGCCAAATCTCAGTCATAGCTGTGATATCATACTTCCACATGCCTATCTGTCCCCTCAGCTCGTCTGTCTTATTCCTCAGGCTCCTTGCATTAAAATATATTACATTTCACTTCTTTCTTATCTAGCCTATGTTTCCTCTACCTTCTAGGCTCACTTACTAGTGTTTTAACCTCTAATTCCATCTCAGCTTCTCTCCCCTCTGAAACAAGGATCCAATCCCCCTGCCAGTAGTAATAGTGATAGTAGTAGTAAGGTTTACTAATATTAGTAAAGCTTATTAGATCGGCTGATGAGTATTGCTTAGTTATCTTAAGGGAATTTCAATCAGGTAATTAGAACATTTATTGAAATAATAAAAATATTAGCACAGGAAGGAAGAGACACATTAGGAAAATATAATCAGTAAAATAGTTAATTAATGAAATGCTATACAGATGGCAGGGCAGTTAATATGTGGCAGCTGCAGAATGTGGGGCTTCATGGACACCAAAGTGATCCAGGGCAAACACATCTGCAGTAAGTATCTGCGGCTGCAGGAGCTCTGGCTCAGAGTCATTGAGCTGGAGGCCAAGCTGCAGACACTGCGATACATCAGGGAGGGGGAAAGTTATCTGGACACCTTGTTCCAGGGTGTGGTGACACCTCTTAGGATAGGGTCATCTGATTTGGTCCATGGTTAGGGGCAGAAGGGTGTGATTGCAAGTGAGGCAGGTATGGGGATCAGGGAGGTAGAAGTGGAGGAGCCTCAGCCCTTGCAATTGTCTAACAGGGTTGAGCTTTTTGCAGCCTGTGTGGACAAAAGCAGGGTAGCAGGGTGGATGAGAAAATTGACCATGGCACAGGGAGCCATTCCAGCAGGGTGAGTTAATAGAAATGTAATGGTAGTAAGGGACAGTATAGATATTGTTCTCTGTAGCCAGAAGCATGAGTCCAGAAGGCTGTGTTGCCTGCTTGGTGCCAGGGTAAAGGACATCTGCTCTGGGCTGGAGGGGAACTTGCAATGGGAGGGAGATAATCCAGTTGTCATGGTCCACCTAAGTACCAATGACATAGGTAGAACTAGGAAAGAGGGTCTGCTTAGAGAATATGGTTAACTTGGAGCTAACTTGTAAAACAATCTCAAAGGTAAGAATCTCTGGCTTATTACCTGAACTATGAGCAAACTGGAGTAGGCAAATAAGATTAGAGTGTTAAACTCATGGCTCAGAAGACTGACGTGGGAGAAATAGGTTTCGATTCATGGGGCACCGGCATCAGTATTGGGAAAAGTGGGGGCTGTACCAGTGGGACAGTCTTCACCCGAACTGTGCTGAAAGTGGGTTGGTCTTCACCTGAAATAAAAATGGAAAATGCTGGGAAAGCTCAAAAGGTCTGGCAGCATCCGTGGAGAGAGGAACAGAGTTAACATTTCGAGTCCAATATGATTCTTCTTTGAAACTGGAGAGAGCTAGAAACGGGATGGGTTCTATACTGAATGTAATGGCTTTTATGTAGAAACATGATGGGTCTTCACCTGAACCATTCTGGGACCAATGTTCTGGAGAGTCATATAACTAGGGCCATAGAGGGGGCTTTAGACTGGGAGCAAGGGATCAAGTGGGGGAAGATGTGATAAATTAAATGGACAGGTCACGGCAAGGGAGCAATAAGGAAATTGATAATCTGAGTGTGGCAGGAAGGGACAGGGCATATAAATCTAAGAGTGTGCCAACTAGAGGCTGCAAAAAGAATAAAAAGACAGAATTAAAGGCACTCTATCTGAATGCACACAGCATTCACAACATGATGGATGAACTGACAGAACAAATGGAATTAAACAGGTATGATCAAATTGTCATTATGGAAATGAGCTTGCAGGGTGACCAAGGCTGGGAACTGAATATTCAAGGGTATTCGACATTTTGGAAGGATAGGCAAAAAGGAAAAGGAGGTGCAGTCGCTCAGTTAATAAAGGCTAGGATCAGTACCATTTGTGAGAGGGAATCATAGATCATAGAGGAGCTAAGAAACAGCAAGGGGCAGCAAACCTCAGTAGGAGTTGTTTATATTCCACCAAACAGTAGTGATAACGTAGGGCATGGTATAATCAGGAAATGAGAGGTGCAGGTAACAAGGGTAATATGGTAATTATGGGGGTCTTCAATCTGCATATAGACTGGGTAAACCAAATTAGTACAGGACAAATTCCTGGAATCTGTACAAGATGGTTTCCTAGAACAGTATGTTGAGGAACTAGAGAATAGGCTATTTTGGATCTGATATTGTGTAATGAGAGGGTTTGAGTACAGAAACAAAAAAGTCTTGCTGCAATTGTATACAGCCTCAGAGTATTGTGCACAGTTTTGGTCTCCTTACCTAAAGGAGGATATACTTGCCATAGAAGGAGTGCAACAAATGTTCACCAGTTAACCCTACAATGGTGGCATTGTCCAATGAGGAGAGATTGTATTCTCTAGCGTTTAAATGAATGGGGGTAATCTCACTGAAGCATACAAAATTCTTACAGGGCTCGACAGAGTAGATGCAGGAAAGATGTTTTTTCCTGGCTGGGCGTTGGGGATGGGGGTCTAGAACCAGGGGACAGAGTTTCAGAATAAGCAATAAGCCACTTAAGGCTGAGATGAGGAGGAATTTCTTGATTCAGAGGGTGGTAACTCTTAGGAATTCTCTACCCCAGAGGGTTGTGGAGCCTCACTGAGTATATTCAAGACAGAGATTGACAGATTTCTACACATTAAGATGTCAAGGGTTACAGGACTAGTGTGGGAAAATGGCACTGAGGTAGGTGGTCAGCCATGATCTAGTTGAATGGTGGAGCAAGCTCAAGGGGGACAATGGCTACTCCTGCTCCTATATCCTATGAATCAAATGAAAAAATTCTTCTTTGGGACTGTGTCTATTCTGTACCTGAACTACCTCCTCTTTGAAGGCCACCCATTGCTCATATACTATTTTACCCACCAATTCAGATCATCTCTCAATTAGCCCTCCTCAAGCTCAGTATTGTCAAATCTGATTGTTCCTTATCCTTTGCAATAACCACTCCAAACCAAATAATATTACCACTGTTATCTAAATGTTCTCCAAAAGAAACATGCTCCACTAGCCCCACTTCATCGCACAGAACCAGAGCTGGGAACACTGATCAAGAATGTTGATTATAACCAAGTCACCACAGCAATCCAATTTTTTTTTTTAAACATTTTAAAACATAGTTCCTAAATCAGGGTAAAAAATCCAGTGGGGAATTTTTTCACAATCCCTGTTCAATAATGCAGCTTTTACGTCACTTCTCCAGAACCCTGGAGGTAAAGTGCGGGTGACATAAGGACATAAGAATTTGGAGCAGGAAAAGGCCATTTGGCCCCTCGGGTCTGCTCATCCAATCTGCTGATCTGATGTGGCTTTAACTGTGCTTTATTGCCTGTCACCCATATCCCTCAACTTCTTTGTCAATCAACTCTAACTCAGCCTTTAATACATTCAACGACCCAACCTCCACTGCTCGTTGGGGGAGAGAACTCCAAACACAAATGACCCTCCGACAGATAGGAGCAAGCAGCATGAAACACTGTTTATTTAAACAATTCAAGGGAAACCCCAACTGGACAAGTGAAACACAAACTGAGAAAACTACATGGGGATGATATGTCAGTGATGCAGCTTTGGGGTAAATCAGTGTTATTTAGTTTCTGTGCTAACATTATTCACAGCACAAATATTCACCTGGCTTCATTTTCACAACAAATGAACAATCCTCAAAAGTATCTCACGTTAGTGATTTGGAAAATTGACTGCACTATAATTACAATGTTGTACTGCGCTGAAGATTAATTTAGAAAGACAGTACAAAATAATTATATAAACTGGGTTTACTGGGAAGTGCCCCTGTTACAGAGTGGGAAGCGGTGATCAGGTAAATAACACCCCCCCTCCACCACCCGTATATGTGAACTTCTTTTCCCCTTACATCACGCTATTAATAATTGTAATTAGAGTCGTCTTTTGTTTCAAATATTAAAGTTAAATGTAAACTAAGACTGAAAATTGATTTTACCACTTACCTTTGTGTTTACCTCGTCTTTCTTATCAGAGGCAATCACTGTCCACATATCATGGCAACCAGGAAGTTCAAAGGTTGTGACAACCTGGGCACGAATACTTCGCTGTTTGAAAAGAAAAGCACAGATTCATGCGGTTAGTTTATTTTCACAATTTCCATTGGGTGCCCTGTGGTGTGTGCCTCAGCTGAATGAGGTTATTGCTGCAGTATTTATCTACTGACCTGGCTTGTCCATTTTAAGGCTGCTGCTCAGGGACACCCTGTGGGGAAGTGGTGTAAATAGCTCCACAGATTAGTGGCAAATTATAATTGTTACTGCAAGTTACTGTGGACTAACAGGTATCTGACCTCACCTCCTGTTACCTCCACAACCTATAGGTTGCTTTAACAGTCCAGTCAAAACTGCAGCAAATAACTGGATTTCCTGCTCTTTTGCTGTGTTTCTGAAAATAATGCAGAGTTTAATAGAAAATGTGATGGCTGGGTGGAGAGAAATCTCATAAAGCTCTCATTCAAACTGTATTATTTACATTTCTCACAGGTGCTTTGGTAGAAGTGCTATGGTGGACTTTAAGTGTGGAAAAGTACCCTGGTCCTTCCAAACTTGCTATTCTAAATTGCCCAGAGGAAACAGTGTAACACTCTCAGCAGGATACAACAAACAGCGAGAAAACATGTCATTTCCTACAAATAAATGGGAGAGTCGATATGATTGGTGGGTGCCACTCAAAAACCTCACAAAGGAAGAAAGAAAGATGCAGAGTGCAACAAGATTTTTCTTATTTCAGATCCATAGTGATTTCAGCCTCCAGACACCAAGCTTGTCTGCAAACACTAGGCTCTCTCTAATCTTGCTTAGCAATTTACATAAAATTATATGCTTATCATACAAATAAACTCCATGAGGCTTCTAGAGCCCCTTGCCCCAATTACTCAGGCAGTTATCAGGTTTTTTTCCTGTCACACTTCAATGCAGGAAATAACTAACCAGTTTTTGCAACAGAACAATTCATTAATAGTTTCTAATAGCAGAAATCATGAACTAATATACAAGCTTTACTACTCAAAACTGAAACAAAAAGGTAAAGTCTAGAGCTCCACTGCTTCTGAAAGAGTTGCTCAAGTAACAAGTCTGTCCTTGGGTGTTTACAGACTTTACCAATGATCTCTGGTATTGTCCTGGTAATCCCAAGATTTAATGTGGCACCGGTACAGGATCTGCAACAGTCATATCTCACTATGGCAGATCATTGCTTGGTGCAAATGCCTAATCAACTGGAATTTAACATTAATGAGGTGGTAACAGAGTTCTAAACCATGGAAAACGCTCCACACATTCTGCTACTGCACATTGGCTGCATTCCCAACTGAACTTAAAACAAGATCCACCACTTTCAAAAATAAAGTTTGCATATCATTCATCATCATTTTACAAAATAACAGCCAGGCTTCAACAATCATTTGAGTTTTCCCCCCACCTTTCCAATCCAGGGATGCCAAGGCCAATGGTAGCAAACCAACAGAAAGCCCAACAGCATCCTTTGATAACATTCACCCTCTCCCGAAAGCATCGACTCCTCCAGGTTCCATGGGGCAGAGCTCATCATTCAGTAGCTCACCCATGGTGAGAGATGGCAGTGTTATGGCACAGCAAATGGTAAATGCCGAGCTGCTCAAATCCCAGAGGGAAACTTGAAATAGCTCCCACAATGGTTTTGCAAATTTGTATTTTATTTCTAGACGTGTGCCTTGAATTCAGTTGTAATAAGTCCACCAAGGCTTAGAGTGTTTTTTTTTTACAAAACTAAATAAACATTTATCAATAGAAGAAAAGATTTTAAGTACATACATAGGTCTACAAATTACTACCATAATAACTCCTAAATCCCCTAATTAATCTGATTCCCAGTTACATCCCCGTTAAGGCAACAGTAAAACAAATAGAATTAAACAGGCCCAAGCAAAGCACACAATACCCTGGACCCTGATCTTCAAAGTGAGTTTTCTTAGCTTCAGTTCCTGCAGACAGTAACTTGATGCATAGGGGCTGGAGGCTTTTCACACTTGCATTAGATCTTAGAATGCCTTCTCCCTTACACACACCTCATCTCCTTTATACATGTTTCTCCCTTTTTAAATTCTATTGTTCCAATATGTCTTTGCAACTTTACTTTTCTCAATATAAATCTTCCATAGTCCTCATTATCAGTAACCTTTGGGAAAAATAAACGCACTGTTTGGCTTAGCTTCTTATGGCTAGGTGCAACATCTTACCATCTCTTTGAAATTCAAACTAGCCTAATTTATTTAAAAATGCAAACGGTCCTCACACCTCTCATTCTAAAACTTTAAACATGTTTACGTATTTAGCATGTTAAACCTTTTGATAACGCAAAAGCTTCAGATCAGCTGCCTCCAATTCAATTAAATTCCCCATACACACATCCACACAGAGAAACTCACCCAAACCCCACTATTAACCTACCTTTACAATAAATCACGATAATATTATGAAAATTATTATATTTTCATGACAGCAGACCATTCAACCATGGGGACATCACATTAGTGTTCACTCCTGTCCTCACCCGCCATTCACAGATGGGTATTTTCACCATGGACAGATCCAGGACACAGACTACAGGGACCACCAGTCAGTTAAGGCCACCTAATTTAACATAAAACTGACAATCGAAACTGGGGCCTTTCTGGTCAGAGAAAGCAACTTTTTGCATACGTTCACTGAGTCACTGGGGAAAGAGTTCATGTGTTTTTATGAATTGACAAACATACGAACACATAAATTAGGAGTAGGCCATTTGGCCCTTCAAGCCTGTTCCGCCATCCAGTAAGACCATGGCTGATCTGTTTGTAACATCAACTCCACATTCCCACCTACCCCTGTCATTAAAATATAATAATTTTCATAATATTATTGTGAGTTATTGTAAACGTAGGTTAATTGTGGGGTTTGAATTAGTTTCTCTGTGTGAGGTTGTGTGTGTGTGTGGGGGGGGTTTTAACTGAATTGCAGACAGCTAGTTTGGAACTTTTGAGTTATCAAAAGGGAAGCTAGGTTTGAAATGCTAAATATGTAAACACGGCTGAAGGTTTAGAATGTGAGGTGTGAAGAACATTTGCATTTTTAGGTAAACCAGAGTAGTCTGAATGTCAAAGAGATGATGGGACATTACACCTAGCCAGAAGTTAAGCCAGTGTATTTATTTTTCCCCAAAAATTGCTGCTAATATGAGTACTATAAAAGGATTATATTATCGATCAAAAAAGTAAAGTTGCAAAGACATATTGGAACAATAGGATTTACATTAAAAAGCAAGAAACATATATAAAGGGGATGTGGTTGTGTGTAAGCAAAGAAGGAATTCTAAGATCTAACAAGTGTGAAAAGCCTCCAGCCTCTAGGCATCAAGTTTCTGTCTACAGGAACCAAAGCTAAGAAAACTCACTGTGAGCATCACTAACCAGGGTATTGTGTGCTTTGCCTGGGTCTGTTGAAATGTATTTGTTTTTACTGTTGCTTTAACAGAGGTGCAACTGGGAGTCAGATCAATTAAGGGAGTTAGGAGTTATCAGTAGTAATTTGTAGACCTATGTATGTGTTTAAAATTATTTATTTTATTAAAAAAGTTTAATTTAGTTTTGTAAAGAACCTCTAAGACTCGGAGGACTTATTCCTACTGAATTCAAGGCACGCATCTCAAAATAAAAATACTATTTGCAAAAACAGTTGTGGCACTTATGTCAAGTTTCCCTCTGGGATCTGTGCAGCTCAGCATTTACCAACCACAACCCCCAATAACCTTTCACCCTCCCCCGGCTTATCAAGAATCTATCTAGTTCTGCCTGTAAAATATTCAAAGACTCTGCTTTCACCGCCCTTTGAAGAAAAGAGTTCCAAAGAGACTCAACGCTCAGAGAAAACATTTCTCCTCATCTCTGTCCTAAATAGGCAATCCTTTATTTTTAGTACTAGATTTTCCCAGAAGAGGAAACATCCTCTCCACATCAACTCTGTCAAGACCTCTCTCTCATATATTTCAATCAAGTCACATCTTACTCTTCTAAATTCCAGCGGATACAAACCTAGCCTGTCCAACCTCTCCTCCCAATGCAGTTACATCCTTCCTGAAAGAATGAGACAAATACTGTACACAGTACTCCAGATGTGGTCCAATGCCCTGATGCATAACCGCCTTACTTTTATATTCAACTCCCCTTGCAATAAATGATAAAATTCCATTAGCCTTCCCAATTACTTGCTGTACCTGCATACTAGCCTTTGCAATTCATGCACTGGGGCACCTAGATCCATCTGCATCTCGGAGCTCTACAATTTTTCATCATTTAGATAATATGCTTCTCTCATTCTTCCTGCTAAAATGGACAATTTCATACTTTCCCACATTATACTCCATTTGCTAGGTCTTTGCCCACCCACTTAACCTATCTATATCCCTTTCCAGCCTGCTCTTCACAACTTACAATCCTACTACCTTTGCGTCATCAGGAAATTTAGTTACCATACCTTTGGTCCCTTCATCCAAGTCATTTATATAAACTGTAAAAAGTTGAGGCCCCAGCACTGATCCCTGTGGCACACCACTCATTACATCTTGCCAACCTGAAAAAGACCCATTTATGCCTACCATCTGCTTCCTGTTAGCCAGCCAATCTTCCATCCATGCCAGTATGTTACCCCCTATACCATGAGCTTTTATTTTCCACAATAACCTTTGATGTGGCACTTTATCAACAGCCTTCTGGAAATATATACGGTACATCTACCGGTTCCCCTTTATCCACAGCACATGTTACTTCTTCAAAGAACTCCAATAAATTGGTTAAACATAATTTCCCTTTCACAAAACCATGCTAACTCTGCCTTATTACCCTGAATTTATCTAAGTGTCCTGCTATTACGTCTTTAGTAATAGCTTCTAACATTTCCCCTATTACATATGTTAAGCTAACTGGCCTGTAATTCCTGCTTTCTGTCTCCCTCCCTTTTTGAATTAAGGAGTTATATCCGCGATTTTCCATTCTAATCGAACCTTCCCCAAATCTAGAGAATTTTGGAAAATTAAAACCAACGCATCAGCTATCTCACTAGCCGCTTCTTTTAAGACCCTAGGGCAAAGTCCATCAGGATCTGGGGATTTGTCAGCCCGCGGCTCCAATAATTTTCTCAGTACCACTTGCCTGGTGATTGTAATTTTCCCCGAGTTCCTCCTTCCCTTCCATTTCCTGATTTGCAGCTATTTCCGGGATGTTACTTGTATCCTCTAGTTCAGCTCATCTGCCATCTCCCTATTATCCATTATTAATTTCCCCAGACTCACTTTCTAAAGGACCAAGGCTCACTTTGTTAACTCTTTTCCTTTTTAAATATCTACAGAAACTCTTACTATCTGTCTTTATATTTCCAGCTAGCTTTCTCTCACACTTCAATTTTCCTTCCTGATCAAACTTTCATCATTCCTTGCTGTTTTTTTTTTAGCTCTGTCCAATCTTCTGACCTGTCACCCATCTTTGCACAATTATATGCTTTTTCTTTACGTTTGGTACTATCTTTAATTTTTTTTAGTTAACTATGGGTGGTGGGCCCTCCCTTGGAATTTTTCTTTCTTGTTGCAGAATGTATCGTAGGGGAAGAGCTAAGATCCACAGTGCAGGACAAAATTGAAAAGCATAGAAGAGGTAAACCATGAAGCGGAAGTCGATGGAAGTAAGAAGTTCCAGTGTTTTGAGTTTGTGTAATGAGTGTTTACTTCAATGCACTGAAGATGCAGGGAGGAGAGAGTGTGTTGAGCATGATTTTGTGGAGTTTAGGAGGAAGAGGACAGCTTTGACCACAGTAGTACGCACAAGATAATGAGATCAGACAGAAGTCAAAGAAGCAAAAACAGAAACAGAAATACCTGGAAAAACTCAGCAGGTCTGGCAGCATCGGTGGAGAAGAGCACAGTTGACGTTTCGAGTCCTCATGACCCTTCAACAGGTCATGAGGACTCGAAACGTCAACTGTGCTCTTCTCCACCGATGCTGCCAGACCTGCTGAGTTTTTCCAGGTATTTCTGTTTCCGTTTTTGTTTTGGATTTCCAGCATCTGTAGTTCTTTGACTTTATCAGAGGTCAAAGAAAGATTGCATCACAGATGACAAGTTTTTTTATATTCAAACTGGCTAGGTGTATGTGAGCTGATACCAGAAACGAGCATACCTGTAGAACGGAGAGCGCACCATTCTTTCCATAACCTGAACACACGACTATCTCCAAGTCAGGTTCTGGGTTATTCTGAAACTAAAATGAAGTGGAAGGTTAAACAGAATTCAGTTGAAGTAGATTCTAAAAATCACCCACGTGTCACTTGTATTTAGAAACACTCTATAATGATTCTATCAAGTTCCAACAGGAGTGGATTTTTCCAGTTTACTTTCCGCCAATGCCACCATGCTCCCTCCTTCAGGTAATAGCGCAGGGGAGCGGGAGAGGGACTGTGGTCTGGGCTTCTAAGTGGCAGAGCCAGCAGCTAGTGCGGCTTCACAGCCACCTGAAACAGAGGCTTTTTCCTCTTCCAGCTCAAAGCAAGGGACAGCCAAGAGTTAACATCCATCAACTGTACAACTTCAAACTTGGGACAGCCATTTGTACGGGGACCCCCAAAACTCTAGGATGAGAAGTGGCCATTCACGACTTTACTACCTCACTGCATGGTAACCTGGCTTCACCTTGTACCAGAGACCAAGCTCCAATGCAAACAGTGCAACTGGACCAGCAGCCACAAACTAACAGCTTACAGCTGTCAGGTGGGACATGCATGAGTTTCCATGGATCTGCGTTCATTTTTAGAAACCTGGCCCTGCAAAGGAGAAAACATTCCAGGTGCTCACTACATTGTTGTACTGATTGTTCCCCATCCCACTTCTTTTTTTGGCTTGCAAAGGTCTCAGCCAGTGTCCCTTTCTCAGTTGTGGTAACTGGCCTTTCCCCACGCTCACTCATGTCCTTCCATAATGTCAACCCACTGCATATTGCCTTTTCTTTTTGGAACAACCACCTGTCACTCACCTCTTCAGAAAGGAAAGCAGGTTCTCCCATTGAAGCATTTACGCAAGGGCCAATATTCAATATACTGTCACAGACCTGCAGGAACACAGGAGAGAAATTATTCAGACACTGCAGGCAGCTTCAACCCTGAAGTAGTTCCCAATCACAAGTAAACACTGCAAATGCTATGGGCCCCGACAACATTCCAGCAACAGTACTGAAGACTTGCGTTCCAGAAACTACCTGCACCCTTAGCCAAGCTGTTCCAGTACAGCTACAACACTGGAATTTACATGGCAATATGGAATGTTGAAATTTTCCCAGATATGTCCTGTACACAAAAAACTGGACAAATCCAACCCAGCCGATTACTGCCCTGTCAGCCTACTCTTGATCAACAACAAAGTATTAGAAGGGATCATCAACAGTGCTATCAAGCTGCACTTGCTTAGAAATAACCTGCTCACTGACACTCAGTTTGGATTCCGCCAGGGCCACAACTCCTGACGTCACTACAGCCGTGGTCCAAACATGGACAAAAGAGCTGAACTCCAGAGGTGAGGTGAGGGCGACTGCCCTTGACATCAATGCAGCATTTGACAGAGTGTGGCATCAAGGAGCCCTAGCAAAACTGGAGTCAATGGGAATCAGAGGGAAAACCCTCCACTGCTTGGAGTCATACCTAGCACAAAGGAAGATGGTTGTGGGTGCTGGAGGTCAATGATTTTTTTAAAAATTCATTTTTGGAATGTTGGCATCACTTGCTGGACCAACATTTACTGACAATCCCCAATTGCCCTCGAGAAGGTGGTGGTGAGCTGCCTTAAACCACTTGTAGTCCAGGTGGCGCATCATCTCGCTGATGTCCTTTAGGAAAGGAAATCTGCCGTCCTCATCTGGTCTGGCCTACATGTGACTCCAGATGTGCAGTAATGTGGTTGACTCTTAAATGCCCTCTGAAATGGTCTATCAAGCCACTCAGCTGCATCACAACTGCTAAAAAGTCAATAAAAAGGAATGAAACTGGACGGACCACCCAGCGTCCACCTAGGCACCAGAAATGATAACAGCAAACCCTACCCTGTCGACCCTGCAAAGTCCTCCCTACTAACACCTGGGGGCTTGTGCCAAAATTGGGAGAGCTGTCACAAAAGGGTCACGTGGATGAACCATCTTGGCCTCCTCCAGAGGTCCCCAGCATCACAGATGCCAGTCTTCAGCCAATTCGATTCATTCCACGTGATATCAAGAAACAGCTGAAGGCACTGGATACCGCAAAAGCTATGGGCCCTGACAATGTTCTGGCAATAGTACTGAAGACTTGTGCTCCAGAGCTTGCTGCGCACCTAGCCAAGCTGTTCCAGTGCAGCTACAACATTGACATCTCCCCAGCTATGTGGAAAATTGCCCAGGTATGTGCTGTACACAAAAAGTAGGGCAAATCCAACCCAGCCAATTACCACCCCATCAGTCTACTCTCCATCATCAGTAAAGTAATGGGGTCATCAACAGTGCTATCAAGCAGCACTTGCTAAGCAATAACCTGCTCACTGATGCCCAGTTTGGGTTCCACCAGGGGCATTCAGCTCCTGACCTCATTACAGCCTTGGTTCAAACATGGACAAAAGAGCTGAACTCTAGAGGTGAGGCGAGAGTGACTGCACTTGACATCAAGGCAGCATTTGACCGAGTGTGGCATCAAGGAGCCCTAGCAAAACTGGAGTCAGTGGGAATCGGGGAAAACTCTCCACTGGTTGGAGTCATAAAGAGCACAATGGGAGATGGTTGTGGTTGTTGGAGGTCAGTTGTCTCAACTCCAGGACACCACTGCAGAAGTTCCTCAGGATAGTGTCCAAGGCCCAACCATTTTCAGCTGCTTCGTCAATGACCTTCATTCCATCATAAGGTCAGAAGTGGGGATGTTCACTGATGATTGCACAATGCTCAGCATCATTCACGATTCCTCAGATACTGACACAGTCCATGTCCAAATGCAGCAAGACCTAGACAATATCCAGGCTTGGGCTGACAAGTGGCAAGTGACATTTGCACCACACAAGTTCCAGGCAATGATCATCTCCAACAATAGAGAATCAAACCATGGCCCCCTGACATTTAATGCCATTACCATCACTGAATGCCTTAATATCAACATCCCGGGAGTTACCATTGACCAGAAACTGAACTGGACTAACCATATAAATGCTGTGGCTACAAGAGCAGGTCAGGGGCTAGGAATCCTACAGCAAGTATCTCATCTCCTGACTCCCCAAAGCCTATCCACCATCTACAAGGCTCAGGTCAGGAGTGTGATGGAATACTCTCCACTTGCCTGAATGAGTGCAGCGCCAACAACACCCAAGAAGCTCGACACCATCCAGGACAAAACAGCCCGCTTGATTGGCACCACATCTACAAACATTCACTTCTTCCATCACCGATGAACAGTGACAGCAGTATATACAATCTATTAGATGCACTGCAGAAATTCACCAAGGCTCCTTTTTGACAGGACCTTCCAAAGCCACGGCCACTGCCATCTAGAAGGACAAGGGCAGTAGATAGATGGGAACACCACCACCTGGAAGCTCCCCTACAAGCCACTCACCATCCAGACTTGGAAATATATCACTGTTCCTTCACTGTCGCTGGGTCAAAAGCCTGGAACTCCCTCCCTAATAGCTATGGATGTACCTACACCACATGGGCTGTAGCAGGTCAAGAATGCAACTCACCACCACCTTCTCAAGGGCAATTAGGGATGGGCAATAAAAATGCTGGCCTAGCCAGCGACACCCTAGCCCCATGAAGGAATAAAAAAAATCAAAACAATTTGTTGTGGCTCAAGATTCTCGGTCTAATCCCACACAGGTTTGAACATGTAATCCAGGCTTGCAATGTCATGACCAGTGTAATTCAAAGCTAATTCAATGTATATGAAGAGCATCTGAATGTTTAAGAGATGTGTTCAGCTGTTATATAACTGCACGTCTGATTTTTTTTTCTACTAATTAGCACAAGTGTATTTGTGGAAAAATTCAGAAAATGACAAAGCTTTCACATCCACAGCAACTTTTAAACCATTGCTTGGTTACCAAAAGCATCAAAAGACGAGGAAGGCCTTCAAGTCCATCAGTGCTCACCCCATCCATTACTGCTTCAACCTTGTTCACCACTCTCCCCAAACCACTTACAAATGCTAACCATCTGAGGTGCTGAAAAAGCAGTAGTAATTTCAAGAGTAACCCTGGACAATCTTCACCCCTTTCCCCCAATTCATGAAGGCAATCAAGCAAGCTTCAGGAGACCAGTTACCCATGATTAGACAAACTAGCCCACACTATCCAATAGCTCCACGCTCCAACTTCCTTAGGAGCACAGGATGATAAAGTGAGCAGAGACAACCACCTTCAAACCTTTGGGCCAGTCCCAAAGGTCACATTCCTTTTCACCTCTACCTCTGTACATCTGCCATAAATTGTACCCTCATAGTATCTTTACTATCAAGAAGTGGGAAAGCTTACCAGCAATTCCCACCTCCCACAGGTCAATGAAAAAGACCACATGGAACAGCCAAACCAGAGTGGAGTGAATACATGCTCCCTTGGCCTAGAGATTCTCTTTTCAGATCCGGTACCTCTATTCCCTTGATGACTCAAAATGCATGAACTGTACACAATACTCAAGAGGCTGGGTGAAACATATGATTTGTCCAAATTAGCATTTCCTGGATGTTGAACTAAATTCCAACATTACATTTGCCTTTCACGTCACCACTGAACATTGTACCAATGGTTTCAGGGTGATTTTGAATAAAGTCCCAAATCCCTCTCCTGCGTTATTCTTTGTAGACTGTTTCCATTTATTTTCTATTTTCCATTATTTATTTTTCCTTCATTGACTTTGACAGGATTTTCAGCCTCAAGGTATCACAGAATGCATCTGCCCCCCGCCCCCCCCCCCCCCCCGGCCCCCCCCACCTGCCCCCCCACACCCCCCCCCCCCCCGCCCCCCCACACCCCCCCCCCCCCCCCCCCCCCCACACCCACCCCCCCCCCCCCACCCCCCCCCCCCCCCCACCCCCCCCCCCCCCACACCCCCCCCCCCCACACCCACCCCCCCACACCCCCCCCCCCCACACCCACCCCCCCCCCCCCCCACACCCACCCCCCCCACACCCACCCCCTCCACACCCACCCCCTCCACACCCACACACACACACACACACACACACACACACACACACACACACACACACACACACACACACACACACACACACACACACACACACACACACACACACACACACAGTTATCTTACAGCAAAAACACCCATGAAAACTACATAATTAAATTAAAATAAGTTAGCATGTGTGAGCACTCCTCTGCAGATTTACACCCTGAATGTCACATTAAGTCAAATGAACGAGGTGGAAACTTTGGGTGTACTGGAAGCATTCAGTATTCCGCTGATCAGCTGTGACATCCAGCAAATCAGACCCTACCTCAAAGGAATAGGTGGCCAGCTGAGTACCAGACTGGGCCTCGTTTCCATACACTTCAATCTCATCCATGTCATCCAGTAAAGCAACATCACCAGCTGGAATGTAAAATAAAGAGTGATCAGTGAGCTTATTCTTTGTAAAATGCACTTGTTCTCTTTTGCTGCAACTCTCTCCTGCCACTCCCACTATCACGTGTCATTACACAGCAGAGTGGGCTGACAGCATTCTAACCGATTGTTGGGGAGTGTAAGAGGGACAGCTGGGAAGGGTGGGGGGAGTCTGCAGTTACATTTCCCATCCTTCTCTGTCTTTGTTGGGAGAGGGGTGGAAAAAAAGATGCAGGCCCCATGAGGGACAGCAGATTTCTGTCATTAAATCACACACCCTGAAGTCAAATTATACCAGGCTTTTTGATTGAACTATATGACACTGCGCTTCATTTCACTCTATTCAGCATTGATAACTTGTGCCCACTCCTCAGACATGTAATTGAAAATGACTGAGAGGTGGGCGGGGGAGGGGGTACTCACCAATCCAGCCTGCTGACAAATCCAGACGCTTCTTTTTATTGGGTGGTTCTTCCTGCAGAACAAATCAAATCCAATCAAAGTCAAGTTATTTCTGGGGTCAGAAGGAATGGCTGTCTCAATTACTGGCCTACATCCACAGTGTGTCCCTTCATCAAGCACTATATTTTTTTAATTCTCTCCTGAAGGCAGTGATTCTTGTGGGTGGGTTGGGGGCGGTTTTAACACACAAAGTCCTGGTCACCTTCCATGATTCACTCTTCAATGTGAACCTTGGTTTGGAGTTTTAGTGGGATGTTCAACCATGGTGGGGGGGGGGGGGGGGGGGGGGATTTCAAAGCCAAGCTCAACCAGTCTTTGCCTAACATAAAATCACATGTAAAGAGCACAGGATGTGGTCACTGGGTCCATCATACTTTTGCCGACTCTTTCAAAGAGCTTCGCAGTTAGTTCCACACAGCCCCACCCTGGCCTCTTTCCTCATAAGTCTTCCATGTTTTTCCGTTCCAAAGCATTTATCTAATTCCCTTTTGAAGGTTAATACTCAATCTGGACCCACTACTCTTTCAGGCAGTGAACAATAGATCATAACAACATAGGATCACAGGACAGTTACAGGCCATTCAGTCCATTGTGTCTGTGCTTGCGCTCCAAAACAGCAACTTAGCTTGTGCCACTCTCTGGCTTCCTCCCCATAGCCCTGCACGTTCTTCCTTTTCAGATCATAATCCAATTGCCTCTTGAATGACTTGAGTGAACCTACCTCCATCACACTCTCAGGCACTGCATTCCAGATCCCAAACACACACTGGGTGAAATAGTGTTTCCTCATGTCTCCATTGCTTCTTTTGCCAATTATCATAAATCTGTGCCCTCTCATTCTCAATCCTTCCACCGATGGGAACAGTTTTTTTCCCTATCCACTTCTATCTAAACCCCTCATGATGTTGAATACTTTATCAAATCTCCTTTCAACCTTCTCTTCGCCAAGGAACACAGGCCCAACCTCTCCAATCTACCTATGTAACTGAAATTCCCCATACCTGGAAGTGCTTGCATGAATCTTTTCCCCACTCTTTCTAATGCCTTCACAAACGTTACCAAAATCTGGCACCCAGAACTGGGCACAATACTCCATTTGAAGCTGAGTCAGTGTTCCATACAAGTTTAACATAATTCCCTTGTTTTTAATACTCTATGCCTGTATTAATAAAGCTTCGGGTCCTACACACTTCATTAGCCGCTGTCTCACCCTGTCCTCCCAGCTTCAATGGTTTTTGCACATATATACTCAGGTCCCTCTGCTCCTGCACCCCGTTCAGAATTGTACCCTTTATATAATATTGTCCCTCCGTATTAAACTCGCCGAGTAAAAAAAAATCTCCTGATTTTCTGACAATGATCTGACACCTATGGTTACTGATGTTCCTGCCAGCTTCAGCAACTTCTCCTTTCTACACTATCAAAATAATTCACAATCTTGAACACCTTATATCTCAAGAAGGATTGGAATAACAATCAGGCAAAAGGCTGACAAGTGACAGGGAACATCCTCATCACACAAGTGCCAGGTAATTATCACCTCAGACGAGATAAAACTGCCATCTGCTCTTGACCTTCAAGAGCACCACCACCATCAAGTCCCAACCATCCTAGGAGGTCACCACGAACCAGGTTTAACTGGAACAGCCATGTTAACTCCACAGATTCAAGAGCAGAGCTCTCTGATGTGGAGTTCACCTCCTGACCCCGTGGATCTTCTCCACTATCTAGAAGGTTAAAGTCAAGTATGTGATACAATATTCAGTAATTATTTTGATGGGAGCACACCATCCCGGTCACCTGGTTTCTTTAATGGGGCCTGTGCCACTGGTCTCATGTACCCCAAAGAAAAATTTTAAGAGCTATCAGTTCTGACATTTCCATTCAATTTCTTAAACGGGTCATATTTCTCTAACTGAGAGACTATTGGAGCCCTCAGTTCATTAAATAACTCAATAACTGATTGCCCAAGCAGCAATACTGGGACCACTGGTTGTATAAGATATTGGTGAGGCCAACTTTGGAGTATTGTGTGCAGTTCTAGTCGCCTAACTACAGGAAGGATATCAGTAAGATTGAGAGAGTGCAGAGAAGATTTACTAGGATGTTACCGGGACTTAAGGAGTTGAGTTACAGGGAAAGATTAAACAGGTTAGCACTTTATTCCTTGGAGTGTAGAAGAATGAGGGGAGATTTGATAGAAGTTTACAAAATTATGAGGGGTACAGACAAAGTAAATGCGAGTAGGCTCTTTCCACTTAGATTAGGAGAAATAAACACGAAAGGACATGGCTTTAGGGTGAAAGGGGAAAGGTTTAGGGGGAACATTAGGGGGAACTTCTTCACTCAAAGTGGTGAGAGTGTGGAACGAGCTACCATCTGACGTGGTAAATGCGGGCTCACTCTTAAGTTTTAAGAATAAATTAGATAGATACATGGATGGGAGAGGTCTGGAGGGTTATGGACTGGGTGCAGGTCAATGGGACTAGCGGAATATTTCGGCACAGACTAGAAGGGCCGAATGGCTTGTTTTCTGTGCTGTAGTGTTCTATGGTTCTATGGTTCACTAAACATTGCAATGTGTACACAATTAAAGATTGCACCAGAGTCCTTTTAAAGCATGAATTCAGATATGAAATTCTTCCTGTTGGGAGTGAATCTTGATTTGTACTCAAGTCAACATTTTCCACCAAAATAAATGACTGGAGGAACTTTGTCCCCATTGAGAAGCAGGTACTTTCACCTGGTGAGCTATTTACCCTGTAACATCCCTTGGTAGAAATATTGGTCACAATTTAACAGCATTTGCAATCCTCTCAGAGAGCAGAATTGTGTTATTAATACCTGTTTCTCCCGATCTTTTCCAACATCCATTGGCGCTTCCTGCAGTTTCTCTGTGTATCTGAGCAACAATGAATTCCCTAAACGTGATCCAAGGAAAAGGAAGCCTGGCTCCAATGTGGTCATCTGTGAATATAGACAGATCTCATTAGCCCAGTCTAACTGATAGAGGCAACAGCCAAAACCATATCTTGCTCAACTCTTAGCAAAGGTGATGGAGGAATGTGCCTGTGATTTCCCTTAGAAGGAGCTCTTGAGTTCAATCATCCTACAGTGGTCAAATGGAGGTGGTCTCTCCCGTTGAGCAGTGGGCAAGGAAACTGTTGGACAAATGGATAATTCCATTTGAAAAATAACTGAGATAATATGGCCTAAAAGTATTGCTTTCCTGTGCTCAGGAAAGTGTACAACACTGAATCCCACCTTAGCCAGGTAGCAAAAGTAATCCCAAAAGACAAAGGTGTCATGAGTAAAAAGAAATTCCATCTTTTGATAAATGTGGCTTATTAGGGTTAGAAAGGGCCCCCTGAGCTTGTTCCACCACTTAATCAGATCTGTATTTCAACTCCATTTGCCATGAAAGAAACATTACACATTAGGGACCAAAATATTTAAGAAAAAAATTGCCTATAGAGCTCCTCACAAGATGAGGAACCTTCCGGACACATGAAAACTATTTAGTTGCGTCAATCATGCTAAATTGGTACCAATTTTACTTCTGAATCATAAGGTTCCAGGTTCAAGTCCCTTTAAGGGTTGAGCACAAAAATCAAGGCTGACAATCCAGTGCAGTACTGAGGGATTGCTACATTGTTGGAGGTGCCATCTTTTGGATGAGATGTTAAACCAAGTTCCCATTTGCCAGCTTGAAAGATCCCATGGCAGTATTTTAAAGAAGAGCAGAGGAGATACCCCCAACGTCCCTGCTAATATTTATCCCTCAGTCAACATCACTAAAAACAGGTTATGTGGTCAGTATCTTAGTGCTGCTGTGGAAATTTGCTGAGTGCACATTAGCTGCTGCACTTCCTACATTACACTTCAAAGAGTACTTCATGGGCTGCAAAGTGCTTTGAGATGTCCAGTGGTTCTGAAAAGCGTTATATAAATGCAAGTCTTTCATATTGCTTGATACCTTTACCCGGCAAAAATCTATAATATAAAAGCAAAATGCAGCAGATGCTGGAAATCCAAAATAAAAGCAGAGAATGATAGAAATGCTTAGCAGGTCAGGCAACATCTGCAGAGATAGATGTTTCAGATTTCCACCAAGCTTTGAGACGGAAAATTGCTTCCTGATTTTGTCCCCAACTGGCTTTGCTCTAACTGTAAGATTAAACAAGCGCCCCCCTCGCCTAGTTCTTGATTCCTCTCCAGAGGATGTAGTTTCTCTTATTCTATCAAATCCTTTTACTCTACACTCAGTCAGAATGCCCCTCAGTCTCATAAACTGAAGGCACACAAGACAACAAAACACAGGAAATAGTGGGAATACTTAGCAGGTCAGGCAGCATGTAGGGAGGGATAGAATCAGACAAGTTTATCGATATTATAGGCATCATTAATATAACTCTTCAACTAGGCACCATGTGGCATTTAATTACGTTAAAAGCACTGTATAGATTTAAATCATTGTCATAGTACAGTATGATATCCACAGCAGCTCGCACACCTACAAGTGTTGACAGATCAGAAATACACGTGGGGCCAGGATATTGGAGTTCTAAAGCATTCAATGAGGAAGCACTCACCCTCCTTTCCTTTTTACTCAAACCAGTTCCGGATGCATCAGTATTAGAGGGTGAAAAGAATGGTTAAAAAATTCTAATTCAGTGACATTTATTCAGGGGCTCAAGAAAAATACACAGAATGAATCCAAGTGTAAAAACTTACACAGGTGGTGAGGACACTGGCTGCTGCCTTGTCAAAGTGGAATGCACGGACGCTCCTCATCCCATCCGTTATCAAGGTCAACACATAGCTACAGGGTTCAAACAGTGAGATCTAGTTAGACACAGTAAGTCAGGACACACAAGTAAAGCTCATACTGAAGGAAATTACTAGAGGTTTGAAATAAAAACAGGAAGTGGGGAAGTGCTTAGCCCATCTGGCAACATCTGTGGAGAGAGAACAGAGTTAAAATTTCAGATCGATGACCATTCGTCAGAAACATTAACGCTGTTTCCTGCTCTACAGATGCTGCCTGACTTGCGAAGCATTTCCAGTACTTTCGTTTAAGCAAAGTTTATAACCTGGTGTACAATTGGAAGCAGTGAATTGAGAGCTAATACAGAGCGTTAGGTTTTCATTACAGACCAAAATATTTCAGCAGAAAGTTGCCTATATTGCTCCTCACAAGGAGGATAGCCTGCAGGACACATGAAAAGCTAATAACATTTGAAGCTGTCCCATATCATTATGAAAGAGGACATTCTGCAGACAGCCATTAAAAAAAGTATAATATAAACTTCTGTAATCATTAAACAGTGAAAAGTTTTCTTTTTCTCGGCCATTGCAATTCCCAATAGCATGAACTAAAGAATTAGTATTTGTGAAGTGCCTTTCACCCCACCAGAATGTCCCAGAGCAGTTCATAATAGCTCAGGCACAGTTACGGCACTGCATCAACAAGCTAGAGTTCAGTAGTAATTAGTGAACTCAATAAATCTGAGCAGAACTTAAAAAGACAAAGGTAGCAGATGCATGGGACCATCACCATTTACAAGCTCCCCTCCAAGCCACACACCATCCTGACTTGGAACTATATCGCTTTTCCTTAGCTGTTGTTGGGTCAAAATCCTGGAACTCCCTTTCTAACTGTATTGTGGCTGTACCTACACTACATGGGACTTCAGCGGTTCAAGGTGGCGGCTCACTGCCACCTTGTCAAGGGCAATTAGAGATTGGCCTAGCCAGTGACGCCCACCTCCCATGAATGAACAAATAAAACAAAAAATCTGTAAGCAAAATATATGAAAGTTGTTGCTGTATTTCAATATCTGTACTTCCAAACAATCCAGTGGTGGATGAAGAACATTAGGCACTGAACTGACTTAATGATAAAATACATGCGGAGCCTCCATATAAGCTATAATATACATCAATCAGAAGCTCCTGCATGGCTCAGCTGGTTAAAGTCAGTGATCAGCTGAGCCATATCAACCAGGAAAATCCCAGGATTGGTATGCAATCCGTGCTGTTAGTTCATCTAAGGTGGCATTAATAGGAAGTCTTCAATTGAGCTCAGTGCCTGTGGGTTAGTGGTTAGAATTAGCCAGGACCTCTTCGTACATGAAGAGCAGTGAAGAATCAGGATATCCATAAACCAGCAAGCAGGGAAGAGAAGAAATATTTAAATCTATGCTCTCCAAACTACATGAATAAGTGATGTGTTCTAAAATTTGGGTAACTGCAAGAAAGTTGAATCCTAAATTGTGTAGCATCTAACTCTTTTAAGAGCATCAAATAGACCAAGTAAGTTAACTGGACCTCATCGTGGACGAATTTCAATTGTGACTCTGGTATGCCCTGGCTGAATTCGAATTCTCAAGGAGTTACTATATAAATGAGTAAATGGAAGAAAGGGAGGTGGGGCAAGAATATGAAAGGAATGTGAAAGGGAGAGTGTGGAAAGAATGGGAGAATGTGGAAAGGGAGAATGTTTATTGCGGCTCACATTCAATACTTACATTTCTCCTCCTTTTAAGGAAATGACCATCTTATCGTAGGACACAAAGGCAGCCTGAGCACAGTCCAACATAATCTTCACCCCGTCTTGAATCCCTGAGGGTGAGACAGACACACAACATGGCAATGGGTCTCTGATGTTTGATTCACCACTGGCTTCCTTGTAGATTGTAATGCTTGACATGTCCCAGTCTCACAACCAATAAAAAATCAGCATTCCAATTGTTAGTTTATTTAAATCTTGGTATGATCACTCCACCTACCATGCTCATCCCTTATATACGTGTTTGTGTGAGCATGTATAATATAATATATATATTTATATATGTAATATATAGAGGTAGAGATCCTTGATTAACAAGGGAATCAAAGGTAATCAGGGGTAGATTGGATCATGACGTTGAGATGACAATCAGATCAGCCATGATCTTACTGAATGGTGGAGCATACTTGAGGGGCCAAATGTCCTACTCCTGCTCCTAATTTGTGTATTCATATGCCCACATGAAGTAGATTCTGATTTATTCAGAACAACTTACTCAGGTTAAATTCAGGACACACACATATCCATACATGAAAAGGAGGCCCCAAAGTTGTTTATAACCAATGAATTACTTTTGAAGTTGAATATTTCTCAAAAGAGAGACATGTTGCCAAAACTTTTCGTTTTACATCATCAGGGCAAACACAATGTCCCTATAGTTCCCTGGAGCTTTCTCCATGGCAACACCTCAGCCAATCAGAGTCGGCTTGCCAACCAATCAGCACCCTTTTCTCCTGCAGTATAAATTGTTGGGATCATTTGAAGTTTGGCATTCTTGTATTTGTCCTAATGCTTACAAGATGAAAAGCTTCAGCAACTGTCTCTCTTTTTAGCAATAGTCAAGTTGTGTACTTCTGAAGCATAGTTACTCTTGTAATGCAAGAAACCCAGTAACCAATTGTACACAGGCAAATCCACAAACAGCAATCCATGCTATTATTACCCCTAGACCCATCTTTTCCAATGGAGCCATGGCCAGCCTCCCACCTTGTGCCCTACATAAACTTTAGGTCATCCAAGGTTCTGCTGTCCACTCGCTAACCACCACCAAGTCCTGTTCACCCATCACCTATATTGTTGACCTATACTGGCTCCTGTTCCAGCAAAACACAATTTTAAAATTTTCCTTCTTATCCTTCTGAGACCTCCCCCCTCCCTTTCTCTGCAACCTCCTGCCCTAAGATAACTGTGCATTTCCAATGCTGGCCTTCGGTTGCAATTTTCATCGCTCCATCATTGGTAACCATGTCTTCAGCTACCTTGACCCCAAGTTGTGGAGCTGCCTCCCTAAATCACTCTGCCTCTTTCTTCCTTACAATCTGAAACACAAGAATTTATAATAGAAGACAAGGAAATGGCAGAGCAATTAAACAACTGCTTTAGTTCTATCTGCACAGAGGAAGACACAAATAACTTCCCAGAAACACTAGGAAACCAAGGGTCTAGTGAGAAAGAGGAATTGAAGGAAATTAGTATTACTGAAAAAAACAGTATTGGAGAAATTAGTGGGACTGAAAGCTGATAAACCCCCAGGGCCTGATAATATACATCCCAGGGTTCTAAAGGAGGTGGCTATGGAAACAGTGGATACGGTTGGCTGACGTCTTCCAAAATTCTGTAGATTCTGGAATGGTCCCAGCAGATTGGAGGGTGGCAAATGTTACCCCACTATTTAAAAATTACAGACTGGTTAGCCTAACATCAGTAGTAGGGAAAATGCTAGAGTCTGTTATAAAGGATAACAGGACACTTAGAAAATATCAAAAGGATTAGACAAAGTCAACATGGATTTACGAAAGGGAAATCGTGTTTGACAAACCGACTGGAGTTTTTTTGAGGGTGTAACTAGCAGAATAGATAAAGGAGAACCAGTGGATGTGGTATATTTGGATTTTCAGAAAGCTTTTCATAAAGTCCCACATAAGAGGTTAATGTGCAAAATTAAAGCACATGGGATTGGGGATAATATACTGGCATGGATTGAGAGTTGGTTAGCAGACAGGAAACAGAGTAGGAATAAATGGGTCTTTTCCGGAATGACAGGTGGTGACTAGTGGGGTACAGCAGAGATCAGTGTATGGGCCCCAGCTATTCAGTTTATATCAATAATTTGGATGAGGGAACCAAATGTAATATTTCCAAGTTTGCTGATGACACAAAACTAGGCAAGAATGAGAGTTGTGAGGAGGGTGTTATGAGGTTTCAAGGCGATTTAGACAAGTTGAATGAGTGAGCATATACAGTATATCGTGGATAAGTGTGGAGTTATCCACTTTTCTAGGAAAATCAGTATTATTTAAATGGTAATAGACTGGGGAATGCACAAAGAGACCTTGTTGCCCTTGTACACCAGTCACTGAAAGCAAGCATACAGATGCAGCAAGCAGTTAAGAAGGCAAATGGTATGTTGACCTTCATTGCGAGAGGATTGAGTACAGGAGCAAGGATGCCTTACTGCAGCTGCACAGGGCCTTGGTGAGACCACACCTGGAGTATTGCGTGCAGTTTTGGTCTTCTTACCTAAGAAAGGATATAGTTGCCATAGAGGGAATGCAGTGAAGGTTCACCAGACTGATTCCTGGGATGGCAGGATTTTCGTATGAGGAGAGATTGAGCCAACTAGGTCTGTGTTCACTGGAGTTTAGAAGAATGAGAGGGGCTCTCATTGAAATGTATAAAATTCTGACAGGGATGGACAGACTGGATGCAGGGATGATGTTTCCTCTGGCTGGGGGGGATCTAGAACAAGGGGTCACAATCTCAGGATATGGGGTAGGCCTTTTGGGACTGAGACAAGGAGAAACATCTTCACTAAAAGGGTGGTGAACCTGTGGAATTCTCTACCACAGAGGGCAATGGAGGCCAAGTCACTGAATTTATTTAAGAAGGAAGTAGATAGATTTCTAGACTCTAAAGGCATCAAGGAGTATGGGGAGAGAGTGGGAGTATGGCATTGAGATAGAGGATCAGCCACGACTTTATGGAATAGCAGAGCAAGCTCGAAGGGCTGAATGACCGACTCCTGCTTCTATTTTTCTACTTCTATGTTTTCTCCTTTAAGACATTCCTTAAAACCAACATTTCTAACCAAGTATTTGGTTCCTTATCCTAATATCGCTTTATATAGCTTGGTGTCAAATTTTGTTTGATGATGCTCTTGTGAAATGTCATGCGATGTTTTACTACATTAAAAGCGCTATATAAATACAAGTCTTGTTGTTTAATAATGCCAGATAAATATTCCTCAGGATGCTAGAGCAAATTCCCCAGCGCTTCTTCAAATAGTAGCAAGGGGTCTATTTGCACCATCCTGAGTAGGCAAAGAGGCCCCAGTTTAACATTCCATCTGGAAGATGGCACTTTCAACAGTGCAACACTGGGAGTGTCAGTTCACATTAGCTGCTCTGGAGCACACCTTAAACCTACACACCATGACATGAAGGCAAAACGTTAGACTTTAAGGAAGGTATTGTCAATACTTCATCAATCATTACTGTCCCAGTGGAGACAATTGAAATTTTAATTTTCTCCCCACACCCCATCCCCTATATTGGAAGCCCCTTTAGGCTCATGTGCTCAGCAGTACTGATTTTTTTCCATATCCAATTCCTCTCTCGCTGAGGTCGGACTGAGACGCCGGGAGAAGGGCACCAAAGAACAGGAGGTTCCAATCGCTATCCAGTGAAACCCTGCTGGAAGTACATGTATATGAGCAATGGGTGAAGAATGGATATAGCTCCAATGGAATACACTGTCGAATATCTTATTAATGACCCATAAGTGCCAGCCGTGGCTCAGTTGATAGCACTAGTACCTCAGATTCACACTGTTATGGTTTCAAGTGCCACTCCAGGACTTTAGCCCAGATAATTAAGGCTGACACTCCAGTACAATTCTGAGTGAGTGCTGCATTGTTGGAGGTGCCATCTTTCAGATGACACTTTAAACTGAGGTTCTGCCTTCCCTCTCAGGTTGGATTAAAAGATTCCATACCACTATTTCAAAGAAGAGCGGGGGAATTATCCCTGATATCTTGGCCAATATTTATCCCTCAATCAACATCACTGAAACAAATTCTCTGACCATTATCACATTGCTGGGAGCTTGCTGTGTATAAATTCACTGCTGCGTTTCCTACATTACAACAGTGGCTACACTTCAAAAGTACTTCATTGGCTATAAACTGCTTTGAGCTGTCCTGTGGCCATGAAAGACACTATAGAAATGAAAGTCTTTTTTCAATACTCGGGGTCAAGATAAACACAAAAACAATATGCACAAAATCAAAATACTGCAGATGCTAGAAATCTGAAATAGAAACAAAACTGGCAGCATTTGTGGACAGAGAAACAGAATTAACAATTCAGCTTTAAGGTCTGTTAAGAATTTCCAGCATTTTCTGTTTTTATTACAAAATCCATTTGGATGAGCTGTCAGAAGGTAGCTGACAGAAAGGAACCTTCAAGAGAGGAGAGGGCGCGGGAAGGCAAGAGGAGTGAAATTTTTTTTTTTAAAAACGTAGTGGTTTTTTGAAATATATCAAATCAAAATATCTCCCGCCTCATCATTTATAGCATTTCAATGGATTAAACCCCTGCCCAGTCAGGGATTAAGGATGAATGTGGGAACACATATGCATGAATGCAAGAGTGAGAATATGGTTCCACCTCCAACAACCCATCAAGCTTGGAGAGAAATGCTGGCTGTGAATTGATAGCTTACGGAGTGGGAAAGACGTTGTTCCATTTGTCAGGCTGTTCAGGGACACTCCATAGGGTGGGACACTCTGGTTGAGGTACAGCAGCGAGTTCACAGCAAAGATGACCACACCACCTGCAAAATGGAGATAATCAATGACACATTGAGAAATTGACACTGTGCAATAAACTCACCAGCAAAGGTGCAAATGACACTCCAAATATGAAAGGGCGACAATAGTATTACACAGATCCGTGCGTTATGGAGCAATGGATCACACTGACCATGCTGACAAGGTTTGTTTCCTGCCAGTAGGAACTTGTACACAAGAAGAAACCCATGGCTTGTTGCAGTTTGGCCAGAGATCCATCCCTGACTCTCAGATAATCTACGTTCCATTTTCCAATTAATAAGGAAGTACAGAAGGACCACGATGTAAGGATGGTGGGGGAAGGTAAAAGACCACTGCCACTTGTGCATTGTTACTTAGATAGCACAAAGGTCACCAGGCCCGACTAAAAGTAAATCACTTGCCCAACCCCTTAGGTGGAGAACTTTTTTTCTATATTCATGGGACGTGGGTATTGCTGACAAGGCCAGCATTTGTTGCCCATCCCTAATTGCCCTTGAACTGAGTGGTTTGCTAGTTCATTTCAAGCAGTTAAGAGTCAACCATATTACTGTGGGTCTGGAGTCACATGAAGGCCAGACTGGGTAAGGATGGCAGATTTCCTTCACTAAAGGGCATTAGTGAACCAGGTGGGTTTTTATAACAGTCAACGAAAGCTGTCCTGGTCACCATTACTGAGACTAAGCTTTCAATTCCAGATTTTATCAACTGAATTTAAATTCCACCAACTACCATAGTGGGATTGAACCTGTGCCCCCCAGAGAATTAGCCTGGGCCTCTGGATTTCTAGTCCAGTGACATTTACCCCTGCACGATATGTATCATGGCCAGGGAAGAGAAAACAGGAAAACATACATTATGACTTAAAAGTTTAATTCACTCAAGTGACAAATTGAAGAGGAGAAATTTAACAAACCCTTGCTTGAACCTGTTTCAAATTGAGCTGTGATCGATAAAACTGCTTCACATTAATAAAGGAATGAGAAACTCTAGTTTTATCTAATTCCTGGGAATGGAGTCAGGAAGTGCAACCATTTATCTAGGGATTAATTAGGAACTGATTGGTTTCACTTTGCCAGTTTTCTTTCATAGAAGCATATGCCAGGCATCAGACTTTCTCACTGGATCTAGAAGATGTTATATCAGTTTGTTCCTTGACTGAGGTCTCTCAAATATTCAGTAATCAGAATATTTGTGAGGAGATTTCATTTGGATCCACAATAGTACAGGAGTGAATTATTAATAATTTCTTTTAAAAGAGATGTCTCAAGTGTAGGGCCAGGGTCTCCAGTGAAGGACACCAGCAAGATGGAACAAATAGACAAGGGAAGATCAGTTAGAAAGTATGGTTAAATATTACTAAGCTTGGTCACAAAACTGGCACCTTGTGTAACAACAGAGTTTCCGCAGTATCCTGTTGTTCATTTGCTCACCTATTGGTTTTGGTACTGCCAGAGCCTGGGTGCAGTCAAATGGTAGGTTGCTCAGTGACCAGATGACAGGATGGACTTTCTGCATGATATTTAAGGAGATGGCAACAATGCTGCAGGTGTCCTGTCGCACTGCTACACGACTGGAGACAAGAGAAAACATTTGCATTGAGAATCACACTCCTCACACCACATTTAAACATTTCAGCAGAAGACACCAGAAACATGGAAAAACAAAATTATTTAAGCAGAACACCCAGAATTGCCTCATAACAACAAAAGCAAAATACTGAAGATGCTGGAAATCTGATGGAAATCTGAAATAAAAACTGAAAATGCTGTAAATACTCAGCAAACCAGGCAGCATCTGTGGTGAAAAAAACAATATTTCAGCTCTGTGATCTTTCATCAGTTCTGATGAAAGATCACAGATCTACAAAGTTAACTCTGTTTCTCTCTCCACAGATGCTGCCTGACTTGCTGAGTGTTGCCAGCATTTTCTGTTTTTATTACCCCCCAGATAGTCAGGAATTAACTAGGAAAGACTTTGGTTCAATCTTTGATCTGTGCTTAGCTGATCTCAGCTAGAACAGCAGAATGGGCCTACAAATGGTCTCATTGCCTTAGGTTATTGCCTCTGCCCACATCCACGTTGGACGTGCAAGTACGTGAACAAGATTATCCACCGATGTGATGCCATCGCACTCTTGATGCTCCCAAGTGAAAAACTGAATAATTGCCACGAGAGTGAGGTACAACAGGGGCTGCAACCAGGAAACAACGACCGCTGTAAGAACAACAACCGCCTTTAACATAATGAAACACGCCAAGGCACTTTGCAGGAGCATAATAAAACTAAGTATGGTGCCAAGCCACATAAGGAGATATTTGGCCAGATGACCAAAAACTTGATCAAAGAGGTAGGTTTTAAGGAGTGCCTTAAAGGAAGAAAGTGAGGTAGGGAAGTGAAGCAAGGGAATTTCAGAGCTTGGGGCCTAGGCAACTAAAGGCACAGCCAACAATAGTGAGCAATTAAAAGTGGGGATGGAAGTGCGGATGGACAAGAGGCCAGACTTAGAGGAGTGCAGAGATCTTGCACGGTTGTGTGGGGCTGGAGATTAGAGAGATAGGGAGGGGCGAGGCCCTGGAGGGTTTGAAAACAAAAGGATGAGAATTTTAACATCAAGGCGTTGCCTGACTGGGAGCCAATATAAGCCAGAACAGTTCTGATAAAGGATCCCCTTACATCTGTCCTTTGGCGTTTCAATGCTAGCAGACTGAGTGCGTACTTCCAGCATCTTCTGGTTTTGATAAATCATATATAATTGACCCTTATTGTAATGGTTTTATTTTAAGTTGATTTTATGTAATTAATGCTTTTCTATCATGGATGCAGCAGCTAGGGATTCAATCTCTGCTCTCTGTTTTTACTCAATGTGCAAGTCAGCAATATTGCAGATTAGAATGGAAAAGATGCTGATGTAGTCCACTGCTGTGTTACTGCATTTATTATCAATGATGCTTTTCTGTTGGCACCTTGCAGACATTTAAAAATCAATTGTCCCTGATGTATAGTAAAATTAGCAATGACAATCTAATCTATTGAAAGGGCAGCCCTACCAAATTACATTCTGGCACAATCAAAATCCTGGAACTTTGTCTGATTTATTTCCTTGGACAAAGTTTTTCAAAGACTAAAACGAGCTGCTCACTAATTATTTTCCAGCATCATACTGAAGACAGAACTAAGGCAAGTGGAAAAAATATCCACTCGACAGTCAAGCAGGGCATTGGTGAGACCACACATTGAGTGGTGCGTACAATTTTGGTCTCCTTACTTAAGGAGGGATATACCTGCATTGGAGGCAGTTCAGAGAATGTTCACCATGCTAATTCCTGGGATGAAGGGGCTGTTTTAAAGAAAGATTGAGCAGGTTAGGCCTACACTCAGTGAGATTTAGAAGAATGAGAGGTGATCTTGTTGAAACATAAGATTCTGAGGGGGCTTGACAGGGTAGAAGCTGAGAGGATATTCCCCCTCAATAGGAATCTAGTAACTAGGGGGCACAGGTTAAAATAAGGGGTCTCCCATTTAGGACCAAGATGAGAAGCAATTTCTTCTCTGAGGGTTGCTAATCTTTGGAATTCTCTCCCATAGAGAACAGTGGAGGCTGGGCCATCGAATATAGCCAAGGCTGAGTTAAACAGGTTTTTGAACAGGGGGTGAAAGGTTATGGGGTCAGGCAGGAAAGTGGAGTTAAAATCACAATCAGGTCAGCCACAATCTTACTGAATGGCAGAGCAGGCTTGAAGAGTCAAATGGCTTACTCCTGCTTATATTTCTTATGTTCTTAAACCAAGCCTGCAAAGAAACACTGTGGAATCGTCAAAACATAAAAAAGTTAGCATTTCAGGTTTGTGACCTTTCACCAGAAGCCGAAACATTAAAATATTGTTTTTCTCTCCACAGATGCTGCAACACCTATTGAATATTTCCAACATTTTCTGTTTTTATTTTAGGCTTCCAACACTGCAGTATTTTGCTTTTGAAAAGTTTTAAATTGTGCTCTGAAAGCTTAGTGAACATTTTGACTGAATGCAGATGCTTTATGGAACCTTCAAAGACTGAATTTTCCCACATGCCTAGGTTGCTTTTCAACTGAAAATTAAACCAAAACTAGTTTCCAAACCAGCCCCATAGTTCAGCTGGCTAAGCAACACATCAGTTAGATTTGACATTTTATCTATGTTGTGGGTAGGCAACTGTAACCAGACATAGATTAGGGAAGAGATAAGATGAGCTATTGTTCAGGTGAAATTGGGTTGGTAGTGCTACTCCGCAACAACAGCCTGGGTCAAACATGCAGCAAGTTAGCGGAGAGCTGTCGGTACCTGTGAAACCCTAATCCCCCAAGTCAACACCTTTAAGATAAAGGAAGAAACTAGAAAGGAAACAGGAATATAAAACCTTCCCTATAGTCAGAAGGAATCACACTCAGCAAGCAACTGGTGTACTAGGAAGGCTGTAGTACTTAAAGTAAATAAGTCACCTGGTCCTAGGTTATGAGGGAAGTGAGGGTAGAAATTGTGAGGATGCTGGCCATAATCTTCCAATCTCTTTTAGATATATGGGTGGTACCAATCGACTGGAGGATTGCAACGTTACACCCCTGATCAAAAAAAGAGTGCAAGGGTAAGCTCACCAAGTACAAGCCAGTCGGTGATGGGGACGTTTTTAGAAATAATCATCTGGGAGAAATTTACCTTGGACAAGTGTGGACTAATAAAGAAAAGCCAGCACAGATTTGTCATAAAGTTTGTTTGATTAACTTGATTGAGTTTGTTTAATGAGGATCAATCAGGACAGTGCAGTTGATGCTGTGTATATGGGTTTCCAAAAGATATTTGAAAAAAAATACTGCACATTAGGAAGCTCATGAGATATAAAAGGGCAGTAGCAGCATGGATATAAAATTGGTTCAAGGATAGAAAATCGAGTTGTTGTGAATGGCTGTTTTTCCAGGCTGGATTGGGGTATACACTGGGCTTCCCTAAGATTCAGTACTCGGACCACTGTGGTTTTTGATATAGATTAATGACCTCTACTTGGGGGTATATGGCATAATTTTGAAACTGGCAGATGACATGAAACTCGGAAGTGTAGTAAACAGGAAGGAAGATAGTGATAGACTTCAAGGGGACATATACTGGCTGGTGGAATGGGTGATCACATGGCAGATGAAATCCAAAGCAGAGCAGAGACTTGATAGTGACCTCATCTCCTGTGGAGATTTTCCCTCCACAGCTTTTTACCCCATTGGCTGCAGCCCCAAACAGTCCATTTTTACCTCCTTTCCAAAATCCACAAACAGGACTGTCCTGGTAGACCCATCTTTTCAGCCTGCTCCTGCTCCACTGAACTTTTTCCTCCTATCTCATATCTATTTTTTTCTCCCTTTGTCCAGTCTCTTCCCACATACATTCATGATTCTTGTACGTCCTACATCGTTTCAACAATTTCCAGTTTCCTGGCCCTAATGCCTCCTCTTCACTATGGACGTCCAAGCTTTCTATACCTCTATCCCCTTGCCTGGGAAAGAGCAGAGAAGTCAGATTAACTGGATGCTCTTTCAAAGAGCTGACACAGGCACAATGGGGTGAATGGATTTCTTCTGCGTTGTATTATTCTATGCTCCACCAGGATGGTCTGAGGGCTCTCTGCTTCTTCCTTGAACAGCAGCCCAACCAATCCCCATTCATCACCACCACCTTTCTGCATCTGGCTGAACTCGTCCTGTCATTGAACAATTTCTCATTTAACTTGCCTCGCTTCCTCCAAATAAAAGGTGTGGCTACGGGTGCCTGCAGGGTCCTAACTATGCCGGCCTTTTGTGGGGTATGTAGAACATTCTTTGTTCCAGTCTGACTCAGACCCCCTCCCCCAACTCTTTTTCAGGGAGCATCGATGACTGTATCGGTGCCATTTCCTGCTTTTGCCATCAATTGGAAAACTTCCTTCAACTTTGCTTCCAATTTCCACCCTTCACTCACCTTCACATGGCCCATCTGTGACTCTTCCCTTCCCTTTCTCAACTTCAGTTTCCATTTCTAGGGATAGGCTGTCCTAATATAATCCCACCAACTCCCACAGCTGCCTTGGCTTTTTTTCATTCATTTGCAGGATGTGGGTGTCACTGCCTAGCTCAGCAGTTATTGCCCATCCCTAATTGCCCTGAGAAGGTGGTGGTGAGCTGCCTTTCTTGAACTGCTGCAGTCCATGTAGTGTAGGTACACCCACAGTGCTGTTAGGGAGGGAGTTCCAGGATGTTGAGCCAGTGACAGTGAAAGAACTGCGATATATTTCCAAGTCAGGATGGAGAGAGGCTTGGGGTGGAGCTTCCAGGTGGTGGTGATCCCATCTATCTGCTGCTTTGCAGGGTCAAAGGAGCTGGGTTTGCCCTTGTCGTTTGCATTGCCTAGGTTGATGCCATGGTCCATTCAGTTTCATTCCTCTTTATTGTCTTTGTAATGGTTTCATACAAGTGAATGGCTTGCTAGGCCATTTCAGAGGATATTTGACAATCAACCATGTTACTGAGGATTTGGAGTCACATGTAGGCCAGACAAGGTGAGGATGACAGATTTCCTTCCCCAAAGGACATCAGTGAACCAGATGGGTTTTTACAACAATCCACATGGCTTTGTGGTCATCAAACTTTTAATTCCCAATTTTTATTGAATTCAAATTCCACAATCTGCCATGGTGGGATTCAAACCTGGGTCCCCAGAGCTTTACCTACAGCAGAGGGGGCTAAGTGGAGATTTGATGGAGGTGTTTAAATCATTAAGGATTTTAATCAGATAAATAAAGAAAAACTGTTTCCAATGGTTGAAGAGCCAAAACCCGAGGGCAGAGACATAATGTGACTGGCAGAAAAACCGGGTTGAGGAGGGGGTGGGGGGCGGGAAAGCATGAGAAAAAACATTTTTATGCAACAAATTGAATGCACTGCCTGATAGGATGGGTCTTCAATAGGGATTGGATAAGTATGTCGAGAAAAAATTGCATAGATATGGGGAAAGATTGGGGGAGTGGAACTAACTGGATTGTCCTTTGAAAAAGCTGGCACCGACTTGATGAGCTGAATGGCTTCCTTCTGCGTTCTACTAATCTGTGAATTCTATGGAGCAGAAGTTAACAGAATCTCTCTCAACCGTCGATACTGATGACTACACGTGTGCAGAAAGATTATTCTGGATTCAGTGCTGCAACTGGGCAAGTGCAATGAATTATGATGACGAACAATGAGTTAAAACCCTCCCAGTCAAGTTACTGTGACAGCTCAGATTGCATATCCTTAGTAATTCCCCAATCCATCAAAGAACGCAATTGCTCAATGTGATAATGCGTTGCCTGCTGATGTAGCACAACATTTAAGTGTAATCAATAAACAACAGTAGGGGTCTGCAGTAAAACATCAACATTATTATCCTGTCAAGTGTGTAAAACACTCTAGTTGGCTTGGAAGTTGGTACTTGATTTTAAAAATCTCCTGTAGACAAAACTAGGAATGAGATTTAACAGCATTTTCTCATATCAACATTGCTGAGGAATAGAAAATACTGAGAATCTATCTTGCTGTCCCCCAAAAACGATCATCTGTAATTTCCAACTCCAGGATCTCTACTTCTACCCCCACTCTTCCTTAGGTTCCCCCTTCCCACAATTTCCAATTCTGTAATCTCCGTACCTTGCTGTTCTACTTTCCTTTTTTTTTAATTCATTTATGGGATGTGGGCATCTCTGGCTAGGCCAGCATTTATTGCCTGTCCCTAATTGCCCTTGAGAAGGGCAACCCCAACCAGTAATTCCTCTTTCACACTGAGCCTGTGCCACTGCGGTGCTTTTATTGCAATAGAGCAGCTATGAAGTGTGCAACTCAGCAGTTTTTCAGCCTCTGGTCATTCAACCAATTAAAAACCTGCATCTGTATCTATATCTCCATGACTTAATTGCTGGTGCTGAACTGTGACCTTCATTAAAACTTTACAGAACAAGGCAGACTGAATACTAAGCAAACATCTTTTAAAAAGAACTCAGCACTGTAGTTTGCCTTAAAAAGACCACTCAAGGTCCAGTCTACCTTAAACAAAAAAATGATGAACACAGAACAGACTCCCAAAGAGAAGTGTGAGCAGATGGGGGCAGGGGTGAAATTAAGAAAATGCTCTGAAGAAGAGTCATATGGATTCGAAACATTAACTCTTGTTTCTCTCTCCACAGACGCCGCCTGAGTTTTTCCAGCATTTTCTGTTTTTATTTAAAAAACAAATAGCTGGGGGAAGGTAGGATTCTGCTGAATGAATGGAGTTTAGTTTTTTGTTCATTCATGGGATGTGGGCCTCGCTGACTAGGCCAGCATTTATTGCCCATCCCTAATTCTTGTTTAAGAGTCAGTCACATTGCTGTGGGTCTGGAGTCACATGTAGGCCAGATCAGGTAAAGACAGCAGATTTCCTTCCCTAAAGGGAATTAATGAACCAGATGGGTTGTTACAAAAATCAGAAATGGCCGACGTTTAATTCCAGATTTTTACTGAAGTCAAATTTCACCTTCTGCCGTGGTGGGATTTGAACCTGGGTCCCCAGAGCATTACCGTGGATCTCTGGAATAGTAGTTCAGTGACAATACCACTGTGCCACTGCCTACCCCATGGGCAGATGGACCAAATGGCGCCCTTTATTCAAAATTATCTTGTGATTTCATTCAAAATACATGAGAACCACCTTCCTCCCAAACAAGCTAAAGAATTAAAACAATAAACAGTTAACTGAGAGAGTGAAACTTTCCACATGACTTAGTCCTGATGTGTTGACGATGGGGAAAAGCAAATGGCTTTGATATCCCACACCTCCCCATTGACGAATAGTCTGCTATCACTGCCTTATGTTAACAAACTTCACGGAAAGCAACTTTGCCCATAACCAAGAGAACACTGCACTAAATGTTGTTTTAACTTCTCAGCAGTCACACATCCAACACACTGGAGGTAGCTGACCCACCAACAGCAAAAATACACCCCTGCTGTCATTACATTGAACATGCTGCGAGGGTAGTGGCAAGTGTGATAAATAGAATGATTCAGATAAGATAATGCAAACGCAACTTTGGAACTCTGGCAGGAGGGATTGGGGAGAGATCGTATGGGAAAAAAAACAAAATGGAGGGAAGCACAGAACATAATTAAGATCAATTTAAAAAAAAAACGCTGACAACTGGAAATAAAATTCAGCAGCAGTTAAGTCCATCAGCATCTTAAATATGCAGAGATAATGCTGGTTACTATGAAGTGTCTCCACCTGAAGCATTAACCTGACTTAGAACCATAGAACACTACAGCACAGAAAACAGGCCATTTGGCCCTTCCAGTCTGTGCCAAAATATTATTCCGCTAGTCTCACTGACCTGCACCTAGTCCATAACCCTCCAGACCTCTCCCATCCATGTATCTATCTAATTTATTCTTAAAACGTAAGAGTGAGCCTGCACTTATGTCAGATGTAGCTCATTCCACACTCTCTGAAGAAGTTCCCCCTAAACCTTTCCCCTTTCACCCTAAAGCCATGTCCTCTCGTGTTTATTTCTCCTAATCTAAGTGGAACTTGCTTCTTTCTTTCATCACACTGCACACTGCTAACGTTTTGTGTCATTATTTATGGGGAAACCAAGTGTATACATACCCAGGCCAAGTCTGGTTAGGTTCAAAGAGGATGAGCAATGTGGGCTCGTAGTAGCCATACAGGAACTGCATGTCAATCACATTCAGCAACTTTTCATCCAGCTCTCGAACGTCGATGATGTAACTGGGGAGGAAACTGGATTTCTGCCTGTGGGTGAAAGAGCATGTTGATTAGATGGAAACAGCTATAGCTGAATCTAAAATCAATAGCTGAATCAATAATAAAATCAATAACTGAATATAAGTAATTGCTGCTACAAAAAATTACATTTCTCCCTTTCTTTAAAAAGCAGAAAAGCACCTAGTCACCAGCAGTTACCGTGATTTCAGTAAAACACTAGCGGAACTCCTGGAACATTCCTCACAGTAAATATGCTGCTTTAGAGAATTGTACTGTGCCATATAATGCACAATGTGATATTACACTGCTACAACAAACTATGCTAAACCTAGCCTGTCCCTTTGGCTGAATTACTGTCTACAAAAGGATACTGTGAGGAACATTAGTGGTTAATCGTTTTTTTGGTAATTAAACTTTGCGAGTGCTGATAAATTTCTGACTCCCGGGAGAAACCAGCCTCAAATGGCTGCGTTTCTTTTTTATATTTTTAACACATTAAAGAGTGAGTCAAACTCAGTAAGTAATGGGTGTGAGACGTTTTTAAGCCATTTTCCCTTGAACCATAAAACACACCAAGAGTTATACACCAACTCATTTTTTCACCAGGCTTTCAAACCTCAGAACATCCATTCCCCTCTCCTCAATCTTTCCTTCAGTGAAATTTTTAAATCCCAAGTTTGATACTGCTGAATCACTACTCCATCCTCTGCTAAACTCATTCTAATCATGCCAATCTTCCACACTATGAGCCTTGCTCTTTTGGGTTTGTCATTAAAAATATGCACCCACTGCATTTCACTGAAAAAGTTATGTTCAGCATCCTAGAAACACAGAACCCAAACGTGAATGCAGCTGTCTCTTAAGAAGTTTAATTTGTTTTTTTCTTTCCTGCCTTCCTCAAGACATTGACTATTTGCTGCGGTGCATATTTACAGATACTAGTCACCCTTTAGCCAAATCGGCCATCATTCATGTCCAAAACCCCAGAGGGGAATACTAGGAATGGTAGCATGGTGGTTATGTTACTGGACTAGTAATCAGGAGGCCTGGACTAAATCAAACACAAAAGGTTAGCACGCAAATGCAGCAAGAAATTAAGGCGGCAAGTGGAATTTTGGCCTGTATTGCTAGGGGGTTGGTGTTTAAATGGGGAAGTCTTGTTACAACTGTATAGAGTGTTGGTGAGGCTGCACCTGAAGTACTATGTGCTGTTTTGGTCCCCATATTTAAGAAGGGGTACACTGCATTCAAAAGAGATTCACTAGGCTGATTCCTGGGGCAAAGGGGTTGACTTAACAAGAACGTCTAAACAGGTTAGGCCTTTATTCATTAGAGTTTAGAAGAATGAGGGGTGATCGTATTGAAACGTACAAGATTCTGAGGGGGCTTGTTGGGGTAGATGTTGAGAAGATGTTTCCACTAGTGGGGGAATCTCGAATTAGGGGACATAGTTACAGAACAAGGGGACGCTCATTTAAAACTGAGATGCAAAGGAATTTCTTCTCTCAGAGGGTAGTGAATTCTCTACCCCAGAGAGTTGTGGAGGCTGAATCACTGAAAGTATTTAAAGAGCTGGTAGTTAGATTTTTGAAATATTGGGGAGTTAAGGGTTATGAGGAGCTGGCAGCTAAAGAGGAGTTGAGGCCTGGACCTGATCAGCCATGATCTTATTGAATGGCAGGGCAGGCTTGAGGGAATGGCCTACTCCTGCTCTTAATTCTTATGTTCTTCATGTTCCCAAGACATGAGTTCAAATCCCATCAGGGAAGCTAAATACCAGAATATTTTAAAAACCCATCTAGTTCACTGATGTCCTTATCGGTCTGACCTTTATTTGACCAATAGTAATATGACTGACTATTAACTAGGAAGCTACTTAGTCATCAAGAAGGTAGCTCAGCACAAGTACCGCAATAGAAGTTGGCTTTGTCAGTGACTGTATATCCGGAGAATGAATAAATGAAAAAATAACCACTTAGACCTAGTACTCATGGACAACCGGTCAATATCAATGCCTTCAGCAGAGATAGGGGCACGAACAAACCAAGAAAGAAAAGTTGAAAATCATTTTTTTTTTCTTTTTTAATTATAGCTTACCCCTCCCCCATTACTCCATCCTGTTCATCACTTAAGGTGTCCCTTCGGAAAGGCAGGACCACCAACTGTGTTCCATAGATCAGCATCACTGCACAGCGTCCATCTGGGTCCACACGCACCAGGGGTATATGAACATTTTGCACAAAACCATCCTGTCAAAGAAAGGCAGAGGCAGAAAATAAGGAAATCATTCTTTCAAATCCAACAGGGAATTCAGGAAAAACTCCTTTACCCAGAGAAACTCTTCTCTCGGGGGAGATCAAAATAAAAGATCATAACCTAACGGAGCTAAGCAGTTCAGAGGTGAAGTCAGAAAGCACTTGTTCGCACAAAAGGTGGCGGAAATCTGGAACTCACTCCCTGAAAAAATGTTGAGGCTGGAGGTCAATTCAAGATGTCAAAACCCAGATTGATAAGAATTATTGCACAGAATATATTTCATAGGAACAGGCCTTTTGGGTCCAAATGGTCTATGCTATTGTTTATACTTCACACAAGCTGCCTCCTCACACCCTACTTCATGGAACTCTTTCAGTACATCCTTTCACCTCAACCACTGCAGGTGGCAGCAAGTTTCACATTCTAACACTCATAGTGGGAGGCAGCTTGTGTGAAGTATAAACAATACCATAGACTATTTGGATCCAAATGGCCTGTTCCTATGAAATATATTCTGTGCAATAAATCTATCAATCCGGGTTTTGACATCTCGAATTGACCTCCAGCCTCAACATTTTTTCAGGGAGTGATTTCCAGATTTCCACTACCTTTTGTGTGAACAAGTGCTTTCTGACATCATCTCTGAACTGCTTAGCTCAGTTAGGTTATGATCTCTTATTTTGATCTCCCCCAAGGGAATAGTTTCTCTTTATCTGTCCCATTGAATCTTTTAAATCATCTAAATGCCTCAATTAGATTTTACATGCTAATTCTTTGCTTATTGACACTCAAGAGTTGAAATCAAGACTGACTGGACTATTCTCTCAGTTTCCAGGGTATCGAGAGTTGTGGAATTCCTTTCCTCCCCTCAATCAAAAGGTTCCCTGCTTACTTAACCACTACCCCTTGATTTGCATTCAAACATACGTCAACATCTTTAGTGGTGCCTTGCTCTAAGCAGTTTAGCACTTCAATAACTTTCTAAATTAAAAAAGGCAAAGAGAAATGACAACCCGCAGCAAAGAAAGAAAACACAATGAGGGCAAGCTATTAAAGGTCTCATTCTGCTGTGTCTCACACATACATGTCATAAGCACTTAGATACATGTGCCACTGAGATCCTACCTTCAGCTCTGGCTCCTCAAAATAATGCAGTGAGAGTGTTTTCAGGTCATGGGTTCCAGGATCATACTCAACCACAGACAGCTTGAAAAAGGAAAAAAAAAGCAGACATGTTTAAAATAAACAGGGATCCTCCAGCACCAGGGCATTAAGTAAATAGATCTTTGCATACTACATACAAACATAGGAGCAAGAGTTGGCCACTCGGCCCTTCAAGCTTGCTCCGCTATTCAATAAGGTCATGGCTGATCTGATGTAACCTCAACTCCACATTTCTGCCTACCCCCGATAACCGTTCATCCCCTTGCTAATCAAGAATCTATCCAGCTCTGTCTTAAAAATATTCAGAGACCCTGCTTCCACTGCCTTTTGAGGAAGAGAGTTCCAAAGACTCACTACCCTCAGAAAAAAATTCTCCTCATCTGTCTTAAATGATGCCCCTCTTATTTTTAAACAGTGACTCCTAGTTCTAGATTCTCCCACAAGAGGAAACACCCTCTTCACATCCACTCAAGAACACTCAGAATCTTAAAGATTTCAATCAAGTCACCTCGTACTCTTCTAAATTCTAGTGGATGCAAGCCTAACATGTCCAACCTTTCCTCATAAGATAACAGCCTAGTAAACCTTCGCTGAACTGCTTCTAACACATTTATATCTTTCTTAAATAAGGAGACCAATACTGTACACAGTACTCCAGGTGTGGTCTCACCATTGCCCTGTATAACTGAAGCATAACCTCCCTACTTTTGTATTCAATTCCCCTCACAATAAATGATAACATTCCACTGGCCTTCCGAATTACCTGTGGTACCTGCCTTTTGTGATTTATGCACCAGGATACCCAGATCCTTCCAAATCTCAGAGCTCTTCAATCTCTCACCATTTAGATAATATGCTACCTTTTATTTTTCCTGCCGAAATGAATAATTTCACATTTTCCACATTATAGTCCATTTGCCAGGTCTTCACCCACTCACTTAACCTATATATGCCACTCTGTAGCCTCCTTACGTCCTCTTCACAACTTTCCTACCTATCTTTGAGTCATCAGCAAATTTAGCAACCATACCATTCGTCCCTTCATCCAAGTTATTCATATAAATTGTTAGAAGTTGAGGCCCCAGCACCGATCCCTGTGGCACACCACTCATTATATCCCGCCACCCAGAAAAAGACCCATTTATGGCTACCCTCTGTTTCCTGTTAGCCAGCCAATTTTCGATCCATTCCAATATATTGCCCCCTATACCACCAACTTTTATTTTCTGCAATAACCTTTGATGTGGCACCTTATCAAATGCCTTCTGGAAATCTAAGTACAGTACTTCCACTAGTTCCCCTTTAACCACAGCATGTGACTACTTCAAAGATCTCCAATAAATTAGTGAAGCATGATTTCCCTTTCACAAAACCACGCTGCTTCCTGCAAGTGCTCCATCCCATTCTTTCAGTTCCTCTGCCTCCGTCGTATCTGTTCAGATGATGCTTCCTTCCAAAACGGCGCTTCAGACAAGTCTTCATTTTTCCCTAACTGACGGTTCCTCCCACTGTGGTTGACAGGGTCCTCAACCCTGTCTGACCCACCTCCTGCAACTCTGCCCTCACCCCTCCCTCCCAGAACCATGATAGGGTCCCCCTTGTCCTCATCTTTCAGCCCACCAGCATTCAAAGCATCATCCTCCACCGCTCCAGCATGATGCCACCACCATACACATCTTCCCCTCATCCCTCTGTCAGCATTCAGTAGGGGCCATTCCCTCGTGACACCCTGGTCCACTCCTCCATCACCCTCGACTCCTCATCCCCCTCCCATGCAATCACAGTAGGTGTAACACCTGCCCCTTTACCTCCTCTCTCCTCACTGCCCAAGGCCCCAAGCACTCCTTTCAGGTGAATCAACGCTTCACTTGCACCTCCTTCAATTTGTTTACTGTAGTCACTGCTCCCAACGTGGTCTCCTCTACAATGGGGAGACCAAGTGCAAGCTGGGTGACTGCTTTGTGGAACATCTTCGCTCAGTCCGCAAGCATGACCCAGACCTCCCTGTCGCTTGCCACTTCAACACACCATCTTGCTCTCATGCCCACATGTCTGTCCTTGGCCTGCTGGAACGTTCCAGTGAAGCCCAACGCAAACTGGAGGAACCGCACCTCATCTTCCAATTACGCACTTTACAGCCTTCCGGACTCAACATTGAGTTCAACAACTTCAGGCCATGAACTCTCTCCTTCACCTTTACGCCTTTTTTAATCCAATTTTTTAATAATTTATTTATTCTTAAAAACATTTAGTCTCTTCCTTTCTCCCCCAACCCCTCCCACTCATATGGACTTGAAACGTTAACTGTTTCTTTCTCCACAGATGCTGGCCAGACCTGCTGAATTTTTCCGGTATTTTCTGTTCATATTTCAGATTTCCAACGTTCACAGTACAATGCTTTTATCACCATGTTAACTCCGCTTGATTCCCATAAACCTTTCTAAGTGCCCTGCTAAAACATCTTTAATAACAGCTTCTAACATTTGCCCTAAGACAGATGTTAAGCTAACTGGCCCGTAGTTTCCTACGTTCTGTCTCCCTCCCTTTTTGAATAAAGGAGTTATGTTTGCTATTTTCCAATCTAATGGAACCTTCCCAACCCTAAGAGAACCAACATCAACTATTTCTCTAGTCCCTTCTTTCAAGACCTTAGGATGAAATCCATCAGGACCCAACAATTTGCTCAATGCCACTTTTCTGGTGATTGTAATTTTCCTGAGTTCCTCCTTCCCTTCCATTTCCTGATTTACAGCTTTTTCTGGGATGTTACTCGTAATCTCTATAGTGAAAACCGATGCAAAATACTTGTTCAATTCCTAACTTTCCATTAATTCCCCAGGCTCACTTTCTATCAGACCAACGGTCACTTTGTTAACTCTTTCCTTATTTAAATACCTATAGAAACCCTTGCTATTTGCCTTTATATTTCCAGCTAGCTTTCTCTCATACTGATTTTTCCTTCCTTAATAATCTGCCATTCTTTGCTGTTTTAAAATTAAAATCTTCTGACCTGCCACAGATTGTTGCACAATTTTAAGTTTTCTTTAAGTTTGATACTGTCCTTTTAACATTTTTAGTTAACCATGGATCTCCCCTTGGAAGTTCTCTCTCATTGGAATGTATATATTCTGTCCATTCTGAAGTATCCCTTTAAAAGTCTGCCACTGCATCTCTATGGACCTATCATAACTTCATTTGCCAATTCACTTTAGCTCGCTCTGCTTTCATGCCCTCAACATGATTGTCCTTATTTAAGTTTAAAATACTAGTCTTGGGCACACTCATCTCTCCTTCAAAATAAAAGTAAAAATTCAATATTAAGATTGCTGCTACCTAGGGGTGCTTTCACTATGAGGTTATCAATTAATCCCAGTACCAGGTCTAGTATAGCCTGCTCTCTGACTGGCTCCAGAACATGCTGCTCCAAGAAACCATCCCAAAAAAATACTATGAACCCCTCATCTAAGTTACCTTTGCCCATCTGATTTTTCCAGTCTATCTGTAGATTAAAATCCCCCATGATTACCGCTGTACTTTTCTGACAAGCTCCCATTATTTCTTCTTTTATACTCTGTCCTGTGTAGTTACAATTAGGGGGTCTGTACACCACTCCCACATGTGACTTTTCACCTTTATTGTTTCTCATCTCAACCCAAACTGCTTCTACATTCTGGTTTCCTGAACTTAGGTTATCCATCTCTAATGCGCTAATATCATCATTAATTAACAGAGTAACCCCTTCACCTTTTCTTAGTTTCCTGTCATTCCCAAATGTCACATACCCTCCAACCTTCAGGTCCCAATCTATGTCATCCTGCAGTCATGTCTCTGTAATGGCTATCAGGTTGTACTTATTTATTTCTTTTTGCACTCAGTTCATCTGTTTTGTTCTGAATGCTACGTGCATTTAGAAACAGAGCACTTAATTTTGTCCTTCTATTAGTTTCGTAATGTCTGGCCTTAGGGTTTACTCTTAAGATTTGTACCCTCTGTCCACACTATTAATGGAAGACAAAATAATCTGAATGTCATACGGAGCTGTATAGAGTAGGATATATTCAGTGTCTAGGACATGTATTTCTGGGAGTGTTCCACCCACTCTGTAGCTCTGGACCCAACAAAGGACTGTAACCTAACTTCCAAATGGCTCCATTCATGCATACCATGGAGTCTTGGGAGCCTGATATAAAGCCTAAATCCAAACCTAAACTGTGCTTAGAACTCACGCTGTCAATGCAAGCTGATTTTCAATTTAGAAAGTATCTGCTTGCAAGGGAACAGCACCAACAACTACACTCCTGAAACCTCCCGAATCAACTTTCAAAAAAACCCAACCAGCCAACAAGAGATACAAGCACAAATAGGACTGAACCACCTGCATTTAAGTATTGAATTATCAGGGCTTGGGAACTCATAGGAACAAGAGGGGTTGATTTGTATATCATCTCCATTTATCCACCAGTGATCAATATTTCTGGATACCCTTACTCAACAAAAATCCATCAATCTCAGTCTTGAAAATATCAATTGCTCCACAGCCTTTTAGGGGAGGGAGTTCCAGATTTCCACCACCCTTTGTGTGAAAAAAGTGCTTTCTAATTTTACTCCTGAATGGAGTAACATCATGCCCCCTTATTTTGGAATTCTGCACATAAAGAGGACATAGTTTCTTTCTAGTTACCCACTGGATTCTTTTAACACCTTAAAACACCAGAGTTAGAACACCCATCAAACTTCTAAACATGAGAGAACACACACACAAACACATGCTCGCACACACAAGCAAATGCACACTTGTGTTCTTGTCAGCTTACTTTGGCATCTTTGAAGCTGAGGAGGAGTGCATCCCGCTTGGAACCTGCCAGTTGTACACTAGCTATGGACATGACATTTCCAAAGAGCGAAAAAGATGCCATCTGCTCCAGCTTTTCTTTCCGACCTTTAACCTCTACAAAAAAACAGGAGACGGGCATTCAGCAATAAAAATACAAACCTGATCCCTTCTGTAATTTATTCATACTGATCTAAGGCAACAAACTATTCATCTCTCACTGCACAGTTTAAACATGTGCAGCAATGTACTCCACACAGTGCTCAGAGGGATCTCAGTCAAACTTCTGACAAGTCATATTAACATTTTTAACTGTCTTAGTTTGAATTTCTCAGTGTAATTCACCGGCAAAGTAGAAGTTACAAGAATATTAACTTTTTTCAAATTGCAGGTCCATGGATGTACAGAAGATAGCAGTAAAGGGTATGGTTCAAACCCCTCCGCCTTTAACTTTGCACAAGGTGACATTATTCATGAGCTTAAATGAGCGTCAGCACCAAAGGAGCAGCACAGCTGAATTTTGCAGTCATCTCTCTTTATCCAGAGTTGGCCTTTCCACGAGTGCTCACAGAACAGCGATCAGGAGTGAGAACCCCAGGTCATTTTTTTCTCCTCCGTTGGGAGATTTTGTAGCCATTCAATTCTGCCCAATGAAGGCCAGAACTCATTTTCACTATTTTTTATTTTTTCAACCAAAGACTGCATATCTCATATCTGTATATATACCATTTTTTAAACTTGAATGTTTCAGAAATACAGAGAAAATCCCCTGTTAAACTCCTCTCACTTATTTCCAGGATGACATATGTGAAGTAAGACACCCACATCATGTAAAGTTTTAGAGCATACAATTTGCCCCTATATGGGTATGTCAGTCAACACTTGGAAACAGATACTGCCATTAACTCACATTAAGCAGTTGATCCGAAGGCGACTTTACGAAAAATGCTCAGGAAATAAAGAGGTGGAAAAGAACTTGCATTTCAATGATGCCTTACGCAACCCGAGGGAAGAGTGTCCAGCAGTCAGCACTGCGATGAAGCAGTCTGGGAAGAGTGTCCAGCAGTCAGCATCGCTGTGAAGCAGTCTGGGAAGAGTGTCCAGCAGTCAGCATCGCGGTGAAGCAGTCTGGGAAGAGTGTCCAGCAGTCAGCAGCGCGGTGAAGCAGTCTGGGAAGTGTCCTGCAGTCAGTTCTTGTTGAAAATAACAAGAATGACATAGACCCCTCGGGCTGTACGGCTCACAATGAATGTTTGCATTGAATACTAATTGTATTATAATTGTATTGAAGCACCTCAGAGTGCAACATGATGTATGTTGATATCCCCAATACTATCGCACTGTCTGATTGTCTGTAATGACCATATTGAAATGACTGTAATATTCATTGATTGTATTAAAGCACCTCGTGATCCATGTGTAAAAGTTGAATCTGATTGCACTTTTTGTGATGGTGATTTAGAAATGTTTTGTCATGTTTTATGAATAAAGCATATTTTTCAAAAAAAAAGTGACATCACGAGACAGCGCGAGAGCGTGGCTGAGAGATCAGAACCAGCGCGAGTGTGGGGAAGCTTCTAAAAGTGACATCAGCACAAAGGTGAGAGCTGATTGGTGAATAGTGGGTAAGTGTTTTTCTCCAGTTTAAATCAGATTAAGCCAAGGAAAGATAAGAGTTCTGGTTTTTATTTAAAGTACATAAATAATTTAACTTTTTTTTTACTGTATTAAACTTAAAGTAAGGGGTTTCTTTTTGACTAGAGGCATGGCAGGGCAGCTCAATCCCGAGTTATGTACCACCTGCAACACATGGGAAGTCCTACATGCTCCTTGCGCTCTGACCAACCATGTATGTAGTAAGTGCCACCAGCTGCAGCTGCTTGAGCTCCGAGTTTTGAAGGCTTGAGAGGCAGCTGGAGGCACTGAGGTACATCCGCGAGGCTGAGAGTTTGAGTGTTTTGTGGATAGCACATTTTTAGTGTGGTCACCCACAGCTTATGGAAGTACAGACAGAGAGGGAATGGGCGACCATCAGTTAGAAGAAAGATATCAGGCAGGTAGTCAGGAAATCCCCAAGGTTTTGTAATGTTTTATGAATAAAGTATATTTTTCAAAAAAAAAACAAGAGTGACATCACGAGACAGCGCGAGAACGTGGCTGAGAGATCAGAATCAGTGCGAGTGTGGGGAAGCACACTCCCAGAAACATGATAGGGTCCCCCTTGTCCTCACTTATCACCCCACCAGCCTCCGCATTCAAAGGATCACCCTCCGCCATTTCCAGCATGATGCCACTACCAAACACATCTTCCCTTCACCTCCACTGTCGGCATTCCGTAGGGATCGTTCCCTCCGGAACACCCTGGTCCACTCCTCCATCACCCCCTACTCCTCAACCCCCACCTATGGCACCACCCCATGCCCATGCAAAAGATGTAACACCTGCCCCTTCACTTCCACTCTCCTCACCGTCCAAGGACCCAAACGCTCCTTTCAAGTGAAGCAGCATTTAACTTGCATTTCCCCCAACTTAGTCTACTGCATTCGTTGCTCCCAATGCGGTCTCCTCTACATTGGAGAGACCAAACATAAACTGGGCGACCGCTTTGCAGGACACCTGCGGTCTGTCCACAAGAATGACCCAAACCTCCCTGTCGCTTGCCATTTCAACACTCCACCCTGCTCTCTTGCCCACATGTCTGTCCTTGGCTTGCTGCATTGTTCCAGTGAAGCCCAACGCAAACTGGAGGAACAACACCTCATCTTCCGACTAGGCACTTTACAGCCTTCCGGACTGAATATTGAATTCAACAACTTTAGGGCTTGACCTCCCTCCTCCATCCCCCCCCCTTTCTGTTTCTTCCCCCTTCCTTTTGTTTTTTTCCAATAAATTATATAGATTTTTCTTTTTCCCACCTATTTCCATTATTTTTAAATATTTTTAAATCTTTCATGCTCCCCCCACCCCCACTAGAGCTATACCTTGAGTGCCCTACCATCCATTCTTAATTAGCACATTCGTTTAGATAATATCACCAACTTCGACACCTCTGTGTTCTTTTGTTCTGTTGTCTGTGACATCTTTTATCACTGCTTGTTTGTCCCTACAACCACACCACCCCCCTCCACTTCTCTCCCCCCACCCAACCCACATCCCCCCCCCCCACTTTAAACCAGCTTATATTTCACCCCTTCTTAGATTCACCTAGTTCTGTCGAAGGGTCATGAGGACTCGAAACGTCAACTCTTTTCTTCTCCGCCGATGCTGCCAGACCTGCTGAGTTTTTCCAGGTAATTCTGTTTTTGTTCCCCAAAGTACAACTCTCTCGAGAACTGTTTTTCTGAGTTGGAAAACAGTGAGAGCGACGGTTCCTGGGGAGTGCAGCCACGCTCATGGCACTGCGAGTGGCTCAGCTGCCTGGGGGGGGGGGGGGGGGGGGGAAGAGAGAGAGGGAGGAGGGGAAGAGCAATAGTGGTAGGAGACTCGATAGTAAGGGAAACAGACAGGCGTTTCTGCGGCCGTAGACGTGACTCCAGGATGGTATGTTGCCTCCCTGGTGCCAGGATCAAGGATATCACTGAACGGCTGCAGGGCATTCTAAAGGGAGAGGGCAAACAGGCAGAGATCGGGGTACATATTGGTACCAATGACATAGGTAGAAAGAGGGATGAGGTCCTGCGAGCAGAATTTAGGGAGCTAGGAAACAGATTGAAAAACAGGATCTCAAGGATAGTAATCTCTGGATTACTTCCAATGCCATGTGCTAGTGAGTATAGAAACAGGAGGTTAGTCTAGATGAATGCATGGCTGGAGAGATGGTGCAGGAGGGAGGGTTTTAAATTTCTGGGGCATCAGGACTGTTTCTGAAGGCAGTGCGACCTGTACAAGGCAATGGGTTGCACCTGAACCAGAATAGGACCAACATCCTTGCGGGGAGATTTGCCAGTGCTGTTGGGGAGGGTTTAAACTAACTTGGCAGGGGGATGGGATCCTGAGAGGAGGTTCAGCAGGGGGAGATGCACAGCCAAAATTAGAAGAGAGAGCAAGTGAGTCTGGAAGACATAGAAATTATAAGCCAGTTAAGGGACAAGAGAGTTTGGCAAGGTTGGATGGTCTTTATTTTAATACAAGAAGTCTGATGAATAAGGCAGATGAGTTGAGGGCACAAATTAACACAACAAAGTGTGATGTCATTGCTGTCACAGACATGGTTGAGAGAGGGGCAGGATTGGCAGCTCAATATTCCAGGATATAGGGTCTTCAGGCGAGACAGGGAAGGAGGTAAAAGAGGAGGGGGGTAAAGCAATATTGATCAAGGAATCAATTACAGCAGTAAGGAGGGATGACATCTTAGAAGGCTCCTCAAATTAAGCCATATGGGTGGAACTGAAAAACAAAACAGGAGCAATCACATTGCTGGGAGTGTACTATACACCCCCAAACAGTCAGAGAGAAATAGAAGAGCAGATATGTAGACAAATTTCAGAGAAGTGTCAAAATAATAGGGTAGTAATAGTGGGGGATTTCAACTTCCCCAACATTAACTGGGTTAGTCATAGTGTGATAGGTTTAGAGGGAGCAGAATTCTTAAAATGCATCCAGGAGAGCTTTTTAAGCCAGTATGTAGAAGGTCCTGGACTTAATTTTAGGGAATGAAGCAAAGCATGTGGCAGAGGTATCAGTAGGGGAGCATTTTGCAGATAGTGATCATAACTCTGTTAGATTCAAGGTTGTTACGAAAAGGACAAGGATGAGCCAGAAATCAGAGTTCTAAATTGTGGGAAGGTCGATTTTAATAAGGTCAGATATGATTTGGCCAGAGTGAACTAGGAGCAGCTACTTTTAGGTACATCTGTGTCAGAGCAGTGGGGAGAAATGAGGAGAAACTTCTTTAACCAAAGAGTGGTGAATCTATGGAATTCATTGCCACAAAAGGCTGTGGAGACCAGGTCATTGAGTGTATTTAAGACCTAGATAGGTTCTTAGATAGGATCAAAGGTTACGGGAAGAAGGCGAGAGAATGGGGTAGAGAAACTTATCAGCCATGATTGAATGGCGGAACAGACTCGATGGGCCGAATGGCCTAATTTCTGCTCCTATGTCTTATGGACTCTTTCAAGAAGGAAATAGGGAGAGTACAGGGCCAACATATTCCAGTAAAGACAAAGGGTGGGACCAACAAATCTAGGGAACCCTGGATGTCGAGGGATATTCTGGATTGGAAAAAAAAGGGAGGTTTATGGCAGAAACCAAGGGCTCAAAACAGCGGAAGCCCTGGAGGAGTATCGACTGTGTAGGGGGGGGGAATTTTAAAAAAGAGAGCAAAAAGTGGGCGTGAAAAAGCATTGGCAGGTAAAATAAAGGAAAATCCAAAGTTATTTTACAAGTACATTAAGAGTAAGAGGATAACCAGGGAAAGTGTAGGGCCCATTAAGGACCATCACGGTAATTTGTGTTTGGAGCCGGAAGACGTAGGTAGGGTTCTAAATGAATACTTTGTGTTGGTGTTCACAAGTGAGAGGGGTGACGTGGGTATGGAAATCAGGCAGAAGGACGGTGATATAATTAAAGAAATTAGCATAGAAAGGTAGGAAGCTCTAAGTGGTCTGGCAGGCTTAAAAGTAGATTAATCTCCGGGCCCGGATGAAATGTATCCCAGGCTGTTGAGTGAGGCAAGGGAGGAGATAGCAGGGGCGCTGGCAATAATTTTCAATACCTCTCTGGCCACAGGAGAGGTGCCAGAGAACTGGAGGACAGCCAATGTGGTACTGTTACTCAAGAAGGGAGGAAGGGATAAACCAGGAAATTATAGGCCAGTCAGTCTAACCTCAGTGGCGGGGAAACTACTGAAAGCAATTCTGAGGGATAGAATTAATCTACACTTGGAGAGGCAAGGATTAATCAAGGACAGTCAGCATGGTTTTGTTAAGGGGAGGTCATATCTGACCAATTTGATTGAATTTTTCGAAGAGGTGATCAGGTGTGTAGATGAGGGCAATGCATTTGACATAGTCTACTTGGACTTCGGCAAAGCTTTTGATAAGGTCCCGCATAGGAGACTGCTAATAAAGGTAAGAGCCCATGGGATCCAAGGCAATTTGACAAATTGGATCCAGAATTGGCTGAGTGGCAGGAAGCAGAGGGCGATGGCCAAGGGGTATTTTTGTGACTGGATGCCTGTGTCGAGTGGGGCTCCACAGGGGTCGGTGTTGGATCCCTTGCTGTTTGTGGTATATATAAATGATTTAGACTTGAAGGTAGGAGGGTTGATCAGTAGGTTCGCAGATGACATGAAATTTGGTGGGGTGGTAAACAGTGAGGAGGAAAGCCTTAGATTACAGGAGTTACACACGGGCTGGTCAGATGGGCTGATCAGTGGCAAATGGAATTTAATCTTGATATGTGTGAGGTGATGCACTTGGGCAGGGTAAACAAGGCATGGGAATACACGATGAATGCTAGGACCCTGGGAAGTACCGAGGAACAGAGGGACCTGTCTGCATGTCCACCGGTCCCCGGGACAGGTAAATAAGGTGGTTAAGAAAGTATGAGATACTCGCCTTTATTAGCCGAGGCACAGAACATAAGAGCAGGGAGATTATGCTGGAACTGTATAAAACGCTGGTTAGGCCACAGCTAGAGTATTGCGCGCAGTTCTGGAGTCCGCACTATAGGAAGGATGTGATTGCACTAGAGAGAATGAAGAGGAGATTTACCAGGATGTTGCCTGGGCTGGAGAGTTTTAGTTATGAGGAGAGATTGGATAGACTGGGGTTATTTTCCTTGGAGCAGAGGAGATTGAGGGGAGACATAATTGAGGTGTATAAAATTATGAGGGGCATAGTTAGGGTAGGCAGGAAGGGCCTTCCCCTTGGTGGAAGAATCAATAACCAGGGGATATAGATTTAAGGTAAGGGGCAGGAGGTTTAGAGGGGTGTGAGGAAGAATTTTTCACCCAGAGGGTAGTGGGAATCTGGAACTCACTGCCTGAAAGGGTGGTAGAGGCAGAAACCCTCATAACATTTAAGAAGTATTTGGATATGCACTTGCGATGCCATGACATACAAGGCAATGGGCCTAGTACTGGAAAATGGGATTATAATAGTTAGGTACTTGTTTAGTGCAGACTCAATGGGCTGAAGGGCCTTTTTCTGTGCTGTAGACCTCTCTGACTCTATGTGCCTCACAGCCAATGAAGTACTTCTGAAGTGCAGTTACTGTGGTCATGTGGGAAAAGTGACAGCCAATTTGTGTAGAACAAGGTCCCACAAAGATAGTAAGAATGTAACATAAGAACATAAGAAATAGGAGCAGGAGTAGGTCACTCGGTACGAGCCTGTTCCGGCATTCAATAAGATCATGGCTGATTTGTTTGTGTTTTGAATTCCACATTCCCATCTAACCCCCTCCACCGATCTTGATAACCTTTGATTCCCTTGCCTAACAAGAATCTATCTACCTCCGCCTTAAACATTTTCAATGACCCCGCTTCCACCACCTTCTCAGTCAGAGTTCCAAAGTCACACAACTCTCAGGGGGAAAAAAATTTCTCCTTGTCTCTGTCCTTAGAGGGCGATCCTTAATTTTAAAACAGTGCCCCCTAGTTCTGGACTTAGCCACAAGAGGAAACATTCTTTCAATGTCCACCTTGTCAGGATCTTACATACTTTAATCAAGTCACCCCTCACCCTTCTAAACTCCAGTGGAAAAAAGCTCAGCCTGTCCCACCTTTCCTCATAAGTCAGCCCGCTCATTCCAGATGTCAATCTAGTAAACCTTCTCTGGACCGCCTCCAACGCATTTACATCCTTCCTCAAATAAGGAGGCCAAAACTGCACACAGGTCTTTGCCCACCCACTCAACCTATCTATATCCATCTGCAACTTTATGTCCTCTTCACAACATATTTTTCTACCTATCTTTATGTCATCTGCAAATTTAGCAACCATGCCACCATTCCCCTCATCTAAGTCATTGATGCAAATTGTAAAAAGTTGAGGCCCCAGCACAGACCTCTGTGGGACTCCATTCATCACATTCTGCCAATGAGAAAAAGGTCCATTTTTGCATACTCTGTTTTCTTCCAGTCAGCCAAACTTCTATCTATACTAATACGTTACCTGCTACACCAGGGGTTTTAATTTCTGCAATAACCTTTGATGTGGCACCTTATTAAATGCCTTTTGGAGATCCAAGTACAGTGTGTCTACAGGCTCCTCTTTATCCACAGCTCATGTTACTCCTTCAAAAAAAACTTCAATCAATTGATTAAACATGATTTTCACAAAACCATGCTGACTCTTCCCGATTACCTTGAGTTTTTTTTTAAAACTGTCCAGCTGTACCTCCCTTAATGATCGATTCTAACAATTTCTCCATGACAGACGTCAAGCTACAGGCCTATAGTTTCCTGTTTTCTGCCTCCCTCCCTTCTTGAATATTTGCTATTTTCCTGTCTGATGGAGCCTTTCCAGAAGCTAGTGAATTTTGGAAAATTAACACCAGCTCATTTACTACCTCATTAGCCACCTCTTTTAAAACCCTAGGCTGTAGTCCATCATGACCCAAAGACTTGTCAGCCCGCAGCTCCATCAGTTTGCTCAGTATCGCTTCCCTCGTTATTGCAATTTCGCCAAGTTTCTCTCTCCCTCTCCCCTCCTGATTTACAGCTATTACTGGAATATTTTTTATATCCTCTATAGTAAACATAGAAGCAAAATATTTGTTCATTTCATCTGCCATTTCCTTATTATCTACTATTAACTCCCCACTCTCGCTCTCTGGAGGACCAACACTCACTTTACTTACTCTTTTTCCCTTTTTTAAAATACCTGTAGAAACTCTTGCTATCCGTTTTTACATTTCTAGCTAGCTTCCCCTCATACTCTAACTTATTTCTCCTAGTTAATCTTTTAGTCATTCTCTGCTGTTCTTTATATTCTGGCCAATCATCTGTCCTGCCATTCATCTTTGCAGCTCTATACTTTTTCCTTATGTTTGATGCTTTGCTTAAGTTCTTTAGTTAACCGCAGATAGTGGTCCTCCCAGCAATGAGATAAATGAAGAGATTATCTACTTCATTAATGAGTCGACTAGACAACCAATTAGCACCCTTTTCTCCTGTAGCATAAATTCTTGAGATTATCTGAAATTTGGAATTCTTGAGTTTGCCCTGATGGGTGTATAAAAAAATGTCAGCAACATGTCTCTCTTTTTAGAAATATTCAAGTTCTGCACTACCAAACATCCATTTATTTTATTAATGTTGATTGATGGCACCAGGGAGCAGTATACTGGCCCAGGGCACCAGGAAGAACTCCCATCTTCTTCTTTCCATGATAGCCATGGGATCTTTACAGCTACCTGATGGGAACTCAGTTTAATAAACTGTTTCATCTGACAGTGGAGTACTCCCCTAATACAGTACTAGGATGTCAGATGAGATTTTCTGCTCAGTCTCTGGGATGAGCTTTGAACTCAACCTTCTGACTCAGACGCAGGAGTGCTACCCAGTGTCACAGTATCTTTACGATGCAGGAGGTGGCCATTCAGCCCATTGAATCTGTACTGGCTCTTTGAACAAGTGTTCCACCTAGTCACACTCCCTTGCCTTTTCCCCGTAACCTACTGAGACACGGCTGACAATTATTTTCTGCAACTAAACACCCATATCTAAAACACCGAATAACCGTTAAATATCCGTATGTAAAAAAAGTGGTGTTACCTGAAGACTTGTCTCCTTTCACTGTGCTCTGCAAGTATAAAAGAAACAGTTAGTATTAATGCCTAAACCAGAAGCAAAATACTGTGGAAGCCGGAAGTCTGAAACAAAACCAGAAAGTGTTGGAAGTACCCAGCAAATGTGGCAGCATGTTTTTTTATTCATTCATGGGATGTGGGTGTTGCTGGCTAGGCCAGCATTTATTGCCCATCCCTATTTGCCCTTGTTCAGAGGGCATTTAAGAGTCAACCACATTGCTGTGGGTCTGGAGTCACATGTAGGCCAGACCAGGTAAGAATGGCAGATTTCCTTCCCTAAAGAACATTAGTGAACCAGATGGGTTTTTACGGCAATCGACAATGGTCATCATTAGACTTTTAATTCCAGATTTTTTTAAAAAATTGAATTTAAATTCTACCATCTGCAATGGTGGGATTCCAACCCGGCTTTTCAGAGCATCGCCCTGGATCTCTGGACTACTAGTCCAGCGACAATACCACTATGCTATCGCCTCCCCGATCTATGGAGAAAGAAACAGTTAATGTTTCAGGTCAATGACTTATCAGAACTTTCCGTGTACTGTTTAAAGAGCTGCCGCTTGTGACTGACCTCAACACCCAGAAGTTAAGCAGGAAAATCAGCCACGGCTCCCAGTCATGACTTCTATCAACATCCTGGATGCAACTACTGAAGACTTGTGCTCCAGAACTAGCCATGCCACTAAGCAAGCTGTTCCACTACAGCTACAACACTGACATCTATCTTGCATAAGCAAGAGATAGCCTAAGTATATCCTGTTCACAAAAACCCTAGACAAATCCAATCAGTCTATTCTCATTTAGCAAAGTGATGAAAGGTGTCACTGATAGTGCTATCGAATGGCACTTAAACAGCAATCATTTGCTCACCGATGCTCAGTTTAGATTCTGCCTGGGCCATTCGGCTCCTAATTTCATTCAACCTTGGCCCAAACATGGACAAAAGAGCCGAATTCCAGAGGTGAAATGAGAGCAGCTGTGCTTGACATCAAGGCAGCATTTGACCAAGTGTATATCCAGGAGCCCTAGCAAAATTGAAGTCAATGTGAATGAGGAGGAAAATGCTCCATTGGCTTCAATCATACCTGGCGCAAAGGAAGATGATAGTGGTTTTGGGAGGCAGTCATCTCAGCCCAGAACATCACCTCAGATTTTTCCTCAGAGTAATTTCCTAGATCCAACCATCTTCAGCTGCTTCATCAACTACTTCTCCAATATAAGGTCAGAAGTAGGGAAGTTCTCTGATGATTGCAGTGTTCAGTACCTTTCACAATTCCTCAGATAAAGACACAGTCCCTGCCACATGCAGCAAGGCCTGTACAATATTAGGCTTGGGGTGCTAAATAGTGAGTAACATTCATGTCACACAAGTACCAGATAATGGCCATCTCCAACAAAAGAGAATCTAACCATCCCTTTCAAAGGCATTGCCATCACTGAATGCCTGTCATCAATATCTTGGTGGTTAACCAGACAAGAAACTTTTACTCGAACTCAAGTTCTGTCGAAGGGTCATGAGGACTCGAAACGTCAACTCTTTTCTTCTCCGCCAAAGCTGCCAGACCTGCTGAGTTTTTTCAGGTAATTCTGTTTTTGTTTTGGATTTCCAGCATCCGCAGTTTTTTGTTTTTTTTATTATTATTATTAAGAAACTTAACTGGACCTGCCTTGGCAACAAGAGCAGGTCAGGTGCTGGGAATTCTGGAGTAGTTCACCTTCCGCCTTCCCAAAGGCTCTCCAGCATCTATGAACCACACGTCAATAGTGTAACTTTTAAACTATATTCATTCATTGGATGTGGGCGTCGCGGACAAGCCCACCATTTGTTTATTGCCTACCCCTAAATGCCCCTGAGAAGGTGCCTTCTTGAAGCACTGGAGTCCATGCATTGTAGGTACACCCACAGTGCTTTTAGGAAGGGAGTTCCAGGATTTTGATCCAATGACTGTGAAGGAAAGGAGATATATTTCCAAGTCAGGATGGTGTGTGGCTTGGAGGGGAACTTGCATGTGGTGGTCTTTCCATGCATCTGCTACCCTTGTCTGAAGAGGTAGGGATCCATAAGGCCATAAGACGTAGGAGGAGAAGTAGGCCATTTGGCCCATCGAGTCTGCTCCACCATTCAATGAGATCATGGCTGATCTGATAATCCTCAACTCCACTTTCCTGCCTTTTCCCCATAACCCTTGATTCCCTTACTGATTAAAAATGTATCTATCTCAGCCTTGAATATACTCAACAACCCAGCTTCTACAGCCCTCTGCAGTAAAGAATTCCACAGACTCCCCATCCTCTGAGAGAAATTGCTCCTCAACTCTGTCTTAAACGGGTGACCGCTTACTCTGAGATGATGCCCTCTGATCCAAGACTCTCCCACAAGGGGAAACAACCTCTCAGCATCTACCCTGTCAAGTCCCCTAAGAATCTTATACGTTTCAGTAAGGTCGCCTCTCAATCTTCTAAACCCCAATGAATACAGGCCCAACCTACTCAACCCCTCCTCATAAGAAAATCCCTCCATAACCGGGATCAACCTAGTGAACCTTCTCTGGACTGCCTCCAATGCCAATATATCTTTCCTTAGATAAGGGAACCAAAACTGTTCACAGTATTCTAGGTGTGGTCTAACTAGTGCCTTGTATAGTTTAGAAAGACTTCCCTATTTTTTATACTCCATTCCCTTTGAAATTAAGGCCAACATTCCATCTGCCTTCACTATTACCTGCTGAACTTGCATGTTAGTTTTTTGTGATTCACACATGAGGACCCCCAAATACCTCTGTGCTGCAGCTTTCTGCAATCTTTCTCCACTAATACCAATATTCAGCTCCTCTATTCTTCCTGTCAAAGCGCATAACCTCATATTTATTCCATCTGCCAAGTTTTGGCCCACTCACTTAACCTGTCTATAAGTAGATAAATCTCCAGGCCCAGATGAAATGTATCCCAGACTGTTGAGTGAGGCAAGGGAGGAGATAGCAAGGGCGTTGGCAATAATTTTCAATACCTCTCTGGCCACAGGAGAGGTGCCAGAGGACTGGAGGACAGACAATGTGGTACCGTTATTCAAGGAGGGAAGAAGGGATAAACCAGGGAACTACAGGCCAGTCAGTCTAACCTCAGTGGTGGGGAAGCTATTGGAAGCAATTCTGAGAGACAGAATTAATCTAGACTTGGAGACGCAGGGATTAATCAAGGACAGTCAACATGGCTTTGTTAAGGGGAGGTCATGTCTGACCAATTTGATTGAATTTTTCGAAGAGGTGATCAGGTGTGTAGATGAGGGCAATGCATTTGATGTAGTCTATTTGGACTTCAGCAAGGCTTTTGATAAGGTCATGCATGGGAGACTGATAATGAAGATAAGAGCCCATGGGATCCAAGGCAATTTGGCAAATTGGATCCAGAATTGGCTGAGTGGCAGGAAGCAGAGGGTGATGGTCGAGGGGTTTTTGTGACTGGATGCGTGTCCAGTGGGGCTCCACAGGGGTCGGTGCTGGGTCCCTTGCTGTTTGTGGTATTTATAAACGATTTAGACCTGAATGTAGGAGGGTTGATCAGTAAGTTCACAGATGACATAAAAATTGGTGGGGTGGTAAATAGTGAGGAGGATAGCCTTAGATTACAGGAGGATATAGCTGGGCTGGTCAGATGGGCTGATCAGTGGCAAATGGAATTTAATCTGGATAAGCGTGAGATGATGCACTGGGGCACGACAAACAAGGCACGGGAACACACGATGAATGGTGGGAACCTGGGAAGTACTGAGGATCAGACACCTTGGTGTGCATGTCCACCAGTCCCTTAAGGTAGCAGGACAGATAGATAAGGTGGTCAAGAAGGCATATGGGATACTTACCTTTATTAGCTGAGGCATAGAATATAAGAGCAGAGAAGTTATACTGGAACTGTTTAAAACGCTGGTTAGGCCACAGCTAGAGGATTGTGCGCAGTTCTGGAATCCGCATTATAGGAAGGATGTGATTGCACTAGAGAGGGTGCAGAGGAGGTTTACCAGGATGTTGCCTGGGCTGGAGAGTTTTAGTTATGAGGAGAGATTGGATAGGCTGGGGTTATTTTCCCTGGAGCAGAGGAGATTGAGGGGGGACATGATTGAGGTGTATAAAATTATGAGGGGCACAGATAGGATAGACAGGAAGGAACTTTCCTCTTGGTGGAGGGATCAATAACCAGGTGGCATAGCTTTAAGGTAAGGGGCAGGAGGTTTAGAGGGGATGTGAGGAAGATTTTTTTCGCCCAGAGGGTGGTGGGAATCTAGAACTCACTGCTTGAAAGAGTGGTAGAGGCAGAAACCCTCATAACATTTAAGAAGTATTTGGATATGCATTTGCGATGCCATGGTATACAAGGCAATGAGCCTAGTGCTGGAAAATGGGATTAGAATAGTTAGGTAATTGTTTGACTGGCGCAGGCTCAATGGGCCAAAGGGTCTTTTTCTGTCCTGTAGACCTCTATGACTCGATATCACTCTGTAGACTCAGTCATACTCACCTCTTGCCTTTTCACCTCTGTGTCATCTGCCAACTTAGCTGTAGTACATTCACATCCCTTATCCAAGTCATTAATGCATATTGTAAATAATTGTGGGTCCAGCACTCAACCCTGTGGCACTCCATGAGTTACAGGTTGCCATCCTGGAAATGCCCCCCTTATCCCAACTTTCTGTCTTCTATTAGTTAGCCAATCCTCTATCCATGTTAATATACTACCTCAAAACCACGGACTCATCTTATTAAGTAGCTTTATGTGCAGTACCTTATTGAACGCCTTTTGGAATTCCAAATACATTACATCTACTGGTTCCCCTTTATCTATTCTGCTCGTTACCTCCTTAAAGAATTCTAATAAATTTGTCAGGCATGATTTCCACCTTCAGGAAGCCATGCTGACTCTGCTTGATTATATTATGTGTTTCTAAATGCTCTGCTATTATATCCTTATAATAAACTCTAACATTTTCCCAATGACAGATGTTAAGCTAACTGGCCTATAGTTACCTGTTTTTTGTCTCTCTCCCTTTTTGAATAAGGGTGTTACACCGGCAGTTTTACAACCCTCTGGGACTTTTCAAGAATCTAAGGCTTCTTGGAAGATTACTACCAATGAATCCACTATTTCTGTAGCTATTTCTTTTAATATCCTAGGATGCAACCAGGGGGCTTATCGCCTTTAGCGCCATTAGTTTCCCTAGTACGTTTTCTCTAGTGATAGTTATTGTATTATTTCTTCCCCCATGTTTGCCCTTTGATTATTTAGTATTTTTGGAATGCTATTAGCGTCTTCTACCATGAAGACTGATGCAAAGTATTTATTCAAGTCCTCTGCCATTTCCTGGTTCCCCATTATTATTTCCCAGCCTCATTCTCTCAGGGGCCTATGTTCACTTTGGCCCCTCTCTTCCTTTTTATATATTTAAAGAAACTTTTATTGTTTGTTTTTATGTTACTTGCTAGTTTACTTTCAAAGTTTATTTTCTCCTTCTTTATTATTTTTTTGGTCATCTTTTGTTGGTTTTTAAAACTTTCCCAATCCTCTGGCTTATCACTAACCTTTGTCACACTGTATGTTTTTACTGTCAATTTGATACTGTCCTTAACGTCTTTGTTTAATCATGGTTGGTTTATCCCTTTCCTTGAATCCTTCTTCCTCAATGGGATATATCTTTGTTGAGAGTCATGAACTGTTTTCTTAAATGTCTGCCACTGTTCATCAACCGTCTTTTCTGCTAAAATCCTATCCCAGTCCACTCCAGCCAACTCTGCCCTCATTACCCTTATTTAAGTTTAGCACAATTGTTTCCAATCCAAGTCTCTCACTCTCAAACTGAATGCTAAATTCTACCATGGTCACTGTTTCCTAAGGGATCTTTTACTCCGAGATCATTTAGTAAACCTGCCTCATTAAACGGTACCAGATCCAAAATAGTCTGAACCCTGGTTGGGTCCACAACATATTGTTCTGGGAAACTGTCCCGAATACACTCTATGAATTCTTGCTCATGGCTATTTTTTCCCAATCACCCTTGATTAATATACTGCTTTTTAACATGCTCTCATTACCTCCTGATTTATTCTCTGTCCTACAGTATAGCTACCGTAAGGGGGTCCATAGGCTACTCCCACCGGTGTCTTCTTCCCCTTGTTATTTCTTACCTTGACCCAAATGGATTCTACATCAAGATCATGTCTTACTATTATACTTATTCTATCTCATACTAACAAGTGACCCTGCTACTCTTTCCTTCCTGCCTGTCCTTTCGAAAAGTCACATACCCCATAATATTTAATTCCCAGCTTTGATCACCTTGTAAGATCTCTGTAATGGCTATAAGATCATACCCATTAACTCTATTTATGCCGGTAACTCATTTATTTTGTTCTGAATAGTACGAGTATTTAAGTAAAGAGCCATTAATTTTACCTTTTTACCATTTTTTCCCCCTTTGACCCTATTTGCTGCTTTTTTTTTTGTCCACTCTGTCCCTTCCTGTCACACTGTGGGTATCAATATCTAAAAAGCTGCCCGGCAAAGCTGCTATATCTTTTTGCTTTGTTAGCCTATGTATCCATTCTCCAAAACCACATTCTCCCCCCCTCCACCTTTTTAGTTTAATACTCTCTCTACAGCCCTGGTTATTCAAATTGCCAGGACATTGGTCTCAGCATGGTTCAGGTGAAACCCGTCCCACCAGAACAGCTCCTTTCTACCCCAGTACTGGTGCCAAGGAGCCTTGGTAAGTAGATGCAATGCACCTTGCATTGGTGATAGAGGGATGAATGTTTAAGGTGATGGATGAGGTGCCAATTAAGTGGGCTCTTTGACCTGAATGGTGTCAACCTTCTTAAGTATTGTTGGAGCCGCATTCATCCAGGCAAGTGGACAGTATTCCATCACACTCATGCGATGATCATTGCCTAGCGCTTGTGTGGCATGAATGTTATGGTTACTGGCCACTTGTCAACCCAAGCCTGGATATTGTCCAGGTCTTGCTGCATTTGGACATGGACTGCTTCAGTATCTGAGGAGTCATGAATGATGCTGAACACTATGCAAACAGTGAGTATCCCCACTTCTGACCTTATGTCGGAAGGAAAGTCGTTGATGAAGCAGCTGAAGATGGTTGGTCCTGGGACACTACCCTGAGGAACCCTGCAGTGATGTCCTGGAACTGAGATGATTGATCTCCAACAACCACCTTCCTTTGTGCTAGTTATGATTCCAACCAGCAGAGCGTTTACTCAATTCCCATTGACTGTAGTTTTGCTTGGGCTCCTTGATGCCACACTCGGTCAAATGCACTCTTGACGTCAAGGGCAGTCACTCTCACCTCACCTCTGGAGTTCAGCTCTTTACAGTCTTGGTGCAAACATGGAATAATAAGGTCAGGAGCTGAGTGACCCTGGCTGGGCCCAAACAGAGCTTCAGTGAACAGATGATTGCTAAGCAAGTGCCACTTGATAGCACTGTTGATGAACCCTTCCGTCACTTTACTGATGATTGAGAGTAGACTGATGGGGCGGTAATCGCCCGGGTTGGAGATTTGTCCTGCTGTGTGTGTACAGGAAACACCTAGGCAATTTTCCACATTGCTGGGTAAATGCCAGTGTTGCAGCTGTACTGGAACAGCTTGGCTAAGGAAGTTCTGGTGCATGCCTTCAGTACTATTGCTGAATATTGTCAGGGCCCATAGTCTTTGTAGTATCCAGTGCCTTCAGCCATTTCTTGATATCATGTGGAGTGAATTGAATTGGCTGAAGACTGGCATCTGTGACGTTGGGGACATCTGGAGGAGGCAGAGATGGATCATCCACTCGGCACTTCTGGTTGAAGATTGCTGCAAATGTTTCAGCCCTATATATTGCACTGATGTGCTGGGTTCCTCCATCATTGAGGATGGGGATATTTGAGGAGCCTCCTCCTCTAGTGAGCTAATTGTCCATCACCATTCACGGCTGGATTTGGCAGGACTGCAGAGCTTAGCTCTGATCCATTGGTTGTGGAATCGCTTAATTCTGTCATTCACTTGCTGCTTATGCTGTCTGACAAGCAAGTAGCCCTGTGTTGGAGATTCACCAGGTTAACAACTCATTTTTAGTATGCCTGATGCTGCTCTTGGCATGCCCTCCTGCACTCTTTATTAAACCAGGGTGGGTCCCCTGGCTTGGTGATAATGGTAGAGTGGAAGATATGCCGGGCCATGAGGTTACAAATTGTGGTTGAGTACAGTTCTTCTGTTGGTGGACCACAGTGCCTCATGGTTGCCCTGTCTTGGTTGCTAGATCTGTTCGAAATCTATGCCATTTAGCATGATGATAGTGCCACACAACACAGTGGAGGGTATCCTCAATGTGAAGATAGGTCTTCGACTCCATAAGGGCTGTGCAGTGGTCATTCCTACCGATACTGTCATGGACAGGTGCATTCGCAGCAGGCAGGCTGGTGAAAATGAGGTCAAGTATGTTTCTCCCTCTTGTCAGTTCCCTCACCACCTGCTGCAGACCCAGTCTAGCAGCAACGTCCTTTAGGACTTGGGTAGCTCGGTCTGTGGTCATGCTACCAAGCCACTCTTGGTGATGGACATTGAAGTCCCCCACCCAGAGCACATTCTGCACCCTTGCCACCCTCAGTGCTTCCTCCAAGTGGTGTTCAACATTGAAGAGTACAGATTCATCAGCTGACACGGGAGTTGGGCCAGGGTAATCGGCAGGTTCCCTTGTCCACGTTTGATCTGATGCCAGGAGACTTCATTGTGTCCAGAGTCGTTGATGAGGACTCCCAGGGCAATTCCTTCCCAACTGTATACCACTATGCCGCCATCTCTGCTGGGTCTGTTATGCCAGTGGGACAGGACACACTCAGGGATGACGATGGTGGTGTCTGGGACACAATCTGTAAGGAATGATTCCATGAATATGACAATGGCAGGCTGTTTCTTGAGTAGTCTGTGAGGCTGCTCTCCCACTAACTCCAATTTTGCTAGGGCTCCCTGATCCTACACTCAGTCAAATGCTGCCTTGATGTCAAGGACAGTCACACACAGTTCACCTCTCGTGTTCAGATCTTTTGTCTATATTTGGACTAAGACGGTATTGAGGTCAGGAGTAAGTGGCCCTGGCAGAATCCATACTGAGAGCAAGTAAGCAAGTTATTGCTGAGTAAGTGTCACTTGATAGCATTGTCAATGACATTTTCCATCACTTTACTGATGATCGAGAGTAGACTGATGGGATGTTAATTGGCCGGGTTGGATTTGTTCCACTTTTTGTGTACAGGACATACCTGGGCAATTTTTCACATTGCAGTTTAGATGCCAGTGTTGTAGTTGTACTGGAATAGCTTGGCTAGGGGCACAGCGGGTCCTGCAACACAAGTATTCAGTACTATTGCCAGAATATTGTCAGGGCCCATAGCCTTTGCTCTATCTAATGCTTTCAGCCTATTCTTGATATCACGTGGAGTGAATCGAATTGGCTGAAGACTGGCACCTGTGATGCTGGGGACCTCCGGAGGAGGAGGCAGAGATGGATCATCCACTCGGCACTTCTGGCTGAAGGTGGCTGCAAATGATTCAGCCTTATCTTTTGCACTGATGTGCTGGGCTCTGGCTTCATTGACGATGTGGAGCCTCCTCCTCCAGTTAGTTGTTTAATTGTCCACCACCATTCTCAAATGGGCGTAGCAGGACTGAAGAGTTTAGATCTGATCTGTTGGCTGTGTGATTGCTTAGCACTGTCTATCACATGCTGCTTCCACTGTTTGGCATGCAAGTAGTCCTGTGTTATAGCTTCAAATGGTCGACACCTCAGTTTTGCGTTGACCAAAATGGAATACTCTCCACTTGCCTAGTTGAGTGCAGCTCCAACAAAACTCTCAGGAAGCTCAGCATCATCCAGGACAAAGGAGCTTGCTGGGCTGGAACGCCTTCCATCACTTTTAAAAAACATTCACTCTCTTCACTACCAGCACACTGTGGCTGCAGTGTATGCCATCTACAAGATGCACTGCAGCAACTCACCAAGGCTCCTTCCACAACATCTTCCAGACCTCTACCACCTAGAAGAACCTGGACAGCAGACACAGGGGAACATCACCACCTGAAAAGTTCCCCTGCAAGTCACACACCATCCAGAAATCATATCATTTCTTGACAGTTGCTGGGTGAAAATTCTGGAACTCCCTCTCTAACATCAACACACGGACTGCTACGGCTCAATAAGCCGAGTGACCATCAGCTTCACAAGGGGAGTTAGGGACAGACAATAAATGCTGCCTTTCAAAAGATGCCAACATTCTGCAAAAGAATAAAAAAAATCTAGTGATCCCTGCTGTAAAGCGAGCATGTTAACATCTGGTGAAAATAGATGTTTAGCTGCATCTCTCTCTCTCTCTGCAATGGAACAGCCTGTCAATTTAACCATTCACAATGCGCAAGGATGCTGATGGCTGTGGCCTAGTGCTCTAGAAGTGAGTGATCGTCTTCAGGTAGCTAGAGAAAAACTGGAGCAGGTCGTTTTTTTGCAAGCATTGGTTACAAACTTACAAATAATGAATATATTGAATTTCCACCGGAACTCACCTCTGCATCATGGATCAATCTGTAAACCTGCAGTTGAGATGTTCCAGCCACCACCAGATTTCGCTCAGTATTCGAAAAGAAGCTGCAGTAGATAGCAAACTCAATCCCCGTCGGGGGGTGCGTTTGACGATACACAGCATACATACTGTCAATTCCTGCAAAAGCAAAATATTGCTCATTTTTAAATTAAGAAGTCGAGAGTACAATAGGAGAAGGGGACAACTTAGTGATGACAAGGCTGTGCAAACTTTGAATAAACATTCAACATCTTTAATGACTCTTTGAGTAACCAACACTGGGAGCCACCAACCAGGTTAAAAACTCACCTCAAAAACTTTTCAGTACTAAATGGAGTTGATGCTCCAAATAAAACAGAGGATTTGTATTGCACTTTTCACATATGAAGGATTTTTCAAAACACTCTGCAGTTAATGAGTATACTCACTGATGTAATTCAGGGACAACTGCAACCATGGAACAGTTACAGCACAGTAGGAAGCCATTCAACCCGCTGTGTCAGTGCTGGCTCTCTGCAAGAACATCTCAAGTTCAACTCCGCCCACCCTTTTCCCAAAGCCCTGAAAATTTTTGTCCTCGGTTCACTTTTGAAAGCAAAGACTAACTCTTCCTCCAACACATTCTCTGGCATTGCATACCAGATCTTAAACAATCACCACATAAAATACTTTTTCATGTTGCAGTTGCTCCCTTTGTTAATCACCTTAAATCAAGGTAGTGCTCTGCTCTCAACCCTTCCACTGATGGAACAATTTCTTCCTATTTACTCAATGCAACTCCCTTATGATTATGAACATCTTTATCAAATCTCCTTTCAACTTTCTCTTCTCTAAGGAGAACCACCTCAGCTTCCGCAACTGAAGTTCTGCATCCCAGGAGCCATTGTCAAAAATCTTTTCCACAAGCTCTCTATTACTCTCACATTCTTCCCCTAAAGTGTGGTGCCTAAAGTTGAACACAATACCCCAGATGAGGTCGAACCAGTGTTTTATAAAGTTTCCTTGATTTATACACTAGATGCCTATTTATAAAAGCCAGGATCCCGTATGCCTTCCTAACCACTTTCTCAAACTAACCTGCCACCTCTTCAATGATTTTTGCACATATACCAAGTTCCTCTGCTCCTGTGCCCACTTTAGAACCACATTCCTTTATTTTATATTGCCTTGTCTTATTCTTCCTACTAAAATGTATCCTTCACAACTCTCTACCACGTGGCTTGCCTATTCCACCAGCCAATTATTTAAATGACCAGATTGTCCGTCACTCCGCAGCAACTTGTTAACCCCAAAAACCCTGCTGGCTGCAGTCACTAGGTCATCACACCGAAAGATTAACCTGGAATTTGAGGGGTTAATACATCACAGAATAATGCAGCATAGAAGCTGGCCATTCAGCCCATCGAGTTTGCACCAGCTCAACTGCAAAGAATTGAATCACCACAGAATGACAGCGCAACCTGGGTTTATGGAATTAATAAAGGAGCCTAAACTGACAGGTTAATCTGAGGTTAAAACAGAAAGTGTTAGAAAAACTCAGCAGGCCTGGCAGCAACTGGACAGGAAAAAACAGGAGTTAATGTTTTGATTCAAATATCACTCTTCTGAAGAAGAGGAATCACATGGGACTTACAACATTCTTTCATTGGACGTGGGCATCACTGGCAAAGCCTGCATTTGTTTACATCCCTAACTGCCCTTGAACCTAGTGGTTTACTTGGCCAATTCAGAGCCAACCACATTGCTGCGGATCGGGTCTCACATGTATGCCAGGCCAGACCAGGCAAGGAATCACAGAATCAGTACGGTATAGGATGAGGCCATTTGGCTCATTGTGTCTGCACCAGCTCTCCGAAGGATGACAGATTTCCTTCTCTAAAGGATGTTACTGAACCAGATGGGTTGTTACAACAATTGACAATAGTTTCTATTAACGAGACCAGCTTTCAATTCCAGATTTCATGAATAAAATTTAAGTTCCACCAGCTACCGTGGCAGGATCTGAACCAGTGTCCCCAGAGCATTAGCCTGGGCTGCTGACTGCCTAGTCCAGTGATATTACCACTACACTGCCATCTGGATGACTCTAGATTGAACCAGGGTTCATTCCTTTTTTAAAAATTTATTCGTTCATGGAATGTCAGCATCTATGGCTAGGCCAGCATTTATTGTGCAGCCTTAATTGCCCTTGAGAAGGTAGTGGTGAGCCACCTACTTTAACCACTGCAGTCCATGTTGGGGTAGGTACACCCACAGCGCTGTTTGAGGAGTTAATACGTGTTTCTATCCTGGCAAGTTAACCGAGAGCTTGTGGGATTCCCTCTATTGATAGAATAACCTGGAATTTGGAAGGTGAACAGGTCACTGACAGGTCCCAGGTTTGGGAGGTTATTGGGCTCCCAGCTGGACAGATGAGCCCAGGGTTAAAGGCCCCCCGCCCCCCTCTGGTGCTCCCTGTGTCCCGGCGCCGGCATCTCCCATCAACGCATTCTGCCGGCTGCTGCGGGCGGCCGCGGCTCTTCTCCCTGTCGGGCCTAAAACGTTATTCGCTTACCGAAGGGACTCGCTCAGCTTAAAAATAAGACAAAGGCCTTTCTCGAAGCTTCTCCGAGGCCGATTAAAGCGGGAACATTGATAACAATCCCCACACCAGGAGCCACCGGCACCGCCGCCATTCAGCTGCCGGGAAGGGGGAGGGGCCTAATAGCCGAAATCTCGCGATGGTGACCCCAAAGGTCACGGGGATGGTTGTCGACCAATCACACAGCGTCTTCCAAGTACCGCGACGTTTGTTTTTTAAGCGCGGGTTCCGACCACGGACATGCGCGGTTGGGAAGGGGTGATTGTTGGCGCCTTTTACCGAGTGCGCAACGGTTCTTTGACCACGTGATAGCTTCGCCCCTCATGCTGTGCAGCGGCCAATCATTGGCATGGAACTTTCTCCCTTATTTAAAAAAAAAACCGGTGGCACATGTCTTAATTCAAGAGGGACATGTTGCCAATGCTCTTCGTCTTGCAAGAATGCCAATTTTCAAACCATCACTGCAACTTTATACGACAGGAGCAAAGGGTGCTGATTGGTTGGCAAGTCAACCCTGATTGGCCGAGGCATTGCCATGGAGTAAGCAACAGGTGAGTCCTTTTGATCTTTTAGTCCTTTTTTCTGCTTGTCCTCATTCCAAGGGTTTGTAGGTCTTTCAAATCTGCAGTTTTCTCCTGAAGTATTTCAGGGTCTTTACGCTCTGCCCGCTGCCACCATGTTTGAGGTCTAGTTGGAGATTCTTTAGGGTTTGCCTATATATATATATATATATCCGTACTCTATATGAGATTGCACCTCTGCTTCCCTCCAGATCTCAGGATGAATGCATCCAAATAAGAGTATTGCCAGAATGGATAACCAGATTATACTGCTAACAACCTGTACTTCACCAACACTTCAAACAGAGAAAATATCTCACTCTCATTGATGATTTCTTAGCTTGTAATGACAGACTCGTCATCCCTAAAACACTTTCATTTGACATTCTCCATAAAATCCATGAAGGTCACTTAAGAATAGCGAAATGCCAAGCAAGAGCCCAGCAGCCAGCTTAGTGGCCAGGCATCAGTCACTCTATTGAAGAGTTAATCACAAATTGCCTTACATGTTCAGTGAACAGCCAACAGCAGAGTGAACCACAGGTACCTCCAACTTTTCCTTCGAGGCCATGGCAGTGCCTGGGAATGGATTTATTTGTGTTTAAAGCAAAGCTTTCATTAATTGTCACTGATTACTACTCCAGATGGCTTGAAGTGAGTAGACTGCACAGCATTACAGCAGAGGCAGTCATTACATCATTAAAAAGAATGTTCACAACGCATGACATTGCCTGGACATTGTGGTGTCAGAGCATGGTCCTCTGTTTACTAATGAGCTGTTCTATGACTTTGCACAGCAGTATGATTTCATGCATGTGACTAGTTTGCCTAGATAACCTCAGTCAAATGGAGAAGCAGAAGGAGGTGTTTAAGTAAGCAAGGAATAAAGGAAGACCCCATCATTCATATTTCGTAAGTGAAGGATGAAAAACAAGGATGAAACACTCAATAAAAGGCACAAATTTTCATTAAAAAACTATAATTGAACTGTTCCAAAATAAAGGCAATGATCTAGCATTAACTATCATCTTCCTCATATCCCCCAGATTTCCCAAAGTACTTCACAACCAATTGAGCGTATTCACCATTATAATGTAGGAAAACATGGCAGCCAATTTGTACAGCATGATCCCACTAACAGTTGAGATATATTGAATAAATACAAGTTCCCCTCCAAGCCACTCACCATCCTGACTTGGGAATATATCATCATTCCTTCACTGTCACTGGATCAAAATCCTGGAACTCCCTTCCTCACAGCACTGTGGGTGTACCTACACCACATGGACTACAGTGGTTAAAGAAGGCAGCTCACCACCATCTTCTCATGGGCAACTAGGGGTGGGCAATAAATATTACTCCAGTGAACATCCATCTGGCAAAGGAAGAAGCTGGAGCCAGTCTGTCTTCATAGGTTTATTCACAAAACTCCGTATAATATAAGTAGACTGCTTTTCCTTTCTGCATAGTTCTCCCAAACTGGTGGAAACTGGTTCTTATATATGTGCCTTAACCTTTCCCCAATTAGTAAGAGCTGCTCTTAATCACAACTAAAGCGTGCACTCAATTGTCACAGCATTTGCAACATTAATAATAATGCTGGCCTAGTCAGCAACGCCCACGTCCCATTAGTGAGTAAATAAAACAAAACTGTAATGAATCGGAATGCAAAGGGTTAGTTTGATGAGTTTGCTAGTGTTATTATGCCAGGACTTTGCTTTGTGTATAGTAAAGTCATATCATGTCTTTTAACTGTGTGAATGTTTAAACTTTTATTGGAGGAGCATAAAAATGTAATTTAAAATTACAATGTTTTGAAGTAACCACTGGGTTAGCTGTACAAAGGTAGAGAAGAGTGGGAGAGAAGACAAAAAACCAGGAACTAATGGAACATTATAAAAATTTACATGGAAGGAAACTCACTATGCCCAAACAATTCAATGAGCCTAGGCAGAGATCCAGGAAAATCTCCCATGTAAGTGGTAAATTGATGCCTGGATTGAGTTTTAAAGGCATGTGGATTGTTAGAAGAGGGGAAGACAGAAAGGGGAAAGGAGATCCGTAGTTTTAAACCCTGAGGGAAGTGTGTGTTAGGCTGGGAAACATTGTGATAAATCTTAATTTCAACAGAAGAAACATGTCAAGGGTGAAGAGCTTGCAGTGCAGTTTGGAACTTCAGATAACCAAGGGAAAATTTAATAATATAAAGTCTTTTTAAATTTATTCTTGGGATGTGGGCGTCGCTGGCTAGGCCAGCATTTATTGCCCATTCCTAGTTGCCCATGAGAAGATGGTGGTGAGCTGCCTTCTTGAACTGCTGCAGTCCCTGTGGTGTAGGTACACCCACAGTGCTGTTAGGAAGGAAGTTCCAGGATTTTGAACCAGCGACAGTGAAGGAGCAGTGATACTTTTCCCAGTCAGGATGGTGAGTGGCTTGGAGGAGAACTTCCAGATGGTGATGTTCCCATGTGTCTGCTGCCCTTGTCCTTTAGATGGCAGTGGTCACGGGTTTGAAGGTGCTGTCTGAGGAGCCTTGGTGGGTTCCTGCAGTGCATCTTATGCACCGGCGGTGGAGGGAGTGAATGTTTGTGGATGGGGTGCCAATCAAGCAGGCTGCTTTGTCCTGGATGATGACAAACTTCTTGAGTGCTGTTGAAGTTGCACTCATCCAGGCAAGTGCAGAGTATTCCATCACACTCCTGACTTGTGCCTTGTGGATCGTGGACAGGCTTTGGGGAGTCAGGAGGTGAGTTACTCGTCGCAGGATGCATCACCTCTGACCTGCTTTTCACAGAATCACACAGTGCAGGAAAGGCCCTTCGGCCATTGAGTCTGCACCGACACGTCAGAAACACCTGATCTACCTACCTAATCCCATTTACCAGCACTTGGCCCATAGCCTTGAATGTTATGACGTGCCAAGTGCTCATCCAGGTACTTTTTAAAGGATGTGAGGCAACCCACCTCAACCACCCTCCCAGGCAGCACATTCCAGACCATCGCCACCCTCTGGGTAAAAAAGTTTTCCCTCACATCCCCCCTAAACCTCCTGCCCCTCACCTTGAACTTATGTCCTCTCGTGACTGAACCTTCAACTAAGGGGAACAGCTGCTCCCTATCCACCCTGTCCATGTCCCTCATAATCTTGTACACCTTGATCAGGTCGCCCCTCAGCCTTCTCTGCTCCAACAAAAACAACGAAGTCTATCAAACCTCTCTGCATAACTTAAATGTTTCATCCCAGGCAACATCCTGGTGAATCTCCTCTGCACCCCCTCCAGTGCAATCACATCCTTCCTATAATGTGGTGAACAGAACTGCACACAGTACACCTGCTGTGGCCTCACCAAGGTTCTTTACAACTCCAACATGATCTCCCTACTTTTGTAATCTATGCTTCGATTGATAAAGGCAAGTTCCCATATGCCTTTCTCACCACCCCACTAACATGCTCCTCTGCCTTCAGAGATCTATAGACACACACGCTAAGGTCCCTTTGTTCCTCAGAACTTCCTAGTGTCATGCCGTTCATTGAATACTTCCTTGTCAAATTACACCTTCCAAAGTGTATCACCTCACACTTTTCAGGGTTAAATTCCATCTGCCACTTATCTGCCCATTTGACCATCCCGTCTCTATCTTCCTGTAGCCCAAGACACTCAACCTCACTGTTAACCACCTGGCTAATCTTGTGTGACCTTGTGTCACCCGCAAACTTACTAATCCTACTCCCCACATAGTCATCTATGTCGTTTATATAAATGATGAATAATAGGGGACCCAGCACAGATCCCTGTGGTACGCCACTGGACACTTGCTTCCAGTCTCTAAAGCATCCTTCTGTCATCACCTTCTGTCTCCTACAACTAAGCCAATTTTGAATCCACCTTATCAAAATACCCTGTATTGCCTCCTTTATAAGTCTCCCACGTGGGACCTTGTCCAAGGCTTTGCTGAAATCCATATAAACTACATCAACTGCACTACCCTCATCTAAACACCTGTTCACCTCCTCAAAAAATTCAATCAAATTTCTTAGGCCAGGCATAACCTCCCTCTGACAAAGCAAAGCTGACTATCCCTGATCAAACCTTGCCTCTGCAAGTGGGGATAGATTCTCTCCTTAAGAATTTTCTCCAATAGTTTCCCTACCACTGACGTGAGACTCACTGAACTGTAGTTCCCTGGCTTATCTCTACAATCCTTCTTAAATAGCGGAACCACATTAGCTGTCCTCCACTCCTCTGGAAGCTCCCCTATAGCCAGAGAAGAATTAAAAATTTGGATCAGAGCCCCTGTGAGCTCCCCCCTTGCTTCTCTCAGCAGTCTGGGACACAAATCGTCTGGACCTGGAGATTTGTCCACTTTTAAACCTGCCAACACCTCTGATACCTTGTCACTCCCTATATCAATTTGCTCAAGAACCTCGCAGTCTCTCTCCCCGAGTTCGATACCTTCAGCCTCATTCTCTTGGGTGAAGACGAATGTGAAGTATTCGTTCAACACTCTATTGATGTCCTCTGGCTCCACCCATAGATTGCCCACTTGGTCCCTTATGGGCCCTACTCTTTCCTTGGTTATTCTCTTCCCATTGATATACTTATAGAATACCTTGTGATTTTCCCTACTTTTACCAGCCAGAGCTTTCTCATAACCCCTCTTTGCTCTCCTAATTGAATTCTTAAGCTCCACCCTGCACTTTCTGTACTCCATTAATGCCTCCGCTGATTTGTTCCCCTTGTACCTGCTAAAAGCCTCTTTTTTCCTTCTCATCATATCCTGAATATCTCTGGTTATCCATGGTTCTCTGGGCTTGTTACTCCTTCCTATCAGCCTAGAGGGAACATGTTGAGCCTGTACCCTCCCCATTTCCCTTTTGAACGCCACCCCCCCCCCCCACTGCTCCTCTGTAGATTTCCCCACAAGTAGCCGTTCCCAGCCTACCTTGGCCGGATCCTGTCTTATTTCACTAAAATCCTCTCCTCCCCAAATCCAAAACAATTTTTTGCAACTCGTCTATTTCTTGTCCATAACAAGCTTAAATTGTACCATGTTGTGGTCGCTATCACTAAAATGCTCTCCCACCACCACCTCAGCCACCTGTCTGGCTTCATTCCCAGAAATAGGTCCAGCACTGCGCCGTCCCTTGTTGGACCCTCTACATATTGACCTAAAAAGTTCTCCTGTACACATTTCAAGAAATCCACTCCATCCAGGCCCTTAACACTATGTCTATCCCAATTAATGTTGGGAAAGTTGAAATCACCTAATATAATTACCCTATTGTTATTGCTTTTACACACCTCCACAAATTGTGCACATATTTGCTCCTCAATTATCCGCTGATTATCTGGGGTCTATAATAAACACCTAACAATATGACTGCCCCGTTTTTATTCCTAAGCTCTACCCACAAAGCTTCATTCAATGCCCCCTCCAAGATATCATTTCTCCTTACTGCAGTAACTGACTCCTTAATTAATAATGCAATGCTTCCTCCTCTTTTACTTCCTCCCCTGTGTGGCCTGAAGATTCTATATCTCAGATTGTTGAGCTGCCAATCCTGCCCCTGCCTCAACCATGCCTCAGTGATGGCTACTGTACCACAATTCCACAATTTGTAGCCAAAGTAATTATATGGCTAGTCCAGTTCCTTTTTCAGTGAATGGTAACCCCCAGGATGACGTTCGGGATTATCCCATGTGATTGTTCAGTAAACACCCTTCCCCGCTAATCCATGATATTTGTTGAACAGAAGACAACAGTATTACAAAGAAATAATGGTATGTTGTTTATTTTAGTAGAGAGATAAAATGGCACTCTTCAGAAAAGTAAACACTGCCTCTCTGTAGTGACTAACCAAATCAATAACAAAGATAAGTTCACAACATATATAGATTAAATACTCATATGTGGTTATAAAGTGTTGCACCCTCAATATGACAGAAAATTTACAGCTTGTCGGTCCCAGTGGAAATAACATTACCTGTCAATATCACTTAATGTATAGGTGGTCAACTTAAATAATTATTGCCTGGAGTTTAGGCACAGTAGTTGTTTGGAGTGGTTGTTTGGACTGCCTTTTTGGCTATTTGGAGTCCTGCGCTGTCCATCTGAAAACACACAATTTAAGCTCTGCTCATTGGTGAATAGCTCTGAGAGTTGGGTTAGCTAATGTGCAGGTGGCCTAACAGCAACTTCAGTTGGCGTTATCGCTGTCACATCTTGCTGGCCATGAAAGGGAACTCCGAACATTGGTCAGGAACTATCATCATGCTCGCTGTACAGTTTGTCCAGCCACCTCCTTGACTGGCTGGAATCTTCCATTCTGGGGTCTAAGTTCAGTGGCGGGCGAGGCAGTGAGAGTGATTTTGCTCTGTGGAAGTTTGACCACGTGTGATCTTGCACTGTCCAGCTCATTACGTAGACATCCACAAGGAGCTCGGCGATTCTCACGGTGGGATGGGCAGGGAGTCACCATCCTAGCCTCATGTTACCTCATGGGGTTTGGAGGTCTGGGTGTCATATTTAAATGGCGCCCAGATAGCCTGCGCTATCTCTTCCACCTTTGCCCGGCCACTGCTCCACCCTTCCTCGCTATCCCTTCCTCCCTTCCTTGATCATCCTCCATGCAACTTCCACTGCCATCTCCTGGTCTCAAGCATAGTCTGGCATTTACAGATGCTACCAAAGAGGACAATGCAGCGGCAACTCACCGTTAATCTACCTCACCTGGCGCACACCACTTATGCGCAGTTGTGAATGTGAACTTTCTAATTTCAGTATGGCAGGGAACTTAATTTGGAGGGGGAACTTAATTCTGACAAGGTGGTCTTTTAATGAGCATGGCACTAAATTAAAATGTTCAGACAGCCGGTGCAGACACAATGGGCCGAATGGCCTCCTTCTACACCATAACAGTTCTGTGATTCTATGTATGTCATATTAATGCATCCAAAAAGGCTTTCCAACATCTGGAAGCTCAGCCCTCCTTTAACCCACCTTTAAAGTCCTGAGAACTTGATTGTTGAAGTTCATCCCACTATCAGGAAGCTGATTTTTGGTCTCCCGACACATTACGTTACCCTGCTCACCAAGGTTCCCAATGCTGGCGGGACTGGAAGGTTCCGTCCACTGAGTTCGGTGATACCCACTCTACCTCTGATACTTCAGAACACTGAGCATCTCTTTATTATCACTCATGCTAATTGTAAAGCCACATTATTTCTAGTGGTAGCACACCCCAAGGGCTGACTGGCTTCCTCTTTTCCTATATTCCTGCCAATTACTACTAGTGGGAAAATAGTGCAAATTTAGAAAAGGCCAATCCAAGCAATTGTTGAAACATAGCACAACCTGCTTTAAGAGATCATATGCCCATTAAGAGCACCCACCTCCGTTTTATAGGTAAGAAATTTGTATTTATGTGGAGCTTTTCATGGCCTCAGGATGTCCCAAAGCACTTCACAGTCAATTAAGTATTTTTGAAGTGTAGTCATTGTTTTAGGAAGCACAGCAGCCACACTTACACACAGCAAGATCCCATCACCAGCATCAGATCATTGTTTTTTTAGTGATGTTGGTTGAGGGTTAAATATCAGCCAGCTGGCTCCCTTTTGGAATAATGTGGGATTTCTTGCGTCCGCTTGAGAGGAGAGACGGCACCTCCAACAGTTTAGCACTCCTCTAGCGTCCCATAATCCCTGACTCAGAGCTGAGTCTTTGTTTGCCATATATCTGTCTCTAAAATCTTTCATAAAAATCATTTAGAAAATCATTTAGAGTTGCATGCTGTAAACGTGATATCTCAAGCACCGATCCCCAGTCACATAAAAATGCAGCACCCTTGTACAGTTACCCTTTTTTTTACATTTCAGTAAATTTACAATGGCAAACGCTTTGCTAAACTGGAAATGCTGAATGCCTATTCAGTTTTCTTCATCTACTATTACTTTGAAGAACTGTAATAGGTTTGTCAGATGTAAACGACCTTCCACAAAGTCATGCTGACTTCCTCTTGGTATCCCCTGTTTCTCTAGGCATTTAATTATTTGCTCATTGAGGACATCACTGATGTTTTACCCACTATGGGTGGCAGCCTCTCTGCCTTTATCTTTATGCCCCACTTCTAAAAAATATATAAATTGAGTTAGCTGATGAAATATTACTCAATAAGTGCATTCAATCCACCAGTTTTGCAACCACAGGCCACTGTGCTGAAGTGAAGATTAAAAAGAGAACTACACAAACTGTCCCAACAGATACATGTTTGGAGTAAAGCACGTCCTTGCTCTATTCAAATTGGATTTGGTTCTCGTAAAGTGACAATAAGAGTAGGATGACCCAACCGACAAGTAATCCCACGTTTTGCAGAAGGAATAGAATCCAAGGATTTTTGCTCTTTGCTCGCATCAACTCTGGGAGCTGAAGGAAAAGGGGAAATAAAATGAGAACTGTTTTCCAAACCAAGGTTATTGCCCCATGACCAACATAGTTAAATCGTGAAAACAGAATTACCTGGAAAAACTCAGCAGGTCTGGCAGCATCGGCGGAGAAGAAAAGAGTTGACGTTTCGAGTCCTCATGACCCTTCGACAGAACTTGCGTTCGAGTCCAAGAAAGAGTTGAAATATAAGCTGGTTTAAGGTGTGTGTGTGGGGGGCGGAGAGATAGAGAGACAAAGAGGTGGGGGGGGGGGGTGTGGTTGTAGGGACAAACAAACAGTGATAGAAGCAGATCATCAAAAGATGTCAACGACAATAGTACAATAGAACACATAGGTGTTAAAATTAAAGTTGGTGATATTATCTAAACGAATGTGCTAATTAAGAATGGATGGTAGGGCACTCAAGGTATAGCTCTAGTGGGGGTTTTTTTTTATATAATGGAAATAGGTGGGAAAAGGAAAATCTTTATAATTTATTGGAAAAAAAAGGGAAGGGGGAAACAGAAAGGGGGTGGGGATGGGGGAGGGAGCTTACAACCTAAAGTTGTTGAATTCAATATTCAGTCCGGAAGGCTGTAAAGTCCCTAGTCGGAAGATGAGGTGTTGTTCCTCCAGTTTGCATTGGGCTTCACTGGAACAATGCAGCAAGCCAAGGACAGACATGTGGGCAAGAGAGCAGGGTGGAGTGTTGAAATGGCAAGCGACAGGGAGGTTTGGGTCATTCTTACGGACAGACCGCAGGTGTTCTGCAAAGCGGTCGCCCAGTTTACGCTTGCCATTTCAACACTCCACCCTGCTCTCTTGCCCACATGTCTGTCCTTGGCTTGCTGCATTGTTCCAGTGAAGCCCAACGCAAACTGGAGGAACAACACCTCATCTTCCGACTAGGGACTTTACAGCCTTCCGGACTGAATATTGAATTCAACAACTTTAGGTCGTAAGCTCCCTCCCCCATCCCCACCCCCTTTCTGTTTCCCCCTTCCCTTTTTTTTTCCAATAAATTATAAAGATTTTCCTTTTCCCACCTATTTCCATTATATAAAAAAAAACCCCACTAGAGCTATACCTTGAGTGCCCTACCATCCATTCTTAATTAGCACATTCGTTTAGATAATATCACCAACTTTAATTTTAACACCTATGTGTTCTATTGTACTATTGTCGTTGACATCTTTTGATGATCTGCTTCTATCACTGTTTGTTTGTCCCTACAACCACACCACCCCCCTCCACCTCTTTGTCTCTCTATCTCTCCGCCCCCCACACACACACCTTAAACCAGCTTATATTTCGACTCTTTCTTGGACTCGAACGCAAGTTCTGTCGAAGGGTCATGAGGACTCGAAACGTCAACTCTTTTCTTCTCCGCCGATGCTGCCAGACCTGCTGAGTTTTTCCAGGTAATTCTGTTTTTGTTTTGGATTTCCAGCATCCGCAGTTTTTTTGTTTTTATTATTATTATAGTTAAAACGTGCATTGCCAGTTGAAAAGGCTGTTTTAAGGGTTGAACATCCATTCTTCATCCCCTTTTCTCATTTTTATATCTATCTAATGTAAAAATTTCTTTGCCAATGTGTACACTTTCCGTTATCACATGTCTTAGTTGCCATGTGTCATGATTTTTGTCATGTCTTGATACTTAGTGACACCTGGCTTGCCTTATATGTAAGCATTAATAATCCTGCAGTGCAGGTCTGCCAACAGTAGGTGTCACTGTTGTTCCCCTTCTTTATCTCCCAGCTGACCTTGGCTCCCAGGACAAGGGCCAGGATTTTATGGCCCCTCCCGCCCAGTGGGATATTACGTTCCTGTCAAACTGAATGGAGATTGAAATGGCTCGCTGCATCCACCGGGGTGGGGAAACGTGTTGCGGGGTAGGCTGTAAAATCCCGGCCAAGGTTTACTTTTCTTGTCAGGTTACGGCTTTACCCTGCCCTTTTCCTGCAGCCTGCCATTAGCTCCCTAACCCATTACCTGATCCTCCTCCTCTTCAGTCATATAGTCATTTAATTGTTTTTGTCCCACTACTTTCGCGATTCCAGCCTGTACTGGTCCTAACCCTGATCTTACAGTGCCTTGTTTTCTATTTCCTTAGACCATACTAGACATGTGGGTAGATGTAATGAGGAAAATTAGGTCACTAGAAGCAGGGCAAAAGGTTGTAGAGGGAACTAGAGAACTAGAAGGAGTGATCAGTGAGAAAGTGGGCCCCGTATCTCAGGAAGGATGTGCTGGCCCTGGAGAGGGTCCAGAGGAGGCTCACGAGAACAATCCCAGGAATGAAAGGCTTAACATATGAGGAACGTTTGAAGACTCTGGGTTTATACTCGATGGAGTTTAGAAGGATGAGGGGGGATCTGATTGAAACTTACAGAATACTGAAAGGCCTGGATAGAGTGGACGTGGAGAAGATGTTTCCATTAGTAGGAGAGACTAGGACCTGAGGGCACAGCCTCAGAGTAAAGGGAAAATCTTTTAGAACAGAGATGAGGAGAAACATCTTTAGCCAGAGAGTGGTGAATCTATGGAATTCATTGCCACAGAAGGCTGTGGAGGCCAGGTCATTGAGTGTATTTAAGACTGAGATAGATAGGTTCTTGATTGGTAAGGGGATCAAAGGTTACGGGGAGAAGGCGGGAGAATGGGGTTGAGAAACTTATCAGCCATGATTGAATGGCGGAGCAGACTCGATGGGCCGAATGGCCTAATTTCTGCTCCTATGTCTTATGGTCTTATCATAGCAGAAAGCGGGAGATCAGGCCAAAGAAAGAGAACAATGAAGGAGAGAAAACAATATGTGAGACAGGAAACATAAGAGAGACGAGGGATGGGGTGTGTGACTTGACAAAGATTAATGGAAAGAATAGTTTGCTGAAAGAATTTGAGAGATAGCTTTGGGAGAGAGGAAGATTGGTACAAACCATGAAGGAGGAACAGAAACACAAAATAATGTCAAACACAAAGGTCAGGCAGAAACAGAGAGAGAGAGAGAGATTTCAGATTCAAAAGAAGGATAAACATAGAGGAACAGGCATGAAAATTAAGAGATTAGAAGACCCCCTGTGAGTAATGTTAATGAGTATTTCCCCAAATGTTACAAGTCTGCGGTGGTGTAGCAATAATATGGTGGAAACAGAACAGAAACACGGGGCCTGCTCGCCGGTGCATTGAATGACACATGGTGATGTTGGGTGGGTGTCCCAACGTCACTGCGCGTCATTTAAATTGTCATCTTGATGGGTGCGCAGCCAGCGGAACTGTTAAAGTGTCTATTAAGGCCATTACAAAAGTAATTAAAGCTGTTAAGGATGCTGGCCGTCGGGGGGCAGGCGAAGAGCGGCCTTCGCACTTTTCATGAAACCTCATCCACGGGTGGGATGAAATTTCATGGAGGGTTTATTAATTACATTAAAAAAATTTTGAAAAAAATTAATGGACATGTCCCAGCTCATGTGACAGTTTCACATGAGGGGAGATGTCCTTAAAAAAAATTTTTCTTTTTGCCTTTATGACATTTTTCAAAACTTAAATTCATCTCCCTGAGGCAGCTCTTTCACGCGCATGTGCAAAAGAGCGCAGGCCCTGACTCAGGGAATCCTCCCCGCCCGCACAGGGAGCACTCAGCGTTTCTGGGTGTGCGTCACACTGGGCAGGCCTCAATTGGCCCACCCAGGTAAAATGGCAGCACACACCCGCTCGGGGACACCGATCGGGTTTGCACTCGCTCCCGCCGGCCCCCGCAAACCACCCCCCACCCACCCGACGGGGAGAAATTTCTGCCCATGGGGTCCAGTCTGCCCCACATTTCTCAATTCATTCAAGTTCATTCATTTCTCTGAATAGTTACATAAATTGTTCTGGATGTGATGCCAGAATTGAAATAAGTAGGTCCTATGTACTCTCCAGGTTTTGTCAAAAAGACTGCTATCTAGTACAGTTATGTACAATAAGTGAGTGGGCCTGTCACACTGGAGAGGGACACCTGCTGCAGCACCAGAATATAAGGGAAAAGCCTTAGAAGAGTCTCAAACACTATTTCGCTTAAGGTTGCCAACCCACTCTGGGGCCTTCAGCAACATAGAGTTTGGGGCTTATATGGGAGGAGAGGAGGCCACAACTCCTGGCATCCGCGACTTAGTGGGCTTGCTACTGTGACCCCAGAGAAAACCCAACCTTTATCCCATCAGTACCTGACATCAGTGGAAGGAGAAGCAGCCAGGCTTTACCTGGCCATTGCCATTTACATTAACCTACCAGCTGGAATGTGATGCGGAAGTTTAAGATTAGTGAGGCAGCATGATCTTCTTTCTTATTTCTACCACTGTCCAACCTGCTTTCAAGCAGGAATTGTGGAAAGAGATCTACATGTTGGGTTTAGCTCACTCCAAGGCCTAATAAGGGGGGAAGGCATCACCTGGTGTGACATCACCGAGTGTGAGATTAAGCTATTCAGGCTATAAGGGGTCATGTAATGTCTGCTGATTTACCAGATATCGGCTGGGTCAGTATTTTAGGTGTACATCCTTAATTACACATATTGTATTCACATTCAAACATGAGCAGCAATAATTATATAAAATGTTAATTCATAATGGTATATTTACCATATCTCCAAGAGCAACGTATAGGAAGAGTCCTGTCGCTACAGTAAATATCCATTGCTGTACTGCCTCATCTGTTGCAACTGCTAATGATATGTAGAGTCCAATAAAGGCAGTCAAGGCACTGGCAAAGTTCAGGAGAACAGCTTTCTTCATCGAAAGACCAGAGTGCAACAAAACTGCGAAATCACCTACAGTGCAAGGGAGGACAAACTCATTATTTTTGTCAAGAGAATCCATGAAAGTCTGCCTTCTGCTTCCCGGAAATTCAAAATAATTGCACCATTTTTACAGGTGCAGGAGCTGACTTTGAATGTATTCCTCAAATCTCACCATGAGCTGTGGAACGGTACATTGTTAGTTTGGTGCACAAATTATAGTGCAGCAGTGAGTGTGTGGCATCCTAGATACTTATGTATACATGTGCATAACAATATAGTTCCTAACTCTGAATTATATAACAATACAACGGTGATATACAATGATGGCATAACATTTTGTACCCTTTCATCGAATACACAAGCACCTTGGAACATTTCTTTAAGTGTGCTAAATCTCAGTGACATTCTTTGACTCGGAATGGGGTACCATTCGCTTTTTTGGCACAAATCATTCAGAATGTTGTTTCGGTTTCAGAAGGTAGGGGAGCGGGGGAGGAAAGGAGGAAAGAACAAATAGGAAGGTCTGAGATATGGTGGAAGGTAAGAGATATTAAATAGCCAAAGGAATGAGAGTTCAAGGCAAAAGGAGATGGTAAGGAACAAGTAAAGAAAATATGTGTTTAGGAGAAGTTTAAAAGGGATGGCAGGATTACCACCAATCCAAAAATAAAGGGGTCATAGATTATAATCAGATCTTTATTTTTGCTTAAAAACTGTTACATCTCTAAGCAGACCCAGTTCTGACAGTGGGTCACCAGCCTGAAACATTAACTATGTTTCTCTCTATAGACGCTGCCAGACCTGCTGAGTGTTTGCAGCATTGTCAGTTCTTATACCAAGTGAACTCTCCTGCTGTTCCTCAACTGAGATCTTTTACAATCGGCTGGGAGGGAAGATGGGACTGCTGCCTTGTATCCCAACTAAAAGACAGTACTGGACGAGGAGTGTCAGCCTAGGTATTTTACTCAGGTCTCAGAAATGAGACTATGAACCCACAAGCTTCTGACTCTGAGGCGAATGCTACCACTGAGCCGCTGCTGATACAACTGTTCTAGAATGGTAATGTAGAATAACAAAACCAGTCTCAGAATGGCAGGGAAAAGCTTCTGAATTTAAAAGGACCATTCCAGATAATAGCAGTAATAGTAGGGTTACGCAAACCATTTCAAAATAACAGGATGTACGACATATAAATTAATCTTTGGTGGTGCATTGGTTGGAGATTCAAACAATACTCATATTTAGCTACAATATCATAGGATATTATCTTAACTGCATAGATGTATTTTCTTTGTGCACTGGGCCAATGAATAGCAGCTTGTTTAAAGTACACACTTTAATGCTTATTGGAACATTATTCCTCTGTTCCAGTGCTGTTGACCCAGTGTTGCTAGGGATGACTTGAGAACCTTTGAAGGTGGGACTACAATAGAATGTCACAGAACGGCTGGTTGTAATGATAGCCTCCACATCTCCATGAATGAGTTTCAAATTTAACCTAATGGGAAGAGTTGAGTGGAATGAAAATGAGTCCCTTTGTTAAGAAAAAATGGCCGTACTTTCTGCTGCTCACAATCATACAGATCATGGAGTTGAATGTTTTTAATTTAAGAAAAGTGCATGACAGAGGAGCCAACAGTCATTTGGAATAGGTCACACACAAGGTTTTAGAAACAGGAAGATCCAAGATGTATAATGTGTAACAGTGGGGCAAAGGTACCTTCTACTGCTTTGAGGCACAATACACTGGTTACCCACTACATTAAATTCCAAATCTTGGTTTTGCTGATTTAACTGGTGTATGTGAGTAGGTAAGAAGCAAAGACTAGGTGCTTTGAAAGAGAGCAGAGTTGAAAATCTGAAGGTTCACTTTTAGCCACTCACGCTCCCATTAGTGGTCAGTCTGTAGGGACCTGAGAATTGCTAGCTATTTCACAGGAAATTCAAGAATAGGAATGGGTGGAAATACATCTTAAAGGAGTCTACAGAGTTTGAATCAGGACAATTGAATGATTCTGAGGAGCATTACTTTAATACCTATTACCACGCCCAAAAGGTATCTCTGCTTAGGTTGATTCCTGTGAAATACACCGTTGTGTTTTAAGTTTCTGTTTATTTCAGTGTAATAACAATATTATTGTTTCTAGCAAAGCACAAGGAACTACATGATGCTCCCCACATATCTATTTCCATTTAGTATTTAAACATTTATTACTTATTTTCCATTTTAGTATTTGAATTAGAAACGTGGAACCTCAACTTAGTGCTGCAATGGAGGAGTTTCTGGATAGGTAAACTAAGACCATCAGGAATACCTTTCTTATTCTAATTATCTTGTGATAATCGATAATTCTTGTAATAAATGTTAAAATCATATCTCTCAAGACTGAATTTTTCTTTTACAAAATGTAAGGACATGGCATGATCAGCTCGTCTGGATGCTATTCTACATTTTTTTGAAAGAAGGTCATAAGTTCACTTCGGAACTGTCAACACACAGGTCTCTTCCAAGAAATCACCAGACCTATATGGTATTTGAGAAGGAGTTGTTTGTTTGTTTTGAACTGCAAAGAAATTTTAATTAATGAAAAGTTGGAAGACCAAAAGGCAATCACATGGCAGAGACAAACCTTAAGTTTGAAACCTGTGGTTTTGCTTTCAGTCTCGTTGGGGAACAAACTGGGGAAGAAAGGCCACCCTAGCTGGCTCCCTCTCTCCACCTTGCCTAAAATTGTGTGAGACTATCAACCTGCAGCCAGAGAACCCTCATCTGAGTGTAACTAGTCTGTGTTTGGACCTGCAAAGCTGAGACCAGTTGGTGAGAACTTCCAGACATCCACCGGGACCAGCGCCCATCTTCACGTAAGGGAACTCCAGGTCGACAGCATTAAGACCCTGCGGATTTTATCCTTTATTCTGGGTACTAGAAGTATAGGTACACAATTGGCCACTCGGTATGAAGATTAAACACTTAGGTTAATGGTACGGCCTGTGAAGCAGTGGTGCTTGATAGGTCAGGTACTCCTCCCATTCCGCTTGTAACATAAAGAATGTTCATAAATCCATACCCATTTCATGAGGAAGTTCATGGCATAAGACCGCAAGCGTTGTGGCAAGTCCTGCCTTCCAGGAGACAGAGAAGGCTACTCCTAGAGCCAGCCCATCTGCAAAGTTATGGATACCATCACCAATCACTATCATATATGGAAGCACCCTCAACCCTGTGGGGAAAGAAAAGTCAACATGTGATGTGTACCTTCAAACATTCAATTATGATTTATTTAAATTGCACATTTATTCCACTTGATTCATTACTTCTTTCAGTAGCAGGATTTTCTAATAGCTGAGAGATTGTAGCTGGGAGGTCCAATAAACATTTAAGGGGATGCTTGTCGGATTTTAAGGGTGAGTGGATAAAAGTTTCCTCCGTATCATTGTGTTCTTTTCACAGATTGGTATATTTGGTAAATAATGCAAAGTAGCTCTGGATATAAACAGTTTTACATAGCTCACCGAAAGTGCACTCATACAGACAGAGCACAGAGAATGGACAAGTATGCCAAATGGCATGCTTTTATGTTGTAATCTCTATGTAATTTTATATAAATTCTACTGCCTGAGATTACTATCACTCTGACTTTCAAGTCAGAGATGTCTGAAAATAATTAAAACAAACGTCCTGAATTTCCTCTGACCTTATTCCTCTGTCTTGCCATAACTTTGTGGGAATTCTGAAGCAAGTCTGGTGAAGTTATGGTGACACAGTGGCAGTAAGACTGAGGCCATTTAAATTCAATATGTTGTCGATCTGATAAAATTGAAATTTTTCCATTTTTTATGCCTTTTATGCAATCTAACCTTTATTGGAATGTTGACAGGAATCAGTTTCCAGGGATGCTTCAGAGGCTGTCTAAACATGGAAACAGTAACAAGTGGTTATTATCTAGCTGGAATACAAGGGAAAAGAGGAAATTAAAGAAACATGAAAAATAAAAAAGGGAAGGTTCAAAGAAAAGAAAAGGGGAACAAGACATTGAGAAGAAAAGATGGGAAAGAATTATCTTCATGATGGTGGAGTTCATTGGGATCAAATTTTACCTGTCCCTCCTTATCTGACCCGCAACACAATTCATCCTTCCAGGTTGGGATACATTAACTAGGCATAGCAAGACTCCGGAAGCCAGCGTTGCAACACCGGTTGAGGCTGAGACCAAGTCCTTCAGCGCACATTGGGAGGAAAGAAAATGCCTGCAAGGCTCTCCCTCCTTTGGGGTCCTGCCACTTTCTAAACTTCAGCCTGAGCAACACCAGTAATTGAAGTGGAAAGAAGAAAAATTCATTTTAGCTCTGTCACCCCTCTTCCCCCAACCACCAGCACCATTTGTGTGCAGTAGGCAGGAAAATTGCAGTCAGCAGCAGTCCTGAAAGGGGTTCAGGGAAGGGCACGGCCTTAACATCCAAATTTGCAGCATCCCCACCAAGATTTATGGGTAAAGGGGAACCAGTAGATGTATGTATTTGGATCCAAAAGGTATTTGATAAGATACCACATAAAAGGATAACTACACAAAATAAGAGTTCCTGGTATGGGGGTAATATATGGATAGAGGATTGGTTAACAGGAAACAGACAGCCAGCATAAATGGGTCACTTTCAGGCCGGTAAACTAACTAGTTGGACAATTAGTGAGCAGGGGACTCAACTATTTACCATCTATACTAATAACTTGGAGGAAGGGACAGCCATTTTTGCTGACAATACAAAGATAGGTGGGAAAGCAAATTGTGAGGAGGGCAAAAGGAGTCTGCAAAGGGATAGCGATTGATTAGTGAATGGGGGAAAATGTGAGGTTATCCGCTTTGGTAGGAAGAATAGAAAAACAAAATAAATGCAAAGAGACTACAGAATGCCGTGGTATGGGGAGATCTGGCATTCTTTGTACCTGAGTCATAAAAGGTTAGCATGCAGGTGCAGCAAGTAATTAGGAATGTTGGCTTTTATTGCAAGGAGAGTGGAATATAAAAGTAGAGAGTCTTGATACAATCATACAGGGTGAGACTGCATCTGAAGTACAGTGTACAGATTTGGTCTCCTTACTTAATGAGGGATATGCTCGTATTTAAGGCTGTTCAGAGAAGGTTCACCGGGTTGATTCATGGGATGAAGGGGTTGTCTTAAGGGGAAAGGTTGAACAGATTGGGCCTATACTCGTTGGAGCTTCGAAGTATGAGAAGTAATCTTATTGTAACATATAAGATTCTGAGGGGGCTTGACAGTGTAGATGCTGAGAGACTGTTTCCCCTTGTGGGGAAATATAGAACTAGGAGGCATAGTTTAAAAATAAAAGGCCTCCCATTTAAAATAGAGATGAGAAGGAATTTGTTCTCTCAGAGGATCGTTAATCCTGGGAATTCTCTTCCCTGGAAGGCAGTGGAGGTTGGGTTATTGAATATATTCAAAGCTGAGTTAGACAGATTTTTTGATCTAAAATGGAGTCAAGGGTTATCGGGGGTGGAGTAATGGGGAAAGTGGTGGTAAGTGGAGTTGAGGCCAGATCAGTAATGATCTTATTGAATGATGGAGTAGGCACAAGGAGCCATGTGGCCTACCTCGACTCCTATTTCCTTTGTGTCCATTATCTCATCTGATCAAGGAGGACAGTTTATCCCAAGTTAGTGAGCGAGAAAGAAAGCAATGGGGAGATAGAAAATCACTGGCTAGAGTTTCAGTGTCGGTCTCCTTGCAACACCTACCAGTTCCACCTGGGATATTGTTTGCTTTTTCTTCTGTTTGTTCTTTTGCCCTTCTTTAAATGCCTGAAGGGCCAGCACATGGTCACAGTGATGGTCATCGTGTTCGTCCTGCAACCAGATACAGAAGACCATGAAACCCAGGGTCTGGAATTCAGCACAGCACAGTTGTATCATGCACTGCATGCCGTATTGTTTGAATTCAGGGAGCTCCATAATTCTCAGGATTACTTTTACTAATATCCCAGTTACTATTGGGATCATTTATAGCCTTGCCTTCTTCCTGCTACAGTCAGATAGTTTTCAGTACCCAAGCTAGCGTCACTGAGCAACTATTTGCTGATTTAACACGTCCTCTCTTGTTTCCAGCTGTGTTGGGGCCACACTTTGCAAATCTTCGCCATTCAGTTAGGTCTCTCAGTAAACAAAATACAGAACAGTATTCAATTGTCGCTTCAAGATTTGTTTTACCACGTCTGTGATTGCAGGGAATGTTTCTCCATATAACACAAGGAACAGATATCCAGAGACACCTCAACCAGGGAAATTTCCTCAGGGTGTCTAGTGTGAAGAATCAGTACTTATTCATTAGTACCCTGGGTGAAATCCTGTTCAATTTCTGCAAACCTTCACCATATATTAGTTCCATGAAGGATTGAGAATAGTGAAATAAGAACAGAAAATGCTGGAAAAACTCAGCATGCCTGGCAACATCTACGGAGAGAGAAACAGTTAACATTTTGAGCCCCTATGACTATAGAAATGTAATGGATTTTATACTGTATAAGAGGGGGCTGAACAGGTGGAGCAAGATAGAAGGTCAGGGATAAGTGGGAGCTAAGGAGAGATTGACAAAGATGCCATGGACACAAGACAAAGGGAGCATTAATGGTAGTGATATAGACTAAAGGAGGTGCTAATAGAATTACTGGATTGTTGTTTAAAAAAAACCCATCTGATTCACTAATGTCGTTCATGGAAGGAAATCTGCTGTCCTTACCTGTCTGGCCTAATTATGACTCCAGACCTACAGAAATATGGTTGACTCTTAATGGTCTCTGAAATGGTTTATTAAACCATTCAATTGTATCAAACTGCAACAGAAAGTTGAGGTGTCAAGTGCTTAACGCTTCTACTGTGGATACTTTAAAGGCCTATTTGACACATTTGTAGGGTTGTAAGAACACCAGATGTTTCATGTCTGTGAGAGACTTAGGCCTCACCCTGTATAATTTTTTAAAATAAAAATATATAGAGATATGCTCATTGCTATCTCTAACAATTTCAAATTTGACAAAGACCTAAAATGGCTGAATCTACGTCTGTGTGTGACCCTGAACAAAAGGAATTACCTGGCAGTATCGGAGAAACTCACACCTCGTTATCCCTGAAGCAACACTAATGAACCCTCTCACGATGGCCTGCACAGACCAAATTCAGAGAGAGCTATACAAAGGCCATCTGTATTTCATAACCCAGACTAGCCAACCAGAACCTACTCATCTAAGACAAAGGGTCCCGCAACCTTCCTTTCAGTTCTTAATGGTTGAGACATTTAACAATCTCGGGGACCCAGACGAGGGATACAAACGCTTTGTCAAAGACAGTGTGAAGAGGTGGGACTCATGTGACATGGCCTTTTGGTTTGTGGAACCACTAATATTGTCTTGTGGAACTGCAAAGTTTGGCCACAGCTCCTGATGGTGCTGCCACTACTCGAGAGCTGCCAGCCTCTCGTTGGTTGGCAGCTACCTGAGGTGGGGCTTCACTTAGCTAGGTGCAAATCAATTAAGGGTCGATTGGCTGTTAAATGTCTGTGGAGCAGACATTGGGTGTGGGCTGGCTCGACCCCTCCCCCACCTTGACTTTTTAGTCAGGGGACAGGGACCATGACATCCTATTAAATCCAGTGTATCGTGATTAGCAAGCTTATAAAAATAAGTACTGATGGAAATGATCCTCCTTCAGGGATATATAAAATGAATTATGGTGTTAAAAGTGAACCAGGAGTTTTCAGTTAATCACTTTTGACGGGTCATGGAAAATTGAACAGGATTTCCTTTGAACATTTACATGTTGTTAATCACCCCTTAAGGTAATTCGGAAAGCTATAGTTGGTAACTCTGCAAATTGTGCAAAAGAGAAAGGCGATTTGGGCCTATACTCAGATTGTACATATTTTTTTTAGAATGAAAAATACTTACATCATCATCTTTAACTAATATGTTGAATAACTTCTCCAACAGGAAGAAAACATAGATCCCTCCAAGAACAGCCAGCAGCTTCCAGGTGTGAGGGGATGTGTGGCCTTCAGTGTGAGAATGTAAGTCAAGTAACTGAAACAAAGATACAAAGGAGATTTTTCTTTAGATATTACATCGATTTAGATTCTAAAGCATAAAGACAGCCCATTCAGCTCAGCAGCCATTTATCGCACACAAGTTTCCCCTACCAGCCCTCTTTTTCTAATCCTATCATCATATCCAGGAGGTCTTGTGATGCAGTGGGTAGCATCCCTACCTCTGAGCCAGAAGCTCTGGGTTCCAGTCCCACACCTAGACTTGATGGCCAAGGAAGGTGCGTTTATAACACGGCCAAACGGGCTGAGTATCGACCTGCAAATCCTTCCTACTTGGGTCAATGGCAGGCAGTGAGAACGGGAAATATTCCTGGTCAGCCATGTGATAGAAAGAACGTTGGAGCCTCTACCATGACTATCCATAAGTCCAGGCTACAACATGCGTGTAGAAGTGTATGTTGCCACAGCAACTCAGACTCGCTGAGTGAATTGTAACACGCCATTAGCATATCTTTCTATTTCTTTTTCCCTTATGGGCTCATCTAGTTCCCTTTAACTGCAATTATTCTAATCGCCTCATCAATCCCCAGGGATTAAGTTAACTTTCCAAGTTACCCTCTTTGGCTAAGGAAATTTCTGAATCCCCTATTAGATTTATTGATGACTAACTTATTTCTGTGTTTATAAAAATAAAATGGCTTGAGAGATAGAATTTAAATGCTGTTTATGGAACTGATCTAACTTAAGCGACGCAAAGTCATACCAGGATCACGTTAAATGTATCCCTGGTACTGTGTTCCATTTGTCCGTCCCTGCTTTCCTGAAAGTACTCATTCATACTGGGGTACCAGACATTGGCTTACAGTCCTCTGTCACTTGGCTCACAGACGCTTTTTTTTCATGAATGGGGCTAGCTAGTAAATGTTGTCAGGTTATTTAGCCATGAATAGTATCAGGCCAAACCTCAAGCCTTGTCTCATTCAATGTCCACTATAACACACTTGCCAGCAGAGATCACTAAGATTGTGAGAGATGCTATTATGTCCCACAGTTAGTGCTTTTAAAAAATGATCAGTAAGTTAACTGCAGCATTGTCCATGGGCAGTAGGTTGTAGGTATTTTTGTTGCCTGTAATATGGTGATGGAGTTAGTCATAGAGTCATGGAGGTCTACAGCACAGAAAAAGGCCCTTCGGCCCATCAAGTCTGCGCTGGTCAAACAAGTACCTAACTATTCTAATCCCATTTTCCAGCACTAGGCCCATAGCCTTGTATGCCATGGCATCGCAAGTGCACATCCCAATATTTCTTAAATGTTATGAGGGTTTCTGCCTCTACCACCCTTTCAGGCAGTTGGAAAAATCTTCAGAAAATAACATACTGGTCTGAAACTGCAATAACATTGAAAAGGGCAACTGTTTTCTTACAGGATTTCCATTCTATATGCTGATTGAACACTGATCCGCTGAACTGAACTGAACCTGTTTCAGGCAAGGCGGAGATAACCTCATATAAAAGGGAGGTAAAATATAACATTCATCAGGGCCAGAGCGAACCAGTTCTCATTGCTTAAGGGATCAGAGAAGATTTTTTCCAGAATTTTTTTTCCCCTTATGAGCTTGGTTTTCTAGCTGATCTTTATTTTGCCTAACACCTTCAGGTGGTGATGGGAGTGTATATATTGTGATGCACAAGGCCTCACAATTATGTAGATGGACCAGTAGATCCTATCTTGTCTGTTACATTTTGTAATGTTTACATAGGCAATTTCAATGTTAAATATCGACACAAAAATGTAATCCAAAATTGTGACAACTGGAATTTAAATAGGAAATGCATAAATACCTGAGATTTTTAATAACAGAAAGACAGCCACACTTTCCCATTTCTTTCATCCAGTCAAATAAGTTCCATGTTGATGCAATTTAATTTAAAGCATTCTTTTGTTTGTAATATACAAAATATTGTGATAAAAAGTGTGTTTACCGAGGGTATGAGATGTAACACAGCATCACCAGTTAGTGACCCCACTGCCAGACTGATGAAGGTTTGTATGACATACTGATATGCATTAGTGCAGGAGGTAAACAGCACTATCACAATCCCAAACACGGCACAAAGACTCACAACCAATGTTGCAATCGATCCGTAAATGTATCCTGGGAAAAAAAAGGAGGCATTTTAACAATAACAAAATTAAACATTTGTTGTTTCTACTATTGAAGGTACAAGGTATTAAGGTACTTTTTGGATCTCTCCACAGCATACACCATCCTCATACCAAATGAGCAGGCTAATTTCAGGCTTCAGACCCACCCTTTAAGAAAGCCAATGGCAAGCAAGAGTGCAGCGCTAATGAGTTGCTAACCCTGTGATTGGGCTGGCAACTCTTGGGAGCAGGTGGCCATCCTGCACAAGATGGCAACCCTGGCACCAGTTTATTCATGAGCTGCCGTCTGTAAAATCAAGAGGGTAGTCCCACCAGCCAGCCCTACATGTTGCCAACATACATTTCCAGCCATTATCAAGACTCTAACATTTGTTTGGGAAAATTCTGCTCTATGTCACCGCCACCGCCGCCCCCCCCCCCCCCCCCCCCGCCCCCCTCCCACCCGACTGTCCAGCACCCCCTCAGTACCGCATTGCGGTGCCAGACTAGATTGTTTGCTCAGGTCTCTAGAGTGGGACTTGCAGCCACAACCCTCTGGCTCAAAGGTGAAAGAGTTACCACAGAGCCACAGCTGAGAACAAACAATCCAGATATAGAATCCAATATAGAACACTGATATTAGCATTTGCTGCAGATACACATCATATGCTGAAGAATCTTACTTTCAGCAACGGTCAGCTGAAATTTGTTATGTGTTGCAACTTGGTGGTTTCTGGTGCAGGCCTGGCTCAGAAGTTGCTGGATTAACGCAGGACTCAGCTGAACAAAGTCATGGCGGGAAATCGTTGCACTGATTGGAACGTGATAGATCGTCATTATTTCACTGGAGCTAAAGCATTTCTGCAAACAAAATGCAAGGGGAAAAAAGAGCATGTCAGTCCTTATTCTAAATTGAGTTTATAGGCTTCCTGTAATTGTTTGAGCAAGTTTGTGGAGAGCAGCCTTGAGGCAGCGACCCAACAAGGAGGGAATTTTTCATGACAGGTAAATGCGACTCATCGCATAGTAGTGCAGAAGTTGAGTTTTGCTAAAAAGGAGATATTCTGCAAAACCTTTTCACCTTGCACTCATCAGGACGGATGCAAAAATACCAAATTTCATACGAACAAGAAGCAGGAGTAGGCCATTCAGCCCCTCAGCCTACTCCGCCATTTAATAAGATCACGGCTGAACTGATAGTAACTTTAAATGTGCATCCTACCTTCCGCCAATAACGTATTACCCCCTTGCTTACCAAGAATCTATCCACCTCTGTCTTAAAAATATTCAAAGACTCTGCTTCCACCACCTTTTCAGGAAGAGAGTTCCAAAGATTCATGACCATCTGAGTGAAACAATCTTGCCTCATCTGTTTTAAATGGGTGACCCCTTATTTTTAAACAGTGACCCCCTAGCTCTAGATTCTCCCACAAAAGGAAACACCCTCTCCACGTCCACCCTGTCAAGACCCCTCAGGATCTTGTACGTTTCAATCAAGTCGCCTCTTACTCTTCTAAACCCTAGCCGATGCAAGCCTCGTCTGTCCAACCTTTCCTCATAAGATAACCCACCCATTCAAGGTATTAGTGTGGTACTCCTTCTCTGAACTGCTTCCAACACATTTACATCCTTCTTTAAATAAGGTGACCAATACTGTATACAGTAATCCAAATGTGGTCTCACCAATCTGTACAACTGAAGCATAACCTCCCTACTTTTGTATTCAATTCCCCTTGCAATAAATGATAACATTTTATTAGTTTTCCTAATTATTTGCTGTACATGCATACTAGCCTTTTGTGATTCATGCCACAGGACATCCAGATCCCTCTGCACCTCAGAGCTCTGAAATCTCTCACCATTTAGCTAATATGCTTCCCTTTTATTCTTCTTGCCAAAATGGACAATTTCACATCTTCCCACATTAAACTCCATCTGTTAGATCTTTGCCCATTCACTTAACCTATCTATATCTGATTTGGTAAGGTGCCACATCAAAGGTTATTACAGAAAATAAAAGTGCATGGTGATAAAAAAAGCAGAGTATTACTTAAATGGAGAACAGCTGCATAAGTCTGAGGTGCAGAGGGATCTAGGTGTTTTAGTACATGAGCCACAAAAAGTTAGTATGCAGGTACAACAAGTAATTAAGAAGGCTAATGGAATGCTATCCTTTATTAAGAGAGGGATTGAACATAAAAGTAAGGATGTTATGCTCCAGTTATATGGTGCATTGGTGAGACCGCACCTCAAAAAGTGTGCGCAGCTTTGGTCTCCTTATTTAAGGAAGGACGTAAATGCATTGGAGGCAGTTCAGAGGAGGTTTACTAGATTGATGCCTGGAATGAGTGGGTTACCTTATGAGGAAAGGTTGGACAGACTGGGCTTGTTTCCACTGGAGTTTAGAAGGGTGAGGGGTGATTTGATTGAAGTATACAAGATCCTGAACAGCCTTGACAAGTTGGACGTAGAAAGGGTGTTTCCTTTTGTGGGTGAGTCCAGAACCAGGGGGCACTGTTTTAAAATTAGGGGTTGCCCTTTTAGGACAGAAATGAGGAGAAATTTTTTTCTCTCATTGGGTTATGTGACTTTGGAACTCTGCCTCACAAGGCAGTGGAGGTGGGGTCATTGAATATTTTTAAGGCAGAGGGAGATAGATTCTTGTTCGGCAAGGGAATCAAAGGTTATTGGGGATAAATTGGAATGTGTAATTCGAAACACAAGAAGGTCAGCCGTGATCTTATTGAATGGTGGAGCAGGCTCAAGGGGCCGAATGATCTACTCCTGTTCCTATTTCTTATGTTCTTATTTTTGTAGCTTCCTTATGTCCTCTTCACAACTTATTTTCCTACCTACCTTTGTGTCATCAGCAAATTTGGCAACCATCCCTTCAATCTCTTCATCCAAGTCATTTATATAAATTGTAAATAGTTGAGGTCCCAGCACTGATCCCTGTGGCACGCCACTTGTTGCATCTTGCCAACCTGAAAAAGACCCATTTATGCCTACTTTCTGCTTCCTGTTATCTAGCCAATCTTCTATCCGTGTCAATATGTTACCACCTATACCATTTTCCGCAAAGGAAGCAACAACTTATACTGCATGAGAAAAGTGTGCTGATTGGTTAGCAAGTCGACTCTGATTGGCCAAGGAATTGCTATGGAGAATGCACCAGGGAACTATTGTCCCCTATGCTTTTTGGCATTCTTGTGTCTATCCTGATGAGTGCAACATGAAAAGCTTTGACAGCATGTTTCTTTTCAACAATACACAGGTGAATACCGTAAGAATATATGAGTTGACCATTCAGCCCCTCCAGTCTCTTCTGTCATTCCGTCAGCTCAGGGGTGATCAATATCAGAATGTTATCAAACCAGCTTGGTTCCAGAACCCTTGCTTCCCTTGCTTAACTTAAATCTATCAATCTCAGTTTTGACATTTTCAATTGAACACCAGTAACAACAACTTTTTTTGAGGAGAGAATTCCAGATTTGTATTACTCTCCATGTGAAGGAGTGTTTCTTGACATCATCTCTAAATGACTGAACTCAAACTTTAATGTTGAACCCCTTGTACTGTACTTATTCTGTGAGAGAAAGTAGTTTCTTTGTATTTACCCGATCGACTCCATTAACCAGTGGTTGCAGGGTTTATTTTTCTACCAGCTTCAGTATATTTATTGCACTGTTTATGGTGCCAGCCCTTTACCTCTCCAGATAAGGAAAACATTGACTGACATCTTTAATTTCTGAAATGCTATCTTAAGTTCATAAAATAATAAAACATTGTGCTGCCCTCTGGTTAGTTCATCCGCCACTGGTTGCTGACTCAAGCCAAATTCTCCATGTAACATAATAAAGCTTGATACAGACTACATTGTAAATTGCAGTACTGTTTGCCCCTTGAACCTAAGGGGCCTGAAATTTCTCTTAGCTTACATGGAACAGAATGTATTAAGCGTGAGTTAATTTTTTTCTTCCTGCTTTTAAAAATGAGCTCTACCTCTGTACTCTGTTCCCTCACTGCAGGATTAGAGGTGTGCTTGCTTTTGCACAATCAGATTATACCTACCCTGATGCAGTTTACTAAGCTGCTGTCTGTTTCTTAAACAGCCCAGATGAATGAAAGAAACAGAGTTAACATTTTAAGTCCGATATAACCCTTCTTCAGAACTGAAGAGAGGTAGAAATGTGATGGGATAAAATCAAAATACTGCGGATGCTGGAAATCTGAAATAAAAACTGAAAATGCTGCAAAAACTCAGCAGGTCTGGCAGCATCGGTGGAGAGAGAAACAGAGTTAATGTTTCGAGTCCGTATGACTCTTCAGAGAAATGCGATGGGTTTAATGCTGTTGACAAAAGGGGAAGCAGCAGGTGGAACAGAAGAGAAAGGTCAGTGATAGGTTAGAGAGCAGGAGAGATTAAATGATGAAGATGTAATGGAATACAAGGCAAAGAGTGACAATGGTAGCATTAAAGACACAAAGCATTAGTACAGAGTAGGTGTTAATAGCAGAATAAAAGTTAGTGCTGTCTGAAAGCAAAAAACATGAGAACAAGATACAGACTGGCATTTGGGGGGGGGGGTAAATAATCAAAATGGAGGACAAAGTTCATGATCTGAAGTTGTTGGATTCAATGTTCAGTCCAGAACGGTGTTAAGTGCCTAATCAGAAGATGGGGTGCTGTTCCTTCAGCTTGCGTTCGGCTTCACTAGAACATTGTAGCAGGCCGAGGACAGAAATGTGAGCGTGAGAGCAAGTTGGTGAATTAAAATGGTAAGTGACAGGAAGGTGCCAGGGTCATGCTTACAGACTGAGCAAAGATGTTCCACAAAGCGGTCACCTAGTCTGCGTTTGGTCTCCCAAATGTAGAGGAGACTCCATTATTGTGAGCAGTGACCACAGTAGAGTGGCACGTTCTGTTTTTACTTCATATTTCCAGCATCCACAGTACTTTGCTTTTATTTCAGATGAATGAAACTTTACCCACACTGCTGTGTAGCGTACCTTTAAAACTTAGGTTGAGGTAAAACTAGGAAACTGAATGGAGGTAATTTTTAAATATCAGCAGCAAGCTGGTGGGTCAGATCACATGCCAGTTGGAGAAATAACCCCCAAACCCTTTGGTTGTTGCAAACTTTTAAATTTTTTTGAAACAAGATGTACCGATAAATGCAATAATGAGATAAGTGAGCATGTTCTAAGAAATGCAAGGTTTTGTTTAAAAATGGCAAATCAAAGTTATGGAAGGCCTGTTCAAATTCAGTAATCGTGATGGCAATATCCTTTGAATTTACATTAGTGGTGGCTGGCTCGTTCAGTAATACATTAAAATGAATCTGTACACTAACATAAGCAATGACTGCTTACTACAGCAATCTTTGTTCTGAGACCAGTGAGTACATCATAGAGAGCAGCAAGCTATGTATATTCACTATCTTTCCCCTTGCATAGAGCTCATTTGATGTCTACATAAGCAATTCCAGCAGAGTGGATAGTGATCGGAGTGAAAATACTGACTAAATTTTCTTCTCCTCAACCTTGGGACATGGGGTAAATGTAGCACCCCTTAGTCACTGCCTTGGCTCAGGTCTTGTCAGATATTAAAACTGGAACTTTCTTGGTCCACATATCTCATGTACTGAGTAGGTAACCCAGGGGCAGCTGAGTGACCCTGATATGCCTGATTTCAAAGAAATGTGGAATCAACCCACTGAACCCTGAAACAGCTTGTTCTAGGTTTCCTGACTGACCTGTAATAGTAATTGATAAAGAGAATGATTTAAAGGAGTGTAACATTACCATGCCCCAGCTATTGGTGGTCATGTTGGCATCCTCCTTCCCCAGACTTTTAGATGGCACATTCTTGTGATCCTGCTCATCATGGTGCTCATGCTCGTGGTCATGAGCCGCAGAAACCTCATCTTTATTCTGAGACAGACCAATTTTATTCATCAAGTCTTCAAGATCTGAAATGAAAGAAAGAAAGACTTGCATTTATATAGCAGCTTCCACACCTCTTAAAGCACGTTGTTTTTTTTTCTTCATTTCTTTTATGGCCAGCATTTGTTGCCCATCCCTAATTGCCCTTGAACTGACCTTTCTAGGTCACTTCAGAGGGCAGTTAAGAGTCAACCACATTGCTGTGGGCCTGGAGTCACATGTAGGCCAGATCAGGTGAGGTTGGCAGATTTCCTTCCCTAAAGGACAGTAGTGAACCAGATGGGTTTTTACAACAATTGATGATAGTTTCATGGTCACCATTACTGAGACTAGCTTTATATTCCAGATTTATTAACCGTGGTGGAGATTTGAACCTATGTCCCCATTAGCCTGGGTGTCTGGGTTTCTAGTCCAGTGATATTACCACTATGCCACCACCTCCCCCATTCAATTTTACCTGATGTAATCATAAAAGCATAAGAAAAAGCAGGATTAGGCTATTCAGCACCTCACACCTGCTCTTCCAATTAAATGATATGCCTCAACTACCTCAACTTCACCTCCCACACTATCTACATATCCCTTGTTCCCATATCCCTAATAATAGACTCTAGCATTTTCCCTACTACTGATGTGAGGCTATCTAGCCCATAGTTCTCTGTTTTTGCTTTCTTGAATAACAAGATTAAATTTTCTACTTTCCAATCTGTGGGGACCATTCTAAATCTAGAGAAATCTGGAAGATCAACATCAGTGCAACCACTACCTCTGCAGCAACCTCTTGTAAAACCCTAGGATGTTATTATCAGGCCAGAGAATTTGTCAGCTTTTATTCCCATTACTTCCTCTAGTACCACCTTTAAATATTAATTTCTCACTAGCATCTTTGTTCCCTAAGTTTTTCAGAATGATTTTTATGTCTTTTTTTAAAAAAAAAAATTTTTCATGGGTTATGGGCATCATTGGCTAGGCCACCATTTATTGCCCGTTCATAATTGCCCTTGAGAAGGTGTTGGTGAGCCACCTTCATGAACCAATGCAGTCCATGTGTTGTAGGTACACCCACAGTGCTGTTCGGGAGGGAGTTCCAGGACTTTTCCCCAGCGACAGTGAAGGAACGGTGATATATTTCCAAGTCAGGATGGTGAGTGGCTTAGAGGGGAACTTGCAGACGTGGTGGTGCTCCCTTGTGTCTGCTACCCTTGTCCTTCTAGGTGGTAGAGGTTTGGAAGGTGCTGTCGCAAGAGGCTTGATGAGTTGCTTCAGTGCACCTCGTAGATGGTACACACTGCGGTCACTGTGTGTCAGTTGTGGAGGGAGTAAATGTTGAAGGTGGGGGATGGGGTGCCAATCAAGCGAGCTGCTTTGTCATGGATGGTGTCGAGGTTTTTGAGTGTTGTTGGAGCTGCATTCATCCAGGTGAGTGGCAGGTATTCATCATGCGGTGATGACAGATACAAAATATGTCCTTGTTCCCTGTTATAATTTCTCTTGCTTCCTCCTGTAGGCGAGCCATGTTTACTTTTACTAACGTCTTCCCTTTAACATACCTATGTACAATCTGCTTTTATGTCTCTTGCTAGGCAAAATGTAATGTAGGAAATGTGGCAATCAAAATTGTAAAAAGCAAGGTCCAAAACCAATAACAAGATAAAGGATCAAATAAACATTTTAGTGATGAGTTTTCCAGGTAATTCTGTTCTTGTTTTGGATTTCCAGCATCCGCAGTTTTTTTGTTTTTAACATTTTAGTGATGTTGGTTGAGGGCTAAGTATTGAACAGGATAAGAAATGTCAATGTATTATTTAAGGAACTGGGAATGGAAGTCGATGCTAAATAATGAAACCATGGCACTTAGAAATGGTTGGACATCTTAACCATTTAATTTTGAATGTATCGCTACTCCAGTTATGTATCAATATAATTACAGCATGCATCTAGAGGACCAAATGTTTTAACTTTGCAAATCAATTTTTACTTGCAAATAGAAGTCATATTATCCCCCGAAAAAGGAACTTCTTTATCTCAAAATTCCAACACCTCCCATCAGATTAGAGATGGGAAACAAATGCTGGACTTGCCAGTGATGCTCATATCCCATGAATGAATAAAGAGAAAGCTCAGCAAAATGAGGGGAGTGTATCATCCCTGAAAAGATTTCTGTAGGCAGCCAATGGAATAGCTTCAACTGAGCCAGGTATAATGCACAGTTTTAACTAGGCTGTCCCATCCTCCCCCATTCTCATTCCCCTTCCCTTCAAATGGCAGCCAAGTCACAGTAGTCAGAATACCACTTGCAGATGGTTTAACTTATATAATTCTAAAATCTTGCAGCATAGAAGAAGGTCCTTCATCTCATTGTGCCTATGCTGGCTCTTTGTCTCCCAGACCCCTGTTGTTTCACCCTCCAAATGTTTCATTTTTGATTATTTATCCTATATTCCTTTTTAAATGTTATTGTTGAACTTTTTTTGCTTACTCTTATTTGTGTTACATTTTCAAAATCAATGATTCTACTGCCAAATGGAGAATATAATTTCAGTGCTACTGAATTTAGTTAATCATAAAACATTGGAAATTAATTTTAGTTCTCTTGACCAGAGAGTACCAGTATACGTGTCAGAAACTCTCAAGCCTGGTATAGCACAACTGAAATAGGAGTCAACAGAAAACAAAATAGAGGGAAGGTTAAACAAAAGCAGGAAAGTTGCGAAGGAAGTTAAGAGCCCGAAATATCAGACACAATTTTAAACCTGCCTGCCCGTCAAGAACAGATTGGGTAGGTGGTTAAAATGACTACCCGCTGTGCACTTGCTGCATCAACGAGACAGCCATATTAATTGCCAGGCTTTTAGCAGCACCAGGCCATCGCCAATATTTAAATGTTCGAGGTCAATTATGTCATTTGGACCCCAACATGATTTTAACTGCCCATCACAGTTTCCTTGTGAGTCAGGAGGAGGAGCAGTGCCTCTTTAAACTCAGCAAGAAAGCTGGGCCTCCCCTATCATTGACCGCATTGGCCTCCCAAACCCATTCCTACCACTTAGCTTAAGCCGCACACCCCTCCCCTTCGTCTCAAAGACCACCTCCTGTCATGCAAAATTCTGTTCTCAGCCACCTGCTACCTCATCATTGAGAGACTTCGCCCTGCGAAATGCCCATGAGGCCCAGTGGCCTTTAATGCTCCAAATTCCACTTATGATGGCACTTTTTGGTCATTTTCCCATCCTCATGCACCAATCCCACTCTCACTGATAACTAACCAAAAGCTGAATGGAGACATTGTCCTCACCTGCTCTGGTGATGTTTGCCAAGTCATTATGGTACATGTGAAAGATAAAGTCGAGAAAGTATTCCGGGCCTGGCAATAAGTATTGGAGTATACAGTCTCCTCGAAGCACATGGTAAAGCACAATAGCGGAAAAGTGACTGAGGTCATCTTCGGTCATTCCATTAGAACCCAGATCAGACTCGCCTAAGATTTGAGTCACATTGACACAGGGCTGCAGTTAGAAAGAAATTAATTAACTAACATAACTAGTACCTAACAATTCTGGTAACCATTTTATTTCTATGCTAGTCTCATATCACCAAATTCTGCCTTAGTCCATCATTATGTTCTGGTGTGAATCAAAAACATGTTCTCTGCATTTCGATAACTCAGCAATCAAGTCTGGAAACAAGATGGGGACAGTATAGCGAGGGAGGATTGACACTGTTCTCTGTAGCAAAGAGTGAGAGTCCAGAAGGCTGTGTTCCCTGCCCAGTGCTGGAGTTCAGGACATCTGCTCACGACTGGAGAGGAACTTGCAGTGGGAGGGCAAGGATCCAGTTATCATGGTCCATGTAGGTACCAATGACATAGGTAGAATTAGGAATGTATGAGGAGCTAGGCACTAAATTGAAAAGCAGAACCTCAAAGGTAATAATCTGGGATATTACGTAAGTCATGTACAAATTGTCATAGGGCAAATAAGACGAGAGAAATTAATGTGTGGCTGAAAAATTTTTGTGAGAGAAGTAGGTTCCGGTACGTGGGGCACTGGCACCGGTATTGGGGAAAGTGGGATCAGTATCATTGGGACGGTCTACACCTGAACCGAGCTGGGATTGGTGTTCTAGTGAGCCACATAACTAGGAAAGTAGGGAGGGGTTAAAACTAATTAGTGGAAGCAAGGGATCAAATTTGGGAAGATGTGGTAAACCAAAGAGTAGGGACAAGACAAGAGAGAAAGGTATTACTGTGGGAAATGATAAACAGAACATGACAGGAGGGTTCGAGAATAAAAATCTAAGAGTAAAATAGCAGGTACCGCTAGAGGTTACAAAAATAATAAAAGGACAAAACTAAAGGCTCTGTATCTTAATGCACAGACATTTGAAACAAAACAGATGAACTGATAACATAATTAGAAATCAATAAGTATGATCTGATAGCCATTACAGAGACATGGCTGCAAGGTAACATAGGTTGGGACCTGAATATTGAAGGATATGTGACATTTAGGAAGGACAGGAAGCTAGGAAAAGGTGGAGGAGTGGCTCTGCTAATTAATGACGGTATTAACACATTAGAGAGGGATGACCTAAGTTTGGAAAACCAGGATGTAGAAATGGTGTGGGTTGAGATGAGAAATGAAAAAGGCAGGAAGTCACTTGTGGGAGTGGTGTACAGGGCCCCTAATTGTAACTACATAGTAGGACAGAGTATAAAAGAAGAGATAATGGGAGCTTGTCAGAAAGATATGGCAATAATTATGGGCATTTTAATCTACATATAGACTGGAAAAATCATATGGGAAAAGATAGCCTAGATGAGGAATTCATAGAATGTTTTCAGGATAGTTTCTTAGAATTGCACATTCTGGTACCAAACAGAGAGCAGGCTATACTAGACCTGGTGTTGTGCAGTGAGATAAGATTAATTGATAACCTCATAGTGAAGGCACCCCTGGGTAACAGCGATCATAATATGATTGAATTTTACATTCAGTTTGAGGGAGAAAAGAGTGGGTCCAGGACTAGTATCTTAAACTTAAGTAAGAGCAATTAAGTGGGAATTAAACTAGCAAAGGAGGTTAAGAGATAGGTCAATAGAGATGTAGTGGTAGACATTTGAAGGGATATTTCAGAATACACAGAATAGATACATTCCAATGAGAAAGCTAATAGAATATTATCATTTATTACCAGGGAATTGAATATAAAAGTAGGGAGATTATGCTTCAGTTGTACAGGAAATTGGTGAGACCGCACTCAAATACTGTGTGCAGTTTTTGTCTCCTTATTTAAGGAAGAAAGTAAACACATTGGAGGTGGTTCAAAGGAGGTTTACTAGATTGATACCTGGAATGAGTTGTCTTAGGAGGAAAGGTTGGACAGACTGGGCTTGTTTCCACTGGAGTTTTAGGGGTCGCCCTTTTAAGACAGAGATGAGGAGAAATGTTTTCTCTCAGAGTCTTGTGCAACTTTGGAATTATCTGCCTCAGAAGGTTGTGGAGGTGGGGTCATTGAATATTTTTAAGGTAGAAGTAGATAGATTTTTGTTAGGCAAGGGAATCAAAGGTTATCGGGGTTAAATGGGAACGTGGAAATCAAAACACAAGAAGATCAGCCATGATCTTATTGAATGGCAGAGCAGGCTCAAGGGGCTGAATGGTCTACTCCTGTTCCTATTTCTTATGTTCTTATGACACTGGTGAGACCACATTGGGAGTACAGTATTCATCTCATTATTTAAGGTAGGATATAAATGCATTAGAAGCAGTTCAAAGAAGGTTTACTAAACTAATACCAGGAATGGGCAGGTAGTTTTATGAGGAAAGATTGGACAGGCTAGGCTCGTATCGGCTGGAGTTCAGAAGAGTTAGAGGTGACTTGATTGAAACATATAAGATCCTGAGAGGTCTTGAAAGGGTGGACGTGAAGACACCGCAAGCATGACCCAGACCTCCCTGTCCCTTGCCATTTCAACACACCACCCTGCTCTCATGCCCACATGTCTGTCCTTGGCCTGCTGCAGTGTCCCAGTGAAGCTCAAGGCAAACTGGAGGAACAGCACCTCATCTTCCGACTAGGCACTTTACAGCCTTCCGGACTTAACATTGAGTTCAACAACTTCAGATCATGAACTCTCTCCTCCATCCTCACCCCTTTTTGATCCCCTTTTTTCAAATATTTATTTTTTAATTTTCATATATATCTTTTTTTCCCACCTATTTTTATTATCATTTTTAAAATTTATTTCCATTCATTGTTTTACCCCCACCTTTTAACCTATTTTGATCTTTTTTCCCACACCATCCCCTCCCCCCACTCCCACTAGGGTTATCTGTCAATTGCTCATTCTGCTTTCTACTCTTAATGTCACCATTCGCACCTCCTTAGCCAGAATCAACACCCCTTTGATTTTTGTTTATGACATCTTTTGCAATCTCTCCTTTGCCTCCACCTATCACTGGCCTTCTATCCAGCTTCACCTGTCCCACCCCCCTTAAACAGTATATATTTCACCACATTTTTACTTCTCTTTAGTTCTGAAGAAGAGTCATACGGACACGAAACATTAACTCTCTCTTTCTCTCCACAGATGCTGTCAGACCTGCTGAGTTTCCTCAAGCAATTTTTGTTTTTGTTTCAGATTTCCAGCGTCTGCAGTATTTTGCTTTTATTTTATGGACGTGAAGAGAATGTTTCCTCTTTTGGGAGAATCTAGAACTAGGGGTCACTTTAAAAGTAAGGAGGTCGCTCATTTATGACAGATGAAAAGAATTTTTTTTCTCTCAGAGGGTAATGAGTCTTTGGAACTCCTTTCCTCAAAAGGCGGTGGAAGCAGAGGCCAGAATTTTCATCGTCCTGTCACGGTGGGGAGGGGGCCGTAAAAATATGGCGAGCCATTCTAAACTCCATCGACTCCGGCAGGAACGTAAAATCGCGCTGCCATTAAATTCCGCCCAGACTCCTTGAATGTTTTCAAGGTAGAGGTAGATAGATTCTTGATAAACAAGGGATGTGAAGGATTATTGGGGGTAGGTGGGAGGTTGCAGGCAGGTCAGCCACGATCTTATTCAATGACGGAGCAGCCATGAAGGGCCGAGTGACCTACTCCTGCTCCTAACTCATGTATCCGTATGTAATTTAACTCAAGCTGTATGATGTTGTAATCATTTTCCACACACTGCTTTACAGTTGTGAAACACATGCTCGGCACTGACCAATTAGATTAGGTGAAGACAGGTAGGAGGAGCCTTGTGTAGAATACAAAGACCAGCACAGACAAGATGAGCCAAATAGTTTGTTTCTGTGCTGCATGTTCTATGTAATACTATGTAAAATGTCTTGCCTTATGCCTATGGTCTGCAGGGACTGACAAAGCCTTGCAGTAATGGAAGTGATTGTTCCCTTGCTGTAATCTTGCCTCAATTTGTGTTGGTCAATGATCTCCTGAAATTATCTTAATGCTTTACTGGTTGTTTAATTAATCAATCATTTAAGGTTCTAAGTTGGTTCATACAAAGTGCAGCCCTGCTAATGATTTTAGTGCGGTATAGTGTTCAAGGTTATGCTGACATTAACTGATTAGGTTTTTAAAAATTCTTTTATGGGATGTGGGCGTCACTGGCTAGGCCAACATTTATTGCCCACCCCTAATTGCCCATTGAAAGGTTGTGGGGAGCTGTCTTATTGAACAGCTGCAGTCCATGTGGTGGAGGTACACCCACAGTCCTGTTAGGGAGGAAGTTCCTGGATTTTGACCCAGCGACAGTGAAAGAACGGCGATATAGCTCTCAGTCAGGATGGTGAGTGGCTTGGAGGAGAGAAATAGAAAAGGCACCAAGCGCCAATCACAACTCACCTGATCATTGGCCACTGCCAGATAGTTCCTCTGTATTGCCTCCAGTACCTTCTCCACTACCTCTTCTACTGGGTGATGGGTGGAGTCAGGGATTTGGTTAATGTTACCTTTCATCATCAGGCTCTCTGTGAATGCCAGTGTTGCTTTGTCCCACCTTCCAGACTGTATGACCTTGCACACTTTATGTGGGTTGCTCAGGAAAAGCAGCAGTCCGGGAGTGATTCGGAAAAAGTCAACGGACGTCAGTGTTTTGGTGTCATTCCTGTTCTTCTTGACGAGTTCAAAAAAATCGTCTACCGAGAAACACTGATTAGGAGAAAAAAGGGAAGAGACTTGTAAACAAGGAAAAAACTGACAAGTTTCTTTACTAAAGAAGATACTGTCATCTGCCATGATGTGTGTGTATTTGCAATTATGTCTATATATAAGTGCATGTATCCATCTGTCTGTATTTGTCCATGTATTTCCGTATGTGAACTTGCATACCTGTGTATTTGTTTACATATGTGCATTTGTATACGTGTGCATATTTTTATGTGCATTTGTATATATTTGTGTCCATGCGTTTATATATTTGTGCATATTTCCATATTCTGTTATCATTGTTGTGGATCTTAGCTTCGGGTGTCTTTGGTCAGGATCAGCAGACACTGCTGCAAGTAAGGCTGTTGGTATTGAACATCCTTATAACCATATACAGGACAAGATTTAGCAAGAGGCTTCACGTAGAACTTACCATCAGCGTGCCCTATTGTCATGTGATCTTACATCACCGATCATTTAGACTGCTCTATTTTTTTTTCATTCGTTCATGGGATGTGGGCATCACTGGCTAGGCCAGTGTTTATTGCCTGTCCCTAATTGCCCTTGTTCACAGGGTATTTAAGAGTCAACCCCATTGCTGTGTGTCTGGAGTCACATGTAGGCCAGACTAGGTAAGGACAGCAGATTTCCTTCCCTAAAGAACATTAGTGGACCAGATGGGTTTTTACAACAATTGAAAATGGTTTCATGGTCATCATTAGACTTTTAATTCCAGATTTTTATTGAATTCAGATTTCACCATCTGCCATGGCAGGATTCAAATCCGGGTCCCCAGAGCATTACCCTGTGTCTCTAGATTACTCGTCCAGTGACACAACCACTACACCATCGCCTCCCCCTTTGTTAATATTTACATATTAACAAAGGGTTAATATCCTTTGCACATAAGTGGTTTGTGTTTTGTCACAAAAGTATAATAATTCTCATAATATTATTGTGATTTATTGGAACAGTAGGTTAATAGCGGGGTTTGGATAGTTTATGTGTGTGTGTTGGAGGGGGCTTAACTGAATTGGAGACAGCTGGTAGGCTTTGACTCATCAAAAGAAGCTAGGTTTGAAATGCTAAATATGTAAACAGGGCTGAAGTTTTAGGATAAAAACAAAAAACTGCGGATGCTGGAAATCCAAAACAAAAACAGAATTACCTGGAAAAACTCAGCAGATCTGGCAGCTTCGGTGGAGAAGAAAAGAGTTGACGTTTCGAGTCCTCATGACCCTTCAACAGAACTAGGTGAATCCAAGGAGAGGGGTGAAATATAAGCTGGTTTAAGGTGGGCGGGTGGGGTTGGGTGGGGGGCTTGCTTGTCCCTACAACCACACCACCCCCCTCCACTTCTCTCCCCCCACCCAACACCACCCCCCGCCCCACCTTAAACCAGCTTGTATTTCACCCCTCTCCTTGGATTCACCTAGTTCTGTTGAAGGGTCATGAGGATTCGAAATGTCAACTCCTTTCTTCTCCGCCGATGCTGCCAGACCTGCTGAGTTTTTCCAGGTAATTCTGTTTTTGTTAACTGTCTGAATTGAGTTCAATGGCAATTAATCTGCAAACCCAACAGTTTCTTAAAAATAACAGGGAGGTTAAGGATGAGATCTGATTTGCATGAAACAAATCAAAGTGTGGCATAAGTCACTTAGCCAGTTCTGTAGGTTTGCATAGCATAGAATGAGTCTTAATCCCTTGAATTTTCTGTCCAATTTGCATATGATTAAAGGCATGTGTCATTAACCAGCAATTATTCTTCCAGAACCACCTGGCCAATAATACAACCGGAAATGTGTTTGTTGAAAAATTGCACTTACATAAACACGTCAATTTTGCTTTGTCACTTGTAAGGACACTTCCACCCCACCCTGTCATTAACAATAACACTCTATTCACAGTGTCATTCTCATAGATACCCAAACTTCACCTTGCCAGCAACAAAATATTGCCATCAGTCTAAGAACTCCACTCCTTTCCTTCTACAAGTCATATTGACACCGAACCTGCAAACTAGGAGTGTTCATAGAAACATGTAGCACAGATGAACCCATTGGGCCTGTGCTGGCTCTTGGAAGAGTTGTCCAATTAGTCACACTCCCCTGCTCTTTCCCTTGTGTTTTTCTTCCATTCCAGTACAAATTGCATTCCAGATCATAACAATCTTATACAGTGTAAGGGGTATCTGCCTGAATTTGTTGCGAAGGTGGGGTTTTGTTGAGAATGGCTTGTTCATTTAAGGCCACAAAGTAGAAAATTCTGTAAATCCTGGAGTCAGTTAGACATTGTTCAGACTTGCTTAGAACCTGTTGCACCTCTTAAATTATTATCAAAGGTTATCCTGACACATTGGGTGGAATCTTAACTGAAGAGACCCACAGGCAGCGGGGAGACTAGCAGGTGAGGAAGCCATTTGTCTTTGAAGCAAGCTTTGTTGTGGCTCTTAATCTCAGCCACAGCGTTAACATCCCATTTCAGAGCTTTTCATAAATCAGTAAGGGCACATAGGATGACCCACCGAATATGTAAAAGAAAGGGTTTCCAGTTAAAGGAATTGCACCTTCCTCAGGCAGAGGTTAGGATGGTTGGAACAGTGCATTGTTTCCTGTGACTTCAGCAAACACAGAAATGAAAAAGAGATCTGGGACGCCCCTGATTCCCAGACTCTTCTCTGGAGGTCCTGCTGCAGGATCAGAGGAACTGAAATGAGATGAGGTTTGCCAGGGATGGGAGAGAGAGGCCAAACCAACAGGTGTGGATTGAAATGGCCTATCAAAGAAAAGAGCAGCAGGAATATGGTCCCTCAACCTGAAGGCGATGCACCAGAAGCCCCAAGTATCCGAGGAGAGCAGGAAAGGTGACTGGCATAACACTTTCAGTGTGAACTCCCACATGCTGACTTTCACTCTATGCTCCTGCGCAGCACTTCTCAGATGAACACACCTTGGAGCTCCATTCAATCCTCTCTCTCCAGGCACTCCACATTTCCCAATACTCACAGTCGCCTTTGTGCCATCTCACATCCATGCCCTCCACAAATCTTGTCCTCTAACCACAATCTATTTCCAACTATCTGCTTTTTCTCTGTACGGGAGAGCTTGGAACTGCAGGGAGAAGCAGAGAACTGGTGTGGGGATGGGGTTGGGTCAGGGTTGGTTGGCCCTCCCATGATAGCCACATTGACAGTCAGTGACAATGTCACAGAGAATCACAGAATTTTACGGCATAGAAGATGGCCATTCAGCCCATCATGTCTGCACCGGCTATCTGAGCATTTTAACTGAGGGCCAATCTCCTGTCTTTTCCCCGTAACCCTGCACATTGGATGATTATTTAAATAGAAACAATGCACTCTTGATTACCTCAATTGAACTTTTCTCTACCACATTTCCAGGCAGCATATTCCAAACCCTATCTGCTTGCTGTGTGAAAAAGTTTTTTCTCACCTCGCATTTGCCTCTTTTGCAAAACACTTTAAATCTGTGCCCCCCTGCTTCTCAATCCATTTATGAGCGGAAACAGTTTCTCCCCGTTTACTCTGTCCATACTCATGATTTTGAAAACTTCTATCAAGTCTCCTCTTAGCCTTCTCCTCTGCAATGAAAGCAGTCCCAACTTCTCCAATATTTCGTCCTAACTGAAGTGTGTCTTCCCTAGAACCATTATGCACTTTCTCCTATGCATTCACATCCTTCCTATAGTGTGGCTCCTGGAACTGTACACAATACTCCAGCTGAGGTCTAACCAGTGTCTTATATAAGTTCATCTTATAAGTCCATCATTTTCACGTGGTCCATCTCTGACACTTCCCTTCCCTTCCTTGACCTCTCTGTCTCAATCTCTGGTGATAGACTGTCCACCAATATCCATTACAAACCCACCGACTCCTACAGCTATCTCGACTACAGCTTCTCACACCCCGCTTCCTGTAAGGACTCCATCCCATTCTCTCAGTTCCTTCGCCTCCGTCGCATCTGTTCCGATGATGCTACCTTCAAAAACAGTTCCTCCGACATGTCCTCCTTCTTCCTTAACCGAGGTTTTCCACCCATGGTCGTTGACAGGGCCCTCAACCGTGTCCAGCCCATCTCCCGCGCATCCGCCCTCACGCCTTCTCCTCCCTCCCAGAAACATGATAGGGTCCCCCTTGTCCTCACATCACCCCACCAGCCTCCGCATTCAAAGGATCATCCTCCGCCATTTCCGCCAACTCCAGCATGATGCCACCACCAAACACATCTTCCCTTCACCCCCCCTATCGGCATTCCGTAGGGATCGCTCCCTCCGGGACACCCTGGTCCATCCTCCATCACCCCCTACTCCTCAACCCCCTCCTATGGCACCACCCCATGCCCACGCAAAAGATGCAATACCTGCCCCTTCACTTCCTCTCTCCTCACCATCCAAGGACTCAAACACTCCTTTCAAGTGAAGCAGCATTTCAATTGCATTTCCCCCAACTTAGTCTACTGCATTCGTTGCTCCCAATGTGGTCTCCTCTACATTGGAGAGACCAAACGTAAACTGGGCGACCGCTTTGCAGAACACCTGCGGTCTGTCCGCAAGAATGACCCAAACCTCCCTGTCGCTTGCCATTTTAACACTCCACCTTGCTCTCTTGCCCACATGTCTGTCCTTGGCTTGCTGCATTGTTCCAGTGAAGCCCAACGCAAACTGGAGGAACAACACCTCATCTTCCGACTAGGCACTTTACAGCCATCCGGACTGAATATTGAATTCAACAACTTTAGGTCGTGAGCTCCCTCCCCCATCCCCGCCCCCTTTCTGTTTCCCCCTTCCTTTTTTTGTCCAATAAATTATATAGATTTTCCTTTTCCCACCTATCTCCATTATAAAAAGAGAAAAAAAAATATTTATTTATTTATTTATTTATTTTTTTTACATCTTTTATGCTCTCCCCACCTCCACTATAGCTATACCTTGAGTGCCCTACCATCCATTCTTAATTAGCACATTCGTTTAGATAATATCACCAACTTTAACTTTAACACCTATGTGTTCTTTTGTATTATTGTTGTTGACATCTTTTGATGATCTGCTTCTATCACTGCTTGTTTGTCCCTAGAACCACACCCCCACTCCACCTCTCTCTCTCTCTCTCTCTCTCCGGCCCCCACACACACACCTTAAACCAGCTTATATTTCAACTCTTTCTTGGACTCGAACTCAAGTTCTGTCGAAGGGTCATGAGGACTCGAAACGTCAACTCTTTTCTTCTCCGCCGATGCTGCCAGACCTGCTGAGTTTTTCCAGGTAATTCTGTTTTTGTTTTTGTTTCATCTTAACCTCGCTGCTCTTGTACTCTATGCCCCTATTACTGCAGCCTAGAATACTGTATGCTTTAGAAACAGCTGTCTCTACCTGCCCTGCCAACTTTAATGACTTATGTATATTCACACCCAGGTCTCTTTGCTCCTGCACATCCTTTAGAATGGTATCCTTTATTTTATACTGCCTCTTCATGTTCTTTGTACCAAAGCGTATCACCTCACACTTCTCCGCATTGAGCTTCACCTGCCACCTATCTGCCCACTCCACCAATGTGTCAATGTCCTTTTGAAGTTCTACATTGTCCTCCTCACAGTTTAAAATCCTCCCAGGTTTTGTGTCATCCACAAACTTTGAAATTGCCCCCTGCATACCAAAATCTAGATCATTTATATAGATCAGGAAAAGCAAGGGCCCTAATTCTGACCCCTGGAGAACTCCACTACAATCCTTCTTCCAGTCCGAAAACTACCCATTAACCATTACTCTCTGTTTCTTATCCGTCAGCCAATTTTGTATCTACGTTGCTACTGTCTCTTTTATTCCATGACTTGTAACTTTCCTCACAAGTCTGTTGTGTGACATTGTATTGAATGCCTTTTGGAAGTCCATATACACCACATCAACGGCATTGCCCTCATCAACCATCTCTGTTACTTCTTCAAAAAACTCCAGCAAGTTCGTTAGAAACAATTTTCCTTTAACAAATCCATGCTGACTCTTCCGAATCAATCCACATTTTTCCATGTGACTATTAATTCTATCCCGAATAATTGTTTCTAGAAGTTTCCCCACCACCCAAGTTAAACTGCCTGATCTGTAATTACAGAGCAGATCTTTACAACCTTTTTTGAACAAGGGCGTAATGTTATTAATTCTCCAGTCCCTAGAATCCCACTTCCCCCAAATCCAGGGAACATTGAAAGATTATTGCCAGTGCCTTTGCAATTTCCACTCTCACTTCCTTCAATATTCTTGGATGCATCTCACCCGCTCCTGATGCCTTATCAACTTTAAGTACCAACAGCTTATCCAACACCTCCTCCTTATCAATTTTAAACTCTTATAGTGACTGAGTTTCCTCCTCTGTCACCATGGCCTGGGCAGCATCTGCCTTATAGGTAAAGACAGCTGCAAAGTATTCATTTAACACCTTAGCCATGCCTTTTGCCTCTATGTGTAAATCCCTTTTTTGGTCCCTAATCGGCCCTACTACTCCTTTTACCACCCTTTTACTATTGATGTGCTTATAGAATACTTTGGGATTTCCATTTATGTTAGCTGCCAGTCTTTCGCATTTGCTTTTTCACACCCCTTCTGAACCTTCTGTATTCAACTTGGTTCTCAATTGTATTTGCTACCCGACACCTGTCATAAGCGCACTTTTTCTTCTTTAACTTCATTTCTATCTCCTTTGTCATCCAGGGACCTCTGGAGTTGTTTGTCTTACCCTTCCATTTTGAGGGAACATACCTTGACTGTGCCCAAATCTCTCCTCTTTGAAAGTAGCCTATTGTTCAGCTACTGTTTTACCCGCCTACCTTTAGTTCCAGTCCACCTGGCCCAGCTTTGTCCTTGCACCATTGAAGTCCACTGTCTGCCAGTTGATTATTCTTAGTCTGGATTGACCAATGTCATCCTAAACCTTATGATACAATGATCACTGTCTACTAAATGTTCCCCCACTGTCACTTGATCTATTTGGCCCACTGTGTGTGTACCTACACCATATGGACTGCAGCGATTAAGAAGGCAGCTCACCACCACCTCCTCAAGGGCAACTAAGGATGGGGAACAAATGCTGGCTCAGCCAGCAAAGCCCACATTCTGTGAACTAATAAAAAAAACCTAATTCCCAAGAACCAAGTCTAGCAGTGCCTCCTTTCTTGTTGGACTGGACACATACTGCTGTAGGAAATTCTCCTGAAAATAATCTAGGAATGCTTGTCCCTCACTGCTCCTTATGCTACCACTATCCAGTATATATATATTGATAATTAAAGTCCCCGTTATAACTACTCCATGATGTTTACACCTCTCTGTAATTACCTTGCAAATTTGTTCCTCTATATCCTTCCTTTAGATCTTTGTGGCTCTGCTGGAAAGGAAATCTTGTTCCAGAAAGCTGTAGAGGTCAGCAACAATTTACCTTTTAAGGCCTGAGCCTTATGAAGCACTGGTGCTCATTCATGTCAAGAGAGCTGTAAACCCTGTGTTGATGATCTTACCTCCTAGCTGGATCTCTGTGTCCAACATCCTCTGTCCTGTGGAGGAGTATATGGCTGAGGGGAAGGCAGCTGAATGCAGCTGGAGTATTGTGTACAGTTTTGGTCTTCTTATCTAAGGAAGGATAATGGCCATAGAGGGAGTGTATCAGAGGTTCACCAGATCCCTGGGATGGTGGGATTGTCCTATGAGGAGAGATTGAGGAGACTGGGCCTGTATTCTCTAGAGTTTAGCAGAAAGAGAAGTGATCTCATTGAAACTTACAAACTTCTTACAGGGCTCAACAGGGTAGATGCAGGAAAGATGTTTCCTCTGGCCAGGGTGTCTAGAACGAGGGGACATAGCCTCAGAATACGGGGCAAGCCACTTATGATTGAGATGAAAAGGAACTTCTTCACTCAGAATCTTTGAAATTCTCTAGCCCAGAGGGCTGTAGAAGCTCAATCATTGAGTATTTTCAAGATAAGGTCGACAGATTTCTAGATACTAATGACATTAATGGACGTGGGGATAGTGCAGGAAAATGGCATTGAGGTCTAGATCAGCCATGCTCTAGTTGAATGGCAGAGGACGTTCAAGGGGCTGAATGGCCTAATCCTGCTCCTGTGTTCCTGTGATACAGCTGCTGGTGTTGCTCCTGGTGCTGTTGGTGTTGCTGGTACTGTTCCTTTTGTCCCTCATCAGGTGGAGCTGCATAAACTGCTCCCAAACTGCAGGGAAGGCTGGGGCTGACAACAGGGTAGTGCATATCAACGTGAGCGAAGAGCAAGGTAGTGAATTGGAAGGGCACAGTTTCAGAATAAATGCTGCAAGCTGCAGCCTCTCACCCAGGCATGACTGCAGCTAGTCACTTCACTGTTTGAAGGCACTCCAGACCGTCATTGACCCTGACGAGTTATGCACAGATCGGGAACCCACTGTCTGTTAGAACCACCAGATTGAATATGCAGCCTTTTTGAATAAGGTAATTACTAACAGCTGCATGGGGGTTTCCTCACTCTCCTGAAAGCTTCCCTGGGTTAAACTGCGAAGTGGGCAAGATCGTGTGGTCCAAGCTAATCTTTTGGGGGCATGGGTTCAAATCCCACCATCGCAGCTGGTGCAATTTAGATTCGATTAATAAAATCTGAAATTGAAAGCTGGTCTCGGTAATGGTGACCATAAAACTCATGGATTGTTGTAAAAAACCTATCTGGTTCATTAATGTCCTATAGGGAAGCAAACCCGCCAACCTTACCTGGTCTGGTCTATGTGTGATTCCAGACCACAGCAGTGTGGCTGACTTTTAGCTGCCCTCTGAAATGGCCTAGCAAGTTACTCAGTTCAAGAGCAAATAGGGATGGGCATCCGCAGTATTTTGCTTTTACCTATGGGCAACAAATGATGGCCTTGCCTGTGACACTCACATCCTATGGATGAATAAGTTTTTAAAAATCGTGTCGGGTCCCTGAGCGGACTCCACGTTTTGAGTTTTCGACCCCCATTCCGCACCCAAACCCACTTCCCCATGGCAATTAAAATTCTGCCTGTTAGCTTAGTTGCTTTTTCCATGCTGCTGTCTGATCTGGGTATTTCCAGCATTTTCTGCAAACATTAATTATTATTGGCAGGGTAAGTTTGGAACTTGCCAGGTGCTTGTAAATGTTTGGCTCCAGTTCAATCATAAGGCCTTTTACTAGATAAGAGTTACTTGACATACAATTGCCAGCTATAAGGAGTTCATATTGTAATATATACTTAACATATACGTATATATATATCATCTGAACCATGACACTTGGGAGTGAACTGCAAGTTGGAATCTAATCAAGGAGCCAATTACATTGGAAAATGAGAGAAGAAAGAAAGACCACACATTTTATAACTTTTTTCTGAATTCTAAAACATTTACAATGTTGGCCCTTGTGTTACCCTACACTATCTTTGATATTACCATGGAGATCCAAATGTTAACATAGTAAAGCAATTAACGTTTTTCCAATCAAAGAATATGATTATGAAGTTTAAAAGCCAGCAAATGATAAAAGTACAATATATAACATAACCGACACTGGGAAAGTCTGTAATGTGCCTGTTACCCAGTGCAAGACTGGTTCTCCACCAACCTACTGTGTCCATCAAGGAGGGAGCAAAATGGAACCTATCATCTTATCAAGCTTCAGATTCCCTAGAATTCAAACTCCTGCTTTTCATTCTCCTGCTTTTCAATCTTTTCACAAAAATTACAAAAAGAATCCTAAAAAGCTAGCGTACAAGTTCAGTAGGTAATAGGGAAAGCAAATGGAATGTTGGCCTTTATTTCAAAGGGAATGGAGTATAAAAATAGGGAAGTCTTGCTAAAACTATACAAGGCACTAGTTAGACCATACCTAGAATACTGTGAACAGTTCTTGTCCCCTTATCTAAGGAAAGATATACAGGCATTGAAGGCAGTCCAGAGAAGGTTCACTAGGTTGATTCTGGGTGTGGAGGGATTTTCTTATGCGGAGAGGTTGAGTAGGATGGGCTTGTACTCATTGGAGTCTAGAAGAATGAGAGATAACCTTATTGAAACACATAAGATTCTTAGGGGACTTGACAGGGTAGATGCTGAGAGGTTGTTTCTCCTTGTGGAAGAGTCTAGGACCAGACGGCATAACCTCAGAGTAAAAGGTCTCCCATTTAAGACAGAGATGAGAAGGAATCTCTTCTCTTAGATGGTAGTCAATCTGTGGAATTCTTTACCACAGGGAGGTGTAGAGACTGGGTCGTTAAGTATATTCAAGGCTGAGATAGACAGATTTTTAATCAGTAAGGGAATCAAGTATTATGGGGAAAAGGCAGGAAAGTGGAGTTGAGGATTATCAGATCAGCCATGATCTCATTGAATGATGGAGCAGACTCAATAGGCCAAATGGCTAACTTCTGCTCCTATGCCTTATGATCTTATTTTGATTTACAATTTGTAGGGGTTATCAGATAACTACAAAGCTTAATAGTATTCTAAAAATCTTTCATGTTATATTTATGGCCACCACTTTCAGGAAAAATAGACTTAATAACTTTGCTTTATTTATTTATGATCTTTGCCAGTTGTAAAACTTATTTTTTTCTCTCTTTGAAATTCAGTAGCCAAACATTCACTCCTCATTTATCTCCTAATGTAAATTCCTATTCATGCTGGTATCCCATCTTAGCTCACTCATCTCCACTTCAAACATGCCTGCTTTACACCTAACCCTTTGATGATTTAAACCTTGCAGCCTGACTGTCTTCATTCCAATTAAACTGGTCACACGCAACATACACACAACCCTCACAAACCTGCTTCACAGCATTCCACAGTAATATTAAGAAGAATTATACTCCCTTTACAGTACTCAAAGCTGGAGCATCTGGCTGAGAGGCAGGTACACTACTCACTGCACCACATGACCACCTCCTTCACTGGGCTGTACATGTCATAAAATAAACTAATTGGCTCTTCCACATTAGCGACCAGGGTAAGCAATGATCTTATCTTTGAGACCCCAAGAAATTTTAACATCTGGTATTCTATTCCACACCCATGCCCCAACACATCCTTGAATCCGGCAGAAATCGCTGCCGCACCTGAGGGAATGGTCACTGGCAGTCGGGTAAGTGGTGAGGATTGGCAGGGTTGTGGGCGAGGTGGGGGGGTAGTGTGATTGGGAATCATAAGGCTGATCAGGTATCTTTGTGGGGCACAGAGGGTTACTCCTGTTGATGCTGGCCACCAAATGTAAGACTTACCTTTGTGGGCTTCATCTGGCCTTAGGTCCAGCTCCCGGCATGTTTAGCTAAATGAATAAACCATTGCTGCTCCCCCGCTCAGATCGATCCCTGATGATATTGCAGGTGGTCAGATTGGATTGGGAAAGGATTTTATAAGTCACCAGTCCATTTTCTCAGCCTCTCCCCCACCCGCCTAGTTAAAATTGGAGCTATTTGGGAGAGGTACTTGAGATTTTTTTTATTCATTTATGGGATTTGGGCATTGCTGGCTAGGCCAGCATTTGCATGAACATACAAACAAGGAGCAGGAGTAGGCCATTCAGTCCCTCGAGCCTGCTCTGCCATTTAATAAGGTCATGACAGAACTGACAGTAACCTGAAATCTGCATCTCACCTACTGCCAATAACCTATCACCCACTTGCTTATCAAGAATCTATCTATCTCTCCCTTAAAAATATTCAAAGACTCTGCTTCCACCATTTATTCTCCATCCCTGCCATGAACCGCTGCAGTCCATGTGGTGTAAGCACACCTATAGTGATGTTAGGGAAGGAGTTCCAGGATTTTGATCCAGCGGCAGTGAAGGAATGACAATTTAGTTCCAAGTCAGGATGGTGAGTGGCTAGGAGGGGAACTTCCCGGTGGTGGTGTTCCCATCTATCTGCTGCCCTTGTCCTTCTAGGTGGTAGTGGTTGTGGATTTGGAAGGTGCTGTCTAAGAAAGCTTGGTAAGTTTCTGCAGTGCATCTTGTAGATGGTACACCCTGCTGCTACTGTGTGTTGGTGGTGGAGGGAGTGAATGTTTGTGGATGGGGTGCCAATCAAGCAGGCTGCTTCGTCCTGGATGGTGTCAAGCTTCTTAAGTGTTGTTGGAGCTGCACTCATCCAGGCAAATGGAGTGTATTCCATCTCTTTCTGGGGCCTCTCTCTCTCGACTTCAATTGCTAGGCAACAGCACAGTTTTTTCTACCTTATGTTTGTTTTAACTCCCCTTCAAGAGTCATAAACCTCATTAAAATGCAGACATCTTTTAAAGTGAAACTAAAACTCAAGTTCTCCCTTTCTTAACACACAAATACAGAAATACAAATTAAACTAAAGCTAATTCTAATGCCCACAAATACAAATAATACTTACTTAAACTATCTGTATTTCCTAACAGTGGCAGGACTGCAGATCTTAGATCCAATGGTTGTGGATTCGCTTAGCTCTGTCTATCACTTGCTGCTTAAGCTGTTTGGCACGCAAGTAGTCATGAGTTGTAGCTTCATCAACTCATTTTTAGATATACCTGGTGCTGCTCCTGGCATGCCCTCCTGCACTCTTTATTGAATCAGGATTAATCCCCTGGTTTGGTGGTAACGGTAGAGTGGGTGATATGCCAGTACATGAGGTTACAGCATGTGGTTGAGTACAATTCTGCTGCTACTGATGGCCCACAGTGCCTCATGGTTGCCCAGTCGTGAGTTGCTAGATCTGTTCAAAATCTATCCCATTTAGCAAGGTAGTAGCGGCACACAACACAATGGCGGGTATCGTCAATATGCAGATGGGACTTAATCTCCACAAGGCCTGTGTGGTGATCATTGCTACCGATACTGTCATGGGCAAATGCATCTGCAGCAGGCAGGTTGATGAGAATGATGTCAGTTATGTTTTTCCCTTTTGTTGGTTCCCTCACCATATGCCACAGACCCAGTCTGGCAGCTATGTCCTTTAGGACCCGGCCAGTTTGGTCAGTAGTGGTGCTACCGAGCCACTCATGGTGATGGACATTAAAGTCCCCCCATCCAGAGTACATTCTGTGCCCTTGTCTCCCTCGTTGCTTGCTCCAAGTGTTTTTTTAAATTAATTCATAGGATGTGGGCATTGCTGGCTAGGCCGGCATTTTTTGCCCATCCCTAATTATCCTTGTTCAGAGGGCATTTTAAGAGCCAACCACATTGCTGTGGAAAGGAGTCACATGTAGGCCAGACCAGATAAGGATGACAGATTTCCTTCCCTGAATAACATTAGTGAACCAAATAGATTTTTTAGGATAATTGGCAATGGTTTTTGTGGTCATCATTAGACTTTTGATTCTAGATTTTTATCAAGTGCTGTTCAACATGGAGGAGTACTGATTCATCAACTGAATAAGTCGGTGGAGTTGCCGGTATATGGTAATCAGCAGGAGGTTTCCTTGCCCATGTTTGACCTGATGCCATGAAACTTCATGGGGTCCTGAGTCAATGTTGAGAACTCCCAGGGCAAATCTCTCCTGACAGTATATCTCTGTGCCACCACCTCTGCTGGGTCTGTCCTGCAGGGGGACAGGACATACCCAGGGGTATTTTGTTAGTTCCCTCACCATCTGCCATAGACCCAGTCTAGCAGCTATGTCCCTATATCAGGTCAAACACGGTGATGGTGGTGCCTGGGACATTTTCTGTAAGGTTTGATTCCATGAGTATGACTATGCCAGGCTGTTGCTTGACTAGTCTGTGAGTCAGCTCTCCCAATTTTGGCACAAGTCCCCAGATGTTAGTAAGGAGGACTTTGCATGGTCAACAGGGCTGAGTTTGCCATTGTCATTTCCAGTGCCTAGGTCGATACCAGGTGGTCTGTCCAGCTTCTTTCCTTTTCATTGGCTTTTTAGAAGATTGATACAACTTTTTGGCTTGCTAGGATTACTAGTCCAGTGACAATACCACCATGCCACCACCTCCCCCTTTTTAGAAACCTGTGAGTTTCTAGTTATCGCTTCCTGATAACTGAAGAAACTACTTATTCAGTGAACATGGACGATCTTCTGATGTGTGATTCAGGAGGATTGAACATGCTTGGTAAATTTGACAATAAGATAATTTGACAATAAGGTAAGTAACAGTGATAAAGTATAATGTTACTCTGATTCACATGTGGTGCACCTCACTTTTCAAACTAATTGGCATATACTAAGAGAAGTAAGCCCTAGGAAATGTCCATTCAACTAAATGAGCTGGGCAGTTTTGATAGCTCAGTCCCATGCCCCCACATTCCTAGTCTTCCCCATATGTTTCTTAACCTCTTATCTTTCAAAAAATGCACTAACTGGAGCTAATTTTGTCTTTGTGTGATAATATGGATGGATGAAATCGTCAGCCTGTTTCACATTGAAGTCCAGAGAAATAAACTTTGGAAGAGATGTAAAATGAGCTCTGAACCCCTATCACCTGGCTTGTACTATTGCACAAATTACCCTCTTTATCTTTTCAACCAATTCACCCTCCACCCTCCAGATACCAATATCTTGAAACTTATTCCACAATTACCCTTTGGACCAGAGCATTACTCCAACTTCCCTACATGCCCATTTAAACCTTGTATTGGAATCCTTCCCCAGAATGAGCAATGTTCCTGGACTTGTTTTCTCAATCACCTTCATTATCTTGAAAAAAGAAAGACTTCCATTAATGTAGCATCTTTCACGACTTGCATCCAGCACCTTTGTCTCTTGCCTCTACCCCTATCAGACAGTATGAGCATACAAATATACGAATTAGGAGCAGGAGCAGGCCACACAACCTCAACCCTACATTCCTCCCTACCCCCAATATCCTTTCACCCCCTTGTTAATCAATAATCTATCTAGCTCTGCCTTAAAAATATTGAAAGACTCTGCTTCCACTGCCTTTTGAGGAAGAGAGTTCCAAAGACTCATGACCCTCTGAGAGAAGAAATTTCTCCTCATCTCTGTCGTAAATAAGTGATCCCTTATTTTTAAACAGTGACCCCAAATTCTAAATTTTCCCACAAGAGGAAACATCCTCTCCATATCCATCCTGCCAAGACTCCTCAGGATCTTAAAGATTTCAATCAAATCACCTTTTACTCTTCTAAACTCCAGTGGACACAAGCCTAACCTGTCCAACTTTTCCTCTTAAGCCAACCTGCCCATTCCTAGTATTAGTCTAGTAAACCTTCTCTGAACTGCTTCTAATGTATTTACATCTTTCCTTAAATAAGCAGACCAGTACTGTACATAATACTCCAGATGTGGTCTCGTCAGTGTCCTGTACAACTGAAGCATAATCTCCCTACTTTTGTATTCAATTCCATTCACAATAAACAGTAGAATTCTATTAGCTTTCCTGATGACTTCTGCGATCATTCTCTGTTTAAGTAATATTCTGCTTTTTTATTCTTCCTGTCATAATGGACAACTTCACATTTGCCCACATTATACTCCATTTGCCAGATCTTTGCCCACACACAGCCATCAATGTTCCTTTCAATCCTCCTTATATCCTCTTCACAATTTACTTCCCTACCTATCTTTGTATCATCAGCAAATTTAGTAACTATTCCTTTGGTCCCTTCATCCAAGTCATTTATATAAATTGTAAAATGTTGAGGCCCCAGCACTGATCCCTGTGGCACACCACTCGACACATCCTGCCAACCAGAAAATGATCCATTTATGCCAACTCTCTGTTTTCTGTTAGCCAATCTTCTATCCATGCCAATATGTTACCCCCTACACTATGAGCATTTATTTTCTGCAATAACCTTTGATGCGGCCTTCTAGAAGCCTAAGTACAGTATATCCACCAGTTGCGCTTTATCCACAGCACATGTGAACACTTCAAAGAACTCCAATAAATTTTCTTTTCACAACCATGTTGAGTCTGCCTGATTGCCTTGGATTTTTCTAAGTGCACTGCTGTAACATCTTTCATAATAGCTTCCAACATTTTCTCTAAGATGTTAAACCTACTGACCTGTAGTTTCCTGCTTTCTATTTCCCTCCCTTTTTGAATAAAGTGGTTCCCTGAATCTAAGATATTTTGGAAAATTAAAACCAATGCTTCAACTATCTTACTAGCCACTAGGTGATGATGTAGTGGTATTATTGCTGGACTAGTAACCCAGGGTAATGCTCTGGAGATCATAGGTTTGAATCTTGCCATGGCAGATAGTAGAATTTGAATTCAATAAAAAATTTGGGATTAAAAATCTAATGGTGAACAGGAAACCATTATCAATTATTGTAAAAACCCACCTGGTCACTATCTGCTGTCCTTACCTGGTCTGGCCTACATGTGACTCCAGGCCCACAGCAATGTAGTTGACTCTTAAAATGCCCTCTGAACAAGGGCAATTAAATGCTGGCTTAGCCAGTAACACCCACATCCCAAATCCCATCCAGACCTGGGGATTTGTCAGCCCACAACCCCAACAATTTGCTGAGTATCACGTCCCTGGTGATTGTAATTTTCCCAAGTTCCTCCTTACCTTCCATTTCTTGATTTACATCTATTTCTGGGATTTTGCTTGTATCATATATAGTGAAGACTGAAACAAAATACCTATTTAATTCATCCGCTATCTCCCTACTTTTTTAAAAATTTGGTCATGGGATGTGGCCATCCGCTGGCTAGGCCAGCATTTATTGCCCATTCGTAATTGCCCTTGTTCAGAGGGCATATAAGAGTCAACCACATTGCTGTGGGTCTGGAATCACCTATAGGCCAGACCAGGTAAAGACAGCAAATTTCCTTCCCTAAAGGGCATTTGTGAATCAGGTGGATTTTTACAACAACCAACAGTAGTTTTGAGGTTGTTATTAGACTTTTAATTCTAGACTTTTATTGAATTCAAATTCACCATCAGCTGTGGTGGGATTCGAACCCAGGTGCCCAGAGCATTACCCTGGGTCAATGGATTACCAGTTCAATGGAAATACCACTATACTCACCACCGCCTCCTGTAGTCATGTCTCTGTAATGGCTATCAGATTGTACTTATTTATTTCTATTTGCGCTATGGGCTCATCAGTTTTAGCAACAACAATGTGTTCTATTTCTATAGCATCTATAAACATCATAAAATATCTCAATGCACTTCGCAGAAGCATAATTGCACAAAGATTGATACCGAGATAAAGAGAGACAGTCTGTTTATTTGTTAAAAACAAAAAAACTGCGGATGCTGGAAATCCAAAACAAAAACAGAATTACCTGGAAAAACTCAGCAGCTCTGGCAGCATCGGCGGAGAAGAAAAGAGTTGACGTTTCAAGTCCTCATGACCCTTCGACAGAACAGTTCTGTCGAAGGGTCATGAGGACTCGAAACGTCAACTCTTTTCTTCTCCGCCGATGCTGCCAGACCTGCTGAGTTTTTCCAGGTAGTTCTGTTTCTGTTTATTTGTTTATGGGATCAGGCGTTACTGGCCAGACTAGCATTTACTGCACTTGAGAATATGGGGGTGTGCTGCCTTCTTGAACAGCTGCAGTCATGTGCTTTCAGTTCACCCACAGTGCTGTTAGGAAGGGAGTTCTAGGATTTTGATCCAGCGACAGTGAAGCAGCGGCCATATAGTTCCAATTCAGGATGGTGTGTGACTTGGAGGGGAACTTGCATGTGGTGGTGTGCTCATGCATCTGTTGCCCTTGTCTTTCTAGCTGGTAGAGGTCACAGATTTGGAAGGTGTTGTTGAAGGGGCCTTGGTGAGTTGCTTAAGTGCATCTTGTAGATGGTACACGCTGCTGTCACTGTGCGTTGGTGTTGCAGGGAGTAAATGTTGAAGGTGGTAGATGCAGTGCCAGTCAAGCGGGCTGCTTTGTCCTGGATGGTGTCAAGCTTCTTGAGTGCTGTTAGAGCTGCACCCAGTCCAGGCTCCTACAGAGTGTTCCATCACACTCTTGACTTTTACCTTGGACTGACTTTGGGGAGTAGAAGGATATGTATAGTGGTAATGGGTGAAATCTCGAGGCGTCAGTGACTCGCTTGCCGGCTGAAAAGCTGGCGAGACACCCACACAGCCTCTTTTTGGGAAAGTCCGCCGAAGCACAAGCCATTCAGGTGTGGCAAAGCCAGCGGCAGGCCTTCCCCTGGAATAAACCTCTTGGGGGGGTTGGGGGGGAGAGACAGAAGTCTTACCTACCGAGAGCCGTCGGCCAATCAGAGGCCGGTAGCTCTTGTACACAGCACCGCCACTGAGGAGGCTGTGCCTGCTGCTGGAAGGACAGGCACCCAAGGCCCAGGATTGCGGAGTGGCCCAGGGCACAGGTAGGTAATGTGCTGGGGACGGGTTTTCATAGGGTGGGCGTCCTGAGGATAGGGGTGCACAGAAGTCAACAGTAAGGGCAGGGGTGTAGCTCTCAGTCAGGCCCCCACCATAGAACCATAGAGAAGTTACAGCACAGAGAGAGGCCATTCAGCCCATTGTGCCTGCCCTGGCTGAAAAAGAAAAAAAATTATAAATAAAATTTTTAAATTAAAACAAAATAAAAAACTAGCTGCCCATTCTAATCCCATCTTCCAGCACCCGGTCCATAGCTTTGCAGGTTACAGCACTTTAGGTGCCGATCCAGGTACCTTTTAAATGAGTTGAGGGTTTCTGCCTCCACCACGAAACCAGGCAGCACATTCCAGACACCCAGCATCCTTTGGTTGAAGTAAATTTTCCTCATGTCCCGTCTAATCCTTCTAACAATTGCCTTAAATCTGTGCCCCTTGGTAATTGACCTCCCCACTAGGGTAAACAGGGCATCCCTGTCTACTCTATCCAAGCCCCTCATAATCTTGTGAACCTCAATCAGGTCAACCCCCAGCCTCCTCAGTTCCAAGGAAAGCAACCCCAGTCCATCCAATCTTTCTTCACAGATGCAACTCTCAAGCCCCAGCAACATTCCTGATGCCCAGTCCCTCGATCAGGCATTGAGTGCCTTTGACTGTGGAGGTGAGAAGCTGCAAGCTGGCTGCATGGTTTTAGCTGCCATGCATGCCGTGTGGCGACAGGCCGGTTAATACCAATGGTGGCAGGATGAGGCTCTTAAGTGGTCATTAATTGGCCACTTAAGACCTCAATAGATGGCGGGGCAGGAAGGTCGACCTTCCTACATAGAGCTTAATTCTGACGGAGGCGGGGAAGTGGCAGGGTTCTGGTACACCACTATCCTGCGAGAGTAAAAGCCCTTCACACCTCATTGGCTCGCCACCAGTGAGAACACAAGATTTCAGCCAATGTCGCTGGATTCCAGAGACCCAACTAATGCCCTTGAGGCATGGGTTCAAATCCCACCATGTCACCTGGCGGAATTTAAATTTACTTAATAAAATCTGAAATTGAAAGGTAGTCTCAGTAATGGTGACCATGAAATTATCATTGATTATTGTAAAAGCCCACATGATTCACTAATGTCCTTTAGGGAAAGAGATCTGCCGGCCTGCACATGACTCTTAACTGTCCTCCGAAATGGCCCAGCAAATAAATGCTGGCCTTACCAACGATGCCCACATCCCATGAACGAATACATTTTTTAAAAAGTAAGGAGGTGAGTTATTTGCCACAGAATATCCAGCCTGCATATCCAACTTGCTCTTATAGTCACAGTATTTATGAAGTTGGTCCAGTTAAGTTTCTGGTCAGTGCCCTAGGATAGCTTGTGACATTGTATTATGTATAAAGCCAACATATAAGTTCAACTCATTGTTTCTAAATAAACCTGATTGACAGAATAGAGGCAAATAACAAAGGTAACAAAAAATTCAGTTATGAAGGAACATCAGAGAGGTTGGCCTTTTTTCCTAATGTTTCCATGATAATGAAGATAATTGATAAAACAGGCCTTGGAAAATTGCTCATGATAGGAAATTCTGCAATCAAAATTCCATTGAATGTCAAGATGGTGAGTTTCTCTCTTCTTGGAAATGATCATTGCCTGGCACTTGTGTGGCACAAATCTTACTTGCCTGCTATTGTCCAGATTTTGCTGCATGTGGGCATGGGCTGCTTCAGTATCTGAGTGAATGGAACTGAACCCTCAACAGTGGACATCCCCGCTTCTGATCTTTTGATTGAGGGAGTGTCATTGATGAAGCAGCTGGAGATGGTCATTGCCTACATACATGACCCTGACAGGTGACCAAAAGCTTAGTCGAAGAGATGAGTTTTAAGGAGTGTCTTAAAAGCGGAGAGAGAGGGATTCAGAGTGGTTTCTGAAGGGAATTCCAGAGCTTAGGGCCGAGGTGGCCAAAAGCATGACTGCCAATGAAACAAGCAGCTGTTACTGTCTCAGGAGTATAACATGAAGACAAGGAGCCAGTGGGTTTGCAGGTGGGGTGGTTGAAAGAGTGGTGGGACTGTGCAGTGGGAGTAATATTCCCCGGGTGGCCTGCCCACCCTCAACCTCAATTTTATGGGGACGTGGGTGAGGCCTAGGGCAACCCACCCGCCCTCGCCAAAATCGAGGTCCTTCATGGCTTATACACCAGCAATGCATAGAAACAAGCTGGGCAGAGTTAACATCAAAATCTGTTTATTAAATTGACCCCAGGAATGAATTTGAGTGATTTTTGGTAACTTGCAGGTTCCTCACCTGTGGGGTCATTTCATATCCTGTAATCTCTAAAGTTTAACATCACAACGGAGACATGACCTCATGAAACAGAGCAGTTGCTACTCAAAATGAGAAAAGGCCTTTAACTGCCCAAGAGACTGACGGATAATCACAAATCCACCGGCACCAGCTTCAATTACAGAAAGTTAATACATTCCTAATCTTTTCCTAAACAATGTTGTCACAGGGCTTTGGAATTATTGTAAACTGAGGAACATAAGTTTCCCATCCTTTTATCGTGCTTGGCAGCCAGAAACTTTACCCGTGGTGATAACCACAGACAGCCGATTTGATCATTTGAGTGGTTTGCTTTCAGGACTTCTCATTGCTGTTTAAACTATTATCAACTAATTTATAAAAATTTGACCGATTTCCCCTGATTGTCCTGACTTATTGTGAACAAAGTAAGGTCCACCATTGCACCATGTAATCTGAATGAACTAAGTCAAAAACAAATTAAATTGCTGAAATAGCCATGAGTATATTTTGAGTATCAGCTGTGACTTAGTTGAAAGCACATTGGCCTCTGAATCACAAGGTTCCAGGTTCAAGTCCCACTCCAGGGCTTCAGCACAAAATCCAGGCTGCATGCCAGTGCAGTCTTGATGGAGCACTGCACTGCTGGAGGTGACATCTTTCGGATGAGCTGTTAAACCAAGACCCCACCTGTCTGTTTGGATGGATGTAAAAGATTCCATGCCACTATTTCAAAGAAGAGCAGGGAAATTATCCTCAGTGTCCTGGCCAATATTTATCCCTCAGTCAAGATTACCTGGTCATCATCACGTTGCTGTTTGAGGGAGTTTGCTGTGTGCAAATTGGTTACTGTGTTTCCTACATAATAACAGTGACTACACTTCAGAAAGTACTTAATCGACTGTAAAAGCTCTTTGAGATGCCTGGTGGTCGTGAAGAGTATGAAATGTAAGCCTTTCTTGTAAATTGGTTTCAGCAATATTATGTCACACTTATCTTCATAGCTCACTGTTCCTGGATGATTTTCCAAGTTTGCTCCCTTCCTTGCTGCAGATCTCCCAGAGCCAAGTATTCCCTTGCATTTATCTAGCCTCCAAACTCTCTCCTCAACACAGCTTTTCCTCATCCCTATGCTAACCCCTGTACTAGCATTTGTCAGGTTTCCACAGTTGCTACCAACAAATTCTTTGTGCTATTGTGGAATGAGTAGATTTGTTTCCACAGAGTTGCTCAAACAAAATTCCCAGTAATGCTCAATAATCATAATTCCTTCTCATGCTTTTTAAAATCTCCTGTTGTGCAATGCTGTTATTTCTCAGGAGTTAGTCAACAACCTGATGTGTGTAAAAAAAAAACTCTTGTTACCAATAAACATTGTACATCATCTAAATTTTGAAACATGAAGTTAGCTGATGACTCCACTGCATTTCCGTACTGACATCATGAACATGAAAACATTTGAAGAAATAAAATCAAGCTTTGGTATGCAAACAACGTCACCTTATTTACTCTATTAAAACTCTCTATGATTTTGAACACCTCTATTAAATCTCCCCCTGACCTTCTCTGCTCTAAGGAAAACAATCCCAGATTCTCCAGTATCTCCACATTAACTGAAGTCCCTCAATCCCAGTACCATTTCAGCAAATATTCTCTGCACAGTCACCAACATCTTAACATTATCGTTCAATTATTGTTAACAAAAAAAATCAAATGCCAACAATCTGCCACATCCATGGCCAACCTCCGCTCTAACCACCACCATCAGGCACCCCGATTAAGAAAGACTATTTTGAATCATGAAGTTAGACCACAATGCACAGATCTGAAGGGAGAAAATTCTCTAAAGTCCATTCTTAAATATTCACCTAGACCTGCTGAGTTTTTCCAGGTATTTTTGTTTTTGTTTTGGATTTCCAGCATCCGCAGTTTTTTGCTTTTATCTTAAATATTCATGCTTTTTTAAAACTCTCACTAGAGTTGAACAATTTCCATTTACAGAATATCTATGCATCTACCTATATATAAAACTTAACAGTAGGTTGAAGTTGCAATATCTTTCTTCACACTTTTATAAAACACTGTACAGTCTGATTACCCTACTGCTGTCTATTATACACTATAATTTAAATCATCGACCAAAAGGCTGAGTTAGTGCTGAAAGCCACCTTCAGGTGGCACCAGCAGCCTGCGGTGGAGTTTTGTCTCCTACATGTAATGATCAGAAAGCTTGTACTTACCTCTTCACACGGCACCTCAGAACACTGCACACGGTTCCCTAAGATATGTATTAATGAGGTGAAAGCCACCTCGCTCAACGTGTCTTCTCCTGGGACCAAGAGATCCACTACTCTCTTGAAGACCTCTTCTTCAGAGATAAAGAGAGATCCATTTCCCTGTGAAACTGCCTGCTTCAAGGCAGTTAAAACCACGGGAAGCAGTAGAGATAGCCTAAGCATAATGCAGCAAACAATTAAAAGTTGTTTACACAACAGCTTATTCAGTGAAACCTTGAGTACTTCAATGGAAAGAGACTCAAATGACCGCTGGTTGAAGTTGTTGAGTTTTATAACTAACCTTGTGGCAAATGTCACCCCCCCCACCGTCTCTTGATTGGACAGGGAAAGATTAATGATGTCAGCCATTACATGAAAAGGAAACTCCCAAGTTTGCAGATCTTGCTTTGATAGTGAGAGACCCAACTCTTGGGCTATCAAGGCAAGCAGTCACCTTAGCATATACATTTCATTTCCAATAATAAATATTTTGAGAAAAAATATACAAATTCTTTTAACGGATTTAAAAATATATATATACCCATAATGAGCACAATCCAGGTCTACTTCCTGCACCTAAGTGTGTGCCAAATCATCCAGCTTCCCTTTAATAAGTTATTGGAGGTAAACAAAATGTCACTGTGACTTTATAACAGTGAAAATCAATACTTCATCCTGTCACTTAAAACCACCTTCCACTCCCTTTTCTCCAGATTTAATTTTCTTTCATCCTTGGCATCATTGCTACATTTTTAATTTAACCTTTCTCACCAAGTTGTTTTACTTTATTTCCTCCAATTTATATGCCGTCAGTTTATCTTGCACTTGGTGTAAGTGTTTTTTTTAAACTTAAAAAACAAAATGCTGGAAATACAGGTCAAATCTATCGACCTCCAAAAGAGAAAAGATGGCTTAGCTTTTTAGCATCGACAATTTTTATTTGCATTTTTCCTTCTACATCTTTCCAAACAATTGTGGTGAAATTCCATCTTTGAAAGAAAATAAAACACTCTTTTTACCCTTTCGCATCCAAATTTGACCCTTCCTTACCTGAAGGTATTGGGATGGAAGTTGATTTAGGCCCATTTTCAGGCCTACAACTCTATAGAGTGCATCAGAAGCTGGAAGCCCGAGGCTCAGCCAGAATTAAACCGCGAGGTTTCATCCTAATTTTTTCACTGAACTTTCAGTGCCTGGCAATAGCCTCCGGAGCTCAAGCTTGGTCAGCTGCCGTGCTAGGAGGAGTCCCCTATGGCAGCTCCTGGGACTGAGGGAAGGGGTGGGGGGGGGAATGGAGAACAGGGGTAAACCTGGTTAGGTAGCAGCCTGAGGTGTTGCAGGTGTAGGAGAAACCCCACCCTCTCTGTGGCTCCACATATAAGTGTGTTGGGTAGCTTCCAGCAGTTCTTTAAGGACCACTTGTTAGGCCACATAAAGAACCAAAAAAGAACTTGAGCAAAGCAGTCCTGACACAAAGATAAAAGCAAAATACTGCAGTTGCTGGAAATCTAAAAAAAAAGCAGAACATGCTGGAAAACTCAGCAGGTCTAATCTGTGGAGAGCAAGACAGAGTTAAAGTTTCGAGTCCGTATGACTCTTCTTCAGAACTTGAAACGTTAACTCTGTCTTTCTCTCCACTGATGCTATTAGACCCGACACAAACTCAGCTCAGCAACTGTGTTTTTCCAGTAGAAATTATGAAGCCAGTCTTTGTTCAAGCTCAGGCAAGGAATGTAGCAGTGTTGGATGTCTTTCAGGTGCCCTGGAGGTTTGGCAGACAGCGGGTGTTCTGCACCAGCCTTTTTTTTATTCATTCACAGGATATGGGCTTCGCTGACTGGGCCAGCATTTATTGCCCATCCCTAATTGCACTTGAGAAGGTGGTGGTGAGCTGCCTTCTTGAACCGCTGCAGTCCATGTGCTGTAGGTACACCCACAGTGCTGTTAGGGAGGGAGCTCCAGGAATTTGACCCAGCGACAGTGAAGGAATGACGATATATTTCTAAGTCAGGTTGGTGAGAGGCTTGCAGGGGAACTTCCAGGAGGTGTTGTTCCCATCTGTCTGCAGACCTTGTCCTTCTAGATGGTAGTGGTCATGGGTTTGGAAGGTGCTGTCAAAGGAGCCTTGATGAATTCCTGCAGTGCATCTTGTAGATTGTACACACTGTTGCTACTGTGCGTTGGTAGTGGAGGGAGTGAATGTTTGTGGATGTGGTGCCAACCAAGCAGGCTGCTTTGCCCTGGACGGTGTCAAGTTTCTTGAGTGTTGTTGGAGCTGCACTCATCCAGGCAAGTGGAGAATATTCTATCACATTCCTGACTTGTGCCTTGTAGACGGTGGACAGGCTTTGGGAAATCAGGAGGTGAGTTACCCTTCGCACGATTCCTAGCCTCTGACCTGCCCTTGTAGCCACAGTATTTATACGGCTAGCCCAATTCAGTTTCTGGTGAATGGTAACCCCCAGGATGTTGATAGTGGGGGATTCATGATGGAAATGCCAGGTGTTCTGCACCTGAAGAATAGGCCCAGCAAGGTCAGATTTCTCTCCCATTAACTTGCTTGCTGATCCCACAAGCCACAGTTGCTTTTCATGACCCAACTGGAGATAATCCTGCGAGTGCCAGTATATACCAGACTAAGGACCATTGTAAAGCCTGCTCCCCTCTACATATATGGGGCAGAATCTTTAGGTCAGCGGGTGGGCGCAGTTGGCGGGCCTGGGATTGGCCGAGGAACAGATCAGCGACCGCAATCGGCCTGCCACCGCGATTTCGCACTGGCTGACCAATTAACAGCCAGACAGCGTGAAGCGTGCGCGCTCAGAAGCTCAGCGCTTCCGGGTTGGGGGTGGGGACGGGAGGAGAGCGAGGTGCTGACGTCAGCACAGACGCGGGCGAGCGCTGACAGAAAGCTCCCTGAAGGTAGAGAGCAGCCTCAAAGGTGCTGAAGACCTGAAAAATCAGGAATAAAGTTTTGAAAAGCAGGGAAAAAATGCCCAAGCATCCCAATCAGGCACCTGAAAATATACATGGTGAAAATGCTGTCCGCCGATTGTTATTTTATTTCATCACGGAAACCTCCTCATCCTGTCCTTGGATGAGGATTGATGAAAAATGTAAAGGCCATTTGGCCGATTCACCCGTCCACCAACAGTAAGTTTGGACAGGCAATGTAAAATTAAAGACTATTGCGCCATGAATGATCTTAATAGGCCCCTTAATTGTCGGCGGGCGTGCTTTAGACTTTTGCAGGCGCTCGCCAACCAAAACGCCGGTGAGCGTGGGATGAAGTCCGGATGCCTGCCCAACGTCATCTCACGCAATTTCACGCTGAATCTGGTCGGGCACCCGCCCACCCAATTAGTGCAAAATTCTGCTCACAATGTTCATACAAAATGCACAAAGCTATCTGGTGCATGAGCACTGATTAATTGTTCCCTCCCTAGCCCATCGGCCATTTTTAGCACTCATACTGTGACCAGTTTAGCTCAGTACAAACCAGGCTTCAGGGCTGGGACCTACCCTGGTTTTCTGCAGCTAAGAGAGGCAAAATGCTGCAAAAAGCTTTCCATTGTTGCTGTTCCTGGCTGCCTCAAGAACATATAACATGTTATCCAGGATCAGTGGATTACATGCAGTCGGGAGGGATAGTTGATTTCGTTCTGCTAGTTAATACTTATCAGTCAGTCTACAGCAGTAAAACCTTTTCCCTGACCATTCATTTCATTGCTGTTTGTGGGCTCTTACTGTGCACCAAATGGTTCCGGTGCACAACATTACAGCAGTGATAACACTTCAAAAGTACTTCACTGGCTGTGGCATTTTGCAGTGTCACAAGATCGTGAAAGACTCTACACCTCAGATAAATAGATAGACCTTCTCCTTCCTTCTTTTAATAGTCCTATGGGATTTATTTATGTTCACAGAGAGCAAAAAGGGCCTTAGTACAATATGTTATCCAAAAGACAACCCCTCTGATGGCACCTCGACTTATAGGAACATTGGGCTGGATTTTATGGCGTCCTCCCCACAGCTACATAAAATACAATGTGATGACATTGGGTTGACAATCCAATCTTATCATGCCAATCTGTGATATTACAGGAGGCGAGCAGGCAAAGAAATCGGAATCTCGCCTGTCACTTTGAAATAACCAGTTAACAATCTATTGAGCTTCAAGAGCCAATTGAGCACAATTTTTCATTACCTGCTGAATTTTTCGAGCATCGGAAAGGAACACATTTGGGAGCGCTCTACTCCAGGTATTTGGAGGTGGCACAGGGTGGAGGAAAAGACTTGTCCCGCATTGAGTACAATACTGCCCACACAGTGATTTAAGAAGACACATGACCCAGAGCCAGGGTCAATCTAAAGATGGACAGAGAAGAGAACCTAAACTGGGGTCAGCTCCATACCTGCACCACCTACTGTACATAAGAACTAGGAGCAGGAGTTGGCAATTCAGCCCCTCGAACCTGCCCCATCATTGAATACGATCATGGCTGATCTCATTTTGGCCTCAACTCCAATTTCCCGCCCTCTCCCCATAACTTTTCACCCCGTTACTAATTAAAAATCTGTCTACCTCCCCCTTAAATTTATTCAGCGTCCCAGCATTCACTGCAGTCTGAGGTAGTGAATCCCACAGATTCATGACCCTTTGAAAAAAGTAATTCTCTGATTTAAATCTGCCACCCCTTAGCCTAAAACTATGGCCTCTCGTTCTAGAATGCCCCACAAGGGGAAACATCCGCTCCTCGTCTACTTTGTCTATCCCCTTTAGCATCTTATATACCTCAATTAGATCTCCTCCCATCCATCTAAACTCTAGCGAGTATCTAATCTAAAGTGCTCAATCTTTAAGACAAGCCCCGCATCTCTGGAATCAATCTGATGAACCTCCTCTGAACCGCCTCCAATGCAACTACATCCTTCCTCAAGTAAGGGAACCAAAACTGTGCACAGTACTCCAGGTGCAGTCTCACCAATGCCTTAACAGTTGCAACAACACTTTCCTATTTTTATACTCTACCCCTTTAGCAATAAATGCCAAAATTCCATTTGCCTTCCTTATTACCTGCTGTACCTGCAGACTAGCTTTCAGTGATTCATGCACGAGGACACCCAGATCCTCTCTGCACTAAAGCATTCTGAAGTTTTTCTCTATTTAAGTAATAAGTTGCCTTTTTATTCTTCTGGCCAAAATGGATAATCTCACACTTATCCATGTTAAACTCCATCTGCCAAATTTTGGCCCATTCACTGAACCTGTCCATATCCTTTTGTAAATTTCTTATTTCTTCATTGCAACTTACTTTCCCACCTATTTTACTGTCATCTGTAAATTTAGCTATAGTACCTTCTATCCCTGAATCTAAGTCATTAATATAGGTTGTAAATAGTTGGGGCCCAAGGACCGAACCCTGTGGCACCCCACTAGTTACAGCTTGCCATCCAGAAAAAGACCCATTTATCCTGACTCTCTGCTTTCTGTTGATTAGCCAATCCTCTATCCAAGCTAATATATTACCCCTAACTCCATGTGATCTTATCTTGTGTATTAATCTTTTGTGCGGCACCTTATCAAAGGCCTTCTGGAAGTCCAGATATACTACATTTACAGGATCCCTATTATCCACTTTACTTGTCACATCTTCAAAGAACTCTAGCAAATTAGTCAAACATGATTTACTCTTCATAAAACAATGCTGACTCTGATGGATTGCACTTTGACTTTCCAAATGCCCCGTTACTACTTCCTTAATATTGGAAATATGTACATAGTAATGAGTTGTTAATAAAGACCAACATACTCTAGACTATGAAGCCTACTTCATGGCATCTCAAGCAGGATTCTTCATGATGGGAGCATCGAGATTAAAACCCTCATCCTCACAAGAATGCTGAGAAACTAAGAAAAAAGGACACCTTCAATGGATTCTGCACTGAATCTAACTCCCAACTGAAGCTACAGACACTAAGAAAACTCACCATAAAAAAATAAAGAGAAAGCTCCAAAGACAGAGGAGCCTGGAAGCGAATAAGAAAGGGAGAAACTTTACTGAAGCAGAAGACTCCATTGCATCCTCCATGGAAGTCCACCTCCAGCAAGCAGTGCCTGCAGCCTGCAAGGTTGAGATAAAATTAGCTGGCTAGCTCGTCCTGAGAAACCAAGTCATTCAGTCAGAAGCGCCGTTTGAAAGCAACCCGTCACTAAACTCAATCCCAGACTCCAGGTCTTAACAGGTGGCTCCCGAGTCCAGCAAAAAAAAAAATCAATAATAATTAATTTTGTCTGCTGCGGTTATCTCATGGCCATCCGGGTTTGAAAACAGCAAGCTCGCGGTTCTTTTTCAAGAGTCTTGGCTCATAATGCGATACCGCTGAATGAATTAAGTTATCGGCCTACGTCGCTATTGCGACCCCTTTTTCAGACAAGTGCACCACCGCCATTTTGAAAAGCCCACCAAAAACCAGCAAGTACTGGAAGATCCTTTGTTCAGCAATAACCGGCAATGCTATCTTGGAAGCCTGTAATCTCTTAAAGCTGTACCCACACTTTTTCAAATCATCAAAAATGGATTGCAATTCTACATTTCCAGCTCCACTGGGATTCAACCATGGCCCAGACCAGTCACGGAATTGGAGCCTTTGGAGGAAAAGATTTTGAAGATACAGCATTGTTGCAGGGCTAAATAAAAAAATCAGAGGCAGAACAAGTCAATACACCTCTTTACTCGATTGGACCAATAGCAGATGACATATTTGCACGACAAGTTATTATTGAATCATCTGCCAAATTTGATGATATATTTGAAATCTTCTGTCTATTTGAATTTGAGATCCAATAAAATACTGGAGAGAGCCAAATTTAATAAGAGAGTCCAGCTCCCTGGCGAACCTGTCAATTCCTTCATTAAAAATCTGTAAAAGATTGGGGATTTTCTGAGATCTGGAATGATGATGGACAAACCTGCTTCACAAAATGAAAGAGAGATCACAGGTGAAATCAGAGTCTGAATACTCTTTAGTGGCAGAAAGATGTGACTATGGCGATTTAAAGTCTGAGCTCATCCGAGACAGAATCATGGTGGGTGTTGCAGATAATTCACTCTCTGACCTCCTACAAGCTAAAGATAATCTTACCCTCGATAAGGCTATCCAGCTAGCTAGACTGAGTAACACAGGACCATCCCAAGGGGAAAGAGCACTTCAGGAGGCAGAAACCAACCCTAAGTCCTCCATATCAAGTCACAAAAACTCAGGGATCACCCAAGTCAGGGAAAGCAATCCCTCAACCACCCAGCAGCTGGCCAGCACTGCAGTGCCCAGCACTCACACAAGAAAGATCAGTGTCCTGCAAGTACTGCCCAGTGCTTCCACTGCAACAGACAGGGACACTTTGGTAAACTGTGCAAATCAAAACCACAGCTCCGCACAGATATCCCAAAGGTAATCCACAAGGTTGGGTCCAACATCCCAGAAGACTCACAGCCATTCTTCTTGGGGATATCAGAGAATGCAGTTCTTTGTTACAGAATGCCGATATCCTGGTAAATAGTCATCCAACAAATTTTAAAATAGGTTCTGGTGCCAGGGAGACAGTCCTGTCAGACGAGGAACCATGACTCCAGGCCTTTTGATTCGAAAGACAGACGCTCTATTGTATGGAGCAGGGGTGTCCAACTCCTGGTCCTCATTGAACCACTGAGGTATGCTGACAAACAAATCTTTGAGCTGATATATGTTGTCCGCAAACAGCCTTTCTCTCTTCTGAGCAGAGATGCCTGCGTAGTCTTCGATCTTCTCCAGCCAATGGAAAATATCAAGACTACAACAGTCATTAGCCAGACAGAACAGCACGGTTCTGAATCTGCAAACACTAGAGAGTATTCAGACTCTGATTTCACCTACGATCTTCTCTTTTTGTCGTGCAGGTTCGTCCATCATCGTTCCAGATCTCGGCAAGTCCCCAATGGTCAGTTCAACCTACTGCGCATGAGATTACCGGAGAAGCATCAACAGTCGGAGAAGCCTCAACCTCCAACTACGATGATGGTGCAGTCAGTTGACACACCAACCACTGTACACTGACAGCAACTTCCAGCCAACATACCAAAACCTAAAGGGATGCTGTAAACTGGTAGCAGCAGTGCATCATCAACAGCAAAAAGCAGAGGTGAGCATACTACTCAACCTCCTTCTTACCAACGGAACGCTCTTCCTTAGCATCAGTGAGCTTCCAGACGGCCTAAACGGAAAAGAAAGAAGAAAAAACACCCCAAAGTAGACAAATACTGTTTTTGTCCACCCTACAAGAAACAATCAAGAGTGACAACAACCATACATTGCCAAGGCAGCCAAAGAAACTAGACTTGGTTTAACATCGAACAATGGAAGAAACAATAAAATCATGCCCAAAATACCAGTCCAACCTCCCAGCCAATAACAAGAACGAGCAACACCAGAGCATATCACTCTCCCAACAGAATGGCGGACGAGATGCGGAAGGGTTATTAGGCCTCCATGCTGTCGCCTGAACCTCTAACTTCAAGAACTTGAATGGGGGAGATGGGGTAGCGAGAATGTTGTTAATGTTGTTGATGTTAATAATGTAATAGTAAAATTGTTAGAATAGCATTAAGCGATAAGGTTAATGCACAAGACTTGGAAGTAAACTAAAGTATTATATCCATAGGATAAAGACTTGGGCGGAGGTGCAGTTTAAGGGTCTGGTACATAAAAGGTTAATGTGGGACTGAGTACAGTACTGCCCACACAGTGATGTAAGAAGATACTTGGCCTAGAGCCAGGGTCAGTCTAGAGCTGGACAGAGAAGGGTGAAGACCTAGGCCGCAATTTTCCACTCCCATTGGCGGCAGGCGTGCAAGTGGACAATATGGCGAGAATGTTGAAAATGGGTTTTATGTCGTCATGAAACCAGTTTGCGGTCGTCCACTCTGCCCGTCAATGACGTGTTTCTCGCCGCCCAATGTTGAGAACTTAATTTTAATGCATTTCATCTCAACATTGTGCCTACATGCCAGAATCATCCCTCCATGTCAAGTGTACCTCCCACATCGGAGTGACTAAAGAAAGACGTGATTTTCGACTTCCTTCAAAAGGAGTGCATCTGGCGAGCTGAACTTCAAGGGGAACTTGGAGGTAAGTGTACACAACCTTGCACTGCGCTCGTGAGGCTCATCCATAGGACATCACGGTAGAGACGTCGCAAATTCAGGGGGGACACAAGCAAGTCGTTTTTGCCAGCTGGCTTTCAGTGCGGTGCCGGGGCAAGGGCTCCAGTCCAGGTGGGGCCAGAGGTGGGGGGTGACGAAGGCAGCACAGACTGATGGAAGTACACAAGCACATGCCAAGGGGGGGAGGGCAAGAGAAGCGACCGCACACTTGGAAAAGCTTGTCAAAAGTGAGCATTCTTCTGCAGCTGAGACTGTTCAGCAGCAGCTCCATTGACCTGCTTGGAGTCGGGCTTCTGAAGCATTTTTGCCCACTCAAGCAAAGCAAAAGCATGAATGTGCCACCAAATGCTCCAGAATTGCAGACCACAAATTAATGTGCGTTTTAGGGGACTGCAGAACAATTGGACAATTGGGCAAGTCGTAGAATCCCCTTTTGCAAGGTGGCTGTGGATTAGTCACTGGTGGAGGCTCAGAGCCCTTTGCAATGTCTTTATTCAGGTTTGAACCAGTATCCCTCATGATTTAAGCTAACATCGCAGCCTTTAATTGCGGGTTAGGAGAATGTCTGTGCCTGAGCTGAGAGCGCAGGATGCAGTCCAGTGGCTGAAGCTGCCGCCAATCGGTCAAGTTGAGTGGGGTGGAGGTGGGTGGGGTTTCAGACAGCCATGTGAAGCGTACTACACGCTGGCCATGCAAATGGTGGCCAGCACTCTCCGGCACGCATAAAGTAGCCTTGAGGCGCAGCTGGAGCTGGAGACTTAACCAAGATAGGTCCTTCGGACACACGTGCTAACCCACGTGTCTCTGTCTTTGATCCTGCAGGAAGAGAACATCATGGTCATGGAACAAAAATAGAAAATGCTACAAAAATTCAGCAGGTCTGACAGCATCTGTGGAGAGAGAAAAACAAAGTTAACATTTCAAGTCCATATGACCCTTCAGACCCTTCTAAAGAAGTGTCATACAGACTTGAAACGTTAACTTTTGTTTTTCTCTCTTCACGAATGCTGTTAGACTTGCTGAGTTTTATCAACATTTTCTGTTTTTGTTTCAGATTTCCAGCGTCCGCAGTATTTTGCTTTTTATCAGGGTCATGGAGCCTGGTGATTTAGTGGTATGCCTCATGGCTTACAGAGAGCAGAGAAGAAGGAGAACAGTGCAACAGAGGCACCTGGCTTGCCAATGGGAGGAGCACCATCCTCAAGATGAAGGTGCGGCAGGGCCTTCTGCCCACGCAACTGAAGATTCCCAGCTCGTAGGTGCCTCACTCAACCCAGGGTCTATAGATGCTGCTTGTCATTCCTGCAGATGACCGAGAACCAATGTCCGTGTACTGTAGCAGTACAGGACCGATGTCGTGGACCAAAATCTCCATGACAGCCACCATCCTGCCAGTGTTGACCTCGGTGTGTCGGCATGATGGCGTGAACACCTCGCACTTAAGGCGGATGGTCTCCTCCTTTATCCCTTCCATTCTGAGGAGTGCACCAGACATCCCTTCCTGATGTTGCCATGATTGCCTTTGCGTCTCAAACAACTGATTCAGCACTGAGTCCAGAGGCTCATCATCTGACTCGGACTCAGCAGATTCCTTGCCTTGGGCAGTCCTCTGACTGCCAGCAACCTGGATGTCCCTGCCTCCACCTCCTGTGAAACAGACTGTGTGCTGTGCTCACCAGAATGTAATCCCAAGACTACTCTACATCGAGGTGTGTGTCGCTGCACTGGTAGAGGGTGTAGGTGAATGCAGTGACGGGTATTCAATGCTGCTGCCCTCAGTATCGTCATCCGAGGTGCTCTCGGCGCTGGAGTTAGGGTCAAAGTTGCCTGAAGACGATGTGGCAGGTGTGTCTAGGAGAGAAAGTGGAGATTATTAATGCTTGGCAGCCAGGTTACACATAGAACAGTGGACTCAGAGTTGACAGAAGGATGATCTCATGCAGGATCCTCACGTGGACGCTTGCCGGCGACCTCACCGTCAATGCGGGAATGGTCAATGTCCTTTCTGGTCAGCTGCAGTGCGTGACTTTGGAACAGAGTGAGGACCTTAACGTCCGGCACTCCACCCCCAGTCTGGGACTTCTCCTATTGATCTTGTCCTGCATAAAGACAGATGGAGAGAGTGTGAGCAAAGCGCATGCCAGGCCAAATGTGAAGGATGCTAGACATGCGTGTGTACTAAGTGGAACCATGGATGGGATGAAGAAACGATCTCCAGAGGAGATGAAGCCAGGTGGAGATGTGAGGGTGTGTGTGAGAGAGTGGGTGGTGATGTCCCTTGAGCTGGCAGTGAGTGAGATGCCAGTGAATGCGTGATGTGCTTGTGAGTGGGAAAATTGGGAGTGATGAGATGGTTGACATACTCTGGCAGCATGAATGAGATCATTCATCCTTTTTTCTGCACTGGATGGCCAATCTCTTGTGTACGGCATTGGCACTGACCACCTCCGCCACCGCCTTCCAAGCCAGCGTGGTGAGACTGATGGGCTTCCTGCGGCCAGAGCAGGGGTAGAGGACATCGTGGCGGGTGTCCTAAAGGTATTCCAGGGATGCATTACTAAATTGGAGAGCTGAACTCTTTGTGGCTTTTGGGGCCATGTCTTCGTCAGAGCAGCCCTGGGCAGCAAGCATTGAGAACTGTGCATATGGCTGCAGTTAGTTATTTTTTAGGTTCATTCACAGGATGTAGGCTTCGCTCCCGAGTTACCCTTGAGAAGATGGTGGTGAGCTGCCATCTTGAACCGTTGCAGTCCAGGTGCTGTAGGTACACAATGCTGTTAGGGAGGGAGTTCCAGGATTTTGACCCAGCAACAGTGAAAGAACGGCGATATATTTCCATGTTAGGATGGTGAGTTACTTGGAGGGGAACCTTCAGGCGGTGGTGTTCCCATCTATCTGCTGCCCTTGTCCTAGGTGGTAGGTGCTGTCTAAGGAGCCTTGGTGAATTCCTGCAGTGTATCTTATAGATGGTACACACTGCTGCTACTGTGTCTCATTAATAGAGGGAGTGAATGTGGATGTGGTGCCAATCAAGCGGGCTGCTATGGATGGTGTCAAGCTTTTTGAGTGTTGTGGGATCTGCACTCATCCAGGCAAGTGGGGAGTATTCCATCACATTCCTGACTTGTGTCTTGTAGATGGTGGACAGGCTTTTGGGAGTCAGGAGGTGAGTTAATCGACACATGATCCCTAGCTCCTGACCTGCTCTTGTAGCTGCAGTATTTATATGGCTAGTCCAGTTCAGTTTCTGGTGAATGATAACCCCCGGAATGTTGATAGTGGGGGATGGTAATGCCATTGAATATCAAGGGCGATGGTTAGATTCTCTCTTGTTGGAGATGGTCATTGCCTGACACTTGTGTGGCGCAAATGTTATGTCCAAGCCTGGATATTGTCCAGGTCTTGCTGCATTTGGACATGGACTGCTTCAGTATCTGAGGAGTCGCGAATGATGCTGAACCTTGTACAATCATCAGTGAACATCCCCACTTCTGACCTTATGATGGAAGGAAGGTCATTGATGAAGCAGCTGAAGATGGCTGGGCCGAGGACACTACCCTGAGGAACTCCTGAAGTGATGTCCTGAGCTGAGATGACTGACCTTCAACAATCACAACCATCTTCCTTTGTGCTAGGTACGACTCCAACCAGTGGAGATTTTCCCCCCTGATTCCCATTGACTTCAGTTTTACAAGGGTTCCTTGATGCCACACTCGGTCAAATGCTGCCTTGATGTCAAGAGCAGTCACTCTCACCTCACCTCAGGAGTTCAGCTCTTTTGTCCATGTTTGAACCAAGGCTGTAATGAGGTCAGGAGCTGAGTGGCCCTGGCGGAACCCAAATTGGGCATCAGTTAGCAGGTTGTTGCTAAGCAAGTGCCGCTTGATAGCACCGTTGATGACCCCTTCCATTAATTTACTGATGATCGAGAGTAGACTGATGGGGCGGTAATTGTCCATGTTAGATTAGTCCTCGTTTTCGTTTACAAGACATACCTGGGCAATTTTCCACATAGCCAAGTAGATGCCAGTGTTGCCGCTATACAGGAACAGCTTGGCTAGGGGCGCAGCAAGTTCTGGGGCACAAGTCTTCAGTACTATTGCCAGAACATTGTCAGGGCCCACAGCCTTTGCATTATCCAGTGCCTTCAGCTATTTCTTGATATCACCTGGAGCGAATCAAATTGGCTGAAGATTGGCATCTGTGATGCTGGGGACCTCCAGAGGAGTCCGAGATAGATCGTCCACTCGGCACTTCTAGCTGAAGATTGTTGTTGAATGCTTCAGCCTTATGTTTTGCACTGCTGTTCTGGGCCCCCCCATCATTGAGGATGGGGATATTTGTGGAGCCTCCTCCTCCAGTGAGTTGTTTAATTGTCCACCATCATTCACAACTGGATGTGGCAGGACTGCAAAGCTTAGATCTGATCCGTTGGTTGTGGAATCGCTTAGCTCTATCACTTACTGCTTATGCTGTTTAAATATAGTGTCTGGAGTGAGGGAGCAGCGAGGTAATGGCATGGCAGGCAAATCAGAGACCGCCCGCCAGCGAGACGGCGGGTTTCCTGTGACTGATAGTCATATTGTAGATTAGCCCTCCCAAGCTGCTCACCCACATTTAGCTCATCTGTGTGACCTGTTTCCTGACTAGTCACCTGACCTAAATATGCTAGTGACATATTAAAAACAAAAAATGCTGTAAATACTCAACAGGTCATTGCAGCACCTGTGGAAAGAAACAGAGATAAACAGGATTTCCCGGTCCCACCAACAGCAGGAGCGGAAAATCCCGGCCAAAGTTTCAGGTTTAGATATCCTTTCATCAGAACAGTTCTGCTAAAATGTTATTGACCTGAAACATTGCAGGAGGGGCTGGGACGGCGGGGAATTTTATGGAGTCCACAAGAGTGGGAATTGTGGCGCGTGGCATGATTGAATTAGGTGGGAGGTGAAATTATGATTTCCTGATGGCAGGTTGAGAGGTAGAGATAAAGTCAGCAGCCTGCTTTTTATTATTCTTTCACAGAGAGTGTTGGTGGGAGGCCAGCATTTATTGCCCATTCGCTTGAACAGGTGGTGGTCGCCACCTTCTCGAACCGCTGCAGTCTGTGTGGTGTAGGTACATCCATAGTGCTGTTAGTGGGGGGGGGGGGAGTTCCAGGATTTTGATCCAGCGGCAGTGAAGGAACAGCGATATATTTCCAAGTCAGGATGGTGTGTGACTTGGAAAGGAAATTGCAGGTGGTGGTGTTCCCAGTGTTCTTTGCAGTGTGTCAGGTCTCATGCTGGCCTGTGGCAGGTTCGCACTTGTAAGGCATTTGCATGCCAAGAATACTCATTAGCATAAAGCATTTTTCTGTAAAGTCCTACCTTTAAGATAAAATCAGTGGTGCACGAGAATCTCGTCACACCAAGTTCATGTTTGTTTAAAGGTGGTATTCACCAGCCGGCTTTGTGCAGTTGTGCCTGAGGTCAGCAGTTTCCCTTGTTGAACTCTACAGCACAAGGGAGGGGAGCACAAGAATGGCAGCTTGCATAGAGGCTCGGGACTGGCAAGGGTGAATTGGTGTCGGGGCATGGAGAAGTGGAAGAGAGATGCAAGGAAGGACCAAGAGTGAGGTGCAGGTCATGGAGGAGTGAAGTGGGAAGGGCCTGGCATACTGGGTGTGTTGGGACAGTCAGTCGAGGTAAGAAAATAAGGGACTTAAAGGGCTGTCATTACCGCCCAAATGTGGGTCCATCTCAGGGTGTTGGATGGCAGAGTCCTTACAAGGCTGCAACATTTCAATTATCCCCACTGAGAGTGATCTCCGAAAATGTTCTTTAAGCGGAGAGAAGGGAGGTCCAGCTGACCCTGCAAGTTCAACCATGCCCCACAGAGTGAAGAGTACAACACTGGACACTAACATGAACATTCAATAAAGGGTGAACAAAAAAGCACAACACTGTTTCTTCCACAATAAAGAAAACGTCCCTGACTCCCCAGCACCATCAATGTGTGTCAGCCATGAGGTGTGCCAGTACATTTAGCTTTCTGACTAAGCTGGTCTCAACAAATGCATGAATAAGATGAAACAGCATGATGTGAATTATTTACAAGTGAAACCTAAATTTGAAAAGCACCTGTGCCACCTTTATGCTCTCGGTGAGGCTTATATCAGTGGCAGTGGAGTTGGCAGGAAAGTTTTGGCCATGATGCGGCATTGCATTCACTTCATGCCCTCCTGAGTCTTGATCTGTCTGTTGCCCTGTGCCTGTGAACTGTCCTTAGGCATGAAATTTTTCCAAACAAGCCGACCAGTTAATGTATAATAACTTAAACCTTATTGAATCATAGAAGATTTTGAGGGAGCTTGAGAGGGTAGATGCTGGGAGGATGTTTCCCCTCACAGGGAAATCTAGAACACAGGGGGCACAGTTTCAAAATAAGGAGTCTCCCATTTAAGACGGAGATGGGAGAAATTTCTTCTCTCAGGATCTTTGGGATTTTCTTCCACAAAGAGCAGTGGAGGATCAGTCACTGATAATATTCAAGGCTGAGTTAGACAGATTTTGGATTGACAAGCGAGTCAAGGATTAGAGGGGCAAGCAGCAAGGTGAAGTTAAGGTCATGAACAGATCAGCCATGATTTTATTGAATGGAGGATCAGGTTTGAGGGGCAAAATGGCCTACACCTGTTCCTATTTCTTATTTTTATTATTCATTCATGTGTTAGAATCATATCTCTCAAGACTGAAATTTTCTTTTATAAAATGGAAGGACCTGGCATGACCTGGTCATTTGGATGCTAAACTGGGATTTTTTTTAAAAATGTCACAAGTTCACCTTGGAACTGTCACCAAGCAGGCCTTGTCCAAGAAATCACCTGACCTATATGGTACTTGGGAAGGATTTGTTTGTTTGTGTTGAACTGCGAAGCACTTTAATTAATGAAAATCTGGGAGACAAAAAGGCAATGACATGGGAGAGAGGAAAGAAATTTATGTTGTGGACCTGCTTGTTCTGAGGGCAGTCTTGCTGGAGAACAAGCCAAGAAAGGAAAGCTGCCTTGACTGGCTCTCTCCCTCTACCTTGCCTGAAACTGTGTGTGCTTCTCATCTGAGTGTAACGAGTCTACATTTGGGCCTGCAAAGCTGGGATCAGTGCTGAGAACTTCCAGAATCCACCGGGACCAGCGGCTCGTCTTCACATGAGAGAATCCCAGGTCAACAGCGCCAAAACCCTGCGGACTTTATCCTTTATTTTATAACGCCCATGCTCCAAAGCCCATCTCTGCAGAGAGTCTCCATCTGTTTGTGTGTGTGTGTACGCGCACACGCGAGCTGGGGAAATTCTTTAGGGAGAGATAAATAGTTATACTTCCCGATTACAATTGTGTGTTAACCAGTACTTGCAACTTGTTAAAAGTTCTGTTTTGAAATAAGTTGCTCATTCTAAGTTTTTTGAAAGAAGCCTGGTCAGTGTCTCTTTTCTTCTGGGTACCAGAGGTATAGGTACACAATTGGCCATTTCGGTGGGAAAATTAAACATTTAAATTAATGGTACGACCTGTGGAGTAGTGGGACTTGATTATTCACGCACTCCTCCCATCCCAGTCATAACACATGGGATAAGGGCATTGCTGGCTATGCCAGCCTTTATTGCCCATCCCTAATTGCCCTTGAGAAGGTGATGACAAGCTCCCTTCCTGAACCGCTGCAGTCCATGTGGTGTAGATACACCCACAGTGCTGTTAGGGAGAGAGCTCAGGATTTTGACCCGGTGACAGTGAAGTAACAGCAATATATTTCCAAGTCAGGATGGTGAGTGACTTGGGAGCTTCCAGGTGGTAGTGTTCCCATCTATCTGCTGCCCTTGTCCTTCTAGAAGGTAGTGGTCATGGGTTTGGAAGGTGCTGTCGAAGGAGCCTTGGTGAATTTCTGCAGTGCATCTTGTAGATTGTACACTGCTGCTACTGTGTATTGGTGGTGGAGGGAGTGAATGTTTGTGGATGGGGGTGCCAATCAAGTGGGCTGCTTTGTCCTGGATGGTGTCACGCTTCTTGAGTGTTGGAGCTGCACTCATCCAGGCAGATGGGGAGCGGTCCATCACACTCCTGACTTGTGTCTGGTAGATGGTGGACAGGGTTTGGGGAGCCAGGAAGTGAGTTACTCATCGCAGGTTTCCTAGCCTCTGACCTGCTCTTGTAGCCACAGTATTTATATGACTAATCCAGTTAAGTTTCTGGACAACGGTAACCAATGTGATGTAGGAGTTCTAGGATTTTGACCCAGGGCCAGTGATATATTTTCAAGTCAGGATGGTGAGTTACTTGGAGGGGAACTTGCAGGTGGTGGCATTGGCATTTATCTGCTGCCCTTGTCCATCCAGGTGGTAGTGGTCATGGGTTTGGAAGGTGCTGTCAAAGGAGCCTTGGTGAATTCCTGCAGTGCATCTTGTAGATAGTACACACTGCTGCTACTGTCTATTGGTGGTGGAGGGAGTGAATGTTTGTGGATGTGATGCCAATCACGTGGGTTGGTTTGTCCTGGATGGTGTCAAGCTTGATGTTGTAGGAGCTGCACTCATCCAGGCAAGTGGGGAGTATTCTATACACTTGTGGCTTATAGATGGTGGACAGACTTTGGAGAGTCAGGAGATGAGTTATTCGTCACAGGATTCCAGGCCTCTGACCTGCTCTTGTAGCAACAGTATTTATGTGGCTAGTCCAGTTCAGTTTCTGGTCAATGGTAACCCCCCAGGATGTTTATAGTTGGGGATTCAGTGATGGTAATGCCAATGAAGTCAAGGGGCAATGGTTAGATTCTCTCTTGTTGGAGATGTTCCTTGCCTGGCACTTGTGTGGCACGAATGTTATTTTCCACTTGTCAGCCCAAGCCTGGATATTGCCCAGGTCTTGCTGCGTTTGGACATGGACTGCTTCAGTAACAGAAGAGTTGCAGACGGTGCTGAACCTTGTGCAATCATCAGTGTACATGCCCACTTCTGACCCTATGTTGGAAGGAAGGTCATTGACGAAGCAGCTGAAAATGGTTGGGCTGCGGGTACTACCCTGAGGAACTCCTGCTGTGATGTTCTGGAGCTGAGATGACTGACCTCCAACAACCACAACCATCTTCCTTTGTGCTAGGTATGACTCGCCCTCTTGAGTCTTGATCTGTATGTTGCCCTGTTCCTGTGAATTGTCCCTAGGCCTGAAATTTTTCCAAACAAGCTAACTAGTTAATGTGTAATAATTTAAACCTTATTGAATCATATAAGAGGTTTGAGAGGATAGATGCTGGGAGGATGTTTCCCTTCATAGAGAAATCTAGAACTAGGGGGCACAGTTTCAAAGGAAAGGGTCTCCCATTTAAGACAGAGATGAGGAGGAATTTCATCTCTCAAAGAGTCGTTAATCTTTGGAATTCTCTTCCACAGAGAGCAGTGGAGCATCAGTCATTGAATAGATTCAAGGCTGAGTTGGACAGTTTCTTGATTGATAAGGGAATCAAGGGTTATGGAGGGGCAGACGGAAGAGTGGAGTTAAGGCCATAATCAGATCAGCGATGATTTTATTGAATGGAGGATCAGATTCGAGAGGCCAAATGGCCTAATCCTGCTCCTATTTCTCATGATCTTAGATGTCTTCAGATAGCTCTGATTAAATACTTTCAAAATTAAACACCTTGAACACTTCAATCAAGGCCTTTAAAAAATGATTTGAATACTTATCTAATGACATAGGGCAATGGGGAAGAAGTGGGAGAGTGGGATGAGGTGAGTTGCTCTTGCAGACAGCCAGCACTGACAGGATGGAATGGTCTCCTTCTGTGTAATAACCATTCTATGATTCTATGAACAGAAGGTAAAGCATGGGGCAGCAATGTACTTTTTGGCCTAATAGCCTGTCACAATCACTGTTTACGCTTATGCATGGGCATTGTGCCAGGTATTAGAAGGTCAGTACATCCGGGAGATGAGAGAAGAGAATTGTCCAAATAAAGTATTGTTCAGACCTACGTAAACTTTACCTAGCTTAAGTTAAACCGGCACTTTCCACATTCCTGTATCAATCAGGAAGAATGCCATTTCATTGCCAGTTTCTGGGGTCAAATTCCAACCCTTGTGCGCGGTGTATCCCTGTGAATATACTTTCTCAATATTTTTGCACAAGAGAAAAAAGATAAATAAATTTTGAAATTGTTCTTGGATCATTGCGGTAGAACTCATTGAGCAAGTTCTGCTATTGAGAAATGATGCCAGTATCTAATTTTTAAGGAATTCAGTACATTTGCACTCAGTGACAAGTTCTGGGAAGAGCACCAAGATTCACATCATCTCAGTGAAAGCTCTTATTGTTTTCTCCGGCAGCCCGATGTAGCTTCAGGGAAAGGATGTGTCATGTGGCGCATGTACCAGGCAGAAACTCTAATCAAAGGCGCCAACATGCTTAAACCTTTTATGCTGCATTTAAAAAGGTTTTCACACTAAGCTCTGATGACAGTGACACTGTCAATACTCCCTCCAGCATGGGCGTGAAAGAATATGCACTCCCTTTCAGATGAACAGTTGAACAATAACAGCGTAAGATTACAGCCCTAGCTGGCTGGAGTAGCTGTCCTTTGCAAGCAACATTAAAACCAATAATACCTCTGCCTCTGTCTGTACTCTGTCTTTTTTATCCTTTCATGGGATGTGGCATCATTGGCAAGGCCAGCTTTTGCTGCCCATCCCTAATTGCCCTTGGGCTGATTAGACTAATTAAGGGTCAACCACATTGCTGTGGATATGGTACTGGGCTTGTAACCCCAAGATCAAGAGTTCAAATCTCACAATGGCAAACTATGAAACAATGTAACTTCATCTGAATAGGAACAGACGGAAACGTGTTTGTACTCGAAAGAGTTACAAAACATAGATTCACATCAACACAAGAACAGGAAGTGCTGAAAAAACTCACGAGATCTAACAGCATCTGTGGAGAGAAAAACAGAGTTAACGTTTCGAGTCCGTATGATTCTTCTTCAGACTCTTTCTCTAGAGTTGCATGTAGGCTACATCAGGTAAGGTTGGCAGATTTCCTTCCCTAACATTAGTGAAAATGATGGGTTTTTACAATTGATAATAGTTTCATGGCCACCTAGCTTTCAATTCTAGACTTTTCAATTAATTCAGGTGGGATTTGAACTCATGTCCCCAGAACTATGATAAAAGAGCAGAGGAGTGGGACTAATTGAATAGCTTTTTCAAAGAGCTGGCACAGGTATGATGAACCGAATGGCCATCTGTGCTGTATTATTCTATGATCTCAGTGGTCTCTACCTTCAGCCTTGAGGGCACAAAAAAGTATATTGACCAGAAGAGGTACAGCGCTTATTCACCAAAATGATACTGGGGCTCAAATAATTTAATTATCAGGACAGGTTGCATAAATATTATTTGTGCTCCCTTGGAGTAGAGGTAGGCTTGAAGCACTATATGTCTCCATGCTGCTCCATTCGCAATCTAGTTGGTTTCCTTCACGTCAATCATGGAATGTATTTGATTGGCTGAATGGGCCCCTTCAATGGTATAATGACTCTATGACTCAGTCATGGAAAGCCCCTTCCCTCTTCATTTTAGTATCCAATTTGGTTTAAATATTTATTTTATGAGAAAGACTGAAACATGCATGGGGCTTGTAGTTAAAAGCAAAGGTACAAAAACTTGGAAACTGCAGAGAGATATTTCCTTGCCAGAAAGTACAGATTTGTTGATGTCATGTTCGGTTGTAATGTCAGAGTTAGCAGAAGAATAGTAACACCAGCATGAGTCAGCTCCGTCAGGGAGTGTGAATATAAATTTTAAAAAGACCATTTTTTGTACGTTTTGGGCACAGGGCAAATTTCAGTGTTTGTAGATGATATAAGTTTGCGGATAACACTAAAATAGGTAGGAAGGCAAGGAGGTGAGGATGACATGAGTCTACAGAGGGATATAGACAGGTTAAGTGAGTGGGCAAAAACTTGGCAGATGGAATATAATGTAGTAAAATGTGATGTTATGTACTTTGGCAGGAAGAATAGAGGAGCTGAATATTATTTGAATGGAGAAAGACTGCAGAAGGCTGCAGCACAGAGGGATTTGGGAGTCCTTGTGCATGAATCCTAAAAAGCTAACACACAAGTTCAACAGGTAATAGGGAGAGCAAATGGAATGTTAGCCTTTATTTCAGAGGGAGTGGAATATAAAAATAAAACAATGCAAGGCAGTGGTTAGACCACACCTAGAATACTGTGAACAATTTTGGTCCTCTTATCTAAGGAAACATATACTGGCATTGGATGCAGTCCAGAGAAGGTTCACTAGGTTAATTCTGTGTATAGAGGCATTTTCTTATGAGGAGAGGTTGAGTAGTTTGGACCTTTACTCATTGGAGTTTAGAAGAATGAGAGGCAACTTTATTGAAACATATAAGATTCTTAGGGGACTTGACAGGGTAGATGCTGAGAGGTTGTTTCCCCTTGTGGGAGAGTCTAGGACCAGAGGGGATAATCTCAGAATAAGGGGCCACTCATTTAAAACAGAGATGAGGAGGAATTTCTTCTCTCAGAGGGTAGTCAATCTGTGGAATTCTTTATTGCTGTGGAGGCTGGGTCATTAAGTAGATTTAAGGCTGAGATAGACAGATTTTTAATCATTAAGGGAATCAAGGGTTATGGGGAAAAGGCAGGGAAGTGGAGTTGAGGATTATCAGGTCAGCCATGATCTCATTGAATGGCAGAGCAGGCTCGATGGGCTGAATGGCCTACTTCTGCTCCTACATTTTATGGTCATATATTCCTAAAACCCAAACTGAGGAGGTAAAAAGAGGACAAAGACTGGTGAAGGCAGTCATGAAACATTAGCCCAGATCTTTGCCGAGTTGGGCCGACTCAGAAGGCATTTAAAAATGGCAGGTTAGATCAGATTCCAGGATTCCTGCCACTGTTTCCAGTAGTTTTGGCCGGCACAGTATAGGGATGTGGGTAGCCAGCCCACACGCAGCATTCCCTCCCTTGCCAGCTCCATTCCAGGGTAATGCAGTTCCAACCCCCCTGCAACTTTGGTGGAGTCAGGCCCCTTCTGTAAGTAGAGGTTGTTCACGGCCTCTCAGAGGAGTTGTGAACCAAGGTAGAACCTACATACCGAGTCATCAACCCAAAGAAAATCCGTCATTCAACATTCCCACTGAAGTATGTTGGCCCTCTTACATTCTCACAAAGCTGTCAACCAATCACATCCATGCATATTATCAATGTCAGAAGCTCTGATTCACTTCAGACCTCTTAATCTGATTTTCAAAAAACATATAGGCAGTGAAAAAGCTCTTGAAAGAAACATCATGTTATTGAAGTAATAGAGATGTCAAACAAATAAAGCTTTTAACTCCCCTTTGTAGCTGTATGAACATTGCTGAGATCTAAGTGAAATATCCATTCTTGGAGCTCAGCCAAGCATTAATAATTTTAGCCTGCTTTTGTTGATACAGACGCCAGAGGAGAGGACATGGAGGCAGCATGGAAATATAAGTGGCATGGAGTGAGCATGGGGGATATGAAGCGGCATAGGGAGGCACAGAGAGAGCTTGAGGGGACAATGGGACAATATGGGATGGGTAGGGGGCAAGGGTGTGATGGCTTTTTTAATTCTTTCAGGGTGTGAAAGATGGCTAGCCAGCATTACTGCCCACCTCAAATTGACCTTGAGAAGGTGGTGATGTGCCACCTTCTAAAACTGCTACAGTCCATGGGATGTAGGTACATCCACAGTGCTATTAGGAAGGGAGTTCTAGAATTTTGACCCAGCAACAGTGAAGGGACGGTGATATATTTCCAAGTAAGGGTGGTGAATGACTTGGAGGGGAACTTGCAGATGGTCATATTCCCATGCATCTGCTGCCCTTGTCCTTCTAGGTGGTAATGGTCATGGAAGATGCTGTTAAAGGAGCCTTAGTGAGTGGCTACTGTGCATCATGTACATGATACACACTGCTGCCACTGTGCATCAGTGGTGGAGGGAGTGAATTATTAATGTGGTGTATTTTCTGCCAATCAATTGTGCTGCTTTGTCCTGGATGGTGTCAAACTTCTTGAGTGCTGTTGGAGCTACACTCATCTAGGCAAGTGGAGAGTATTCCATCACGCTCCTGACTTGAGCCTTGTAGATGGTGGACAGGCTTTAGGGAGTCAGGAGGTGAGTTATCTGCCACGGAATTCCCAGCCTCTGACCTGCTCTTGTAGCCACAGTATTTACAAGCCTGGTCCATTTCAGTTTCTGGTCAATGGTAACACCCAGGATGTTGATAGTGGAGGACTCAGTGATGGTAATGACATTGAATGTCAAGGGGAGATGTTGGATTCTCTCTTGTTGGAGAGAGCAGATACATGGCATCAGGTCAAACATGGGCAAGGAAACCTTCTGCTGATTACCACGTATCACCCTCCCTCAGCTGATGAATCAGTGCTCCTCCACGTTGAACATCACCTGGAGGAAGCACTGAGGTTGGCAAGGGCACAGAATGTACCCTGGATGGGGAACTTCAATGTCAATCACCAAGAGTGGCTTGGTAGCACCACTACTGACCGAGCATGCCGAGTCCTAAATGACATAGCTACCAGACTGGGTCTGCGGCAGGTGGTGAGGGAACCAACAAGAGGGAAAAACATACTTGACCTCATCCTCACCAACCTGCCTGCCGCAGATGCATCTGCCCATGACAGTATTGGTAGGAGTGACCACTGCACAGTCATTGCGGAGACAAAGTCCCATCTTCATATTGAGGATATCCTCCATCGTGTTGTGTGGCACTACCACCGTGCTAAATGGGATCCATTTTGAACAGATCCAGCAACTCAAGACTGGGCATCCATGAGGCACCGTGCACCACCAGCAGCAGCAGAAATGCACTCAAACACAATCTGTAACCTCATGGCCCAGCCTATCCCCCACTCTACCATTACTATCAAGCCACAGGATCAACCCTGGTTCAATAAAGAGTGCAGGAGGGCATGCCAGGAGCAGCACCAGGCATACCGAAAAATGAGGTGGCAACCTGGTGAAGTTATAACACAGGACTACTTGCATGCCAAACAGCATAAGCAGCAAATGATAGACAAAGCTAAGCGATTCCACGACCAACGGATCAGTTCTAAGCTCTGCAGTCTTGCCACATCCAATCGTGAATGGTGGTGGACAATTAAACAACTCACTGGAGGAGGAGGCTCCACAAATATCTTCATCCTCAATGATGGAGGAGCCCAGCCAAGCAGTGCAAAAGATAAAGCTGAAGCATTCGCAACAATCTTCAGCCAGAAGTACTGAGTGGATGATCCATCTCGGCCTCCACCAGAAGTCCCCAGCATCACAGATGCCAGTCTTCAGCCAATTTGATTCCCTCCATGTAATATCAAGAAATGGCTGAAGGCGTTGGATACTGCAAAGGCTATGGGCCCTGGCAATATTCTGGCAATAGTACTGAAGGCTTGTGCTCCAGAACTTGCTGCACCCATTGCCAAGCTGTTCCAGTACAGCTACAACACTGACATCTACCTGGTTATGTGGAAAATTGCCCAGGTATGTCCTGTACACTAAAAGCAGGACAACCCCAACCTGGCCAATTACTGCCCCACCAGTCTACTCTCGATCATCAGTAAAGTAATGGAAGGGATCATCAACAGTGCTATCAAGCAGCACTTGCTTAGCAATAACCTGCTCACTGATGCCCGGTTTGGGTTCCACCAGGGCCACTCAGCCCCTGATCTCATTACAGCCTTGGTTCAAACATGGACAAAATAGTTGAACTCGTGAGGTGAGGTGAGAGTGACTGCCCTTGACATCAAGGCAGAATTTAACTGAGTGTGGCATCAAGGAACCCTTGTAAAACTGAAGTCAATGGGAATCAGGGGGAAAAATCTCCACTGGTTGGAGTCATATCTAGCACAAAGGAAGATGGTTGTGGTTGTTGGAGGTTAGTCATCTCACCTCCAGGACATCACTGCAGGAGTTCCTCAGGTTAGTGTCCTAGGCCCAAACATCTTCAGCTACTTCATCAATGACCTTCCTTCCATCATAAGGTCAGAAGTGGCTGATGATTGCATGATGCTCAGCACCATTCATGACTCCTCAGATACTGAAGCAGTCCATGTCCAAATGCAGCAAGACCTGGACAATATCCAAGCTTGGGTTGACAAGTGACAAGTAACATTTGCGCCACACAAGTGCCAAGCAATGACCATCTCCAACAAGAGAAAATCCAACCATCGTCCCTTGATGTTCAATGACACTACTATCACTGAATCCCCGAATACATCCTGGGGGTTACCATTGATCAGAAACTGAACTGGACCAGCCATATAAACACTGTGGCTACAAGAGCAGGTCCGAGGCTAAGATGCATGCGGCGATTAACTCACCTTCTGACTCCCCAAAGCCTGTCTACCGTCTACAATGCACATGTCAGGAGTGTGATGGAATGCTCCCCACTTGCCTGGATGAGTGCAGCTCCCAGAACACTGAAGAAGCTGGACACTGTCGGCTTGATTGGCACCACATCCATAAACATTCACTCCCCCCACCACCGACGCACAGTAGCAGCAGTGTGTACCATCTACAAGATGCACTGCAGGAATTCACCAAGGCTCCTTAGGCAGTACCTTCCAAACCCACGACCACTGCCATCTAGAAGGACAAGGGCAGCAGATAGACGGGAACACCATCACCTGGAAGTTCCTCTCCAAGTAACTCACAATCTTGACTTGAAAATATATCGCTGTTCCTTCACTGTCACTGGGTCAAAATCCTGGAACTCCCCTCTGTGGGTGTACCTACACCACGTGGACTGCAGCGTTTCAAGAAGGCAACTCACCACGACCTTCTCAAGGGCAACTATGGATGGGCAGTAAATGCTGGCCCAGCCAGCAAAGTCCACATCCCGTTAACGAATTTAAAAAAAATGGTCATTGCCTGGCACTTGTCTGGCGTGAATGTTACTTGCCACTTGTCAGCCCAAGCCTTAAAGTTGTCCAGGTCTTGCTGCATATGGACACAGGCTGCTTCTGTATCTGAGGAATCACAAATTGTGCTGAACATTGTGCTATCAGTGAACATCTCCACTTCTGACCTTATGATAGAAGGAAAGTCATCGAAACAGCTGAAGATGATTGGGCCTAGGACACTACCCCGAGGAACTCCTGCAGTCATGTCCCGGTCTGAGATGAATGACCTCCATCTTCCTTTGTGCTAGGTATGACTCCAACCTGTAAAGTGTTGTCCCCCAATTCCCATTGACTCCAGTTTTGCTAGGGCTCCTTGATGCTACACACAGTCAAATGCTGCCTTGATGTCAAGAGCAGTCACTCTCACATCACCTCTTGTGTTCAGTTCTTTTGTCCATGTTTGGACTAAGACTATAATGAGGTCAGGAGCTGATTGGTTCTGGCAGAACCCAAACTGAGTGTCAGTGGTGAGTAAGTGCTGCTTAATGGTAATGCTGATGACACAGTCCATGACTTTGATTGATAGTAGATGGGGCAGCAACTGGCTGGATTGGATTTGTCTTGCTTTTTTTGGACGGTACATAACTGGGCAGGTTTCCACATTCTCGGGTGGATGCCAGTGTTGTATCTGCACTGGAACAGCTTGGCTAGGGGCACAAAGCTTCAGTAATATAGCCAGGATGTTGACGGGACCCATAGCCTTTGCTGTATCCAGTGCCTTCCGCACTGATATCACGTAGAGTGAATCCAGTTGGCTGAAGACTAGAATCTGTGATGTTCAGGACCTCAGGAGGAGGCTGAAATGGTTCATCCCTCGGCACTTCTGGCTAAAGATAGTTGCAAATACTTCAAACTTGTCTTTTTCACTCACTTGCTGGGTTCCACCATTATTGGGGATCGCGATGTTCATGGAACCTCTCCCTCCCATTAGTTGTTTTATTGTCCACCACCATTCACAACTGGATATAGCAAAACTGCAGGGCATTGATATGATCTATTGTTTGTAGGATTGCTCAGCACTGTCTCTAGTAACCTGTTTCTCCTGTTGAGCATGCGTGTAGTACTATGTTGTAGCTTCACCAGGTTGACATTTTATTTTTTGATATGCATAGTGTTGCTTCTGGCATTCTCTCCTACACTCCTCATTGAATCAGAGTGGGTCCCTGACTTGATGGTAATGGTACACCTAGGGGTATGCCGAGCCATGAGAACAGAAGAACGTAAGAAATAGGAGCAGGAGTAGGCTTTATGGCCTTTTGAGCCTGTTCTGCCATTCATTATGATCATGGCTAATCTTCAGTTTCAACTCATTGAAGTAAATAAATATGATCTGATAGCAATTACGGAGACATGACTGCAGGACAGATTGGGTCCTGAATATTGAAGGGTACGTGACATTCGAGAAGAACAGGAAGCTAGGTAAAGGTGGAGGGGTAGCATTGTTAATCAAAGATGGCATTGGTGCAATAGTTAGAAGTGACCTTGGTTCAGGAGTTCAGGATGTGGAATCAGTTTGGGTGGAGATGAGGAATAGTCGGGGGAAAAAAGACACTAGTATGAGCGGTCCACAGCCAAAGTGTAGGGCAAAGTATTCAAGAAGAAATATTGAATGCTTATGATAAAGAGAAGGCAATAATCATGGGTGATTTTAATCTATGTATAAACTGGAAAAACCAGGCTTGCAGTAGTAGCTTGGTTGAGGCATTCTTAGAATGCTCTCGAGATAGTTTTTTAGAGCAGCATGTTCTGGAACCAACCAGAGACCAGGTTATATTAGACTTGGTATTGTGTAATATGAAAGGATTAATTAATGACCTCAGAATAAAGGCACCCCATAGGTATCAGCGACTACAATATGATTGATTTTGCATCCAGTTTGAAAGGGAAAAGAGTGGGTCAAAGATTGGTATCTTAAACCTAAATAAGGGCAACTATGTGGGCATGAAAGTTGAGCTTGCTGAAGTGTACTGGGGTACTACACTAGAGGATAGATCAATAGAAAAGCAATGGCAGACATTTAAGGGGATATTTTAGAATGTTCAGAATAAGTATATTCCTACTATAAAGAAAAATTCTAAGGAAAGAACCCCCATCCGCGGTTAACTAAAGAAGTTAAGGAATGCATCAAACGTAAGGGAAAAGCATATAACTGCACTAAGATGAGTGGCAGGTCAGATGATTTGTCAGAATATAAAGAACAGCAAAGAATGACTAAAAACTTAATCAGGAGAAAGAGATTAGAGTATGAGAGGAAGCTAGCTGGAAATGTAAAAATGGATAGCAAGAGTTTCTACAGGTATTTAAAAAGAAAAAAAATAAGTGAGTGTTGGTCCGCTTGGGAGTGGCAATGGAGAGTTAATAGCAGATAAGGAAATGGCAGATAAAATGAAGAAATATTTTGCTTCTGTGTTCCCTATAGAGCATACAAAAAACATTCTACTAATAACTGTATATCAGGAGATGGAAGGGAGAGGGGAACTTGGTGAAATTGTAATAAAAGCAAAATACTGCGGATGCTGGAAATCTGAAACGAAAACAAAAATTACTGGAAAACCTCAGCAGGTCTGACAGCATCTGTGGAGAGAAAGACAGAGTTAACATTTCAAGTCCATATGACTCTTCAGAACTAAAGAGAAGTAAAAATGTGGTGAAATCTATACTGTTTAAGGGGGGTGGGATGGGTGAAGATGGACAGAGGGCCAGTGATAGGTGGAGGCAAAGGAGAGATTGCGAAAAATGTCAAAAGCAAAAAGGTCAAAGGGGTGTTGATGGTGGTGATACCAGTTAAAGGAAGTGCAACCTGGAGGAAGAGTACCCATCTTCTGACTAGGCACTTATAGCCTTCCGGACTTAATGTTGAGTTCAACAACTTCAGATCATGAGCTCTCTCCTCCATCCTCACCCTTTTTTGATCCCCTTTTTTCAAATATTTATTTTTTCGTTTTTAAAATATTTTTTCCCACCTATTTCTATTATTATTATTTTTAAAATTTATTTCCATTCATTGTTTTATCCCACATTTTAGCATATTTCGATCTTTTCTCCCACACCGTCCCCTCCCCCTGCCCCACCCCCACTGGGGCCATCTGTCACTTGCTCATCCTGCTTTCTAATCTTAATGTCCCCATTAGCACCTCCTTTAGCCAGTATCAGCACCATCAACACCCCTTTGACTTTTTGTTTATGACATCATTGTCAATCTCTCCTTTGCCTCCACCTATCACTGGCCTTCTATTCAACTTCACCCATCCCACCCCCCTTAAACAGTATTTATTTCACCACATTTTTACTTCTCTTTCATTCTGAAGAAGAGTCATACGGACTAGAAACGTTAACTCTGTCTTTCTCTCCACAGATGCTGTTAGACCTGCTGACTTTCCTCAAGCAATTTTTGTTTTTGTTGGTGAAATTGTAATCACTAGAGAAGCAGTACTGAGCAAACTGATGGCACTGTGGGCTGACAAGTCTCCAGGTCCTGATAGACTTCATCCTAGGATCTTAAAAGAAGTGGCTAATGAGGTGGTAAATGCGCCCGTGTTAATTTTCCGAAATTCATTAGATTCTTGAAAGGTTCCATCAGACTGGAAAGTAGGAAATATAACCCCTCTATTCAAGAAGAGAGGGACGCAGTAAACAGGAAACTATCGGCCAGTTAGCTTGATTCCTTTCATGGAGAAGTTGTTAGAATCAATCATTAAGGAAGTTATAGCTAAGCACTTATTAAAACGCAAGGTAACCGGGAAGAGTCAGCATGGTTTTATGAAAGGGAACTCATATTTAACCAATTTATTGGAGTTTTTTGAAGGAATAACATGTGCTGTGGATAAAGGGGAGCCTGTAGCTGTATTGTACTTCCTGTAGGTGTATAGCATTGGATTTCCAGAAGGCATTTGATAAGGTGCCACATCAAAGGCTATTGTAGAAAATAAAAGTTCATCATGTAGAGGGTGACATATTCGCATGGACCGAAGATTGGCTGGCTGACAGAAAACAGAGAGTATGCATAAATGGGTCTTTTTCTGATTGGCAGGATGTGACAAGTGGAATCCCATAGGGGCCTGTGCTGGGACTTCAGTTTTTTACAGTTTACATCAATGACTTATATGAGGCGAGTGAAGGCATAGTACCTTAATTTGCAGATGAGACAAAGATAGATAGGAGAATATGTTGTGAAGAGGACTTAAGGAGGCTTTAGATGAATATGAGTGGAAAAGATCTGGTAAATGGAGTATAATGCAGGAAAATGTGAAATTGTTCACTTTGGCAGGGAAAATAAAACACACAAAGTATTACTTAAACGGAGAACAACTGCAGAATTCTGAGGTGCAGAGGGAATTAGATGTTCTAGTACATGAACAAAGAACAAAGAAAAGTACAGCACAGGAACAGGCCCTTCGGCCCTCATATTGCCAGTCAAACTAAAACATTTTGCACTTCCGGGGTCCGTATCCCTCTATTCCCATCCTATTCATGTATTTGTCAAGCTGCTTCTTAAACACCACTATCGTACCTGCTTCCACCACCTCCTCTGGCAGCAAATTCCAGTCACTCACTACCCTCTGCATAAAAAACTTGCCCCGCACATCTCCTCTAAAGTTTTCTCCTCTCACCTTAAATCTATGTCCCCTAATAATTGACTCTTCCACCTAAGGAAAAAGTTTCTGACTATCTACTCTGTCCATGCCACTCAATTTTGTAAACTTCTATCAAGTTGCTCCTCAATCTCCGTCGTTCTAGTGAGAACAATCCTAGTTTCTTCAACCTCTCCTCATAGCTAATAACCTCCAGACCAGGCAGCATCCTGGTAAACCTCCTCTGCACCCTCTCCAACACCTCCATATCCTTCTGGTAAGGTGGCGACCAGAATTGCATGCAATATTCAAGGTGTGGCCTAACCAAGGCTCTATACAGCTGCAGCATGACTTCCCAGCTTTTATACTCAATACCCCTGCCAATGAAGGCAAGCATGCCATATGCCTTCCTGACTACCTTATCTACCTGCGTTGCCACTTTCAGTGACCTGTGGACCTGTACACCCAGATCCCTCTGCCTGTCAATGCACTTAAGGGTTTTGCCATTTACTGTATAATTCTTACCTGTATTAGACCTTCCAAAATGCATTAACTCACATTTGTCCGGATTAAACTCCATCTGCCATTTCTCCGCCCAAGTCTCCAACTGATCTATATCCCGTTTTATCTTTTGACAATCCTCTTCACTATCTGCAACTCCTCCAACCTTAGTGTCGTCTGCAAACTTAATTAGCCCAGTTACATTTTCCTCCAAATCATTTGCGTATACTACAAACAGCAAAGGTCCCAGCCCTGATCCTTGCGGAACACACACTAGTCACAGCTCTCCATTCAGAAAAGCACCCTTCCACTACTACCCTCTATCTTCTATGACAAAGCCAATTCTGTGTCCATTTTGTCAGATCCCATGCGACCTTACCTTCTGTACCAGTCTGCCATGAGGGACCTTGTCAAATGAGTCACAAAAAGTTAGTATGCAAGTTTAACAAATAATTAAGAAGGCTAATGGAATGCTATCATTTATTATGAGAGGAATTGAATATAAAAGTAGGGATGTTATGCTTCAGTTATACAGGGCATTGGAGAGACCACATCTTGAATGTTGTGTGCAGTTGGTCTTCTTATTTAAGGAAGGATTTTACATTGGAGGTGGTTAAGAGGAGGTTTACTAGTTTGATATCTGGGATGGGCGAGTTGCCTTATGAGGAAAGGTTAGACAGACTGGGCTTGTTTAGAAGTTTAGAGTTTAGAAGAGTGAGGGGTGACTTGATTGAAGTATATAGGATCCTGAACAAGGTGGATGTCGAAAGGATATTTTCTCTTGTGGATGGTCCCGAACTAGGGGGCACTATTTTAAAATTAAACATCGCCCTTTTAGGACAGAGGTGAGAAATTTTTTCTCTCGAGGGTTGTGTGACTTTGGAACTCTGCCTCAAAAGGAGGTGGAGGCAGGTATATTGACAATTTTTAAGGCAGAGGTAGATAGATTGTTGTTAGGCAAGGGAATCAAAGGTTATCGGGGGTAGATGGGAATGTGGAATTTGAAAAACAAGCAGATCAGTCATGGTCTTAATGACCAGCGGAGCAGGCTCAAGGGGCCACATAGCCTACTTCTGCTCCTATTTCGAATGTTCTTATGTTCGTATGTTCACTTTCCCACCCTCTCCCCATAATCCATGATTCCCTGAGACCAAAAATCTATCTATCTCAGCCTTAAATATATTCAATTACTCTACAAAGCAGAAGTCAGGAGATGACAGAATGCTTCCCACTTATATGAATTATGAATTAGTACAGTTCCCAACAACACTCAGGAAAATCAACACCATCCAAGGTCAAAGCAGCCCACTTGATTGGCATCCAAGCTGCCACCTTAAACATTCACACCCTCCACCACCAGCACACAGTAGAAGTGTGTACCATAATAGGTGAGATGGTGGCATAGTGGTAATATTACTGGCTACTAATCCTAAGACCCAGACTAGTCCCCTGGGGATATTGGTTCAAATCCTGACACAGCAGCCCATGGAATTTAAATTCAATGCAATTTGCTAGTCTCAGTAATGGTGTCTATATAGCTATCATTAATTGTTGTAGATCACCTATTGAACCCATCTGGTTCACTAATGCTCTTTTGGAAGGAAATTTGCCACCTTTACCTGGTCTGACATACATGTGACTCCAGACCCACAGCAATGTGATTGACTCTTAGCTGCCCTCTTAAATGACCTAGCAAGCCACTCAGAGGCAGTTAGGGCTGGGCAACATATGCTATCCTTGCCAGTGACTCCCACATCCAGTGAAAAGAATTTTAAAACTATACAAGATCCACTGCAACAACTTGTTAAGGCTCCTTCAAAACACCTTCCAATCCTACAACCTCTACTACTTAGAAGGACCAGGGCAGCAGTTGCATGGGAACCTGCAAGTTCTCCTATGAATCCTAACTTGGAACTGTATTGCCGTTCCATCACTGTCATTGGGTCAAATTCCTGGAACCCCCTTGCTAATAGCACCAATAGTGTAGCTATACCACAAGGACTGCAGCAGTTCAAGCAGGCAGCTCACCACCATCTTCTCAAAGGCAATTGGGGATGGGCAATAAATACTGGCCTTGTCAGAGATGTCCATATCCCCTGGAGAAATAAAAAAAAAATTGGCAGATCCCTTTGCAAGTGTGAACAGAGGAATTTTTAATCATAGAAAATAATTGACAAGAATGGAATGGAATGAAAGGTTTCTTGGTAGAAATTATTAGCAGATGTAATATTTTTATTATAGATATGACTAATTACCACAATGAGTTACACATCACCCTTACACATCTGAGACTGAATTCCTCTTCAATAATTGTTTTTTTTCCCCCAAGAATTGACCTTATTTGTAAAATTTATAACAGTACATTACATAACAGTGTAAAGTTGATATTACATGAAGTGTAAAACAGGTCCATTTCTTTCAGTGCAGCATGTGACACTCCGAGGTGCCTCATGACACTTACAATTTCAGGTTGTCTTTACAATATTCATTTCAGATCAAACATACAGCCTGCGGAGTTTTACACAGTTTTCCAGTCTCAGTATACTATGGCAGGGGGGCCTTAGAGAGTGGTCTTTTCCCATTGTGATTTGCACCAGCTGCCCCAGTCTTTAGTGCCTCCATCAGCACTCATCAGTTGTTGTAGATTGTTGAACTCATCTGGTTCACTAATGCCCTCAGTCCTGGACCTTGGAATGTGCCAGTCCGCAAAACATCATTGTTGACAGGTCTTTGCATTCAAAGGACAGAATTGTCCCAGATTTGCGCAACATCTTTCCAGCCAGCCGCAGTGGGGGCTTTTCACGCCGTATCTTCCCAAACCCACCGCATTGATTATGCATTCCCAAAATACACACCATTTCGATGGTGGGCGAGCTCCAATTTGCCTGCCACGCCATCACCTCGCCGCTTCATCACACCAGGCACCACATTTAAAGTACAGCCGCACTCAGTCCTTGCAGCCCAGGGCTGTATCAAAGAAGACATGGCCCTGAAAGGCAAGAAGGCTGCAGCCCTCAGGAATAATCAGGAAATTAGTGCATCGATAATCAGGATGCTAATACTTTAATAATCAGAATTATTCCAATTAATAATCGGAGTCTGATTGCATCAATAATCAGAATCCTATTTCATGAGTCATTTGCCAATTGTGTCAATAATCATGGTTGTATAAGATTAATAATCAGGATGCTATTACTTTAATAATGAGAGTCCAAGTATCCCCCACAATGAACATTTGAACCGCCATCCATCGCACCCACCCCCACCCCTGCTCAACCCTAAATTTTCACTCGGGCTACACTGGGGAAAAAGCTTGGGAAGCGCTGATTTAATCTGATGGATTTGATGTCTGATTTTGGGTTAACGTCCATTATTGTGGGACGGAGAAACATCAAGTTTCAAAACCGCCTCGTCACTCATGCTGATGAGAAATCACAAAGGTACAGTGACAGTATAAACAGCACGGGGTCTTTCCGAGAACACTGCGATGTAACTTCCTGTCACTGAACCCCATCACGAGGCGTCAAACTCACCCACAGATTACCAGCACCTGCAATAAGCTGAGCAGCAGTAAGCTAAACAGGATTGGCCTGGCAAAACACCGTCAGCTCTCAGCACTTGTCAATATTGACCGACCAAAGTCTTCCTGTTGATACAAAGAACATTTTTGTGCGACTTCCCAGCAGAGTATGTTTTTGTACATGCTTTTCATAGAATCATTGAATAGTACAGCAAAGAAGGAGGCCGTTTGGCCCAACAAGTCTGCGCTTGTGTTTTCAAAGCACAGTTAGTTCCATTCCCCCTGCTCTCTCCCTAGCAAATTTTTCACCTTCAATGATTTATCCACTTTTCTTTCAAAGAATTCTAATGAATTTGTCAGGTGTGATTTCCCCTTCATGAAGCCATGCTGACTCTGCTTGATAAGATTATGTAGTTTTAAATGCTCTGCTGTTACATCCTTTATAATAGACTCCAACATTTTCCTAATGACAGATGTTAAGCTAACTGTCTATAGTTACCTGTTTTTTGTCTCCCTCCCTTTTTGAATAAGGGAGTCACATTGATAGTTTTCCAATCCTCTGCGACTTTTCCAGAATTTAAGCGTTCTTGGAAGATTACTACCAGTGCATCCACTATCTCTGTAGCTACTTCCTTTAATATCCTAGGATGCAACCCATCAGGTCCAGGGGACTTATAGGCCTTTAGCCCCATTAGTTTCCCTGGTACTTTTTCTCTAGTGATAGTTATTGTATTTATTTCCTCCCCCTCTTTTGCCCCTTGATTATTTAGTATTGGAATGCAATTAGTATCTTCTACCGTGAAGACTAATGCAAAGTATTTATTCAACACCTCTGCCATTTCCTGGTTCCCCATTATTATTTCCCCAGCCTCATTCTGTAAGAGGCCTATGTTCACTTTGGCCTCTCTCTTTTTATATATTTAAAGAAGCTCTTACTGTCCATTTTTATATTATTTGCTAGTTTACCCTCAAAGTTGTCTTCCTCTTATTTTTTGGTCATCTTTTGCTGGTATTTAAAATTTTCCCAATCCTCTGGCTTACCATTAATCTTTGCCACATCGTATGTCTTTTCTTTTAATTTGATACTATCCTTAACTTCCTTGGTTAACCATGGTTGGTTTATCCCCTTCCTTAAATCCTTCTTCCTCATTGGGATACATCTTTGTTGTGAGTCATGAACTATTTTCTTAAATGCCTTCCATTGTTCATCAATTGTCTCTTCTGCTAAAATCTTATCCCAGTTCACTCCAGCCAATTCTGCCCTCATTCCTTTGTAATTACCCTTATTTAAATTTAGCACAATTATTTCCAACCCAGGTTTGTCACTCTCAAACTGAATGCTAAATTCTACCATATTATGGTCACTGTTTCCTAGGGGATCTTTTACTCCAAGATCATTTATTAAACCTGCCTCATTCCACATTACCAGATCCAAAATAGCCTGATCCCTGGGGTTAGATCCACAACACGTTGTTCTTGGAAACAGTCCCGAATACACTATGAATTCCGGCTTGTGGCTACACCTGCCAATTTGATTTTCCCAATCTACACGAAGATTAAAGTCACCCATGATTAATGTACTGCCTTTTTAACATGCAGTCATTATCGCCTGATTTATTCTCTGCCCTACAGTATAACCATTGTTATTAAAAACCCACCTGGTTCACTAACACCCTTTAGGGAAGGGAATCTGCTGGCCTACATGTAATGCCAGATCCACAGCAATGTGGTTGGCTTCATAACTTCCCTCTGAAATGGCTTGACAAGTCAAATTGGTTGTGCTAAAAAGTTTAAAAGGAATGAAAGTCTAAAAACTGCTAAAAAGTCGAAAAGAAATGAAACTAGACGCACCACCCGGCATCAACCCAGGCACCAGAGACGAAATGGCAAACTCAGCCCTGTCAACCCTACGAAGTCCTTCAGGGATCTTGTGCCAAAGTTGGGAGGGCTGTTTCACAGACTAGTCAAGCAGCAGCACATGGAATCATACCTCACAGATAATGTCCCAGACACCACCATCGCCATTCCTGGGTATGTCCTGTCCCACTGGCAGGACAGACCCAGCAGAGGTGGTGGCTCAGTGGTATACAGTTGGGAGGGAGTTGCCCTGGGAGTTCTCAACGTCAACTCCAGACCCCATGAAGTCTCATGGCATCAGGTCAAGCATGGGCAAGGAAACCTCCTGCTGATTACCATGTACCACTGCCTCCTCCTCTGGTGAATCAGTGTTCCTCCGTATTGAACACCACTTGGAGCAAGCACTGAGGGTGGCAAGGGTGCAGAATGTACTCTGGGTGGAGAACTTTGTCCATCACCAAGAGTGGCTCAGTAACACCACCACTGTCCAAGTTGACCGAGACCTAAAGGATCTAGCTGCTACACCACCTGCCGCAGACAGTGAGGGAACCAACAAGTGGGAAAAATACACTTGATCTCATCCTCACCAACCTGCCTCCCACAGATGCACCTGCCCATGACAGTATCAGTAGGAGTGACCACTGCACAGTCCTTGTGGAGACGAAGTCCCATCTTCACATTGAGAATCCCCTCCATCGTGTTGTGTGGCATAACTAACATAAAACTAGGAGTAGGCAATTCAGTCCCATGAGCCTGCCCTGCCATTCAATACGATCAAGGTTGATCTCATTTCGGCCTCAACTCCAATTTCCCGCCCTCTCCCCATAACCTTTCAATCCGTTACTAATTAAAAATCTGTCTATCTCCTCCTTAAGTCCCAGCATCCACTGCACTGAGGTAGTGAATTTCACAGATTCACGATCCTTTGAGAAAAGTAATTCCTCCTCATCTGATTTAAATCTACCACCACTTAGCCTAAAACGATTGCCTCTCATTCTAGAATGCCCCACAAGGGGAAGCATCCACTCCACGTCCACTTTGTCTATTCCCTTTAGCATCTTATATACCTCAATTAGATCTCCTCTCATCCTTCAAAACTCTAGTGAGTATAGGCCTAAACTGCTCAATTTCTCCTCAAAAGACAAGCCCCGCATCTCTGGAATCAATCTAGTGAACCTCCTCTGAACCACCTCCAATGCAACTACATCCTTCCTTAAGTAAGGGGACCAAAACTGTACATAGGGCTTCAGGTATGGTCTCACCAATGCCTTGTACAGTTGCAACAACACTTCCCTAATTTTATACTCTCTTCCTTTAGCAATAAATGCCAAAATTCCATTTGCCTTCCTTATTATCTGCTGTACCTGCATACTAGCTTTCAGTGATTCTTGCACAAGGACACCCAGATCCCTCAGCACTGAAGCATTCTGAAGTTTTTCTCCATTTAAATAATAAGTCACCTTTTTATTCTTCCGACCAAAATGGATAACCTCACACTTATCCACGTTAAACTCCATCTGCCAAATTTTGGCCCATTAACCTAACCCGTCCATATCCATTTGTAAATTTCTTATTTCTTCATTGCAACTTACTTTCCCACTTATTTTGGTGTCATCTGCAAATTTAGCTATAGTACCTTCTATCCCTGAATCCAAGTCATTAATATAGATTGTAAGTATTTGGGGCCCCAAGGACCAAACCCTGTGGTACCCCACTAGTTACAGCTTGCCATCCAGAAAAAGACCCATTTATCCTGACTCTCTGCTTTCTGTTGGTTAGCCAATCTGCCATCCCAGCTGATATATTACCCCTAACTCCGTGTGATCTTACCTTGTGCATTAATCTTTTGTGTGGCAACTTATCCAAGGCCTTCTGGAAGTCCAGATATACTACATCTACAGGATCCCCATTTTTTGTCACATCTTCAAAGAACTCTAGCAAATTAGTCAAACATGATTTACTCTTCATAAAATCATGCTGACTCTGATGGATTGCTTTGTGACTTTCCAAATGCTCCATTGCTACTTCCTTAATAATGGATTCCAACAATTTGACAATGACAGACGTTAAACTAACTGGTCTATAGTTTCTTACTTTCTGCAACCCCCTCCCCCCTTCCCCCTCCCCTCTTTTTTTAATAATGGCTGAATGGGATAGATTTTGAACAAATTCTGCAACCATGAGGCACTGTGGGCCACCAGCATCAGCAGAATTGTACTCAACCATAATCTGTAACCTCATGGCCCAGCATATCCCCCATTCTACCGTTACCACCAAGCCAGGGGATTAACACTGGTACAATGAAGAGTGCAGGAGGGCATATCTGGAGCAGTAGCAGCATACCTAAAAATGAAGTGTCAACCTGGTGAAGCTACAACACAGGACTACTTGTGTGCCAAACAGCATAGGCAGCAAGCAATAAAGGAAGCTAAGCAATTCCACAACCAATGGATAAAATCTAAGTTCTGCAGTGTAGCCACATCCAGTCATGAATGGTGGTGGACAATGAAACAACTCACTGGAGGAGGCAACTCCACAAGTATCCCCATCCTCAGCGATGGAGGAGCCCAGCACATCATTGCGAAAGATAAAGCTGAAGCATTCGCAACAATCTTCGGCCTGAATGGGTCAAGTGAATGACCCACCTCGGCCTCTTCCAGAGGTCCCCAGCATCATAGATGCCAGCCTCCAGCCAATTCAATTCACTCCACGTGATATCAAGAAACGGCTGAAGGCACTGGATACTGCAAAGGCTAAGGGCCCTGACAATATTCTGGCAATAGTACTGAAAAACTTGTGCTCCAGAACTTGCTGCAGTCCTAGCCAATCTGTTTCAGTACAGCTACAACACTGGCAAGTACCCAGTGATGTTGAAAATTGCCCAGGACTGCAGCAGTTCAAGAAGGCACCACCTCCTCAAGGTCAGTTAGGGGTGGGGAATATGTGCTTGCCCAGCCAGCGATGCCCACATCACTTGAATGAATGAGAAAAACACTTCTATTGAATCTGTATCCACCACCCTAACCAACAGTGCAATCTACACCCTCACCACTGGTTGGGCAGAAAAGCTTTTCCTCATGTCAACTCTGGTTCTTTTGCAAATCATTTTAAAACTGTACCACTGGAAACAGTTTCTCTTGATTTAATCTGCGTTAACCCTTCATGATTTTAAACATCTTAGCTTTCTCTGCTCCAAGGAGAATAACTTTAGTCTATCTACATAACCATAATCCCACATCTCTGCAACCATTCTGGTGAATCTCTTCCGTACCATCGCCAAAGTCTTCTGTACATCCTTCCTAAACTGCGCTGCCTAGATTTAGACACAATTTTGCAGCTGGGGCTGAATGAATGTTTTGGAGAGTTTGAGTATAAATTCTAGCCTTTTGTACTCTAAGCCTCTATTTAGAGTGCTCGGGATACAATATGTTTTATTAGCATAGAAAATAGGAGCAGGAGTAGGCCATGCAGCCCTTCAGGTCTGCTCCGCCATTCATTATGATCATGGCTGATCATCCAACTCAATAGCCTGCTCCCGCTGTCTCCCCATATCCTTTGATCCCTTTCGCCCCAAGAGATATATCTAACTCCTTCTTGAAAACATACAATGTTACAATTATAGGAAGGATATGATTGTACTGGAGGGGGTGCAGAGGAGATTCACCAGGATGTTGCCTGGAATGAAACATTTAAGTTATGAAGAGAGATTGGATAGACGGGTTGTTTTTGTTTGAGCAGAGAAGACTGAGGGGCGACCTGATCGAGGTGTACAAGATTATGAGGGGCATGGACAGGGTGGATAGGGAGCAGCAGTTCCCCCTGGTTGAAGGAGGAGTCACAAGGGGGCATAAGTTCAAGGTGAGGGGCAGGACGTTTAGGGGGGATGTGAGGAAAAACTTTTTTACCCAGAGGCTGGTGATAGTCTGGAATGCACTGCCTGGGAGGGTGGTGGAGGCGGGTTGCCTCACATCCTTTGAAAAGTACCTGGATGAGCACTTGGCACGTCATAACATTCAAGGCTATGGGCCAAGAGCTGGTAAATGGGATAAGGTAACTAGGTCAGGTGTTTCTCATGTGTCGGTGCAGACGTGATGGGCCGAAGGGCCTCTTCTGCACTGTGATTCTGTGATTTGGCCTCAACTATTTTGTGATAGTGAATTCCACACGCTCACCACTCTCTGGGTGAAGAAACTTCTCCTCATCTCAGTCCTAAATGGTCTACCCCATATACTGTGACCCCTGGTTCTGGACTCCCCCACCATCAGGAACACCCTTCCTGCATCTACCCTGTCTAGTCCTGTTAAAAGTTTATAGGTTTCTATGAGATCTCCCCTCATTCTTCTGAACTCCAGCGAATATAATCCTAATCAACTCAATCTCTCCTCATATGTCGGTCCCGCCATCCCAGGAATCAGTCTGGTAAACCTTTGCTGCATTCCCTCCATAGCAAGAACATCCTTCCTCAGATAAGGAGACCAAAACTGCACACAATATTCCAGGTGTGGTCTCACCAAGGCCCTGTATAATTGCAGCAAGACATCCCTGTTCCTGTACTCAAATCCTCTCGCTGTGAAGGCCAACATACCATTTGCCGTATTTACCACCTGCTGCACCTGCATGCTTACCTTCAGCGACTGATGTATGAGGTCTATGTCAGTAGTGGGGAAAAGGCCAAGGTCTCACAGGTCCCGTTGCACATTCCCCTCTTTCAATTTATAGCCATTCAGATAATAATCTGCCTCCCTGTTTTTGCTACCAAAGTGGATAACCTCACATTTATCACATTATACTGCAAGTGCCATGCAGTTGCCCACTCACTCAGCTTGTTCAAATCACACTGAAGCATCTCTGCATCCTCCTCACAGCTCACCCCCCCACCCAGCTTTGTGTCATTTGCAAATTTGGAGATATTACATTTAGTTCCCTCATCTAAATCATTACTATATATTGCGAATAACTGGGGTCCCAGCACCAATCCCTGTGGTACCCCACTAGTCACTGCCTGCCATTCGGAAAAAGACTTGTTTATTCCTACTCTTTGTTTCCTGTCTGCCAACCTTTTCAATCTATCTCAATACACCACCCCCAATCCCATGCACTTTAATTTTACACGCTAATCTCTTATGTGGGACTTTGTTGAAAGCCTTCTGAAAGTCCAAATAAACCACATCCACTGGCTCCCCCTCATCAACTCTACTAGTTATATTCTCAAAAAATTCCAGTAGATTTGTCAAGCATGATTTCCCTTTCATAAATCCATGCTGACTCTGTCCGATTCTGCCACTGTTTTCCACGTGCTCAGCTATTAAATCTTTTATAATGGACTCTAGAATTTTCCCCACTACTGACTTCAGGGTGACTCATCTATAATTCCCTGTTTTCTTTCTACCTCCCTTTTTAAATAGTGGGGTTACATTAGCTACCCTCCAATCTGTGGGAACTGTTCCAGAGCCTATAGAATCTCAGAAGATGACCACCAATGCATCCACTATTTCTAGGGCCACTTCCTTAAGTACTCTGGGATGTAGATTATCAGGCCCTGGGGATTTATTGGCCTTCAATCCCGTCAATTTCCCCAACACCATTTCCCTACTAATATTGATTTCTTTCAGTTCCTCCCTCTCACTAAACCCTGTGTTCCCCAACATTTCTGGTATGTTATTAGTGTCCTCCTTTGTGAAGACAGAACCAAAGTATGTATTTAGTTGGTCAGACATTTCTTTGTTCCCCATTATAAATTCCCCTGCTTCTGACTGTAAGGGACCTACATTTGTCTTCACCAATCTTTTTCTCTTCACATACCTATAGAAACTTTTACAGTCAGTTTTTATGTTCTCTGCAAGCTTCCTCTCGTACTCTATTTTCCCCTTCTTAATCAATCCCTTGGTCCTCCTCTGCTGAATTCTAAACTGCTCCCAATCCTCAGGTCTGTTGTATTTTCTGGCCAATTTGTATGCCTCTTCCTTGGATCTAATACTATCTCTAATTTCCCTTGTAAGCCATGGTTTGGCCACCTTTCCTGTTTTACTTTTGCACCTGACAGGAATAAACAATTGTTGCAGTTCACCCATGCACTCTTTGAATGTTTGCCATTGCCTATCCACTGTCATCCCTTTAAGTAATGTTTCCCAATCCATTATAGCCAACTCGTGCCTCATACCATCGTAGTTTCCTTTATTAAGATTCAGGACCCAAGTCTCAGAATCAACCACGTCACTCCCCATCTTGATGAAGAATTCTATCATATTATGGTCGTTCATCCCCAATGGGCCTCGCACAACTAGATTGCCAATTATTCCTTTCTCATTACACAATACCCAGTCTAAGATGGCCTGTTCTCTAGTTGGTTCCTCAATGTATTGGTCCAGAAAAACACATCATGTACACTCCAGGAATTCCTCCTCTATAGTATTGTTACCAATTTGATTTGCCCAATCTATATGTAGATTAAAGTCATCCATAATTACAGTTGTTCCTTTATTGCATACGTCTCTAATTTCCTGTTTAATGCCATTCCCAACATCACCACTACAGTTTGGTGGTCTATATACAACCCCCACTAACGTTTTTTGCCCATTAATGTTCCTCAGCTCTACCCATACAGATTCCACATCGTCAGAGCTAATATCTTTCCTCACTATTGTGTTAATTTCCTCTTTAACCAGCAATGCAACTCCACCGCCTTTTCCTTTCTGTCTGTCCTTCCTAAATACTGAATACCCCTGGATGTTCAGTTCCCATCCCTGGTCACCTGCAGCCATGTCTCTGTAATCCCTACTATATCATACCAGTTTATATCTATTTGCTTGGTTAATTCATCCACTTTATTGCGAATGTTCCTCACGTTAAGGCACAAAGCCTTAAGGCTTGTCTTTTTAACATTACTTGTCCCGTTGCCACTATTTTTCACTGAGGCCCTGTTTGATTCTTGCCCTTGATTTCTCTGCCTATCACTTTTCTTATTCCCCTTTTTGTCTTTTGTTCTTGTCCTTGATTCCCCCTCCTCTGACTCCTTGCATAGGTTCCCATCCCCCTGCCATTATAGTTTAAACCCTCCCCAACCACTCTAGCAAATATTCCCCCTAGGACATCAGTCCCGGTCCTGCCCAGGTGTAACCCGTCCAGTTTGTACTGGTCCCACCTCCCCCAGGACCAGTCCCAATGTCCCAGGAATCTGGAACCCCCCCACCCCCCACATCCTCTCTTCAGCCACGTATTCTTCTGACAAAACCTGCTATTTCTAGCCTGACTAGCACGTGGCACTGGTAGTAATCCTGAGATCACTACCTTTGAGGTCCTACTTTTCAACTTACTTCCTAACTCCCTATATTCTGCTTTTAGGACCTCATCCCTTTTTTTTACCAATGTCGTTTGTACCAATGTGTACCATGACCACTGGCTGTTCACCCTCCCCCTTCAGAATGCCGTCTAGCTGCTCTGAGACATCCTTGACCCTAGCACCAGGGAGGCAACGTACCATCCTGGAGTTTCGTTTGCGGCCACAGAAACGCCTACCTATTCCCCTTACAATTGAGTCCCCTATAACTATTGCATTCCCACAGTTTTTACTCCACCCCTGTGCAGCAGAGCCAACCATGGTGCAATGAATTTGGCTGTTGCTGCTTTCCCCTGAGAGGTCATTCCCCTCAACAGTATCCAAGGCGGTATATCTGTTTTGCAGGGGAATAGCCACAGGGGATTCCTACACTGCCTGCCTAGTCCCCTTGCTCTGCCTGTTGATCACCCATTCCCTTCCTGTCTGTGGACTCTTAGCCTGCTGTGTGACCACCTCTCTATACATGCTATCCACAATACTCTCCACCCCACAGATGCTCCACAGTATCCCCAACCACCACTCCAGCTCCGAAACCCAGGCTTCCAGGAACTGCAGCTGGAGACACTTCCCGCACACATGCTGGCCCCAGACACTGGAAGTGTTCCCAGCTTCCCACGTAGAACAGGAGGAGCACACCATCGTTTTGAGATCTCCTGCCATGACTTACCCCTTTAAATTAAATCTTTTGGAAGATACTTAATATCAAATAATATCAATTACTCTACAGCCCTTCTTCCCTGCTCCTTGTTGTCACAAAATATAGCCCTTACAAATGATGAACCACAAAATAAGACCTTAAAAACTATAAGCGATAAAAGTAGTAAATACTTACATGATCGTACTCATGGTACTCAAAGAATCACTTCGTTCCCTCTTCACCAAACTCCAATTTAAGCACGCTATTGCAGCCCAAAGCAGCACTCAAGATGGCCTGTTTTTATACTCTGAATCTAGCCTCTGAAAACCTGTTTAAGTCGATTATCTAATTAACTAGTTGTAGCTGCAAGCAGAGCCTGTATGAACCCTGTTTTAAATCTGGCCTAAAACTCACCTTCTTCCAATCCAAACAGCAACTTTTAGTTAATTACTCAATTAAAGAAAGACTAGACTTTAGATAGAAATTAGCCCTTAAATTCCCTCACTCACCAAACTCCAACTTAAGCACTCTACTGCAGCCCAAAACTGCACTCCAGTGCTGTTTTATTTATCTTTCCTGTCCCTTTGAAAGATTTGTCAAAAATCACTCCTAGCCTCTCTGTTCTTCCAACCCTTTCACATTGTACCAGAATGTATTATTTCACACTGTACTGCGTTGGATTGCTTCTGCCATTCGTCTGCCTACTCCACCAGCCTGCCTACATCCTCTTGAAGTCTATTACCATCTTCATCACTACCCTCCAGGTTTTCATGTCATCTACAAATTTCAAAATTGTATCTTGTATCCCCAAGCTCGTCATTAACGTATGTCAAAAACAGCATGTCAGCTTCGCTATAAATCCCTTTCCCATTCTAAAATAACCAGACACCACAGCTCTCCATTTTTTTTCTCTTCGCCAATCTTGAATCCACACTGCTACTGCCCCTTTTATTCCATGAGCTTCAATTTGCCGACAAGCCTAACACGTTGTACTTCATCAGACACCTTTTGAAAATCCATTTACATAACATCAAAGGCACTGACCTCACTCACTCTCTCTGTTTCCTCAATAAATAACTGAAGTCAAGTTAGTCAAACATGATTTACATTCAACAAATCTGTGCTGGCTCTCCTTTAATAATCCATGCTTGGCCTGTTAATTCTTCCCCCCCAGATTATTGTTTCTAAAAGCTTCCCTAACACCGACGTTAAACTGACCTGTAATTTACAGCTTTATCCCTCTCACCTTTTTTTGAACTAGGGAGTAACATTTGCTGTAGCGATCCTACAAAAACTGTGACATATGTCCTTAGGGCCCAAGCGGAAATGAGCCTCTCTCACCACCAATGTCACGTGGAGGAAACAAATTGCATGGAGATGATTCTCAACTGACAGTTGGTCCCTTCTGGCCAGGAGCAGCCACCCAATTAACCCCCAACATCCTCCTATAAATAGTTGAGCAACCTGCCATCCTGGGACAGTCGGACGGCTATGTAAATATGCAGACCACAGCACCTGTTGTAAGAGCCTGGTACAAACTAAAATCATAGAATTGTAGAATGCTTACAGCACAGAAAGAGGCCATTGGCTCATCATGTCTGTGCTGGCTGAGAAATGTGCCACCCAGCCTAATCCCACTTTCAAGCATTCAGTCCGTAGCCCTGCAGGTTACAGCACAGGAGGTGCATATCCAGACACCTTTTATGCGAGTTGAGGGTTTCTGCCTCTACTACCCTTTCAAGCAGTGAGTTCCAGACCCCCACAACGCTCTGGGTGAAAAAAGGTTTTCTCATCTCCCCTCTAATCTTTATACCAATCACTTTAAATCTATGCCTCCTAGTCACTGACCTCTCTCCTAAAGTAAATAGGCTCTTCCCATCCGCCCCATCCAGGTGCCTCACAATTTTATACATCTCAATCTAATCTCCGTTCAGCCTCCTCTGCTGCAAGGAGAACAACTCCAGCCTATCCAACCTTTCCTCACAGCTGCAATTTTCCAATCCTGGCAACATCCTTGTAAATCTCCGCTGTACCCTCTCTAGTGCAATTACATCCTTTCTGTAACTAGGCAGAGCTACTTAACGTAGTCCCTGGAGGCCACTCAAAAAGTGTCCAGTTTGGGCACCGAAAGTGTGTCCTTTAAATAAATTGACTGGGGGACACATTTTGGAATGGGCACTGAAAAGGAGTTTTCACTGACTGTCCTGTCCTACCCCAAGGCCACTCCACTGCCAGATTTTTGAAAAAACTGAATTAAGTTCTCAAACAGTTATGCTGAGATTTGAACTCAACTCATCCAGTGACATCACTACATCACTGTGTAACCGCATCCGGTGGGGGGCAAGTGGGAGGGGTGTAAAATTGGGCGCCATGTTGTGGTGTCATGACCCCTCTGCAATTTTACCAGCAGCGGAGAGGAAGCATTGGATGGCCCACTCACCCATGGGGCATGGGGGCCTTAAGTGGCCAATTAATGGTCACTTTAGAGCTTCTGCCTGCTACCCTTGGGATTTTACTCGTGGCAAGGGAGGCCAACGCCAAATGTCCAGCCTGCCAGATGAAACCTGGTGGATTGGTGGTCAGGCAAGAATGTGTGCCTCCTTTTCAGACCCCCTGTGCCTATCAGAGGCCCCCTTACATAAAGTAATTTGCCCCCCCTGGGTTTCCCCTGTCCTGCTACTCTGAAGATCCCAGCCTCCACAACGCCCCCCAACGGTGGGGCCTGCCAGCCTGGCCATGATGAGACCCCAGACTTAACAGTTCCATCGCTGCATGTCCTCTCCTGGAACTGCCTGCTGTCCCAGCAGTGGCCACACCATTCCCGGTAGCGCTGCTAGGACAAGAGAGCTTCCAGCCATTGAGCGGGACTTGCTGATGGACACAGAAGGACCACCCCAATCCTGACATCTGTTAAATGGTTGCTGGTTAAGCTGGCCAAGGGGAGGCAGGCTCACCACTGACTTTTACGTTGGGGGGGGGAGTGGGGGATGGGGGCGCACAGGGAGCTGGCCCAGTATAACATTGAGCTCCAAGAGTGTGCCCTTGATTACTACATTCCTGGACCCCTCTAAGGAATATAAGCAGAAATGAGCAGCAGAGAGGAGTATTACAGAGAATGTGGTGTGATTTGGAGCGAGAGGCACTAGAGCACTTTATACGGAGATAAATCTTGTAAAAAGTTTACCATAGACAGAAAAAAATGATATAGAGAGTGGCATAAAGTTAGCTTGTTTCTCCTGTGCTACAATTTATGTACTTAATTTCATCCAGGATGTTTGTGTGAGCAGTTTGAGAATGCAATAAAAAAAGCCATAAGACCATAAGACATAGGAGCAGAAATTAGGCCATTTGGCCCATCAAGTCTGCTCCGCCATTCAATCATGGCTGATAAGTTTCTCAACCCCATTCTCCCGCCTTCTCCCCGTAACCTTTGATCCCCTTACCAATCAAGAACCTATCTATCTCGGTCTTAAATACATTCAATGACCTGGCCTCCACAGCCTTCCGTGGCAATGAATTCCATAGATTCACCACTTTCTGGCTAAAGAAGCTTCTCCTCATCTCTGTTCTAAAAGGTCTTCCCTTTACTCTGAGGCTGTGCCCTCGGGTCCTAGTCTCTCCTACTAATGGAAACATCTTCCCCACGTCCACTCTATCCAGGCCTTTCAGTATTCTGTAAGTTTCAATTAGATCCCCCCTCATCCTTCTAAACTCCATCAAGTATAGACCCAGGGTCCTCAAACGTTCCTCATATGTTAAGCCTTTCATTCCTGGGATCGTTCTCGTGAACCTCCTCTGGACCCTCTCCAGGGCTAGAACATCCTTCCTGAGATATGGAGCCCAAAATTGCTCACAATATTCTAAATGTGGTCTGACCAGAGCCATATAAAGCCTCAGCAGCACATCCCTGCTTTTATATTCTAGTCCTCTCGAAATAAATGCCAACTTTGCATCTGCCTTCCTAACTACCAACTCAACCTGCAAGTTAACCTTAAGAGAATCCTGGACTACGACTTCCAAGTCCCTTTGCACTCCAGATTTCTGAATTCTCTCCCCATTTAGAAAATAGTCTATGCCTCTATTCTTCCTACCAAAGTGCATGACCCCACACTTCCCCACGTTGTATTCCATCTGCCACTTCTTTGCCCATTCTCCTAACCTGTCCAAATCCTTCTGCAGCCTCCCCGCCTCCTCAACACTACCTGTCCCTCCACTAATCTTTGTATCATCTGCAAACTTAGGCAGGATGCCCTCAGTTTCTTCATCTAGATCATTAATGTATAAAGTGAAAAGTTGTGGTCCCAACACTGACCCCTGCGGAACTCCAGTAGTCACCATCTGCCATCCTGAGAAGGACCCCCTTATCTCCACTCTCTGACTCCTGCCAGACAGCCAATCTTCTATCCATGCTAGTACCTTGCCTCTAAAACCATGGGCTCTTATCTTACTGAGCAGCCTCCTGTGCGGCAACTTGTCAAAGGCCTTCTGGAAGTCCAAGTAGATAACATCCATTGGCTCTCCTTTGTCTAACCTACTCATTACCTCCTCAAAGAATTCTAACAGATTTGTCAGGCATAACCTCCCCTTGATGAAACCATGCTGACTTTGCCCGATTTTACCATGCACTTCCAAGTATTCTGAAATCTCATCCTTAATAATGGACTCTAAAATCTTACCAATGACCGAGATCAGGCTAATCGGCCTGTAATTTCCAGTCTTTTGCCTCACTCCCTTCTTAAACAGGGGGTTACATTACTGATTTTCCAGTCTTCTGGGACCCTCCCTGACTGAAGTGATTCCTGAAAGATCACCACTAACGCCTCCACTATCTCTTCAGCTATATCCTTCAGAACTCTGGGCTGTAATCCATCTGGTCCAGGTGATTTATCCACCTTCAGACCTTTCAGTTTACCTAGCACCTTCTCCTTGGTAATGGCCACCATACTCAATCTGCCCCCCAACTCTCTTGAACTTTGGGGATGTCACTCATGTCTTCCACTATGAAGACTGATGCAAAGTACCTATTCAGTTCCTCCGCCATTTCTTTATTCCCCACTACTACTTCTCCAGCGTCATTTTCCAGTGGCCCAATGTCCACTTTTGCCTGTCTCTTACCCTTTATATATCTAAAAAAAACTCTTGCAATCTTCTTTTATATTACTGGCTAGTTTACCCTCATATTTAATCTTCTCCCTCCTTATTTCTTTTTTAGTTGTCCTCTGTTGGTCTTTGTAGGCTTCCCAATCCCCTGGTTTCCCACGGCTCTTCGCCGCATTGTATGCTTTCTCTTTAGCTTTTATGCTGTCCCTGACTTTCCTTCCAGTCAACTCCATTTGGCTGGTCCTACAGTTTTATTTGTTCTTAGGATGTGAGCATTGTTGATAAGTTAATATTTATCGTCTATTCCTAGTGACTAGACAAACCCATTGTTTATACAGTTGAGTGGCCTATTAGGTCACTCTGGGAAAGATTAAAGGTAAACATGATGGACTGGAACTGGAGTCATATGTGAGCCAAACTGGGAAAGGACAGCAAATTCCCTTTCCCTGAGTAAGGAACTGATTGAGTGTTTACGATAACAAGCTGGCAGCTTTCATGGTCACTTTTTGTAGCTTTAGCCAAAATAACCAGACCTAGTTGGATATATCTTGACCTTGTGCAATGGTGTAACACAGCAACAACTTAGTGTAACAACAGCTTAGTGTAACACAACAGCTTAGTGTAACACTACACCTTAGTGTAACACAACAGCTTAGTGTAACACAACAACTTAGTGTAACAGCAGCTTAGTGTAACACAACAGCAGCTTAGTGTATCACAACAGCTCAGTGTAGCACAACAACAGCTTAGTGTAGCACAACAACAGCTTAGTGTAACACAACAACTTAGTGTAACACAACAGCTTAGTGTAACACAACAGCTTAGTGTAACACAACAACAGCTTAGTGTAACGCAACAGCTTAGTTTAGCACAACAACAGCTTAGTGTAACACAGCAGCTTAGTGAAACACAACAACAGCTTAGTGTAACACAACAACTTAGTGTAACACAACAAATTAGTGTAACACAACAGCTTATTGTAACACAACAACAGCTTAGTGTAACACAACAGCTTGGTGCAGCACAACAACAGCTTAGTGTAACACAACAGCTTAGTGTAACACAACAATTTAGTGTAACACAACAGCTTAGTGTAACACAACAGCTTAGTGTAACACAACAGCTTAGTGTAACGCAACAGCTTAGTGTAACACAACAACAGCTTAGTGTAACACAACAACAGCTTAGTGTAGCACAACAGCTTAGTGTAACACAACAACTTCGTGTAACACAGCAGCTTAGTGAAACACAACAACAGCTTAGTGTAACACAACTTAGTGTAATACAACAGCTTAGTGTAGCACAACAGCTTAGTGTAACACAACAGCTTAGTGTAACACAACAATAGCTTAGTGTAATGCAACAGCTTAGTGTAACACAACAGCTTAGTGTAACACAACAACAGCTTAGTGTAACACAACAACTTAGTGTAACACAACAACTTAGTGTAACACAATAACAGCTTAGTGTAACATAACAACTTAGTGTAACACAACAGCTTAGTGTAACACAACAACAGCTTAGTGTAACGCAACAGCTTAGTTTAGCACAACAACAGCTTAGTGTAACACAGCAGCTTAGCGAAACACAACAACAGCTTAGTGAAACGCAACAGCTTAGTTTAGCACAACAACTTAGTGTAACACAACAACTTAGTGTAACACAACAGCTTAGTGAAACACAACAACAGCTTAGTGAACACAACAACAGCTTAGTGTAACACAACTTAGTGTAACACAACAACTTAGTGTAACACAACAGCTTAGTATAACACAACAACTTAGTGTAACACAGCAGCTTAGTGTAACACAAGAGCTTAGTGTAGCACAACAACTTAGTGTAACACAACAGCTTAGTGTAACACAACAACTTAGTGTAACACAACAACAGCTTAGTGTAACGCAACAGCTTAGTTTAGCACAACAACAGCTTAGTGTAACACAGCAGCTTAGTGAAACACAACAACAGCTTAGTGTAACACAACAACAGCTTAGTGTAACACAACAGCTTAGTGTAGCAAAACAACTTAGTGTAGCACAACAACAGCTTAGTGTAACGCAACAGCTTAGTGTAGCACAACAACAGCTTAGTGTAGCACAACAGCTTAGTGTAGCACAACAACAGCTTAGTGTAACACAGCAGCTTAGTGTAGCACAACAACAGCTTAGTGTAACACAACAACTTAGTGTAACACAGTAGCTTAGTGTAACACAGCAGCTTAGTGTAGCACAACAACTTAGTGTAGCACAACAACAGCTTAGTGTAGCACAACAGCTTAGTGTAACACAACAGCTTAGTGTAGCAAAACAACTTAGTGTAGCACAACAACAGCTTAGTGTAACGCAACAGCTTAGTGTAGCACAACAACAGCTTAGTTTAGCACAACAACAGCTTAGTGTAACACAACAGTTTAGTGTAACACAACAACAACTTAGTGTAACACAGCAGCTTAGTGAAACACAACAACAGCTTAGTGTAACACAACAACAGCTTAGTGTAACACAACAGCTTAGTGTAGCAAAACAACATAGTGTAGCACAACAACAGCTTAGTGTAACGCAACAGCTTAGTGTAGCACAACAACAGCTTAGTGTAACACAACAGCTTAGTGTAGCACAACAACAGCTTAGTGTAGCACAATAACTTAGTGTAGCACAACAACAGCTTAGTGTAACACAGCAGCTTAGTGTAGCACAACAACAGCTTAGTGTAACGCAACAGCTTAGTGTAGCACAACAACAGCTTGGTGTAACACAACAGCTTAGTGTAGCACACCAACAGCTTAGTGTAACACAACAACTTAGTGTAACAACAGATTAGTGTAACACAACAACAGCTTAGTGTAACACAACTTAGTGTAACACAACAACTTAGTGTAACACAGCAACAACTTGCATGTATATGTAGTTCCTTTAATGCAGTAAGACATTCTAAGACATTTCACAGGAGTGGTAGTTGGATAGGGTGGCAGGTGGATAGAGTGGTAAGTGGATAGTGTGGCAGGTGGGTAGGATGGCAGACCAGTGAGGTGGTAGCATTTGTAAGGCTTTTGGCAACAAGTCTCTCTTTTCAACAATATTCAAGTTTGCCATTTGCAGGAAGTTAGTATGTTCTCTGAGGGTCAGAGGTGAAAGAATGCTAAGGGTGTCATGAGTTGAGTAGAACACCTGCTTATGACACCTTCCAACTCTGACCATTACAGGCTTGCTGCTATGATGTCATGAATTGTATCTCCAGGGCAACATTCACTGAGAACTACTCTGAGTAATACAGAGTGGTCAAGTTGCCATTATCTCTTCAAGGGTTCTTTTATTAATTTCTTATAAAGAATTTATAAGACAAATTTACTTTAATTCAAAGTTAAGGAGGGGGCAGTAACGGTGTTTAAAGCTACCCTGACACAACATGGCTTGAAGAAGACATCCTAATTTCACAATTCCATCAGAATGACTTGAATTGAGTGGGAATCAAGGCAAGGAGCTCTCACACTCCACATGACAGGAGCTCATTTGAGATGCTTGAGTCCTTCAGAGTGTAGTCGGAGTATAGCTTGAGTTTATTCTCACAATGTTTCTGCAAGGGATAATGAGAAAATGGGAAGATGTCTTCAAATCAGCAGAAGAGATTCTGCACAAAAAGTTGAAGTGCAATCCATTCTACCCATTTACAATTAGACAAACCAATGGTAAGAGATGTGCCACTGACATCAACACTGCTACTGAGGGAACACTGGACTGTTAGATGAAAAGTCCGCTTGGGCAGATTTATCCACGGCAACATTTGAAAAAGAGTAGTGAGTTTTTTAAAAAAAATTCATTCACAGTATGTGGATGCCACTGGAAATGGCGATTCCCCTTGTGGGGGAGACTAGAACAAGGGGGGACAGTTTAAAAATAAGGGGCCTCGCATTTAAGATGGAGATGAGAATTTTTTTCTCGCAGAGGGTCATTAGTCTGTGGAATTCTCTTCCCCAGAGAGTGATGAAGGCTGGGTCATTGAATATTTTTAAGGCTGAGGTAGATCGATTCTTGACTGACAAGGGAGTCAAAGGGCATAGGGGGTAAGTAGGAAAGTGGAGGCCACAATCAGATCAGACCTTGTCATATGGCGAAGCAGGCTCAAGGGGCTGAATGGCCAACTCCTGCTCCTAATTCATATGTTCATATGTATGTCACCATCCCTAATTGCCCTCGAGAAGGTTGTGGTGAGCCAGCTTCCTAAATACAACTGAGTTGCTTGATAGGCCATTTCAAACAGCACCACATTGCTGTGTATGTGGATGTTAAGAAATTTTTAAAACTCAATTAAATAAATTCCTTGTGATTCAGGCTCAAGTGTGTTTTCCCAGATGCAAGCTTATTGCTCAGACACCAATAGAATAATGGGGATAGAATACAGTTATACAATATTCATACAACCCGATTTCTTGTAGACCCCAGGTGATTAAACTTGGCTTCTAGATATTGGACTACCGACTGTCCCATGAGTTCTGATCTTAGAGGAACTGTTCCCTGATATTTTGTCTACTCTTCCTATGTGAGTTATATCACCTGATACCTAGAATGTATATTGAAGAGAGTTCCTTCTCATCCAACCACGAGAGTTAATGTAATGACTTGATGTTTTAACTGTTAAGCCGTTAATATCACAAAAAGAACAGGGTTACGTAGACAATCTCAAATAGTTAAGTGATACTGCTTGGGCATTTCCATTGTTTTGACCAATAACTGATGTTAACACAAATTCAAATTCTGAGAATCATATTGCGATGTGGTTAACTTATCTGAGTCGGCAAATTCTAATCGTGGAGTCGCATAAAAGCTGACAAATTTCCTTCCCTACAGGACATTAGTGAACCCAGTTGGGAATGGGGACAATGGTTGGTGGGGTACGGGTGAGGTAGTGGTCGTGACTCAAGGGCAAGTTTAGGGGCCTTCTATTCCAAATAGGCAAGGGTGACGGATTTGACTGGAGCCTGATCTTTACCAGTTTATAAGTTTTTAATTACAGAGATGCGCATTATGAACATGCACCTCCAAACCCAAATAATCACTGTTACAGTCCTCTCTTTTTTTGCCTCTTTTGTAAACCCATTGCTAATTAAGTGCCCCATTTGAAAGGAGCACCTCTGACCCACTGTAACAAAAACATATCAAACAAAAACAAACAAAAACTTGAAAGAAAACTTAATAAATTCAGCCAAATGTCATTCTCAGAGTTAATGATCCAGTCCGGTGCCTGCTCCATCCCCCACTCCAAACCTGGGGCCCAAGTGGGCACCACTTGCTCCCTTTCTAAAGGGCACCTGGGCATGTAAGTGACCATGAAAAAGGGGCAGACGGTTGGGCCATACGATCCATTCAACTGCCTGCTGCCTGGACCTGTTTATAGCCACCTTGGCCAGGCCCAGGAACAGGATAGTGAGGAGGCCCTCCTCCCTGTCCGCACCCCAAGCTGCTGTCTCCAGGAACTGAAGCTAAGAGAATTCATTTTAAAAATCGCTGTCCAGGGGATTGTGTGCTTTGCCTGGGTGTGTTGAAATCTATGTTGTTTTACTGTTGCCTTAATGGAGGTGTAGCTGGGAGCTAGATTAAAAAGGGGATTTAGGAGTTATCATAGCAGTAATTTGTAGATCTATGTGTATGTGCTTAGAATCATTTATTTTAATAATAAATGCTTAATTTAGTTTTGTTAAAATCCTCTAAGACTCAGTGGACTTATCACTACTAAATTCAGGGCACGCATCTCAAAATAAACAAATTGCAAAAACAGCAGCAGCTGTTTCGAGTTTTCCTCTGGGATTTGAGCAGCTCAGCATTTACCATTTGCTGTGCCATAACGATGGGATATAATTCCTGGACATGGGGCAGCTCTTATGCATTCCTCTCCCAAAGCGAAGGGGCACTGTCAAGTTAACCTTAATCAGGCATTCTGTGGCGGCGTACAGTAGCTGGCAACCAACAGTACAGTTCTGTAGGAAAGGTGGATCAGGTCCCGGACCAGCTGGATATTGTCAAGAATGGTTCAGCTGGGACCATGTAGGATCGGGTGGTTTGGATCATATGGTCCAGTCAGGTACCAAGGTGAGAAAACATGGCCCTGGTAAAGATCTTATAACCTGTGCTGAGGAAGGAGACATCAGGCTCCAGTTTCTAAGTGAAGATCCCTCCTCTTTGGCAACAGGACAATGACGGCCCTGCACCACAAGATGGCCATCTCCTCGGTCACTAAACTTTCCTCCTAGACCCACGAAATAGTTGTTTTCCGCGATGTCCCAGAATGCCCTGAGAATTTCCATGGTCAGCCTGTCCAGCCCCGGGGACTTGCTACTCAAGAGGCTGTCATGGGCGCCAGTCAGTCCACCAGGCTGACCGGAGCTTTGATCTTCTTGGCGCCTTCTGGTCAGACCTGCGGCAGGTCCCTCCACAAACCCTGCGAGCATCCTCCCTGGACAGCTCAGGAGAGAACAGAGCATAATAGGCTCAAATCTGAGCCCTGATATCCTCTGGATCCAAGACAGGAGATCTGTTATCAGCCAGCAGCATCAGGAGCTACTTACGGATCCACTGCCCTTTTTCCAGCAAGTAGAAGGGGGGGCGCTGCAATCCAATTCTTGAAGAAACTGGATGGTGACCTTGTAGAACCAGAACTGAATGTTAGTGAGTAGGTTATTGCTAAGTAAGTGTCACTTGGTAGCATTGTCAGCAAGACCTTCTATCTCAATGCTAATGCTGGAGACTAGACTGATGAGGTGGCAGTTGGCTGGGTTGGATTTGTCCTGCTTTTTATGTACATGACATACCTGGGCAATTTTCCACATTGCTGGGTAGATGCCAGTGTTTTAGCTGTACTGGAACAGCTTAGCTAGAGGCGCGGCAAGTTCTGTAGCACAAGCCTTCAGTACAATTGCTGGAATGTTGTCAAGGCCCATAGCCTTTGCTGTATTCAGTGCCTTCAGCCAGTTCTTGCTATCAGGTGGAGTGAATCAAATTGGCTGAAGGCTGGCATCTGTGATGCTGGGGACCTCAGGAAGAGGCCGAAATGGTTCATACACTCAACACTTCTGGCTGAGGATGGTTGCAAATGCTTCAGCCTTGTCTTTTCCTCAATGTGAAGTCAGGACATCATCTCCACAATGACTGTTCAGTGGTCACTCGTATCAATACTGTCATGGGCAGATGCATCTGCATTAGGTGGATGGGTGAGGAAGAGGTCAAGTTGTTTTTTCCTTGTGTTGGTTCTCTCATCTCCTGCTGAAAGCCCAGTCTAGCAGCTATGTTGTTTAGGACTCGGCCAACTCACTCAGTAGTGGTGCCACCAAGCCACTCATGGTGATGGACATTGAAGTTCCCCACCCAGAGTACATTCTGTGCCCTTGCTACATTCAATACTTTTTCCAATTGCTGTTCAACATGGAGGAGAACTGATTCATCAGTTGAGGGAGGCAGTAGGTGGTAATCAGCAGGCGGTTTCCTTGCTCATGTTTGATCTGAAGCCTTGTGGCTTCATGGGGTCTGGAGCCAATGTTAAGGACTTCCAAGGCAACTCCCACCCTACTTTATACCACTGTGCCGCCACCTCTAGTGAGGTCTGTCATGTTGATGGGACAGGGCACACCAGGGATTTTGAAGGTGGTATCTGGAACATTGGGCTAAAAGGTATGACTCTGTGATGTATGAATATGTCAGGTAGTCATTTGACTAGTCTGTGGGACAGCTCTCCCAATTTTTGCACAAATTCTCCCATGTTAGTAAGAAGAACTTTGCAGGGCCAACTGCGTTAGGTGTGCCTTTGGAGTATTCGGTGCCGAGGTCAATACTGGGTGGGCTGATTGGTTTTATTCTTAGGCACCTTCTCTCCCCCCCCCCCCCCCCCCCCCCCCCCCCCCCCCCCACAAACTTAAGGTCCAGTGGGCCTCCGGACCTCCCTCCTGCCCCGGCCTCTCCCCAAGAACCCGATCAACCCCCTCGTGCCCCCTACCCAATCAAGGCCTTGCCTGCCCTCCCCACCCTGAGACCCTTTGAACTTACCTGGGCCTCCGGTGCCCGGAGCTAGGCTCTGCCGTCCTCCTGCATTCCTTCTCTCCACTGCAGTGCTATCTCTGCAAGGACTGGAGAGCTGCCAGCCAATCAGGACTTCCTTCCAATTGAGGGGTGGAAGTCCAGCCTGCAGTCACTTAACACTCATTCGAGTGTGTAATGGCAGCGGGGCACTCGGAGTCAGTGGGAAGCTCTTCGGATGGTGGGAAGTGAGACCCCGTCATCCTACGTAGATAGAATCATAAAATGGTTACTGCCATCTGAAAGGATCCAGCAAACCATTCAGTTATGTGAAACAGCCACGAGAAAGTCAAATAGAAATAAAACCAGATGGACCACCTAGCATCCAGCTACAACAGGGGCGTAGGCTGCACAGTTGCCCTGCAAAACCTTCCTCATTAACGTCTGGGGACTTGTGTCAAAATGGGGAGAGCTCCCCCTCAGACTGATCAAGCACGCTGGCAGGTACCTGGAACTCACTTTCTGCAAGGGTGATAGGGGCAGACATTCTCACCTGGATGTCCAGTGAAGCACCATATCCCGTAAGGCTACAGACCTGGTGCAAGAAGGACGGATTATGCTGGATAGCTCTTTGTTAGCTAGTGCCGACATGACCTCCTTCTGTATCCTAAATTTTCTATGATTTGCCAATTTGACATGAGCGCATTTTGCCATATTGGGCAAGATTGATTTCATTGCTCTTTATCTCTAAGGGGGAGAGGCTTATAGACAACATTTCCAGTTACCCAAGAGGAACATAGAGTCAGAGGTCTACAGCACAGAAAAAGGCCCTTCGACCCATCGAGTCTGCGCCGGTCAAACAAGTACCTAACTATTCTAATCCCATTTTCCAGCACTAGGCCCATAGCCTTGTATGCCATGGTATTGCAAGTGCACATCCAAATACTTCTTAAATGTTATGAGGGTTTCTGCCTCTACCACCCTTTCAGACAGTGAGTTCCAGATTCTCACCATCCTCTGGGTGAAAAAATTCTTCCTCACATCTCCTCTAAACCTCCTGCCCCTTACCTTAAATCCAAGACCCCTGGTTATTGATCCCTCCACCAAGGGAAAATGTTCCTTCCTGTCTACCCTATCTATGCCCTTTATAATTTTATACACCTCAATCATGTCTCCTCTGTTCCAGGGAAAATAACCCCAGTGTATCCAATCTCTCCTCATAACTAAAACTCTCCAGCCCAGGGAACAACCTGCTAAATCTCCTCTGCACTCTCTCTAGTGCAATCACATCCTTCCTATAATGTGGATTCCAGAACTGCATGCAATACTCTAGCTGTGGCCTAACCAGCATTTTATACAGTTCCAGCATAACTTCCCTGCTCTTATGTTATGGGGAGAGGGAGGGAAATTGGAGTTGAGGCCGAAATGAGATCAGCCATGATCGTAATGAACGGCAGGGCAGGCTCGAGGGGCTGAATTGCCTACTCCTGCTCCTAGTTCTTATGTCCTTATGTTCTTAGGTTCTATGCCTCGGCTAATAAAGGCAAGTATCCCATATGCCTTCCTAACCACCTTATCTACCTGCCCCGCTACCTTAAGGGACTGGTGGGTATGCACACCAAGGTCCCTCTGATCATGACCCCATTTTATTTCAGAACAAATCTGGGTCCAGAATCTTAGCCTTCAGAGCAAATGCTTGTCCTCAGGGCCATGCTCATGTTGCTGTTGATTGCTAAAATATCAGCTGAACGGAGGCAACTGGATCATACACTAAGATAAAGGCAAAATACTGCAGATGCTGGAAATCTGAAACAAAGACAAAAAAAATGCTGGAAAAACTCAGCAGATTTGACAGCATCTGTGGAGAGAAAGACAGAGTCAACGTTTTGAGTCCGTATGACTGACTCTTCTGAAGAAGAAACCTGCTGAGGTTTTCCAGCATTTTTTTGTTTTTGTTGCAACTAGGTCATATTGTGGGTCCACTTGTCATGTTCAGGGGCCTTAAGGAGTTATCAGCTGCCTGGGGACTCTGGTGATCTGCACGAATTACTTCAGCTCAGACGCTTTTTTAATTTATTCTTTCATGGGATGTGGGCATCACTGGCAAAGCCAGCATTTGTTGCCCATCCCTTGAGATCAGTTTGGAGCCAACCACATTGCTGTGGGTCTGGAGTCACATTCAGGTCAGACCAGGTAAGGATGGCAGATTTCCTTCCCTAAAGGACATTAGTGAGCCAGCTGGGTTTTCATGACAATCAATGGTAGTTTCATAGTCATCATCACTGAGACTATGGGTAGAATTTTCCGTGCCCACTGGCATCGTGCGTGTTCGGCGGCATGAGTGGATAATATGGTGACAAGACCAAAAATTGGTTTCATAATCTCGTGAAACCAGTTTTCAATCATCTGCTCTGCCCGTGGGCTGCATTTCCCGTCTGGAGCCTCATTGTAATACACCTGCATGTCATTATAAGCCCAGCCTGCCAGAGTCATCCCCCAACACTGGATCATCCGAACACGTTGGCGTGTGTTTCACAACAGCATTTATAAGGCATGCACTTGTCGGGCCTGCACTTCATGGGGAGCTCGGAGGCTAGTGCGCAGTAACATGGCGCAGTGCTCGCCAGGGTCGCCTGTTGGACTTCAAGGTTGAGGCACATTGGGGCCGGGTGAGGGGGGTGTTGGGAGGGCCGGGAAGGGCTGCCCAGCAGCTGAGGTGAGTTGAGGGGGTAGGGCTGGAATGGGGGCAAGGGCTCCCCTGCGGTTGATAGTGGTGCACACGCATGTACAGGGTCAGGGAGAGAGAAGCGGCCACACTTTAGGGGAACCTTGTATAAAGTGACCATTCCTCCGCAACTGAGACAGTTCAGGTGCAGCTGCATTGACATGCTTGGAGTTGGGCCTCTAGCTTATCTGCCCAATCAAGCAAAGCAGAGACATGAAATTGTCACCAAGTGCTCCAGAGTTTTTCACCCTTTGGGCATGGACTGCAAACTAATAAACGTTTTAGTGGACTGCAGAACAACTGGATGATTGTACAATGTCCTAGTGAAAGCTGGCCATGGAGCAGTCACTGGTGGAGGCACTCACAGCGCCTTACAATGTCATGGTTCTGATTTGACCAGTCTCCCCCATGGCTCAAGCTCACAGTGCAGCCTTGCAATGCGGGTTAGGAAATTGCCTGCGCCTGAGCTGAGAGCACAGCATGCAGCCCAATGGGCAAAGCTGCTGCCAATCGGTCAGGTGGAGTAGGGTGGAGGAGGGTGAGGTTTCAGGCAGTCATGTAACGCTCTAAACTCTGGCCCTCGAAGTGGTGCCCAGCACTCTCTGAGATGCATTAAGAGGCCTTCAGACTTAATCAAGAGAGATTCTTATAACACCCAAGCTAACTCGCGAGTCTCTCTCTTTCATCGTGCAGGTGGAGTACATCAGGAGCATGGAGCCTAGTGAACTAGCTGTATGCCTTGTAGCATACAGAGAGAGAAGATGAAGAAGAGACTGACGGAGGTACCTGGCTGTGCAGAAGGAGGAGCAATACCCTCAGGAAGAAGGGGTGTCTGGGGCTTCCGCACAGGCTGCTAAAGAGCCACAGCGAGCTGTCGCTGGTCGGCGCCTAGCGATACCCAGAGTCTATAGTCACCACCTTTCATTCCTGCAGATGATCGAGAAGCAGTGTCACCGAAGACTGTGCATGTCTAGGGAACTGGTTGATCACAACTGCCAGTTACTGCAGGATTTGGTGCCACAAGGAAATCGAGGGCACCTTTGTAGAGCAAACCATCGGGATGCTGAAAATGATGTTCCAGTGCCTGAACTGGTCTGGTGGAGCCCTGCAATATAGTCTACAGAAGGTGTCACGCATCATTGTCGCCTGCTGCGCCCTTTACAACCTGGCGCTGCAATGGGGAGAGAAGTTGGCTGAGGAGGAGACAGAGGAGCTGGATGTCTCCTCCAATGAGGAGGACATCGACAGTAATGAGGGTGAGGAGGTCCTCAAAGGCAATGAAGAATGCGATGAGGCCAACGCACTGACCTACGAGGCAGGCGTGCTCGGGATGTCCTCATAGCTGATAGATTCGTGGAGGATGATGATGACGATGTGATTGCATTGGAGAGGGTGCAGAGGAGATTTACCAGGATGCTGCCTGGGCTGGCGGGTCTGAGCTATGAGGAAAGATTGGATGAGCTGGGTTGTTTTCTTTGGAGCAACGAAGGTTGAGAGGGGACCTGGTAGAAGTGTATAAGATTATAAGGGGGCATAGACAGGGTCAATAGGAAGGACCTTTTCCATTAGTAGTGGAGACAATAACCAGGGGGCATAGATTTAAGGTAAGAGGTAGAGGGCTATGGAGAAATTTTTCACCCAGGTGGGAGCCTGGAACTCACTGCCTGAAAGGGTGGTTGAGTCAGAAACTCGCGTAACATTTAAGAAATATTTAAATATTCACTTACATTGCCATAGCCTCCAGGGCTATGGGCCAAGCACTGGAAAATGGGATTAGTGTAGTCAGATCTTTGTTGATCGGCGCAGACACGATGGGCCGAATGGCCTCCTTCTGTGCTGTAAACGTTTATGTGTCTATGCAGTGAGGAGACACCATAGATCCTCACATTGCATCTTTGAACGTTTGACTACTGACTGGCTGATAGCAGCGCACATACCCACTGTGATAAGGCTCCTGTCATGGGGACGCAGCAGAGGCCCTAATAGTTGTTCGATTCCAGGAGCATGATGACAACATGCAGTGAGAGAGAATGATGGAACTCTGTGGCGCCTGCCCATGACATTGTGGTTGCAGCTCCAGCAACTGTGACATGACTGAGTCCAGAGGCTTCTTCATCTGACTCAGATTCAGCAGATTTCTGGCCTCCAGCAGTCCTCCTGGGAAGTCCCTGCCACTGCCTGCTGTGGATCAGGCAGTGCGATATGCTCAACCATGGCTACTCTAAAGCTAGGCCCACCGAGTTGTGTATCTCTGCGCTGGTGGAGGGTGTGGGTGTGCGCTGTGACAGGTCTTCAATGAAGGTGCCTACAGATTCCTCTTCAGAGGTTTCTTCGGGGCTTGATTGGAGGCCTTGGGTTGTGGACTCCGTCGGCTGTTTCCCAGTTGTAAAAGCAAGGGGGGATAATTAGTGCATGGCAGGGGACTGCAGAACAGGACACATCATTCACAGCATGGTTGTCTGATGGATGCTGCACTGCTAGAGAGCACCACCTACCTCACCATCAGCACAAGAACAGTCCGGATCCTCACTGGCCAGCTGAATGGCTCTATTTTCAAAGTCCATGAGAACCTTGATTTCAGGCATTCCTCCACCGGTCTGCGACCTCTCCCTCTTGTTGTGTGACAGATTGTCCTGCATGAATAGAGGTGGAGAGAGTGTAAGCAGGACACCTGCCAGGTATCACCTTACCAGCTGATAAGTATGCCTGGCATGTGAGGTAGGTGAGTGGTGCCACAGATGGGATGAGAAAATGAAGGTGTGTGAGAGAGTGTATCCCTTGAACTGGCAGTGAGTGAGAGCCCTGTGGATGTGTGATGGGTTGTGAGTGTGTGTGAGTTGAGAGTGATAAGAAGAGTGACCTACCCTGGCAGAACAAAGGAAATCATTCATCTTTTTTTGGCACTAGGAAGCTGTCCTCTTTTGTAGGTTGTTGGTGCTGACCACCGCTGCCACTCCCTCCTATGCTGGATTAGTGATGCTTCTGCCCATCCTGTGGCCAGAGCAGGAGTAGAGGATATCAGGGCGCGCCTCCACTGTGTCCAAAAGGTGCTCGAGGGACATGTCATTTATCTGGTGGGCTGCAGTCTTCTTGCCTTTCAGGGTCATGTTTTCTTTGCAGCAGTCCTGGGCTGGAAGCACTGAGAGGTGTGCGTGTAGCTGCACTTTAAATATGGCATCCGACATGATGAAGCGGCAAGGTGATGGTGTGGCGGACGAATGAGACTCCGCCTGCCATCGAAATGGCGTGTTTCCTGGTAATGCATGATTAACGAGGTGGGATTGGGACCATACATTGAGTATATTCAAGAAAGAAATTGATCATTTTTTTGGATATTAGGGGCATCAAGGGTTAAGGAAAGAAAGCAGGAATATGGCAGAGGAGGACCAGCCATGATCATATTGAATGGTGGAGCAGGCTCGAAAGGCCAACTCCTGCTACAAATTTCTACGATACGGCTTTGCAGCTGCCGGGTAAGGCATCGCATTTCCCACCCCCCCCACCCACTACTGAACATAGTGCAAACCTGGGACCATTCCACCCCAAGTTTCAATTCCCAATCGAAATTGCATTCCAATCAAATTTGGGGTCCACTAGCTACTGTGGTGGGGTTTGAACCCATGTCCCCCAAGGATTAGGTTGAGCCTGTGACAGTGTAAGTTTAGTGAAAGTACCACTACACCACCATTTCTTTAACTTTTCAATTGAAGTCCTCAGTAGACTTATTGTGTCTTCTTGTTCTGTTGATGTGATGAACACTAGCTCTAATGTTTCTTTCTCTGTTGTTCTCTTTGCTGTTGCTGGCGGACCGCAGTCTATGAGCTCAGCTACTTAAACAATAACTTATGGATGGGCATTGCTATATTAATTGTCTCGCTCATTGCATCCATCCTTTACTTCTTAAACCATATTATGGTAAGTTGTCACTTTCAAGTTATTCATTAACAACTGAGGGTACAGCTTGGGACTTGGTGGTATAAAGTGTTTGAATATTGGCTATTCACATCTATCATGTTAGTTTCCAACCTTTCCAGAGTAATAGAGTGTAACTGCTGGCTATCTCCTAAGTAAAATGGCCTTGAAACTGCTGGGGAGGTCTTGAGCGTCTGGATCTGAGATGTTTTTGGAACTTCCATCCGCCCACTACCTGTTGTTCCTGACTCTGTAAAGGTCAGGTTAATTTTGGTGGTTGCCTTGCTGTCACAATGAGTTGTCCGCCCAGGATGAGGAGGTGGAGGGTTGGGGGAGGTGAGAGTAATTTTACTGCAGAATCTTGCAAGATTATTTTTATATCTTGCCTTCATGGCATGGCACATGGGTGCAAAGTCATAGAATCAAATGTTGCAGAAGAAGGCCATTCAGCCCCTTGTGCCTGTGCTGGTTTTTTGACAGGGCTGTCCAATTAGCTCCACTCCTTTGTTCTTTCCCCATGGCCCCACAAGTTATTCCCTTTCAAGTGTTTACCCAATTCCCTTTTGAAAGTTAGTATTGAATCTGCTTTCACCGCCCGTTCAGGCAGTGCATTACAACAACTCACTACCAGAATAAATACTCTCATCTCTCCCTTTGGTTCTTTCCCCAGTCATCCTAAATCTGCGTTCACTGGTTAGTGACCCTCCTGGCAGTTTTTCCCCATCTACTCTATCAATGCTTCTCCTAAATTTGGTCATTTCTATTATATTCCCTGCACATAGCTTTCTCTGCTCCACATATCTGAAGTCCTTTATCTCTGGTACATTCTAGTAAATCTCATTAAAGTCTTGACATCCTCCATAAAGTGTGGTGCCCAGGATTGACAATACACCAGCTGACACTTAGCCAGTGACTTATTAAGCTTCACTATAACTTCTGTGCTTTTGAATCCTATGGGCTGTATTTTACGTGGCCCTGCCGAGTGTGTTTTGGGTGGGGTGGGGGACATAAAATAAGGCCAGTGCCCACCCACCACCTTCCCGCCCACACCCGAGCTCACCCCCATAATACAGGGAGTGGGAGGACACCAATATTGGCAGCTCGCTCAGCATATTCAAATAAGCGATCAAAGGTCAATGGTCTCGACCATACGCTGCCCAGGCTTTAAAACATTTGGCATGGGCAACTAGGCAGGAGCAGGCAGCCTGATTTTTTAAAAAAACTTTTTCAAATGGCAAGAGGGAAGGGGGTCCACTCCTCAAGGGCTGCACTTAGCTGATCGTGGTAATAACTTCTACACAAACAGGAGGGTCTGGAAGGAGATCGTCTTCATCCCCAGCAAGGAGGGAGGTGGGTGGGGCAGAGGGGGGGGATGCAGGTTGCGAGCGGGGACCTTACCCCCCTCCCCCACATAAAATTCAGCTCATTGTTCCTTGCTGAGGGTCAAGTAGAAGAATTGCACCCTGAACACCCTGGGCAGATATGCCCTCCTATTGACAGCCCTTCTCCCTCTTCTCCTCCTGCTGCTTCCAGCAGCTTGCATTACTCTGTGTGGGCCTCTGCTTATTCTCCCTGGTATAGTCATGTTGGCATACTCAATTCCTTAACTCACATTGCTGTTTGTGAGAATTTGCTGTGTGCAAATTCACTGCCGCATTTCCCACATTATAACAATGACATGCTACACTTAACAAGTACACCATTAGCTGTAAACCGCTTTGGGATGTCCTGAGGTGGTGAAAGGTGCTATATAAATGGAAGCCTTTTTTTTTTCTTCATTCTTTGGTTTATTTCCTCTGGCTATTGTGACGATTCTACATGTGTTTGGTGCACCAACCAATTGCTCCCATTCATGGGTGCACAAATCAGCATTTCACTTGGAATTGAGTATGCCAGTGAGGCGTTGTTATAGAGGCAATCTCACTAGACTAGTAACCGAGCGGCCCAGGCTAATGCTCTGGGACATGGGTTCAAATCCACCAGAGCAGCTGGTGGGGTTTAAATTCAATTAACCTGGAACGTAAAAGCCTAGTCTTGGTAATAGTGACCATGAAACCATTGTAAATCCACTAATGGCCTCTTTGGGGAAAGAAGAATATAGATGGGGGACAGCTTTGGGCCTAGAAAAACTGGCTTTGGCTGCAGCAGCTGATAGGCAAGGGCATTGGTAGAGTGATATGGTTGGGAGGATGAATGCTTTCATTCCTCTCCTGAGAGAGGACAGCAGGTTTATACTCTGGGCCTCAGCAATCCTAGTAATGTGTTGGAGGCCAGATTGCAGGACTGCTCTGAGATCCTGCAAGCTCCTTTGAACAAAATCCACAGCTATTGTGGCAGCATCTAAGCTTGTATGGCTGCAGTTTGAGTCAGACATTGGTTGACTGACATTAGGTATTGGAGCAGAAGCAGATATATTGGCCATTAAGTTCTGCACTGTGGTTGGGATGAGAGAGAGTTGGCCACAACTTCTGCTCTGGAAAGGATGGGCTTCAAGCTCTCTGCAAAGCCCTGTGCTAAGTTGGTGTCAGACCTCCCCATGCTCCTTGACATTGACCACAGGTCTTCTGGCAGGCTTCAATGAACTAAGCATTTTGTTGTACGTACCCATCAGAGTTCTGTTACCTGACATATTGAAGTGCTCACCTGAGTCCTCTGCAGTTGAGCCCAATGCACAATGTTGGCAACTGGCACCTGTGCTATCCTTGCCTCCTGCTCGAACTGCAATGCACTCACGCCCAGTGTCTCAACATGTGCAGATCCTGCTCCGATCTGTCTGCTAAGAAAGGAGAGGTGGCTATGGGTATGAGATCAAGTGATGGTGCCACGTTTTGAGCATTGCTCTGTTCTTGGTGTTTCTCTACTCCCTGGCCCGTATCGGAGAGGGAAAAAGGCACAAGGCTAGATGGTGGTGATGGTGGAGGGGTGGGGTGGAGGGGAGAAGTAAAGAGGTGCATTGTGTGCAAATTATGAGTTTGAGGCTTGCCGCAGTGCGAGGTGTGTGAGGGCAAAGCATATGAATGTTAGGTATGAGTCCTGATTGATAGGGATTGTTGGTAGGTGAGCGCCAGGGGTATGTGGTGAATTGACCAGTGGCTGAGTCTAGTGATGCAGTCGGATATGTCATTCGAAGACGCATTCACTACCCTCAATGACTTGTGTGAGGCCATTGAGCTTCTTGCAGCACTGTATCCAGATCCTTGGGGTTTGACTCAGGGCATTTACCTCCACAGTTAGCTGCACCCAATACCTTTCTCCATCCACCCCTGAAGATATTGGACATCTCACCTCCTTTCCACATCCTCCACCAAGATCTCCAGTGCAATGTCCAAAAATCTTGGAGCCCACAACTCTCCCATGTTGTGCCATTTCCTCACTGTTTCCCAGGGCAAATTCACTTACCGCACTACTCCCAGCACCCGATGTAGCCACAATGTCCCCACCTTTGAGAGACACAGGCTAACTTTAAGGTGTACTAGGAAGCTACTATTTTGGACCTCCTGTGCAGCCAAAAAATAGCACAGTAAGCACGGGCACCATACAGAAATCTAGCCCCCTGTGTGTTCATAAAGGTAAGGATCCTGTTTAACAGCTTCTTAACAGCTATATCAGCTGCTCCCACAAAAAGAGCAGGTGCTTTACTGTTTCAAGTACAAACCCATTTCCATCTGTTTCAGATGAAGTTACATTGTTTCCCATTGTGAGATTTGAACTGCTGATAGTTTTGCTATTGTGAGATTTGAACTCTTGATAATCTTTTTTTTAAACCACTTGGCTATTTAGGCCAAGTTATAAACATGTTTCCATCTGTTTCAGATGAAGTTACATTGTTTCATAGTTTGCCTTTGTGAGATTTGAACTATTGATCTTTGGGTTACAAACCCAGTACCATAACCACTTGGCTATTTAGGCTAAGTAGCAGGTGCTTTACATTTAACATGTACTATTCCACCAATTAAGTTTGACCTCTAGTTGCTGTGAAGTTATCAGATCTCCAGCAGATGATGATATAGTGGTAATGTTGCTGGACTAGAAGTCCAGAAATAATGCTCTGGCAGACATGTGTTTAAATCCCACCATAGCAGATGGGGGACTTTGAATTTAGTTAATTTTTTAAGAAGCTGGTCTCAGTAATGGTGAAGGAAACCTACCATCCTTACCTGATCTGGCCTACATGTGACTCCAGACCTCACAGCAATGTGATTAACTCTTAACTGCCCTCTGAAAGCCACTCTGTTCAAGGGCAATCAAGGATGGGCAACAAATGCTGGCCTTGCCAGTGCTTTTTTTAATTCATTCATGGCATGTGGGCATCACTGGCTAGGCCATTTATTACCCATCCCCAGTTGCCCTTGAGAAGGTGGTGGTGAGCTGCCTTCTTGAACTACTGCAGTCCATGTGCTGTAGGTACATCCACAGTGCTGTTGGGGAGCGAGTTCTAGGATTTTGACCCAGCAACAGTGAAGGAACAGCGATATAGTTCCAAGTCAGGATGATGTGTGGCTTGGAGGGGAACTTCCAGGTGTTGGTGTTCCCATCTATCTGCTGCCCTTGTCCTTCTAGGTGGTAGTAGTTGTGGGTTTGGAAGCAGCAATCAAAGCAGCCTGAGTGAATTCCTGCAGTGCATCTTGTAGATGGTACACACTGCTGCCACTGTGCGTCAGTGGTGCAGGGAGTGAATGTTTTTTGTGGATGTGGTACCAATCAAGCAGGCTTCTTTGTCATGGATGGTGTCAAGCTTCTTGAGTGTTGTGGGAGCTGCACTCATCCAGGCAAGTGGGGAGTATTCCATCACTTGTGCCTTGTAGATGGTGGTCAGGTTTTGGGGAGTCAGGAAGTAAGTTACTCGTCGCAGGATCCCTAGCCTCTGACCTGCTCTTGTAGCCACAGTATTTATATGGCTCACCCAGTTCAGTTTCTGGTCAATGGTAACCCCCAGGATGTTGATAGTGGAGGATTCAGTGATGGTAATACCATTGAATGTCAAGGGACGATGGTTAGATTCTTTCTTGTTGGAGATTATCATTGCCTGACACTTGTGTGGCATGAATGTTACTTGCCACTAGTCAGCCCAAGCCTGGATATTGTCCAGGTCTCACTGTATCTGCACATGGACTGCTTCAGGATCTGAGGAGTCGTGAATGGTGCTGAACATTGTGTGAACATGCCCACTTCTGACCTTATGATGGAAGGACGGTCATTGATGAAGCAGCTGAAGATGGTTGGACGTAGGACACTACCCTGAGGAACTCTTGCAATGATGTCCTGGAGCTGAGATAACTGACCTCCAACAACTACAACCATCTTCCTTTATGCTAGGCATAAACCTGTAGAGTGTTGTCCCCCGATTCCCATTGACTCCAATTTTGCTAGGGCTCCTCGGTACCACACTCGGTCAAATGCGACCTTGATGTCAAGGGCAGTCACTCTCACCCCATCTCAGGAGTTCAGCTCGTGTGTCCATGTTTGAATGAAGGCTGTAATGAGGTCAGGAGCGAAGTGGCTCTGGCGGAACCCAAACTGGGCATCAGTGAGCAGGTTATTGCTAAGCAAGTGCCGCTTGATAGCACTGTTGATGACTTCTTCCATTACTTTACTGATGATCGAGAGTAGGCTGATGGAGCGGTAATTGGCCAGGTTGAATTTGTCTTTGTCCTGCTTTCTATGTACAGGACAAACGTGGGCAATTTTCCACATAGGCAGGTAGATGCCAATGTTGTAGTTGTACTGGAACAGCTTGGCTAGGGGCACGGCAAGTCCTGGGACATGACTATTTCCAGAATATCATCATGGCCCCCAGCCTTTGCAATACCCAGCGCCTTCAGCCATTTCTTGATATCACGTGGATTGAGTTGAATTGGCTGAAGACTGGCACATGTGATGCCAGGGACCGACGGAGGAGGCCGAGATGGATCATCCACTCAGCACTCTGGCTGAAGATTGTAGCAAATGCTTCAGCCTTATCTTTTGCACTGATGTGCTGGGCTCCCCCATCATTGTGGATAGGGATTTTTGTGGAGCCTGCTCCTCTAGTGAGTTGTTTAACTGTCCACCACTATTCACAACTGGATGTGGCAGGACTGCAGGGCTTAGATCTGATCCGTTGGTTTGGATCGCTTAGCTCTGTCTATCACTTGCTGCTTGTGCTGTTTGGCACGCAAGTAGTCATGTGTTATAGCTTCACCAGGTTGACACCTCATTTTTAGATATTCCTGGTACTGCTTCTGGCATGCTCTTCTGCACTCTTCATTGAACCAGGGTTGATCCCCTGGCTTGATGGTAATGGTAGAGTGGGAGATATGCCGGACCATGAGGTTATAGATTGTGTTCGAGTACAATTCTGCTGATGCTGATGGCCCACAGCGCCTCATGGATGCCCAGTCTTGAGTTGCTAGATCTGTTTGAAATCTTTCTAATTTACCATGGTGCCACACAACACGATAGAGGGCACCCTTAATGTAAAGGTGGGACTTCGTTTCCATAATGACTGTGCGGTGGTCAGTCGTACCAATACTGTCATGGACAATGTATCTGCGGCAGGCAAGTTGATGAGGATGAGGTCAAGTATGTTTTTCCCTCTTGTTGATTCCCTCACCACCTGTCGCAGACCCAATCTAACAGCTATGTCCTTTAGGACTTGGCCAACTTGGTCAGTAGTGGTGCTACAGAGCCACATTGAAGTCCCACCTAGAGTACATTCTGCGCACTTGCCACACTCAGTGCTTCCTCCAAATGGTGCTCAACATAGAGGAGCATTGATTCATCAGCTAAGTGGGTACGGTACATGGTAGTCAGCAGGAGGTTGACCTTAATGCCATGAGACTTCATAGGGTGTGGAGTCGACTCCCTCCCGACTATATAACACTATGCCGCCATCTCTGCTGGATCTGTCCTGCCGATGTGAAAGGACATGCCCAGAGATGGTGATGGTGGTGTCTGGGACATTATCTGTAAGGTATGATTCCATGAGGATGACTATGTCAGGCTGTTGTTTGACTAGTCTGTAAGACAGCTCTCCCAATTTTGCTCCTGGTTGTTAGTAAGGAGGACTTTGTAGGGTCGACAGGGCTGAGTTTGCTGTTGTCATTCCTGGTGCCTAGGTTGATGCCGGATGGTCCATCTGGTTTCATTCCTTTTTTGAGACTTTGTAGCAGTTTGATACAACTGAGTGGCTTGCTAGACCATTTCAGAGGGCATTTTAAGAGTCATAGAGGTCTACAGCCTTCAGCCCATCGAGTCTGTGCTGGTCAAACAAGTAACTATTCTAATCCCATTTTCCAGCACTAGGCCCATAGCCTTGTATGCCATGGCATCGCAAGTGCACATCCAAATACTTCTTAAATATTATGGGGGTTTCTGCCTCTACCACCCTTTCAGGCAGTGAGTTCCAGATTCCCACCACCATCTAGGTGAAAAAATTCTTCCTCACCTCCCCTCTAAACCTCCTGCCCCTTATCTTAAATCTATGGCCCTTGGTTATTGATCCCTCCACCAAGAGGAAAAGTTTCTTCCTGTTTACCCTATCAATGCCCCTCATAATTTTATACACCACAACCATGTGCCCCCTCAATCTCCTCTGCTCCAGGGAAAATAACCCCAGTGTATCCAATCTCTCTTCATAACTAAATCTCTCCAGCCCAGGCAACAAATCTCCCCTGCACTTTCTCTAGTGCAATCACATCCTTCCTATAATGCAGATTCCAGAACTGCACGCAATACTCTAGCTGTGGCCCAACCAGTGTTTTATACAGTTCCACCATAACCTCCCTGCTCTTATATTCTATGCCTCGGCTAATAAAGGCAAGTATCCCATATGCCTTCTTAACCACCTTATCTACCTGTCCCGTACCTTAAGGTACTTATAGACATGTACACCAAGGTCCCTCTGATCCTCAGTACTTCCCAGGGTCCTACCGTTCATCGTGTATTCCCGTGCCTTGTTTACCTTGCCCAAGTGCATCACCTCACACTTATCCGGATTAAATTCCATTTGCCACTGATCAGCCCATCTGACCAGCCTGTCTATATCCTCCTTTAATCTGGGGCTATCCTCCTCACTATTTACCACCCCACCAATTTTCATGTCTTTCGCGAACTTACTGATCAACATTGCTGTGTCTCTGGATTCACATGTAGGCCAGGTCAGATAAGGATGGCAGATTTCCTTCCCTAAAGGACATTAGTGAATCCAGATTGGTTTCTACAACAATCAACAATGACCTTTAATTCCAAATTTTTTATTGAATTCAAATTCCACCATTTGCCGTTGGATTACTGGTCCAGTGACAGTACCACTACACCATCGCCTCCCCCTAGTCCTTGCTCAGTGTAAGTTATGCCACCAGCTAGTGGGAAGGATATAGAAGAACAAATCTGCAAGGAAATTACAGAGGTGTAAACATCATGCAGTAGTTATAGTGGGGGACTTTAATTACCCATACATAGATTGGAATACTGGTTTAAGGGTCAGTGAGGAACCAGCATTCCTAGATTGTGTTCAGGAGAATTTCCTACAACAATATATGTCCAGTCCAACAAGAAAGGAGGCACTGCTAGACCTGGTTCTTGGGAATGAGGTGGGCCAAGTAGATCAAGTGACAGTGGGGGAACATTTAGGGACAGTGATCATTATATCATAAGGTTTATGATGATGGTGGAAAATGACACTGGTCAATCTAGTGTAAGAATAATCAACTGGCAGAGAGCGGACTTCAATGGGGCAAGAGCAGAGCTGAGCCGGATAGATTGGAACCAAAGGTTGGCGGGATAAACAGTAGCTATATAATGGGCTACCTTCAAAGAAGAGATGGTTTGGGCACAGTCAAGGTATATCCCCTCAAAAGGGAAGGGTAGGACAAACAAATCCAGAGCTCCCTGGATGACAAAGGAGATAGAAATTAAGTTAAAGAAAAAAAAGTGTGCTTACAACAGGTAAATACAATTGAGAATCAAGCTAAATACAGAAGGTTCAGAAGGGATGTGAAAAAGCAAATATGAGAAGCAAAGAGAAATTGTGAAAAAAGACTAGCAGCTAACATAACAGGAAATCCCAAAGTATTCTGTAGGAAAACAATAGTATATGGGTGGTAAAAAGGGGATTTACATACAGAGGCAAGAGGCATGGCTGAGGTGTTAAATGAATACTTTGCAGCTGTCTTTACCTATGAGGCAAAGGCCACGGTGACAGAGGAAGAAACTCAGTCACTAGAAGGGTTTAAAATTGATAAGGAGGAGGTGTTGGATAAGCTGTTGGTACTTAAAGTTGATAAGGCACCGGGAGCTGGGGAGATGCATCCAAGAATATTGAAGGAAGTGAGAGCAGAAATTGCAGAGGCACTGGCAATAATCTTTCAATGTTCCCTGGATTCGAGGGAGGTGCCAGAGGATTGGAGAATTGCAAACAATACACCCTTGTTCAAAAAGCCTTGTAAAGATCTGCCCTGCAATTACAGTTTAGCTTTGGTGGTGGGGAAACTTCTAGAAACAATTATTCGGGATGGAATTAATAGTCACATGGAAAAATGTGGAAGAGTCAGCATGGATTTGTTAAAGGAAAATCATGTCTAATGAACTTGCTGGAGTTTTTTGAAGAGGTAACAGATGGTTGATGAGGTCATTGATGTGGTGTATATGAACTTCCAAAAGACGTTCAATACAGTGTCACACGACAGACTTGTGAGGAAAGTTATGGGTCATGGAATAAAAGGGACAGTAGCACCGTGGATACAAAATTGGCTGAGGGATAGGAAACAGAGAGTAATGGTTAAGGGGTATTTTTCAGGCCAGAAGAAGGTTTGTAGTGGAGTTCCCCAGGGGTCAGAGTTTTTAGCTCATCGGGTGGGTGCACACTCGACCCAACCAAACGTAGAATGACGCGGGATATCTCGATTGGCGGGAGGGTGCCCTGGATTTGACAGCGCGCCTGCCAGCCATTAAAAGGGCTATTAAGGCCATTAAAAAGGCCATTGAAATAAATTTTTATCGCTGCACGTTTGGAGTATAATGTGGGAAAATAGGAACTAGTCCACTTTGGCAGGAAGAGTAAAAAAGCAGCAAGTTATTAAAATGGGGAGAGATTGCAGAACTCTAAGACACAGAGAGATCTTGGTGTCCTGAATCAGAAAAAGTTAGTGTGCAGGTGCGGCAAGAGATTGGGAAAGCAAATGGAATGCTGTTGTTTATTGTAAGGGGAATGGAATATGTATTGGTGAGACCACGTCTAGAGTACTGTGTACAGTTTTGAGCTCCTTATTTAAGAAATGACATAATTTTGTTAAAAGCAGTTCAGAGAAGATTCACTTAACTGATTGCTGGGATGAGGCAGTTATCCTATGAGGAAAGATCGGACAGGTTGGGCTGAGTCCATTGGAGTTTAGAAGAATGAGGGGTGATCTTATTGAAGCATGTAAGACCCTGAGGGGACTCGACAGGGAGAATGCTGAAAGGATGTTTCCCCTTTTGGGAGAGACTACAACCAGGGGACACAGTTTAAAAATAAAGGGTCTCCCATTTAACACGGAGATGAGGAGAATTTTTTTCTCTCAGCGGGTCATGAGTCTGTGGAATTCTCTTGTGTAATGGAGGATGGTTCATTGAATATTTTTAAGGCAGAGATAGATTCTTGATTGACAAGGGAGCCAAAGGTTATTCGGGGTTAGACAGGAAATTCAAGTTGAAGCCGCAGTCAGATCAGCCATGATCTTATTGAATGGCGGAGTGCACTCCAGAGGCTGAATGGCCTACCCCTGCTCATAATTCATATGTTTGTATATTCGTTTGCCCTAATTTCTGAAATTCCCTCCCTTTAAACCTCTTCACCTTTCTTTGAGACGCTCCTTCAAACCTACCTCACCTGTCCTAATATCTTACATGACTTGGTTTCACGTTTTTATTTGATTATACTCCTGTGTAGCGCCTTGGGTTGTTTTCCTACCTTAAAGGTGCTATATGAATACAAGTTGAGATTGTTGTTGATGTGGTAATGGGGTTAGATAAAGTAGGGATGACAGGAGGCTCATGTGGAGCATAAGCACCGGCACACACTCAATGGGCCGAATGGCTTGTTTCTGTCCTGTACATTCAACATCAGAGGGCATGTTTTTAATAAAGGCTTTAAACTTGTAAAAAAATGAATTAAACTGTTCTTCCTTCCTTCTTCCCTTCCCCAACCCTCACCTTCTCTGCTTCTGATACCCAGGACAGCATGCAGTTTGCTGGATTCTTCATGTTCCTGATTCTGGTGGGCTTATGGCTCATTATCACATCCATAGGCAGGCGAACTCTCATCATTGACTTGAATGAGGATGCATATGAGTTCTACATCCACCATTACCTTCAGCACAAGGGCACCCTGGATGAAATCTACATCAGGCTCATGACCCAAAAATCTGGTGGGTGAAACGAAGCACCAGATTTCACATCTCTGACGCAGCACAGTGCTTGGCTCAGCAAACACACCTTGTCCAAGAAAAAAGACAGACCACTCAGCCACCTGTTTATACAGATCAGTCATGCACCTTTAAGATGCCCAATATGTGTCTCCTCCAAGGAGGAGGTAACATCCCTGCCTCTGAGCCAGAAGCTCTAGCTTCAAGTCCTGCCCCAAGACTTGTTGGCCAAGGAAGATGTGTTCATATCGCGGCCTAAGAGGTTGAGTATCGACCTGTCAATCCTTCCAACACATGCCAATGGCAGGCAGTAAGAGCGGGAGAGATTCCTGGTCAGCCATGTGATGAAAAGAGCACTGGAGCCTCTACCATCACTATGCATAGCTCCAGACTACAACATGCATGCAATAATATATGTTGCCACAGTAACTCGAGCTCCCTCCAGCTACGAGGAAAGTATTGACCTGTGCATCGGCTACCAGTCACATTGTGGCTAATTGAGAATCCTTGTGTGGATAATAGGGAATCTAGAATAAGCATATAAAGAAGCCAGATGTGGTTAATTGGGAATTCCAGGAATGACTAATTGAGAATCCAGATATTTTGATTGAGAATCCAGCTGTGGATAATTGGCAATCGAGGTGTGGATAAACAGAACTCCACAATAGGTTAGTTGGGAATCCATATGTGACCAACTGAGAATACAGATGTTGTTCATTTGGAACTTAGGTGTCTATAATTGAGACTCTAGACCAGATTAATCTGGCATCCTGATGTGAATAATTGTGAATCCAGAAGAAAAAATTGCACTCGTGATTATTAAATAAAAAATAGACACTGTCATTGTATGTGTGATCTCGTTCCCAAAGCTTGCGCATGTGAACTTTTAAGTTTCTCTGTGTGTTTGTTGGCAAAGTGGTAAGCCAGAAAACAGAGTGTGCAAGTGTTTATTTTGATCATTGTGGCTGCTTTAATTCCTTGGTCACTGAATGATGGAATGATGAAAGATTTTTGTTAGTTAAATATATACACAAGAAGGACCCACATTATGTGAATTTTAAGCTAAAATTAGTGCATGGAAGTAAAACGGTATTGTCTTGGCTAAACTTGTGGTTGGAGCACATAGTTAGCCCTCCTGGCTCCCTGCCTAATCACTGATGAAAGATAGAACAGGAGACTAATATTTACACACTTCATAAACTTTTATTAACAGAGATACAAATCACAAGCATGCACCACAAACAACCACAATTTCAGTATAATAAAAGCAAAATACTGCAGAAGCTGAAGATCTAAAATTAATACAGAAAATGCTGGAAAAACTCAGCAGGTATAGCAGTGTCTGTGGAGAGAGAAACGGTTAATGTTTTGAGTCCAATATGACTCTTCTTCGGAACTGTTAAACACAATTGCAGTCTGTTCTCCCTTAGGTTGGAAAGTGAAGTAATCCAACCTGAAACTAGGGTCCAAAACCTAAACAAGGGAAACTACGAAGATATGAGCGTGAGTTGACTAAGATAGATTGGAGAACTTCATTAAAAGGCATGACAGTGGATAGGCAATGACTAATATAGTGGATAGGCAATGACAATGAATGTATGCATTGCAACAGTTATATATTTCTTGCTGGTGCAAAAACACAACAGGAAAAGTGGCCCAACTATGGCCAACAAAAGAAATTAAGAACAGTATTAGATCCAAAGAGGAGTCATATAAAGTTGCTAGAAAAAGTAGCAAACCTGAAGATTGGGAACAGTTTAGAATTCAGCAAAGGAGGACCAAGAGATTCATTAGGAAGGGAAAAATAGAGTATGAGAGTAAACTTGCAAGGAACATAAAAGAGGACTGTAAAAGCTTCTATATGTAAGAAAAGAAAGATTGGTGAAGACAAATGTAGGTTCCTTACAGTCTGAAACAGGAGCATTTCCAATAGAGAACCAGGAGATGGCAGAGCAATTAAACAACTACTTTCGTTCTGCCTTTTTGGAGGAAGCCACAAATACCTTCCCAGAAATACTAGGGAACTAAGGGTCTAGTGAGAAGGAGGAATTGAAGGAAATTAGTATTGCTTAAAAAAAGCAGCACTGGAGAAATTAGTGTGACTGGAAGCCAATAAATCCCCCGGGGTCTGATAATCTACATGGAAATAGTGGATGTGTTGGTTGTCATCTTCCAAAATTCTGTAGACTCTGGAACAGTTCCAGCAGATTGGAGGGTGGCAAATGTAACCCCACTATTTAAAAAAGGAGGGAAGGGATAAAACAGGGAATTACAGACTGGTTAACCGAATATCAGTGGTAGGGAAAATGCTAGAGTCTATTATAAAAGATGTGATAACAGGAGATTTAGAAAATATCAACGGGATTAGACAAAGTCAACATGGATTTATGAAAGGGAAATCATATTTGACAAACCTACTGGAGTTTTTTGAGGATGTAACTAGGAAATAGATTGATTTCTAGGCTCTAAAGGTGTCAAGGAGTATGGAGAGAGAGCGGGGGTATGGCATTGAGCCAGAGGATCAGCCATGATCATATTGAATGGCGGAGCAGGCTCGAAGGGCCGAAAGATCTACTCCTGCTTCTATTTTCTATGTTTCTATGTTCCTACATTATAGGAGCACAAGTTAATGCCACCATCTGGACACAATTAAATACTCAATTCAAATACAGTTAACCATGGGTCTTGAAGCCAGCTGCTGGCACCTACTGTACCTCAAAGGGCAGCTAGGACAACAACATTTTGGATAACTTACATCACATTTTCCTTCATCCGCCATAATAGACTGGATTGTACAGTGACTGTGGGTGAAGGTTGATGGATGAGGTAGAGACTATGGCAGGCCAGATTGTATAGTGACTGTGGGTGAAGGTTGATGGAGGAGGTAGAGTCTATGTTGGGCCAGATTGTATAGTGACTGTGGGTAAAGGTTGATGAACGGGGTTGAGCCCATGGTTGAGTTGGTGGATGGCTGAAGTTGTGCCCAAGATCAAGAACCTGAGCTGTGGAAGGAGTGTGCTTAATGTGCCAAATACTGCAGATGCTGGAGATCTGAAATTAAAACAGAAAATGCTGGAAAAACTCAGCTCTGTATGACATGTTTCTTGATTTTTTAAACATAATTGTTGAACTTCTCCAATGGCCTTTTCCAGGACAGGGAAAGTTTTACTACAAGCTAATCCTGAATGGCACTTACATTGAAGTACTAAGTCTGACTGGCATCAAGTTCTCCACCAATCCAGAGGTAACTTTTATTTTTATTTCAGTGAGGTAAATATACACCAAAAGTTGTGAAGTGTCATACAGAAATCTGCCCTCATTGAGTCAGCTGGTTACAGCAGATCAGGTTCGAACCTTTGGTGAGTTGAACAGGTAATGTCTGCTGATTTAACTACAAAAACTCAAGATCTCTTTCTCGCTCCATTACTTCAAACACATCACCCTTTAAATAAAAGCAAAGTACTGCGGATGCTGGAAATCTAGAACAAAAACAAAAATACCTAGAAAAACTCAGCAGGTCCGACAGCATCTGCGGAGAGGGATACAGTTGACGTTTCGAGTCCGTATGACCCTTCATCAGAACTAAGACATATAGAAATGAGATGAAATATAAGGGGTGGGACAGGAGAGCCGGATAGGGGGCCCTCTGTCCAGCTCTCCTGTCCCACCCCCTTCTACCAACTTATATTTCATCTCATTTCTATATGTCTTAGTTCTGATGAAGGGTCATATGGACTCGAAACGTCTACTGGATCCCTCTCCGCAGATGCTGTCAGACCTGCTGAGTTTTTCCAGGTATTTTTGTTTTTGTTCTACATCACCCTTTAAACATGGTCCACATTCTCGCTTCATTGGAACATAGGAAATGCTGGACAAAAAGGACTAAGGTCCATCTAGTTCACCTTCTGCCATCCCTGGTAGTCGCGTAATACAATAATGCTCTTGTTGACTAAACATTGGTTGACCTCATCTGAAGCAGCCTTGATGGGCACTGGGTGGTCAGGTTTGAGGTTAGCCTTGATGGGCCTTCATGTGGTTGGTCAGCTCGCCAGCTCAATTGGGCAAGGCATTTGGAGAATCTGGTGCCTACCCTAGCTAGCAGGAGCCAGTGGCCTCTGAATGTAATCAAGAGGATCCAATTTTTTCAAAGTCAAGTCAAGTTCATTTCTTAAAAAAAACAAATCTCAACAGGTGATAACAATTGTTTCTTTTTTCAGAAGCTTGAAAAGTTAGGGATGAGACTGGCTGCCAAGTTAAACTTGAACTACTTTGATTGTGTGGATTTATCAAGCAAACATGTCATCAAGCACTGGCCTCAGGACAAAGCCGAAGACACAACAAACGGAACAACGGGGTCGGTTTCGTATGTTTAAGAGCATCTAATAAAAAAAAGTGCTGCTGAGTCAAAGGGATGTCACTCCTGATGTTTGGGATGCAGTCCCCATTCTGTAACTACCTTTGTTTTTCACTTAACTCCTCACAAGTCAGGAATGAGAGTGTCTTACAATCCACAGAATCATACAGTGCAGAAGAGGCCCTTCGGCCCATCGAGTCTGCACTGACACGTGAGAAACACCTGACCTACCTACCTAATTCCATTTGCCAGCACTTGGCTCATAGCCTTGAATGTTATGACGTGCCAAGTGCTCAACAGGTGGTACTTTTTAAAGGATGTGAGGCAACCCGCCTCCACCACCCTGCCAGGCAGCACATTCCAGGCCGTCACCAACCTCCCCCCTAAACCTCCTGCCCCTCACCTTGAACTTATGTCCCCTTGTGACTGACCCTTCAACTAAGTTACAGTGATCATGGGGGATTTCAATATGCAGGTAGACTGGGAAAATCAAGTTGGTAATGGATCCCAAGAAAAGGAATTTGTGGAATGTCTACGAGATGGCTTTTTGGAGCAGCTTGTGGTGGAGCCCACTAGGGAACAGGCAATTCTAGATTTAGTGATGTGTAATGACACAGATTTGATAAGGGGGCTTAAGGTGAAGGAACCCTTAAGAGGAAGTGACCGTAATATGATAGAATTTACCCTGCAATTTGAGAGGAAAAAGCTGGAATCAGGTGTAATGGTATTACAGTTGAATAAAGCTAACTACAGAGGCATGAGGGAGGAGCTGGCCAGAATTGACTGGGAGATGAGCCTAGCAGGAAAGACAGTGGAACGTCAATGGCAGGAGTTTCTGGGAGTAATTTGGGAGACACAGCAAAAATTCATCCCTAGGAAGAAGAAGCATACTAAAGGGAGGATGAGGCAACCATGGCTGACAAGGGAAGTCAGGGACAGCATAAAAGCTAAAGAGAAAGCATACAATGTGGCGAAGAACAGTGGGGAAACCAGGGGATTGGGAAGCCTACAAAGACCAACAGAGGACAACTAAAATAGAAATAAGGAGGGAGAAGATTAAATATGAGGGTAAACTAGCCAGTAATATAAAAGAAGATTGCAATAGTTTTTTTAGATACATAAAGGGTTAAGAGAGAGGCAAAAGTGGACATTGGGCCGCTGGAAAATGATGCTGGAGAAGTAATAATGGCGTACAAAGAAATGGCGGAGGAACTAAATAGGTACTTTGTGTCAGTATTCAGGGAGGAAGACACAAGTAACATCCCTAAAATTCAAGAGAGTCGGGGGGGCAGAGGTGAGTATGGTGGCCATTACCAAGGAGAAGGTGTTAGGAAAACTGAAAGTGGATAAATCACCTGGACCAGATGGATTACACCCCAGAGTTCTGAAAGAGAGAGCGGAAGAGATAGTGGAGGCATTAGTGGTGATCTTTCAGGTATCACTGGAGTCAGGGAGGGTCCCAGAGGACTGGAAAATCGCTAATGTAACCCCCCTATTTAAGAAGGGAGTGAGGCAAAAGACGGGAAATTACAGGCCGATTAGCCTGATCTCGGTCGTTGGTAAGATTTTAGAGTCCATTATTAAGGATGGGATTTCAGAATACTTGGAAGTGCTTGGTAAAATAGGGCAAAGTCAGCATGGTTTCATCAAGGGGAGGTCATGCCTGACAAATCTGTTAGAATTCTTTGAGGAGGTAACGAGCAGGTTAGACAAAGGAGAGCCAATGGATGTTATCTACTTGGACTTCCAGAAGGCCTTTGACAAGGTGCTGCACAGGAGGCTGCTCAGTAAGATAAGAGCCCATGGTGTTGGAGGCAAGGTACTAGCATGGATAGAAGATTGGCTGTCTGGCAGGAGGCAGAGAGTGGGGATAAGGGGGTCCTTCTCAGGATGGCGGCCGATGACTGATGGAGTTCTGCAATGGTCAGTGTTGGGACCACAACTTTTCACTTTAAACATTAATGATCTAGATGAAGGAACTGAGGGCATCCTGGCTAAGTTTGCAGATGATACAAATATAGATGGAGGGGCAGGTGGTATTGAGGAGGCGGGAAGGCTGCAGAAGGATTTAGACAGGTTAGGAGAATGGGCAAAGAAGTGGCAGATGGAATAGAATGTAGGGAAGTGTGGGGTCATGCACTTTGGTAGGAAGAATAGAGGCATGAACTATTTTCTAAATGGGGAGAGAATTCAGAAATCTGGAATGCAAAGGGACTTGGGAATCCCAATCCAGGATTCTCTTAAGGTTAATTTGCAGGTTGAGTCGATAGTTAGGAAGGCAAATGCACTGTCTATCTGGTTTCTTGTATCAAGCAATACTTGATCCCAATTTATCTGATTGTTTCTGGAAGCTTTACACTCTTTTTTGTGATGATATCACTGGTTTCATGCACCCCAAATGATGAGAGCAACAATCTGGCTTTCAATAAAATTGGCCGAGCTTGGAAAAGTGTGATATTGCTGTTCTCCCTCATCTGGTTTATAATGGGAAACGTTTGAATCTACAGCATCTACGAGCCAGATTATATTGACAGGGATGTGCTGCTGAGGCTTTATAAGGCTCTGGTCAGACCACATTTAGAATATTGTGAGCAATTTTGGGCCCTGTATCTCAGGAAGGATGTGCTGGCCTTGGAGAGGGTCCAGAGGAGGTTCACGGGAATGATCCCAGAAATGAAAGGCTTAACATATGAGGAACGTTTGAGGACTCTGGGTCTATACTCGATTGGGTTTAGAAGGATGAGGGGGGATCTGATTGAAACTTACAGAATACTGAAAGGCCTGGATAGAGTGGACATGGGGAAGATGTTTCCATTAGTAGGAGAGACTAGGACCCGAGGGCACAGCCTCAGTAAAGGGAAGACCTTTTAGAACAAAGATGAGGAGAAACTTCTTTAGCCAGAGAGTAGTGGATCTATGGAATTCATTGCCACAGAAGGCTGTGGAGGCCAGGTCATTGAGTGTATTTAAGACGGAGATAGATAGGTTCTTGATTGGTAAGGGGATCAAAGGTTACGGGGAGAAGGCGGGAGAATGGGGTTGAGAAACTTATCAGCCATGATTGAATGGCGGAGCAGACTCGATGGGCCAAATGGCCTAATATCTGCTCCTATGTCTTATGGACTTATGGGAACAGCTGCTCCCTATCCACCCTGTCCATGCCTCTCATAATCTTGTACACCTCGATCAGGTCGCCCCTCAATCTTCTCTGCTCAAACAAAAACAACCCAAGTCTATCTAACCTCTCTTCATAACTTAAATGTTTTATCCCAGGCAACATCCTGGTGAATCTCCTCTGCACTCCCTCCAGTGCAATCACATCTTTCCTATAACGTGGCGACCAGAACTGCACACAGTACTCCAGCTGTGGCCTCACCAAGGTTCTATACAACTCCAACATGACCTCCCTACTTTTGTAATCTATGCCTCGACTGATAAAGGCAAGTGTCCCATATCCCTTTTTCACCACCCCACTAACATGCCCCTCCGCCTTCAGAGATCTATGGACACACACGCCAAAGTCCGTTTGTTCCTCAGAACTTCCTAGTGTAATGCCGTTCATTGAATACTTCCTTGTCAAATTACTCCTTCCAAAGTGTATCACCTCGCACTTTTCAGGGTTAAATTCTATCTGCCACTTATCTGCCCATTAGACCATCCTGTCTATATCTTCCTGTAGCCCAAGACACTCATAATGTCTCTGATTTCCCGTCCACTGTCTTCTCAAAAAACATCCCTGCAGTTTTGTGGAAGGGACATTAATTACCAAGTAAGACAGGAATTTAGGCATCTGGGCAGAACAAAAGGGAGCTTCGGTCCTCCACCTCCTTGCGTCCTGCAATTCTCTCTCACATTCTTCTAAACTCCAGGGGGTATAGGTCCGATTTACTCAGCCTCACCATAGGACAACCCTCTCATCCCAGGAACCAATCTAGTGAACCTTTGCTGCACTGCCTCCAATGTGTGTATATCCTTCCTTAAATAGGAAGTGCAACACTGCACACAGTACTCCAGGTGTGGTCCAAGGCTTGTTTATTCCAATAACTTAATCCCCTTACACTAAACACCAACATACCACGTGCCTTCCTAATTTCATGCTGTACCTGAATGCTAATTTTCTGTGTTCCTTGTGCAGGTATATCCGATCCCTCTGAACATCAACAGCTGTGATTTTCATGCCTTTTAAAAAGTATCCTGCTTTTCCATTCTTAATCCCAAAGTGAATAACCTCACACTTTTCCACATTTTACTCCGTCTGCCATCATGTTGCCCACTCACTTAACCTGTCTCTATCTCGCTTCAGCCTCCCCATGTCCTCCTCACAACTTGCATTCCCACCCAGTTTTGTATCGTCACCAAAACTTGGATACATTACCCGTTGTCTCAGTTATTAATATAGATTGTAAATAGCTGAGGCCCCAGCACTGATCCTTGTGGCATTCCACTAAAGGAACATGGGAGCAGGGAGTAGACCATTCAGCCCATCGAGTCTGCTCTGCCATTCAGTATGATCATTCACTTCAATGCCTTTTTCCCACACTATCCCCATCTTCCTTTACAACATTGGTATTTAGAAATCTGCCAATCTCTACCTTAAACACACTCAATGACTGAGCTTCCACAGCTCTCTGGGGTTGAAAATTCCAAAATTTCACAAATCTCTGAATAAAAAAATTTCTCCTCACCTCAGTCCTAAGTGGCTTCCCCCTTATTTTTAATTGTAGCCCCTGGTTCTAGACTCCCCAACCAGGGGAAACATCTTACCTTGCATCTATCCTGTCTATCCCTTTAAGTATTTTGTAGGTTTCAATGAAATCACCTCACATTCTTTGAAACTCTAGAAAATACAGGCCCAGTTTCCCCAATCACTGTTCTCAGGACAGTCCCACCATCCCCAGGAACAAGTCTGGTGAACCTATGTTGCAGTCCCTCTATGGCAATAATGTCTTTGCTAAGGTAAGGGGACCAAAACTACACAAACTACTGTCGGGGCCGAATTTTCCCGTTGGTTTGTGGAGCTGGGCCCCGCACATCCACACGTAAAATGATGCGTGGTGACCTCGAGCGAGCATCCCCACGTCACCACGCGCCAACACGATATTTTGTTGGGCAGGAGCTTGATGATGTCCAATGCACGCCCGCCATTAATGAATGGTCCACTTGACGCCCTTGACTCACCAATCGACGCTGATTTTTCAGCGCCCGTGCAATCTTCGGGTTGGCACATGGGTGCAACGGACAGGCGGCTTGGACACATTTGTATAAACTTCATCCCCGGGTGGGATAAGAGGGCTCAGTGGGGTCGCGAGTGTGCACTGTCAAGTATTGATTTTTCAAAGTTATTGATACTTGCGTGTGTGATCTGCAATACTTAGAAAAGCATACCTGCTGCTTGGTCTGGACTCTTAACCTTCAGGTCAACACTCTGCAGTGAGGAATCTTTTTTTGGGCCTGAAGGTTTCAGGAAACCTTCCCTAAACCAGGGAATGGGAGCTAAACTGTCCACTGGAGGCACCTCCTCTGAGGAGGAAGGGAGGGCTTGAAGGGGGAGGAGCGCACATTCAGCCTCCAGGGGAGCCACCTTTGGGAGGACAGGTGCAAGCACACGGAAGGGGCCACAGAAGATGCCACTATCCTGCTGCCAGGGTACATAGGCGGCGAAGCAGCTACCTCAATATGAGGTGCAGTGCCGAAGGAGGCTCCGACTCTCAAGGGGGACAGTCAACTATATCTGTCAGATGATTGGGCCTGAGATCTCTGCTAACTGTGTGGGTGGACACTCCATGCCAGTGGATCCAAAAGTCACAGCTGCCCTCAACTTCTATGCCGCTGGCTCCTTCCAGGGCTCGGTGGGTGATCTTTGTGGTGTCTCCCAATCAACTGTCCACACTTGTGTCAAGCAGGTTACAGATGCTCTGTCCAGGCTTGCATTGACCTTCATTCACTAACATTGGGACCCAGCAGGTCAGACACAGTGAGCCAGAGGCTTCACAGCTATTGCTGGCTTCCCCCATGTCTAGGGTGCTATAGACTCTACACACGTGGCCATCAAGGCACCAGCAGGTGAGCCCGGTGCCTTTGTCAACAGGAAGGGCTTCCACTCCATGAACGTGCAGATAGTGTGTGAACACAGGATGCTGATTCTGCAAGCCTGCACAAGGTACCCATGCAGCTCCCACGACGCCTAACATCTGACATCCTGACACTCCCAGATGCCGGGGCTCTTCAGTGCTCCAGCCCGATTGGATGGATGGCTGCTGGGTGACAAGGGCTCTCCACTCAGAAGGTGTCTCATGATGCCTCTCCACCATCCAAGAACAGAAGCTGAGCAGCGCTACTATAGGAGATCATGTGTCGGTGATAGTGGTTGCATGCTGCACTCTCCACAATCTTATGTTAGAAAGGGGGGTCGCAGTGGACGATGAAAATGTCAACACAGCGGCTGCAGCTGGATGAGTCCAGCAGAGAGTCCAAGGATGAGCACGCACAGGGAAATGCTGAGGGGGTAGATGCTGGTCCAGGCATGCTGCAGGGAGGCAGGGCCACCTGGGAGGCTTTAACCCAACGATCCTTCAACTAGCACACCACAGTTAGACCTCCAGGACAAGCCTGGGTAGTAGGCTCCATACTCGATACCTAAGTGCCAAATCTGCCAGGTTAGGAACAGTAACTAAGGGCCTTGTTAATAAAGCTGAATTTTCTACAAAGCACTGGTAACATTTTTGGAAACTACGCACATGCAGAAGAAAAGAGGCACCCTCAGCCATGGTCACATGTCTGAATTTAATATCGCAGGCAAAGAAACTTAAGCCTAAAAAATGACAAGGGTGTTCCAATTCAAAGCAAATTATAAAGACCTCATCTCGGGCCAACACAAAAGCACCAGTGATAAACCCGTGGTGTGCCTCAGGTGCCTTATGTTTATGTTTCCGGGTGCTACGTCTTGGTGCTGCCCCATCGCTGGGACTGGCACCTGAGACAGCCTGCCCATTCTGCTGTCCTGTGGGCCCCAAAGACCCTGGCGGCCGTCCTCTGGCCTGAGGAGCCTGTGCTGGCCCCTCCTGGAAGGAATCTGCCAGTTCCACAGCTGGCATCTCCCCAGTCATTGCAGCCTCACCGGACGATCCGGTCGCTAGGAGAGGGGTGGAGGAGCTGCCACCCTCATCCGGAGCGCCCTGAGAGGTGCCCGCGGAGATGACAGGCAGCTGCTGCGTCGACGTGAGGTTGTTTCGGACCTCCCTGCTCACCATGGCTGGATGGGCACCGAGCTGGGAAACTTGGTGCCCAGACCATCTCCCACCCTAGTACTGACCAGCTGAGGTCAGTGCCGATATGAGGGCTTACTGATCCGAGCATCCCCAGGAAGCCCAGATGGGTCTCCTGGAGGAGCCTCTCCACGAGAGTCGCCAGTCTCTCGCATATGGTGCTCGCATATGTGGCTCATTGTTTTGGCGATCGTCCATGTGGACTCCTCCACCACGGAGACCAAGCCAAGCATAGCCTCATGTATCTCCCCCAGATGCTCCCGCACACCCGGCCGCATTTCCTGCCCCTGCTGTATCACAGAGGACACCAGAGGTACATCATGAGGCACCGACTGAGTATGTGCCTGGGCCCCTGCAGCCCTCCAACAGCTGGCGCCATGGGCACTCTCTGTCTCTGCCAGCTCCTCCAGCAACTGTGAAGTGCCCTCACCGCTGTGCCCCGGGACACTAGCTAATGTTCTAATTCCCACCGAGGTGGTAGTATCTGTGCTGGTGCCTGCCTGGCGGAGATGGTGTGACATTGGTGAGACTTCAGGGCCCTCAGGTGTGATAGGGAGCCTCTGCTGCTCCTCCTCCCAGCCCTGTTCTAATGATGCTGAAAGGAAGAACAAGGACATTGGATCAGTTAATGTGGAGACAATGACAATGTGCATCCCTGCCCCCAGATCATTATGCGCTCATCCTTCCATAAGCAATGGTTAAGCCATGTTGCAAACTTCAATCACTGAACATTCTGCACTGCCATGGCTGTTGTGAGAACAATGCTGACCTCACCGCTGGACATACATACCTGGCCGTGGTACCCCAGCCTCACTGACACCGGTGGACCTAGGCGCATGGCGCCTCTCCAGATCCAGGGCCTCCTGCTCAAACCGGCTGAGAATGGCTAACTGTGCCTGGCCACCATCAGTCCTCCCACACTCTGCAGCAGTATGAACATTCTTCTCCTGAAAAGGAGAGACGAGCATTGATTAGTGCAAATTGTACATGGAAACTCTTCACGGACGGCCCACCCCAACCAGAGTGGGACATATCAGGGCTCCAGTGCCTCCTCACTCTGCTGCTGTCAAACACTCACACAAAAATACTAGGCCTGCTCCCCACCCCCTCATCTCTCCTCCCCCCCCCCCCCCACCCCGGCCATATGCTGCCTACATCACATTAGGCACCACATGGTATAACCTTCCATAGCCAGGAGGTGCAAACACGTGGAGCGCAGAGGGCAGCAGATCGATCGGTGCCATGCCACCTTGAAACTCCCCTCCCAGCGTGTCATCACCCTGACTTTGACATGTCCTGGAGTTCCAGCACTGCGCCTAGGTGCAGCTCCTCCAGGTTGCCCCCAAACCAGTCATGAGGATCTCAGTGTACCACATGCTGCGGGGGCAGAACCCATCCCTTCACCACCCTCTCAGGGTGACCTCAGCATGGGCAATATCTGCTGGCCCACCCAGCGAAGGACACATCTTGTCAATGATTCAATGCAGCCACTACACTCAGACCTGTTGGGCTATTGGTGGGGGGTATGTAGCAGTGGGGAAAGCCAAACTGTTGGGTTAAGTGACCAATGCCAACATTGTCCTCACCCTGCCAGAGCACAGCAAGTCATGGAAGCGCTTGCGACACTGGATCCAGGTGCGCCGCACCACGTCACGAGAGCTCACCACCTCTGCCATCTCCTCCCAGGCACGTTTCATCATGTGGGGGGGCCTCCTCCTCCCGTCCTGGGGAACCAGGAAATCCCACCGTGTTCCCACCTCCTTGAGGAGGGCAGCAAGGCAGTCATTGGAAAAACGAGGGGCGCACCGGCCCACCCCACCTTAACCTCCGGCCTGGCCTGCCCCGATGGCCTACCTTCCGGCCTGGCCTGCCCCGATGACCTACCCTCCGGCCTGGCCTGCCCCGATGACCTACCCTCCAGCCTGGCCTGCCCCGATGACCTACCCTCCAGCCTGGCCTGCCCCAATGGCCTACCCTCCGGTCTGGTCTGCCCCAATGGCCTACCCTCCGGCCTGGCCTGCCCCAATGGCCTACCCTCCGGCCTGGTCTGCCCTGATGGCCTACCCTCCAGACTTGTGTCACCTCCATTGCCCTTCACCCAGCCGGGCCTTAATTGGCCCACCTGCGAAAAATGGTGGCACAGACCCGATCATGGGCAGCGATCGGGTCTGTACCCGCCCGCTCCACTCCCCCACCCCCCACAAGCCAGAATATTCAGCCCCCCCTCCCCCCACCCAGGGTCTGGTGTAACCAAGATTCTATACAATTGAAGCAAGGCTTCACTACTCCTGTACTTAAATCCTCTTGCGATAAAGGCTAACATACCATTGGCCTTCCTAATTGCCTGCTGCACCATTCACTGCTGGCCAACTTGAAAATGCCCCATTTATGCCAACTCTCTGCTTCCTGTCTGTAAATCAATCCTCTATCCATGCTAACATATCATCACACCCCATGAGCTCTTACCTTGCTTATTAGCTTCTTGTATGGCATCTTATTGACAGCCTTTTGAAATCCAAATATATTACACTTGCCTGGTTGAGTGCAGCTCCAACAACACCCAAGAAGCTGGACACCGTCCAGGGCAAAGCAGCTCACTTGATTGGCACCACTTCCACAAAACAATCACTCGCTGCACCACCGATGCACAGTAGCAGCAGTGTCTACAAGATGCACTGCAGGAACTCTCCAAGGCTCCTCAGACCCTTCCAAACCCACGACCACTACCATCTAGAAGGACAAGGGCAGCAGATGGATGGGAACACCACCACCTGGAAGTTCCCCTCCAAGTCGCTCACCATCCTGACTTGGAAATATATCGGCCGTTCCTTCACTGTCGCTGGGTCAAAATCCAGGAACTCCCTTCTTAACAGCACTGTGGGTGTACCTATAGCTCAATACCACCTTTTCAAGGGCAACTAGGGATGGATAATAAATGCTGGCCCAGCCAGTGAAGCCCACATCCAGTAAATGAATAAAAAAAAAAGTTGGTTTAGTGGCAAATTTTGCTTTATAACGTCCCTGTGACATGCCTGAAGACATTTATTGTGTTAAAGGTGCTACATAAATACAAGTTGTTGTTGCTGGATTTGTATTGTGCAACACACTTCTTTGATTACCTCCCTGTGTGTAGGATTATCCATTAACAGCCCAGTTTCCTGTGGTCAGTTTATTTCTCAATCCTTTGAAGTTTGCCTTGTCTATTTTTAAAACCCTGTGACTTTCCCTTCTGCCTTCTCAAATCAACTGTCAAACTCAAATCGTATTATGTTCGTTATTCACCAGAATGGTCACTTACCATCATGTTATTAACTCACTCTGGTTCGTTACTCATCACTGAATCTAGTTTGGCCTGTTCCTTTGTCAGTTTTAAAGGTATTGTTCCAGGAACCTGTCCTGAATGCATTCCATAAATTCACTTTGAGCTGTTGCACTCGAAAGTGCACTTCCTGTTACTCTGATTGAAATGCCTCCTCTCCATGGCTGTCAATTATGTTACTCCTCCATCTTTCCCAATTTCCCGGCCTTACTGGAATATCCTATAGGCTGGAATGTTAAAACTCCCAGCCACGGTTCAGCTTGCAGATGGATCTCTACATTGGCAACGACCTCATGTACTTTAAGCTGAATTTGAGACTCTAACTCACTTGTTTTATTTCAGACAGTTGACTGTTGCTGAAAAGAGACACGTTGCTGAAGCTTTTCGTCTTACACTCAACAGGCCAAACACAAGAACGCCAAATTTCAACTTGTCAACCAGTCAGCACCCTTTTCTTCTGTAGTGTAAATTGTTGTGATTGTTTGAAATTTGGCCTTCTTGTGTTTGTCCTGATGAGTGCAAGGTGAAAAGCTTCAGCGACGTGTCTTTGTTTTATTTCCTATGCCTTGCACATTTATTTATGCAACTGTTCCCACCCAGCCTTGTCACAAAGGTGCTCTTCTCATACTTGCTGTTGCTGATTCTCTGTGGGTTGTTGTAATTGCAGCTTCCCTATCTTATTTTCAACACTCCTGCTTTCTCTTTAACAGGTATTTTATAAGAGTGAGCATCTCCAATGTGTGAGCAATGGAACATCCATCATTTGAGAGTTAGGAGCCAGTACTTGTTTGAAAGTTAGGGAGTTTCCCTCATTTGTGAGTTAGGGAGTGTCCCTCACTTGTGAGTTAGGGACTGTCTGTTATTTCTGAGTTAGAGAGCAACATCCTATGACGATTGGTGTTTCTTTGCTGAGTTGAAACTCCAACTCCTCAAATCACTGCACTAAAACTGATATACAACCTTATCCTGGAGTTCTTTTTAACTGCTCCTGGGGTGCCTTTCCATAAGCGACACCTTCTAACCAACAAATAGTCCAGCTATGAGCCGAAATAGTTAAACCGGGGCATCAAAGCAGAGCACGATTCTCAAATCCATTCACTTTTACAAAGGGCAGCAATTAGAGAAACAGAAAGATTTGAAGTGATATAAACAAGACCAATTGTAACATAGAATCCCTCACCTCCCCAGGAATGTTCGAAAGCATTCACAGTAACTGAGTGGATGAGAATCCCATCTCCATTATTTCTTTATAAAGTCGAGGCAGGAATTTTCCCAGCACCTCTGTGGAAGTTTCCCCCACCCTGCAGCAGGACCAGCAAGCCATTGAAATCTCAATCAAGATGGACTGATGAAAGGAAAACTGTGTTTGCCAAATCTGTTAGAGCTGTTCGAGGGTAGGCACGGGGGAAACCACTGGATGTAGCATATTTGAATTTTCAGAATGCACTCGATAAGTTGCCTTGCAGGAAATTGTTACACAATATTAGATCCTTTGGGATTGGGCATAATGATTTAGTATGGATTGAGAGTAGGAATAAACAGGTCATTTTCATGTGGAGTACCGCAAGGGTCAGTACTGGGACTCAGCTGTTTACAATCCATATTAATGATATAGACAAAAAGACAGAGCTCAATATCTCCAAGCTTTCTTTATTCATTCACGGGATGTGGGCATCGTTGGCTGGGCGACGTTTATTGTCCATCCCTAGTTGCCCTTGAGAAGGTGATGGCAATCTGCCTTCTTGAACCGCTGCAGTCCATGTGGTGTAGGTACACCCACAGTGCTGTTAGGGAGGGAGTTCCAGGATTTTGACCCAGCGACAGTGAAGGAACGGCAATATATTTCGAAGTCAGGATGGTGAGTGACTTGAAGGAGAACCTGCAGGTGGTGGTGTTCCCATCTATCTGCTGCCCTTGTCCTTCTAGATGGTAATGGTCGTGGGTTTGGAAGGTGCTGTCTAAGGAGTCTTGGTGAATTCCTTCAGTGCATCTTGTAGATGGTACACACTGCTGCTACTGTGCGTTGGTGGTGAAGGGAGTGAATGTTTGTGGATGTGGTGCCAATCAAGCGGGCTGCTTTGTCCTAGATAGTGTCTTGAGTATTGTGGGAGCTGCACGCATCCAGTCAAGTGGGCAGTATTCCATCACACTCCTGACTTGTGTCTTGTAGATGGTGGACAGGCTTTGGGGAGTCAGGAGGTGAGTTACCCGTCGCACAATTCCTAGCCTCTGACTGCTCTTGTAACCACAGTATTTATATGGCTACTCCAGTTCAGTTTCTGGTCAATGATAACCCCCAGGATGTTGAAAGTGGGGGATTCAGTGATGGTAATGTCATTGAACATCAAGGGGCAATGGTTAGATTCTCTCTTGATGGTCATTGCCTGGCACTTGTTTGGCACGAATGTTACTTGCCACTTGGCAGCCCAAGCCTGGATATTGTCCAGGTCTTGCTGCATTTGGACATGGACTGCTTCAGTATCTGTGGAGTTGCAAATGGTGCTGAACATTGTGCAATCATCAGTGAACATCCCCACTTCTGACCTTATGATGGAAGGAAGGTCATTGATGAAGCAGCTGAAGATGGTTAGGCCTAGGACACTAACCTGAGGAACTCCTGCAGCGATGTCCTGGAACTGAGGTGATTGACCTTCAACAACCACAACCATCTTCCTTTGTGCTAGGTATGACTCCAACCCGACTGGAGAGTTTCCCCCTAATTCTCTTTGACTCCAGTTTTGCTTGGGCTCCTTGATGCCACACTCGGTCAAATGCTGCCTTGTCGTCAAGGGCAGTCACTCTCACCTCACCTCGGGAGTTCAGATCTTTTGTCCATGTTTGAACCAAGGCTGTAATGAGGTCAGAAGCTGAGTGACCCTGGCAGAACCCGAACTGGGCATCAGTGAGCAGGTTATTGCTAAGCAAGTACCACTTGATAGCACTGTTGATGACCCCTTTCATCATTTACTGATGATCGAGAATGGACTGATGGAGCGGTAATTGGCTGAGTTGAATTGTCCTGCTTTTTGTGCACAGGACATACCTGGGCAATTTTCCACAAGCGCCAGAGTTGTAGCTGTACTGGAACAGCTTGGCTAGGGGCGCGGCAAGTTCTGGAGCACAAGTCTTCAGTACTATGGCCGGAATGTTGTCAGGGCCCATAGCCTTTGCAGTATCCAGTGCCTTCAGCCATTTCTTGATATCACTTGGAGTGAATCGAATTGGCTGAAGACTGGCATCTGTGATGCTGCAGACCTCTGAAGTTTGCTGATGATAGAAAGCTAGGTGGGAAAACAAGCTTGAGGAGGATTTGGAGGCTGCAAAGAAACGTAGACAGGTTAAGTGATTGAACAAGGTGATGGCAGTTAGAGCATAATGTATGGAACTGTGAAATTACCCACTTTGGAAGGAAGATTTGAAAAGCAAATTTTTTTTAGAAGGTGAGAGACCAGCAAATGGCATTCAGAGGGATCTAGATATCCTTTTCCATGAATCACAGCAAGTTAACATGCAGGTACAGCAAGCAATTAGGAAAGCAAAAGGTCTGGTAGCCTTTACTGAAAGGGAGTTAGTGTATAAGAGTAAGGAAGTCTTGCTGTAATTACATAGGGCTTTGGTGAGACCACACCTGGAAAACTGTGCAGAGCTTTGGTCTCTATCTCAGGAAGGATATATGTACCTTAGAGAGGGTGCAACAAAGGTTCACTGGATTGATTCCTGAGATGAAAGGGAGTTCCTGTGAAGAGAGATTGAATAAATTGGGCACATATTCTCTGGAGTTCAGAGCAGGTTGCACCTCACCCATCCCCCTTACCTGACACCAGCCTTTGCTGTAAAAGCTGCTGGGCTACCCACCTGACGTGGGTAAAGCAAGGCTGGGGGTGGAAAGTGGCCCTGAAACGGCCATTAATTAGCCACTCAATAGGTCCAATGCTTCCACCCAGCATCCCACTGTAAAATAGGAGACAGGTCCTTAAAGTAACTTCAAGTCTGTGTAATACTAAACAACTGCCAGCAGATGGAGGCAGTGTCTGCGAAATGAAAGAAAGAAGCTCATCCGTCACACCATCCCCATCTGCTGGTTAATACTGAGTACCACAGGAAATTAAACTCAGCCAGATCATATTCTGAGCTTCAGGCTCTAAAGGGAGAGGGGAGCATTAATACACACTAAACAGTTACATGTTCATAGCAACATCGCAACAGGGGGAAGGTCATTCTGTCCCTTGAGCCTGTCATTCAGTTTAACCGTGGCTGATCTGTACCTTAACTCCATTTACCCACTTTGGTTTCGTATCTTTTAACATTCTTACCTGACTAAAATCTTAGCCAGTCTCAGTCTTGATAGTTCCAATTGACCTCCAAGTCTCAACAGCATTTGAGGAGAGAGTTCCAGATTTCATTTTGTGTGAAGAAGTTTTTCCTTAGGTCACCGCTGAAAGGCCTATCCGTAATATTAATGTTATGTCCTGGACTCCCCCTCACCCACCAGAGGAAGTAGTTTCTCTTTCTCGACGCCATCAAATCTGTTAATTAATCTTCAACGTCTCAGTTTGATCACCCTTTAATCTTCTATACCTAGGAATACCAGCCCAGAATATGGAACCTGTCCTTATCTTCAAGGCTTAAGTTCGATAGATTTTTGATTGACAAGGGAATCAAGGGTTTTGGGGGCGGTGGTGGGTAGGGGTGGGGGGGGAGGGTGGGTGACGGTGGGGGGCAGACAGGAAAGTAGAGTTGAGACCACAATCAGATCAGCCATGATCTTATTGAGTGACAGAGCAGGAGTGAGGGGCCAAATGGCCTAGTCCTGCTCTGAAGTCCTATGTTTCTATAATTTAACCCTTTAAGACCAATATAATTTGAGTTTTTAAAATTAATTCACAGGATGTGGGCTTTGTTGGCTGGGCCAGCATTTATCGCCCATTCCTCGTTGCCCCTTGAGAAGGTGGTGGTGAGCTGCCTTCTTGAACCGCTGCAGTCCATGTGGTGTAGGTACGCCCACAGTGCTGTTAGGGAGGGAGTTCCAGGATTTTGACCCAGCGACAGTGAAGGAACGGCCGATATATTTCCAAGTCAGGCTGGTGGGTGACTTGGAGGGGAACTTGCAGGTGGTGGTGTTCCCATCCATCTGCTGCCCTTGTCCTTCTAGATGGTGGTGGTCGTGGGTTTGGAAGATGCTGTCGAAGGAGCCTTGGTGAGTTTCTGCAGTGCATCTTGTAGATGGTACACACTGCTGCTACTGTGTGTCAGTGGTGGAGGGAGAGAATGTTTGTGGATGTGGTGCCAATCAAGCGGGGCTGCTTTGTCCTAGATGGTGTCAAGCTTCTTGAGTGTTGGGGGAGCTGCGCTCACCCAGGACTGCAGCATCAAGTGGAGCATCAATGCTGGAATGGGCTGGTTGGGTGAGTGGATGGGTTTATTAAAACACCTTCATGGTGGCAGTGCCATGTGATGATGATACAAAAAAAATTAATCATAATCCATGAAATAGTTACAGAGACTTGCACAGTTGTGAACATTTCCGTTTACAAATAATTACAACACGTTGCAAAATTCAGGTCTCCCTAACTCCCAGAATAACAATGAAAGGTCCACTGCTCTCTGCACTCTGCTCTCTGCACTCTGTTCTCTGCATTAAATTCCATAGGTCAGATATTGTCAGGTTGAGTTAATTAAATTATCAATCATTTGCATCTTATTCATAAACATAAATAATGATTACAAACTGCTTATGAATATTAATAAAGGGTCTGTTTCTGTGTTCTTTGTCTAATGTAATCCTGATGAATCTATGCTACACCCACTCCAAGACCAATATATCCTTCCTGAGATGTGGCATCTAGAACTGAACACCGTTTCCTAAATGGGGTCTAACCAGAGCTTCATGTCAGTGTAACAAAACTTCCACTGCCCCTCCCCCCACCATCACCAGAGAGAAAAATTCATCATCTTTTTAATGATGTTTTTGCACCTGTGCACCAGCCTTTGTGAATACTCTGCTTCAGCCTCTAGGTCTCTGCCCCTTCATACTCGCCAGCCTCTCTCCATTTAGGAAGTTCTCTGACCTAACTTGCTGAGGTCCAAAGTGAGTGACCTCACTTTTCCCCAGTTTTGTCCACTCAGTGCGATTCCCCGGACATAAGAAGCTTGGGGCGGGCTGCTGACTCGCCGTTTCCTGGTTTACACTGCTGCGCAGAGTCACGCTGGACACCAGTGTCTGTCTGCGTGTGTGATAGTGAGAGAGAGAGAGAGAGAGAGAGAGAGCAAGGGAGGGGAAGGCACTGCCAACCTGCCCAGTGGGGCCTGAAAAGATCCCAAAGTTGCCACATTCTGACTGGCTGCAGAAAGACAACAAATAGCGTTTGATGTGATCCGTAACCCGAACCTGTCGCCAACAGAGAGCGGCGACACGATCAGCTTCAGCAGCTGCCAGCTGGGCAGGGGGAGGTGGGTGGGGGGGGGTGGTTGGTCCCGATTGAATCGGCCCCTCCGCCAAGCGACTGGAATGAAGTTAATGAGATCGGTGCTGCGTGAAGCAGTCAGTCACTGGCCAATTCAACCATGAGAACCCCCTTCACACTCCCGTCAGGACAAGCTCCTGCAGGTGGAATGCGACAGCCACGTCCTGTCGCACGTAAATTAGCCCACCTTGCCCTTGCCTCCCCTCCCCACCCCCCAACAACCCCCCCTCCCTCCCTCCACCCCCACCACCACCACCACCGTACCCCCCCCACCCCCCCAACAACCCCCCTCTCTCCCTCCCCCACCACCACCACCACCACCGTACCCCCCCCACCCCCCCAACAACCCCCCTCCCTCCCTCCCCCCCCACCCCCACCACCACCACCACCGTACCCCCCAACAACCCCCCCAACAACCCCCCTCTCTCCCTCCTCCCCCACCACCACCACCACCGTACCCACCCCACCCCCCCAACAACCCCCCTCCCTCCCTCCCACCCCCACCACCACCACCGTACCCCCCCCACCCCCCAACAACCCCCCTCTCTCCCTCCCCCACCACCACCACCACCGTACCCCCCCCACCCCCCCAACAACCCCCCTCCCTCCCTCCCACCCCCACCACCACCACCGTACCCCCCCCACCCCCCAACAACCCCCCTCTCTCCCTCCTCCCCCACCACCACCACCACCGTACCCCCCCACCCCCCAACAACCCCCCTCCCTCCCTCCCACCACCACCACCACCACCACCGTACCCCCCCCACCCCCCCAACAACCCCCCTCCCTCCCCCCTCCACCACCACCCCCACCACCGTACCCCCCCCACCCCCCAACAACCCCCTCTCTCCCTCCTCCCCCACCACCACCACCACCGTTACCCCCCCCACCCCCCAACAACCCCCCTCCCTCCCTCCCACCACCACCACCACCACCACCACCACTGTACCCCCCCCACCCCCCCAACAACCCCCCTCTCTCCCTCCTCCCCCACCCCCACCACCACCACCACCGTACCCCCCCCACCCCCCCAACAACCCCCCTCCCTCCCTCCCACCCCCACCACCACCACCGTACCCCCCCCCACCCCCCAACAACCCCCCTCTCTCCCTCCTCCCCCACCACCACCACCACCGTACCCCCCCCCACCCCACAACAAGCCCCCTCTCTCCCTCCCACCCCCACCACCACCACCGTACCCCCCCCACCCCCCAACAACCCCCCTCTCTCCCTCCTCCCCCACCACCACCACCGTACCCCCCCCACCCCCCAACAACCCCCCTCTCTCCCTCCCTCCCCCACCACCACCACCACCGTACCCCCCCACCCCCCAACAACCCCCCTCTCTCCCTCCTCCCCCACCACCACCACCACCGTACCCCCCCCCACCCCCCAACAACCCCCCTCTCTCCCTCCCTCCCACCACCACCACCACCGTACCCCCCCCACCCCCCAACAACCCCCCTCTCTCCCTCCCTCCCACCACCACCACCACCGTACCCCCCCCACCCCCCAACAACCCCCCTCCCTCCCTCCCCCCCCCACCACCACCACCGTACCCCCCCCACCCCCCCAACAACCCCCCTCCCTCCCTCCCCCCCCCCCACCACCACCACCGTACCCCCCCCACCCCCCAACAACCCCCCTCTCTCCCTCCCTCCCCCACCACCACCACCACCGTAGCCCCCCCACCCCCCAACAACCCCCCTCTCTCCCTCCCCCCCCCACCACCACCACCGTAGCCCCCCCCCACCCCCCAACAACCCCCCTCTCTCCCTCCCCCCCCCCACCACCACCACCGTACCCCCCCCCACCCCCCAACAACCCCCCTCTCTCCCTCCCCCCCCCCACCACCACCACCGTACCCCCCCCCACCCCCCAACAACCCCCCTCCCTCCCTCCCCCCACCACCACCACCACCGTAGCCCCCCCACCCCCCAACAACCCCCCTCTCTCCCTCCCACCACCCCCCACCACCACCACCGTACCCCCCCCACCCCCCAACAACCCCCCTCTCTCCCTCCCCCCCACCACCACCACCACCACCGTACCCCCCCCACCCCCCAACAACCCCCCTCTCTCCCTCCCCCCCTCCACCCCCCCAACACACACAACTTGCTGCTTCCCCCCCCCCCACCCCTCTCGACCATATTTGCCCCAGGCAGAAGTTTATCCTTTTATTTTCCAGAGCCGTGTTGGGGACCCCGCATTCCGGGGATCGACTTCTCGGGAAAGATGCCAAGCCCTCGGACAGGGCGCAGAGGGGGGTTCGCTGGAAGGGGGACCAGGAATGAGGGAGGGGCTTCAGCCATGCAGAGAGAGCAGGAAAACTGGGGTGAGTCGCTCTCCTTGGAGGAGATTTAATTGAGGCGTCGAATATCATGAGGGTTTTTGACGGAGTGAATAAGGAGGAAGTGTTTCGGGTGGCAGGAGGATGGGTCACTGGAGGACGCAGGACTTAGGAAGATTAGCGAAAGATCCCCAGGGGGAGGTGAGGTGAAATGATTTAGCGCAGTGAGCTACTGTGATCTCGAATTCACTGCTTGAAGGAGCGGCGGAGGCAGGCTCAGTAAGAACTGACAAAAGGGAATGGATAAATACTTGAGAAGGTGAACCTTTTTTAAGGCTATGAGGGGAGAAGTTGAGGGGAGTGGGACTAATTGGATAGCAATTTCAAAGAGCTGGCACAGCCGCGATGGGCTGAATGGCCTCTTCTGTACCAGACTAAGGGAAGACTGGCCGGGGCTTCGCGGTGGCGCCTCACGCGGTTGAATAGCTGATCGTAACTATCAGCTTCAAATCACGTCAAACAATGGCCATTTAGGCAGGAGGGGTTCAGGGGAGGAGTGGGATAAATGGGCGGAGTGAGATGGGGTGGGGTGGGGTGGGGTGGGGGGGGGTGGGCTGTGCTGTGGGGAGGGTACACTATTTATCAGCTATTAGCAAATCCACTACTCCCATATGTTAGCTGTGCTTAGGAAGCTCTCTGCTGTTTAAGTGAGGAGCGCAACGTTGGGTGGCAGTCAGTAATGTGCTCTGGTTTCACTAGCTCAGTCAACAGACAGCTGTGATAAACACTGGGAGAAAACAGGGAGAACTAGGGAGTCAGATCCAGGAGGAGCATTGCATTACTAAGAATGGCAGAGTACATTACAGGAGAAGAATCGCATATGAAAGATTAACAGATTAAATTAGAGGGTGTGGCATCATATAACAGTGTATAGCCATGACACTGACATCTAGCCATGAAGACTTCCCAATAGGGTGGGCTTTCCATAAAAAAAACTAGACAAACTAACCATCTAATTTCCAATGCATCAATTTCCTCCTCAGCATCTGTAAAAGTGATGAAGGAATCATCAGTGGAGCCACCAAGTGACACCTAATCGATACTGACCTGCTCATCGATGCTCAGTTCAGGCTTTGCCAGAAGTACCCAGCTCCAGACCTCACTACAAACTCAATCCAGACATAGATCCAAAGCTGAATGATAGAGGAGAGAATAGCTGTCCTCACCGCCAAGGGTGGGCCTCTCAAAAGCCCTGACAAGGTTGATGTCAACGGGAAACCCATCTCATGACTAAAGTCATACTTGATGCAGAGTTAGATTGCTGTGTTGTTTTGGTGCTTTTGTTACCTCTGGACAATCCTGGGAGGCCTCCCATCTCCTACCCTCTGGAAACTTGAAGTCATCCAAAACTCTGCCGCCTATGTCCTAACTTACGCTGAGCTCCACTCACCTATCACCCACCGTGCTTGCTGACCTCCATTGGTTCCATATCCCCTCCCTATCTCTGGAATTTCCTCCCTAAACTCCTCTGCCTTTCTAGCTTCTTTTCCTCCTTTAAGACCCCCCCACCCCCCCAACCCTTAAAACCTACATTACTGGCCCCAAATGTTTGACCAACTGCCCTGAAATCTCCATGTGGCTCGGTGTCAAATATTGCTGGAGATGCAGGTGTTACATAAATGCAAGTTGTTGTTGTTAGTCCATACCTCATCTGGAGTTGCTTTCCACCCGGAGTCTCAGGAAGGATATCCAGGCCTGGGAGAAGCTGCAGCACAGATTCACCAGAGTGATGCAGGGGGCGAATAGCTTCACATCCTGAGAGAAAAAATGGATAAAGTCGGTCTGACTTCCCATGAGTTTAGAAGATCGAGGGGTGATTTAATCAAGGTGTTTGAAATGATGAAGGGATTCACTAGAATGGATACATTTCCTCTGGTGGGGACAATGCAGAACAGAGGGTATAGGATGGAATCATCTGGTGTTGGGCATCAGGATGGGTGGGGAATGGTGGTGGGGGTGGGGGGGAGTGGAAACAATTCGGAGTGAGGGGCAGACAGCGGTTTCATACCAGCGTGAAAGTACAGCGGGATCATCCGATGGTGTCCACCGTGGTGGAAGGTAAATCCCACTGGAGGCCGGCATGAACTCGATTTGTATCCTGCTAATGGGATGCAAAGTAAAGCTTGACTGGAATTGTACCCCCCCCTCTCCCCCCGGCCAGGCCAGATTTACCATTAGGCCAGCGGGAGAACACGCCGGCTCAGAACACATCTGGACAAGTGCGACATGCAGTCGGGACTTACCGTTAGGGCCTTGCTCAGGAGGAGGAGAAGATGCTGGAGTCCCGACTGCTACTGGACCCTGGAGGAGCGGTGCCTCACATGCTGGGTGGATTCTCACGGACATGGCTCCCCTGCAAAGCAGCCCATGGGAGGTGGGAGGTCTCTGTTGATGCTGCAGGAACATGAGAAAATAAGAATTAGGAGCAAGTATAAGTCATTCAGCCCCTCCACTATTCGATAAGATGATGGCTGATCGGAGTGTGACCAAAACTCTACTTTCCTGCCTGCCCCCCCACCGATAACACTTGATTTCCTGAGAGACCAAAGATCAGCCTTAAATATACTCAGCGATGGAGCATCCACAGCCCTCTGGGGTAGAGAATTCCAAAGGTTCACAGCCCGCTGTGTGAAGTAATTTCTCCACGTCCCAGTCCTAAACAATCGGCCCCCTGAACCTGAGATCATGCCCCCCATGTTCTAGATTCCCCAGCCAGGGGAAACAATCTCTCAGCATCTGCCCTGTCGAGACCCTTCATAATCTCGTCTGTTTAAACGAGATCACCTTTCATTCTTCTAAACCGCAGAGAGAATAGGCCCAATTTATTCCGCCTCTCTTTATAGGTCCACCCGCTCATCCCATGAACAAATTTAGTGAACCTTCCTGGCTGTACCGCCTTCCTTAAATAAATATGTAAAGCCTTCCTTAAATATGTTGACCCAAACTGCATACAATACTCCAAATGTGGTCTCACCAAAGCCCTGTACAACTGTAGCAAGACTCCTTCATTCTCTTACTCCAATCCCCTTGCAATAAAGGCCAGCAGGCCATTTGACTTCCTTGTTTGCTTGCTGTACCTGCATGCTAACTTTCTGTGTTCCTTGCAAGTACACCCAAGTCTTTCTGAACATTAACAATTACAAGTTTCACACTTTTAAAAAATATCTTGTCTTTCTGTTATGACCAAAATGAATAACCTCTCACTCCCCCACATTATACTCTACCTGTCACCTTGTTGCACATCCACCCCCCACAATTCAAGCTGACTCTATCTTTTGGAGCCTCTTTGTATCCTCCTCACAGCTTACATTACCACCTAACTGAGATACTCCCAGTCTCTTTGTCTAAGTCATTACTGTAAATTGTAAATAGCTGAGGCCTCAGCACTGATCCTGTTGGCACTTCACGAGTTAAACCTGCCAACTGATGCTTCCTGTTCATTAATCTATCCTCTATTCATGCTAATATATTACCCACCAACTCCAGAAGCTCTTACCGTGCTTATTAACCTTTTGTGTGGCACCTTATTGAATGCCTTTCGGAAATTCAAGTATACTACATCTACTGGTTCCCCTTTATCTATCCTACTAGTCACAAGCTTAAAAGGCCTATTAAGGTCATTAACAAGGTACTTAAAAGAAATTTTTCGCAGCCCATCCAACCTTATGGTTGACGGGCAGGCAAAAAGGCCAAGCGGCCTTTGCACTTTTTAGGAAACCTCATCCACGGGTGAGATGAGGTTTCCTAAAGCAAATAAAATTAAAATTTTATAAGTTAATTAATAACATGTCGCTGCTCATGTGACAGAATCAATGAGGGGTCATGTTTTATAACATTTTTAATTTCTTTACTTTTTTTTAAAAGCTCACCTCTCCGATGCAGCCCTGATCCTCAGAGAGATTATGGCCGGGATGTTGCGGTCCCACTGTGGGTGAAGCTGCGCCCCAGCCAGAAACCCATTGACTTGTGGTGGGACCGGAAGATCCTGGCGGCGGGAGGGTGCAGAAAATCCCGCTCAATGAAAGTTCATGCTCACCCCACTCGCCCTCGACCCCCCTCCCACCCCCCAGCCGCACAGCCAGTGCTGCCTCTCACGTTTCACGGTGAGCAGGCCTTAATTGGCCCACCCAACACGAGATCACCTTTCAGCCTTGATCGCGGGCAGCAGGGGGCTTCCTGATCAACCCCACCGAGCCTTCCTGACAAGGGCAAGACTCTGCCCCATGTTGACATTGTTTGATCCTGCCCCATGTTGACGTTGTTTGACTCTGTCCCATGCTGACGTTGTTTGACTCTGTCCCATATTGACATTGTTTGACTCTGCCCCATGTTGACGTTGTTTGACTCTGCCCCATGTTGACGTTGTTTGACTCTGCCCCATGTTGACGTTGTTTGACTCTGCCCCATGTTGACGTTGTTTGACTCTGCCCCATGTTGACGTTGTTTGATTCTGCCCCATGTTGACGTTGTTTGATTCTGCCCCATGTTGACGTTGTTTGATTCTGCCCCATGTTGACGTTGTTTGACTCTGCCCCATGTTGACGTTGTTTGATCCTGCCCCATGTTGACGTTGTTTGACTCTGTCCCATGTTGATGTTGTTTGATCCTGCCCCATGTTGACGTTGTTTGACTCTGCCCCATGTTGACGTTGTTTGATCCTGCCCCATGTTGACGTTGTTTGACTCTGTCCCATGTTGACGTTGTTTGACTCTGCCCCATGTTGACGTTGTTTGACTCTGCCCCATGTTGACGTTGTTTGACTTTGCCCCATGTTGACGTTGTTTGATTCTGCCCCATGTTGACGTTGTTTGATTCTGCCCCATGTTGACCTTGTTTGACTCTGCCCCATGTTGACGTTGTTTGATTCTGCCCCATGTTGACGTTGTTTGATCCTGCCCCATGTTGACGTTGTTTGACTCTGTCCCACGTTGATGTTGTTTGATCCTGCCCCATGTTGACGTTGTTTGACTCTGCCCCATGTTGACGTTGTTTGACTCTGCCCCATGTTGACGTTGTTTGACCCTGCCCCATGTTGACGTTGTTTGACCCTGCCCCATGTTGACGTTGTTTGACTCTGCCCCATGTTGACGTTGTTTGACTCTGTCCCATGTTGACGTTGTTTGACTCTGCCCCATGCTGACGTTGTTTGACTCTGCCCCATGTTGACGTTGTTTGACTCTGATCCATGTTGACGTTGTTTGACTCTGACCCATGTTGACGTTGTTTGATTCTGTCCCATGTTGACGTTGTTTCACTCTGACCCATATTGACGTTGTTTGACTCTGTCCCATGTTGACGTTGTTTGATTCTATCCCATGTTGACGTTGTTTGATCCTGTCCCATGTTGACGTTGTTTGATCCTGTCCCATGTTGACGTTGTTTGACTCTGTCCCATGTTGACGTTGTTTGATTCTGTCCCATGTTGACGTTGTTTGACTCTGTCCCATGTTGACGTTGTTTGATTCTGTCCCATGTTGACGTTGTTTCACTCTGACCCATATTGACCTTGTTTGACTCTGCCCCATGTTGACGTTGTTTGACTCTGACCCATGTTGACGTTGTTTGATTCTGTCCCATGTTGACGTTGTTTGACTCTGACCCATATTGATGTTGTTTGACTCTGTCCCATGTTGACGTTGTTTGATCCTGCCCCGTGTTGACGTTGTTTGATTCTATCCCATGTTGACGTTATTTGACTCTGTCCCATGTTGATGTTGTTTGACTCTGACCCATGTTGACGTTGTTTCACTCTGACCCATATTGACGTTGTTTGACTCTGACCCATATTGACGTTGTTTGACTCTGACCCATGTTGACGTTGTTTGACCCTGACCCATGTTGACGTTGTTTGACCCTGCCCCATGTTGACGTTGTTTGACTCTGACCCACGTTGACGTTGTTTGACTCTGACCCATGTTGACGTTGTTTGACTCTGACCCATGTTGACGTTGTTTGATTCTGTCCCATGTTGACGTTGTTTGACTCTGACCCATGTTGACGTTGTTTGACTCTGACCCATGTTGACGTTGTTTGATTCTGTCCCATGTTGATGTTGTTTGACTCTGTCCCATCTTGACGTTGTTTGATTCTGTCCCATGTTGACGTTGTTTGATTCTGTCCCATGTTGACGTTGTTTGACTCTGTCCCATGTTGACGTTGTTTGATTCTGTCCCATGTTGACGTTGTTTGACTCTGACCCATGTTGACGTTGTTTGATTCTGTCCCATGTTGACGTTGTTTCACTCTGACCCATATTGACGTTGTTTGACTCTGCGCCATGTTGACGTTGTTTGACTCTGACCCATGTTGACGTTGTTTGATTCTGTCCCATGTTGACGTTGTTTCACTCTGACCCATATTGATGTTGTTTTGACTCTGTCCCATGTTGACGTTGTTTGATCCTGCCCCATGTTGACGTTGTTTGATCCTGCCCCATGTTGACGTTGTTTGACTCTGCCCCATGTTGACGTTGTTTGACTCTGCCCCATGTTGACGTTGTTTGACTCTGCCCCATGTTGACGTTGTTTGACTCTGCCCCATGTTGACGTTGTTTGATTTTGCCCCATGTTGCTGTTGTTTGATTCTGCCCCATGTTGACATTGTTTGATCATACTATGATTTTCTGAGTGCATTGTTATGACTTCTTACATAACAGATTCCAGCATTTTCCCAGTGGTGAATTTCAGGGGAACTGGTCTGTTGCTCACCATTTTCACTCTCCCTTCTTTCTTGAATAGCCGCCTTTCATTTGTTAACTTCCAATCTGCTGGGACCATTCTGGAATCTGAGCAACTTTGGAAAATCATGCTCTCTACCACTTCTCCTGACTCCCTCCAGTGCTGCTAAATTATCCGAGTGCTGATCTGACATCAAGTGCTGGATGAGCAAACGTTTTCTCCAATTGGGAAGACTGAAGCCACTATTTTCAGGCCCCCTTCCAAACTCCGTTCCCTAGCTACCAACTCTACCCCTCTCCCTGGCAATATCCTCAGACTAAATCAGTCTGTTCACAACTTTGGTGTCATAATTGACTCCCGAGACAAATTTCCAGCCATATAAGGTGGGCCCTGGGAGGGTGAAGTTGCAGTGGACTCCGGGAAGGCAAGGATGTGGCAGGCCCTGGGAGGGAATAGTTGCAGCGGGCCGGGTCAGGGAGAATTTGCACCGGGCCCGGGGAGGAGATTGTGCCTTGGTGAGTGTGTGTGTATGTGAGCATATGTTGGAGTGAGAGAGTGTGTGCGTTTGTGTGGGAGTCAGTTTGTGTATGATAGAGTGAGAGAATGAGGGTGGGAGAGTGAGTGTGTGGGAGGGAGAGAGTGAGTGTGTGGGAGTGAGAGAGTGAGTGTATGGGAGTGAGAGAGTCAGTGTATGGGAGTGAGAGAGTGATTGTGTGGGAGCAAGAGAATGAGCATGTGGGAGTGAAAGAGTGAGCGTGTGGGAGTGAGAGAGTGAGTGTATGGGAGTGAGAGAGCGAGTGTGTGGGAGTGAGAGAGTGAGTGTGTGGGAGTGAAACAGTGTGTGGGAGTGAGAGAGTTAGTGTGTGGGAGTGAGAGAGTGAGTGTGTGGGAATGAGAGAGTGAGTGTGTGGGAGTGAGAGAGTGAGTGTGTGGGAGTAAGAGAGCGATTGTGTGGGAGCAAGAGAATGAGCGTGTGGGAGTGAAAGAGTGAGTGTGTGGGAGTGAGAGAGTGAGTGTATGGGAGTGAGAGAGTGAGTGTGTGGGAATGAGAGAGTGAGTGTGTGGGAGTGAGAGAGTGAGTGTGTGGGAGTGAGTGTCTGGGAATGAGAGAGTGAGTGTGTGGGAGTGAGAGAGTGAGTGTGTGGCAATGAGAGAGTGAGCGTGTGGGAGTGAGAGAGTGAGCGTGTGGGAGTGAGAGAGCGAGTGTGTGGGAGTGAGAGAGCGAGTGTGTGGGAGTGAGAGAGCGAGTGTGTGGGAATGAGAGAGTGAGTGTGTGGGAGTGAGAGAGCGAGTGTGTGGGAATGAGAGAGTGAGTGTGTGGGAGCAAAAGAGTGAGTGTGTGGGAGTGAGAGAGTGAGTGTGTGGGAGTGAGAGAGTGAGTGTGTGGGAGTGAGAGAGTGTGTGGGAATGAGAGAGTGAGTGTGTGAGAGTGAGAGAGTGAGCATGTGGGACTGAGAGAGTGAGCGTGTGGGAGTGAGAGAGTGAGTGTGTGGGAGTGAGAGAGTGAATGTGTGGGAATGAGAGAGTGAGTGTGTGGGAGTTTCAGAGTGAGTGTGTGGGAGTGAGAGAGTGAGTGTGTGGGAGTGAGAGAGTGAGTGTGTGGGAATGAGAGAGTGAGCGTGTGGGAGTGAGAGAGTGAGCGTGTGGGAGTGAGAGAGCGAGTGTGTGGGAGTGAGAGAGCGAGTGTGTGGGAATGAGAGAGTGAGTGTGTGGGAGCAAGAGAGTGAGTGTGTGGGAGTGAGAGAGTGAGTGTGTGGGAGTGAGAGAGTGAGTGTGTGGGAGTGAGAGAGTGTGTGGGAATGAGAGAGTGAGTGTGTGAGAGTGAGAGAGTGAGCTTGTGGGACTGAGAGAGTGAGCGTGTGGGAGTGAGAGAGTGAGTGTGTGGGAGTGAGAGAGTGATTGTGTGGGAATGAGAGAGTGAGTGTGTGGGAGCTAGAGAGTGAGTGTGTGGGAGTGAGAGAGTGAGTGTGTGGGAGTGAGAGAGTGAGTGTGTGGGAGTGAGAGAGTGTGTGGGAATGAGAGAGTGAGTGTGTGAGAGTGAGAGAGTGAGCATGTGGGACTGAGAGAGTGAGCGTGTGGGAGTGAGAGAGTGAGTGTGTGGGAGTGAGAGAGTGAATGTGTGGGAATGAGAGAGTGAGTGTGTGGGAGTTTCAGAGTGAGTGTGTGGGAGTTTCAGAGTGAGTGTGTGGGAGTGAGAGAGTGAGTGTGTGGGAATGAGAGAGTGAGCGTGTGGGAGTGAGAGAGTGAGCGTGTGGGAGTGAGAGAGCGAGTGTGTGGGAGTGAGAGAGCGAGTGTGTGGGAGTGAGAGAGCAAGTGTGTGGGAATGAGAGAGTGAGTGTGTGGGAGTGAGAGAGCGAGTGTGTGGGAATGAGAGAGTGAGTGTGTGGGAGCAAGAGAGTGAGTGTGTGGGAGTGAGAGAGTGAGTGTGTGGGAGTGAGAGAGTGAGTGTGTGGGAGTGAGAGAGTGTGTGGGAATGAGAGAGTGAGTGTGTGAGAGTGAGAGAGTGAGCGTGTGGGACTGAGAGAGTGAGCGTGTGGGAGTGAGAAAGTGAGTGTGTGGGAGTGAGAGAGTGAATGTGTGGGAATGAGAGAGTGAGTGTGTGGGAGTTTCAGAGTGAGTGTGTGGGAGTGAGAGAGTGAGTGTGTGGGAGTGAGAGAGTGAGTGTGTGGGAATGAGAGAGTGAGTGTGTGGGAGTGACAGAGTGAGTGTGTGGAAGTGAGAGAGTGAATGAGTGGGAGTGAGAAAGTGAGTGTGTGGGAGTGAGAGCGAGTGTGTGGGAGTGAGAGAGTGAGTGTGTGGGAGTGAGAGAGCGAGTGTGTGGGAGTGAGAGAGTTAGTGTGTGGGAGTGAGAGAGTGATTGTGTGGGAGTGAGAGAGTGAATGTGTGGGAATGAGAGAGTGAGTGTGTGGGACTGAGAGAGTGAGCGTGTGGGAGTGAGAGAGCGAGTGTGTGGGAATGAGAGAGTGAGTGTGTAGGAGCAAGAGAGTGAGTGTGTGGGAGTGAGAGAGTGAGTGTGTGGGAGTGAGAGAGTGAGTGTGTGGGAGTGAGAGAGTGTGTGGGAATGAGAGAGTGAGTGTGTGAGAGTGAGAGAGTGAGCATGTGGGACTGAGAGAGTGAGCGTGTGGGAGTGAGAGAGTGAGTGTGTGGGAGTGAGAGAGTGAATGTGTGGGAATGAGAGAGTGAGTGTGTGGGAGCAAGAGAGTGAGTGTGTGGGAGTGAGAGAGTGAGTGTGTGGGAGTGAGAGAGTGAGTGTGTGGGAGTGAGAGAGTGTGTGGGAATGAGAGAGTGAGTGTGTGAGAGTGAGAGAGTGAGCATGTGGGACTGAGAGAGTGAGCGTGTGGGAGTGAGAGAGTGAGTGTGTGGGAGTGAGAGAGTGAATGTGTGGGAATGAGAGAGTGAGTGTGTGGGAGTGAGAGAGCGAGTGTGTGGGAATGAGAGAGTGAGTGTGTGGGAGTGAGAGAGCGAGTGTGTGGGAATGAGAGAGTGAGTGTGTGGGAGCAAGAGAGTGAGTGTGTGGGAGTGAGAGAGTGAGTGTGTGGGAGTGAGAGAGTGAGTGTGTGGGAGTGAGAGAGTGTGTGGGAATGAGAGAGTGAGTGTGTGAGAGTGAGAGAGTGAGCATGTGGGACTGAGAGAGTGAGCGTGTGGGAGTGAGAGAGTGAGTGTGTGGGAGTGAGAGAGTGAATGTGTGGGAATGAGAGAGTGAGTGTGTGGGAGTTTCAGAGTGAGTGTGTGGGAGTGAGAGAGTGAGTGTGTGGGAGTGAGAGAGTGAGTGTGTGGGAATGAGAGAGTGAGCGTGTGGGAGTGAGAGAGTGAGCGTGTGGGAGTGAGAGAGCGAGTGTGTGGGAGTGAGAGAGCGAGTGTGTGGGAATGAGAGAGTGAGTGTGTGGGAGCAAGAAAGTGAGTGTGTGGGAGTGAGAGAGTGAGTGTGTGGGAGTGAGAGAGTGAGTGTGTGGGAGTGAGAGAGTGTGTGGGAATGAGAGAGTGAGTGTGTGAGAGTGAGAGAGTGAGCATGTGGGACTGAGAGAGTGAGCGTGTGGGAGTGAGAGAGTGAGTGTGTGGGAGTGAGAGAGTGAATGTGTGGGAATGAGAGAGTGAGTGTGTGGGAGCAAGTGAGTGAGTGTGTGGGAGTGAGAGAGTGAGTGTGTGGGAGTGAGAGAGTGAGTGTGTGGGAGTGAGAGAGTGTGTGGGAATGAGAGAGTGAGTGTGTGAGAGTGAGAGAGTGAGCATGTGGGACTGAGAGAGTGAGCGTGTGGGAGTGAGAGAGTGAGTGTGTGGGAGTGAGAGAGTGAATGTGTGGGAATGAGAGAGTGAGTGTGTGGGAGTTTCAGAGTGAGTGTGTGGGAGTGAGAGAGTGAGTGTGTGGGAGTGAGAGAGTGAGTGTGTGGGAATGAGAGAGTGAGCGTGTGGGAGTGAGAGAGTGAGCGTGTGGGAGTGAGAGAGCGAGTGTGTGGGAGTGAGAGAGCGAGTGTGTGGGAGTGAGAGAGCGAGTGTGTGGGAATGAGAGAGTGAGTGTGTGGGAGTGAGAGAGCGAGTGTGTGGGAATGAGAGAGTGAGTGTGTGGGAGCAAGAGAGTGAGTGTGTGGGAGTGAGAGAGTGAGTGTGTGGGAGTGAGAGAGTGAGTGTGTGGGAGTGAGAGAGTGTGTGGGAATGAGAGAGTGAGTGTGTGAGAGTGAGAGAGTGAGCGTGTGGGACTGAGAGAGTGAGCGTGTGGGAGTGAGAAAGTGAGTGTGTGGGAGTGAGAGAGTGAATGTGTGGGAATGAGAGAGTGAGTGTGTGGGAGTTTCAGAGTGAGTGTGTGGGAGTGAGAGAGTGAGTGTGTGGGACTGAGAGAGTGAGTGTGTGGGAATGAGAGAGTGAGTGTGTGGGAGTGACAGAGTGAGTGTGTGGAAGTGAGAGAGTGAATGAGTGGGAGTGAGAAAGTGAGTGTGTGGGAGTGAGAGCGAGTGTGTGGGAGTGAGAGAGTGAGTGTGTGGGAGTGAGAGAGCGAGTGTGTGGGAGTGAGAGAGTTAGTGTGTGGGAGTGAGAGAGTGATTGTGTGGGAGTGAGAGAGTGAATGTGTGGGAATGAGAGAGTGAGTGTGTGGGACTGAGAGAGTGAGCGTGTGGGAGTGAGAGAGTGAGTGTGTGGGAGTGAGAGAGTGAGCGTGTGGGAATGAGAGAGTGAGTGTGTGGGAGTTTCAGAGTGAGTGTGTGGGAGTGAGTGTGTGGGAGTGAGAGAGTGAGTGTGTGGGAATGAGAGAGTGATTGTGTGGGAGTGACAGAGTGAGTGTGTGGGAGTGAGAGAGTGAATGAGTGGGAGTGAGAGAGTGAGTGTGTGGGAGTGAGAGAGCGAGTGTGTGGGAGTGAGAGAGTGAGTGTGTGGGAGTGAGAGAGTGAGTGTGTGGGAGTGAGATAGTGAATGTGTGGGAATGAGAGAGTGAGTGTGTGGGAGTTTCAGAGTGAGTGTGTGGGAGTGACAGAGTGAGAGTGTGGGAGTGAGAGAGTGAATGTATGGGAGTGACAGGGTGAGTGTGTGGGAGTGACAGAGTGAGTGTGTGGGAGTGAGAGAGTGAATGTGTGGGAGTGAAAGTGAGTGTGTGGGAATGAGAGAGTGAGTGTGTGTGAGTGAGAGAGTGAGTGTGTGGGAGTGAGAGAGTGAGTGTGTGGGAGTGACAGGGTGAGTGTGTGGGAGTGACAGAGTGAGTGTGTGGGAGTGACAGAGTGAATGTGTGGGTGTGAGAGAGTGAGTGTGTGAGACTGAGAGAGCGAGTGTGTGGGAGTGAGAGAGCGAGTGTGTGGGAGTGAGAGAGTGAGTGTGTGGGAGTGAAAGAGTGAGTGTGTGGGAGTGAGTGAGTGAGTGTGTGCGAGTGAGAGAGCGAGTGTGTGGGAGCAAGAGAGTGAGTGTGTGGGAGTGAGAGAGTGAGTGGGAGTGAGAGAGTGAGTGTGTGTGAGTGAGAGAGCGAGTGTGTTGGAGTGAGAGAGTGAGTGTGTGGGAGTGAGAGAGTGAGTGTGTGCGAGTGAGAGAGTGAGTGTGTGCGAGTGAGAGAGTGAATGTGTGTGAATGAGACTGTATGTGAATGCCTGGCTTATTCTCAGTCTCAGGTTTCTCACCACTGCACACCAACACATATAAACACACAGCCACTCACAGTGGGTGAGGGTGGGTGAGTGAGCACCAAGCGTGGGAGTTAACCGGACACACACACACACACACACACACACACCGACCCTTTCACTTTCTGGCAGTTTTACTAATGACTTTTTCTTAATGTAACAATTTATTATTATGACATTTCTTTACTTTTGCTTAGGAATTGTTTCCTTTAATATCTCAACCTTTTTGTTTTTGAAATTCAGTTTAATGTTGTGCCAAGCCTTACCTTTCTGAAATTTCCTCATTGGCCCCTTGAGTGAGTAAGAAATGGAAATGTGGCCTCCCAAGCCTGCTCTAGGGAACACCAGCCCCGTTACCCCAATCTGTCTTTGTAGGGCAGACCCGCCATCCCAGGAACAAGTCTGGTGAAGCTTTGTTGCACGATCTCTACGACAATAATATCTTTCCTAAGGTAAGGGGACCAAAACTGTGCACAATACAGTGTCGTCTAACCAAGCTTCTATACAATTGAAGCAAGACTTCGCTACCCTTGTCCTCAAATCCTCTTGCAATTAAGTCTAATATTCCATTATCCTTCCTGATTGCTTGCTGCACCTGCGTGTTAGCCTTCAGTGACTTACTGACAAGGACACCGAGGTCCCTTTGTACATCTACACTTTCTAATCTCTTACCATTTAAGAAATTCCCTGCACATCTGTTCCTCCGACCAAAGTGGATAACCTCACATGTTTCAATGTTGCATTCCATCTGCCATGTTTCTGCCCACTCACTCAGTCTGTCCCAATCCTCCTGAAGCCACTTTGCATCTTAGTCACAACACACATTCCCACCTAGCTTTGTGTCATCCGTGAACTTAGTAATATTATATTTGGACCCCACATCCAAATCATTGATATACATTGTGAACAGCTGGGGCCCAAGTACTGATCCTTGCGGTACCCCACTAGTCACAGCCTGCCAATGTGAGAATGATCTGTTTATTCCTACTCTCTGTTTTCTGCCTGTTAGCCAATCTTTAATCCATGCCAGTATATTACCCCAACTCACGTTCTTTAATTTTGCTAACCAACCTCCTGTGAAGGACTTTATCAAAAGCCTTCTGAAAATCCAAGTATACTATGTCCACCGACTCCCCTTTATCAATCCTGTTAGTAACATGCTCAAAAAACTCCAACAGGTTTGTCAAACATGATTTCACATTCATAAATACATGTTGACTTTGCCCAATCAGATCATTAACATCCAAGTATCCATTTATCACATCCTTTATAATAGATTCAAGCATTTTCCCTATTACTGATGTAAGGCTAACAGGTCTGTAATTCCCTGTTTTCTCTCTCCCTCCCTTCTTAAATAACAGGGTGACATTTGCTACCTTCCAATTTTCGGGAACCATTCCAGAATCTATAAAATTTTGGAAAATGATCACCAATGCATCCATTATCTCTATAGCAACGTCTTTCAACACCCTGGGATAGCAGGTCCTGGGAACTTAGCAACCTTCAGTCCCTTTAATTTCTCCAGCCTTCTTTCTTATACTAATTTCCTTCAACTCTTCATTCTCCCTAGTCCGTTGGATGTCTTATTCTGGGAGATTTCTTGTATTTCCCTCAGTGAAAACAGACACAAAGTAACCATTTAGTTTCTCTGCCATTTCTCTATTCCCCATTATGAATTCTCCTGACTCTGCCTGTAATGGACCCACATTTGTCTTAACCAAACATTTCATATTTAGATACCTATAGAAGCTTTTACCGTCTATTTTTATGTTTTTTGATAGTTTACATTCATATTCTATTCTCCCTTTTTCAGTTTCTTGGTCCTCCTTTGCCTGTATTCTAAAATGCTCCAAATCCTCTGGTTTACCACTATTTCTGGCAACTTTATAGGCCTTTTCTTTTAATCTTATACAATCCTTAACCTCTTTTGCTAGCCATGGTTGACTGACTTTTTTGGGTTTTTGTGCTTGAAAGGAATGTACAGTTGCTGTAAAAACTCTTTAAAGACTATCCATTGCCTATGTATCACACCTTTCAATGTGTTTTCCCAATCCACATCAACCAATTTGTCCCCTCAAACCTTCATAATTTCCTTTGTTCAAATTTAACATCCTGGCTTCAGATCGAACTACCTCTCTCTCAAACAGAATGTAAAATTCTATCATATTATGGTCACACATCCCTAAAGGCTCTTTTCCAACAAGATTATTAATTAGCCCTTTTTTATTACATAATACTACACCTAAAATAGCCTGTTCTCTAGTTGGCTCCTCAACACACTGCTGTAGAAAATCATCCCTAACACACCCCAGAAACTCGTCCTCCGCAACATGAGTGCTAATTAGGTTTACCCAGTCTGTATGCAGATTGAAGTCACCCATGATCACTGTATTACCCATGGTAAAAGCTTCTCTAATCTCCTGACTAATACCATGCCCCACACTACCACTATGGTTTGGTGGCCTCTAAACAGCTCCTACCAATGTTTGCTGCCCCTTGCTATTTCTTAGTTCCACCCAAACGGATTCCACATTTTGTTCTTCAAATCTGAGATCATCCCTCACTAATCAAGGGGCAAAAGAAGGGGAGGAAATAAATACAATAACTATCACTGGAGAAAAAGTACTATGGAAGTTAATGGGGCTAAAGGCCAATAAGTCTCCTGGACCTGATGGTTTGCATCCTAGGATATTAAAGGAAGTAGCTACAGAGATAGTGGATACACTGGTAGTAATCTTCCAAGAATCTTTACATTCTGGAAAAGTCCCAGAGGATTGGAAAACTGCCAATGTATCACCCTTATTCAAACAGGGAGGGAGACAACTATAGGCCAGTTAGTTTAACATCTGTCATTGGGAAAATGTTAGAGTCTATTATAAAGGATGTAAGAGAGCATTTAGAATACATAAACTAATCAAGCAGAGTCAGCATGGCTTCATGAAGGGGAAATCATGCTTGACAAATTTATTCGAATTCTTTGAGGAGATAACTAGTAGGATAGATAAAGGGGAACCAGTAGATGTAATATATTTGGATTTCCAAAAGGCGCTCGATAAGGCTACTTAATAAGATAAGAGCCCATGGTGTTGGGGGTAGTATATTAGCACGGATAGAGGATTGGCTAACAAAGAGAAGACGGAGAGTTGGATTCAAGGGGGCATTTTCAGGATGGCAACCTGTAATTAGTGGAGTGCCACAGGGATCAGTGCTGGGGCCACAATTATTTACAATATATATTAATGACTTAGATGAGGGAAGTGAATGTACTATCACCAGATTTGCAGATGATACAAAATGAGGTGGGAAGGAAAGTGGTGAGGATGACACAAGGAGTCTGCAGAAGGATATAGACAGGTTAAGTGAGTGGGCAAAAGCTTTACAGATGAAATATAAAGGCAAAATGTGAGGTTATGCATTTTGGCAGGAAGAAAAGAAGATCTAAATATTATTTAAATGGAGAAAGACTGCAGAAAGCTGCAGCACAGAGGGATTTGGGAGTCTTTGTGCATGAATCCTAAAAAGCTAACAGACAAGTTCAACGGGTAATAGGGAAGGAAAATGAAATGTTGGCCTTTATTTCAAAGGGAATGGAGTATAAAAATAGGGAAGTCTTGCTAAAACTGTACCAGGCACTAGATAGACCACAACCTAGAATACTGTGAACAGTTTTGGGCCCCTTATCTAAGGAAAGATATACTGGCATTGGAGGCAGTCCAGAGAAGGTTCACTAAATTGATTCTGGGAAGGAGGGATTTTCTTATGAGGAGAGGTTGAGTAATTTGGGCCTGTACTCATTGGAATTTAGAAGAATGAGAGGCAACCTTATTGAAACATATAAGATTCTTAGGGGGCTTGACAGGGTAGATGCTGAGAGGTTGTTTCCCCTTGTGAGAGAGTCTAGGACCAGAGGGCATAATCTCAGAGTAAGGGGTCACCCATTTAAAACAGAGATGGGGAGGAATTTCTTTTTTCAGAGGGTAGTTAACCTATGGAATTCTTCACCGCAGAGGGGTGTAGAGGCTGGGTCATTAAGTATATTCAAGTCTGAGATAGACAGATTTTTAATCAGTAAGGGAATCGAGGGTTATGGGGAAAAGGCAGGAAAGTGAAGTTGAGGATTATCAGATCTGCCATGATCTCATTGAATGGCGGAGCAGACTCGATGGGCTGAATGGCCTACTTCTGCTCCTATGTCTTATGGTCTTATCCCATCCTTTATTATCACCTCCTTTTCCTTTTGTCTGTCCTTCCTAAATATCGAATATCCTTAAATATTCAGTTCCCAGTCTTGGTCACCCTGCAGCCATGTTTCTGTAATGGCATCAAGGAGCTCTAACAAAACTGAAACCAATGGGAAATCAATCAGGGGAAAACACTCCACTAGCTGAAGTCATATCTAATACATAGGAAGATGGTTGTGGTTGTTGGAGGCCAATTATCTCAGTTCCAGGACATCGCTGCAGGAGTACCTTAGAGTAGTGTCCTCAGCCCAACTATCTTCAGCTGCTTCGTCAATGATCTTCCTTCCATCATAAGGTCAGAAGTGGGATGTTCACTGATGATTGTACAAGGTTCAGCACCATTTGTGACTCCTCAGATACTGAAGCAGACCGTGCCCATTTGCCAAAAGACATGGACAACATTCAGGTTTGGGCTGATAAGTGGCAAGTAACATTTGTGCCACACAAGTGCCAGGCAATGACCATCTCAAACAAGAGAGAATCCAACCATCACCCCTTGATGTTCAATGGCATTACCATTGCTGAGACACCACTATCAACGTTCTGGGCGTTACCATTGACCAGCAGCTGAACTGGACCAGCCGTATACCGTGGCTACAAGAGCAGATCAGAGGTTGGGAATTCACCTCCTGACTCCCAAAGCCTGTCCACCATCTATAAGGCACTAGTCAGGAGCGTGATGGAATACTCTGCACTTGCCTGGATGTATGCAGCTCCCAACAACACTCAAGAAGCTTGACGCCATCCAGGACAAAGCAGCCCACATCCACTACCTTCAACATTCATTCTCTCCACTGCCAACACACAGTAGCAGCAGGGTCTACTATCTACAAGATGCATTGCAGCAACTCACCAATGTTCCTTTGACAGCACCTTCCAAACCCAAGACTTCTACCACCTAGAAGGACAAGGCAGATACATGGGAACACCACCACCTGGAAGTTCCCTCCAAAGCTGCTCACCATCCTGACTTGGAAATATATCGCTGTTCCTTCACTGACACTGGGTCAAAGTCCTGGAATTCCCTCCCTAACAGCAGTGTTTCAAGAAGGCAGCTCACCACCACCTTCTCAAGGGCAGTTAGGGATGGGCAATAAATGCTGGCCCAGCCAGCGATGCTCGCATGGCATGTAAGAATTTTTTAAAAGTTGCTTTGTGTCATATTTTGTTTTATAATATTCCTGTGAAGCTACATGGGATGTTAAAGGTGCTGGATAAATATAAATTGTTGTTGATGTTTCGCTGAAGTACAGAAGAGGTGTTACATTGTTGGTGGTGTGATCTCTCAGCTGAAATGGTAAACAAGGATGCATATGCCCTCTGAGTTGGATGTTGAAGAGCCCATAAGACTATTTGAAGAGTGTAGGACTGGGCGAAAAAATTAGAATGAGGTCTTTCAGAATTGAAACCCTTCTGCACACAAAAACAACAATCTACAAACAGCATTGAAATTAGGTTAATTTTATATCTGTGATTAAGTTTTTTATGTTAATCAAATCTATTGATGAATATGGGGAAAAGACAGGTATACGGAGTTAAGTGTCAGATCAACCATGATCTCATTGAATGGAGGAACAGGCCCAAGGGGATAAACAGCTTCCTCTTGTTCCCTGTGTTCCCGACCAACACTTTAGTGAGGTATGCCCCCACTCTCTCTGGGAGTGACTCTGGACAGTGAGAAACACAAATGTCCCATGTCAAATCTTTTCCAATGCCTGTCTTATTTCAATCTTTATTTTTGATTGTCACAGTCTCTGCTTCCCATTGTCTATCTGTGTCTTTTTCTCTTATGATTTGTATCCCTGTGGAAAGTAAGATGTGGAGTAAATTTGAAAACTGCCAAGACACTTTGATGATATCGGTGACCTGTTAGACGTGATTGTGTGATTGGCCAGCACTTGCTGAACAATCCTGAGTGTGCTAATAGCTACACTAACAACCAATTTAAGATAATCAGTTGAGCTCATAACATGGCTCATTTGCACTTGCTAGAAGCAACATATATTCGTAGGTAGGGACCTGTTCTCTGTAAACAAAAGGAATATGTTCGGTTGTTAGCATTCTCGTCTCTAGAGTCAGCAGGTTTGAAGTTCAAGCCCCGTTCCAGAGACTTGAGCGTGATATCTAAGCTGACACTTCAGTGAAGTCCTGAGGGGGTGCTATCTTTCAGGGGGGATATTAAACCGAGGCTTCGTCGGCCCTCTCAGGTAAAATATCTCCTGGCACTATTTGAAAATACGGGGAGCTCCCTCCAGTGCTCTGGCCAATACTCATCCCTCGCAGTCTGGTGGCCGTGAAAGGCGTTATCTAAATGCAAGTCTTCTTTTTTCAACCAGCCTCACTAAATCAGATTAGCCGTGAGAAAACCTGCATTTCTTGTGAGAGGGACAATGTTTCAAAAGTCTTTCATCAATTGTAAAGCATTTTTGGATGTTGTGAAAGGTGCTATGAAAATGCCCAATCTTTCCCTCTTTCTAAGACTGTTGCACGGTTATTACTCGTCCTAAAGGAAAATGTCAATATCCCAAACTCACAAGATTCCAGATGTTCTGCAAGAACCCATAGGATATTTGAAGAAGATGATGTTTTCTTTTAGTGGCGCTTGTGGTCAGGGGAGCTCAACCTCCCTCAGTACCTTTAATTATGCCTTGTATCTCATTACTTTAATCACAAAAACCTTCAAATAAAATGGTTAGACATCTGTAGCCTCTGCCAGAAGAGTTGTGCGCGCCAGGTGCTTCCCCAAAATCTGTCCACTTTCAGACAAGAGAAGCATTTTCCAGAAAGTCTTTTTTGTTTATCAGCTCGTTCATTTGGATGTAGGACATGCCAGATGTTTGCAACAAACTCTGATTGCTACAGTGGAACGGCAGGCTGCCAGGTATAATGAGGATCACTTGCTCAAATGCAAATCCTCTCCTTTCTCTCACTCTCTTCTTGTCAGGCAAGGGGATAGGGAAAGTTCGGTTTATATTCCCCTGCTGGTGGCCGGTTTTTGGGGAAGCGGGGGATGACGTAATACCCCTCGGATAGCCTTCCCACTGGGCTCACACCCACCCCGACCTCCCCCCCAATTTTATGGTGCGACAAGCGAGGCTGGCCCCTTCCCCCACCGTCGCCCCAATTGAAACCCTTAAGCGGCCAATTAATGATCACTTAAGGGCTGTTTTGTGTCACAGCCACAATTTTCAGTGGGAAGAGTTCAGGGCAGGGCGGGAGCCGGAAAGTCACCCTGCTCAGGCCTCCGGCAGGAAGGGGGCAGGGACACCTCCAATGAACATCCAGCCTCCTTTCAAAATCAGGCCCACTCTCCCCCCCCCACCCCCCCACCCCCCACCCCCCCAACCTCACTCACCAAGTCAGGTCTCCATCTCTGCCCCCCTCCACCAACACTCCCACACCTCTCTCCCCAACCCACCCTGGGCCTTGCTCCCCACCCTGCCCTGAGATTCCCACACTTACTTGATCCTGGACTCCTGGGACTAAGACCCTGGGAACTGCTTACAATCCCAGTTCCAGTTCTATCCATTGCAGCTCCTGGCTAGGAGTAGAGAACTGTCAGCCAATCAGATTGACCAACAGCTCTTTGAGGTGGGACTTCCTCCCAACTGCCTTTGCAGGTAACTCTTCCCTGGTGCATTCTCCATGCCAACCAATCAGAGTCCACTTGCCAACCAATCAACATGCTCTTGTCATGCAGTATAAATTGCTGCCCCCTTTGAGATTTGCTATTCTTGCAAATCTGTCCTGATGAGTGCAAGATGAAAAGCTTTGACAGCATGTCTCTTTTTACACCAATACTCAAGTTCTGTACTACCACGCGACTATCATTAAATAGCTGTGGGGCAGCCAGTATTTGCCAGGTTCTTAAGGTGGCGGGAAGAAAAGTCCTGGTCATAGGGTTGTTATTAAGTCTTAAACAGCAACAATCCCATAATATGACATCCCCCTTACATGTTTTACACAGGAAGGACTTCTCAGGGTCAGCAGACAGCTTAATCCTTGTCGGTAAGGAGGACTTAATTCCAACAAAATTGCAAGGTTCAATTAGAACAGAGTTCAGAATACAAAGTGGTGGAAGCTATGTTTCAGTTGTATGAAGCGCTAGTTGGGTCCCATTCATTTCGAGTAACTGTGTTCCGTTCTGGCAGTGAACCTCAGGAAGGATATATTGGCCTTGGAGGAGGTGGGGCTGGTGGATTGGTGGGAGGGATGGGGGGGGGTGCAGTGTGGCAGGATGCAGCACAAATTCACGAGAATGATGCTGAGGCTAAAAGACTTAAAAAGACAGGTTGCATAGGCTAGTCTCAGATTCCCTTGAGTATAGAATTTTAAATCTGATTGAGGTGTTTAAGATAATTAAAGGAGCTGATAGGGTAAAGACAGAGAAACCATTTCCCCTGGGCGAATAGTCCAATAAAATGGAGCATCATCTTAAAATTAGAACCAGGTCATTCAGGAGTGATGTCAGGGAGTACTTTGTCACACGTAGGAAACCTGGATATCCCCCCAACCTCCTGCTCTCCCTCCGAAATGCTTTGGAGGCTGCGTTCAGGCTGGTGTACCTAAATATACCAAAAGGGCTTGTATCCTTTTTAAAAATTCATTCATGGGGATGTTGGCGTCGCTAGCTAAGCCAGCATTTATTGCCCATCCCTAATTGCCCTTGAGAAGGTGGTGGTGAGCTGACCTCTAGAACCGCTGCAGTCCATGTGGTATAGGTACACCCACAGTGCTGTTAGGAAGGGAGCTTCAGGTTTTTGACCCAGTGACAGTGAAGGAATGGTGATATATTTCCAAGTCAGGATGGTGAGTGGCTTGGAGGGGAACTTGCAGGTGGTGGGGTTCCCATGTGTCTGTTGACCTTATCCTTCTAGATCATAGTGGTCATGGGTTTGGAAGGTGCTGTCTAAGGTGCCTTGGTGAATTCCCGCAGTGCATTTTGTAGATGGGACACACTGCTGCTACTGTGCGTCAGTGGTGGAGGGAGTAAATGTTTGTGGATGGGGTGCCAATCAAACGGGCTGCATTGTCCTGGAAAGTGTCAAGCTTCTTGAGTGTTGTGGGAGCTGCACTCATTCAGGCAAGTGGGGAATATTCCATCACACTCCTGACTTGTGCCTTGTAGATGGCAGATGGGCTTTGAGAGTTAGGAGGTGAGTTACTCACCGCAGGATTCCTAGCTTCTGATATGCTCTTGTAGCCACAGTATTTATATGGCTAGTCCAGTTCAGTTTCTGGTCAATGGTAACCCCCAGGATGTTGAGAGTGGGGAGTTCAGAAATCTTAACACATTGAATCTCGAGGGGCGATGGTTAGATTCTATCTTGGAGATGGTCACTGCCTGGCACTTGTGTGGCACAAATGTTACTTGCTACTTGTCAGCCAAAGCCTGGATATTGTGCAGATCCTGCTGCATTTGGACATGGACTGCTTCAGTGTCTGAGGAGTCGCGAATGGTGCTGAACATTGTGCAATCATCAGCGAACATCCTCACTTCTGACCTTATGATGGAAGGAAGGTTATTGATGAAGCAGCTGAAGAAGTTTGGGCCTAGGACATTATCCTGAGGAACTCCTGCAGTGATGCCCTAGAACTGAGATGATTGACCTCCAACAACCACAACCATCTTCCTCTGTGCTACATATGACTCCAACAAGCAGAGAGTTTTCCCCTGATGACTGAGAATGGACTGATGGCGCAGTAATTGGCTGGGCTGGACTTGTTCTGCTTTTGTGTACAGGACATACCTGGGCAATTTTCGAGTCCATATGACTCTTCTTCAGGGCTAAAGTCTTTAGCTCTGAAGAAGAGTCATTTGGACTCGAAATGTTAACTCTGTTTCTGTCACCGCAGATGCTGCTGGACCTGCTGAGTTTTACCAGCGTTTTCTTTTTTTTCCCCAAAGATTCACAAGCCAGTGAGTGAAGAAATTTCTCCTCATCCCAGTCCTAAATGATCAGCCCCTTATCCTGAGACTGTGCCTCTGTGTTTTAAATTTCCTGACCAATGGAGACAATCTCTCAGCATTTACCCTGAAGGATTCTGCTTTAGATACCATGAAGTAGGCTTCATAGTCTGGAGTATGTTGACAGCAAGTCTTTATTGACAACTCATAACTATGTACATATTTACAGTAGACGGTACAGATATGGAGCTGACACCATACTAGGTCTTTACACATCTCTGTCCATCCCGAGACTGACCCTGGCTCTGAGTCAGATGTCTCCTTACATCACTGTGTGGGCTGTACTGTAGGTCAGTGCCACATTAACCCTTTATGTACCAGACCCTTCTATTACACACTCTATCAAGCCCCTTCAGATTTTTGTAGGTTTAATAGTTGTTGTTTCGTACTGTTTTATCGTTTTGTAGTTTAGTACTGAACTGGCATCAACAAAAACCTATTTTATATCGTGCTCTTAATGTAGTAACACATCTCAAGTCGCTTCACAGGACCGTTCTCAGACAGAACATTACATAGAAAGAGGGAGGATTTAAGGAGAGACTTAAAGATGGAGGGAGAGGTGGAAACGTTTAGGGAGTGAATTCCAGAGCTTAGGGCACGGGCAGCTGAAGGCAGGACCACTAATGGTGGAGTGATAAAAATCATGGATACGCAGGAATTGGAGGATCGAGTACTGAGTTAACAGCAGGGTTAAAGAGCCTGTAAGTAGTAGGGCGATGAAAGGGAGAGAGGGAGGGGTTTGAAGGAAAAGACAATGAAGAGCAGTTAGGCGGTCAACTATGTGTAAATCTTAAATCAGGATAGACCAAATGAAGGGAGGAGTTGGCCAGGTGGAAATATAGTTTTACAATTTAAAGACGGTTAGATTTACATTGAGAGGGGACCCAATCTCCCAAATTACATAGCTTGGAAGCTTGGAAATTGTCATGAATAAGGAATTTAGAAGTGGGACCAATTCCCTGGGTTTTGGCCCCTTTCTGCCCATATGTGAGGGCATAGGAGGCATCTTACATCTTGCTCTGTTCCATGAGCCCAGCTATTCAAAATCTATATCAATGATTTGGATGTGGGGACCAAATATAATGTTTCTAAGTTTGCTGATGACACAAAACTTGGTGGGAATGTGAGTGGTGAGGAGGATGCAAAGAGACTTCAAGGGGATTTAAACAGGCTAAGTGAATGGGCATATAATGTGGAAAAATGTGAAGTTATCCACTTTGGTAGGAAAAACAGAAATGCAGATTGTTTCTTAAATGGTGAGAGGTTGGGGAGTTGATGTTCAAAAGGGCCTGGGTGTCCTTATTCATAAGCCACTGAAAGCTAACTGAAATTAGGAAGGCAAATGGTATGTTAGCCTTTATTGCAAGAAGATTTGAATGCAGGAGTAAAGATGTCTTGTTGCAATTGTATAGAGTCTTGGTGAGACCGCACCTGGAATATTGTGTACAATTTTGGAAACAAGGGGCCCAGTACAACATGTAGCCAATCCTTGCATAGAAAGAACAGTCTTGCAGAAATGGTTGATCGAATATTCATCAAAGAGGGCCAGCAATGGTCTCCATGGTTAGGGCTAACTTAAAATTGATGAGCAACTGAGAAAGATGAAGTTCACAGTTATGGGGTTCATGTGAATTTCACTGTTGTGGGGTTGGTTCCATTGTAAGAGAAGAAAAATTGGGTTAAGAAGAATCATATTTCATTGTTAAAATGGAGCTGTACTTTCCCGGGAGTGGGTCCTTCAAAAGTTACACCCCATCCCCTCACACACATCCCTGTCTGCTCTCAGTGTGAGAGCAAGATCGAGGTAGTTAATATTCCCACTTGCGCCCTGCAATGCTTTGAATTGACTAATTGCACCACCGATGCTCCCAGACTGCGACATGTGTTGAAGCCTTGAGTGATCCTGCAGGCTGCTCCCGCTCCCTCCCTCTCTCCCCCCCTCTCTCTCTCTCTTTCTCTGTTTCCATAGGTTCAAGAGTGAAGCCTCAGACAGATACAAAGACACACTAATAATTTCTTGGCTAAACCACTTTTAAGTGTTTTTTAAAAAATTGTAATTACTCATAACCTGAGTAGATTTGCATGAAAATTAAACAGCATTGAGGCCATTTGGGATGCTGACTGCCTACCCCTTTAACAAGCCAAGTGCCACATTGATCTGCTCCCAGCACCTGATGTTTTCCTTTTGAACAGTGGATGTCATCAGCACAAATGATTTGTGTTTTGCTGTGAATGATTAGTCACTGATAGTCTAGTGGACAAGTGTTCGGCAGAAAGGTAACAACCTTTACAGGTCTGAGTTCCCAGTACGTGCAGGCAATAGTCCCACTGATAAAAATGAGTATCTGGACAGGCACCAGGCTCCTTAAATATATTAATGAGAGACATCTCTTCTGTTTAAAGACCTTTTCAAAAATGTGATTGATTTATTTCTGGATAGGGGAATAGGAAAACAAAGCGGGTAGATGGAGTTGAGGTACATGATCTAATCGAATGGTGGAACAGCCTCGAGAGACTAAATAGCCTCTTTCTGGTCCTATGTTTCAAATTGGCAATCAACAAAACAGGTTTCGGGTTTGCTTCACTCAGGTGACTCCTCCTGACCCCCCCAAAGCCTGCCACCATCTATAAGGCACAAGTCAGGAGTGTGATGGAACACTCTCCACTTGCCTGGATGAGTGCAGATCCTACAATATTCAAGAAGCTTGACAGTGTCCATGACAAAGCAGCCCACTTGATTGGCACCACATCAACAAACATTCACTCCCTCCACCACCAACGCACAGTAGCAACAGTGTGTACCATCTACAAGATGCACTGCAGCAATTCACCGAGGTTCCTTAGACAGCACCTTCCAAATCCACGACCATTACCATCTAAAAGGACAAGGGCAGCAGATAGATGGGAACGCTATCACTTGGAAGCCCCCCTCCAAGTCACTCACCATCCTGACTTGGAAATATATCACCGTTCCTTCACTGTCGCTGGATCAAAATCCTGGAACTCCCTTCCAAACAGCACTGTGGGTGTACCTACACCACACGGACTGCAGTGGCTCAAGGAGGCAGCTCACCACCACCTTCTCAAGGGCAACTAGTGATGGGCAATAACTGCTGACCCAGCCAGTGAAGCCCACATCCCGTGAATGAATAAAAAAAAAGTTCCACAACCCTCACATCCACCAGCAGAAGCTAAGTTTTAAGATGAACCCAATGGTCCCTTCCAATTACCACCCCAACCCTCATCCCTAGATCTGGCTCAGTGTCGCTGCTGTTATTTCACCCACCCTACCCACCAGTCTGCATGTGGTTTTGGTAGAAGATCTTGTTGCTCATGCAGAGCCAAGTTTAGGTCTGAAAATGAAGTCAGACTAATTTCTGCTTGAGCTAGCGAGGGGAAAAAAAGCAAAAACTCACTGATTTTCATCCAGAGATACACTTACCCAATATAATTGTATGTGTGTGTGTCTATGTGTGTGTGCATTTGTGTGTGTGTGTGCGTGTGTGTGTCTGTGTGTGTGTCTGTATGTGTGTGTGTGTGTGTGTGTGTGTGTATGTGTGTGTATATCTATGTGTCTGTGTGTGTGTGTCTGTATGTGTGTGTGAGTGAGTGTGTATGTGTATGCATATGAGTCTGTGTGTGTGTGTGTGAGTGTGTATGTGTATGCATATGAGTCTGTGTGTGTGTGTGTATATCTGTGTGTGTGTGTGAACGGGTAAGCGTGTGTGTATATCTATGTGTGTGTCTGTGTCTATGTGTGTGCGTGTGTATCTGTGTGTGCACACAAGAGAGTGTGTGTGAAAGAATGTGTGTGTGAGTGAGCGAGTGTGTGTGAGTGAGAGTGTGCACGCGTGTGTGTGTGCATGTGTGAGAGAGGTGCATGAGTGTGATTTGTGTATATGTGTGTGTGTATGAAGAATATGAGGCTTTTGATAGAGGAATCAGGAAAACACTATTTTCAGTGTCACGCTACATAAATTAAGCTGGTAAATTTGAGACAAGCGTAAATGCCATTATGGGCTGGATGGGCCAAATGTTCTGTTTCTGTGCTGTACATTCTATGTAATCCTATGTAAAATGTTCCTGTAAAAACCTGTCATTTAACAGACAATATGTTGGAAAGTATATTTCAGATAAAAGTTAGTTCCTTGAGACCTTGAGCAAGTATAACACAAATATTCTGCAGCCCCTCAACACCAGCACAGGCTCCTTGCCTCTGAGGGTAGGAGGGAGGAGGACAGAGGGCAGTAGAGGGGACTTATACGTTTCTGGAAGCAGCTAGGTATTTTTACACACTCCCTTAGTTTTGTTTGAAAAAGACACGAGAAATTCCCACAGTCCCTAAAGGTGAAGTATTGTCTTTCAATTCACTGGATGAAATGTGTTACCAGCTGCGTGCATCCCCCTCTCTCAATCTGATGTTACTGTTTAATCAAGTCGCCCTAATGGGTTAAGCACATCATTAGTTCTGCCGACAATCCTCCTTTCATGGCCACGTTTCACCGGCTTTCCCCCTCCACCATTTATCACTGAGGGAACGTGATTAAGAGAAAGTGGGGAAGCTATGTATGGAGAAGAGGCCAGTTAAAGAGGCTTTCTCAAGTGCAAGTAGCCAGAGAGCAGCCAAACCCTCAGATCACAATAAGATGATATACAATATATGCTCTACCAGCTTTAAAATGAAAGTGCTGCCTGCATAGGGTGTGGGGCGGAAGAGATGATTAGAGGAGAGAGAGTTGGGGGGGGCTGCGGTGGGGTGGGGGGGGGGGGTGGGTTGCGGTGGAATGAGTAGCTTGTTCAGTCTCGTTCCTGTGTTTATTTTTAGGTGACCCCCCGCTTCCCACCCCTGCCCCTGCCACTCCCCTACAGTATTTTAGGTTTTGGACCGTTCCTGTCAAGTGACAAAAACAGACAAAGACTGAGACATTGATACCAATGCAGACCCAAGCTGCGATCCTGCACTCTATTTACTATTCTGAAAGAGACCAATTCTCCCCAACCCCCACCGCCCCACCACCCCACCCCCCACAACTCACTCCCCCACCACCCTCCTCCCCCACCCCCCCCCACTCCCCTTTCTCCCAGGCAGCTAGTAATCAGGCTTAGCTGGGAAATAGGCCTTATCTGGTCACACAGGCCTGTCCCTGCTTACACCTGATAGGAGACTCACTACCAACCAAATTAAATCTAAATTCAAAACAAAAAAAAACCTCCTCTCATTTCTCATCTTTGTGAAAGGGAGAATAATTGCTTCACAGGAACCAGCCGGGTCCTGATGGATGAAAGGAAGAGAAGTCACTTAATTCACAGAGAGCCTCATCATCCCTGAATCGATATGTAACAAATGTTCAATAAAAGTCTCTTTCTCAATCATTGTTTATTTATAACTAGCCCGTAATATCCTTTTATTAAGCTTCTCGCAGTTCATAAATTCGCCCTTCCTCAGTTTCTCCCTCACCATCTCTTTTGCTCTATCTGTCTTTTTCCCTCCATCACTTGCACACTCTCGGTTAATCTATCTCACGTTCTGGCAGTCTGTCACTTGTTGTAAATCCCTTCTGTCCTTCTCTTTCTCCCTCTGTCTCTCTTTATCTCCCTCCTTTTTCACGTACTCCTATTCCTCACCTCACTTTATTTTACTTTTTTTTTAACCATTTTTATTCTTTCCCTCTTGCTCTCTTCACCTCTCACCTCCCGTTTCCTTCTCTCTCTCTAACTCTGTCCCTCCGCCAGACTGTTATTTATTTAAATCCCCCCCACCCCCCACCCACACCACCCCCACTCCCCTCACCCCCACCCTGCGGTTCACCCGATATTTTTTCTCTGAATAGTGCATTCACTGAGCCGGTGGGTGTTCAGCGATAGTTATTCAAGTTCCACACCAGCACTCAAGTGTGATTTGCAATGAGTGCTCTCCAGATATGAGGGAGGCCAGTTCAGAGAGAGAGAGAGAGAGAGAAGGGGCCCATTTCACCAATTGGGATCGCACTTTCCCACTGGAACCTTTCACCAGTTACTTTTCTACTTATACCTATTTTATTGTTTTTTTTTGCTTAACCCATTTCCTGGGAGGAAGGAGAGAGGGACAGGGTGGGGGACGGTGGCAGTCTCAGCGTTTCTCAGAAGTACGTTTTTGAAACGCAGTCATTGCCACAACATAGGATCCACGGCTGTCAGTTTGCGCACAGCAAGATCCCACAAAAGTAAACGCACCGTGTTAACAAAGCAGATGACCTGTGCTGTCAGTTGAGGGGTAAATACTGGTCAGGACACCGGGGGTGTTGAGGGAGGGGGGTTGATGGTGGTGGTTGGGGGGTGGGGGTGGGGAGTGGGGGAGGAGGGTGGAGATCTCCCCCAGTCATTTTTGAAATAGTGTGTCAATCCTTTGCATCCATCTGAGAGGGCACATGGAGCCTCAGTTTCATTGCCTCATCTGAAAGATGGCACCTCCAAAAGTGCAGAACTTGCTCTGTACTCCGCTGGGAGGGGCACCTAGATTTGATGCTGGAGTGGGACTTGTGCTTGCAAACTCATCATTCAAAAGGGAGAAAGAGAGAGAGAGTGAGAGAGAGAGAGAGAGAGAGCACAACGCATAGAGTCCGCTGCACTAATATCAAGCATCAGCGAGCTACGCTGGAACAAGCATGGAGAAAAGCTACAATTTCGGCAGAATGATCCTGAGGCTTTTTAAAGTTCATTCTCAGGATGTGGGTCTCACTGGCCGGGCCAGCATTTATTGCCCATCCTCGCCCCAAAAAGCTGTGGATTCTGGGGGCAACGTTGAAGCTTTCAAGACTGACTTGGATAGATTTTTTATTGGGTAAGGGTAGCAAGGAACACGGAGCAAAGGCAGGAAGATGGACCTGAGGTACAAATCAGCTCAGATTTAATGGAATGGCGGAACAGGCTCAAGGGGCTGAATGGCCTCCTCCCGTCCCTATGCGCCCTTGGCACTTCTCCTCGAGCTGCTACAGTCCTTGTGGTATCAGGGAGCAGTTTCACAACAACTTGTATTTAAATGGCATCTTTAACATTGCTAAACGTCCCAAGGTATTTCACAGCAACGTTTCAAATATAATTTGATACCGAGCTATGTTAGGAGATATTAGGTCAGATGACCAAAAGCTATGACCCTCTTAAAGGAGGAAAGAGAGAAAGGTGGTAGTGTTGTATTAATGTCACTGGACTGGTAATCCAGAGGCCCAGGCTAATGCTCTGGGAACATGGGTTCAAATCCCACCACGGTAGCCGGTGGAATTTGAATTTAGGTAATAAAATCTGGAATATAAAACTAGTCTCAGTGATGGTGACTGTGGAACTATCATTGACTGTCATAAAAACCCATCTGGTTCACTAATGCCCCTTAGGGAAGGAAATCTGCCACCCTTACCTGGTCTGGCCTACATGTGACTGCAGACCCACAGCAACGTGGTTGACTCTTAACTGCCCTCTGGAATGGCCGAGCAAACTACTCAATTCAAGGATACTTAGGGATGGGCAACAAATGCTGGCTTTGCCAGCGACGCCCACATCCCATGAAAAAAAGAGGTGGAGAAGAAGGAATTCTGAGCTGCGGGCCCAGGCAGCGGAAGCCACAGCTGCCAATGGTGGAGCAATTTAGCCCAGGCTGGATCCCGGAACCCTGATGCCACTGGTGATCCTGTGTGGGTTTCCCTGGCCATTACTTAGGAACACAGAGATCCGAGAGAATTTTGGGCCTGGAGAAGATTAGAGATAGGGAGGGGAAACAAGAATGAAATGGAAACAAGAATGAGTATGTTAAAATCAGGATGTTGAATGAGGGTACAGGCAGGAGAGGGTATGTAGAACACAGCAATAATGCTTGGAGGGATAAAGCAAAGTCCAGAGGATAAATGGTCATCCCGTTGCCAGTACAATTGAGAGAAAAAAAGTTGTGATGACTTAGGGCCTAGCAATGAGAGAAGGAATGGCTTTCACAGCAAACAAATCTCTCGAAGGTCCGAATAATATTACATACTTGTGCACACTTGGGCTCTACGGCATTGAGTGAATGTGGTGGGAACCTGCAGACCCAGAGGGAAGCTATGTCAGCAAGTTTTTATAAATTGCTGCATGCTGTTCTGATCTGAGTCTGTTTAATACATACGCCTGACAAATGCTGAGAAATAATGAGGTGCAGAGAAAGTAAAGGAATGAGAGTCTTTCACAGCTTAGCCCCAGCACAACCCCTTTCAATCCATATCATGTCCTTCCTCCAGTTTTTCATCAGTTTTGTTAACATAATGAATAAAACATGTAAATGTATTGGCCATCAAAATCCATAGGCTGCTTATTCTGGGAATTATTTTATCCGACAGCGCAGAAGAAGGCCATTCGGACCATCTTTGAAGAGTTATCCAATTAGTCTCATTCCCTTGGTCCTTCCCCATTGCCCTGTTGATTTTGTCTGTTTTGAGGTGAGGTGAGAGTGACTGCCCTTGACATCAAGGCAGCATTTGACCAAGAGTGGGATCACTGAGCTCTAGTAAGATTAAAGCCAATGTGAATCAGGGAGGAAATTCTCCAGTATTTAGAGTCATATATAGCACAAAGGAAAATGTTGTGGCTTTTATTTTCTTTGTTTGTGGGATATGGGCATCGCTGGCTAGGCCAGCATTTATATTGTCCATCCTTAGTTGCTCTCGAGAAGATGGTGGAGGCCAATCATGTCAGCCCAGGACATCGTTGCAGGAGTTCCTCAGGGTCAGGCCCCAGACCCAACAAGCTGCAGTTGCTTCATCAATGACCTTCCCTCCTCCATAAGCAGAGAGGATGTTCGCAGATGATTGCACAATGTTCAGTACCATTCATGACTCCTCAGTTCATATGCAGCACGACTTGGGCAGCACTTAGGCTTGGACTGAAAAGTGGCAAGTAACATTCACGCCACACAAGTGCCAGGCAATGACCATCTCAAACAAGAGAGAATGTACTCATATCCCCTTGACATTCAATGGCATTACCATTGCTGAATCCCTCACTATCAACATCCTGCGGGTTACCATTGACCAGAAACTGAACTGGAATAGCCATAAAAATACTGTGGCTACAAAAGCAGATCACAGACTGGGAATCCTGTGGAAAGTAACTAATCTCCTGATTCCCAAAAGCCTGTCCGCCATCTACAAGGCACAAGGCAGGAGTGTGATGGAATACTCCCCACTTGCCTGGATGATTACGTTCCAACAACACTCAAGAAGTTCGACACTATTAGAAATAGGGATATCTTACTGCAGTTATACTGGGCCTTGGTGACACCACACATGGAGCATTGCTTTCAGTTTTGGTCTCCCTACAGAAGAAAAGATATAATTGCCATAGAGGGAGTGCAGCAAAAGTTCACTAGGCTGATACCAGGGATGACAGTTGTATGAGGAGAGATTGGTTTGACTGGGCCTGTATTCACTAGAGTTTAGAAGAATGAGAGGGGATCTGATTGAAATGTATAAATTTCTAACAGGACTAGATACAGGGAGGATGTTTCCCCTGGCTGAGGAGACTAGAACCAGGGGTCACAGTCTCAGGATATGGGGCAGGTCATTTAGGAATGAGATAAGGAAAAATGTCTTCACTCAGAGGGTGGTCAACCTGTGGAATTCTCTACCACAGAAGGCTGTGGATGCTGGGTCACTGAGTATATTCAAGAGAGAAATTGATAATTTTTGGGATATTAGGGGCATCAAAGAGTATGGAGAGAAAGCGGGAGTATGGCGTTGAGATAGAGGATCAGCCATGATCATAATGAATGGCGGAGCAGGCTCGAAGGGCCGAATGGTCTACTCCTGCTCCTAGTTTCTATGTTTCTATCCAGGACAAAGCAGCCTGCTTGACTGGCATTCCAACCACTGCCTTAAATATTCATTCCCTCCACCACCAATGCAGTGGCAGCCATGTGGAGTGCATACAAGATGCACAGCAGCAACGCACCAAGGCTCCTTCCACAGCATCTTCCAAACCTTTGACCTCTATCCCCTAGATAGACAAGGACAGCAGACCCATGGGAACATCACCACCTGGAAGTTCCCCTCTAAGTCGGGCACCTTCCTGACTTGGAAATATATCACTGTTCCTTCACTGTCACTGGGTCAAAATGCTGGAGCTCCCTCCCTAACAGCATGGTGGGTGTACCTACACCATATGGACTGTAGCGGTTCAAGAAGGCAGCTCACCACCACCTTCACAAGGGCAATTTGGGATGGGCAATAAATGCTGGCCTAGCCAGTGATGGCCATATTCCAGGAATGGATAAAAAGATTTGAAAATCACTTTTATTTTAATTGCTAAGATTGACCTTGTCTCAGTTGGAAGTTATACGAACAGATGACCATACAAATTAAGAGCAGGGGTAGGCCACTCACCCCCTTGAGCCTGCTCCTCTATTCAATAAGATAATGGCTGATCTGATTCTAATCTCAACTCCACACTCCCGCCTACTTCCTATAACCTGTCATCCCCTTGTTTATCAAGAATCTATCTACCTCTGCCTTAAAAGCATTCAAAGATTCTGCTTCCACCACCCTTTGAGGAAGAGAGTTCCAAAGACTCACGACCTTCTGAGAGAAAAGAATTCTCCTCGTCTCTGTCTTAAATGAGTGATCCCTTATTTTTAAACTGTGACCCATAGTTCCAGATTCTCCCACAAGAGGAAACATCCTCTCCAAATCCACCCTGTCAAAAACCCTCATGATCTGAAAGGTTTCAATCAAGTCGCCTCTTACTCTTCTAAACTCCAGTGTATACAAGCCTAACCTGTCCAACATTTCCTCATTAAACAACCCACCCATTCCTGGTATTAGCCTAGTAAACCTTCTCTGAACTGCTTCCAATGCATTTACATCCTTCCTTAAATAAGGAGACCAAAACTGTTCACAATACTCCGGATGTGGTCTCACCAAAGCCCTGTATAACTATCTGGATGAGTGCAGCTCCAATAACACTCAAGAAGCTTGACACTGTCCAGGACAAAGCAGCCTAAATGCCCTTGAATTGAATGGCTTGTCACCAACGCCCACATCCCATAAATGAGTGAAAAAAAGCATAACCTCCCCACTTTTGTATTCAATTCCCCTTGCACTTAACAATGACATTCTATTAGCTTTCCTAATTACCTGCTGTACCTGCACACTAAAGTTTTGTGATTCATGCACTAGGACACCCAGATCCCTCTGCATCTCAGAGCTCAGCAATCTCTCACCATTTAGATAATATGCTCCTTTTTTTATTCTTCCTGCCAAAATGGACAATTTCACATTTTCCCATGTTACACTCCATGTGCCACTTCCTTAACCCATTTATATCCCTTTGTAGACTCCTTATATCTTCTTCACAAATTACTTTCCTAACTATCTTTGTGTCATCAGCAAATTTAGCAACCACGTCGTTGGTCCTTTCATCATTTATATAAATTGTAAAAAATTGAGACTCCAGCACTGATCCCTGTGGCATACCATTCATTACATCTTGCCAACCAGAAAAAGACCCATTTATGCCTACCTTCTGTACCCTGTTAGCTAGCCAATCTTCTATCCATGCCAATATGTTACCCCCTACACCATGAGCTTTTATTTTTTGCAATAACCTTTGATGTGGCACCTTATCAAATGCCATCTGGAAATCCACCGGTTCCCCTTTATCCTTTATGTTACTTCTTCAAAAAACTCTAATAAATTGGTTAAACATGATTTCCCTTTCACAAAACCATGTTAACTCTGCCTGATTATCCTGAATTTTTCCAAGTGCCCTGCTATAACACCTTTAACAATAGCTTCTAACATTTTCCCAATGACAGATGTTAAGCTAACTGGCCTGTAGTTTCCTGCTTTCTGACTCACTCCCTTTTTGAATAAAGGAGTTACATTCTCTATTTTCTAATCAAATGGAATCTTCCCCAAATCTAGGGAATTTTGGAAAATTAAAACCATGCACCAAATATCTCACTCGCCATTTCTTTTAAGACCCTAGGATGAAGTCCATCTGGACCCAAGGACCTGTCAGCCCACAGCTCCAGCAATTTACTCAGTACCATTTCCCTGGTGATTGTAATTTTCTTGAGTTCCTCCCTCCCTTCTATTTCCTGATTTACAGCTATTTCGGGGATGTTACACGTCCTCTATAGTGAAGCCCAATGCAAAAGTCTTTCTGCTTCTGATTTTGATGGTTATAGGATCAAGATCCACTATAGAGGTTTAAGCACATAATCTTGGTAGAACCTCCTAGTGCCATATGGGGGAACTGCTGCAATGTCAGAGGAGCCATCTTTCAGGTCAAAGATTAAACCAGGTCTGCCCTCTCAGGATGACATAAGAGATCCCATGACACTATTCCAAGAAAAGACAAGGGAGTGTAATTCAGTGGAATAGCCCTTTATTCACCACTTAAACCACAACACTAGAAAAACAGATTTTCTGATCATTTTCAGATTGCTGTTTGTGGGATCTTGCTGTGTGCAAATTGGGATGCTAAGTTTCCTACATTACAACAGTGACTATAGCCCAATTTTTTTGTGAAGCTAGAAGGGCTCCCCACCTTAGCCAAAGTGGCGTCAGAGCCTGGAATCCAGAAGTCCTGCTCCTGTACCCAGCACCTAGCATTTTTGTCAGGGGTGGGAGAGTGGGGTGCGGAGGAGCGGGGAAAGAGGTATTTCATACATCCATAGTTCAGGAAGGCAGCAGGGCATTTAAAAGTACAGCTATCTTCAAGCAGAAGCAATTTTGGTCACCCAGATTTCTGAAACACAACTCATGGAATTTAGGCTTTTGAGAGAAAGGTCTAAACCTACTGGAATTCTTTGGAGAGCTAAGGTATCCATTTGGAAAGGTAAAGTACCCCTTTGGGAGAGGTAAGGTTTCATTTGGGAGCGGTCAGGTACCCCTTTGGGGTTGTTAAGAGTAGACAGGAAAGTGTAAATGGATAAGGCCTTTAGAACTATTAAGCTGTCAAGTCTTTTAAATCCCCTTTAAATTTTGAGGAAAAATAAAAACAGCCACGCTGCAGTGGAAAAAAAATCAGTGCTTGTAATTTTGTTGACATAAGCCTGAGAGTTGTCATTCTAGGATTAGTACTGTTTGACTCCTTCCACAACCTTTCATTGTCACCGTCAGGGGCTTGTCAGTTCACAGTTTAAGTGGCATCTGAAAGAGGTTATAAAGGGATTAGCTTTATTTGATGTGGGGCTATCAATGCCAATGTTTGTTTTAACAGGGATTAAGTACTTGAAGAAAATATTTGTTTTTATAGAATATTAAGTACTTGAAGGAAATGTTTATTTTTATATGGGATTAAGTACTTAAAAGGGCTTAAATGTCTTCAAGTGGCTTTTATCAATGAGAGTTTTTTTTAATATAGTGAAGTCAGTAATAGGTGCTTAGAGCTTTATTTTGTTTCATCTCAGTATGGCTCCTGAGGTCTGCCCATGGTGGATATTGGGTGAGTTGGCATGGAGAATGTAAGGAAAAAAGATAGCGGGTTGGAGCATAAGTTGGCACTAAATTGGCATAGGGGTTATAGAGGGCTATGGGGATGTGGGGGTCATGAGTTGGCACAAGTTGGCACAAAGTTGGCATGAGGGTATGAGGGATCATGGGGAATGGGTAGAAGGGCATAGGTTGGCATGAAGGGTATGAGGGGCTATTTAAATTAGCTGGAAGACATAGGTTGGCATGAGTTGGCATTGATGGGGCATGGGGAATGTGTGAGGTTTAGAGCTGTTGTTGTCCCCAGCCCACCTCGGCATCCAGCAGCCCCTGTGGCTTCCTCTGCACTGTTTCCAAGGACGGTGGGCCCGAGCTCCAGTTAGCATCCAGCCCCAGAATGAAAATCCGACCACTAGGGGCACTTTCTCCTGAGTTGAGTTTCTGGGGTCGGGAAATTTTTCGACTCAGGAGAGGCAATTCGGACCTTAGCTTCAAATGTGTTTCATTGATTGTGAAGCAATTGGGGCATTCTGAGTGTGTGACAATTCCTATAGACAGATCGATCTTCCTTTATTTCAATGTCTTTCTGAACATTTCTATCTTATTACCTATCATCATCAAATATCCTGTCCCATAAATTCTTCCTCCTGCCTTAATCATAATTGTGTGACAATAAAGAATCATCTGACTGTCTCCTAAAGTTGGTTCAGGATCTGTATTTGGAACAGTCTCCATTCTCCAGCTAAGCTTTTAAATAATGAACAAAATAGAGCAGCCAATAGATCTGACCGCTACAGTTTGGCCTGAAGCTGTTGCTGGGCTGATTGGTGAAAACGTCAAAGACCCAGATGGTGTGGTCTGGTATGGGTGCAGCCTCTCACATCCAATCCCCTCAGATAGCCAAGTGCAAGTACAGACCTACCGCACCCCACACAGGTGACATTTCTGAACGACGCAAGCTAAGAATGGAAAAGCAGTCTCCTCTCGAGTTAAGTTTTGCCTGCCAACCTACCCGGCAGCCTGCCAATTATGGGAACACCAGCAGAGCTTCCAGATACCCAGGACGGCCACTGAGATGGAGTCTGCCCGGTGTGCACCAGAAGCTCAACTAGCTGCACCAGTCCATTAAGGAATAGTTCAAGGACACCTCAACAAACAAGCAGGGTTTAAGTAAGAAACTCAAAAAGCAGGAGATCCCTGGTCTCTCAGGCAGAGGCAACAACACATTGTAACTAACCCCCTGCTGTACCTGTCCTGGGAGTGTTTGATGGGGACAGTGTAGAGGGGGCTTTACTCTGTATCTAACACCGTGCTGTACCTGTCCTGGGAGTGTTTGATAGGGACAGTATAGAGGGAGCTTTATTCTGTATCTAACCCCGTGCTGTACCTGACCTGGGAGTGTTTGATGGTGACAGTGTAGAGGGAGATTTACTCTGTATCTAACACCGTGCTGTACCTGTCCTGGGAGTGTTTGATAGGGACAGTATAGAGTGTACCCCGTGCTGTACCTGCCCTGGGAGTGTTTGACGGGGACAGTGTAGAGGGAGCTTTACTCTGTATCTAACCCCATGCTGTACCTGTACTGGTATGTTTGATGGGGACAGTGTAGAGGGAGCTTTACTCTGTATCTAACCCCATGCTGTACCTGTCCTGAGAATGTTTGATGGGGACAATGTAGAGGGAGCTTTACTCTGTATCTAACCCCATGCTGTACCTGTCCTGGGAGTGTTTGATGGGGACAATGTAGAGGGAGCTTTACCCTGTATCTAACCCCGTGTGTACCTGTCCTGAGAGTGTTTGATGGGGACAATGTAGAGGGAGCTTTACTCTGTATCTAACCCTGTGCTGTATCTGTCCTGGCATGTTTGATGGGGACAGTGTAGAGGGAGCTTTACTCGCTGGAGGATTATATTTGCTGGAGTTCAGATGAATGAGGGGGGATGTCATAGACACCTATAAAATTCTAACAGTACGAGACAGGGTAGATGCAGGAAGGATGTTCCTGATGGATGGGGAATCCAGAACCAGGGGTCACAGTCTGAGGAAGTGGGGTAGACCATTTAGGACTGAGATGAGGAGAAATGTCTTCACCCGGTGAGTGGTGAGCTTGTGGAATTCACTACCACAGAAAGTAGTTGAGGCCGAAACACTGTATTTTTTCAGGAAGGAGTTAGATATAGCTCTTGGGGTGAAAGGGATCAAAGGATATTATATTTTGGAAGTTCTAATATAGATAGGAATTATACAGTAAATGGCAGAACCCTTAAGTGCATCGACAGGCAGAGGGATCTGGGTGTACAGGTCCACAGGTCACTGAAAGTGGCAAGGCAGGTGGATAAGGCAGTCAGGAAGGCATATGGCATATTCCATGCTGTACCTGCCCTGGGAGTGTTTGATGCTGATGCTGCATTTTGCAGCACAGAGACTCTTCAGTTTTGCACACTGGTGATTCAGCTCTCTCCTCTCCTGGTGAAACAGTTTGTCATATTACTGCCTGACATCAGGCTTCAAGAGTATAATTCCTTTGGAAATGTCTGTGCGTCTCCAGCGCTGATCACTGTCATCCTAGCAGCAGGACCAAAGGAAGAGACAGAAAGCAAGTCAGCAGCTGAGGCATGTTCTGCAGCCCTGGCAGAAATTCCAACAGCCAACTGCTCCCTCAGATCTCTCCGTATGTCCAGGAATTCACACAATCACAGAATCTTAATGGCACAGAAGGAGGCCGTTCAGCCCATCATGTCTGCACTGGCTCTCCAAATGAGCATTTTGATCTAGTGCCATTGCCCTGCCTTTTCCCTGTAACACTGCACATTGTTTCTATTAAAATAATCATCTAAAACCCTCTTAAATGCCTCGATTGAACCTGCCTCCACCACACTTACAGGCAGTGCATTCCAGACTTGAACCACTCATGTGAATAAATTTTTCTCACATCACACTTAATCCTTTTGCAAATCACTTTAAATCTGTGCCCTCTTATTCTTGATCCTTTTATGAGTGGGAACAACTTCTTCCTATCTACCCTGTTCAGACCCCTCATGATTTTGAACATCTCTATCAAATCTCCTCTTAGTTTTCTTCTCTCCAAGGAGAACATTCCCAACCTCTCCAATCTATCCTCACAGCTGAAGTTTCTCATCCCTGGAACCATTCCTGTAAACCTCTTCTGCAGTCTCTCCAATGTGTTCACGATCTTCCTATAATGTGGCACCCAGAAATGTTCACAATATTTCAGCTGAGGTCTAACGAGTGCCTTATATAAATTCAGCATAACCTCCTTGCTCTTGTACTCTATGCCTCTATTAATAAAGCCCAGGATACTATATGCTTTATTAACTGCTCTCTCCACCTGTCCTGCCACCTTCAATGATCTATGCACATACATACCCAGGTCTTTCTGCTCATGCACCCCCTTCAAAATTTCACCCCTTATTTTATATTGTCTGCCCATGTTATCCCTACCAAAATGCATCACCTCTCACTTCTCTGCATTGAACTTCATCTTCCACCCTGGGGAACTCCAGTACAAACCTTTCTCCAGCTCGAAGTTGAGGGGTGAATGGTATTGACCATTCCTCTCTGCTTCCTGTTTTTCAGCTTATTTTGAATCCACGTTGCTACTGCCCTTGTCATATGTATGGGAAGTAGGTGAGGATTTAAATTAAAATGTCCATTTACCTGTGTCAAAGATAAAAGAAAATACCATTCACCCCTCAACTTCGAGCTGGAGAAAGGTTTGTACTGGAGTTCCCCAGGGGTCGATATTGGGACCCTTGCTTTTCCTGATATATATTAATGATCTAGATCTTGGTTGCAGAGGACAATTTCAAAGTTTGTGGAGGATGCAAATCTTGGGAGTGTTGTGAACTGCGAGGAGGATGGTATGGAACTTCAGGAGGACATAGACAAGTTGGTGGAGTGGGCAGATAGGTGGAAGATGAAGTTCAATGCAGAGAAGTGAGAGGTGATGCATTTTGGTAGGGATAACATGGGCAGACAATATAAAATAAGGGGTGAAATTTTGAAGGGGGTGCATGAGCAGAAAGACCTGGGTATGTATGTGCATAGACAACCTTGTGAAAGGTTGCCTTTCACAACCTCAGGGCATCTCAAAGCACTTTGTGGACAATTAAGCATCTCCACTGCTGAAATGTAGGAAATGCGACAGCTGATATGCACGCAGCAGGACCCCAGTATGGTTTGGTGGACTCAGTATCATACTGACGCTGTGCATTGGCTACTGAGCCGTTCATGGAGGTGGCAGAGCTGTTTTAATTAGCCTTCTGAAGGTGTGGGAATTTCAGATTTTACTTGGAATCTATGATCATAGAACAGTTACAGCACCAAAAGAGGCCATTCAGTCCATTGTGCCCATGGCAGCTCTCTGCCAGAGCAACTCAGCTGTTCGCATTCCCCTGCCCTTTCTCATAGCCCTGAAGATAGTTCCTCTTCAGATAATGATCCAATTCCCTTTTGAAATCACAATTGATCCTGTCTCCTCCACACTCTCAGACAGTGCATTCCAGCTCCTAACCACTCGCTGCGTGAAAAAGTTTTACCTCCTGTTCCCTTTGATTCTTTTGCCAATTACTTTAAATCTGTGCTGTCTGGTTTTCGATCCTTCCACCAATGGAAACAGTTTCTCCCTATTTACTCTGTCCAGACCCCTCGCGATTTTGAACACCTCTATCAAATCTCCTCTCAACTTTCTCTTCTCCAAGGAGAACAGTCTCAGTTTCTCCAATCTCTCCACATAACTGCAGTCCCTCATCTCTGGAACCATTCTCATGAATTTTTCCTGCACCCTATCAAATGCCTTTACATCCTTCCTAAAGTGCAGTGTCCAATCGAGGCCAAACTATAAAGGTTCAGTATAACTTATTTGTTTTTGCACTCCATACGTCTATTTATTAACCCCTCTCTCAAACGCTCCTGCCACCTTCAATGATTTGTACACCCATGTCCCTCTGCTCCTGCACTCCCTTTAGAATTGTATCCTTTATTTTGTATTGTCTCTCCTCTGTCTATGTCCTCTTGAAGTCCATCACTATTCTCCTCATAGTTCACAACGCTTCCAAGATTTGTGTCATCTGAAAATTTGAAATCGTACCCTGCGCAGGTCTAGGTCATTAATACACATCAAGAACACCATTTGACCACGTACCATTCCTTGGGAAACCACATTTTTACAGTCCTCTTGTCCAAAAGACAACTGTTCCCAAATATCTCTGTTTCTGTCACACAGCCAACTGCAACTCCATGCTGCCACTTTTATTCCAAGGGCTTCAACTTTATTGACAAGTTGGTTGTGTGACATTTTATGAAACCAGGAGAAAGTTCATGGGGGAAAAAAGGTTGTTCTTCGTGTCTCTGTATCCCTGCTAATCTCTGTATCCCTGCTAGTCTTTGGGTCTGTGCTGATCTGTGTTTCTGTTGGTCTCTGTGAGCAGACTCTAAATTTCTTTAAAAATAATGGTGACTTGGGACTGTTTTCGGGTGTCATGTGGATGAGGAGTATCCATTCAGCCCTCACTGCTCTGCTCCATTTGCTTTGTCCTAGCTCTGTAACCACTTCAAATGCCAGCCCAGCAAAGATCTGTCAACCTCAGTCCTGCAAGTTCCAAATGACCCCCCCGCATCCACTGCCTTTTGGGGAGCGAGTTCCAGATTTCCATTAACTTTTGTATGGATAATTCTTCCTGATGTTCTTCTAAACTGCCATGCTCCAATTTTAAGACCATGTCCCCATTGTTCCAGGTTCCCATCCCAGAGGAAATCGTTTTTCTCTCTCTACCTTATTAAATCCCTCAATCATTTTAAACAGCTTATTCTGATCACCCCTCAACCTGCTCATTTCCTGGGAATATGACCGAGGTCTATTCAATCATTCCTCACAATTTATGTCCTGATATCATTCTGGTGAGTCTGCACTGTTCCCACACCATAAGCACAGTCACACACCCTTACAAACACACACCGTTACGCATGCGCATACCCTTACACACATATACACACATAACCTTACACTCACACGACTGGTAATCCAGAGGCACAGGGTAATGCTCTGGCAACCCAGGTTTGAATTCCAACACGGCAGACGGTGGAATCACAGAATTGTTACAGAGTACAAGAAGGCCATTCAGCCCATCGTGCCTGCACCTGCTCTCCAAATGAGCATCATGACTGAGTGCCATTCTCCTACCTTTTCCCTGCGCCCTTGCACATTGTTTCTATTCAAATAATCACCCAATGCCCTCTTGAATGCCTCGATTGAACCTGCCTCCACCACACTCCAGGCAGTGCATTCCAGACCCGAATCACTCACTGTGTGAAAAAAGTTTTTTCTCACATCACACTTGCTTCCTTTGCAAATCACCTTAAATCTGCGCCCTCTCATTCTTGATCCCTTGACGAGCGGGAACAGCTTCTCCCTCTCTACTCTGTCCAGCCCGCTCATGATTTTGAACATCTCTATCAAATCTCCTCTTAGTCTTCTTCTCTCCAAGGAGAACAGTCCCAACATCTCCAATCTATCCTCATAACTCATGTTTCTCATCCCTGGAACCATTCTTGCAAACCTCAATAAAAATCTGGGGCTAAAGGTCTAATGATGACCATGAAACCCATTGTCAATTGTTGTAAAAGCTCATCTGGTTCACTAATGCCCTTTAGGGAAGGAAATCTGCCATCCTCACCTGGTCTGGCCTACATGTGACTCCAGACCCACAGCAATGTGGTTGACTCTTAAGTGCCCTCTGAAATGTCTTAGCAAGCCACTCAGTTGTATCAAACCGCTACAAAGTCATAAAAAAGGAAAGTAACCAGACAGACTACCCAGCATTGACCTCGGCACCAGAAACAACAACAGCAAACTCAGATAATAGCAAAATATTGCAGATGCTGGAAATCTGAAACAAAAACAGAAATTGCTGGAAAAACTCTAGCAGCATCTGTGGAGAGAGAAACAGGGTTAATGTCCCTAGTCCGTGTGACCCTTCTACAGAGCTAAAGAGAAGTGGAAATGAGATGAAATTTATACTGTTAAATGGGGGTGGGGCAGGTGGAGCTGGATACAAGGCCAGCGCTAGATGGGGACAAAGGAGGGATTGACAAAGATGTCATGAACTAAAGGACAAAGGGAGTGTTAATGGTAGTGGCTAGTGCTAAAATAATATGCTGATAGTGGCATAAAGGTAAGAAAGGAGAATGTGATAATAGCACAACAAGGGTAGTATTGTGTGCTCCGGCAATCGGCAATATCAGCCCTGAAGACCCTGCAAAGTCCTCATTACTAACGTCTGGGAGGCTTGTGCAAAAATTAGGAGAGCTGTCTCACAGACTAGTCAAACAACAGCCTGACATAGTCATCCTCACAGTATCATATCTTACAGATAATGTCCAGGACACCACCATCACCATCTCTGGGTATGTCCTGGTCCACCGGTAGGACAGACCCAGCAGAGGTGGCAGCACAGTGGTATACAGTCGGGAGGGAGTTGCCCTGGTAATCCTCAACATCGACTCTGGACCCCATGAAGTCTCATAGCATCAGGTCAAACATGGGCAAGGAAACCTCCTGCTGATTACCATGTACCATCGCCCCACGCTGATGAATCAGTACTCCCCCATGTTGAACAGCACTTGGAGGAAGCACTAAGGGTGGAATGGGTGCAGAATGTACTCTGGGTGGGGGACATCAATGTCCATCACCAAGAGTGGCTCAGTAGCACCACTACTGACCGAGCTGGCTGAGTCCTAAAGGACATAGCTGCTAGACTGGGTCTGTGGCAAGTGGTGAAGGAACCAATAAGAGGGAAAAACATACTTGACCTCAGCCACACCAACCTGCCTGCTGTAGATGCATCTGTCTATGACAGTATCGGTAGAAGTGACCAACTCACAGTCATGGAGATGAAGTTCCACCTTCACATTGAGGAATACACAATGAATGGTAGGACTCTGGGAAGTACTGAGGATCAGAGGGACCTTGGTGTGCTTGTCCACTGGTCCCTTAAGGTAGCAGGACAGGTTAAGAAGACATGTGGGATACTTGCCTTTATTAGCCGAGGCATAGAATACAAGAGCAGGGAGGTTATGCTGGAACTGTATAAAACACTGGTTAGGCTACAACTAGAGTATTGCGTGCAGTTCTGGAATCTGCATTATAGGAAGGATGTGATTGCACTGGAGAGAGTGCAGAGGAGATTTACCAGGATGTTGCCTGGGCTGGAGAGTTTTAGTTATGAGGAGAGATTGGATAGACTGGGGTTATTTTCCCTGGAGCAGAGGAGATTGAAGGGGGACATGATTGAGGTGTATAAAATTATGAGGGGCATAGATAGGGTAGACAGGAAGGAGCTTTTCCCCTTGGTGGAGGGATCAATAACCAGGGGGCATAGATTTAAGGTAAGGGACAGGAGGCTTAGAGGGGATGTGAGGAAGAATTTTTTCACCCAGAGGGTGGTGGGAATCTGGAACTCACTGCCTGAAAGAAACCCTCATAACATTTAAGAAGTACTTGGATGTGCACTTGAGATGCCATGGCATACAAGGCTTTGGGCCTAGTGCTGGAAAATGAGATTAGAATAGTTAGGTACTTGTTTGACCAGTGCAGACTTGATGGGCTGAAGGGCCTTTTTCTGTGCTGTAGACCTCTATGACTCTATGACTCTATACCCTCCATCGTGTTGTGTGGCACTACACCATGCTAAATGGGATAGATTTCGAATAAGCAACAAGATCTAGCAACTCGAGTCTGCGCATCCATGAGGCCAGCTTGGTCAGTAGTGGCTCTACTGAGCTACTCTTGGTGATGGACGTCCAGGTGTACAAGATTATGAGGGGCATGGACAGGGTGGATAGGGAGTAGCTGTTCCACTTAGTTGAAGGGTCAGTCACAATGGGACATAAGTTCAAGGTGAGGGGCAGGAGGTTTAGGGGGGATGTGAGGGAAAACTTTTTTACCCAGAGGGTGGTGATGGTCTGGAATGTGCTGCCTGGGAGGGTGGTGGAGGCGGGTTGCCTCACATCCTTTAAAAAGTACCTGGATGAGCACTTGGCACGTCATAACATTCAAGGCTATGGGCCAAGTGCTGGTATATGGGATTAGGTAGGTAGGTCAGGTGTTTCTCACGTGTCGCTGCAGACTCGATGGGCTGAAGGGCCTCTTTTGCACTGTGTGATTCTGTGATTCTGTGAGTGGGCCATCAACAGCAGCAGAATTGTACTCAAACACAATCTGTAACCCCATGGCCCGGCATATCCCCCACTCTACCATTACCATCAAGCCAGGGATCAACACTGGTTCAATGGAGAGTGCAGGAGGGCATACCAGGAGCAGCAATAGGCATACCTAAAAGTGAGGTGTCAACCTGATGAGGCTATAACACTGGACTACTTGCATGCCAGACATCATAAGTAGCAAGTGATAGATAGAGCTAAGCAATTCCACGACCAACAGGTCAGAGCTAAGCTCTGCGGTCCTGCCACATCTAGCCGTGAATGGTGGTGGACAACTAAACAACTCGCTGGAGGAGGAGGCTCCACAAATATCCCCATCTTCAATGATGGAAGAGCCTAGCACATCAGTGCAAAAGATAAAGCTGAAGCATTCGCAACAATCTTCAGCCACAAGTGGCAAGTGAATGACCTATCTCAGCCTCCTCCAGAGGTCCCCAACATCACAGATGCTAGTCTTCAGTCAATTCAATTCACTCCAGATGATATCAAGAAACAGCTAAAGGCACTGGATACTGCAAAGGCTGTGGGCCCTGCCAGTATTCCAGCAATAGCACTGAAGACTTGTTCTCCAGAACTTGCCGCACCCCTAGCCAAGCTGTTCCAATACACCTACAATACTGGCATCTACCAGGCTATGTGGAAAATAGCCCAGGTATGTCCTGTATACAAAAAGCAGGACAAATCCAGCCTGGCCAATTACCGCCCCATCAGTTTATTGTTGACCATCAGTAAAGTGATGAAAGGGGTCATCAGTGCTATCCAGTGGCATTTGCTTAGCAATAACTTCCTCACTGACATTCAGTTTGGGTTGTGCCAGGGCCACTCAGCTCCTGACCTCATTACAGCTTTGGTTCAAATATGGTCAAATGATGTCAAGGGCAGTCACTCTCACCTCACCTCTGGATTTCAGCGCTTTTGTCTGAGTGTGGCATCAAGGAGCCTGAGTAAAACTGGGGTCAATGGGAATCAGGGGGGAAACTCCTTGCTAGTTGGAGTCATACCTAGCACAAAGGAAGGTGGATGTGGTTCTTGGAGGTCAATTGTCTCAGTTCCAGGACATCACTGCAGGAGTTCCTCAGGGTAGTGCCCTAGTCCCAACCATCTTCAGCTGCTTCATCAATGACCTTCCTTCCATCATAAGGTCAGAAGTAGGGATGTTTGCTGACGATTGTACAATGTTCAGCACCATTCGCAACTCCTCAGATACTGAAGCAGTCCATGTCCAAATGCATCAAGACCTGGACAATATCCAGATTTGGGATGACAAGTGGCAAGTAACATTCACGCCACACAAGTGCCAGGCAATGATCATCTCCAACAAGAGAGAACCTAACTATTACACATTGACATTCAATGGCATTACCATCACTGAACCCTCCACCATCACATTCTGGGAGTTACCATTGACCAGAAACTGAACTGGACTAGCCATATATATACTGTGGCTACAAGAGCAGATAAGAGGGTAGGAATGCTGCAGTGAGTAACTCACCTCCTGACCCCCCAAATTCTGTCCACAAGGCACAAGTCAGGAGTGTGATGGAATACTCTCCACTTGCCTGGATGAGTGCAGCTCCCACAACACTCAAGAGGCTTGATACCATCCAGGACAAAGCAGCCCCGCTTGATTGGCATCACATCCACAAACATCCACTCCCTCCACTACCGACACACAGTAACATGTGTACCATCTACAAGATGCGTTGCAGCAACTCACCAAGCCTCCTTAGACAGCACCTTCCAAACCCACAACCACTACCATCTAGAAGGATCCATGGGAACACTACTGCCTGGAAGCCCCCCTCCAAGTCACTCACCATCCTGACTTGGAAATATATCACCGTTCCTTCACTGTCGCTGGGTCAAAATCCTGGAACTCTCTCCCTAACAGCACTATGGGTGTGTAAGGGATTGCAGCGATTCAAGAAGATAGCTGACCACCGACAACCTCTCAAGGGCAATTCAGGATGGGCAATAAATGCTGACCTTGCCAGTGACGTCCACATCCTGCGAACAAATAAAGAGAACACGTTCACACCTTTACACGCAAGCACACACACCCTCTCTCACACACACCCTAACACAGATACAGACACAGACAACCACACACACACATCCTTACGAACATAGACAACCACACACACATCTTTACCACACCCTTACATGTACACACACAACACACACACACAACCTTACACACCTGTACCCTTACACACACACACTCACACACCCACAGACACACACACATGGACAGACACACACGTACACACACATCCTTACACACACACACCCTTACACACACACTCACACCCTTACACACACACACACACCATACACCCTTACACACACACACACATGCCCTCCCTCACACACGCTAACAAACACCCGGACACAGACCACCACACACATATCTTTACACACACTTTTGCACACACACTCAACACACTTTCACACACATCATACACCCTTACACGCACCCACAAACCCTTACAAACACACACCCTTACCCACATCTTCACACAAACACTTAAGTGCATCCCTACATACACACAGACAACCACACACACATCTTTACACACACCTGTACATGCAAACATACAGACAACCAAATAGATAACCACATACACGCACACACAACTACACACACACTTACACAAACATCCTTATGTACACTCACACATATCATACACCCTTACACACACATACCTCTCTCACACATATGCACGCACTATAACACACAGAAACACAGACACACACACATACCCCCTCACACACATCATACACCCATACACTCACCCTTACACACATACACACACACACACACACACACACACACACACAAGAGCACACACACTCTCTCACACACAGGCACACACCATAACACACACAGACACACAGAAACATGCGCTCACACTCTCACACACATCATACACCCTTACACACACTGACCCTCTCTCACACGCACACACACACACCATAACATAATCACACACACTAACACAGACACTTGCCCAGGCACATAGGCCAGGATTTTGAGGTGGGCAGGCAGGTGTGGTCAGCGTGCCCGGGAGCAGCTGGTAAATGGCCCTCTGCCTGTGATCGGCCCCCCACCGCGATTCCACGTTGGCTGGCCAATTAATGTCCGCCCGGCATGAAACGTGGCTCCTTGCTGGTCGGGGGGGACGGGTGGGGGTGTGGTGCCTGCTGGCCGCCGGTTCCAATGTTGACCTGGCGGCTGGTTTAAAAACAGCCCAGGGCAGCTCCTGGAAGGCTGCGTCTTCAACATTCAAGTTATGGAGTCGAGTGCGGGCTGGACATGGCAGGGCAGGAGGGCAGGAATGGTGGGCACTCAGCCCCCCGCTTTTCAGGCGAGTGCCTCGCGGTCCACTGGAGGAGGTGGCTGCCTGGAGGGACACTCTTGTCCCCAGAGATGGGAGGAGGAGGCCACCACACCTAATAAAGGGGGCAAGGGAGGAGGTTAGCAGCCATGACGTGGTGCGGCGCACGTGGGTTCAGTGCCGGAAGAAATTCAATGACTTGCTGCGCTCGGGAAGGGTGAGTGCCGTGTTGGCGTGGGTCAGTGTGCAGAAGTATTAAGGTCTGGCTGTCCCGTCAGGGGTGTTAGAGTCTGAGTGCCAAGCGTCAGTGACCGCCGGAGCTGGCCAAGGGGGTGAGCCCTGACTGCTTGGACTAAGTGCCTTGGGGCTCGAGGACCTCTACTCAGATGTGCCCTGCGAGCTGTTCCTCAGCTGGGATTGACCAGGCTGCAGGTAGAGAGTGGGCTCATCAATGCTCCTCTGTCCTTTCAGGAGAAGACAAGTCGTAAATAATTGGCGAGGTCATGGTCAGGCGGAGGCCCCAGCCACCCTGCTGCTGCTCACCAGGCTTGGGCGAAACACCTTTGAGCTGGAGAGCCGGCCGGCTCCACGTGCAACCGGGTGTGGAGAGGCGGGGGTGCTGGGTGAAGTTAAGAGCGCAGTGCACAGAGGTGAGAGTTTCAGATTGTGCAACCATTCTAGTGTAGCCTCTTCATTGGTGGGAGCCTCAAACCTGGAGTCCCCATTGATCATTGAAAGATGATGGCACCATGATGCAGATCTCCATGGTCTCACCAGGGTGGCTGGCATGGACAGTGACAGTCTGGTGACTGTAACCAATGACATGTCCTTGTTCTCCCTTTTGGATTCGCCAGCACGCAGTTGCTCTGTAGACCCCGAAGGGCCAGCCCTGATGCCAGGGGACCACTGGGCTTCATTTGCGCCTGCCTCACACCCGCTCTCTGAACCAGGCAGCAGTGCAGATACCAGCACCTCGGTGGGCGTTAGATCAGCGGCTAGAATGTCAGTGCACATTGGTGAGGGCACTTCACACTCAATTGAGGTGCAGACGGAGGCAGAGAATGCCCAGGGCGCTGGCAGTCGGGGGACTGCTGAAGACCAGGATGATGCTCAGTCGAAGATGAGCCTCTGGAGTTCTCCATTAGGTGACAGATGCTGGATATCCATATGCGGGAGGATCTGGTGGAGATCCATGAGGGTCTGCATGCCATGGTCTCCGTTGTGGAGGAGACCATACAGAGAACGAGCACTGTGTTTACCCCCACGGCCGAGGGTACTACCTCCTCCATTGAGAGAGTGGCAAACTCTCATGAGAGAGAGGCAACTTCAGGGACAGAATGAGGAGTTCCTGGGGTTGTGCTCGGAGCTGCAAACCTTCACACAGGCAACAACCTCAGGTTGTCAGTGCCAGTGCGGGGGTTGGATGAGGCACCCAGTAGCCCAGCTAGGTGCCCGTCCATCAGTGGTGAGCAGGGAGGTCCAGAGCGATCTCACATTGGCAGATCAGCTGCTTGTCGCCTCTGCGAGCTCCTCTCAGAGCGCTCTGGATGACGGCAGCAGCTCCTCCTCCCCTCCGCCAGCGACTGTGGCATCTGATAAGGCTGCGGTGACTGGGGTGATGCCGGCCGTGGCACTGGCTGCTCTCTCCCAGCCGGGGCCAGCACAGGCTCCACTGGCCAGTGGGAGACTGCCATGGTCACTAAGGCCAACAAGGCAGCAGAGTCAGTGGGCTGTCTCCAATGCTGCTTCCAGCGAGGGCGGGGGTGGGGGTGGGGGCAATGGGATGGGGTGGGCATCAAGACATAGCACTCGCAAACTAAATTAAAAGCATCATGAGCATAAGAGTGACAGTTCATGGATGATTTTCTGTTCATTTATGTTTATTTTATTTGTCTGCTGGTGTGGACTTCGACACCAGTAATGGTAATGTTATTATGCTTTCAATGTGACAATAACATTAAATTTGCTTTGGATCTGGTGGCCTAAATATGCTTCTTTCTGGTGCAGGGTGCATCAGTATGTAATGCTGAGCGTGAGTGGCTCGATACTTTATTACATAAGCACTGAGTTAACTTTGGGTGCAAATGAAAGGGTCATTTCAACATCCAGGATGGAGGTGGCAGCCATGGCATGAGGTGGAAGTAGGTCTTTAATAGCCTAGCTGAAGGAGCATTGGAACAAGGCATCCTTGGTGTCCCTGCTGCCCACGAGGTTACCAAAGTCTGCCTCCATGCCCTCAGCATTCTCCTCACCGTGCTCCTTTTCTGACTCACTACTGGACTCTTCATCTGTGGCTTGTGGAGCTGCGTCAAGATCCTCTTCCTTCAGTGGGTCCCCCCTTGCCAGTGCTAGATTGTGGAGAGCGCAGCGTGCAACCAATATCAGTGACACCCGCTCTGGGGGGTATTGTAGTGCACCCCCTAAATGTTCCAGACATTGGAAGCACATCTTGTGAAGACCTATGGTCCTCTCTACCACTGCCCTTGTGGAGGCATGACTCCTACTCTAATGCTGCTCTGCCCCTGTTCTTGGGCAGCAGAGAGGCGTTATGAGCCACCTCTTCAACGGATAGCCCTTGTCACCCAGCGGCTATACATCCAGTTGGGCTGCAGCACTGAAGATCCTCGGCACCTGGGAGTGTCTCAGATTGTATTCATCATGGGAGCTGCCTGGGTACCTTGCACACACTTGTAGAATCTGCATCCCGTGGTCACACACTATCTGCACGTTCATGGAGTAGAACCCCTTCCGGTTGACAAAGGCACCCGGCTGACCCGCTAGCGCCTTGATGGCCACATCTTTGCAGTCAATGGCACCCAGCAATCGCTGCAAAGTCTCTGGCTCACTCAGCCTGGCTGGCCTCATCTGTATGGTAAAGAATAAAGGTATGGTGTAGTGGTATTGTCGCTGGGCTAGTAATCCAGAGACCCAGAGTAATGCTGTAGGAATCCCATCACAGCAGATGGTGGGATTTGAATCCTATAAAAATCTGGAATTAAAAGTCTAATGATGATCATGGAACCATAGTCGATTGTTATAAAAACCCATCTGGTTCACTAATGTCCTTTAGGGAAGGAAATCTGCCATCCTTACCTGGTCTGGCCTACATGTGACTCCAGATCCACAGCAATGCCCTCTGAAATGGTCTAGCAAGCCACTCAGTTGTATCAAACCACCACAACGTCTGAAAAAAAGAATGAAATCGGACGGACCACCCGGCACCAACTGGCCACTGGAAATGAAAATGGCAATCTCCACCCTGTTGACCCTGCAAAGTCCTCCTTACTAACATCTGGGAGCTAGTGCCAAAATTGGGAGAGCTGTCTCACAGACTAGTCAAGCAACAGCCTGACATAGTCATCCTCACGGAATCATACCTTACAGATATTGTCTGTTATGACACAGCATTCGGTAAAGGCTGTTTTTTAAAATCCCAGAGGGGAAACTTCAAACAATTGTCTTAGCCGATATTTTAAGTGGTATGTTTGAGATGCAGCTCTAAATCCAGGAATCAGACCACCAGGTCTTGAGATGTTTTTTATATCGAATTACATTTATTAATTTACACATGGTAAACATATACACATGGCTACAAATTTATTGCTATCATAACTTTTAACAAATTCACAAACTAATCTCCACTAAGGCAACAACAACCAATAGACTTTAAGCAGAGGCCAGGCAAAACATTTTCACCTTACAAATTCAAAATGAGGTTCCTTTCACTTCGGTTCCTTTGCAGACAGTTGTAGGATTACAGCTGCTTTGATGTTACATGCCTCTGCTTCCACACACAAAAACTGCTTTCTGTCTTACCCAGCATTTCTCTTTGAATGTAATTTCTCATTGTATCATCAGGCCCTTTGAACTCCACCTCTTCTAGCAATAAAACCCCTTTCATAGTACCAATTTTATTAGTAACATAAACAATGCTTGGTATCTCCTAACTAGGTGCAAGATTTCACTCCCCCTTCTTGAATGTTCTATTCAACAAAATGCAAATGGACCCTTTCCCTCTCTGTTTACATCTCAAAACTAATATACATCAAAGCACCCAGACTAGCTGGCTTTAATCCAATTAAGACACACAAAGACACAGCCACAAGCTAAACCTCTATTTAAAAAAATAATTTTCAATAATATTATATCATTAATAGCTTCATGACATCCCTCTTCCTAACGAAAAATGAACTGTCATAATTCTAAAAGATGGCTTCATTTTTTTAATAAGCCACCTCCCACTATCTCCTATACTTATTACACTATTACATTACCAGATGCATGCATTAGCATAACAATATATATACACAAGTCCTTGGAATCAACAGTTTAGTGTCCAGTTTCTTAAAAATGTGCAATTCTACTTTAAGCTTCAAACTCTTGATAACGCATCTGCGAACAGATTTTCTCTTCCAGCAATATGTATAATCCATAGATTAAACGCCTGTAATAATAGACTCCATCTGAAAAGCCTTCTGTCTCGAAATTTGTCCAGAAACTTCAAAGGATCATGATCTGTATAAACAATTGTTGCTGCTGAATTGTTTGCAACATAAAAGTTCAAACTGCTGCGATGCTAACACCAAACCCAGAGTCTCTTTTCAGATTGCTGAATATCTTCTCTGTTGTACATTCAATTTTCATGAAAGGTACCCTATTGGTTTTTCAATTCCAGGGTCATCTTCTTGTAACAGTACAGCCTCAATACCTATATCGCTTGTGTCAATGGCCAACTTGAATTGCTTGGCATAATTGGGTACTGCCAATACTGATATCATGGTTAATATCGTTTTCAAACTATTGAATGACTTCCGACACTCCAGTGTCCATTGAAACGTCTTGTTCCTTTTTAATAGTTCAGTCAGTGAAGCAACCACTTGGCAAAAATTTGGCACAAGTTTCCGGTAAAACCCACTCATGCCCAGAAATCTCAAAACTTCTCATTTTGTTGTAAGCTCTGGGAAATCCACGATAGCCTTGACTTTCGCAACTCACCATATCCAATATAAGTTTGCTCAGGCTGTTTTCTTATATTCCTAAATTTCTTTGTATGCTTCAGGAACCAACTCATATGCAATCAAAATAACCTTTTTCACTACATCATAATTCACCAACATTTCTTCTGATAGCGAAGGACATACCTCATGTGCCCTACCCACTAACTTAGATTCAATAAAGCATCCAGTTTTCCTGTGGCCAATTCATCTGTTTCGCCAGCTTCTCAAATGAAATAAAGAATGCTTCAATATCCCTTTCCTCAAACATTGGAAGAGCTTGTACAAATTTAAACATCTCTCCATTGAGTTCTACTCTGGAGATAAGCCCTTCCTCACCTATTGGCATCTCTTTTTAAACGGCCAACATTTTCAGTTGGAATTTTCTCTTCCTCTTATTCTCTTTCCTCCCTCTTTATCTTCACAATTTCTAATTCCCTTTCCTGTTTTCTTTCTCTCTTACATCTTTCTACCTGTTCCATTTTAAAAGCCATTTCTCTGTCCTTTTGCTTCCAATTCAAGCTTTTTCATTCCCTTTGCTTGTTCAAATTCAAGCATCTTTATTTGTAACTGAAGTCTCACTGCCTCCAGCTGTGACTCACTAATGTCAGGTTTCACTTCCAACTATAAATGCTGTGCTATACTTTTAGTTACGTCTGATGTTCTAGCCCCCTCAGGTAACCCCAATTTTAACTTATCTGCCAACTCTGTTGACTTGCTTTTGGTTATTTCTTCCAAGCCAATCAGAGTTATATCCTCTACTCGCAGACAAGTCACAGCAATTGCCAAAGCCATCTTGTAGTCTCACCATTTCTAAAATACCTCACCAACTCCTGAATTCAAAGTGCTTCTCGTACTCGTTACCTTAAGATTCACCAATTCCAAACCAATGAAGGAATTAGAAATATTTTTATCCCGCAAGAGCCTCCAATTTTTATGCCAGGAGTTGGTAAAGGCTGTTATTTAAAATCCCAGAGGGAAACTTTAAACAACTGTCATAACCTATATTTTCAAGTGGTATGCTTTAGATGCAACTCTAGATTCAGGAATAAGGTCACCAGTTCTCGAGAGGCTTTTATATCAAGTAACATTTGTGCCACACATGTGCTATGCAATGTACTGGAACAGCATGGCTCTTCGCCAAGCTGTTCCAGTACAGCTACAACACTGGTGCCTACCCAGCTATGTGAAAAATTACCCAGGTATGTCCTGTACACAAAAAGCAGGACAAATCCAACCCAACCAATTACAGCCCCATCAGTCAACTCTCCATCATCAGTAAAGTAATGGAGGGGTCATCAACAGTGCTATCCAGTAGCATTTACTTAGCAATAACCTTCTAACTGACGCTCAGTTTGAGTTCCGCCAGGGCAACTCAGCTCCTGACTGCATTACAGCCTTGGTTCAAACATGGACATAAGAGATGAGCCCCCGAGGTGAGGTAAGAGTGACTGCCCTTGACATCAAGGCAGCATCTGACAGGGTGACATCAAGGAGCCCCAGCAAAACTGGAGTCAATGGGAATCAGGTAGAAAACTCTCCGCTGGTTGGAGTCATACCTAGCACAAAGGAAGATGGTGTGATTGTTGGAGGTCAGTCATCTCAGTCCCAGGACATCACTGCAGGAGTTCCTCAGGGTAGTGTCCTCGGCCCAACCATCTTCAGCTGCTTCATCAATGACCTTTCTTCCATCAATAACATCAGAAGAGAGGATGTTCGCTGATGATTGCACAATGTTCAGCACTATTCATGACTCTTCAGATACTGAAGCAGTCCATGTCCAAATGCAGCAAGACCTGAACAATATCCAGGCTTGGGCTGACAAGTGGCAACCATCATTTGTGCCACACAAGTGTCAGGCAATGACAATCTTCAACAAAAGAGAATCTATCCATGGCCTCTTGATGTTCAATGGCATTACCATCACTGAATCCTCCACTAACAACATCCTGGGGTTGCCAAAATCTGAACTGGACTAGCCATATAAATACTGTGGCTACAAGAGCAGGTCAGAGGCTAGGAAACCTGCGACGAGTAACTCACCTCCTGACTCCCCAAATCCTGTCCACCATCTACAAGGCACAAGTCAAGAGTGTGATGGAATACTCCCCACTTGCCTGGATGAGAGTAGCTCCCACAACATTCAAGAAGCTTGACACCATCCAGGATAAAGTAGGTTGCCTAATTGGCACCACATCCACAAACATCCAATCCCTCCACCAGCGATGCATAGTGGCAGCAGTGTGTACTATCTACAAGATGCACTGCACGAATTAACCAAGGCTCCTTAGACAGCACCTTCCAAACCCACGACCACTACCATCTAGAAAGACAAGGGCAGCAGATAGATGGGAACACCACCACCTGGAAGTTCCCCTCCAAATCATTCACCATCCTGACTTGGAAATATATCACCGTTCCTTCACTGTCGCTGGGTCAAAATCCTGTAACTCCCTTCCTAACAGCACATGGACTGCAGTTGTTCAAGAACGCAGCTCACCACCACTTTCTCAAGGGTAACTAGGGATGGGCAATAAACGCTGGCCCAGCCAGCGAAACCCACATCCATGAATGACTAAAAAAGACACCTGCCTGAACAGAGCTTCTTTCACCAGTTTGACGCATGAATGGATCTTTTTCTGATTGGCAGGATGTGATGAGTGGAGTCCCACAGGGGTCTGTACTGGGACCTCAACTTTTTACAATTTACATCAGTGACTTAGATGAGGGGAGTGAAGACATGGTAGCTAAATTTACAAAGATTTGTTGGAAAGTATGTTGTGAAGTGGACATGAGGAGGTTGCAGATGGATATAGATAGGTTGAATGAGTGGGCAAAGATCTGGCAAATGGAGTTTAATGTAGGAAAATGTGAAGTTGTTCACTTTGGCAGGAAGAACAAAAAAGCAGAGTATTACTTAAATGGAAAACGGCTGCATAGTTCTGAAGTGCAGAGGGATCTAGGTGTTCTAGTACGAGTCACCAAAAATCGTATGCAGGTACAGCAAATAATTAAGAAGGCTAATGGAATGCTATCCTTTATTATGAGAGGGATTGAACATCAAAGTAAGGATGTTGTGCTTCAGTTATACAGGGCATTGGTGAGACCCGCACCTCTTAAGGAAGGATGTAAATGCATTGGAGGTGGTTCAAAAGAGGTTTACTAGATTGTCACCTGGAATGAGTGGGTTGTCTTATGAGGAAAGGTTGGACAGTCTGGGCTTGTTTCCACTGGAGTTTAGAAGAGTGAGGGGTGATTTGATTGAAGTATACAAGATCCTGAACAGCCTTGACAAGGTGGACGTGGAAAGAATGTTTCCTCTTGTGGGTGAGTCCAGAACTAGGAGGCAGTGTTTAAAAGTAAGGGATCACCCTTTTAGGACAGAGATGAAGAGAATTTTTTTTCTCTGAGGGTTATGCGACTTTGGAACGCTCTGCCTCAGTAGGTGGTGGAGGTGGGGTCATTGAATATTTTTCAGGCAGAGGTGGATAGACTGTTGTTAGGCAAGGGAATCAAAGGTGTAAAGGAAATTGAAACACAAGAAGATCAGCCATGATCTTATTAAATGATGGATCAAGCTCGAGGGGCCGAATGGTCTACTCCTATTCCTATTTCTTACATTCTTAACTGTGGATAGCTGATTGGGAGACACAGATCCCCCACTGAACCCCAGAAAGATCCGGGGTCATAGAAGTAGAGGGCCATTGTGACCTTCAGAGCCACTGGCATGGGGTGTCTGCCCACACAGTCAGAGCTGATCTCAGGCCCAGTCATCTGACAAATGGAGGACATGGTCTCCCTTGTGAGGCGGAGCCTCTTTCGGCATTGCAGTTCACACATATTGAGGTAGCTGCATCACCGTCTGTAAACCCTGGCAGCAGGATAGTAACGTCTCCTGTGGCCCCTTCCACCTTGGACTACCTGCTGGCCATGCGCCCCTTGTGCCTGCACCTCTCCTCCCACAGGTCCCTCCCCTGGAAGCTGCACTGGGACACCCGGCCTCCTCTCCCTTCTGGCCCTATCTTCCTCCTCAGAGGAGGTGCCACCAGCAGAGACCATAATCCCCATTACCAGAGGAATGGAAGGCTGCCTGATACCTGGAAGAGTCCACACAGTCTGAATCCTCCGGGGTCCTGGCGGACAGCAATGTGTCCTGAAATGAGGTCTGGAAATGCTATGAATGAAGCAGAGTTGAAGCTGCCAAGTACTGATAAGCAACCAGCAGCAAACTATTTCCAAAACTCCTCACTCCTTACACTGGCAATGCTGCTGACCCTTTTTATCCCAACCCTTGGGTGAAGGTTTTGAAACCGTCGGCTGTCTGCCTGCCTGTTTTGCCCATGCAACGAATGTGAAATCACATGCACAAGGTAAAATACAGCTTAATTGCCTTTTTAATGGCCTTAACTGGCCTCGCACACACACACACACACACACACACACACAAACCATCCATTGTGTACAGAGCCCCTCAATGGAAATCCTGCCTGATTCCCCTCTTCCTTTCTAAACCTGGGTGGATTTTGTCCATTAAATCTCTCCACTCAAGCTCATTTGTTATTCCAATGACTAAATCCCTCGTTTAAAAACACCAAAACTTGTCCTCAGCATCAGCCAGCAACAGATGTGCCACTTAAAGATGACTTCACTCAGAACCTCTCCCAGCCTGTTAAAAAATGCGGCCAAAAGACACAACTGTGAGCAGGAATTCTTTGGCACTGAAGGGTTGCAGGAACAGCAACAGCGTTGACTGGGGGAAGAGTTTCCCGTGATCTGCCACTCCAGCCCCAGGCAACCTCGAGAACTCTCTCTACAAGTGACGGTAATCACCCATAATCCTCTCATTAGGGCTTCTCAATAGCAATCAGCCATAGAATGGCGCCTGCAGGTCGCTCCCTCCTTGAGTGCAGGTGGAGAGGTGGCAGAGAAGAATAAAGCAGAGCTAAACGCTTTTCAAATTGAAACCCACTCATTGCAAATAGCTGCTTCTTATTCAGAGACCTTTTTTGTTTTATCTCCTCTTCCATGTCCTCTTCCTTTTCCACCCCCCCCCCACCACCTCCAGCCCACCCCCACCCCACCTACCCCCGCCACCTGCTTCCCTCCAGTGGGTAATTGACTCAATGGCATTGAAGCATCTCATTTGAGATCCCATTCATTGTACATGTTCCTTTGCAGGGGTTTCTGCAGAGCGGAGAGAGCTGGGCTCTGCGCTACTGGCTGTTCAGAGATCTTAGCCCAGCACTCAAAAAGAACGAACTTTGCTCTTCTGAAGCGTCGTTCACCCTCTCAGGATATCCCAGAGCGTTTTACACCTATCGAAGATTTTTTTGTGAACCCTATAGTCAGTGATGTAATGTGGGAAATGCAGCAGCCCATTTACTGAGTACTGGATTCCACAAACATCATTTCGATTAATGGCTGGATAATCTGCTCAAATTACTTAGGTTACGGTATAAATGCAGCACCTCTGACAATGCAGCGGCCCTCGCCTAAGAAAAAGGAGCTGGAGGAGGCCCTTCAGCCTATCCAACCCTGCTCTCCCATTCAAAAAGATCATGGCTAATCTGTCACAACCCCAATTGCCTGCCCCATCCCTTGATTGCTTTAATACCCAAAAATCTGTCAATCTCAGACTTGAATATACTCACCAACTGGACACCTACAGCGCTCTGGGGTAGAGAATTCCAGGTTCACAACTCTCGGAGTGAAGAAATTTCTCACCGTCTCAGTGTGAAATGTCACAGGAGAGTAAGACTGGTGTCAGTCCTGATTTTGTCATCTAGTCTCTGGGGTGGATCTTCAACCCAAAACCTCCTGACTTTGAAATGAGGCTGATACTCACTGAAACACAGTTACAACATAACAAAAACAGAAAATGCTGCAAATATATCCAGAGTATTATGCAAACATTCGCTTGTTAATACAGAACTTGAATATTGTGGAAAAGAGAGACCGGTTACCGTAGCTTTTCGTCTTGCACTCATCCTGAAGAAAGGCAAGTTTGCACCTCCTCTGCACCCCCCTGCAACCTTGGTTATATACAGGCAGCTCAGTCTGTACCCCCTTCCCCCAGCCCAAATATACAGGCAGCTCAGTCTGTAACCCCTTCCCCCAGCCCAAAAATACAGGCAACTCAGTCTGTACCCCCTTCCCCCAGCCCAAACATACAGGCAGCTCAGTCTGTATCCCGCTTCCCCCAGCCCAAATATACAGGCAGCTCAGTCTGTACCCCCTTCCCCCAGCCCAAATATTCAGGCAGCTCAGTCTGTACCCCCTTGCCCCAGCCTAAATATACAACTCAGTCTGTACCCCTGTCCCCCAACCCAAATATACAGGCAGCTCAGTCTGTACCCCCTTTCCCCAGCCCAAATATACAGGCAGCTCAGTTTGTACCCCCTTCCCCCAGCCCAAATATACAGGCAGCTCAGTCTGTACCCCCTTCTCCCAGCCCAAATATATAGGCAGCTCAGTCTGTACCCGCTTCCCCCAGCCCAAATATACAGGCAGCTCAGTCTGTACCCCCTTCCCCCAGCCCGAATATACAGGCAGCTCAGTCTGTACCCCCTTCCCCCAGCCCAAATATACAGGCAGCTCAGTCTGTACCCCCTTCCCCCCAGCCCAAATATACAAATACAGACTGAGCTGCCTGTATATTTGGGCTGCAGGGAGTGGTACAGACTGAGCCGCCTGTGTTTTTTTTTATTTATTCATAGGATGTGGGCTTTGCTAGCTGGGTCAGCATTTATTGCCCATCCCTAGTTGCCCTTGAGAAGGTGGTGGTGAGCTACCTTTATGAACTGCTGCAGTCCATATGGTGTAGGTACACTGTAGTGTGCTGTTAGGAAGGCAGTTCCAAGATTTTGACCCAGGGACAGTGAAGGAACGATGATATATTTCCAAGTCAGGACGGTGAGTGACTTGGAGGGGAACTTGCAGGTGGGGGTGTTCCCATGTGTCTGCTGCCCTTGACCTTCTAGGTGGCAGGGGTCATGGGTTTGGAAGGTGCTGTCTACGGAGCCTTGGTGAATTCCTGCAGTGTGTCTTGTAGATGGTACACACTGCTGCTGGAGGGAGTGAATGTTTGTGGATGTGGTGCCAATCAACTGGGCTGCTTTGTCCTGAATGCTGTCAAGCTTCTTGAGTGTTGTGGGAGCTGCACTCATCCAGGCAAGTGGGGAGTATTCCATCACACTCCTGACTTGTGCCTTGTAGATGGTGGACAGGCTTTGGGGAGTCAGGAGGTGAGATACTCACCGCAGGATTCCTAGCCTCTGACCTGCTATTATAGCCACAGTATTTATATGGTTAGTCCAGTTCAGTTTCTGGTCAACGGTAACCCCCAGGATGATTATAGTTGGGGATCCAGTAATGGTAATGCCATCGACCGTCAAGAGGCGATGGTTAGATTTTCTTTTGCTGGAGATGGTCATTGCCTAGCACTTGCATGGCACAAATGTTACTTGCCACTTGTCAGGCCAAGTCTGGACATTGTCTGGACTGCTCTAGTATCTGAGGAGTCGCGAATGGTGCTGAACATTGTGCAATCATCAGTGAACATCCCCATTCTGACCTTATCATGGAAGGAAGGTCATCGATGAAGCAGCTGAAGATGGTTGGGCCGAGGACACTACCCTGAGGAACTCCTGCAGTGATGTCCTGAAGCTGAGATGACTGACCTCCAACAACCACAACCATTTTCCTTTCTGCTAGATATGACTCCAACCAGTGTAGAGTTTTCCCCCTGATTCCCACTGACGCCAGTTTTGCTAGGGCTCCTTGATGCCACACTCAGTCAAATGCTGCCTTGATGTCAAGTGCAGTCACTCTCACCTCACCTCTGGAGTTCAGCTCTTTTGTGCATGTTTGAACCAAGGCTGTAATGAGATTAGAAGCTGAGTGGCCCTGGCAGAACCCAAACCGGGCATCAGTGAGCAGGTTATTGCTAATCAAGTACCACTTGATAGCACAGTTGATGATCCCTTCCATTACCTTACTGATGATCGACAGTAAACTGATGGGGCAGTAATTGGCATCCAGTGCCTTCAGCCATTTCTTGATAACATGTGGAGTGAATTGAATTGGCTGAAGACTGGCATCTGTGATGCTGGGGTCCTCCGGAGGAGACCGAGATGGATCATCCACTCGGCACTTCTGGCTGAAGATTGTAGCAAATGCTTCAGCAATGATATGCTGGGCTCCCCCATCATTGACGATGGGGATATTAGTGGAACCTCCTCCTCCAGTGAGTTGTTTAATTGTCCACCACCATTCACGAAGGTTGTGGCAGGACTGCAAAGCTCAGATCTGATCTGTTGGTTGTGGGATCGCTTTGCTCTGTCTATCACTTGCTGCTTATTGCTGTTTGGCATGCAAGTCGTCCTGTGTTATAGATTCACGAGGTTGACACCCTATTTTTAGGTATGCCTGGTGCTGCTCCTGGCATGCCCTCCTGCACTCTTCATTAAAGAGCTGGGGTAGGGGGAGGTACAAACTGAGCTGCCTGTATATTTGGGCTGGGAGAGGGGGGTGCAGACTGAGCTGCCTGTACAATTGGGCTAGGGGGAGTGCTACTGACTGAACTACCTGTATATTTAGGTTGGAGGGGGAGTGGTACAGACTGAGCTGCCTGTGTATTTGGGCTGGGGAGAGGGAGTACAGACTGAACTGCCTGTATATTTCGGCTGGGGGCCAGTGTTACAGACTGAGCTGCCTATATATTTGGGCTGGGGGGAGAGGTACAGACTGAGCTGTCTGTTTATTTCGGCTGGGGGGCAGTGTTACAAACTGAGCTGCCTGTATCTTTCAGCTGGGAAAAGGAGGAGTGGAGGATGAACTGCCTGTATATTTGGACGGGGTGGGAGTCTGGCTATAGACTGGTCTGCCTGTATATTTGGGCTGTTGGAGGGGGATTACAGGTGCCTGTATATTTGGGCTGGGGGTAGGGGAAGTGGTAAAGACTGAGCTGCCTGCATATTTCGGTTGGGAGAGGGGGAGGTGGAGACTGAGCTGCCTGTATATTTGGGCTGGAGGAGGGAGAGGTACAGACTGAGCTACCTGTATATTTGGCTAGGGGAGGGAGTACAAACCGAACTCCCTGTATATTTGGGCTGGGAGTGTGGGAGGTAAAGAATGAACTACCTGTATATTTGGGCTGGTGGAAGGAGTACAGACTGAGCTGCCTGTATTTTTGGGTTGGGGGAGAGGGGTTATTGACTGAGCTGCCTGTATATTTGGGCTGAGGGAGGTGGGGTTACAGACTGAGGTGCATGTATTTTTGGGCTGGGGGAGGGTTAGGTACAAGTTGAGCTGCTTGTATATTTTGGCTGGGCAGGGGTGATACAGACTGAGCTCCCTGTATATATGCGCTGGGGAGAATGTTACAGACTGAGCTGCCTGTATATTTGGGCTTGGGAAATGGTGGCTACATACTGAACAGCCTGTATATTTGGGCTGGAAAGATGGGGAGTGCAGGCTGGAGCTGCCTGTCTATTTGGACTTGGCAGGTGGCTACAGGCTGGGCTGCCTGCCAATTTGGGCTGTTGGAGGGGGATTACAGACTAAGCTGCCTGTATATTTGGACTGGGGAAGGTGGGGTACAGGCTGAGCTGCGCGTGGCAGGAAGTGACAGAGAGTACAAATCTAAGACTAAATCAGTAGATAATGCTAGAGGTTAAAAAATAATGAAAGGACAAATCTAAAGGCTCTGTATCCAAATGCACATAGCATTCAAAGCAAAACAGATGAACAGATAGCGCTAATAGAAATAAATAAGTATGATCTGATAGCCATTACAGAGACATGGCTGCAGGATGACATAGATTGGGACCTGAACATTGAGTACGTGACATTTAAGAAGGACAGGAAACTAGAAAAAGATGAGGGGTGCCTCTGTTAATTAAAGATGGTATTAGCACATTAGAGAGGGATCAGGAAACCAGGATGCAGAAGCGGTTTGGGTAGAGATGAGAAATGATAAAGGCAACGAGTCACTTGTGTGAGTGGTGTACAGGACCCCTAATAGTAGCCACATGGTAGGCTGGAGTATAAAAGAAGGAATAATGGGAGCTTGTCAGAAAGGTACGGCAATAATCGTAGGGGATTTTAATCTACATATTGACTGGAAAAATCAGATAGGCAAAGGTAGCGTAGGTGAGGAGTTCATAGAATTTTTTTGGGATAGTTTCTTAGAACAGCACATTCTGGAGCCAACCAGAGAGCAGGCTATACTAGACCTGTGTTACCACCGAGAAGGGAGGTGTGCTCTCTATTTCTAATTCCTTACTCTACAGCAACCCCCCCTCTCACCGCACCCCCCCACACCCCCCCACCCCACCCCCTCCCCCACCCACGAAGTCGCCTCAACACAGGGCAGTCCTTGCCCTCCCACTCCAGTCACTTCAGCCACAGGGCAACCTTTGCGCCCTCCCCCAAAATCTTTTCTTTTTTGAAAAATATACTTTATTCATAAAATATCTGGAAGAACATTCCAAAACATTTCAAAATCACCATCACATCAGTACAATCAGATTCAACTTTTACATATGGATCATGAGGTGCATCAATACAATCAATGAATATTACAATCGTTTCAATATGGTCATTACAGACAGTCAGACAATGGGATTGGAGTTATCAACATACATCATGTTGCACTCTGAGGTGCTTCAATACAAGTATAATACAATTAGTATTCAATTCATACATTCATGTGCGCTGTACAGCCCGAGGGGCTCTCGACAGTTCCCAGCCTCTCGGTGCACTGTGGTAGAAAGGTCTTAGACAGTGACATTTCCCCATTGGGCCTTTGTGACGGCTGCCCCAAGCTTTAGTGTCCTGGACTTTGGAATGTGCCAGTCTGCAACACTTGGTCAGGGACAACTCTTTGCGCTGGAAGACCAACAAGTTTCGTGCAGACCAAAAAGCGTCTTTCACCAAGTTGATGATCCTCCCCCAAAGTCGCCTCAACCACAGGGCAGCTCTTGCCCCAACCCGCACCCCCCCGCCCCCCCCCCCCCCAAACAACAAACCTCAACCTTGAAGTCTAAAAGGCAAGCGCTCCATAATGTTACTGTGGACTCACCTCTGAGTTTCCCTCAAAGTGCAGCCCGCCAAGTGCATGCCTTTTACATGCTGTTGTGAAACACATCAGAGTGGGCAGACGATCCAGCCCAGGGGGTGGGGGAGACGATCCAGTCCAGGAGGTGGGGGGACGATCCAGTCCAGGGGGTGGAGGAGACAATCCAGCCCAGGAGGTGGGGGGACGATCCAGTCCAGGGGGTGGTAGTATATTTGGATTGGGGGGTGGGTCCAAACTGAGCTGCCTGTATATTTGGATTGGGGGGTGGGTACAAACTGAGCTGCCTGTATATTTGGATTGAGGGGTGGGTACAAACTCAGCTGCCTGTATATTTGGATTGGGAGGGGGGTACAAACTGAGCTGCCTGTATATTTGGATTGGGGGGTGGGTACAAACTGAGCTGCCTGTATATTTGGATTGGGGGGTGGGTATAAGCTGAGCTGCCTGTATATTTGGGGTGGGGGGAAGGGCTATATACTGAGCTGCCGCTATATCACAGAATCACACAGTGCAGAAGAGGCCCTTTGGCCCATCGAGTCTGCACCGACATGTGAGAAACACCTGACCTACCTACCTAATCCCCTTTACCAGCACTTGGCCCATAGCCTTGAATGTTATGATGTGCCAAGTGCTCATCCAGGTACTTTTTAAAGGATGTGAGACAACCCGTCTCCACCAACCTCCCAGGCAGCGCATTCCAGACCGTTACCACCCTCTGGGTAAAAAAGTTTTTCCTCACATCCCCCCTAAACCTCCTGCCCCTCACCTATTTCAGCCGGGGGAAGGGTTATAGATGGAGCTGCCTGAGCTCCTTCATCTTCTACCTCTAAATGAAATGGGGAGGTGGTGGTGTAATGGTAATGTCCCACACCAGTAATCCAGAGGCCTGGGCCAGCGCTTTAGGGACATGGGCTCAAATCTGGTGGAATTTAAATCCGTAATTGAAAGCTAGTCTCAGTAATGGTGACTGTGAAATTATCATTGGTTTTTGTAAGAACCCATCTAGTTCCCCAATGTCCTATAGGGAAGGAAATCTGTCAAATTTACCTGGCCTGGCCTACATAATTCCAGACCCACAGCAACATGGTTGACTCTTGACTGCCCTCTGAACTGGCCCAGCAAGCCAACCCAATCAGTTCAATGGGCCTTGTCAGTGACACCCACACCCCATGAAAGAATAGAAACTGGGGGAATGCCCACACTTGGGAGCTAGAAAATGTAGGTTTCAAAATCTTTGTAGTGCTGATGTGATTGGACTAGATATTGTGAGGCCTGGATTAATGATTCTTATAGGTTGCTCTAACAGGATGAGGGAGGTGTCATCGCCACCTCTGGAGAAAGGGAGAGAAGCAGGCACCCGTGTAATGGCGCCATCCTCTGGAGGAAATCAGATTGGCAGACTTTACTATAGCAACATTACTTACACGGAGGTTGCTTATATTTATGTCATTGAATTATGTTTATACCTAAAATGTGGAATGCTCTAGCACTTTTGAATTTGATAAAAGAATTGTGTGGAGCTTCAAGATAAAAGGAAGAAAAATCTTGTATTGAAGGGCTGAGAAGGAATGGGACTTGGTGAGTTGCTCTAGCAGAGAACCAGCATGGGTATGATGGAACAAATGGCTTCTTTTTGTGCTGTAACTATTCTATGACTCAATGATTATTTTTCTTTAGACCCCTTCACAACCCAGGAGGTCCCAAAGTGTTTCATAGCCAATGGTGCAGTTTTGAGGCTGTTTCTTTTAGTCATTCATGGGATGTGGGTTTTGTTGACTAGGCTGGGACTTATTGCCCATCCCTAGTTGCCCTTGAGAAAGTGGTGGTGGGCCGCTTCCTTCATCCATTGCAGTCCATGTGGTGTAGGTACACCCACAGTGCTGTTAAGGATGATGTTCCAGGATTTTGACAGTGAAGGAATGGCAATATATTTCCAAGTCAGGATGGTGAGTGGCTCAGAGGAGAACTTCCAGATGGTGGTGTTCCCATGCAACTGCTGCCCTTGTCCTTCTAGATGGTAGTTGTTGTGGGTTTGAAAGGTGCTGTCTAACGAGACTTCATGAGTTCCTACAGTGCATCGTGTAGATGGTGCACGCTGCTGTCACTGTGCGTCGGTGATAGAGGGAGTGAATGTTTGTGGATGGGATGCCGATCAAGCAGGCTGCTTTGTCCTGGATGGTGTCAATATTCTTGAGTGTTGTTGAAGCTGCACTCATCCAGCCAAGTTGAGATTATTCCATCACATTCATGACTTGTGTCTTGTAGATGGTTGTCAGGCTTTGGGGAGTCAGGAGGTGCATTACTCACCACAGGATTCCTAGTCTCTGACCTGTTCTTGTAGCAACAGTATATGTGACTGGTCCAGTTCAGTTTCTGGTCAATGATAACCCCCAGAATGTTGATAGTGGGAGTTTCAACAATGGTAATGCCATTGAAAATCAAGGGGTGATGGTTAGATTCTGTCTTATTGGAGATGGTCACTGCCTGGCACTTGTGTGGCACAATTGTTACTTGCCACTTGTCAGCCCAAGCCTGAATATTGTTCAGATCTTGCTGCATTTGGACATGGACTGCTTCAGTAGCTCAAGAGTCCCGAATGGTGCTGAACATTGTGCAATCATCAGCGAACATCCCCACTTCTGACCTTATGATGGAAGGAAGGTTATTGATGAAGCAGCTGAAGATGGTTGAACCTAGGACAGTGCCCTGAGCAACTCCTGAAGTGATTGACCTCCAACAACCACAACCATCTTCCTTTGTGCTAGGTATGACTCCAACCAGCGGAGAGTTTTATCCCTGATTCCCATTGACCCCAGTTTTGCTAGGACTCCATGAAAATACTTTTCACTCAGTCAAATGCTGCCTTGATGCCAAGAGCAGTCACTCTCATCTCACCTCAGGATTCAACTCTTTTGTCCATGTTTAAACCAAGGCTGTAATGAGGTCAGGAGCTGAGTGACCTTGGTGGAACCCAAACTGGGCATCAGTGAGCAGGTTATTGCTAAGCAAGTGTGACTTGATAGCACTGTCGATGACCCTTTCGATCACTTTACTGATGATCGAGAATAGACTGATGGGGCAGTAATCGGCCAGTTTGGATTTGTCCTGCTTTTTGTATACAGGACATACGTGGGCAATTTTCCACATTGCCGGGTAGATGCCAGTGTTGTGGAACAGTTACTGGAACAGTCTGGCTGGGGGCGCGGGAAGTCCTGAAGCACACGTCTTCGGTATTATTGCCGGAATATCATCATGGTGTACAGCCTTTGCAGTATCCAGTGCTTTTAGCCGTTTCTTGATATCACGTGGAGTGAATCAAGTTGGCTGAAGACTGACATCTGTGCTGCTGGGGATCTCCGGAGGAGGCCGAGGTGGATCATCCACTCAGCACTTCTGGCTGAATATTGTTGTAAATACTTCAGCCTTATCTTTTGCACTGATGCAACATTGAGGATGGGGATATTTGTGGAGCTTCCTTCTCCAGTGAGTTGTTTAATTGTCCACCACCATTCACGACTGGATGTGGCAGGACTGCAGAGCTTAGATCTGATCCGTTAATTGTGGAATTGCTTAGCTCTGTCTATCACTTGCTACTTATGCTGTTTGGCATGAAGTAGTCCTGTGTTATATCTTCGCCAGGGTGACACCTCCTGGCGTGCCCTCCTGCACTCTCCATTGAACCAGGGTTGATCCCCTGGCTTGATGGTAATGGTAGAGTGGGGGATATGCTGGGCCATGAGGTTACAGATTGTGTTCAAGTACAATTCTGCTGCTGCTGATGGCCCCCAGCGCCTCATGGATGCCCAGTCTTGAGCTGCTAGATCTATTCAAAATCCATCCCATTTGGCACAGTGGTAGTGCCACACAACACGATGGAGGGTATCCTCAATGTGAAGACAGGACTTTGTCTCCACAAGAACCGTGGTCACTCCTCCTGATCCTGTCTTGGACAACTGCATCTGTAACAGGAAGATTGGCAAGGATGAGGTCAAGTATGTTTTTCCCTCTTGTTGTTTCCCTCATTGCCTGCGGCAGACCCAGTATGTCCTGTAGGACTTGGCCAGCTCAGTCTTCAGTGGTGCTATTGAGCCACTCTTGGTGATGGACACTGAAGTCCCCCACCCAGAGTACGTTCTGCGCTCTTGCCACCCTCAGTGCTTCCTCCAAGTGGTGTTTAACATGGAGGAGTATTGATTCACCAACTGAGGGGGGATTGTACATGGTAATCAGCAGGAGGTTTCCTTGCCCATGTTTGACCCTGTGGCTTGAGACTTCCTGGGGCCTGGAGTTGATGTTGAGGACTCCCTGGGCAACTCCCTCCCGAACTTATACCATTGTGCCACCACCTCTGCTGGGTCTGTCCAGGACATTATCTATAAGGTATGATTCCGTGAGGATGACTATGTCAGGCTGTTGCTTGACTAGTCTGTGAGACACCTCTCCCAATCTTGGCACTAGCACCCAGATGTTAGTAAGGAGAACTTTGCAGGGTTGACAGGGCTGAGTTTGCTGTTGTCGTTTCCGGTTCGGGTGGTCCATCCAGTTTCATTCCTTTTGGGATTTTTAGCGGTTTGATACAACCGAGTGACTTGCTCAGCCATTTCAGAGGGCAGTTAACAGTCAACCACATTGCTGTGGGTCTGCAGTCACATGCAGGCCAAACCAGGTAAGGATGGCAGATTTCCTCCCCTGAAGAGCATTAGTGAACCAGATGGGTTTTTCTGACATTCAATGATGGTTTCAGTGTCCAAATTCCACCATCTGCCATTGTGGGATTCAAATATATTGAGAGATGGAGCATCCACAACCCTCTGGGGTAGAGAATTCCAAAGATTCACAACCCTTTGAGTGAAGTAATTTCTCGTTGTCTCAGTCCTAAATGATCGACCCCTTACCCTGAAACTGTGTCCCCGTGTTTTGGATCCCTGGCCAGTGTCTAACATGACAAGCCCCTTCAGAATCTTTATGTTTCAATGAGATCACCTCTCATCTTTCTAAATAGGCCCAAGTACTCAGTCTCTCATCATTGGGAGAACTCGCACATCCCAGGAACCAATCTAGTGAACGTTCACTGCAACAGCTCTGAGGGAAGTATATCCTTTCTTAAATATGCACACAGTACTCGAGGTTTGGTTTCAACAAAGACCTGTACAATTGTGGCAAGACTTATTCATTCTTAAACTCCAAGCCCCGTACAATAAAGCCAACATGTCACTTGGCTTCCTAATTGCTTCCTGTAACTGTCAGTTAATGTTCTGTAAGAGGAAGGTACTGTGGATGCTGGAGATCTGGAATAAAAACTGAAAATGCAGGAAAACCACAGCAGGTCTGGCAGCATCACTCCGTAATATAACATTGGGATATACCCCACACCCTGACTGTAACACTCTGATATACCCCACACCCCTGACTGTAACACCCTGATATACCCCACACCCTGACTGTAACACTCTGATATACACTACACCCTGACTGTAATATTGTGATATACCCACACCCCTGACTGTAACGCTCTGATATACCCCACACCCTGACTGTAAAATTGTGATATACCCCACACCCTGACTGTAACACACTGATATACCCGACACCCTGACTGTAACATTGTGATGTACCCCACACCCCTGACTGTAACACGCTAATATACCCCACACCACTGCCTGTAACACTCTGCTATAACCCACAACCTAACTGTAACACTTTGATATACCCTACACCCTGACTGTAACAATCTGACATACCCCACACCCTGATTGTAACACTCTGATATACCCCACACGCCTCAGTGTAACACTCTGATACACCCCACACCCCTCACTGTATCACTTGGGTATACCCCACACCCCTCAGTGCATCACTCTGATATACCCCACACGCCTCAGTGTAACACTGTGATATATCCCACACCCCTCACTATAACACTCTCTAATATACCCCACACCCCTCACTGTGTCACTCTGATATACCCCACATGCCTCACTGTAACACTCTGATATACCCCACACCCCTCACTGCATCACTCTGATATACCCCTCACGCCTCAGTGTGACACTGTGATATATCCCACACACCCTCACTCTAACACTCTCTAATATACCCCACACCCCTCACTGTAACACTCTCTCTGATATTCCTCACACCCCTCACTGCATCACTCTGATATACCCCTCACGCCTCAGTGTGACACTGTGATATATCCCACACCCCCACACAGTATCACTCGGATATACCCCTCATGCCTCAGTGTAACACTGTGATATATCCCACACACCCTCACGGTAACACACTCTAATATACCCCACACCCCTCACTGTAACACTCTGATATATCCCACACCCCTCACTGAAACACTCTGATATACCCTACACCCCTCACTGTAACACTCTGATATATCCCACACCCCTCACTGTAACACTCTGATATACCCCACACCTCTCACTGTGACACTCTGATATACCCCATACCCTGACCGTAACACTCTGATATACCCCACGCCCCACACCCTGACTGTGACACTCTGATATACCCCACACCCTGACTGTAACACTCTGATATACCCCACGCCCCACACCCTGACTGTGACACTCTGATACAACCCACACCCTGACTGTAACACTCTGATATACCCCATACCCCTCACTGTAACACTCTGATATATCCCACACCTCTCACTGTAACATTCTGATATATCCCACACCCCTCACTGTGACACTCTAATATACCCCATTCCCTGACCGTAACAATCTGATATATCCCACACCCTGACCGTAACACTCTGATATATCCCACACCCTGACTGTAACACACTGACATACCTCACACCCTGACTGTAACACTCTGATATACCCCACACCCCTGACTGTAACACTCTGATATACCCCACACCCTGACTGTAACACTCTGATATATCCCACACCCTGACTGTAACACACTGATATACCCCACACTCTGACTGTAACATTCTGATATACCCACACCCCTGACTGTAACACTCTGATATATCCCACACCCCTGACTGTAACACTCTGATATATCCCACACCCCTAACTGTAACACTCTGATATGCCCCACACCCTGACTGTAACACTCTGATATATCCAACAGCCTGACTGTAACACACTGATATACCCCACACCCTGACTGTAATATTCTGATATACCTACACCCCTGACTGTAACACTCTGTTATATCCCACATCCTGACTGTAACACCCTGATATATCCCACAGCCTGACTGTAACACACTGATATACCCCACACCCTGACTGTAACATTGTGATATACCCCACACCCTGACTGTAACACCCTGATATACCACACACCCCTGACTGTAACACCCTGATATATCTCACACCCCTGACTGTAACACCCTGATATATCCCACACCCTGACTGTAACACCCTGATATACCCCACATGCCTCAGTGTAACACTCTGATGCACCCCACACCCCTCACTGTATCACTTGGGTATACCCCACACCCCTCAGTGCATCACTCTGATATACCCCACACGCCTCAGTGTAACACTGTGATATATCCCACACCTCTCACTATAACACTCTCTAATATACCCCACACCCCTCACTGTGTCACTCTGATATACCCCACATGCCTCACTGTAACACTCTGATATACCCCACACCCCTCACTGCATCACTCTGATATACCCCTCACGCCTCAGTGTGACACTGTGATATATCCCACACACCCTCACTCTAACACTCTCTAATATACCCCACACCCCTCACTGTAACACTCTCTCTGATATTCCCCACACCCCTCACTGCATCACTCTGATATACCCCTCACGCCTCAGTGTGACACTGTGATATATCCCACACCACCTCACAGTATCACTCGGAGATACCCCACATGCCTCAGTGTAACACTGTGATATATTCCACACACCCTCACGGTAACACACTCTAATATACCCCACACCCCTCACTGTAACACTCTGATATATCCCACACCCCTCACTGAAACACTCTGATATACCCCACACCCCTCACTGTAACACTCTGATATATCCCACACCCCTCACTGTAACACTCTGATATACCCCACACCCCTCACTGTAACACACTGATTTACCCCACACCCTGACTGTAACATTCTGATATACCTACACCCCTGACTGTAACAGTCTGATGTATCCCACATCCTGACTGTAGCACCCTGATATATCCCACACCCCTCACTGTAACACTCTGATAAACCCCACACCCCTCACTGTGACACTCTGATATACCCCATACCGTGACCGTAACACTCTGATATATCCCACACCCTGACTGTAACACACTGATATACCTCACACCCTGACTGTAACACTCTGATATACCCCACACCCCTCACTGTAACACTCTAATATACCCAACACCCCTCACTGTAACACTCTGATATATCCCACACCCCTCACTGTAACACTCTGATATACCCCACACCCTTCACTGTGACACTCTGATATACCCCATACCCTGACCGTAACACTCTCATATATCCCACACCCTGACTGTAACACTCTGATATACCTCACAGCCAGACTGTAGCACTCTGATATACCCCACACCCTGACTGTAACACTCTGATATACCCCACACCCTGACTGTAACACTCTGATATACCCCACGCCCCACACCCTGACTGTGACACTCTGATATACCCCACACCCTGACTGTAATATTCTGATATACCCACACCCCTGACTGTAACACTCTGATATACCCCACAGCCCTGACTGTAACACTCAGATATATCCCACACCCTGACTGTAACACTCTGATACGTCCCACATCCTGACTGTAACACTCTGATATACCCCACACCCTGACTGTAACATTGTGATATACCCCACACCCTGACTGTAACACTCTGATATATCCCACATCCTGACTGTAACACTCTGATATACCCCACACCCTGACTGTAACATTGTGATATACCCCACACCCTGATTGTAACACTCTGATATACCCCACACCCTGACTGTAACATTGTGATATATCCCACATCCTGACTGTAACACTCTGATATACCCCACACCCTGACTGTAACATTGTGATATACCCCACACCCTGACTGTAACACTCTGATATACCCCACACCCCTGACTGTAACACCCTGATATACCCCACACCCTGACTGTAACACTCTGATATACACTACACCCTGACTGTAACATTGTGATATATACACACCCCTGACTGTAACACTCTGATATACCCCACACCCTGACTGTAACACTCTGATATACCCGACACCCTGACTGTAACATTGTGATGTACCCCACACCCCTGACTGTAACACGCTGATATACCCCACACCCCCTCCTGTAACACTCTGCTATAACCCACAACCTTACTGTAACATTTTGATATACCCTACACCCTGACTTTAACACTCTGATATACCCCACATGCCTCAGTGTAACACTCTGATAAACCCACACGCCTCAGTGTGACACTGTGATATATCCCACACACCCTCACTGTAACACTCTCTAATATACCCCACACCCCTCACTGTGTCACTCTGATATACCCCACATCCCCACATGCCTCACTGTAACACTCTGATATACCCCACACCCCTCACTGCATCACTCTGATATACCCCTCACGCCTCAGTTTGACACTGTGATATATCCCACACACCCTCACTCTAACACTCTCTAATATACCCCACACCCCTCACTGTAACACTCTCTCTGATATTCCCCACACCCCTCACTGTATCACTCTGCCATACCCACACTCCTCAATATAATACTGTGATATATCCCACACACCCTCACTGTAATACTCTCTAATATACCCCACACACCTCACTGTATCACTCTGGTATACCCCACACTCCTCAGCGTAACACTCTCTCTGATACCCCCCACACCCATCCTAGTAACTCACTGTTATACCCCGCACCCCTCATTGTAACACCCTGATACCCCTCTCTTCAGAACTCTTATACCAAATTATTTCGATATAAGCCTCTGACACACTCACAGCCAATGAATGTCTGTTAAAGCGCACACTTCTCTCGGTGACAGGCTGCACACCCTAAAGCGCAGTGATAACCCATGTTACACTCACCGATCCCATTCTCTGACACATTGGACCCACGCACCAGCATCCCAGGTTGCCTCGCTCTGACTCTGATTTGGGGTCTCGGCCTTTTTCTCCAGGACCTTGTCGTTCCGGTGTTATACCCCTGACCGGAACCCCCCCCTCCGACATACCCCCCCTGCCTAGCCTTACCCGCGATTCCACCTTTCGGGTGGCAGAGTTCACTCGGAGGTCAGGCTTGGCACTTTGTTCTGCGGTTAAGGAACAGGCAACGACAGTCTGATTGCACCACATATGTTAATCAATACTCCTAATGTAATGCTGAATTAGTACTTTAGATGTCACAGGAGACTTTGCACAGCTGACTCACAGCAGATGCAGGCTGCCTTGGGTGTCAGGGACTCATAGGCCCGGGTTTCAAATGAGGGCTAATTATGGAGAGTGGGGGTGGGAGGGGGGTGGGGGGGAGACACGAAGAGGGGGGACACATGTGGAATCCTCGCTCACCAGCTCAGGAGCCTGATGAGGTCTCGGTGATCACATCTGCCAGGTGCTATCCCAGCCCACGGTGACAAATCTCAGGCTGGAGAGAAATGACTAAACTGTGAGCTGCTGGCTGGGGACTAGAGCACACCAGCCGCAGCTTTGTCAGAGCACATCAGCCAAGGAAAATTGCCTCCAGTCCCAGGCACACCTGCAACATGAGGGTAGCTCTGGGCAACATTAACTAATGCTGGGGGAGGGGGTGGGGGGGGGGCTGCGGGGGACAGGGGAGGAGAGGGCACGGGGGAGGCGGTGGTGGGGGGGGGGGGGAAGGGGGTGGGTTGGGGGGGGGGTCCTGTAGGGGGAGGGGGTGGACGGAGGTCTGATAAATATATAAGCCAGCCACCATGAACTGGAACGTGAAGCCGCATTAAATTAGCAGAGGAGCAGTGCATTAAAGAAGCAAGACTGACAGGCTGAGGCTACCTTGCTCCTGTTTCTAATCTATCCTCTCTGCCTCCTAGCCCTAACTTCAGATTTTAACCATCCTTTTCATTTCTTTTTGTCCTGTAACCGGTTACATCCCCTTGCCTTACATCCACAACTTGCCTTAAGGTCCCTTCCCCTCTGTCCAGCTGCGCTGGACTTGCTTAAAAAGCATCTGTGATGGGAGGTCACCAACCTAAAACGTTAACTCTCTCTCTCTCTCTCTCTCTCCACAGATGTTGCCAGCATTTGTGTTTCCAGCATTTTTTGTTTTTAGTTCGGATTTCCAGCATCCAGAATATTCTCCATTTCGGCTTTCCTCTTTGACAATTACTTTTTTTTTCTCTACAGTGCTCAGCTCAGGCCAGGTTTCTGTCATCACTGTCCCGTGTTCTTGCCAGTCAAAGATGGCGTTTCACCTAAATTAGGACCTGCCAAGGAAAGTTGCCCATATCATTCCAGTTTAGTCCGTTCCGGTTTAACAGCGAGTTTTCACCTGCCAGAGGTTCAACGTTCTCACACTTTGCAACAATTGTATTTTTTAATGTTTCTCTGACAGTTCAGTGCACCCTCAGTACTGACCCTCTGATAGTGCAGCACTCCCTCAGTACTGACTCTCTGACAGTGCAGCACTCCCTCAGTACTGACTCTCCGATAGTGCAGCACTCCCTCAATACTGACTCTCTGACAGTGCAGCACTTCCTCAGTACTGACTCTCTGACAGTGCAGCACTCCCTCAGTACTGACCCTCTGACAGTGCAGCGCTCCCTCAGTACTGACCCTCTGACAGTGCAGCACTCCCTCAGTGCTGACCTTCCAACAGTGCAGTGCTCCCTCAGTACTGACTCTCCGACAGTGCAGCACACCCTCAACACTGACCCTCCAACAGTGCAGTGCCCCCTCAGTACTGACTCTCCGACAGTGCAGCACTCCCTCAATACTGACTCTCTGACAGTGCAGCACTACCTCAGTACTGACTCTCTGACAGTGCAGCACTACCTCAGTACTGACTCTCTGACAGTGCAGCACTCCCTCAGTATTGACCATCAGAGCTCTCTACATATTGCCCTTGCAACAGCACAGTGCTGTACTGTATTGGGAGAGCAAAGCCATATGACGTAATCAAGCCTCTCGAGTGTGAGTGTGCGTCTGAGTGTGAGTTGTCTGTGTGTTTAAATATGGTGCCCGGTGTGATGAAGTGGAAAGGTGATGGCGTGGCAGGCAAATGAGAGCCTACCTGTCATCAAAATGGCGTGTTTCCCACAAATGCATAAGTAATGAGGTGGGATTGAGATGATATATAGCGTGAAAGCCACCATTGCAACTGACAAGTAAAACATCCTTTATCCCGCCTGCCTCCACACTTAGTTTTGGCATGAGTGGCTGTGTGATGTGTGTGTGTGTATATGTGTGTGTGTGTGTGTGTGCGTGTGTGTGAGTGCCTGTGTGATGTGTGTGTGAGTGCCTGTGTGATGTGTGTTGTGTGTTTGAGTGCCTGTGTGATGTGTGTGTGTGAGTGCCTGTGTGATGTGTGTATGTGAGTGCCTGTATGATGTGTGTATGTGTGAGTGCCTGTGTGATGTGTGTGTGTGTGTGTGTGTGTGTGCCTGTGTGATGTGTGTGTGTGAGTGCCTGTGTGATAATTGTGTGTGTGTGTGAGTGCCTGTGTAATGTGTGTGTGTGAGTGCCTGTGTGATGTGTGCTGTGTGTGTGCCTGTGTGATGTGTGTGTGTGTGAGTGAATGTACGTATGTTTGTGTATGAGTGTGTGTATTTGTGTGTTAGCATGTGAATGTTGTTATGACCAAGATTGGAAAAGTGCATTGTCTCTCTCTAGTTCCACAACTCCATGGGTCACAACATATATTTAAATGATTTCTCCAGCTGGCTATACAGACGAATATGTGCTTTTTCTATTCATCTCAGAATGACTACTCAATGCCCAGTTTCTTCAATAAACAACAAAAGTATTAGTTTATTACAAAACCAGACTGGTCAAGTAGCTTATTAACATACAGTGTGAAATGTGAAAGTATAATAATTACTCTTTCTAAATCCCTACAAAACACACACAAACACACATATGTCAAAAAAAAATACAATCAAATTGAGGAATTTTGCCAAAAGATTAAAGGTCAATGGTTCAAGGGAAAAGGAAAGATGACAGTCCTGGAAATGGTTTCCAGGCTGGTCTCTTGGAACTGGTTTGTGAAACAATTGCTGACTCTGGCACTATCTTTCAGGTGGACTTCACGGGAAACTTGCAATCAGCCGATTTCAGAACGTAGAGCAACTTGGAGCAACTTCCATTTCCTCTGGGGCTGCATCTGGAGCTTCAGGAGCTGTTGTCTTCTTTACCAGAGCAGTTGCTCCTTCTTGCTTTCTCCCCAAAAGCGAAACCAGCCGACTAGCTTTTAAAAAACAGTTTTCCAGGCACGGTTACTTTTTCAAAGCCATAAATCACGATGTGACCATTTTGTAAAAGGTCCACTGGGGTCAAGAGGTTTCCAGCTTCTTTAAAACTGCTCAATTACCTTTTCTGGTAAAATGCTGTCTTTTCCAGGAACAGCAGCAACCAGAGTCCCTGCATTAACCCTTTAAGGGGCAGTGGGCGGAATCATCCCAGATTTGCACTCAGTGCGGTAGTGGGTGGGAAAAAGGACATTTTACCCGCTGGTCACAATGGCAGCTTTTTACGCCATCTCGTCCCAATCCCCCTCATTAATTATGCATTCCTGGGAGACGTCATTTTGGTGGCAGGTGGGCTCTCATTTGCCCGCCACACCATCACCTCGCCACTTCATCATACCAGACGCATATTTAAAGCACAGCCGTGCACACATCTCTCATATCTCAGATCTTGCAGCTCATGTCTGCTGCAAAGAAGACATGGCCCCTACAGGCATAAAGATTCCTTTTCAGAGGTTTCTCTGGGCAAATGAGTGTGTGTTGGTGTGTGTGTGTGTTAGTGTGTTAGTATGTGTGTTAGTGTGTTAGTATGTGTGTTAGTGTGTTAGTATGTGTGTTAGTGTGTTAGTATGTGTGTTAGTGTGTGCGTGCGTTAGTGTGTGCGTGCGTTAGTGTGTGCGTGCGTTAGTGTGTGCGTGCGTTAGTGTGTGCGTGCGTTAGTGTGTGTGTGCGTTAGTGTGTGTGTGCGTTAGTGTGTGTGTGTGTGTGTTAGTGTGTGTGTGTGTGTGTTAGTGTGTGTGTGTGTGTGTGTTAGTGTGTGTGTGTGCATTTGTGTGCGTGTTAGTGTGTGTGTTAGTGTGTGTGTGTGCATTTGTGTGTGTGTTAGTGTGTGTGCGTGTGTTAGTATGTGTATTTGTTTGTGTGTGTGTGTTAGTGTGTGTGTGTGTTTGTGTGTGTGTGTGTGTGTGTGTGTGTGTGTGTGTGTGTATGTGTATGTGTGTTAGTGTGTGTATTAGTGTGTGTCTGTGCATTAGTGTGTGTGTGTGCGTGTGTTCCTGTGTTAGTGTGTGTGCTTTAGTGTGTGTATGTGTGTTAGTGTGTGTGTGTTAGTGTGTGTGTGTTAGTGTGTGTGTGTGTTAGTGTGTGTCTGTGTGTCAGAGTGTGTGTGTATGTGTGTTAATGTGTGTGTATGCGTTAGTGTGTGTGTATGCGTTAGTGTGTGTGTGTGTGCGTGTTAGTGTGTGTGCGTGTTAGTGTGTGTGCGTGTTAGTGTGTGTGCATGTTAGTGTGTGTGCGTATCAGTGTGTGTGCGTGTCAGTGTGTGTGCGCGTCAGTGTGTGTGCGCGTTAGTGTGTGTGCGCGTTAGTGTGTGTGCGTTAGTGTGTGTGCGTTAGTGTGTGTGCGTTAGTGTGTGTTTGCGTTAGTGTGTGTGTGTTAGTGTGTGTGTGTTAGTGTGTGTGTGTTAGTGTGTGTGTGCGTTAGTGTGTGTGTGCGTGTGTGTGTATTAGTGTGTGTTAGTGTGTGTATATGTGTTAGTGTGTGTCTGTGCGTTAGTGTGTGTGTGTTAGTGTGTGTCTGTGCATTAGTGTGTGTGTGTTAGTGTGTGTGCGTGTGTTCCTGTGTTAGTGTGTGTGCTTTAGTGTGTGTATGTGTGTTAGCGTGTGTGTGTGTTAGCGTGTGTGTGTATGCATTAGTGTGTGTGTGTATTAGTGTGTGTGTGTATTAGTGTGTGTGTGTGTGTGTTAGTGTGTGTGTATGCGTTAGTGTGTGCGCGTGTTAGTGTGCGCGCGTGTTAGTGTGCGCGCGTGTTAGTGTGCGTGCGTGTTGGTGTGCGCGCGTGTTGGTGTGCGCGTGTTAGTGTGTGACTATGTAGGCATGTTTGTGTTAGTGTGAGAGCACTTGTGAGTGAGACCCTGTGAGTGTGCGTACATGTGAATGTATGCATGTGAGAAGGAGTCTTAGTGCATATACGAGTGTGTGTGTGGGTGTGACCGGGATATAAAGTGGGTGATGAGGCTCTTGTCTACTGGTTGGAGAACAAGTAGGACCCATGCATCGCTTCCTTGTGGGAGGCCCAGCAAAATTATGTGCACATTAGGCACTTAAGTGGCCAGAGTCAGACTTTCCCCACAATTTAGGGCCCCAGGGGCAATAATTCTGCCCCCATCAGAGGTTGGCAGCTCTCCATTGCCTGCAGCATCACTGGGAATGGTGACTGTTGTTGGTAATGCTGTGAAGACTTCATGTGGGATCATCGCTGAGACCTGGACACTGGCGAGTGGGGCAGAATGGGAGTTGCGGAGATAGGATCACTGAGAGGCGACCACAGTGGGTCAGAGGCAAGGAGGGGGCTGGCTTTCAGTGGCCCTTCTGGCTGCCCAATACCAGGTTCATCAGCCAGGCACTGAGTGCCTGTGAACAAAGGAGCCTATACTTTCTAAGTGTGTGAGTATGTGTACATGATAGTGAGTGAATGTATGTGGGTTTGTGTGCATGACTGTGTGTGTGTGTGACTGGGTGCAAGTGTGTGAATGTGTATGTGAGCATGACAGTGTGTGTGTGTGTGTGTGTGTGTGTGTATCTGTGTGTGTGTGTGTGTGTGTGTGTGTATTTTTGTGAGAGAGTGTGTATGAAAATGTATATATGTGAGAAAATTTTGAGTGAGTGTGAGATTGTGTGTGAGAGAGAGAGTGAGGGTGTGAGAGTATGGGCTGGATTATTGCCACGGGGTCAAGAAGCATGACCCGGGAAATCTCAACATTTCACGGGTTGTTATTATAGCTGAGCTCATTATGAATGCTTGGCTGAGTTTCAAAAGCTCAAAAACACTTAGCTGGAGAGCTGAGTTCATATTTTGATTGACAGTTGTAAGAGGTTGTTAAAGGATTAGCTGTCTTTGAATTTCACTCCATAGGGATCGGGGATGTGATTGAATTGGCATGCCATCTCTGGAGGCAGTTCGGATCCGGTCACGGAAGCAGGTTAGAAGACCTACCTTAGCTCTCTGAGGCTTCAGCCCAGTTTTATAAAAGGCTGTTAGACCCTCTAGCCCATGCCCATTAATGCCGCCATACAGTTCCATGCCACCTCATATACCCATGCCACCTCATACCTGCAATGCCACCTTCATAGCCACTCAACCAGGATCTATTATGGGCAGATTTCAAGACCCATGTGGAGATGAAAAGATTAAACTCACAATCTAAGAGAGCTCTCACCCATTAACGCGCAACACTGAAAAAAACTCTCATTCATGAAACCCATTCAAGGATTTGAAATCTCAAGTGATCAATTTATTGTAAAAACAAACACACTTATATTCAGTGATCATGACAAAGACACCTAATCCTTTAACAGCTTCTTAAAACTGTCAATCAAAATGCGAACCCAGCTCATCTGTTGAGATACATGGTTTTTGAGCATTTTTGAGCCAGGTTTTCATAATAAAAACTTAACTATAGTAACACCCCTGAGAAACATAGACAATGGAGTCATTTCAAACTGCTGGAACAGGTGGTAATGGTTTTTTCTAAGCTATACCAAATGGCCTGTCAATCAATGCACTCCGGCAGCACAGAATTGATTTTTACTCCAATTAACATCTGCATGTTTAAAGAGCTGGGGAAATATGTAACTCCAATTATGACATTTAAACAGCTTAACTGCCCTTTAAGAGCATTCATGTCTCCTCTATCAGCTCGTGACCTCCTCCAGAGGCCCTCAGCATCACTAGATGCCAGTCTTCAGCCAACTTGATTCACCCCATGTGATATCAAGAAACTGTTGAAGGCACTGGTGACTGCAAAGGCTATGGGCCTTGACAATATTCCAGCAATAGTACTGAAGACTTGTGATGCAGGACTTACTGCGCCCCTAGACAAACTGTTCCAGTACAGCTACAACACTGGCATCTACCCGGCTATGTGGAAAATTGCCCAGGTATGTCCTGTACATAAAAAGCAGGACAAATCCAACCTGGCCAATTACCACCCCATCAGTCTACTCTCCATCATCAGTAAAGTGATGTAAGGGGTTATCGACAGTGCTATCAAGCGGCACTTGCTTAGCAATAACCTACTCACTGACACCCAGTTTGGGTTCCGCCAAGGCCACTCAGCTCCTGACCTCATTACAGCCTTGGTTCAAACATGGACAAAAGAGCTGAATCCTGAGGTGAGGTGAGAGTGACTGTTCTTGACATGAAGACCGCATTTGACCGAGTGTGGCATCAAGGAACCCTTGTAAAACTGGAATGAATGGGAATCAGGGGAAAACTCTCCACTAGTTGGAGTCATACCTAGCACAAAGGAAGATGGTTGTGGTTGTTGGAGGTCAGTCACCTCAGTTCCTTATCACTGCAGGAGTTCCTCAGGGTAGTGTCCTCGGCCCAACCATCTTCGGCTGCTTCATCAATGACCTTCCATCCATCAAAAGGTCAGAAGCTCACTGGTGATTACATAATGTTCAGCACCATTTGTGACTCCTCAGATACTGAAGCAGTCCATGTCCAAATGCAGCAAGACCCGGACAATATCCAGGCTTGGGCTGACAAGTGGCAAGTAATATTCATGCCACACAAGTGCCAGGCAGTGACCATCTCCAACAAGAGAGGACCTAACCATCGCCACTTGACATTCAATGGCATTACCATTGCTGAATCCCCCAATATCAACATCCTGGGGGTTACCATTGAAACTGAAGTGGACTAGCCATATAAGTACTGTGGCAACAAGAGCAGGCCAGAGGCTAGGAGTTTCATGGAGAGTGACTCACCGCCTGACTCCTCAAAGCCTGTCCACTATCTACAAGGTATAAGTTAGGAGTAGGATGGACTACTCCCCACTTGCCTGGGTGAATGCAGCTCCAACAACACTCGAGGAGCTGGACACCATCCAGGACAAAGCAGCCCACTTGATTGGCACTCCATCCACAAACATTCACTCCCTCCACCACCGCTGCACAGTAGCAGCAGTGTGTACCATCTACAAGATGCACTGCAGAAACTCACCAAGGCTACTTAGGTAGCACCTTCCAAACCCACGACCGCTACCATCTAGAAGGACAAGGGCAGCAGACAGATGGGAACACCACAATCTGTAAGTTTCCCTCCAAGCCACTAACCATCCTGACTTGGAAATATATCGTCATTCCTTCACTGTCACTGGGTCAAGATCCTAGAACTCCCTCCCTAACAGCACTATGGGTGTACCTACACCACATGGACTGCAGCAGTTCAAGAAGGCAGCTCACCACCACCTTCTCAAGGGCAACTAGGGATGGGCAATAAATGTGTGTGTGTGAGTGTGTGTGATTGCATGATATTTGTGAGTCTGTAGTTGTGGTTGTATGAGTGTGAGTGAGTGCATGAATGTGACAGTGAGTCTGAGTGTGTGAATATTAATGTACGTGTGTGTGACTTTGAGTGTGATTATGAATTTGAGTGAGTGTGTGTGTATGCTATGTGTGTGCATGTGTGTGAATTTGAGTGAATGTGAGTGAATTTGAGTGAATGTGAGTGTGTGAATTTGGGTGAGAGTAAGTGTGTGAATTTGAGTCTGAGTGTGTGTGAACACTTATGAGTGTGAGTGTGAGTATGAATTTGAGTGAATTTGTATGAATTTGAGTGTGTGTGAATGTCTGTGTGAATTTTTGAGTGTGAGTGGGTGAAATTGAGTGAGTGTGTGTGTGTGAATTTGAGTGTGTGTGAATGTCTGTGTGAATTTTTGAGTGTGAGTGGGTGAAATTGAGTGAGTGTGTGTGTGTGAATTTGAATGTGAAGTGTGTGTGAATTTGAATGAGTGTGAGTGTGCATGTGAGTGACAAGTGTGTGAATTTGGGTGATTGGGAATTTGAGCGAATGTGAGTGTCTATATGAGTGACAGTGCGTGAATTTGAGTGAGTAACCATAAGACCATGAGACATAGGAGCAGAAGTAGGCCATTCAGCCCATCGAGTCTGCTCCGCCATACAATGAGATCATGGCTGATCTGATAATCCTCAACTCCACTTACCTGCCTTTTCCCCATAAACCTTGATTCCCTTACTGATTAAAAATCTGTCTATCTCCACCTTGAATATACTTAACAACCCAGCCTCTACAGCTCTCTGTGGTGAAGAATTCCACAGATTCACTACCCTCTGAGAGAAGAAATTACTCCTCATCTCTGTTTTAAATGGGCACCTCCTTAACTCTGAGATTCTGCCCTCTGGTCTGAGACTCTCCCACAAGGGAAAACAACCTCTCAGCATCTACCCTGTCAAGCCTCCTAAGAATCTTATATGTTTCAATAAGGTCACCTCTCATTCTTCTAAACTCCAGTGAGTACAGGCCCAGACTACTCAACCTCTCCTCATAAGAAAATCCCTCCATATCTGGGATCAATCTAGTAAACCTTCTCTGGACTGCCTCCAATGCCAGTATATCTTCCCTTAGATAAGGGGACCAAAACTGCTCACAGTATTCTAGGTGTGGTATACTAGTGCCTTGAATAGTTTTGGCTATACTTTCCTATTTTTATACTCCATTCCCTTTGAAATAAATGCCAACATTCCATTTGCCTTCCCTATTACCTGTTGAACCTGTATGTTAGCTTTTTGTGATTCATGCACGAGGACCCCCAAATCCCTCTGTGCTGCAGCTTTCTGCAGTCTTTCTCCATTTAAATAATATTCAGCTCCTCTATTCTTCCTGCCAAAGTGCATAACCTCACATTTTCCCACATTATATTCCATCTGCCACTTTTTTGCCCACTCACTTAACCTGTCTATATCCCTCTGTAGACTCCTTGTGTCATCCTCACCACTTGCCTTCCCACCTAGTTTTGTGTTATCTGTAAACTTGGCGATAGTACATTCACTTCCCTCATCTAAGTTATTAATTTGTAAATAACTGAGGCCCCAGAACTGATCTCTGTGGCACTCCACTAGTTACAGGTTGCCATCCTGAAAATGCCCCCACTATCCCAACTCTCTTCTATTAGTTAGCTAATCCTCTATCCATGCTAATATATTACCCCCAACAACATGGGCTCTTATCTTATTAAGTAGCCTTACATGCAATACCTTATCGAACACCTTTTGGAATTTCAAATATATTACATCTACTGGTTCTCCTTTATCTATTCTGCTTGTTACCTCCTCAAAGAATTAAGAAATTTGTCAGGCATGATCTCCCCTTCATGAAGCCATGCTGACTCTGTTTGATTAGATTAGTAATTCTAAACGGTCTGCTATGACATCCTTTATAATAGATTCAACATTTTCCCAATGACAGATGTTAAGCTAACTGACCTATAGTTACTGTTTTTTGTCTCCTTCCCTTTTTGAATAAGGGTCTTAGATTAGCAGTTTCCAATCCTCTGGGACTTTTCTAGACTCTGAGTGTTCTGGGAAGATTACTACCAGTGCATCCACTATCTCTGTAGCTACTTCCTTTAATATCCTAGGATGCAACCCATCAGGCCCAAGGGACTAATCAGCCTTTAGCCCCATTAGTTTCCCAAGTACTTTTTCCTCTAGTGATAGTTATTGTATTTATTTCCTCCCCCACTTTTGCCCCTTGAATATTTAGTATTTTTGGAATGCTGTTAGTATCTTCTACCATGAAGACTGAAGCAAAGTATTTATTCAACTCCTCTGCCATTTCCAGGTTCCCCATTATTATTTCCCAGCCTCATTCTCTCGGGGCCTATGTTCACTTTTGGTCTCTCTCTTCATTTTTATATAGTTAAAGAAGCTCTTACTGTCTGTTTTTATATTACTTGCTAGTTTACCTTAAAGTTTATTTTCTCCCTCTTTATTTTTTTTGGTTATCTTTTGTTGGTTTTTAAAATTTTTCCAATCCTCTGGTTTACCACTAATCTTTGCCACATTTTATGTCTTTTCTTTTAATTTGATACTATCCTTAACTTTTTTGGTTAACCATGGTTGGTTTATCCGCTTCCTTAAATACTTCTTCCTCACTGGGATATATCTTTGTTGTGAGTTATGAACTATTTTCTTAAATGTCTGCCATTGTTCATCAATTGTCTCTTCGACTAAAATCCTATCCCAGTTCACTCCAGCTAACTCGGCCCTCATTCCTTTGTAATTACCCTTATTTAAGTTTAGCACAGTTGTTTCCAACCCAAGTTTCTCACTCTCAAACTGAATGCTAAATTCTACCATATTATGATTACTGTTCCATAGGGTATCTTTTACTCTGAGATCATTTATTAAACCTGCCTCATTACATATTACCAGATCCAGAATAGCCTGATTCCTAGTTGGATACTACATGTGAGTGTGTGTGAGTTTCAGTGTGTGATTTTGAGTGAATGAGAGTCTGTGTGAATTTGAGTGAGTGTGAGTGTGAGTCTGTGTGAATTTGAGTGAATGTGTGTATGAGTGTGTGAATTTGAGTGAGTGAGTGTGTGTGAATTTGAGTGAGTGTGAGTGAGTGAACTTGAGTGAGTGTGAGTGTGTGAGAATTTGAGTGAGTGAGTGTGTGAATTTGAGTGAGTATGAATGCGTGAATTTGAGTGAGTGTGAATGCGTGAATTTGAGTATGTGAATGTGTGAATTTGAGTGAGTGTGTATGTGTGAATTTGAGTGAGTGTGTGTGAATTTGAGTGAGTGTGAGTGTGAATTTTGAGTGATTGTGTAAGTATGTGAATTTGAACGAGTGGCCACGATTTTACCCATTCATTTGAGGTTCCGACATCGGGAGTAAGAGCAGGTTGGAAACACACATGGGCGGGCTGCTGCTCGTTCCCTTTGGATTTTCTGAGGAGCAACCAATTCTTCTTCTTATGCAGTCTCTTGGGATCGAGGATGACTTGCTTCCGCTCCGGTTCGCTGGGTTCTGAAATAGCTGCTAAGTCCAATGCACAATCTGCAGGCTTTGCCACAAGTGGGTCCTTGAAGAGTTGGATAGGTGGGTTGTTTGGAGGTTTATGCGCTGTCTCCGGTACCTCGATTTTACCTCTGCACATTCCTGACAAAGTCTCTCAATGTGCTTGGTGCCTTCCCAAATGAACCTTCCCCATTTTGTTATGACCACAGCCGGTGTTAATTGCTGCACAAACCAAATCCCAGAGGGAAACGAAGCTTATGAACTGCAACCATTTCTTTAGTATTCTGATAACGAGAAGAAGATGTAGCAATCTCAGCAGTAAGTGGTCCAGTAACACTTCTTGGTTTTTAAAACCTAAAAGTATAAGTTTTATTAATAAGGAAGAAAAAAATGTAAGCACACAAGATTACAGTTACACAATTACAGTTAGTCATACAAAACATTCCCCCAAGACTCTCTACTTGGTCAAACCCACAACTAAACATTTTTCAGGCAACACTCCCTTATAGATGTTTAAATATGAAATCCAGTAATATTACACAAGGCAAACTGCTGTAGCTTCAATCAAGGTGTACCACATGACCTTTACCCTCTTCCACTCTGCGGTGCATTTCACTTCAGCATAAAACTGCTTGCCACAGCACAAGACTTTTCTGGCTTGACTGGGTGGGTGATTCAAATTGCATCCTCTCCCTGTCCAGAGCTCCAGCTATCTCAACACCTATCTCCAGCTTAGCAGCTATCCAGCTCAATAGCAAAAAACCAGCTATCTAATTTAACTCTAATATACTTTTTTTCCCTTTCGTCTCAGTCCCATTGTTCTCACACCCCCTTGAAACTCAAATCTTGTCAAATATAAGATCTCTCATGTTTCTATCTTGTCTTTGCTTTTGGGTCAATAAAAGAATAATATCCCCACTACTTAAGAACTCCTGCAAGATGCAAACATTTTCCTTTCTACCTCTGACTCCCCTTTGGAATTCAAACAACCTCTCAACTTATCTAAAAATGCAAATGTTAGATCTAACCTATTTACTTGTACCTCAAACTTAACACCTTTATCCTTTTCACGTTTCCAAACCACCAGGCAACCTGACTCCTATCAACTCTGCCCAGCTCAATTAAATCACGTGCATGTGCGCGCACACACACACACACGCACACACACACACACACACGCGCAGACAGGCACAGCCATCCAGCCTTCTTTACAGAATAACACCATATTCCCCAAAATATTTTTTTTAAAAACACCCATTTTCACACAAGCCAAGGTCTCCCATGAGTCAGTGGGAATGTTTGATCTCTTCAGGGATGATTTGAGGACATCCCTAAAGTGTCCCAAAACTAAGGTCCTCACTCAACAGCAGATCACCTACGACGATTAAGTCAATGACTAAATCATGGAAAATGTGGATCATTTTCATATCTTGGGAGCCTCCTCTCGACAAAGGCAAACATAGACGACAAAATTCACCATCACCTCCAAAGTGCAGCTCAGCCTTCAGCCAAGTGAGGAAAAGAGTATTCGAGGACCATGATCTCAAACCCAAGACTAAGGTCGTGGTGTACTGGGCAGCAGTGATCTCCGCGCTCCCATATGCTTCGGAGACTTGGACAACCTACAGCAGAAGCCTCAAAGTACTGGAGAAGGACCACTAGTGGGGTCTTCGCAAGATCCTCCAAACCCAGTGACAAGAAGGGCAGAACAACAGCAGCATCCTCTCCCAAGCCAACTTGACCAGCATCGTGGTGCTCATCACTCAAAGCCAGATCCGCTGGGCAGAACACATAGTTCATATGCCCAACACCAGACTCCCGAAGCAATTGGAACTGGGTCTCAGTGGGACAGTCCCAGGAGGACAGCAGCCAGTTAATGGGTCGCCAGCGGGAAAGTCATCCAATTAACGGTGGCAGGAGGGTCCTAGTGTCAGCAGCTCACACACGGCTGTATTTTACTAGGCACTGTGGGGCATTGAGGCAACCCAGAATGCAGTAGGAGGAGGTGGACAGCAGCGCTAAGATGATGACAAGAAAAGGAAGAGCCATCTCACACTTCAGCATTGCCTCCCCTGAGGCTCTTGTCCATGAAAGGAGGCAGGTCCTTTCCTCACCAGAAGGAAGGAGGAGACCACCAGTCATAACCAAGAACATAGGAACATAGGAGCAGGAGTTGGCCATTTGGCCTCTCAAGCCTGTTCCGCCATTTAACTAGATCATGGCTGATCTTCCACCTCGATGGCATCTTCCCACACTAACCCCATAATCCCTTGATGTCATTGGTGTCGAGAAATCTATCAACCTCTGCCCACTCCACAGCCCCCTGGTGTAGAGAATTCCAAAGATTCATCACCCTCTGACTAAAGAAATTCCTCCTTATCTGGGTCCTAGATGGCCTACCCTAACCCTCAAAGGGCAGAGGAGGGGCAGGTGTCAGGCAGTGGGGGCTCTTCTCAGGGGACACTTCCTCAGCCTCTTCCACTGTTGACTCACTCAGCCCCAGCACAGATACAGGTGGTCCCAGAGGTGCCTGTCGGGTTCACACACCCAGAGGACAAAGGCCATGGAGCAAGACAAGCAGCTGCCTGTCTCCACATCAACTCAAGGTGCAGGGGACGTACTTGTACAAGTTTCCATAAGCTTGTGCCTAGATGCATGGCCTAGCACCGGTGTAATATTCCACACATATACCTGAATTTAGATTAGTTAAAGAGAATATTGTTGAACTCCAAACTGAAATGATTTGTACACTTATTTCTATACGAAGTTATGTATATGTTTAAAGCATTAGCGATACATTCAGTAATGGTGACGTACTCTCGAGTACTTGTTTTCATAATGGGCTTGCATCCTATAGTCACTGGGACACATCGATGAGGGTCTCCTAGATCTCAAGGGTCAATGAGCTAGGTCTTGGGAGAGAATGTGTTGGCTCATCAATTCCCTTCCACTGGTGCTCAAGTAAAATGCCTGCTGATGAGGTTTTGTGCATCCCCTGCCACATGTGTCCTGTTGCCTGGGCCACTCAGTGATACCTTCATTGAACGGCACCTCTTGAGTTGCCTCATGATCATCCTCCTCCTCCTCTGAGGATATCACTCGCTCAGTGCCTTCTCTAACTCAAGCGCTCCTCCCCTCTGGAGCGCCAGGTTGTGTAATCCGCAACAGAGGACAATGATGCAAGATACCTTTGAGGGCTGTATTACAGTCCTCGCCCAAATCTATCAAGGCATCGAAACCTCATCTTCAAATGGTCTGCTCAATGGGGGCCCTCAATATGACTGTGGTTAAGTTTGTCTTCTGTCTGTGCGTTGGAGTTGTATACAGGGGACAGAAGCCACGACTGCAATGAATAACCCTTGTCCCCCAGATCTAGCCGCAAAGGCGCTCGGGAGGCCTCAATGCTTAAGAACGTAGGACTCATGGCAGCTTTCACACAAGCAGACACACACACACACGCCAGGCAAACACACACGCCAGGCAAATACACACGCCAGGCAAACACACACACACGTACACACACACACACGCACGCACAAGCACACATGCCAGGCAAACACGCACACACGCACACACACGCGCATACACGCACATACATGCAAACACACACACACGCCAGGCAAACACACACACACATACACACACACACATACACACACACGCAAACACAGACACGCAAACACAGACACACACGCAAACACAGACACACACGCAAACACAGACACACACGCAAACACAGACACACACGCAAACACAAGCTGAATATTGAGCAGGTGAAAGACCTTCCTGTTCATAAAGGCACCTGGCTGCTGTAAAAGAGCCTTTAAGGCCACGTGGGTACAATCAATGACCCCCTGTAAATGGGGAAACCCAGCCATGGCCACAAAGCCAACTCCCCTCTCGGCCTGACTGCCCTGAACTGTGGTGAACATAGAAACTAGGAGCAGGAGTAGGCCATTCGGCCCTTCGAGCCTGCTCTGCCATTCAATACGATCATGGCTGATCCTCTATCTCAACACCATATTCCCGCTTTCTCTCCATATCCCTTGATACCCCTAATATCCAAAGGTTTATCAATTTCTTTCTTGAATATACTCAGTGACCCAGCCTCCACAGGTTCTGTGGTAGAGAACTCCACAGGTTGTCCGCCCTCTGAGTGAAGAAATTTTTCCTCATCTCAGTCCTAAATGGCCTGCCCCATATCCTGGGACTGTGGCCCCTGGTTCTAGACTCCCCAACCGGGAAACATCTTCCCTGCAGCTAGTCTGTCTAGCCCTGTTAGAATTTTATATGTTTCAATCAGATCCCCTCTCATTCTTCTAAACTCAAGTGAATACAGGCCCAGTCAAACCAATCTCTCCTCATAAGACAGTCCTGCCATCCCCAGTATCAGCCTAGTGAACTTTTGCTGCACTCCCTCGATGACAAGTTTATCCTTTCTTAGGTAGGGAGACCAAAACTGCATGTAATACTCCAGGTGTGGTCTTGCCAAGGTCCTAAATAACTGCAGTAAGACATCCCGACTTCTGACTGAAATCCTCTTACAATAAAGGCCGACACACCATTTGCCTTCCTAATTGCTTGCTGCACCTGCTTATTTACTTTCATTGACTGGTGCACAAAGACACCCAGATCCCTCTGTCCGTCTACATTTCCCAATATATCACCACTTAGATAATACTCTGCCTTTCTGTTTTTCACACCAACGCACATAACTTCACATTTATCCACGTTATACTGCATCTGCTATGTGTTTGCCCATGCATACAACTTGTCTAAATCGCCCTGAAGCCTCCTTGCATTCTCCTCACAACTCACAACCCCGCCCAGTTTTGTGTTGTCAGCAAACTTGGAAATATTGCATTTGGTTCCCTCATCTAAGTCTGTTATATATATCGTGAGTTGCTGGGGCCCCAAGCACTGATTCCTGTGGTGCACCATTAGTCACTGCCTGCCACCCAGTAAAAGACCCATTTATTCCCACTCTGTTTCCAGTCTGTCAACCAACTCAATCCATGCCAGTATATTATCTCCAATCCCATGTGCTTTAATTTTGCCCACTAGCCTCTTATGTGGGACCTTATCAAAAGCCTTATTGAAATGTAAATACACCATATCCACTAATTCTCCCTTATCCATTCTACTGGTTACATCCTCAAAAAACTCCAGTAGATTAGTTAAGCATGATTTCCCTTTCATAAACCCATGTAGACTTTGTTTAATCCTGTTAATGCTTTCCAAGTGTTCTGTTACCACGTCTTTGATAATAGACTCTAGTATTTTCCCCGTTACTGATGTTATACTAACTGGTCTGTAATTCTGTTTTTTTCTCTCCCTCCTTTTTTAAATAGTGGGGTTACATTTGCCACACTCCAATCTGTAGGAACTGCTCCAGAGTCTATAGAATTTTGGAAGATGACCACAAATGCATCCAATATTTCCAGGGCCACTTCTTTTAGTACTCTGGAATGTAGATTATCAGGCACTAGGGATTTTTCAGCCTTTAACCCCATTAATTTCTCTAGCACCATTTTTTTATAATACTGATTTTCTTCAATTCCTCCCTCTCACTAGACCCTTGGTATCCTAACATGTCTGGGAAATTATTTGTGTCCACTTTCTGTGAAGACAGAACAAAAATATGTGTTCAATTCTTCTGCTATTTCTTTATTCTCCATTATAATTTCCCCCATTTCTGTCTGTAAGGGACCTACCTTTGTCTTTGCTAGTCTTTTTCTCTTCACATGTTTATAGAAGCCTTTACAGTCAGTTTTATATTCCTTGCAAGTTTACTCTCATACTCTATTTTCCCCTTCTTGATAAACCTTTTTGTCCACTTTTGCTGAATTCTAAACTGTTCCCAATCCTCAGGCTTGCTGTGTTTTCTGGCAATTTTATATATCTCCTCTTTGGATCTAATACTATCCCTAATTTCTTCTGTAAGCCATGTTTGAGCCACATTTCCTGTTTTATTTTTGCGTCAGACAGGAATGAATAATTGTTGTAATTCATGCATACATTCCTTAAGTATTAGACATTGCTTATCCACTGTCAACCCTTCTAGTAAGGTTCCCTAATCTATCATTGCCAACATGCGCCTTATAACCTCCTAGTTCCCTTTATTTAGATTCAGGACCCTAGTTTTGGATTCAACTTCTTCACTCTCCATCCTAATTGACAATTCCATTATTTTATGGCCACTCTTCCCCAAAAAGATGGTTAATTAATCCTTTCTCATTGCACAATACCCAGTCTGGGATAGCCTGCTCTCTAGTTGATTCATCAAAGTATTGATCTAAAAAACCATCACGTACACACTCCAGGAAATGCTCCTCCACAGTATTGTTGCTAGTTTGGTTTGTCCAATCTGTATGTAGATTAAAGTGACCCATGATTACAGTTGTACCCTTATTGCATGCGTCTCTAATTTCCTGTTTAATACCTTCCTTTACATCTCCATTACTGTTTGGGGGCCTATAGACAACCCCACCAACGTTTTCTGCCCCTTGGTGTTTCTTATCTCCACCCAAACAGATCCTACGTTATGATGTTCCGAGCCACTATCGTTCCTCACTATTGCATTGATTCCCTCCTACTAACAATGCAACCCCACCTCCTTTCCCTATTTGTCTGTCCTTCCTAAATATTGAATACCCCTGGATGTTCAGTTCCCATCCTTGATCACCCTGCAGCCATGTCTCCGTAATTGCAACCATATCATAACCGTTTATATGTATTTGCGCTGTTAATTCATCTACTTTATTGTGAATGCTCCATGCACTAAGATACTCTGCCTTTAGACTTGTCTCTTTAACCTTGTTAGCCATCTTAGCTTTATTTTGCACGATGACTCCATTTGTTTTTCGCCCTTGTTTTTCCTGCTTTCCACTTTTGCCTCTTACTTTCCTGTCTTTTGTTTCTATCCTTGTTTACCCCTCCTCTGTCTCCCTGCTCAGGTTCCCATCCCCCTGCCAATCCAGTTTAAACCCTCCCTGACCACACGGGCAAACACCCCTCCTGAGGATATTGGTCCCGGTCCTGTTCTGTTTGTACTGGTCTCACCTTTCCCAGAACCAGTCCCAATGTCCCAGGAACCTGAATTCCTGCCCCCTGCACCATTTTTTTAGCCGTGTATTCATCTGATATATCCTGTTATTTCTATTCTCGCTAGCACTTGGCACTGGTACTAATCCTGAGATTACTACCTTCGAGGTCCTACTTTGTAAGTTACGTCCTAACTCCCTATACTCAGCTTGTAGGTCTCATCCCTGTTTTTTACCTATGTCATTGGTACCAATATGTACCATGACCACTGCCTGTTCACTCTCCCCCATCAGAATGCCCTGCAGCCTCTCCGAGACATCTCTAACCCTGGCACCAGGGAGGCAACATACCATCCTGGAGTCTCTTTTGCAGCCACAGAAACGCTTGTCTGTTCCCATTGAATCCCCTATCACTATAGCCCTGCCACTCTTCTTCCTCCCCTCTTGTGCAACAGAGACACCCGTGGTGCCATGCACTTGGCTCCTGCTGCTTTCCCCTGAGAAGTCATCTCCCCCAACAGTGTTCAAAACGATATATCTGTTAGAGAGTGGGACAGCCACAGGGGACTCCTGTACTACCTGCCTCCCTCTACTCCATCTGGTGGTCACCCATCCCCTTTCTGCCTGTTCAGTCTTTACCTGCAGTGTGACCACCTCACTGAACGTGCTATGCATGATAATCTCAGCGCTGCGGATGCTCCATGGTGAATCTACCCACAACTCCAGCTCCGAAATGCAGTTAGCCAATAGTTTCAGCTGGACACACTTCCTGCACACATGGTCGCCAAGGACACTGCAAGTGTCCATGACTTCCCACATGGTGCAGGGGGAGCATATCACGGGTACAAGCTCTGCTGCCATGACTTCCCTTTAGATTAAGCTCGTTAGTCACTCCCTTTGAAGAATACTAATTACAGTAGGGGCCTTAACTTGGCCTAAATAGCCAAGTGGCTATGGTACTGGGTTTATAACCCCAAGATCAAGAGTTCAAATCTCACAATGGCAAACTATGAAACAATGTAACTTCATCTGAATAGGAACAGATAGAAACGCGTTTGTACTGGAAAGAGTTACAGTAGGGGCCTTATTCAAGTCCAAACACTCCCACTACAGTCCTAAGTCCTCACCATATTCTGTTTAAGCTAATGGACTGTAGAAGTTTAATTAGCAGGAAAAGTAGAAGTACTCACCTGACCCTACTTATCAATCAGCTGACTCCCCTGTGTCAGGTCACTTTCTGAATCGTTTCAGTTCCGAGTCTCCCTACAACTCTCGCACGCTTGGCCTAAATAGCTAAGTGGTTATGGAACTGGGTTTGTAACCTCAAGATCAAGAGTTCAAATCTCACAATGGCAAACTATGAAACAATGTAACTTCATCTGAAACAGATGGAAACATGTTTGTACCTGAAAGAGTTACATTGAACATGGTGAAATTTTAGCTGGGCCTAAATAGCCAAGTGGTTATGGTACTGGGTTTGTAACCTCAAGATCAAGAGTTCAAATCTCACAATGGCAAACTATGAAACAATGTAACTTCATCTGAAACAGATGGAAACATGTTTGTACCTGAAAGAGTTACATTGAACATGGTGAAATTTTAGCTGGGCCTAAATAGCCAAGTGGTTATGGTACTGGGCTTGTAACCCCAAGATCAAGAGTTCAAATCTCACAATGGCAAATTATGAAACAATGTAACTTAATCTGAACAGGAACAAATGGAAACATGTTTGTACTTGAAAGAGTTACAACTCTCGCACTGGCCTTCAGCGCCGAATCCAGCTCCCGCTCTTTATAAATCTCCGCTCTGACTCTCAGCTCCCGCTCCTTATAAATCTCCGCACCGACTCTCAGCTCCCGCTCTATATAAATCTCCACCCCGACTCTCACCTCCAGCTCTTTAAAAATTTCCGCCCTGACTCTCAGCTACCGCTCTATATAAATGTCCGCTCTGACTATCAGCTCCAGCTCTTTATAAATCTCTGCTCTGACTCTCAGCTCCCAGTCGTTATAAATCTCCGGTCTGACTCTCTGCTCCCGTTCTTTATAAATCTCCGCTCTGACTCTCAGCTGCCGCTCTTTTTAAATCTCCGCTCTGACTCTCAGCTCCGCCTCTATATAAATCTCCGCTCCCGCTCTTTATAAATCTACGCTCCGACTCTCAGCTCCCGAATCTTCTTAAATCTCCGCTCAGACTCTCAGCACCCGCTCTTTATAAATCTACGCTCTGACTCTCAGCTCCCGCTCTTTATAAATCTCCGCTCTGACTCTCAGCTCCCACTCTTTATAAATCTACGCTCTGACTCTCAGCTCCCGCTCTTTATAAAACTCCGCTCTGACTCTCAGCTCCCGCTCTTTATAAATCTACGCTCTGACTCTTAGCTCCCGGTCTTTATGAATCTCCGCTTTGACTCTCAGCTCCAGCTCCTTATAAATCTCCTCTCCGACTCTCAGCTCCCACTCTTTTAAAATCTCAGCTCTGACTCTGAAGTCCTGCTCTTTTTAAATCTCCACTCTGACTCTCAGCTCCCATTCTGACTCTCAGCTCCCGCTTTTTAAAATCTCTGCTCTGCCTCTCAGCTCCTGCTCTGACTCTGAGCTGCCGCTCTGACTCTGAGCTGCCGCTCTTTATAAATCTCCGCACTGACTTCCAGCTCCCACTCTTTATAAATCTCCACTCTGACTCTCAGCTCTCGCTCTTTATTTATGTCCGCTCTGACTCTCAAATCCTGCTCTTTTTAAATCTCCGCTCCGACTATCAGCTCCCGCTCTTTATAAATCTACGCTCTGACTCTCAGCTCCTGCTCTTTATAAATCTCTGCTCAGACTCTCAGCACCCGCTCTTTATAAATCTCCGCTCTGACTCTCAGCTCCTGCTCTTTATAAATCTCTGCTCAGACTCTCAGCACCCGCTCTTTATAAATCTCCACTCTGAATCTCAGCTCCAGCTCCTTATAAATCTCAGCTCTGACTCTCAGCTCCCGGTCGTTATAAATCTCCGCTCTGAATCTGAACTCCTGCTCTTTTTAAATCTCCGCTCTGACTCTCAGCTCCCACTCTTTTAAAATCTCTGCTCTGACTCTGGACTCCTGCTCTTTTTAAATCTCTGCTCTGACTCTCAACTCCTGCACTTTTTAAATCTCCACTCTGACTCTCAGCTCCCATTCTGACTCTCAGCTCCCGCTTTTTAAAATCTCTGCTCTGACACGCAGCTCCTGCTCTGACTCTGAGCTGCCGCTCTGACTCTGAGCTCCCGCTCTTTATAAATCTCCTCTCTGACTCTCAGCTCTCGCTCTTTATTAATGTCCGCTCTGACTCTCAAATCCTGCTCTTTTTAAATCTCCGCTCCGACTATCAGCTCGCGCTCTTTATAAATCTCTGCACTGACTCTCAGCTCCCACTCTTTTTAAATCTCCGCTCTGACTTGCAGCTTCAGCTCTTTTTAAATCTCCGCTCTGACTCACAGCTCCTGCTCTTTATAAATCTCTGCTCTGACTCTCAGCTCCCGAATCTTTTTAAATCTCCACTCTGACTTTTAGCTGCCGCTCTTTATAAATCTCCGCTCTGACTCTCAGCTCCCGCTCTTTATAAATCTCCGCTCTGGCTCTCAGCTTCTGTTCTTGATAAATCTCCGCTCTGACTCTCTGCTCCCGCGCTTTATAAATCTCCACTCCGACTATCAACTCCCGCTCTTTATAAATCTCTGCACTGACTCTCAGCTCCCACTCTTTTTAAATGTCTGCTCTGACTCTCAGCTCCAGCTCTTTTAAAATCTCCGCTCTGACTCTCAGCTTGCACTCTTTTTAAATCTCCGATCTGACTCTCAGCTCCTGCTCTTTAGAAATCTCCGCTCTGACTCTCAGCTCCTGCTCTTTTAAAATCACCGCTCTGACTCTGAACTCCTGCTCTTTTTAAATCTCTGCTCTGACTCTCAGCTCCCACTCTTTTAAAATCTCTGCTCTGACTCTGAACTCCTGCTATTTTTAAATCTCTGCTCTGACTATCAACTCCTGCTCTTTATAATTCTCCACTCAGACAATGGGCTCCTGCTCTTTTTAAATCTCCACTCTGACTCTGAGCTCCTGCTCTTTATAAACCTCCGCTCTGACTTCCAGCTCCCGCTCTTTATAAATCTCCACTCTGGCTCTCAGCTCTCACTCTTTATTAATGTCCGCTCTGACTCTCAAATCCTGCTCTTTTTAAATCTCCGCTCCGACTATCAGCTCCCGCTCTTTATAAATCTACGCTCTGACTCTCAGCTCCTGCTCTTTATAAATCTACGCTCTGACTCTCAGCTCCCGCTCTTTATAAATCTATGCTCTGACTCTCAGCTCCCGCTCTTTATAAATCTACGCTCTGACTCTTAGCTCCCGGTCTTTATGAATCTCCGCTCTGACTCTCAGCTCCAGCTCCTTATAAATCTCCGCTCTGACTCTCAGCTCCCACTCTTTTAAAATCTCTGCTCTGACTCTGAACTCCTGCACCTTTTAAATCTCTGCTCTGACTCTCAGCTCCCACTCTTTTAAAATCTCTGCTCTGACTCTGGACTCATGCTCTTTTTAAACCTCTGCTCTGACTGTCAACTTCTGCTCTTTTTAGATCTCCGTTCTGACTCTCAGCTCCCACTCTTTTAAAATCTCTGCTCTGACTCTGAAGTCCTGCTCTTTTTAAATCTCCACTCTGACTCTCAGCTCCCATTCTGACTCTCAGCTCCCGCTTTTTAAAATCTCTGCTCTGACTCTCAGCTCCTGCTCTGACTCTGAGCTGCCGCTCTTTATAAATCTCCGCACTGACTTCCAGCTCCCACTCTTTATAAATCTCCACTCTGACTCTCAGCTCTCGCTCTTTATTAATGTCCGCTCTGACTCTCAAATCCTGCTCTTTTTAAATCTCCGCTCCGACTATCAGCTCCCGATCTTTATAAATCTCTGCACTGACTCTCAGCTCCCGCTCTTTATAAATCTACGCTCCAACTCTCAGCTCCCGCTCTTTATAAATCTCCGATCTGACTCTCAGCTCCCGCTCTTTATAAATCTCCGCTCTGAATCTCAGCTCCAGCTCCTTATAAATCTCAGCTCTGACTCTCAGCTCCCGGTCGTTATAAATCTCCGCTCTGAATCTGAACTCCTGCTCTTTATAAATCTCCGCTCTGACTCTCAGCTCCAGCTCCTTATAAATCTCTGCTCTGACTCTGGACTCCTGCTCTTTTTAAATCTCTGCTCTGACTCTCAACTTCTGCTCTTTTTAAATCTCTGCTCTGACTCTCAACTTCTGCTCTTTTTAAATCTCCACTCTGACTCTCAGCTCCCATTCTGACTCTCAGCTCCCGCTTTTTAAAATCTCTGCTCTGACACTCAGCTCCTGCTCTGACTCTGAGCTCCCGCTCTTTATAAATCTCCTCTCTGACTCTCAGCTCTCGCTCTTTATTAATGTCCGCCCTGACTCTCAAATCCTGCTCTTTTTAAATCTCTGCTCCGACTATCAGCTCGCGCTCTTTATAAATCTCTGCACTGACTCTCAGCTCCCACTCTTTTTAAATCTCCGCTCTGACTTGCAGCTCCAGCTCTTTTTAAATCTCTGCTCTGACTCACAGCTCCCGCTCTTTATAAATCTCCGCTCTGACTCTCAGCTCCTGAATCATTTTAAATCTCCACTCTGACTTTTAGCTGCCGCTCTTTATAAATCTCCGCTCTGACTCTCAGCTCCCGCTCTTTATAAATCTCCGCTCTGGCTCTCAGCTTCTGTTCTTGATAAATCTCCGCTCTGACTCTCTGCTCCCGCGCTTTATAAATCTCCACTCCGACTATCAGCTCCCGCTCTTTATAAATCTCTGCACTGACTCTCAGCTCCCACTCTTTTTAAATGTCTGCTCTGACTCTCAGCTCCAGCTCTTTTAGAATCTCCGCTCTGGCTCTCAGCTTGCACTCTTTTTAAATCTCCGATCTGACTCTCAGCTCCTGCTCTTTAGAAATCTCCGCTCTGACTCTCAGCTCTGCTCTTTTAAAATCACCGCTCTGACTCTCAGCTCCCACTCTTTTAAAATCTCTGCTCTGACTCTGAACTCCTGCTATTTTTAAATCTCTGCTCTGACTGTCAACTCCTGCTCTTTATAATTCTCCACTCAGACAATGGGCTCCTGCTCTTTTTAAATCTCCACTCTGACTCTGAGCTCCTGCTCTTTATAAATCTCCGCTCTGACTTCCAGCTCCCGCTCTTTATAAATCTCCACTCTGGCTCTCAGCTCTCGCTCTTTATTAATGTCCGCTCTGACTCTCAAATCCTGCTCTTTTTAAATCTCCGCTCCGACTATCAGCTCCCGCTCTTTATAAAACTACGCTCCGACTCTCAGCTCCTGCTCTTTATAAATCTCCGCTCTGACTCTCAGCTCCCGCTCTTTATAAATCTCCACTCTGACTCTCAGCTCCCGCTCTTTATAAATCTCCGCTCTGGCTCTCAGCTTCTGTTCTTGATAAATCTCCGCTCTGACTCTCTGCTCCCGGTCTTTATAAATCTCCACTCCGACTATCAGCTCCCGCTCTTTATAAATCTCTGCACTGACTCTCAGCTCCCACTCTTTTTAAATGTCTGCTCTGACTCTCAGCTCCAGCTCTTTTTAAATCTCTGCTCTGACTCTCAGCTTGCACTCTTTTTAAATCTCCGCTCTGACTCTCAGCTCCTGCTCTTTTAAAATCTCTGCTCTGATTCTGAACTCCTGCTCTTTTTAACTCTCCGCTCTGACTCTCTGCTCCCACTCTTTTAAAATCTCTGCTCTGACTCTGGACTCCTGCTCTTTTTAAATCTCTGCTCTGACTGTCAACTCCTGCTCTTTTTAGATCTTCGTTCTGACTCTCAGCTCCCACTCTTTTAAAATCTCTGCTCTGACTCTGAACTCCTGCTCTTTTTAAATCTCTACTCTGACTCTCAGCTCCTGCTCTTTAGAAATCTCCGCTCTGACTCTCAGCTCTGCTCTTTTAAAATCACCGCTCTGACTCTCAGCTCCCACTCTTTTAAAATCTCTGCTCTGACTCTGAACTCCTGCTATTTTTAAATCTCTGCTCTGACTGTCAACTCCTGCTCTTTATAATTCTCCACTCAGACAATGGGCTCCTGCTCTTTTTAAATCTCCACTCTGACTCTGAGCTCCTGCTCTTTATAAATCTCCGCTCTGACTTCCAGCTCCCGCTCTTTATAAATCTCCACTCTGGCTCTCAGCTCTCACTCTTTATTAATGTCCGCTCTGACTCTCAAATCCTGCTCTTTTTAAATCTCCGCTCCGACTATCAGCTCCCGCTCTTTATAAAACTACGCTCCGACTCTCAGCTCCTGCTCTTTATAAATCTCCGCTCTGACTCTCAGCTCCCGCTCTTTATAAATCTCCACTCTGACTCTCAGCTCCCGCTCTTTATAAATCTCCGCTCTGGCTCTCAGCTTCTGTTCTTGATAAATCTCCGCTCTGACTCTCTGCTCCCGGTCTTTATAAATCTCCACTCCGACTATCAGCTCCCGCTCTTTATAAATCTCTGCACTGACTCTCAGCTCCCACTCTTTTTAAATGTCTGCTCTGACTCTCAGCTCCAGCTCTTTTTAAATCTCTGCTCTGACTCTCAGCTTGCACTCTTTTTAAATCTCCGTTCTGACTCTCAGCTCCTGCTCTTTAGAAATCTCCGCTCTGACTCTCAGCTCCTGCTCTTTTAAAATCTCTGCTCTGATTCTGAACTCCTGCTCTTTTTAACTCTCCGCTCTGACTCTCTGCTCCCACTCTTTTAAAATCTCTGCTCTGACTCTGGACTCCTGCTCTTTTTAAATCTCTGCTCTGACTGTCAACTCCTGCTCTTTTTAGATCGTCGTTCTGACTCTCAGCTCCCACTCTTTTAAAATCTCTGCTCTGACTCTGAACTCCTGCTCTTTTTAAATCTCTACTCTGACTGTCAACTCCTGCTCTTTTTAAATCTCCACTCTGACTCTCAGCTCCCATTCTGCCTCTCAGCTCCTGCTTTTTAAAATCTCTGCTCTGACACTCAGCTCCTGCTCTGACTCTGAGCTTCTATTCTTGGTAAATCTCCACTCTGACTCTCTGCTCCCGCACTTTATAAATCTCCACTCCGACTATCAGCTCCCACTCTTTATAAATCTCTGCACTGACTCTCAGCTCCCACTCTTTTTAAATGGCTGCTCTGACTCTCAGCTCCAGCTCTTTAGAAATCTCCGCTCTGACTCTCAGCTCCAGCTCTTTTAAATCACTGCTCTGACTCTGAACTCCTGCTCTTTTTAAATCTCCGCTCCGACTCTCAGCTCCCGCTCTTTATAAATCTCCAAACTGACACTCAGCTCCTGATCTTTATAAATGGCCGCTCTGACTCTCAGCTCCCGCTCTTTTTAAATCACCGCTCTGACTCTCAGCTTCCGCTCCTTATAAATCTTCGCTCTGACTATCAGCTCCATCTCTTTATAAATCTCCGCAATGACTCAGCTCCCACTCTTTTTAAAGCTCCGCCCTGACTCTCAGCTCCCGCTCTTTTAAAATCTCTACTCTGACTCTGAACTCCTGCTCTTTTTAAATCTCCGCTCTGACTCTAAGCTCCCACTCTTTTAAAATCTCTGCTCTGACTCTGAACTCCTGCTCTTTTTAAATCTCCGCTCTGACTCTCAGCTCCAGCTCTTTAGAAATCTATACTCTGACTCTCAGCTCCTGCACTTTTGAAATCTCCGCTCTGACTCTGAGCTCCTGCTCTTTATAAATCTCCGCTCTGGCTCTCAGCTCTCGCTCTTTATTAATGTCTGCTCTGACTCTGAAATCCTGCTCTTTTTAAATCTCCGCTCCGACTATCAGCTCCCGCTCTTTATAAATCTCCGCTCTGGCTCTCAGCTTCTGTTCTTGATAAATCTCCGCTCTGACTCGCAGCTCCCGCTCTTTATAAATCTCCGCTCTGGCTCTCAGCTTCTGTTCTTGATAAATCTCCGCTCTGAATCTCTGCTCCCGCGCTTTATAAATCTCCACTCCGACTACCAGCTCCCGCTCTTTATAAATCTCTGCACTGACTCTCAGCTCCCACTCTTTTTAAATGGCTGCTCTGACTCTCAGCTCCAGCTCTTTTTAAATCTCCGCTCTGACTCTCAGCTTGCACTCTTTTTAAATCTCCGTTCTGACTCTCAGCTCCTGCTCTTTAGAAATCTCCGCTCTGACTCTCAGCTCCTGCTCTTTTAAAATCACCGCTCTGACTCTGAACTCCTTCTCTTTTTAAATCTCTGCTCTGACTCTCAGCTCCCACTCTTTTAAAATCTCTGCTCTGACTCTGAACTCCTGCTATTTTTAAATCTCTGCTCTGACTGTCAACTCCTGCTCTTTATAATTCTCCACTCAGACAATGGGCTTCTGCTCTTTTTAAATCTCCACTCTGACTCTGAGCTCCTGCTCTTTATAAATCTCCGCTCTTTCTTCCAGCTCCCGCTCTTTATAAATCTCCACTCTGGCTCTCAGCTCTCGCTCTTTATTAATGTCCGCTCTGACTCTCAAATCCTGCTCTTTTTAAATCTCCGCTCCGACTATCAGCTCCCGCTCTTTATAAAACTACGCTCCGACTCTCAGCTCCTGCTCTTTATAAATCTCCGCTCTGACTCTCAGCTCCCGCTCTTTATAAATCTCCGCTCTGACTCTCAGCTCCGCCTCTATATAAATCTCCGCTCTGACTCTCAACTCCCGCTCTTTATAAATCTACGCTCCGACTCTCAGCTCCCGGTCTATATAACTTGCCGCTCTGACTCTCAGCTCCCGCTCTTTTTAAATCTCTGCTCTGAATGGCAGCTCCCGAATCATTTTATATCTCCTCTGACTCTCAGCTCCCGCTCTTTATAAATCTACGCTCCGACTCTCAGCTCCCGGTCTATATAACTTGCTGCTCTGACTCTCAGCTCCCGCTCTTTATAAATCTCCGCTCTGGCTCTCAGCTTCTGTTCTTGATAAATCTCCGCTCTGAATCTCTGCTCCCGCGCTTTATAAATCTCCACTCCGACTACCAGCTCCCGCTCTTTATAAATCTCTGCACTGACTCTCAGCTCCCACTCTTTTTAAATGGCTGCTCTGACTCTCAGCTCCAGTTCTTTTTAAATCTCCGCTCTGACTCTCAGCTCCTGCTCTTTAGAAATCTCCGCTCTGATTCTCAGCTCCTGCTCTTTTAAAATCACCGCTCTGACTCTGAACTCCTGCTCTTTTTAAATCTCTGCTCTGACTCTCAGCTCCCACTCTTTTAAAATCTCTGCTCTGACTCTGAACTCCTGCTATTTTTAAATCTCTGCTCTGACTGTCAACTCCTGCTCTTTATAATTCTCCACTCAGACAATGGGCTCCTGCTCTTTTTAAATCTCCACTCTGACTCTGAGCTCCTGCTCTTTATAAATCTCCGCTCTTTCTTCCAACTCCCGCTCTTTATAAATCTCCACTCTGGCTCTCAGCTCTCGCTCTTTATTAATGTCCGCTCTGACTCTCAAATCCTGCTCTTTTTAAATCTCCGCTCCGACTATCAGCTCCCGCTCTTTATAAAACTACGCTCCGACTCTCAGCTCCTGCTCTTTATAAATCTCCGCTCTGACTCTCAGCTCCCGCTCTTTATAAATCTCCGCTCTGACTCTCAGCTCCGCCTCTATATAAATCTCCGCTCTGACTCTCAGCTCCCGCTCTTTATAAATCTACGCTCCGACTCTCAGCTCCCGGTCTATATAACTTGCTGCTCTGACTCTCAGCTCCCGCTCTTTATAAATCTCCGCTCTGACTCGCAGCTCCCGAAACTTTTTAAATCGCCGTTCTGACTCGCAGCTCCCGAATCTTTTTAAATCTCTGCTCTGACTCTCAGCTCCTGCTCTTTTTAAATCCCCGCTCTGACTCTCAGCTTCCGCTCTTTATAAATCTCCACTATGACTCAGCTCCCACTCTTTTTAAATCTCCGCTCTGACTCTCAACTCCCACTCTTTTTAAATGTCTGCTCTGACTGTCAACTGCTGTTCTTTTTAAATCTCCACTCTGACTCTCAGCTCCCATTCTGACTCTCAGCTCCCGCTTTTTAAAATCTCTGCTCTGGCACTCAGCTCTTGCTCTGACCCTGAGCTGCCGCTTTGATTCTGAGCTCCCGCTCTTTTTAAATCTCCGATCTGACTCTCAGCTCCCGCTGTTTATAAATCTCTGCACTGACTCTCAGCTTCCACTCTTTTTAAATCCCCGGTCTGACTCTCAGCTCCCGCGGTTTATAAATCTCTGCACTGACTCTCAGCTCCCACTCTTTTTAAATCTCCGCTCTGACTCACAGCTCCAGCTCTTTTTAAATCTCCGCCCTGACTCTCATCTCCCGTTCATTATAAATCTCCGCTCTGACTCTCAGCTCCCGAATCTTTATAAATCACCGCTCTGACTCTCAGCTGCCGCTCTTTTAAATCTCCGCTCTGACTCTCAGCTCCGCCTCCATATAAATCTCCGCTCCGACTCTCAGCTCCCGGTCTCTATAAATTTCCGCTCTGACTCTCAGCTCCTGCTCTTTATATATCTCCGCTCTGACTGGCAGCTCCCAAATCTTTTTAAATCTCCTCTGACTCTCAGCTGCCGCTCTTTATAAATCTACGCTCCGACTCTCAGCTCCCGCTCTTTATAAATGTCCGCTCTGACTCTCAACTCCAGCTTTTTATAAATCTCCGCTCTGACTCTCAGCTCCCGCTCTTTATAACTCTCCGCTCTGACTCTCAGCTCCAGCTCTTTATAAATCTCCGCTATGACTCTGAACTCCTGCTCTTTTAAAATCTCTGCTCTGACACTCAGCTCCTGCTCTGACTCTGAGCTGCCGCTCTGACTCTGAACTCCCGCTCTTTATAAATCTCCACTCTGACTCTCAGCTCTCGCTCTTTATTAATGTCCGCTCTGACTCTCAGCTCTCGCTCTTTATTAATGTCCGCTCTGAATCTCAACTCCAGCTCTTTTTAAATCTCCGCTCCGACTGTCAGCTCCAGCGGTTTATAAATCTCTGCTCTGACACTCAGCTCCTGCTCTGACTCTGAGCTGCCGCTTCGATCCTGAGCTCCCGCTCTTTATAAATGTCCGCTTTGACCTCCAGCTCCCGCTCTTTAAAAATTTCCACTCTGACTCTCAGCTCTCGCTCTTTATTAATGTTCGCTCTGACTCACAACTCCTGCTCTTTTTAAATCTCTGCTACGACTCTCAGCTCCCGCAGTTTATAAATCTGCGCACCGACTATCAGCTCCTGCTCTTTATAAATCTCTGCTCTGACTCTCAGCTCCCGAATCTTTTTAAATCTCCGCTCTGACTCTCAGCTCCTGCTCTTTATAAGTCTCCGCTGTGACTCTCAGCTGCTGCTCTTTATAAATCCCTGCTCTGACTCTCAGTTCCAGCTCTTCATAAATATCTGCTCCGACTCTCAGCTCCAGCTCTTTAGAAATCTATGCTCCGACTCTCAGCTCCCACTATTTTTAAATCTCCACTTTGCCTCTCAGCTCCCGTTCTTTATAAATTTCCACTCTGACTCTCAGCTCCCGCTCTTTATAAATCTCTGCTCTGACTCTCAGCTCTTGCAATTTATAAAACTTTGCTCTGACTCTCAGCTCTCACTCTTTTTAAAACTCCGTTCTGACTCTCAGCTCCAGCTCTTTGGAAATCTATGCTCCGAATCTCAGGTCCCGCTCTTTATAAATCTCCGCACTGACACTCAGCTTCCACTCTTTATAAATGGCCGCTCTGACTCTCAGCTCCCGCTCTTATAAATCTTCGCTCTGACTCTCAGCTCCTGCTCTTTATAGATCTCCGCCCTGACTCTCAGCTCCTGCTCTTTTTAAATCTCCGCTCCGACTCTCAGCTCTCGCTCTTTATAAATCTCCCCTCTGAGTCTCAGCTCCCGCTCTTCTTAAATGTTGCTCTTACTCTCAGCTTCAGCTGTTTTAAAAACCCGGCTCTGACTCTCATCTCCCGCTCTTTTTAAATCTCCACTCTGATTCTCATCTCCTGCTCTTTTTAAATCTCGACTCTGTCTCTCAGCTCCCGCTCTCTATAAATCTCCACTCTGACCCTAAGCTCCTGCGCTTTTCAATCCCCGCTCTGACTCTAAGCTCCCGCGCTTAATAAATCTCCGCTCTGACTTCCAGCTCCTGCTCTTTATAAATCTCCGCTCTGACTCTCATCTCCCACACTTTTTAAACCTCTGCTCTAAATCTCAGCTCCCGCTCTGTTTAAATCCCGGCTCCAACTCTCAGCTCCCGCTCTTTATAAATCTCCGCACTGACTCTCAGCTCCCGCTCTTTTTAAATCTCCAATCCGACGATCAGCTACCGCTCTTTATAAATCTCCGCACCGATTCTCAGCCCACCGCTCTTTATAAATCTCCACTGAGTCTCAGCTCCTGCTCTTTTTAAATCTCTGCTCTGACTCTCAGCTCCCACTCTTTATAAAACTTCGGTCTGACTCTCTGCTCTCGCTCTTTTTAAATCTCCGCTCTGACTCTCAGCTCCCGCTCTTTATAAATCGCCACTCTGACTCTCAGCTCCTGCTCTTTTAAAATCTCTACTCTGACTCTGAACTCCAGCTCTTTTTAAATCTCAGCTCTGACTCTCAGCTCCCACTCTTTTAAAATCTCTGCTCTGACTCTGAACTCCTGCTCTTTTTAAATCTCTGCCCTGACTCTCAACTCCTGCTCTTTTTAAATCTCCACTCTGACTCTCAGCTCCCACTCTGCCTCTCTGCTCCCGCTTTTTTAAAATCTCTGCTCTGACACTCAGCTCCTTCCCTGACTCTGAGCTGCTGCTCTGACTATGAGCTCCCCCTCTTTATAAATCTCTGCTCTGACTTCCAGCTCCCACTCATTATAAATCTCCACTCTGACTCTCAGCTCTCGCTCTTTATTAATGTCCGCTCTGACTCTCAGCACCCGCTCTTTTTAAATCTCTGCTCCGACTCTCAGCTCTCGCTATTTATAAAACTTTGCTGACTCTCAGCTCTCGCTCTTTTTAAATCTCCGCTCCGACTCTCAGCTCTCGCTCTTTATAAATCTCCCCTCTGAGTCTCAGCTCCCGCTCTTCTTAAATGTTGCTCTTACTCTCAGCTTCAGCTGTTTTAAAAACCCGGCTCTGACTCTCATCTCCCGCTCTTTTTAAATCTCTGCTCTGACTCTCATCTCCTGCTCTTTTTAAATCTCGACTCTGTCTCTCAGCTGCCACTCTCTATAAATCTCCACTCTGACTCCCAACTCCCGCTCTCTATAAATCTCCGCTCTGACCCTAAGCTCCCACGCTTTTCAATCCCCGCTCTGACTCTAAGATCCCGCGCTTAATAAATCTCCGCTCTGACTCTCAGCTCCCGCTCTTTTTAAATCTCCGCACTGACTCTCAGCTCCCACTCTTTTTAAATCTCCAATCCGACGATCAGCTCCCGCTCTTTATAAATCTCCGCACCGATTCTCAGCCCACCGCTCTTTATAAATCTCCACTCTGACTCTCAGCTCCTGCTCTTTTTAAATCTCTGCTCTGACTCTCAGCTCCCACTTTTTTTAAAACTCCGCTCTGACTCTCAGCTCTCGATCTTTATAAACTTCGCTCTGACTCTCAGCTCTCGCTCTTTTTAAATCTCCGCTCCGACTCTCAGCTCTCGTTCTTTATAAATCTCTGCTCTGAGTCTCAGCTCCCGCTCTTCGTAAATGTCGCTCTGACTCTCAGCTTCAGCTCTTTTCAAAACCTGGCTGTGACTCTCTGCTCCCGCTCTTTTTAAATCTCCGCTCGGACACTCAGCTCCCGCTCTTTATAAATCTCCGCTCTGACTCTCAGCTCCCGCGCTTTATAAATCTGCGCTCCGACTCTCAGCTCCCGCTCTTTATAAATCGCCACTCTGACTCTCAGCTCCCGCTCTTTTAAAATCTCTACTCTGACTCTGAACTCCAGCTCTTTTTAAATCTCAGCTCTGAATCTCAGCTCCCACTCTTTTAAAATCTCTGCTCTGACTCTGAACTCCTGCTCTTTTTAAACCTCTGCCCTGACTCTCAACTCCTGCTCTTTTTAAATCTCCACTCTGACTCTCAGCTCCCACTCTGCCTCTCAGCTCCCGCTTTTTTAAAATCTCTGCTCTGACACTCAGCTCCTTCCCTGACTCTGAGCTGCTGCTCTGACTACGAGCTCCCCCTCTTTATAAATCTCTGCTCTGACTTCCAGCTCCCACTCTTTATAAATCTCCACTCTGACTCTCAGCTCTCGCTCTTTATTAATGTCCGCTCTGACTCTCAGCACCCGCTCTTTTTAAATCTCTGCTCCGACTCTCAGCTCTCGCTATTTATAAAACTTTGCTCTGACTATCAGCTCTCGCTCTTTTTAAATCTCCGCTCCGACTCTCAGCTCTCGCTCTTTATAAATCTCCCCTCTGAGTCTCAGCTCCCGCTCTTTTTATATCTCTGCTCTGACTCTGAAGTCCTGCTCTTTTTAAATCTCCTCTCTGACTCTCAGCTCCCGCTTTTTAAAATCTCTGCTCTGACTCTCAGCTCCTGCTCTGACTCTGACCTGCCACTCTTTATAAATCTCCGCTCTGAGTCTCAGCTCTCGCTCTTCTTAAATGTCGCTCTTACTCTCAGCTTCAGCTGTTTTAAAAACCCGGCTCTGACTCTCATCTCCCGCTCTTTTTAAATCTCCGCTCTGACTCTCATCTCCTGCTCTTTTTAAAATCTCGACTCTGTCTCTCAGCTGCCACTCTCTATAAATCTCCGCTCTGACCCTGAGCTCCCGCGCTTTTCAATCCCCGCGCTGACTCTAAGCTCCCGCGCTTAATAAATCTCCAATCTGACTTCCAGCTCCTGCTCTTTATAAATCTCTGCTCTGACTCTCATCTCCCACACTTTTTAAACCTCTGCTCTAAATCTCAGTTCCCGCTCTGTTTAAATCCCGGCTCCAACTCTCACCTCCCGCTCTTTATAAATCTCCGCACTGACTCTCAGCTCCCGCTCTTTTTAAATCTCCAATCCGACGATCAGCTACCGCTCTTTATAAATCTCCGCACCGATTCTCAGCCCACCGCTCTTTATAAATCTCAACTGACTCTCAGCTCCTGCTCTTTTTAAATCTCTGCTCTGACTCTCAGCTCTGGCTCTTTATAAAACTTTGCTCTGACACTCAGCTCCCGCTCTTTTTAAATTTCTGCTCTGACTCTCAGCTCTGGCTCTTTATAAAACTTTGCTCTGACTCTCAGCTCCTGCTCTTTTTAAATCTCTGCTCTGAATCTCAGCTCCCACTCTTTTTAAATCTCTGTTCTGACTCTCACCTCCCGCTCTTTATAAATCTCCGCTCTGACTCACAGCTCCCGAATCTTTTTAAATCTTCGCTCTGACTCTCAGCTCCTGCTCTTTATAAATCTCCACTCTGACACTCAGCTCTCGATCTTATTCAATCCCTGCTCTGACTTTCAGCTCCCACTGTTAAAAAATCTCCGCTTTGACTCTCAGCTGCCGCTCTTTTTAACTCTCCGCTCTGACTCGCAGCTCCCGAATATTTCTAAATCTCCGCTCTGACTCTCAGCTTCCGCTCTTTTTAAATCTCCGCTCTGACGCTGTTTTTAAATCTCTGCTGACTCTCAGCTGCCGCTGTTTTTAAATCTGCACTTAGACTCTCAACTCCTGCTCTTTTTAAATCTCCGCTCTGACTCTCAGCTCCCACTCTTTTAAAATCTCTGCTCTGACTCTGAACTCCTGCTCTTTTTAAATCTCCGCTCTGACTCTCATCTCCTGCTCTTTATAAATCTCCGCTCTGACTCCCAACTCCCGCTGTTTATAAATCTTCGCACTGACTCTCAGCTCCCTCTCTTTTCAAATCTCCGCTATGACTCTCAGCTCCCGCTCTTTTTAAATCACTGCTCTGACTCTCAGCTGCCACTCTTTTAAATCTCTGCTCCGACTCTCAGCTCCGCCTCTATATAAATCTCCGTTCTGACTCTCAGCTCCCGCTCTTTTTAAATCTCCGCTCTGACTGGCAGCTCCCGAAACTTTTTAAATCTCCTCTGACTCTCAGCTCCCTCTCTTTATAAATCTATGCTCCGACTCTCAGCTCCCGGTCTATATAACCTGCCGCTCTGACTCTCAGCTCCCGCTCTTTATAAATCTCCACTCTGACTCACAGCTCCCGCTCTTTTTAAATCCCCGCTCTGTCTCTCAGCTTCCGCTCTTTGTAAATCTTCGCTCTGACTCTCAGCTCCAGCTCTTTATAAATCTCCAATATGACTCAGCTCCCACTCTTTTTAAATCTCTGCTCTGACTCTCAACTCCCACTCTTTTTAAATGTCTGCTCTGACTGTCAACTCCTGTTCTTTTTAAATCTCCACTCTGACTCTCAGCTCCCGCTTTTTAAAATCTCTGCTCTGGCACTCAGTTCCTGCTCTGACCCTGAGCTGCCGCTTTGATTCTGAGCTCCCGCTCTTTATAAGTCTCTGCACTGACTCTCAGCTCCCGCTCTTTATAAATCTCCGCTCTGGCTCTCAGCTCCCGAATCATTTTAAATCTCCACTCTAACTCTCAGCTCCTGAGCTTTATAAATCTCCGCTCTGACTCTCAGCTCCCGAATCATTTTAAATCTCCGCTCTGACTCTCAGCTCTTGCTCTTTATAAATCTCCGATCTGACTCTCAGCTCCCACTCTTTTAAAATCTCTGCTCTGACTCTGAACTCCTGCTATTTTTAAATCTCTGCTCTGACTGTCAACTCCTGCTCTTTATAATTCTCCACTCAGACTCTCAGCTCCTGCTCTTTTTAAATCTCCGCTCTGACTCTCATCTCCAGCTCTTTATAAATCTCCGCTCTGACTCCCAGCTCCCACTCTTTATAAATCTTCGCACTGACTCTCAGCTCCCGCTCTTTTTAAATCTCCGCTCTGACTCTCAGCTCCGCCTCTATATAAATCTCCGCTCCCGCTCTTTATAAATCTACGCTCCGAGTCTCAGCTCCCGGTCTATATAACTTGCCGCTCTGACTCTCAGCTCCCGCTCTTTTTAAATCTCTGCTCTGACTGGCAGCTCCCGAATCTTTTTAAATCTCCTCTGACTCTCAGCTCCCACTCTTTATAAATCTACGTTCCGACTCTCAGCTCCCGGTCTATATAACTTGCCGCTCTGACTCTCAGCTCCCGCTCTTTATAAATCTCCGCTCTGACTCTCAGCTTCCGCTCTTTATAAATCTCCACTATGACTCAGCTCCCAGTCTTTTTAAATCTCCGCTCTGACTCTCAACTCCCACTCTTTTTAAATGTCTGCTCTGACTGTCAACTCCTGTTCTTTTTAAATCTCCACTCTGACTCTCAGCTCCCATTCTGACTCTCAGCTCCCGCTTTTTAAAATCTCTGCTCTGGCACTCAGCTCCTGCTCTGACCCTGAGCTGCCGCTTTGATTCTGAGCTCCCGCTCTTTATAAATCTCTGCTCTGACTTCCAGCTCCAGCTCTTTTTAAATCTCCGCTCCGAGTCTCAGCTCCCATGGTTGATAAATCTCCGCTCCCACTATCAGCTCCCTCTCTTTATAAATCTCTGCACTGACTCTAAGCACCCACTCTTTTTAAATCTCCGCTCTGACTCACACCTCCAGCTCTTTTCAAATCTCCGCTCTGACTCTCAGCTTGCACTCTTTTTATATCTCCGATCTGACTCTCAGCTCCTGCTCTTTAGAAATCTCCGATCTGACTCTCAGCTCCCGCGGTTTATAAATCTCTGCACTGACTCTCAGCTCCCACTCTTTTTAAATCTCCGCTCTGACTCGCAGCTCCAGCACGTTATAAATCTCCACTTTGACTCTCAGCTCCTGCTCTGACTCTGGGCTGCCGCTCTTTATAAATCTCTGCTCTGACTTCCAGCTCCCACTCTTTATAAATCTCCACTGTGATTCTGTGCTCCCGCTCATTATAAATCTCCGCTCTGACTCTCAACTCCAGCTCTTTTTAAATCTCCGCTCCGACTGTCAGCTCCAGCGGTTTATAAATCTCTGCACTGACTCTCAGCTACCACTCTTTTTAAATCTCCGCTCTGACTCTCAGCTCCCACTCTTTATAAATCTCAGCTCTCACTCTCAGCTCCCGAATCTTTTTAAATCTCCGCTCTGACTCTCAGCTCCAGCTCTTTATAAATCTCCGCTATAGCTCTAAGCTCCTGTTCTTGATAAATCTCTGCTCTGACTCTCAGCTCCAGCTCTTTATAAATCTCCGCTCCGACTCTCAGCTCCCGCTCTTTTTAAATCACCGCTCTGACTCTCAGCTTCCGCTCTTTATAAATCTTCGCTCTGACTCTCAGCTTTAGCTCTTTATAAATCTCCACTATGAGTCAGCTCCCACTCTTTTTAAATCTCCGCTCTGACTCTCAGCTCCCACTCTGCCTCTCAGCTCCCGCTTTTTTAAAATCTCTGCTCTGACACTCAGCTCTTGCTCTGACTCTGAGCTCCCCCTCTTTATAAATGTCCTCTCTGACTTCCAGCTCCCGGTCTTTATTAATGTCCGCTCTGACTCTCAACTCCTGCTCTGTTTAAATCTCTGCTACGACTCTCAGCTCCCGCAGTTTATAAATCTGCGCACCGACTATCAGCTCCTGCTCTTTATAAATCTCTGCTCTGACTCTCAGCTCCCGAATCTTTTTAAATCTCCGCTCTGACTCTCAGCTCGTGCTCTTTATAAATCTCCGCTGTGACTCTCAGCTGCTGCTCTTTATAAATCTCTGCTCTGACTCTCAGTTCCAGCTCTTCATAAATATCTGCTCCGACTCTCAGCTCCAGCTATTTAGAAATCTATGCTCCGACTCTCAGCTCTAGCTATTTATAAAACCTTGCTCTGACTCTCAGCTCTCACTCTTTTTAAATCTCCGCTCCGACTCTCAGCTCTCGCTCTTTATAAGTCTCCGCTCTGAGTCTCAGCTCCCGCTCTTTTTAAAACAGCACTCTCACTCTCAGCTTCCGCTCTTTATAAATCTTCGCTCTGACTCTCAGCTCCCACTCTTTTAAAATCTCTGCTCTGACTCTCAGCTCCCGCTCTTTTTAAATCTCCGCTCTGACTCTCAGCTCCTGCTCTTTATAAATCTCCGCTCTGACTCTCAGCTCCTGCTCTTTATAAATCTCCGCTCTGACTCTCAGCTCCAACTCTTTATAAATATCTGCTCTGACTCTCAATACCAGCTCTTTAGAAATCTACGCTCCGACTCTCAGCTCCCGCTCTTCATAAATCTCGGCACTGACACTCAGCTCCCGCTCTGTATAAATCTCCGCTCTGACTCTCAGCTCCCGCTCTTTATAAATCTCCGCTCTAGCTCTCAGCTCCTGTTCTTGATAAATCCCCGCTCTGACTCTCAGCTCCTGCTCTTTATAAATCTCCGTTCTGACTCTCAGCTCCAGCTCATTAGAAATCTATGCACCGAATCTCAGCTTCCGCTCTTTATAAATCTCCACTCTGACTCTCAGCTCCCACTCTGCCTCTCAGCTCCGGCTTTTTTAACATCTCTGCTCTGACACTCAGCTCCTGCTCTGACTCTGAGCTGCTGCTCTGACTATGAGCTCCCCCTCTTTATAAATCTCTGCTCTGACTTCCAGCTCCCGCTCTTTATAAATCTCCACTCTGACTCTCAGCTCTCGCTCTTTATTAAGTCCGCTCTGACTCTCAGCACCCGCTCTTTTTAAATCTCTGCTCCGACTCTCAGCTCTCGCTATTTATAAAACTTTGCTCTGACTCTCAGCTCTTGCTCTTTTTAAATCTCCGCTCCGACTCTCAGCTCTCGCTCTTTATAAATCTCCCCTCTGAGTCTCAGCTCCCGCTCTTCTTAAATGTTGCTCTTACTCTCAGCTTCAGCTGTTTTAAAAACCCGGCTCTGACTCTCATCTCCCGCTCTTTTTAAACTCTGCTCTGACTCTCATCTCCTGCTCTTTTTAAATCTCGACTCTGTCTCTCAGCTGCCACTCTCTATAACTCTCCACTCTGAATCCCTGCTCCCTTTATCTATAAATCTCCGCTCTGACCCTAAGCTCCCGCTCTTTTCAATCCCCGTTCTGACTCTAAGCTCCCGTGCTTAATAAATCTCCGCTCTGACTTTCAGCTCCTGCTCTTTATAAATCTCCGCTCTGACTCTCATCTCCCACACTTTTTAAACCTCTGCTCTAAATCTCAGCTCCCGCTCTGTTTAAATCCCGGCTCTGACTCTCAGCTCCTGCTCTTTATAAATCTCCGCACTGACTCTCAGTTCCCGCTCTTTTTAAATCTCCGCTGCGACTCTTAGGTCCCGCTCTTTATAAATCTCCGCACTGATTCTCAGTCCACCGCTCTTTATAAATCTCCACTCTGACTCTCAGCTCCTGCTCTTTTTAAATCTCTGCTCTGACTCTCAGCTTGCACTCTTTTTAAAACTCCGCTCTGACTTTCAGCTCTCGCTCTTTATAAAACTTCGCTCTGACTCTCAGCTCTCGCTCTTTTTAAATCTCCGCTCTGACTCTCAGCTCTCGGTCTTGATAAATCTCTGCTCTGAGTCTCAGCTCCCGCTCTTCTTAAATGTCGCTCTGACTCTCAGCTTCAGCTCTTTTCAAAACCTGGCTGTGACTCTCTGCTCCCGTTCTTTTTAAATCTCCGCTCGGACACTCAGCTCCCGCTCTTTATAAATCTCCACTCTGACTCTCACCTCCCGCTCTTTATAAATCTCCGCTCTGACTCACAGCTCCAGAATCTTTTTAAATCTTCGCTCTGACTCTCATCTCCTGCTCTTTATAAATCTCAGCTCTGACACCCAGCTCCTGCTCTTTATAAATCTCCGATCTGACTCTCAGCTCTCGATCTTATTCAATCCCTGCTCTGACTTTCAGCTCCCGCTGTTAAAAAATCTCTGCTTTGACTCTCAGCTGCCGCTCTTTTTAACTCTCCACTCAGACTCGCAGCTCCTGCTCTTTATAAATCTCCACTCTGACTCACAGCTCCCGAATCTTTCTAAACCTCCGCTCTGACTCTCAGCTTCCGCTCTTTTTAAATCTCCGCTCTGACGCTGTTTTTGAATCTCTGCTGACTCTCAGCTGCCGTTGTTTTTAAATCTACGCTTAGACTCTCAGCTACCGCTCTTTTTAAATCTCCGCTCTGACTCTCAGCTGCCGCTCTTTTTAAATCTCCGCTCTGAATCTCAGCTCCCGAATCTTTTTAAATCTCCACTCTGACTCTCAGCTCCAGCTCCTTATAAATCTCCGCTCTGACTCTCAGCTCCCACTCTTTTAAAATCTCTGCTCTGACTCTGAACTCCTGCTCTTTTTAAATCTCTGCTCTGACACTCAGCTCCTGCTTTGACTCTGAGCTGCCGCTCTGACTCTGAGCTCCACCTCTTTATAAATCTCCGCTCTGACTTCCAGCTTCTGCTCTTTATACATCTCCACTCTGACTCTCAGCTCTCGATCTTTATTAATGTGCGCTCTGACTCTCAACTCCAGCTCTTTTTAAATCTCCGCTCCGACTATCAGCTCCCGCGCTTTATAAATCTCTGCACTGACTCTCAGCTCCCACTCTTTTTGAATCTCCGCTCTGACTCTCAGCGCCCACTCTTTTAAAATCTCTGCTCTGACTCTGAAGTCCTGCTCTTTTTAAATCTCTACTCTGACTGTCAACTCCTGCTCTTTTTAAATCTCCACTCTGACTCTCAGCTCCCATTCTGACTCTCAGCTCCCGCTTTTTTAAATCTCTGCTCTGACTCTCAACTCCTGCTCTTTTTAAATCTCCACTCTGACACTCAGCTCCTGCTCTTACTCTGAGCTGCTGCCCTGATTATGAGCTCCCCCTCTTTATAAATCTCGGCTCTGACTTCCAGCTCCCGCTCTTCTTAAATGTTGCTCTAACTCTCAGCTTCAGCTCTTTTAAAAACCCGGCTCTGACTCTCATCTCCCGCTCTTTTTAAATCTCCGCTCTGACTCTCATCTCCCACTCTCTATAAATCTCCACTCTGACTCCCAGCTGCCGCTCTCTATAAATCTCTGCTCTGACCCTCAGCTCCAGCCCTTTTCAATCCCCGCTCTGACTCTAAGCTCCAGCGCTTAATAAATCTCCGCTCTGACTTCCAGCTCCTGCTCTTTATAAATCTCCGCTCTGACTCTCAGCTCCCACACTTTTTAAACCTCTGCTCTAAATCTCAGCTCCCGCTCTGTTTAAATCCCGGCTCCGACTCTCAGCTCCTGCTCTTTTTAAATCTCTGCTCTGACTCTCAGCTCCCACTTTTTTTAAAACTCCGCTCTGACTCTCAGCTCTCGATCTTTATAAACTTCGCTCTGACTCTCAGCTCTCGCTCTTTTTAAATCTCCGCTCCGACTCTCAGCTCTCGTTCTTTATAAATCTCTGCTCTGAGTCTCAGCTCCCGCTCTTCGTAAATGTCGCTCTGACTCTCAGCTTCAGCTCTTTTCAAAACCTGGCTCTGACTCTCAGCTCCCGCTCTTTTTAAATCTCTGCTCTGAATGGCAGCTCCCGAATCATTTTATATCTCCTCTGACTCTCAGCTCCCGCTCTTTATAAATCTACGCTCCGACTCTCAGCTCCCGGTCTATATAACTTGCTGCTCTGACTCTCAGCTCCCGCTCTTTCTAAATCTCCGCTCTGGCTCTCAGCTTCTGTTCTTGATAAATCTCCGCTCTGAATCTCTGCTCCCGCGCTTTATAAATCTCCACTCCGACTACCAGCTCCCGCTCTTTATAAATCTCTGCACTGACTCTCAGCTCCCACTCTTTTTAAATGGCTGCTCTGACTCTCAGCTCCAGTTCTTTTTAAATCTCCGCTCTGACTCTCAGCTCCTGCTCTTTAGAAATCTCCGCTCTGATTCTCAGCTCCTGCTCTTTTAAAATCACCGCTCTGACTCTGAACTCCTGCTCTTTTTAAATCTCTGCTCTGACTCTCAGCTCCCACTCTTTTAAAATCTCTGCTCTGACTCTGAACTCCTGCTATTTTTAAATCTCTGCTCTGACTGTCAACTCCTGCTCTTTATAATTCTCCACTCAGACAATGGGCTCCTGCTCTTTTTAAATCTCCACTCTGACTCTGAGCTCCTGCTCTTTATAAATCTCCGCTCTTTCTTCCAACTCCCGCTCTTTATAAATCTCCACTCTGGCTCTCAGCTTTCGCTCTTTATTAATGTCCGCTCTGACTCTCAAATCCTGCTCTTTTTAAATCTCCGCTCCGACTATCAGCTCCCGCTCTTTATAAAACTACGCTCCGACTCTCAGCTCCTGCTCTTTATAAATCTCCGCTCTGACTCGCAGCTCCCGCTCTTTATAAATCTCCGCTCTGACTCTCAGCTCCGCCTCTATATAAATCTCCGCTCTGACTCTCAGCTCCCGCTCTTTATAAATCTACGCTCCGACTCTCAGCTCCCGGTCTATATAACTTGCTGCTCTGACTCTCAGCTCCCGCTCTTTATAAATCTCCGCTCTGACTCGCAGCTCCCGAAACTTTTTAAATCGCCGTTCTGACTCGCAGCTCCCGAATCTTTTTAAATCTCTGCTCTGACTCTCAGCTCCTGCTCTTTTTAAATCCCCGCTCTGACTCTCAGCTTCCGCTCTTTATAAATCTCCACTATGACTCAGCTCCCACTCTTTTTAAATCTCCGCTCTGACTCTCAACTCCCACTCTTTTTAAATGTCTGCTCTGACTCTCAACTGCTGTTCTTTTTAAATCTCCACTCTGACTCTCAGCTCCCATTCTGACTCTCAGCTCCCGCTTTTTAAAATCTCTGCTCTGGCACTCAGCTCTTGCTCTGACCCTGAGCTGCCGCTTTGATTCTGAGCTCCCGCTCTTTTTAAATCTCCGATCTGACTCTCAGCTCCCGCTGTTTATAAATCTCTGCACTGACTCTCAGCTTCCACTCTTTTTAAATCCCCGGTCTGACTCTCAGCTCCCGCGGTTTATAAATCTCTGCACTGACTCTCAGCTCCCACTCTTTTTAAATCTCCGCTCTGACTCACAGCTCCAGCTCTTTTTAAATCTCCGCCCTGACTCTCATCTCCCGTTCATTATAAATCTCCGCTCTGACTCTCAGCTCCCGAATCTTTATAAATCACCGCTCTGACTCTCAGCTGCCGCTCTTTTAAATCTCCGCTCTGACTCTCAGCTCCGCCTCCATATAAATCTCCGCTCCGACTCTCAGCTCCCGGTCTCTATAAATTTCCGCTCTGACTCTCAGCTCCTGCTCTTTATATATCTCCGCTCTGACTGGCAGCTCCCAAATCTTTTTAAATCTCCTCTGACTCTCAGCTGCCGCTCTTTATAAATCTACGCTCCGACTCTCAGCTCCCGCTCTTTATAAATGTCCGCTCTGACTCTCAACTCCAGCTTTTTATAAATCTCCGCTCTGACTCTCAGCTCCCGCTCTTTATAACTCTCCGCTCTGACTCTCAGCTCCAGCTCTTTATAAATCTCCGCTATGACTCTGAACTCCTGCTCTTTTAAAATCTCTGCTCTGACACTCAGCTCCTGCTCTGACTCTGAGCTGCCGCTCTGACTCTGAACTCCCGCTCTTTATAAATCTCCACTCTGACTCTCAGCTCTCGCTCTTTATTAATGTCCGCTCTGACTCTCAGCTCTCGCTCTTTATTAATGTCCGCTCTGAATCTCAACTCCAGCTCTTTTTAAATCTCCGCTCCGACTGTCAGCTCCAGCGGTTTATAAATCTCTGCTCTGACACTCAGCTCCTGCTCTGACTCTGAGCTGCCGCTTCGATCCTGAGCTCCCGCTCTTTATAAATGTCCGCTTTGACCTCCAGCTCCCGCTCTTTAAAAATTTCCACTCTGACTCTCAGCTCTCGCTCTTTATTAATGTTCGCTCTGACTCACAACTCCTGCTCTTTTTAAATCTCTGCTACGACTCTCAGCTCCCGCAGTTTATAAATCTGCGCACCGACTATCAGCTCCTGCTCTTTATAAATCTCTGCTCTGACTCTCAGCTCCCGAATCTTTTTAAATCTCCGCTCTGACTCTCAGCTCCTGCTCTTTATAAGTCTCCGCTGTGACTCTCAGCTGCTGCTCTTTATAAATCCCTGCTCTGACTCTCAGTTCCAGCTCTTCATAAATATCTGCTCCGACTCTCAGCTCCAGCTCTTTAGAAATCTATGCTCCGACTCTCAGCTCCCACTATTTTTAAATCTCCACTTTGCCTCTCAGCTCCCGTTCTTTATAAATCTCCACTCTGACTCTCAGCTCCCGCTCTTTATAAATCTCTGCTCTGACTCTCAGCTCTTGCAATTTATAAAACTTTGCTCTGACTCTCAGCTCTCACTCTTTTTAAAACTCCGTTCTGACTCTCAGCTCCAGCTCTTTGGAAATCTATGCTCCGAATCTCAGGTCCCGCTCTTTATAAATCTCCGCACTGACACTCAGCTTCCACTCTTTATAAATGGCCGCTCTGACTCTCAGCTCCCGCTCTTATAAATCTTCGCTCTGACTCTCAGCTCCTGCTCTTTATAGATCTCCGCCCTGACTCTCAGCTCCTGCTCTTTTTAAATCTCCGCTCCGACTCTCAGCTCTCGCTCTTTATAAATCTCCCCTCTGAGTCTCAGCTCCCGCTCTTCTTAAATGTTGCTCTTACTCTCAGCTTCAGCTGTTTTAAAAACCCGGCTCTGACTCTCATCTCCCGCTCTTTTTAAATCTCCACTCTGATTCTCATCTCCTGCTCTTTTTAAATCTCGACTCTGTCTCTCAGCTCCCGCTCTCTATAAATCTCCACTCTGACCCTAAGCTCCTGCGCTTTTCAATCCCCGCTCTGACTCTAAGCTCCCGCGCTTAATAAATCTCCGCTCTGACTTCCAGCTCCTGCTCTTTATAAATCTCCGCTCTGACTCTCATCTCCCACACTTTTTAAACCTCTGCTCTAAATCTCAGCTCCCGCTCTGTTTAAATCCCGGCTCCAACTCTCAGCTCCCGCTCTTTATAAATCTCCGCACTGACTCTCAGCTCCCGCTCTTTTTAAATCTCCAATCCGACGATCAGCTACCGCTCTTTATAAATCTCCGCACCGATTCTCAGCCCACCGCCCTTTATAAATCTCCACTGAGTCTCAGCTCCTGCTCTTTTTAAATCTCTGCTCTGACTCTCAGCTCCCACTCTTTATAAAACTTCGGTCTGACTCTCTGCTCTCGCTCTTTTTAAATCTCCGCTCTGACTCTCAGCTCCCGCTCTTTATAAATCGCCACTCTGACTCTCAGCTCCTGCTCTTTTAAAATCTCTACTCTGACTCTGAACTCCAGCTCTTTTTAAATCTCAGCTCTGACTCTCAGCTCCCACTCTTTTAAAATCTCTGCTCTGACTCTGAACTCCTGCTCTTTTTAAATCTCTGCCCTGACTCTCAACTCCTGCTCTTTTTAAATCTCCACTCTGACTCTCAGCTCCCACTCTGCCTCTCTGCTCCCGCTTTTTTAAAATCTCTGCTCTGACACTCAGCTCCTTCCCTGACTCTGAGCTGCTGCTCTGACTATGAGCTCCCCCTCTTTATAAATCTCTGCTCTGACTTCCAGCTCCCATTCATTATAAATCTCCACTCTGACTCTCAGCTCTCGCTCTTTATTAATGTCCGCTCTGACTCTCAGCACCCGCTCTTTTTAAATCTCTGCTCCGACTCTCAGCTCTCGCTATTTATAAAACTTTGCTGACTCTCAGCTCTCGCTCTTTTTAAATCTCCGCTCCGACTCTCAGCTTTCGCTCTTTATAAATCTCCCCTCTGAGTCTCAGCTCCCGCTCTTCTTAAATGTTGCTCTTACTCTCAGCTTCAGCTGTTTTAAAAACCCGGCTCTGACTCTCATCTCCCGCTTTTTTTAAATCTCTGCTCTGACTCTCATCTCCTGCTCTTTTTAAATCTCGACTCTGTCTCTCAGCTGCCACTCTCTATAAATCTCCACTCTGACTCCCCGCTCCCTTTCTCTATAAATCTCCGCTCTGACCCTGAGCTCCCACGCTTTTCAATCCCCGCTCTGACTCTAAGATCCCGCGCTTAATAAATCTCCGCTCTGACTCTCAGCTCCCGCTCTTTTTAAATCTCCGCACTGACTCTCAGCTCCCACTCTTTTTAAATCTCCAATCCGACGATCAGCTCCCGCTCTTTATAAATCTCCGCACCGATTCTCAGCCCACCGCTCTTTATAAATCTCCACTCTGACTCTCAGCTCCTGCTCTTTTTAAATCTCTGCTCTGACTCTCAGCTCCCACTTTTTTTAAAACTCCGCTCTGACTCTCAGCTCTCGATCTTTATAAACTTCGCTCTGACTCTCAGCTCTCGCTCTTTTTAAATCTCCGCTCCGACTCTCAGCTCTCGTTCTTTATAAATCTCTGCTCTGAGTCTCAGCTCCCGCTCTTCGTAAATGTCGTTCTGACTCTCAGCTTCAGCTCTTTTCAAAACCTGGCTGTGACTCTCTGCTCCCGCTCTTTTTAAATCTCCGCTCGGACACTCAGCTCCCGCTCTTTATAAATCTCCGCTCTGACTCTCAGCTCCCGCGCTTTATAAATCTGCGCTCCGACTCTCAGCTCCCGCTCTTTTTAAATCTCCACTCCGACTATCAGCTCCCGCTCTTTATAAATCTCCGCACCGATTCTCAGCCCACCGTTCTTTATAAATCTCCACTGACTCTCAGTTCCTGCTCTTTTTAAATCTCTGCTCTGACTCTCAGCTCCCACTCTTTATAAAACTTCGGTGTGACTCTCTGCTCTCGCTCTTTTTAAATCTCCGCTCTGACTCTCAGCTCCCGCTCTTTATAAATCGCCACTCTGACTCTCAGCTCCCGCTCTTTTAAAATCTCTACTCTGACTCTGAACTCCAGCTCTTTTTAAATCTCAGCTCTGAATCTCAGCTCCCACTCTTTTAAAATCTCTGCTCTGACTCTGAACTCCTGCTCTTTTTAAACCTCTGCCCTGACTCTCAACTCCTGCTCTTTTTAAATCTCCACTCTGACTCTCAGCTCCCACTCTGCCTCTCAGCTCCCGCTTTTTTAAAATCTCTGCTCTGACACTCAGCTCCTTCCCTGACTCTGAGCTGCTGCTCTGACTACGAGCTCCCCCTCTTTATAAATCTCTGCTCTGACTTCCAGCTCCCACTCTTTATAAATCTCCACTCTGACTCTCAGCTCTCGCTCTTTATTAATGTCCGCTCTGACTCTCAGCACCCGCTCTTTTTAAATCTCTGCTCCGACTCTCAGCTCTCGCTATTTATAAAACTTTGCTCTGACTATCAGCTCTCGCTCTTTTTAAATCTCCGCTCCGACTCTCAGCTCTCGCTCTTTATAAATCTCCCCTCTGAGTCTCAGCTCCCGCTCTTTTTATATCTCTGCTCTGACTCTGAAGTCCTGCTCTTTTTAAATCTCCTCTCTGACTCTCAGCTCCCGCTTTTTAAAATCTCTGCTCTGACTCTCAGCTCCTGCTCTGACTCTGACCTGCCACTCTTTATAAATCTCCGCTCTGAGTCTCAGCTCTCGCTCTTCTTAAATGTCGCTCTTACTCTCACCTTCAGCTGTTTTAAAAACCCGGCTCTGACTCTCATCTCCCGCTCTTTTTAAATCTCCGCTCTGACTCTCATCTCCTGCTCTTTTTAAAATCTCGTCTCTGTCTCTCAGCTGCCACTCTCTATAAATCTCCACTCTGACTCCCCGCTCCCTTTCTCTATAAATCTCCGCTCTGACCCTGAGCTCCCGCGCTTTTCAATCCCCGCGCTGACTCTAAGCTCCCGCGCTTAATAAATCTCCAATCTGACTTCCAGCTCCTGCTCTTTATAAATCTCTGCTCTGACTCTCATCTCCCACACTTTTTAAACCTCTGCTCTAAATCTCAGTTCCCGCTCTGTTTAAATCCCGGCTCCAACTCTCACCTCCCGCTCTTTATAAATCTCCGCACTGACTCTCAGCTCCCGCTCTTTTTAAATCTCCAATCCGACGATCAGCTACCGCTCTTTATAAATCTCCGCACCGATTCTCAGCCCACCGCTCTTTATAAATCTCAACTGACTCTCAGCTCCTGCTCTTTTTAAATCTCTGCTCTGACTCTCAGCTCTGGCTCTTTATAAAACTTTGCTCTGACACTCAGCTCCCGCTCTTTTTAAATCTCTGCTCTGACTCTCAGCTCTGGCTCTTTATAAAACTTTGCTCTGACTCTCAGCTCCTGCTCTTTTTAAATCTCTGCTCTGAATCTCAGCTCCCACTCTTTTTAAATCTCTGTTCTGACTCTCACCTCCCGCTCTTTATAAATCTCCGCTCTGACTCACAGCTCCCGAATCTTTTTAAATCTTCGCTCTGACTCTCAGCTCCTGCTCTTTATAAATCTCCACTCTGACACTCAGCTCTCGATCTTATTCAATCCCTGCTCTGACTTTCAGCTCCCACTGTTAAAAAATCTCCGCTTTGACTCTCAGCTGCCGCTCTTTTTAACTCTCCGCTCTGACTCGCAGCTCCCGAATATTTCTAAATCTCCGCTCTGACTCTCAGCTTCCGCTCTTTTTAAATCTCCGCTCTGACGCTGTTTTTAAATCTCTGCTGACTCTCAGCTGCCGCTGTTTTTAAATCTGCACTTAGACTCTCAACTCCTGCTCTTTTTAAATCTCCGCTCTGACTCTCAGCTCCCACTCTTTTAAAATCTCTGCTCTGACTCTGAACTCCTGCTCTTTTTAAATCTCCGCTCTGACTCTCATCTCCTGCTCTTTATAAATCTCCGCTCTGACTCCCAACTCCCGCTGTTTATAAATCTTCGCACTGACTCTCAGCTCCCTCTCTTTTCAAATCTCCGCTATGACTCTCAGCTCCCGCTCTTTTTAAATCACTGCTCTGACTCTCAGCTGCCACTCTTTTAAATCTCTGCTCCGACTCTCAGCTCCGCCTCTATATAAATCTCCGTTCTGACTCTCAGCTCCCGCTCTTTTTAAATCTCCGCTCTGACTGGCAGCTCCCGAAACTTTTTGAATCGCCTCTGAGTCTCAGCTCCCTCTCTTTATCAATCTATGCTCCGACTCTCAGCTCCCGGTCTATATAACTTGCCGCTCTGACTCTCAGCTCCCGCTCTTTATAAATCTTCGCTCTGACTCTCAGCTCCAGCTCTTTATAAATCTCCAATATGACTCAGCTCCCACTCTTTTTAAATCTCCGCTCTGACTCTCAACTCCCACTCTTTTTAAATGTCTGCTCTGACTGTCAACTCCTGTTCTTTTTAAATCTCCACTCTGACTCTCAGCTCCCGCTTTTTAAAATCTCTGCTCTGGCACTCAGTTCCTGCTCTGACCCTGAGCTGCCGCTTTGATTCTGAGCTCCCGCTCTTTATAAATCTCTGCACTGACTCTCAGCTCCCACTCTTTTTAAATCTCCGCTCTGACCTGCAGCTCCAGCTCTTTTTAAATCTCCGCTCTGACTCTCAGCTCCCGCTCTTTATAAATCTCCGCTCTGGCTCTCAGCTCCCGAATCATTTTAAATCTCCACTCTAACTCTCAGCTCCTGAGCTTTATAAATCTCCGCTCTGACTCTCAGCTCCCGAATCATTTTAAATCTCCGCTCTGACTCTCAGCTTGCACTCTTTTTAAATCTCCGATCTGACTCTCAGCTCCCACTCTTTTAAAATCTCTGCTCTGACTCTGAACTCCTGCTATTTTTAAATCTCTGCTCTGACTGTCAACTCCTGCTCTTTATAATTCTCCACTCAGACTCTCAGCTCCTGCTCTTTTTAAATCTCCGCTCTGACTCTCATCTCCAGCTCTTTATAAATCTCCGCTCTGACTCCCAGCTCCCACTCTTTATAAATCTTCGCACTGACTCTCAGCTCCCGCTCTTTTTAAATCTCCGCTCTGACTCTCAGCTCCGCCTCTATATAAATCTCCGCTCCCGCTCTTTATAAATCTACGCTCCGAGTCTCAGCTCCCGGTCTATATAACTTGCCGCTCTGACTCTCAGCTCCCGCTCTTTTTAAATCTCTGCTCTGACTGGCAGCTCCCGAATCTTTTTAAATCTCCTCTGACTCTCAGCTCCCACTCTTTATAAATCTACGTTCCGACTCTCAGCTCCCGGTCTATATAACTTGCCGCTCTGACTCTCAGCTCCCGCTCTTTATAAATCTCCGCTCTGACTCTCAGCTTCCGCTCTTTATAAATCTCCACTATGACTCAGCTCCCAGTCTTTTTAAATCTCCGCTCTGACTCTCAACTCCCACTCTTTTTAAATGTCTGCTCTGACTGTCAACTCCTGTTCTTTTTAAATCTCCACTCTGACTCTCAGCTCCCATTCTGACTCTCAGCTCCCGCTTTTTAAAATCTCTGCTCTGGCACTCAGCTCCTGCTCTGACCCTGAGCTGCCGCTTTGATTCTGAGCTCCCGCTCTTTATAAATCTCTGCTCTGACTTCCAGCTCCAGCTCTTTTTAAATCTCCGCTCCGAGTCTCAGCTCCCATGGTTGATAAATCTCCGCTCCCACTATCAGCTCCCTCTCTTTATAAATCTCTGCACTGACTCTAAGCACCCACTCTTTTTAAATCTCCGCTCTGACTCACACCTCCAGCTCTTTTCAAATCTCCGCTCTGACTCTCAGCTTGCACTCTTTTTATATCTCCGATCTGACTCTCAGCTCCTGCTCTTTAGAAATCTCCGATCTGACTCTCAGCTCCCGCGGTTTATAAATCTCTGCACTGACTCTCAGCTCCCACTCTTTTTAAATCTCCGCTCTGACTCGCAGCTCCAGCACGTTATAAATCTCCACTTTGACTCTCAGCTCCTGCTCTGACTCTGGGCTGCCGCTCTTTATAAATCTCTGCTCTGACTTCCAGCTCCCACTCTTTATAAATCTCCACTGTGATTCTGTGCTCCCGCTCATTATAAATCTCCGCTCTGACTCTCAACTCCAGCTCTTTTTAAATCTCCGCTCCGACTGTCAGCTCCAGCGGTTTATAAATCTCTGCACTGACTCTCAGCTACCACTCTTTTTAAATCTCCGCTCTGACTCTCAGCTCCCACTCTTTATAAATCTCAGCTCTCACTCTCAGCTCCCGAATCTTTTTAAATCTCCGCTCTGACTCTCAGCTCCAGCTCTTTATAAATCTCCGCTATAGCTCTAAGCTCCTGTTCTTGATAAATCTCTGCTCTGACTCTCAGCTCCAGCTCTTTATAAATCTCCGCTCCGACTCTCAGCTCCCGCTCTTTTTAAATCACCGCTCTGACTCTCAGCTTCCGCTCTTTATAAATCTTCGCTCTGACTCTCAGCTTTAGCTCTTTATAAATCTCCACTATGAGTCAGCTCCCACTCTTTTTAAATCTCCGCTCTGACTCTCAGCTCCCACTCTGCCTCTCAGCTCCCGCTTTTTTAAAATCTCTGCTCTGACACTCAGCTCTTGCTCTGACTCTGAGCTCCCCCTCTTTATAAATGTCCTCTCTGACTTCCAGCTCCCGGTCTTTATTAATGTCCGCTCTGACTCTCAACTCCTGCTCTGTTTAAATCTCTGCTACGACTCTCAGCTCCCGCAGTTTATAAATCTGCGCACCGACTATCAGCTCCTGCTCTTTATAAATCTCTGCTCTGACTCTCAGCTCCCGAATCTTTTTAAATCTCCGCTCTGACTCTCAGCTCCTGCTCTTTATAAATCTCCGCTGTGACTCTCAGCTGCTGCTCTTTATAAATCTCTGCTCTGACTCTCAGTTCCAGCTCTTCATAAATATCTGCTCCGACTCTCAGCTCCAGCTATTTAGAAATCTATGCTCCGACTCTCAGCTCTAGCTATTTATAAAACCTTGCTCTGACTCTCAGCTCTCACTCTTTTTAAATCTCCGCTCCGACTCTCAGCTCTCGCTCTTTATAAGTCTCCGCTCTGAGTCTCAGCTCCCGCTCTTTTTAAAACAGCACTCTCACTCTCAGCTTCCGCTCTTTATAAATCTTCGCTCTGACTCTCAGCTCCCACTCTTTTAAAATCTCTGCTCTGACTCTCAGCTCCCGCTCTTTTTAAATCTCCGCTCTGACTCTCAGCTCCTGCTCTTTATAAATCTCCGCTCTGACTCTCAGCTCCTGCTCTTTATAAATCTCCGCTCTGACTCTCAGCTCCAACTCTTTATAAATATCTGCTCTGACTCTCAATACCAGCTCTTTAGAAATCTACGCTCCGACTCTCAGCTCCCGCTCTTCATAAATCTCGGCACTGACACTCAGCTCCCGCTCTGTATAAATCTCCGCTCTGACTCTCAGCTCCCGCTCTTTATAAATCTCCGCTCTAGCTCTCAGCTCCTGTTCTTGATAAATCCCCGCTCTGACTCTCAGCTCCTGCTCTTTATAAATCTCCGTTCTGACTCTCAGCTCCAGCTCATTAGAAATCTATGCACCGAATCTCAGCTTCCGCTCTTTATAAATCTCCACTCTGACTCTCAGCTCCCACTCTGCCTCTCAGCTCCGGCTTTTTTAACATCTCTGCTCTGACACTCAGCTCCTGCTCTGACTCTGAGCTGCTGCTCTGACTATGAGCTCCCCCTCTTTATAAATCTCTGCTCTGACTTCCAGCTCCCGCTCTTTATAAATCTCCACTCTGACTCTCAGCTCTCGCTCTTTATTAAGTCCGCTCTGACTCTCAGCACCCGCTCTTTTTAAATCTCTGCTCCGACTCTCAGCTCTCGCTATTTATAAAACTTTGCTCTGACTCTCAGCTCTTGCTCTTTTTAAATCTCCGCTCCGACTCTCAGCTCTCGCTCTTTATAAATCTCCCCTCTGAGTCTCAGCTCCCGCTCTTCTTAAATGTTGCTCTTACTCTCAGCTTCAGCTGTTTTAAAAACCCGGCTCTGACTCTCATCTCCCGCTCTTTTTAAACTCTGCTCTGACTCTCATCTCCTGCTCTTTTTAAATCTCGACTCTGTCTCTCAGCTGCCACTCTCTATAACTCTCCACTCTGAATCCCTGCTCCCTTTATCTATAAATCTCCGCTCTGACCCTAAGCTCCCGCTCTTTTCAATCCCCGTTCTGACTCTAAGCTCCCGTGCTTAATAAATCTCCGCTCTGACTTTCAGCTCCTGCTCTTTATAAATCTCCGCTCTGACTCTCATCTCCCACACTTTTTAAACCTCTGCTCTAAATCTCAGCTCCCGCTCTGTTTAAATCCCGGCTCTGACTCTCAGCTCCTGCTCTTTATAAATCTCCGCACTGACTCTCAGTTCCCGCTCTTTTTAAATCTCCGCTGCGACTCTTAGGTCCCGCTCTTTATAAATCTCCGCACTGATTCTCAGTCCACCGCTCTTTATAAATCTCCACTCTGACTCTCAGCTCCTGCTCTTTTTAAATCTCTGCTCTGACTCTCAGCTTGCACTCTTTTTAAAACTCCGCTCTGACTTTCAGCTCTCGCTCTTTATAAAACTTCGCTCTGACTCTCAGCTCTCGCTCTTTTTAAATCTCCGCTCTGACTCTCAGCTCTCGGTCTTGATAAATCTCTGCTCTGAGTCTCAGCTCCCGCTCTTCTTAAATGTCGCTCTGACTCTCAGCTTCAGCTCTTTTCAAAACCTGGCTGTGACTCTCTGCTCCCGTTCTTTTTAAATCTCCGCTCGGACACTCAGCTCCCGCTCTTTATAAATCTCCACTCTGACTCTCACCTCCCGCTCTTTATAAATCTCCGCTCTGACTCACAGCTCCAGAATCTTTTTAAATCTTCGCTCTGACTCTCATCTCCTGCTCTTTATAAATCTCAGCTCTGACACCCAGCTCCTGCTCTTTATAAATCTCCGATCTGACTCTCAGCTCTCGATCTTATTCAATCCCTGCTCTGACTTTCAGCTCCCGCTGTTAAAAAATCTCTGCTTTGACTCTCAGCTGCCGCTCTTTTTAACTCTCCACTCAGACTCGCAGCTCCTGCTCTTTATAAATCTCCACTCTGACTCACAGCTCCCGAATCTTTCTAAACCTCCGCTCTGACTCTCAGCTTCCGCTCTTTTTAAATCTCCGCTCTGACGCTGTTTTTGAATCTCTGCTGACTCTCAGCTGCCGTTGTTTTTAAATCTACGCTTAGACTCTCAGCTACCGCTCTTTTTAAATCTCCGCTCTGACTCTCAGCTGCCGCTCTTTTTAAATCTCCGCTCTGAATCTCAGCTCCCGAATCTTTTTAAATCTCCACTCTGACTCTCAGCTCCAGCTCCTTATAAATCTCCGCTCTGACTCTCAGCTCCCACTCTTTTAAAATCTCTGCTCTGACTCTGAACTCCTGCTCTTTTTAAAACTCCGCTCTGACTCTCAGCTCCCACTCTTTTAAAATCTCTGCTCTGACTCTGAAGTCCTGCTCTTTTTAAATCTCTACTCTGACTGTCAACTCCTGCTCTTTTTAAATCTCCACTCTGACTCTCAGCTCCCATTCTGACTCTCAGCTCCCGCTTTTTTAAATCTCTGCTCTGACTCTCAACTCCTGCTCTTTTTAAATCTCCACTCTGACACTCAGCTCCTGCTCTTACTCTGAGCTGCTGCCCTGATTATGAGCTCCCCCTCTTTATAAATCTCGGCTCTGACTTCCAGCTCCCGCTCTTCTTAAATGTTGCTCTAACTCTCAGCTTCAGCTCTTTTAAAAACCCGGCTCTGACTCTCATCTCCCGCTCTTTTTAAATCTCCGCTCTGACTCTCATCTCCCACTCTCTATAAATCTCCACTCTGACTCCCAGCTGCCGCTCTCTATAAATCTCTGCTCTGACCCTCAGCTCCAGCCCTTTTCAATCCCCGCTCTGACTCTAAGCTCCAGCGCTTAATAAATCTCCGCTCTGACTTTCAGCTCCGGCTCTTAATAAATCTCCGCTCTGACTCTCAGCTCCCACACTTTTTAAACCTCTGCTCTAAATCTCAGCTCCCGCTCTGTTTAAATCCCGGCTCCGACTCTCAGCTCCTGCTCTTTTTAAATCTCTGCTCTGACTCTCAGCTCCCACTTTTTTTAAAACTCCGCTCTGACTCTCAGCTCTCGATCTTTATAAACTTCGCTCTGACTCTCAGCTCTCGCTCTTTTTAAATCTCCGCTCCGACTCTCAGCTCTCGTTCTTTATAAATCTCTGCTCTGAGTCTCAGCTCCCGCTCTTCGTAAATGTCGCTCTGACTCTCAGCTTCAGCTCTTTTCAAAACCTGGCTGTGACTCTCTGCTCCCGCTCTTTTTAAATCTCCGCTCGGACACTCAGCTCCCGCTCTTTATAAATCTCCGCTCTGACTCTCAGCTCCCGCGCTTTATAAATCTGCGCTCCGACTCTCAGCTCCCGCTCTTTTTAAATCTCCACTCCGACTATCAGCTCCCGCTCTTTATAAATCTCCGCACCGATTCTCAGCCCACCGTTCTTTATAAATCTCCACTGACTCTCAGTTCCTGCTCTTTTTAAATCTCTGCTCTGACTCTCAGCTCCCGCTCTTTATAAATCGCCACTCTGACTCTCAGCTCCCGCTCTTTTAAAATCTCTACTCTGACTCTGAACTCCAGCTCTTTTTAAATCTCAGCTCTGACTTTCAGCTCCCACTCTTTTAAAATCTCTGCTCTGACTCTGAACTCCTGCTCTTTTTAAACCTCTGCCCTGACTCTCAACTCCTGCTCTTTTTAAATCTCCACTCTGACTCTCAGCTCCCACTCTGCCTCTCAGCTCCCGCTTTTTTAAAATCTCTGCTCTGACACTCAGCTCCTTCCCTGACTCTGAGCTGCTGCTCTGACTACGAGCTCCCCCTCTTTATAAATCTCTGCTCTGACTTCCAGCTCCCACTCTTTATAAATCTCCACTCTGACTCTCAGCTCTCGCTCTTTATTAATGTCCGCTCTGACTCTCAGCACCCGCTCTTTTTAAATCTCTGCTCCGACTCTCAGCTCTCGCTATTTATAAAACTTTGCTCTGACTATCAGCTCTCGCTCTTTTTAAATCTCCGCTCCGACTCTCAGCTCTCGCTCTTTATAAATCTCCCCTCTGAGTCTCAGCTCCCGCTCTTTTTATATCTCTGCTCTGACTCTCAGCTCCCACTCTTTTAAAATCTCTGCTCTGACTCTGAAGTCCTGCTCTTTTTAAATCTCCTCTCTGACTCTCAGCTCCCGCTTTTTAAAATCTCTGCTCTGACTCTCAGCTCCTGCTCTGACTCTGACCTGCCACTCTTTATAAATCTCCGCTCTGAGTCTCAGCTCTCGCTCTTCTTAAATGTTGCTCTTACTCTCAGCTTCAGCTGTTTTAAAAACCCGGCTCTGACTCTCATCTCCCGCTCTTTTTAAATCTCCGCTCTGACTCTCATCTCCTGCTCTTTTTAAAATCTCGTCTCTGTCTCTCAGCTGCCACTCTCTATAACTCTCCACTCTGACTCCCCGCTCCCTTTCTCTATAAATCTCCGCTCTGACCCTGAGCTCCCACGCTTTTCAATCCCCGCGCTGACTCTAAGCTCCCCCGCTTAATAAATCTCCAATCTGACTTCCAGCTCCTGCTCTTTATAAATCTCTGCTCTGACTCTCATCTCCCACACTTTTTAAACCTCTGCTCTAAATCTCAGTTCCCGCTCTGTTTAAATCCCGGCTCCAACTCTCACCTCCCGCTCTTTATAAATCTCCGCACTGACTCTCAGCTCCCGCTCTTTTTAAATCTCCAATCCGACGATCAGCTACCGCTCTTTATAAATCTCCGCACCGATTCTCAGCCCACCGCTCTTTATAAATCTCAACTGACTCTCAGCTCCTGCTCTTTTTAAATCTCTGCTCTGACTCTCAGCTCTGGCTCTTTATAAAACTTTGCTCTGACACTCAGCTCCCGCTCTTTTTAAATCTCTGCTCTGACTCTCAGCTCTGGCTCTTTATAAAACTTTGCTCTGACTCTCAGCTCCTGCTCTTTTTAAATCTCTGCTCTGAATCTCAGCTCCCACTCTTTTTAAATCTCCGCTCTGACTCACAGCTCCCGAATCTTTTTAAATCTTCGCTCTGACTGTCATCTCCTGCTCTTTATAAATCTCCACTCTGACACTCAGCTCTCGATCTTATTCAATCCCTGCTCTGACTTTCAGCTCCCACTGTTAAAAAACCTCCGCTTTGACTCTCAGCTGCCGCTCTTTTTAACTCTCCGCTCTGACTCGCAGCTCCCGAATATTTCTAAATCTCCGCTCTGACTCTCAGCTTCCGCTCTTTTTAAATCTCCGCTCTGACGCTGTTTTTAAATCTCTGCTGACTCTCAGCTGCCGCTGTTTTTAAATCTACGCTTAGACTCTCAGCTCCCGTCCTTTTCAAATCTCCGCTCTGACTCTCAGCTTCCGCTCTTCAAAAATCTCCGCTCTGACTCTCAGCTCCTGCTCTTTTTAAATCTCCGCTCTGTCTCTCAGCTCCCACTCTTTTAAAATCTCTGCTCTGACTCTGAACTCCTGCTCTTTTTAAATCTCCGCTCTGACTCTCATCTCCTGCTCTTTATAAATCTCCGCTCTGACTCCCAACTCCCGCTGTTTATAAATCTTTGCACTGACTCTCAGCTCCCTCTCTTTTCAAATCTCCGCTATGACTCTCAGCTCCCGCTCTTTTTAAATCACTGCTCTGATTCTCAGCCGCCACTCTTTTAAATCTCTGCTCCGACTCTCAGCTCCGCCTCTATATAAATCTCTGCTCTGACTCTCAGCTCCCGCTCTTTTTAAATCTCCGCTCTGACTGGCAGCTCCCGAAACTTTTTAAATCTCCTCTGACTCTCAGCTCCCTCTCTTTATAAATCTATGCTCCGACTCTCAGCTCCCAGTCTATATAACCTGCCGCTCTGACTCTCAGCTCCCGCTCTTTATAAATCTCCACTCTGACTCGCAGCTCCCGAATCTATTTATATCTCCGCTCTGACTCGCAGCTCCCGCTCTTTTTAAATCCCCGCTCTGTCTCTCAGTTTCCGCTCTTTGTAAATCTTCGCTCTGACTCTCAGCTCCAGCTCTTTATAAATCTCCAATATGACTCAGCTCCCACTCTTTTTAAATCTCTGCTCTGACTCTCAACTCCCACTCTTTTTAAATGTCTGCTCTGACTGTCAACTCCTGTTCTTTTTAAATCTCCACTCTGACTCTCAGCTCCCGCTTTTTAAAATCTCTGCTCTGGCACTCAGTTCCTGCTCTGACCCTGAGCTGCCGCTTTGATTCTGAGCTCCCGCTCTTTATAAATCTCTGCACTGACTCTCAGCTCCCGCTCTTTATAAATCTCTGCACTGACTCTCAGCTCCCGCTCTTTATAAATCTCCGCTCTGGCTCTCAGCTCCCGAATCATTTTAAATCTCCACTCTAACTCTCAGCTCCTGAGCTTTATAAATCTCCGCTCTGACTCTCAGCTCCCGAATCATTTTAAATCTCCGCTCTGGCTCTCAGCTTCTGTTCTTTATAAATCTCCGCTCTGACTCTCTGCTCCCACGCTTTATAAATCTCCACTCCGACTATCAGCTCCCGCTCTTTATAAATCTCTGCACTGACTCTCAGCTCCCACTCTATTTAAATGGCTGCTCTGACTCTCAGCTCCAGCTCTTTTTAAATCTCCGCTCTGACTCTCAGCTTGCACTCTTTTTAAATGTCTGATCTGACTCTCAGCTCCTGCTCTTTAGAAATCTCCGCTCTGACTCTCAGCTCCTGCTCTTTTAAAATCACCGCTCTGACTCTGAACTCCTGCTCTTTTTAAATCTCCACTCTGACTCAGAGCTCCTGCTCTTTATAAATCTCCGCTCTGACTTCCAGCTCCCGCTCTTTATAAATCTCCACTCTGGCTCTCAGCTCTCGCTCTTTATAAATCTCCGCTCTGACTCTCAGCTCCAGCTCCTTATAAATCTCCACTCCGACTCTCAGCTCCCGCTCTTTTAAAATCTCTGCTCTGACTCTGAAGTCCTGCTCTTTTTAAATCTCTACTCTGACTGTCAACTCCTGCTCTTTTTAAATCTCCACTCTGACTCTCAGCTCCCATTCTGACTCTCAGCTCCCGCTTTTTAAAATCTCTGCTCTGACACTCAGCTCCTTCCCTGACTCTGAGCTGCCGCTCTGACTCTGAGCTCCCGCTCTTTATAAATCTCCTCTCTGACTCTCAGCTCTCGCTCTTTATTAATTTCCGCTCTGACTCTCAGCTCTTGCTCTTTTTAAATCTCCGCTCTGACTATCAGCTCCCGCTCTTTATAAATCTCTGCACTGACTCTCAGCTTCCACTCTTTTTAAATCTCCGCTCTGACTTGCAGCTCCAGCTCTTTTTAAATCTCCGCTCTGACTCTCAGCTCTTGCTCTTTATAAATCTCCGCTCTGACTCTCAGCTCCCAAATCTTTTTAAATCTCGGCTCTGACTCTCAGCTCCCGCTCTTTATAAATCTCCGCTCTGGCTCTCAGCTTCTGTTCTTGATAAATCTCCGCTCTGACTCTCTGCTCCCGCTCTTTATAAATCTCCACTCCGACTGTCAGCTCCCGCTCTTTATAAATCTCTGCACTGACTCTCAGCTCCCACTCTTTTTAAATGGCTGCTCTGACTCTCAGCTCCAGCTCTTTTTAAATCTCCGCTCTGACTCTCAGCTTGGACTCTTTTTAAATCTCCGATCTGACTCTCAGCTCCTGTTCTTTAGAAATCTCCGCTCTGACTCTCAGCTCCTGCTCTTTTTAAATCACCACTCTGACTCTGAACTCTTGCTCTTTTTAAATCTCCGCTCTGACTCTCAGCTCCCACTCTTTTAAAATCTCTGCTCTGACTCTGAACTCCTGCTATTTTTAAATCTCTGCTCTGACTGTCAACTCCTGCTCTTTATAATTCTCCACTCAGACTCTCAGCTCCTGCTCTTTTTAAATCTCCGCTCTGACTCTCAACTCCAGCTCTTTATAAATCTCCGCTCTGACTCCCAGCTCCCGCTCTTTATAAATCTTCGCACTGACTCTCAGCTCCCGCTCTTTTTAAATCTCCGCTCTGACTCTCAGCTCCACCTCTATATAAATCTCCGCTCCCGCTCTTTATAAATCTACGCTCCGAGTCTCAGCTCCCGGTCTATATAACTTGCCGCTCTGACTCTCAGCTCCCGCTCGTTTTAAATCTCTGCTCTGACTGGCAGCTCCCGAATCTTTTTAAATCTCCTCTGACTCTCAGCTCCCACTCTTTATAAATCTACGCTCCGACTCTCAGCTCCCGGTCTATATAACTTGCCGCTCTGACTCTCAGCTCCCGCTCTTTATAAATCTCCGCTCTGACTCGCAGCTCCCGAATCTTTTTAATTCACTGCTCTGACTCTCAGCTCCCGCTCTTTTTAAATCCCCGCTCTGACTCTCAGCTTCTGCTCTTTATAAATCTCCACTATGACTCAGCTCCCAGTCTTTTTAAATCTCCGCTCTGACTCTCAACTCCCACTCTTTTTAAATGTCTGCTCTGACTGTCAACTCCTGTTCTTTTTAAATCTCCACTCTGACTCTCAGCTCCCGCTTTTTAAAATCTCTGCTCTGGCACTCAGCTCCTGCTCTGACCCTGAGCTGCCGCTTTGATTCTGAGCTCCCGCTCTTTATAAATCTCTGCTCTGACTTCCAGCTCCAGCTCTTTTTAAATCTCCGCTCCGAGTCTCAGCTCCCACGGTTGATAAATCTCCGCTCCGACTATCAGCTCCCTCTCTTTATAAATCTCTGCACTGACTCTAAGCACCCACTCTTTTTAAATCTCCGCTCTGACTCACACCTCCAGCTCTTTTTAAATCTCCGCTCTGACTCTCAGCTTGCACTCTTTTTATATCTCCGATCTGACTCTCAGCTCCTGCTCTTTAGAAATCTCCGATCTGACTCTCAGCTCCCGCGGTTTATAAATCTCTGCACTGACTCTCAGCTCCCACTCTTTTTAAATCTCCGCTCTGACTCGCAGCTCCAGCTCTTTTTAAATCTCCGCTCTGACTCTCAGCTCCCGCTCGTTAGAAATCTCCATTCTGACTCTCAGCTCCTGCTCTGACTCTGGGCTGCCGCTCTTTATAAATCTCTGCTCTGACTTCCAGCTCCCACTCTTTATAAATCTCCGCTGTGATTCTGTGCTCCCGCTCATTATAAATCTCCGCTCTGACTCTCAGCTTGCATTCTTTTTAAATCTCCAATCTGACTCTCAGCTCTCAATCTTTTAAAATCTCTGCTCTGTCTGTCAACCCCTGTCTTTATAACTCTCCGCTCTGACTCTCAGCTCCTGCTCTGTTTAAATCTCCGCCCTGACTCTCATCTCCCGTTCATTATAAATCTCCGCTCTGACTCTCAGCTCCTGAATCTTTATAAATCACCGCTCTGACTCTCAGCTCCCACTCTTTATAAATCTCCGCTCTGACTCTCACCTCCCGCTCTTTATAAATCTCCGCTCTGACTCACAGCTCCTGAATCTTTTTAAATCTTCGCTCTGACTGTCATCTCCTGCTCTTTATAAATCTCCGCTCTGACACTCAGCTCTCGATCTTATTCAATCCCTGCTCTGACTTTCAGCTCCCACTGTTAAAAAATTTCCGCTTTGACTCTCAGCTGCCGCTCTTTTTAACTCTCCACTCAGACTCGCAGCTCCTGCTCTTTATAAATCTCCGCTCTGACTCGCAGCTCCCGAATATTTCTAAATCTCTGCTCTGACTCTCAGCTTCAGCTCTTTTTAAATCTCCGCTCTGACGCTGTTTTTAAATCTCTGCTGACTCTCAGCTGCCGCTGTTTTTAAATCTACGCTTAGACTCTCAGCTCCCGCTCTTTTTAAATCTCCGCTCTGACTCTCAGCTTCCGCTCTTCAAAAATCTCCGCTCTGACTCTCAGCTCCTGCTCTTTTTAAATCTCCGCTCTGTCTCTCAGCTCCCGCTCTTTATAAATCTCAACTGACTCTCAGCTCCCGCTCTTTTTAAAACTTTGCACTGAATCTCAGCTCCCGCTCTTTTTAAATCTCCGCTTTGATTCACATCTCCTGCTCTTTATAATCTCCGCTCTGACTCTCAGCTCTCGCTCTTTATTAATGTCCGCTCTGACTCTCAAATCCTGCTCTTTTTAAATCTCCGCTCCGACTATCAGCTCCCGCTCTTTATAAATCTCTGCACTGACTCTCAGCTCCCACTCTTCTTAAATCTCCGCTCTGACTTGCAGCTCCAGCTCTTTTTAAATCTCCCCTCTGACTCTCAGCTCCTGCGCTTTATAAACCTCCGCTCTGACTCTCAGCTCCCGAATCATTTTAAATCTCCGCTCTGACTCTTAGCTGCCGCTCTTTATAAATCTCCGCTCTGACTCTCAGCTCCCGCTCTTTATAAATCTCCGCTCTGGCTCTCAGCTTCTGTTCTTGATAAATCTCCGCTCTGACTCTCTGCTCCCGCGCTTTATAAATCTCCACTCCGACTATCAGCTCCCGCTCTTTATAAATCTCTGCACTGACTCTCAGCTCCCACTCTTTTTAAATGGCTGCTCTGACTCGCAGCTCCAGCTCTTTTTAAATCTCCACTCTGACTCTCAGCTCCTGCTCTTTAGAAATCTCCGCTCTGACTCTCAGCTCCTGCTCTTTTTAAATCACCGCTCTGACTCTGAACTCCTGCTCTTTTTAAATCTCCGCTCTGACTCTCAGCTCCCACTCTTTTAAAATCTCTGCTCTGACTCTGAACTCCTGCTCTTTTTAAATCTCCGCTCTGACTCTCATCTCCTGCTCTTTATAAATCTCCGCTCTGACTCCCAACTCCCGCTGTTTATAAATCTTCGCACTGACTCTCAGCTCCCTCTCTTTTCAAATCTCCGCTATGACTCTCAGCTCCCGCTCTTTTTAAATCACTGCTCTGACTCTCAGCTGCCACTCTTTTAAATCTCTGCTCCGACTCTCAGCTCCGCCTCTATATAAATCTCCGCTCTGACTCTCAGCTCCCGCTCTTTTTAAATCTCCGCTCTGACTGGCAGCTCCCGAAACTTTTTGAATCGCCTCTGAGTCTCAGCTCCCTCTCTTTATCAATCTATGCTCCGACTCTCAGCTCCCGGTCTATATAACTTGCCGCTCTGACTCTCAGCTCCCGCTCTTTATAAATCTTCGCTCTGACTCTCAGCTCCAGCTCTTTATAAATCTCCAATATGACTCAGCTCCCACTCTTTTTAAATCTCCGCTCTGACTCTCAACTCCCACTCTTTTTAAATGTCTGCTCTGACTGTCAACTCCTGTTCTTTTTAAATCTCCACTCTGACTCTCAGCTCCCGCTTTTTAAAATCTCTGCTCTGGCACTCAGTTCCTGCTCTGACCCTGAGCTGCCGCTTTGATTCTGAGCTCCCGCTCTTTATAAATCTCTGCACTGACTCTCAGCTCCCACTCTTTTTAAATCTCCGCTCTGACTTGCAGCTCCAGCTCTTTTTAAATCTCCGCTCTGACTCTCAGCTCCCGCTCTTTATAAATCTCCGCTCTGGCTCTCAGCTCCTGAATCATTTTAAATCTCCACTCTAACTCTCAGCTCCTGAGCTTTATAAATCTCCGCTCTGACTCTCAGCTCCCGAATCATTTTAAATCTCCGCTCTGACTCTTAGCTGCCGCTCTTTATAAATCTCCGCTCTGACTCTCAGCTCCTGCTCTTTATAAATCTCCGCTCTGGCTCTCAGCTTCTGTTCTTGATAAATCTCCGCTCTGACTCTCTGCTCCCGCGCTTTATAAATCTCCACTCCGACTATCAGCTCCCGCTCTTTATAAATCTCTGCACTGACTCTCAGCTCCCACTCTTTTTAAATGGCTGCTCTGACTCTCAGCTCAAGCTCTTTTTAAATCTCCGCTCTGACTCTCAGCTTGCACTCTTTTTAAATCTCCGATCTGACTCTCAGCTCCCACTCTTTTAAAATCTCTGCTCTGACTCTGAACTCCTGCTATTTTTAAATCTCTGCTCTGACTGTCAACTCCTGCTCTTTATAATTCTCCACTCAGACTCTCAGCTCCTGCTCTTTTTAAATCTCCGCTCTGACTCTCATCTCCAGCTCTTTATAAATCTCCGCTCTGACTCACAGCTCCAGAATCTTTATAAATCTTCGCACTGACTCTCAGCTCCCGCTCTTTTTAAATCTCCGCTCTGACTCTCAGCTCCGCCTCTATATAAATCTCCGCTCCCGCTCTTTATAAATCTACGCTCCGAGTCTCAGCTCCCGGTCTATATAACTTGCCGCTCTGACTCTCAGCTCCCGCTCTTTTTAAATCTCTGCTCTGACTGGCAGCTCCCGAATCTTTTTAAATCTCCTCTGACTCTCAGCTCCCACTCTTTATAAATCTATGTTCCGACTCTCAGCTCCCGGTCTATATAACTTGCCGCTCTGACTCTCAGCTCCCGCTCTTTATAAATCTCCGCTCTGACTCGCAGCTCCCGCTCTTTATAAATCCCCGCTCTGACTCTCAGCTTCCGCTCTTTATAAATCTCCACTATGACTCAGCTCCCAGTCTTTTTAAATCTCCGCTCTGACTCTCAACTCCCACTCTTTTTAAATGTCTGCTCTGACTGTCAACTCCTGTTCTTTTTAAATCTCCACTCTGACTCTCAGCTCCCATTCTGACTCTCAGCTCCCGCTTTTTAAAATCTCTGCTCTGGCACTCAGCTCCTGCTCTGACCCTGAGCTGCCGCTTTGATTCTGAGCTCCCGCTCTTTATAAATCTCTGCTCTGACTTCCAGCTCCAGCTCTTTTTAAATCTCCGCTCCGAGTCTCAGCTCCCATGGTTGATAAATCTCCGCTCCCACTATCAGCTCCCTCTCTTTATAAATCTCTGCACTGACTCTAAGCACCCACTCTTTTTAAATCTCCGCTCTGACTCACACCTCCAGCTCTTTTCAAATCTCCGCTCTGACTCTCAGCTTGCACTCTTTTTATATCTCCGATCTGACTCTCAGCTCCTGCTCTTTAGAAATCTCCGATCTGACTCTCAGCTCCCACTATTTTTAAATCTCCGCTCTGACTCGCAGCTCCAGCACGTTATAAATCTCCACTTTGACTCTCAGCTCCTGCTCTGACTCTGGGCTGCCGCTCTTTATAAATCTCTGCTCTGACTTCCAGCTCCCACTCTTTATAAATCTCTGCTGTGATTCTGTGCTCCCGCTCATTATAAATCTCCGCTCTGACTCTCAGCTTGCATTCTTTTTAAATCTCCAATCTGACTCTCAGCTTCCGCTCTTTTAAAATCTCTGCTCTGACTCTGAACTCCTGCTCTTTTTAAATCTCTGCTCTGGCTCTCAGCTCCCACTCTTTTAAAATCTCTGCTCTGACTGTCAACCCCTGCTCTTTATTACTCTCCACTCTGACTCTCAGCTCCTGCTCTGTTTAAATCTCCGCCCTGACTCTCATCTCCTGTTCATTATAAATCTCCGCTCTGACTCTCAGCTCCTGAATCTTTATAAATCACCGCTCTGACTCTCAGCTGCCGCTCTTTTAAATCTCCGCTCTGACTCTCAGCTCCGCCTCCATATAAATCTCCGCTCCGACTCTCAGCTCCCGAATCTTTTTAAATCTCCGCTCTGACTCTCAGCTGCCGCTCTTTATAAATATCCGCTCTGACTCTCAGCTCCGCCTCTATATAAATCTCGGCTCCGACTCTCAGCTCCCGGTCTCTATAAATTTCCGCTCTGACTCTCAGCTCCTGCTCTTTATATATCCCCGCTCTGACTGGCAGCTCCCGAATCTTTTTAAATCTCCTCTGACTCTCAGCTCCAGCTCTTTATAAATCTACGCTCCGAATCTCAGCTCCCGCTCTTTATAAATGTCCGCTCTGACTCTCAACTCCAGCTTTTTATAAATCTCCGCTCTGACTCTCAGCTCCCGCTCTTTATAACTCTCCGCTCTGACTCTTAGCTCCAGCTCTTTATAAATCTCTGCTCTGCCTCTGAACTCCTGCTCTTTTTAAATCTCCGCTCTGACTCTGAACTCCTGCTCTTTTAAAATCTCTACTCGGACACTCAGCTCCTGCTCTGACTCTGAGCTGCCGCTCTTACTCTGAGCTCCCGCTCTTTATAAATCTCCACTCTGACTCTCAGCTCTCGCTCTTTATTAATGTCCGCTCTGACTCTCAACTCCAGCTCTTTTTAAATCTCCGCTCCGACTGTCAGCTCCAGCGGTTTATAAATCTCTGCACTGACTCTCAGCTACCACTCTTTTTAAATCTCCGCTCTGACTCTCAGCTCCCACTCTTTATAAATCTCAGCTCTCACTCTCAGCTCCCGAATCTTTTTAAATCTCCGCTCTGACTCTCAGCTCCAGCTCTTTATAAATCTCCGCTATAGCTCTAAGCTCCTGTTCTTGATAAATCTCTGCTCTGACTCTCAGCTCCAGCTCTTTATAAATCTCCGCTCCGACTCTCAGCTCCCGCGCTTTTTAAATCACCGCTCTGACTCTCAGCTTCCGCTCTTTATAAATCTTCGCTCTGACTCTCAGCTTTAGCTCTTTATAAATCTCCACTATGAGTCAGCTCCCACTCTTTTTAAATCTCCGCTCTGACTCTCAGCTCCCACTCTGCCTCTCAGCTCCCGCTTTTTAAAATCTCTGCTCTGACACTCAGCTCTTGCTCTGACTCTGAGCTCCCCCTCTTTATAAATGTCCTCTCTGACTTCCAGCTCCCGGTCTTTATTAATGTCCGCTCTGACTCTCAACTCCTGCTCTGTTTAAATCTCTGCTACGACTCTCAGCTCCCGCAGTTTATAAATCTGCGCACCGACTATCAGCTCCTGCTCTTTATAAATCTCTGCTCTGACTCTCAGCTCCCGAATCTTTTTAAATCTCCGCTCTGACTCTCAGCTCCTGCTCTTTATAAATCTCCGCTGTGACTCTCAGCTGCTGCTCTTTATAAATCTCTGCTCTGACTCTCAGTTCCAGCTCTTCATAAATATCTGCTCCGACTCTCAGCTCCAGCTATTTAGAAATCTATGCTCCGACTCTCAGCTCTAGCTATTTATAAAACCTTGCTCTGACTCTCAGCTCTCACTCTTTTTAAATCTCCGCTCCGACTCTCAGCTCTCGCTCTTTATAAGTCTCCGCTCTGAGTCTCAGCTCCCGCTCTTTTTAAAACAGCACTCTCACTCTCAGCTTCCGCTCTTTATAAATCTTCGCTCTGACTCTCAGCTCCCACTCTTTTAAAATCTCTGCTCTGACTCTCAGCTCCCGCTCTTTTTAAATCTCCGCTCTGACTCTCAGCTCCTGCTCTTTATAAATCTCCGCTCTGACTCTCAGCTCCAACTCTTTATAAATATCTGCTCTGACTCTCAATACCAGCTCTTTAGAAATCTACGCTCCGACTCTCAGCTCCCGCTCTTCATAAATCTCGGCACTGACACTCAGCTCCCGCTCTGTATAAATCTCCGCTCTGACTCTCAGCTCCCGCTCTTTATAAATCTCCGCTCTAGCTCTCAGCTCCTGTTCTTGATAAATCCCCGCTCTGACTCTCAGCTCCTGCTCTTTATAAATCTCCGTTCTGACTCTCAGCTCCAGCTCATTAGAAATCTATGCACCGAATCTCAGCTTCCGCTCTTTATAAATCTCCACTCTGACTCTCAGCTCCCACTCTGCCTCTCAGCTCCGGCTTTTTTAACATCTCTGCTCTGACACTCAGCTCCTGCTCTGACTCTGAGCTGCTGCTCTGACTATGAGCTCCCGCTCTGACTCTGAGCTGCCGCTCTGACTATGAGCTCCCCCTCTTTATAAATCTCTGCTCTGACTTCCAGCTCCCGCTCTTTATAAATCTCCACTCTGACTCTCAGCTCTCGCTCTTTATTAAGTCCGCTCTGACTCTCAGCACCCGCTCTTTTTAAATCTCTGCTCCGACTCTCAGCTCTCGCTATTTATAAAACTTTGCTCTGACTCTCAGCTCTTGCTCTTTTTAAATCTCCGCTCCGACTCTCAGCTCTCGCTCTTTATAAATCTCCCCTCTGAGTCTCAGCTCCCGCTCTTCTTAAATGTTGCTCTTACTCTCAGCTTCAGCTGTTTTAAAAACCCGGCTCTGACTCTCATCTCCCGCTCTTTTTAAACTCTGCTCTGACTCTCATCTCCTGCTCTTTTTAAATCTCGACTCTGTCTCTCAGCTGCCACTCTCTATAACTCTCCACTCTGAATCCCTGCTCCCTTTATCTATAAATCTCCGCTCTGACCCTAAGCTCCCGCTCTTTTCAATCCCCGTTCTGACTCTAAGCTCCCATGCTTAATAAATCTCCGCTCTGACTTTCAGCTCCTGCTCTTTATAAATCTCCGCTCTGACTCTCATCTCCCACACTTTTTAAACCTCTGCTCTAAATCTCAGCTCCCGCTCTGTTTAAATCCCGGCTCTGACTCTCAGCTCCTGCTCTTTATAAATCTCCGCACTGACTCTCAGTTCCCGCTCTTTTTAAATCTCCGCTGCGACTCTTAGGTCCCGCTCTTTATAAATCTCCGCACTGATTCTCAGTCCACCGCTCTTTATAAATCTCCACTCTGACTCTCAGCTCCTGCTCTTTTTAAATCTCTGCTCTGACTCTCAGCTTGCACTCTTTTTAAAACTCCGCTCTGACTTTCAGCTCTCGCTCTTTATAAAACTTCGCTCTGACTCTCAGCTCTCGCTCTTTTTAAATCTCCGCTCTGACTCTCAGCTCTCGGTCTTGATAAATCTCTGCTCTGAGTCTCAGCTCCCGCTCTTCTTAAATGTCGCTCTGACTCTCAGCTTCAGCTCTTTTCAAAACCTGGCTGTGACTCTCTGCTCCCGTTCTTTTTAAATCTCCGCTCGGACACTCAGCTCCCGCTCTTTATAAATCTCCACTCTGACTCTCACCTCCCGCTCTTTATAAATCTCTGCTCTGACTCACAGCTCCAGAATCTTTTTAAATCTTCGCTCTGACTCTCATCTCCTGCTCTTTATAAATCTCAGCTCTGACACCCAGCTCCCGCTCTTTATAAATCTCCGCTCTGACTCTCAGCTTCCGCTCTTTATAAATCTCCACTATGACTCAGCTCCCAGTCTTTTTAAATCTCCGCTCTGACTCTCAACTCCCACTCTTTTTAAATGTCTGCTCTGACTGTCAACTCCTGTTCTTTTTAAATCTCCACTCTGACTCTCAGCTCCCATTCTGACTCTCAGCTCCCACTTTTTAAAATCTCTGCTCTGGCACTCAGCTCCTGCTCTGACCCTGAGCTGCCGCTCTGTCTCTGAGCTCCCGCTCTTTATAAATCTCAGCTCTGACACCCAGCTCCCGCTCTTTATAAATCCCCGCTCTGACTCTCAGCTTCCGCTCTTTATAAATCTCCACTATGACTCAGCTCCCAGTCTTTTTAAATCTCCGCTCTGACTCTCAACTCCCACTCTTTTTAAATCTCTGCTCTGACTTCCAGCTCCAGCTCTTTTTAAATCTCCGCTCCGAGTCTCAGCTCCCATGGTTGATAAATCTCCGCTCCCACTATCAGCTCCCTCTCTTTATAAATCTCTGCACTGACTCTAAGCACCCACTCTTTTTAAATCTCCGCTCTGACTCACACCTCCAGCTCTTTTCAAATCTCCGCTCTGACTCTCAGCTTGCACTCTTTTTATATCTCCGATCTGACTCTCAGCTCCTGCTCTTTAGAAATCTCCGATCTGACTCTCAGCTCCCACTATTTTTAAATCTCCGCTCTGACTCGCAGCTCCAGCACGTTATAAATCTCCACTTTGACTCTCAGCTCCTGCTCTGACTCTGGGCTGCCGCTCTTTATAAATCTCTGCTCTGACTTCCAGCTCCCACTCTTTATAAATCTCTGCTGTGATTCTGTGCTCCCGCTCATTATAAATCTCCGCTCTGACTCTCAGCTTGCATTCTTTTTAAATCTCCAATCTGACTCTCAGCTTCCGCTCTTTTAAAATCTCTGCTCTGACTCTGAACTCCTGCTCTTTTTAAATCTCTGCTCTGGCTCTCAGCTCCCACTCTTTTAAAATCTCTGCTCTGACTGTCAACCCCTGCTCTTTATTACTCTCCGCTCTGACTCTCAGCTCCTGCTCTGTTTAAATCTCCGCCCTGACTCTCATCTCCTGTTCATTATAAATCTCCGCTCTGACTCTCAGCTCCTGAATCTTTATAAATCTCCGCTCTGACTCTCAGCTGCCGCTCTTTTAAATCTCCGCTCTGACTCTCAGCTCCGCCTCCATATAAATCTCCGCTCCGACTCTCAGCTCCCGAATCTTTTTAAATCTCCGCTCTGACTCTCAGCTGCCGCTCTTTATAAATATCCGCTCTGACTCTCAGCTCCGCCTCTATATAAATCTCGGCTCCGACTCTCAGCTCCCGGTCTCTATAAATTTCCGCTCTGACTCTCAGCTCCTGCTCTTTATATATCCCCGCTCTGACTGGCAGCTCCCGAATCTTTTTAAATCTCCTCTGACTCTCAGCTCCAGCTCTTTATAAATCTACGCTCCGAATCTCAGCTCCCGCTCTTTATAAATGTCCGCTCTGACTCTCAACTCCAGCTTTTTATAAATCTCCGCTCTGACTCTCAGCTCCCGCTCTTTATAACACTCCGCTCTGACTCTCAACTCCAGCTCTTTATAAATCTCTGCTCTGCCTCTGAACTCCTGCTCTTTTTAAATCTCCGCTCTGACTCTGAACTCCTGCTCTTTTAAAATCTCTACTCGGACACTCAGCTCCTGCTCTGACTCTGAGCTGCCGCTCTTACTCTGAGCTCCCGCTCTTTATAAATCTCCACTCTGACTCTCAGCTCTCGCTCTTTATTAATGTCCGCTCTGACTCTCAACTCCAGCTCTTTTTAAATCTCCGCTCCGACTGTCAGCTCCAGCGGTTTATAAATCTCTGCACTGACTCTCAGCTACCACTCTTTTTAAATCTCCGCTCTGACTCTCAGCTCCCACTCTTTATAAATCTCAGCTCTCACTCTCAGCTCCCGAATCTTTTTAAATCTCCGCTCTGACTCTCAGCTCCAGCTCTTTATAAATCTCCGCTATAGCTCTAAGCTCCTGTTCTTGATAAATCTCTGCTCTGACTCTCAGCTCCAGCTCTTTATAAATCTCCGCTCCGACTCTCAGCTCCCGCTCTTTATAAATGGCCGCTCCGACTCTCAGCTCCCGCGCTTTTTAAATCACCGCTCTGACTCTCAGCTTCCGCTCTTTATAAATCTTCGCTCTGACTCTCAGCTTTAGCTCTTTATAAATCTCCACTATGAGTCAGCTCCCACTCTTTTTAAATCTCCGCTCTGACTCTCAGCTCCCACTCTGCCTCTCAGCTCCCGCTTTTTTAAAATCTCTGCTCTGACACTCAGCTCTTGCTCTGACTCTGAGCTCCCCCTCTTTATAAATGTCCTCTCTGACTTCCAGCTCCCGGTCTTTATTAATGTCCGCTCTGACTCTCAACTCCTGCTCTGTTTAAATCTCTGCTACGACTCTCAGCTCCCGCAGTTTATAAATCTGCGCACCGACTATCAGCTCCTGCTCTTTATAAATCTCTGCTCTGACTCTCAGCTCCCGAATCTTTTTAAATCTCCGCTCTGACTCTCAGCTCCTGCTCTTTATAAATCTCCGCTGTGACTCTCAGCTGCTGCTCTTTATAAATCTCTGCTCTGACTCTCAGTTCCAGCTCTTCATAAATATCTGCTCCGACTCTCAGCTCCAGCTATTTAGAAATCTATGCTCCGACTCTCAGCTCTAGCTATTTATAAAACCTTGCTCTGACTCTCAGCTCTCACTCTTTTTAAATCTCCGCTCCGACTCTCAGCTCTCGCTCTTTATAAGTCTCCGCTCTGAGTCTCAGCTCCCGCTCTTTTTAAAACAGCACTCTCACTCTCAGCTTCCGCTCTTTATAAATCTTCGCTCTGACTCTCAGCTCCCACTCTTTTAAAATCTCTGCTCTGACTCTCAGCTCCCGCTCTTTTTAAATCTCCGCTCTGACTCTCAGCTCCTGCTCTTTATAAATCTCCGCTCTGACTCTCAGCTCCAACTCTTTATAAATATCTGCTCTGACTCTCAATACCAGCTCTTTAGAAATCTACGCTCCGACTCTCAGCTCCCGCTCTTCATAAATCTCGGCACTGACACTCAGCTCCCGCTCTGTATAAATCTCCGCTCTGACTCTCAGCTCCCGCTCTTTATAAATCTCCGCTCTAGCTCTCAGCTCCTGTTCTTGATAAATCCCCGCTCTGACTCTCAGCTCCTGCTCTTTATAAATCTCCGTTCTGACTCTCAGCTCCAGCTCATTAGAAATCTATGCACCGAATCTCAGCTTCCGCTCTTTATAAATCTCCACTCTGACTCTCAGCTCCCACTCTGCCTCTCAGCTCCGGCTTTTTTAACATCTCTGCTCTGACACTCAGCTCCTGCTCTGACTCTGAGCTGCTGCTCTGACTATGAGCTCCCGCTCTGACTCTGAGCTGCCGCTCTGACTATGAGCTCCCCCTCTTTATAAATCTCTGCTCTGACTTCCAGCTCCCGCTCTTTATAAATCTCCACTCTGACTCTCAGCTCTCGCTCTTTATTAAGTCCGCTCTGACTCTCAGCACCCGCTCTTTTTAAATCTCTGCTCCGACTCTCAGCTCTCGCTATTTATAAAACTTTGCTCTGACTCTCAGCTCTTGCTCTTTTTAAATCTCCGCTCCGACTCTCAGCTCTCGCTCTTTATAAATCTCCCCTCTGAGTCTCAGCTCCCGCTCTTCTTAAATGTTGCTCTTACTCTCAGCTTCAGCTGTTTTAAAAACCCGGCTCTGACTCTCATCTCCCGCTCTTTTTAAACTCTGCTCTGACTCTCATCTCCTGCTCTTTTTAAATCTCGACTCTGTCTCTCAGCTGCCACTCTCTATAACTCTCCACTCTGAATCCCTGCTCCCTTTATCTATAAATCTCCGCTCTGACCCTAAGCTCCCGCTCTTTTCAATCCCCGTTCTGACTCTAAGCTCCCGTGCTTAATAAATCTCCGCTCTGACTTTCAGCTCCTGCTCTTTATAAATCTCCGCTCTGACTCTCATCTCCCACACTTTTTAAACCTCTGCTCTAAATCTCAGCTCCCGCTCTGTTTAAATCCCGGCTCTGACTCTCAGCTCCTGCTCTTTATAAATCTCCGCACTGACTCTCAGTTCCCGCTCTTTTTAAATCTCCGCTGCGACTCTTAGGTCCCGCTCTTTATAAATCTCCGCACTGATTCTCAGTCCACCGCTCTTTATAAATCTCCACTCTGACTCTCAGCTCCTGCTCTTTTTAAATCTCTGCTCTGACTCTCAGCTTGCACTCTTTTTAAAACTCCGCTCTGACTTTCAGCTCTCGCTCTTTATAAAACTTCGCTCTGACTCTCAGCTCTCGCTCTTTTTAAATCTCCGCTCTGACTCTCAGCTCTCGGTCTTGATAAATCTCTGCTCTGAGTCTCAGCTCCCGCTCTTCTTAAATGTCGCTCTGACTCTCAGCTTCAGCTCTTTTCAAAACCTGGCTGTGACTCTCTGCTCCCGTTCTTTTTAAATCTCCGCTCGGACACTCAGCTCCCGCTCTTTATAAATCTCCACTCTGACTCTCACCTCCCGCTCTTTGTAAATCTCCACTCTGACTCACAGCTCCAGAATCTTTTTAAATCTTCGCTCTGACTCTCATCTCCTGCTCTTTATAAATCTCAGCTCTGACACCCAGCTCCCGCTCTTTATAAATCTCCGATCTGACTCTCAGCTCTCGATCTTATTCAATCCCTGCTCTGACTTTCAGCTCCCGCTGTTAAAAAATCTCTGCTTTGACTCTCAGCTGCCGCTCTTTTTAACTCTCCACTCAGACTCGCAGCTCCTGCTCTTTATAAATCTCCACTCTGACTCACAGCTCCCGAATCTTTCTAAACCTCCGCTCTGACTCTCAGCTTCCGCTCTTTTTAAATCTCCGCTCTGACTCTCAGCTGCCGCTCTTTTTAAATCTCCGCTCTGAATCTCAGCTCCCGAATCTTTTTAAATCTCCACTCTGACTCTCAGCTCCAGCTCCTTATAAATCTCCGCTCTGACTCTCAGCTCCCACTCTTTTAAAATCTCTGCTCTGACTCACACCTCCTGCTCTTTTTAAAACTCCGCTCTGACTCTCAGCTCCCACTCTTTTAAAATCTCTGCTCTGACTCTGGTCTCCTGCTCTTTTTAAATCTCTGCTCTGACTCTCAACTCCTGCTCTTTTTAGATCTCCATTCTGACTCTCAGCTCCCACTCTTTTAAAATCTCTGCTCTGACTCTGAAGTCCTGCTCTTTTTAAATCTCTACTCTGACTGTCAACTCCTGCTCTTTTTAAATCTCCACTCTGACTCTCAGCTCCCGCTTTTTTAAATCTCTGCTCTGACTCTCAACTCCTGCTCTTTTTAAATCTCCACTCTGACTCTCAACTCCTGCTCTTTTTAAATCTCCACTCTGCCTCTCAGCTCCCACTTTTTTAAAATCTCTGCTCTGACTCTGGTCTCCTGCTCTTTTTAAATCTCTGCTCTGACTCTCAACTCCTGCTCTTTTTAGATCTCCATTCTGACTCTCAGCTCCCACTCTTTTAAAATCTCTGCTCTGACTCTGAAGTCCTGCTCTTTTTAAATCTCTACTCTGACTGTCAACTCCTGCTCTTTTTAAATCTCCACTCTGACTCTCAGCTCCCATTCTGACTCTCAGCTCCCGCTTTTTTAAATCTCTGCTCTGACTCTCAACTCCTGCTCTTTTTAAATCTCCACTCTGACACTCAGCTCCTGCTCTTACTCTGAGCTGCTGCCCTGATTATGAGCTCCCCCTCTTTATAAATCTCGGCTCTGACTTCCAGCTCCCGCTCTTCTTAAATGTTGCTCTAACTCTCAGCTTCAGCTCTTTTAAAAACCCGGCTCTGACTCTCATCTCCCGCTCTTTTTAAATCTCCGCTCTGACTCTCATCTCCCACTCTCTATAAATCTCCACTCTGACTCCCAGCTGCCGCTCTCTATAAATCTCTGCTCTGACCCTCAGCTCCAGCCCTTTTCAATCCCCGCTCTGACTCTAAGCTCCAGCGCTTAATAAATCTCCGCTCTGACTTTCAGCTCCGGCTCTTAATAAATCTCCGCTCTGACACTCAGCTCCCACACTTTTTAAACCTCTGCTCTAAATCTCAGCTCCCGCTCTGTTTAAATCCCGGCTCCGACTCTCAGCTCCTGCTCTTTATAAATCTCCGCACTGACTCTCAGCTTCCGCTCTTTTTAAAACTCCTCTCCAACTATCAGCTCCCGCTCTTTATAAATCTCTGCACCGATTCTCAGCCCACCGCTCTTTATAAATCTACACTCTGTCTCTCAGCTCCTGCTCTTTTTATATCTCTGCTCTGACTCTCAGCTCCCACTCTTTATAAAACTTCGCTCTGACTCTCAGCTCTCGCTCCTTTTAAATCCCCTCTCCGACTCTCAGCTCTCAGTCTTTATAAATCTCTGCTCTGAGTCTCAGCTCCCGCTCTTCTTAAATGTCGCTCTGACTCTCAGCTCCCGCTCTTTTTAAATCTCTGCTCTGACTCGCAGCTCCCGAATCTTTTTAAATCTCCGCTCTGACTCTCATCTCCTGCTCTTTATAAATCTCCGATCTGACTCTCAGCTTCCGCTCTTCTTAAATCTCTGCTCTGACGCTGTTTTTAAATCTCCGCTGACTCTCAGTTGCCGCTGTTTTTAAATCTCCGCTCTGACTCTCAGCTGCCGCTCTTTTTAAATCTCCGCTCTGAATCTCAGCTCCCAAATCTTTTTAAATCTCCGCACTGAATCTCAGCTCCCGAATCTTTTTAAGTCTCCGTTGTGTCTCACAAATCCCGCTCTTCATAAATCTCTGCTCTGACTCTCAGCTCCCGCTCTTTTTATATCTCCGCTCTGACTCTCAGCTCCCGCTCTTTATAAATCTCCGCTCTGACTCTCAGCTCTGGCTCGCTATAAATCTCCGCTCTGACTCTCAGCTCTGGCTCGCTATAAATCTCCGCTCTGACTCTCAGCTCCCATTCTTTTTAAATCTCCGGTCTGACTCTCAACTCCCACTCTTTTAAAATCTCTGCTCTGACTGTCAACTCCTGTTCTTTTTAAATCTCCACTCTGACTCTCAGTTCCCGATTTTTAAAATCTCTGCTCTCACACTCAGCTCCAGCTCTGACTCTGAGCTCCCGCTCTTTATAAATCTCCGCTCTGACTCTCAGCTCCTGCTCCTTATAAACCTCCGCTCTGACTGGCAGCTCCCGAATCTTTTTAAATCTCCTCTGACTCTCAGCTCCTGCTCCTTATAAATCTCTGCTCTGACTCGCAGCTCCTGAATCTTTTTAAATCTCCGCACTGAATCTCAGCTCTCGCTCTTTTTAAATCTCCACTCCGACTATCAGCACACGCTCTTTATAAATCTCCACACCGATTCTAAGCCCACCACTCTTTATAAATCTCCACTCTGACTCTCAGCTCCTGCTCTTTATAAATCTCCACTCTGACTCTCAGCTCCTGCTCTTTATAAATCTCCACTCCGACTCTCGGCTCCCGCGCTTTATAAATCTCCGCTCTGACTCTCAGCTGCCGCTCTTTATAAATGGCCGCTCTGACTCTCAGCTCCCGCTCTTTTGAAATCACCGCTCCAACTCTAAGCTTCCGCTCTTTATAAATCTCCGCACTGAATCTCGGCTCCCGCTCTTTTTAAATCTCCACTCCGACTCTCAGCTCCCGCGCTTTATAAATCTCCGCTCTGACTCTCAGCTCCCGTTCTTTATAAATCTCCACTCCGACACTCAGCTTGCGATCTGTATAAAAGGTCGCTCTGACTCTCAGCTCGCGCTCTTTTTAAATCACCGCTCTGACTCTCAGCTACAGCTCTTTATAAATCTCCGCTCCGACTCTCAGCTCCCGCTCTTTATAAATCTCTGCTCTGACTCTCAGCTGCCGCTCTTTATAAATGGTCGCTCTGACTCTCAGCTCCCGCTCTTTTTAAATCACCGCTCTGACTCTCAGCTCCCGAATTTTTTAAATCTCCTCTGACTCTCAGCTGCCGCTCTTTATAAATGTCTGCTCTGACTCTCAGCTCAGGCTCTTCATAAATCCCTTCTCTGACACTCAGCTCCCACTCTTTTTAAATCTCTGCTCTGACTCTCAGCTCCCGTTCTTTATAAATCTACGCTCCGACTCTCAGCTCCCACTCTTTTTAAATATCCGCTCTGAAAATCACCTCCCGCTCTTTATAACTCTCCGCTCTGACTATTACCTCCCGCTCTCTATAAATCTCCGCTCTGACTCTCAGCTCCCGAATCTTTTTAAATCACCGCTCTGACTCTCAGCTCCTGCTCTTTATAAATCTCCGCTCTGACTCTCAGCTCCGGCTCTTCATAAATCTACGCTCCGACTCTCAGCTCCCGCTCTTTATAAATGTCCGCTCTGACTCTCAGCTCCCGCTCTTTATATATCTCCGCTCTGACTCTCAGCTCCCACTCTTTATAGATCTCCACTCTGACTCTCAGCTCCCGCTCTTTTAAAATCTCTGCTCTGCCTCTGAACTCCTGCTCTTTTTAAATCTCCGCTCTGACTCTGAACTCCTGCTCTTTTAAAATCTTTGCTCTGACACTCAGCTCCTGCTCTGACTCTGAGCTGCCGCTCTGACTCTGAGCTCCGCCTCTTTATAAATCTCCGCTCTGACTTCCAGCTCCTGCTCTTTATACATCTCCACTCTGACTCTCAGCTCCCGCTCTTTATAAATGTCCGCTCTGACTCTCAGCTCCCGCTCTTTATATATCTCCGCTCTGACTCTTAGCTTCCGCTCTTGAAATATCTCTGCTCTGACTCTCAGCTCCCGCTCTTTATATATCTCCACTCTGACTCTCAGCTCCCGCTCTTTATATATCTCCACTCTGACTCTCAGCTCCCACTCTTTATAGATCTCCACTCTGACTCTCAGCTCCCGCTCTTTATATATCTCCGCTCTGACTCTCAGCTCCCACTCTTTATAGATCTCCACTCTGACTCTCAGCTCCCACTCTTTTAAAATCTCTGCTCTGACTCTGAACTCCTGCTCTTTTTAAATCTCCGCTCTGACTCTGAACTCCTGCTCTTTTAAAATCTCTGCTCTGACACTCAGCTCCTGCTCTGACTCTGAGCTGCCGCTCTGACTCTGAGCTCCCGCTCTTTATAAATCTCCGCTCTGACGCTGAGCTCTTCCTCTTTATAAATCTCCGCTCTGACTCTGAGCTCTTCCTCTTTATAAATCTCCGCTCTGACCTCCAGCTCCTGCTCTTTATACATCTCCACTCTGACTCTCAGCTCCCACTCTTTATAAATCTCTGCTCTGACTCTCAGCTCCCGCTCTTTATTGATCTCCACTCTGACTCTCAGCTCCCTCTCTGCCTCTCAGCTCCCACTTGTTTTAAATCTCTGCTCTGACACTCAGCTCCTGCTCTGACTCTGAGATCCCCCTCTTTATAAACCTCTGCTCTGACTTCCAGTTCCCGCTCTTTATAAATCTACACTCTCACTCTCAGCTCTCGCTCTTTATTAATGTCCGCTCTGACTCTCAGCTCTCGCTCTTTATAAATGTCTGCTCTGACTCTCAGCTCAGGCTCTTCATAAATCCCTTCTCTGACACTCAGCTCCCGCTCTTTTTAAATCTCTGCTCTGACTCTCAGCTCCCGTTCTTTATAAATCTACGCTCCGACTCTCAGCTCCCACTCTTTTTAAATATCCGCTCTGACAATCACCTCCCGCTCTTTATAACTCTCCGCTCTGACTATTACCTCCCGCTCTCTATAAATCTCCGCTCTGACTCTCAGCTCCCGAATCTTTTTAAATCACCGCTCTGACTCTCAGCTCCTGCTCTTTATAAATCTCCGCTCTGACTCTCAGCTCCGGCTCTTCATAAATCTACGCTCCGACTCTCAGCTCCCGCTCTTTATAAATGTCCGCTCTGACTCTCAGCTCCCGCTCTTTATATATCTCCGCTCTGACTCTCAGCTCCCACTCTTTATAGATCTCCACTCTGACTCTCAGCTCCCGCTCTTTTAAAATCTCTGCTCTGCCTCTGAACTCCTGCTCTTTTTAAATCTCCGCTCTGACTCTGAACTCCTGCTCTTTTAAAATCTCTGCTCTGACACTCAGCTCCTGCTCTGACTCTGAGCTGCCGCTCTGACTCTGAGCTCCACCTCTTTATAAATCTCCGCTCTGACTCTGAGCTCCGCCTCTTTATAAATCTCCGCTCTGACTTCCAGCTCCTGCTCTTTATACATCTCCACTCTGACTCTCAGCTCCCGCTCTTTATAAATGTCCGCTCTGACTCTCAGCTCCCGCTCTTTATATATCTCCGCTCTGACTCTCAGCTTCCGCTCTTGAAATATCTCTGCTCTGACTCTCAGCTCCCGCTCTTTATATATCTCCGCTCTGACTCTCAGCTCCCGCTCTTTATATATCTCCGCTCTGACTCTCAGCTCCCACTCTTTATAGATCTCCACTCTGACTCTCAGCTCCCGCTCTTTATATATCTCCGCTCTGACTCTCAGCTCCAGCTCTTTATAAATCTCCGCTCTGACTCTCATCTCCCACTCTTTATAGATCTCCACTCTGACTCTCAGCTCCCACTCTTTTAAAATCTCTGCTCTGCCTCTGAACTCCTGCTCTTTTTAAATCTCCGCTCTGACTCTGAACTCCTGCTCTTTTAAAATCTTTGCTCTGACACTCAGCTCCTGCTCTGACTCTGAGCTGCCGCTCTGACTCTGAGCTCCACCTCTTTATAAATCTCCGCTCTGACTCTGAGCTCCGCCTCTTTATAAATCTCCGCTCTGACTTCCAGCTCCTGCTCTTTATACATCTCCACTCTGACTCTCAGCTCCCGCTCTTTATAAATGTCCGCTCTGACTCTCAGCTCCCGCTCTTTATATATCTCCGCTCTGACTCTTAGCTTCCGCTCTTGAAATATCTCTGCTCTGACTCTCAGCTCCCGCTCTTTATATATCTCCGCTCTGACTCTCAGCTCCCGCTCTTTATATATCTCCACTCTGACTCTCAGCTCCCACTCTTTATAGATCTCCACTCTGACTCTCAGCTCCCGCTCTTTATATATCTCCGCTCTGACTCTCAGCTCCCACTCTTTATAGATCTCCACTCTGACTCTCAGCTCCCACTCTTTTAAAATCTCTGCTCTGACTCTGAACTCCTGCTCTTTTTAAATCTCCGCTCTGACTCTGAACTCCTGCTCTTTTAAAATCTCTGCTCTGACACTCAGCTCCTGCTCTGACTCTGAGCTGCCGCTCTGACTCTGAGCTCCCGCTCTTTATAAATCTCCGCTCTGACGCTGAGTTCCACCTCTTTATAAATCTCCGCTCTGACTCTGAGCTCTTCCTCTTTATAAATCTCCGCTCTGACCTCCAGCTCCTGCTCTTTATACATCTCCACTCTGACTCTCAGCTCCCACTCTTTATAAATCTCTGCTCTGACTCTCAGCTCCCGCTCTTTATAGATCTCCACTCTGACTCTCAGCTCCCTCTCTGCCTCTCAGCTCCCACTTTTTTTAAATCTCTGCTCTGACACTCAGCTCCTGCTCTGACTCTGAGATCCCCCTCTTTATAAACCTCTGCTCTGACTTCCAGTTCCCGCTCTTTATAAATCTACACTCTGACTCTCAGCTCTCGCTCTTTATTAATGTCCGCTCTGACTCTCAGCTCTCGCTCTTATTAAATCTCTTCTACGACTCTCAGCTCCCGCGGTTTATAAATCTCCGCTCCGACTATGAGCTCCAGCTCTATATAAATCTCTGCTCTGACTTCCAGCTCACACTCTTAATAAATCTCCGCTGTGATTCTGACCTCCCGTGGTTTATAAATCTCGGCTGACTCTCAGCTTGCACACTTTTTAAATCTCCGCTCTGACTCTCAGCTCCCGAATCTTTTTAAATCTCCACTCTGACTCTCAGCTCCTTCTCTTTATAAATCTCCACTCTGACTCTCAGCTCCTTCTCTTTATAAATCTCCGCTCTGACTCTCAGCTCCCGAATCTTTTTAAATCTCCGCTCTGACTCTCAGCTCCTTCTCTTTTTAAATCTCCGCTCTGACTCTCAGCTCCCGAATCTTTTTAAATCTCCGCTCTGACTCTGAGCTCTTCCTCTTTATAAATCTCCGCTCTGACCTCCAGCTCCTGCTCTTTATACATCTCCACTCTGACTCTCAGCTCCCACTCTTTATAAATCTCTGCTCTGACTCTCAGCTCCCGAATCTTTTTAAATCTCCGCTCTGACTCTCAGCTCCTTCTCTTTATAAATCTCCGCTCTGACTCTCAGCTGCTGCTCTTTATAAATCCCTGCTCTGACTCTCAGCTCCAGCTCTTTATAAATATCTGCTCTGACACTCAGCTCCAGCTCTTTTTAAATCTCCGCTTTGACTCTCAGCTCCCATTCTTTATAAATCTCCACTCTGACTCTCAGCTCCCGCTCTTTTAAAATCTCTACTTTGACTCTGAACTCCTGCTCTTTTTAAATCTCCGCTCTGACTCTCAGCTCCCACTCTTTTAAAATCTCTGCTCTGACTCTGAACTCCTGCTCTTTTAAAATCTCTACTTTGACTCTGAACTCCTGCTCTTTTTAAATCTCCGCTCTGACTCTCAGCTCCTGCTCTTTTTAAATCTCTGCTCTGACTCTCAAATCCTGCTCTTTTTAAATCTCCATTCTGACTCTCAGCTCCAGCTCTTCAGAAATCTACGCTCTGACTCTCAGCTCCTGCTATTTTTAAATCTCCGCTCTGACTCTCAACTTCCGCTCTTTATAAATCACCGCTCTGACTCTCAGCTCCTGTTCTTGATAAATCTCCTCACTGACTCTCAGCTCCAGCTCTTTTCAAAACCTGGCTCTGACTCTCAGCTCCGCCTCTATATAAAACTCCGCTCCGACGATCAGCTCCTGCTCTTTATAAATTTCTGCTCCGACTCTCAGCTCCTGCTCCTTATAAACCTCCGCTCTGACTGGCAGCTCCCGAATCTTTTTAAATCTCCTCTGACTCTCAGCTCCTGCTCCTTATAAATCTCTGCTCTGACTCGCAGCTCCTGAATCTTTTTAAATCTCCGCTCTGACTCTCAGCTCCTGCTCTTTATAAATCTCCGCTCTGACTTTCAGCTCCTGCTCTTTATAAATCTTCGCTCTGACTCTGAGCTCCCACACTTTATAAATCTCTGCTCTAAATCTCAGCTCCCGCTCTATTTAAATCCCGGCTCCGACTCTCAGCTTCCGCTCTTTATAAATCTCCGCACTGAATCTCAGCTCTCGCTCTTTTTAAATCTCCACTCCGACTATCAGCACACGCTCTTTATAAATCTCCGCACCGATTCTAAGCTCACCACTCTTTATAAATCTCCACTCTGACTCTCAGCTCCTGCTCTTTATAAATCTCCACTCCAACTCTCGGCTCCCGCGCTTTTTAAATCTCCGCTCTGACTCTCAGCTCCCGTTCTTTATAAATCTCCGCTCTGACTCTCAGCTCCCGCTCTTTATAAATCTCTGCTCTGACTCTCAGCTGCCGTTCTTTATAAATGGTCGCTCTCTCAGCTCCCGCTCTTTTTGAATCTCCGCACTGAATCTTGGCTCCCGCTCTTTTTAAATCTCCACTCCGACTATCAGCTCATGCTCTTTATAAATCTCCGCACCGATTCTCAGCTCCCACGCTTTATAAATCTCCGCTCCGACTCTCAGCTCCCGCTCTTTATAAATCTCTGCTCTGACTCTCAGCTGCCGCTCTTTATAAATGGTTGCTCTGACTCTCAGCTCCCGCTCTTTATAAATCTCTGCTCTGACTCTCAGCTCCCGCTCTTTATAAATCTCTGCTCTGACTCTCAGCTGCCGCTCTTTATAAATGGTTGCTCTGACTCTCAGCTCCCGCTCTTTATAAATCTCTGCTCTGACTCTCAGCTGCCGCTCTTTATAAATGGTCACTCTGACTCTCAGCTCCCGCTCTTTTTAAATCACCGCTCTGACTCTCAGCTCCAGCTCTTTATAAATCTCCGCTCCGACTCTCAGCTCCCGCTCTTTATAAATCTCTGCTCTGACTCTCAGCTCCCACTATTTTAAAATCTCTGCTCTGACTCTGAACTCCTGTTCTTTTTGAATCTCCACTCTGAATCTCAGCTCCCGCTTTTTTAAAATCTCTGCTCTGACACTCAGCTCCTGCTCTGACTCTGAGCTGCCGCTCTGACTCTGAGCTCCTGCTCTTTATAAATCTCCGCTCTGACTTCCAGCTCTCGCTCTTTATTAATGTCCGCTCTGACTCTCGGCTCCTGCGGTTTATAAATCTCTGCTCTGACTCTCAGCTCTGGCTCGCTATAAATCTCCGCTCTGACTCTCAGCTCCGGCTCATTATAAATCTCCGCTCTGACTCTCAGCTCCCGCTCTTTACAAATCTCCGCTCTGACTCTCAGCTCCCGTTCTTTATAAATCTCCGCTCTGACTCTCAGCTCCCGCTCTTTATAAATCTCCGCTCTGACTGTCAGCTCCCACTCTTTATAAATCTCTGTTTCCACTCTCAGCTCCCGCTCTTTATAAATTTCCGCTGTGACTCTCAGCTTCCGCTCTTTATAAATCTCCGCTCTGACTCTCAGCTCCCGAATCTTTATAAATCACCGCTCTGACTCTCAGCTCCCGAATCTTTATAGATCTCCGATCTGACAATCAGCACCCGCTCTTTATAAATCTCCGCTCTGACTCACAGCTGCCGCTCTTTTAAATCTCCGCTCTGACTCTCAGCTCCGCCTCCATATAAATCTCCGCTCCGACTCTCAGCTCCCAAATCTTTTTAAATCTCCGCTCTGACTCTCAGCTCCTGCTCTTTATATATCTCCGCTCTGACTGGCAGCTCCCGAATCTTTTTAAATCTCCTCTGACTCTCAGCTGCTGCTCTTTATAAATCTATGCTCCGACTCTCAGCTCCCGCTCTTTCAAAATCTCTGCTCTGACTCTGCACTCCTGCTCTTTTAAAATCTCTGCTCTGACACTCAGCTCCTGCTCTGACTCTGAGCTGCCGCTCTGACTCTGAGCTCCACCTCTTCATAAATCTCCACTCTGACTCTGAGCTCCGCCTCTTTATAAATCTCCGCTCTGACTTCCAGCTCCTGCTCTTTATACATCTCCACTCTGACTCTCAGCTCCCGCTCTTTATAAATGTCCGCTCTGACTCTCAGCTCCCGCTCTTTATATATCTCCGCTCTGACTCTCAGCTCCCACTCTTTGTAGATCTCCACTCTGACTCTCAGCTCCCGCTCTTTATAAATCTCCACTCTGACTCTGAGCTCTGCCTCTTTATAAATCTCTGCTCTGACTCTCAGCTCCCGCTCTTTATAAATCTCCGCTCTGACTTCCAGCTCCTGCTCTTTATACATCTCCACTCTGACTCTCAGCTCCCGCTCTTTATATATCTCCGCTCTGACTCTCAGCTCCCGCTCTTTATATATCTCCGCTCTGACTCTCAGCTCCCACTCTTTGTAGATCTCCACTCTGACTCTCAGCTCCCGCTCTTTATAAATCTCCACTCTGACTCTGAGCTCTGCCTCTTTATAAATCTCTGCTCTGACTCTCAGCTCCCGCTCTTTATAGATCTCCACTCTGCCTCTCAGCTCCCTCTCTGCCTCTCAGCTCCCACTTTTTTTAAATCTCTGCTCTGACACTCAGCTCCTGCTCTGACTCTGAGCTGCTGCTCTGACTCTGAGCTCCCCCTCTTTATAAACCTCCGCTCTGACTTCCAGCTCCCGCTCTTTATAAATCTACACTCTGACTCTCAGCTCCCGCTCTTTATAAATCTCTGCTCCGACTCAAAGCTCCCGCTCTTTATAAATCTCTGTTCTGACTCTCAGCTGCCACTCTGTATAAATGGCTGCTCTGACTCTCAGCTCCCGCTCTTTCTAAATCTCCGCTCTGACTCTCAGCTCCCGCTCTTTATAAATCTCCGCTCTGACTCTCAACTCCCACTCTGCCTTTCAGCTCCCGCTTTCTTCAAATCTCTGCTTTGACACTCAGCTCCTGCTCTGACTCTGAGCTGCCGCTCTGACTCTGAGCTCCCACTCTTTATAAATCTCCTCTCTGACTCTCAGCTCCAGCTCTTTATAAATCTCCGCTCTGACTCTCAGCTCCCGCTCTTTATAAATCTCCGCTCTGACTTCCAGCTCCCGCTCTTTATAAATCTCCACTCTGACTCTCTGCTCTCACTCTCTAGTAATGTCCGCTCTGACTCTCAACGCCTGCTCTTTTTAAATCTCCGCTACGGCTCTCAGCTCCCGCGGTTTATGAATCTCCACTCCGAATATCAGCTCCTGCTCTTTATAAATATCTACACTGACTCTCAGCTCCCACTCTTTTTAAGTCTCCCCTCTGACTTGCATCTCCAGCTCTTTTTAAATCTCTACTCTGACTCTCAGCTCCTGCTCTTTATAAATCACTGCTCTGACTTCCAGCTCACACTCTTTATACATCTCCGCTGTGATTCTGAGCTCCCACTCATTATAAATCTCGGCTCTGACTCTCAGCTTGCACTCTTTTTAAATCTTCGATCTGACTCTCAGTTCCCACTGTTTTTAAATCTCCACGCTAACTCTCAGCTCCCACTCTTTTTAAATCTCTGCTCCAACTCTCAGCTAACGCTATTTATAAAACTTTACTCTGACCCTCAGCTCTCGCTCTTTATAAATCTCCGCTCTGAGTCTCAGCTCCCGCTCTTCTTAAATGTTGCTCTTACTCTCAGCTTCAGCTCTTTTAAAAACCCGGCTCTGACTCTCAGCTCCCGCTCTTTTTAAATCTCCGCTCTCACTCTCATCTCCTGCTCTTTATAAATCTATACTCTGTCTCTCAGCTCCCGCTCTCTATAAATCTCCACTCTGACTCCCAACTCCCGCTCTCTATAAATCTCTGCTCTGACCCTCAGCTCCCTCTCATTTCAATCCCCGCTCTGACTCTAAGCTCCCGCGCTTAATAAATATACGCTCTGACTTTCAGCTCCTGCTCTTTATAAATCTTCGCTCTGACTCTCAGCTCTCACACTTTTTAAACCTCTGCTCTAAATCTCAGCTCCCGCTCTGTTTAAATCTCCGCTCTGACTCTCAGCTCCCGCTCTTTATAATTCTCCGCACTGACTCTCAAATCCCGCTCTTTTTAAATCACCACTCCGACTATCAGCTCCCACTCTTTATAAATCTCCGCACCGATTCTCAGCCCACCGCTCTTTATAAATCTCCGTCCTGAATCTCAGCTCCTGCTCTTTTTAAATCTCCGCTATGACTCTCAGCTCCCATTCATTATAAATCTCCTCTCTGACTCTCATCTCCTGCTCTTTATAAATCTCCACCCTGACTCTCAGCTCCCGGTCTTTTTAAATGTCCGCTATGACTCTCAGCTCCCGTTCGTTATAAATCAGCGCTCTGACTCTCAGCTGCCGCTCTTTCAAATCTTCGCTCTCACTCTCAGCTCCGCCTCCATATAAATCTCTGCTCCGACTCTCAGCTCCCGAATCTTTTTAAGTCTCCGCTCTGACTCTCAGCTCCGCCTCCATATAAATCTCCACTCTGACTCACAGCTCCCGCTCTTTATAAATCTCCGCTCTGACTCTCAGCTCCCGCTCTTTATAAATCTCCGCTCCGACTCGCAGCTCCAGAATCTTTTTAATTCACTGCTCTGAGTCTCAGCTCCAGCTCTTTTCAAAACCTCGCTCTGACTCTCAGCTCCGCCTCTATATAAATCTCTGCTCCGACGATCAGCTCCTGCTTTTTATAAATTTCTGCTCCGACTCTCAGCTCCTGCTCTTTATAAACCTCCGCTCTGACTGGCTGCTCCCGAATCTTTTTAAATCTCCTCTGACTCTCAGCTCCTGCTCCTTATAAATCTCTGCTCTGACTCGCAGCTCCTGAATCTTTTTAAATCTCCGCTCTGACTCTCAGCTCCTGCTCTTTATAAATCTCCGCTCTGACTTTCAGCTCCTGCTCTTTATAAATCTTCGCTCTGACTCTGAGCTCCCGCTCTTTATAAATCTCCACTCTGACTCTGAGCTCCCACACTTTTTAAACCTCTGCTCTAAATCTCAGCTCCGCCTCCATATAAATCTCTGCTCCGACTCTCAGCTCCCGAATCTTTTTAAAACTCCGCTCTGACTCTCAGCTCCCGCTCTTTTTCAATCTCCGCTCTGACTCTCAGCTCCGCCTCTATATAAATCTCCGCTCTGACTCTCAGCTCCTGAATCTTTTTAAATCTCCAATCTGACTCTCAGCTCCTGCTCTTTAAAAATCTCCGCTCTGACTCTCAGCTGCTGCTCTTTATAAATCTCCGCTCTGACTCTCAGCTCCAGCTCTTTATAAATATCTGCTCTGACTCTCAGCTCCAACTCTTTAGAAATCTACGCTCCGACTCTCAGCTCCTGAATATTTTTAAATCTCCGCTCTGCCTCTCAGATCCCATTCTTTATAAATCTCCGCTCTGAATCTCAGCTCCCAAATCTTTTTAAATCTCCGCTGTGACTCTCAGCTCCCGCGGTTTATAAATCTCCGCACCGACTATCAGCTCCTGCTCTTTATAAATCTCTGCACTGACTCTCAGCTCCCACTCTTTTTAAATCTCCACTCTGACTCTCAGCTCCCGCTCTTTATAAATCTCCGCTCTGACTCTCAGCTCCCGCTCTTTATAAATCTCCGCTCTGACTCTCATCTCCTACTCTTTATGAATCTCCGCTCTGACACTCAGCTCACGATCTTTATAAATCTCCGATCTGATTCTCAGCTCCTGCTCTTTATAAATCTCCGCTCTGACTCTCAGCACCCGCTCTATATAAATCTCCGATCTGACTCTCAGCTGTCGATCTTATTCAATCCCTGCTATGACTTTCAGCTCCCGCTGTTAAAAAATCTCCACTTTGACTCTCAGCTGCTGCTCTTTTTAACTCTGCGCTCAGACCCGCAGCTCCTGCTCTTTTTAAATCTCCGCTCCGACTCTCAGCTCTCGGTCTTTATAAATCCCTGCTCTGAGTCTCAGCTCCCGCTCTTCTTAAATGTCGCTCTGACTCTCAGCTTCAGCTCTTTTCAAAACCTGGCTGTGACTCTCTGCTCCCGCTCGTTTTAAATCTCCGCTCTGACTCTCAGCTCCCGCTATTTATAAATCTCCGCTCTGACTCTCAGCTTCCGCTCTTTATAAATCTCTGCTCTGACTCTCAGCTTCCGCTCTTTATAAATCTCTGCTCTGACTCTCAGCTCCCTCTCTTTATAAATCTCCGCTCTGACTCTCACCCTCAGCTCTTTTTAAATCTCCGCTCTGACTCTCAGCTCTCGGTCTTCATAAATCTCTGCTCTGAGTCTCAGCTCTCGCTCTTCTTTAATGTCGCTCTGACTCTCAGCTTCAGCTCTTTTCAAAACCTGGCTGTGACTCTCAGCTCCTGCTCTTTATAAATCTCCGCTCTGGCTCTCAGCTCCCGCTCCTTATAAATCTCCGCTCTAACTCTCAGCTTCCGCTCTTTTTAAATCTCCGCTCTGACGCTGTTTTTAAATCTCCGCTGACTCCCAGCTGTCGCTGTTTTTAAATCTCTGCTCTGACTCTCAGCTGCCGCTCTTTTTAAATCTCCGCTCTGAATCTCAGCTCCCGAATCTTTTTAAATCTCCGCTGTGACTCTCAGCTCCCGCGTTGTATAAATCTCCGCTCCGACTATCAGCTCCCGCTCTTTATAAATCTCTGCACTGACTCTCAGCTCCCGCTCTTAAGAAATCTCCGCTCTGACTCTCAGCTCCCAAATCTTTTTAAATCTCCACTCTGACTCTCAGCTCCTGCTCTTTAGTAATCTCCGCTCTGACTCTCAGCTGCTGCTCTTTAAAAATCTCTGCTCTGACTCTCAGCTCCAGCTCTTTATAAATATCTGCTCTGACTCTCAGCTCCAACTCTTTAGAAATCTACGCTCCGACTCTCAGCTCCCGAATATTTTTAAATCTGCACTCTGCCTCTCAGCTCCCATTCTTTATAAATCTCCGCTCTGACTCGCTGCTCCCGCTCTTTTTAAATCTCCGCTCTGACTCTCACCTCCTACTCTTTATGAATCTCCGCTCTGACACTCAGCTCCCGCTCTTTATAAATCTCCGATCTGATTCTCAGCTCCTGCTCTTTCTAAATCTCCGATCTGATTCTCAGCTCCTGCTCTTTATAAATCTCCGCTCTGACTCTCGGCTTCCGCTCTATTTAAATCTCCGCTCTGACGCTGTTTTTAAATCTCCTCTGACTCTCAGCTGCCGCTCTTTTTAAATCTCCGCTCTGAATCTCAGCTCCCGAGTCATTTTCAATCTCCGCTCTGAATCTCTGCTCTGAGACTCAGCTCCCGCTCTTCTTTTATGTCGCTCTGACTCTCAGCTTCAGCTCTTTTCAAAACCTGGCTGTGACTCTCTACTCCTGCTATTTTTAAATCTCCGCTCTGACTCTCAGCTCCCGCTATTTATAAATCTCCGCTCTGACTCTCAGCTTCCGCTCTTTATAAATCTCTGCTCTGACTCTCAGCTTCCGCTCTTTTTAAATCTCCGCTCTGACTCTCAGCTCTCGGTCTTTATAAATCTCTGCTCTGAGTCTCAGCTCTCACGCTTCTTAAATGTCGCTCTGACTCTCAGCTTCAGCTCTTTTCAAAACCTGGCTGTGACTCTCAGCTCCTGCTCTTTATAAATCTCCACTCTGACTCACAGCTCCCGCTCCTTATAAATCTCCAATCTGACTCTCAGCTTCCGCTCTTTTTAAATCTCCGCTCTGACGCTGTTTTTAAATCTCCGCTGACTCCCAGCTGTTGCTGTTTTTAAATCTCTGCTCTGACTCTCAGCTGCCGCTCTTTTCAAATCTCCGCTCTGACATCCAGCTCCCACTCTTTATAAATCTCCGCTCTGACATCCAGCTCCCGAGTCTTTTTCAATCTCCGCTCTGAATCTCAGCTCCTGAATCTTTTTAAAACTCCGCTGTGACTTCCAGCTGCCGCTCTTTATAAATCTCCGCTCTGACATCCAGCTCCCACTCTTTATAAATCTCCGCTGTGATTCTGAGCTCCCGCTCATTATAAATCTCCGCTCTGACTCTCAGCTTGCACTCTTTTAAAATCTCTGCTCTGACTCTGAACTCCTGCTCTTTTTAAATCTCTGCTCTGACTCTCAACTTCTGCTCTTTTTAAATCTCCACTCTGACTCTCAGCTCCCATTCTGCCTCTCAGCTCCCGCTTTTTAAAATCTCTGCTCTGACACTCAGCTCCTGCTCTGACCCTGAGCTGCCGCTCTGACTCTGAGCTCCTGCTCTTTATAAATCTCCGCTCTGACTTCCAGCTCCCGCTCTTTATAAATCTCCACTCTGACTCTCAGCTCCGCCTCCATATAAATCTCCGCTCCGACTCTCAGCTCCCGAATCTTTTTAAATCTCCGCTCTGACTCTCAGCTCCGCCTCTATATAAGTCTCCGCTCTGACTCTCAGCTCCTGCTATTTATAAAATTTCCGCTCCGCCTCTCAGCTCCTGAATCTTTTTAAATCTCCGCTCTGACTCTCAGCTCCTGCTCTGTATAAATCTCCGCTCTGACTTTCAGCTCCTGTTCTTTATAAATCTTCGCTCTGAATCTCAGCTCCCACACTTTTTAAACCTCTGCTCTAAATCTCAGCTCCCGCTCTGTTTAAATCCCAGCTGCTCTTTATAGATCTCCGCACTGACTCTCAGCTCCCGCTCTTTTTACATCTCCACTCCGACTATCAGCTCCCGCTATTTATAAATCTCCGCACCGATTCTCAGCCCACCGCTCTTTATAAATCTCCACTCTGACTCTCAGCTCCTGCTCTTTTTAAATCTCCGCTCTGACTCTCAGCTTGCACTCTTTTTAAATCTCCGCTCTGACTCTCAGCTCTCGCTCTTTATAAAACTTTGCTCTGACTCTCAGCTCTCGCTCTTTTTAAATCTCCGCTCTGACTCTCAGCTCTCGGTCTTGATGAATCTCTGCTCTGAGTCTCAGCTCTCGCTCTTCTTAAATGTCGCTCTGACTCTCAGCTTCAGCTCTTTTCAAAACCTGGCTGTGACTCTCTGCTCCCGCTCTTTATAAATCTCCGCTCTGACACTCAGCTCACGCTCTTTATAAATCTCCAATCTGACTCTCAGCTCCTGCTCTTTATAAATCTCCGCTCTGACTCTCAGCTTCCGCTCTTTTTAAATCTCCGCTCTGACGCTGTTTTTAAATCTCCGTTGACTCCCAGCTGTCGCTGTTTTTAAATCTCAGCTCTGACTCTCAGCTGCCGCTCTTTTTAAATTTTTGCTCTTACTCTCATCTCCTACTCTTTATGAATCTCCGCTCTGACACTCAGCTCCCACTCTTTATAAATCTCCGATCTGATTCTCAGCTCCTGCTCTTTATAAATCTCCAATCTGACTCTCATCACCCACTCTTTATAAATCTCCGATCTTACTCTCAGCTGTCGATCCTATTCAATCCCTGCACTGACTTTCAGCTTCCGCTGTTTTTAAATCTCCGCCCTGACTCTCAGCTGCCGCTCTTTTTAAATCTCCACTCTGAATCTCATTTCCCGAGTCTTTTTCAATCTCCGCTCTGAATCTCAACTCCCGAATCTTTTTAAATCTCCGCTGTGACTTCCAGCTGCCGCTCTTTATAAATCTCCGCTCTGACATCCAGCTCCCACTCGTTATAAATCTCCGCTGTGATTCTGAGCTCCCGCTCATTATAAATCTCCGCTCTGACACTCAGCTTGCACTCTTTTAAAATCTCTGCTCTGACTCTGAACTCCTGCTCTTTTTAAATCTCCGCTCTGACTCTCAGCTCCCGCTTTTTAAAATCTCTGCTCTGACACTCAGCTCCTGCTCTGACTCTGAGCTGCTGCTCTGACTCTGAGCTCCCACTCTTTATAAATCTCTACTCTGACTTCCAGCTCCCGCTCTTTATAAATCTCCGCTCTGACTTCCAGCTCCCGCTCTTTATAAATCTCCACTCTGACTCTCAGCTCTCGCTCTTTTTAAATCTCCGCTCTGACTCTCAGCTCCTGCTCTTTATAAATCTCCTCCCTGACTCTGAGCTTCCGCTCTTTTTAAATCTCCGCTCTGACTCTCATCTCCTGCTCTTTATAAATCTCCGATCTGACTCTCAGCTCCCGCTCTTTTTAAATCTCCGCTCTGACTCTCAGCTGCCGCTCTTTTTAAATCTCCGCTCTGACTGTCAGCTCCCGAATCTTTATAAATCACCGCTCTGACTCTCAGCTCCCGAATCTTTATAAATCACCGCTCTGACTCTCAGCTCCCGAATCTTTATAAATCTCTGATCTGACTCTCAGCACCCGCGCTTTATAAATCTCCGCTCTGACTCACAGCTGCCGCTCTTTTAAATCTCCGCTCCGACTCTCAGCTCCCAAATCTTTTTAAATCTCCACTCTGACTCTCAGCTCCTGCTCTTTATAAATCTCTGCTCTGACACTCAGCTCCTGCTCTGACTCTGAGCTGCTGCTCTGACTCTGAGCTCCCCCTCTTTATAAACCTCCGCTCTGACTTCCTGCTCCTGCTCTTTATAAATCTACACTCTGACTCTCAGCTCTCGCTCTTTATTAATGTCCGCTCTGACTCTCAGCTCTCGCTCTTTTTAAATCTCTTCTACGACTCTCAGCTCCCGTGGTTTATAAATCTCCGCTCCGACTATGAGCTCCAGCTCTATATAAATCTCTGCTCTGACTTCCAGCTCACACTCTTAATAAATCTCCGCTGTGATTCTGACCTCCCGTGGTTTATAAATCTCGGCTCTGACTTTCAGCTTGCACACTTTTTAAATCTCCGCTCTGACTCTCAGCTCCCGAATCTTTTTAAATCTCCGCTCTGACTCTCAGCTGCTGCTCTTTATAAATCTCTGCTCTGACTCTCAGCTCCAGCTCTTTATAAATATCTGTTCTGACTCTCAGCTCCAGCTCTTTAGAAATCTACGCTCCGACTCTCAGCTCCCGCTATTTTTAAATCTCCGGTCTGACTCTCAGCTCCCGCTCTTTATAAATCTCCGCTCTGACTCTCAGCTTCCAATCTTTTTAAATCTCCGCTCTGACTCTCAGCTTCCAATCTTTTTAAATCTCCGCTCTGACTCTCAGCTCCCACTCTTTATAAATCTCCACTCTGACTCTCAGCTCCCGCTCTTTTAAAATCTCTACTTTGACTCTGAACTCCTGCTCTTTTTAAATCTCCGCTCTGACTCTCAGCTCCCACTCTTTTAAAATCTCTGCTTTGACTCTGAACTGCTGCTCTTTTTAAATCTCTGCTCTGACTCTCAACTCCTGCTCTTTTTAAATCTCTGCTCTGACTCTCAGCTCCCACTCTTTATCAATCACCGCTCTGACTCTCAGCTCCCGCTCTTTATAAATCTCCGCTCTGGCTCTCAGCTCCTGTTCTTGATAAATCTTCGCTCTGACTCTCTGCTCCCACTCTTTTTAAATCCCCACTGACTCTCAGCTCCCACTCTTTATAAGTCTCCGCTCCGACTCTCAGCTCCCGCTCTTTATAAATCTCTGTTCTGACTCTCAGCTGCCACTCTTTATAAATGGCCGCTCTGACTCTCAGCTCCCGCTCTTTTTAAATCACTGCTCTGACTCTCAGCTCCCGCTCTTTATAAATATCTGTTCTGACTCTCAGCTCCCGCTCTTTATAAATCTCCGCTCTGACTCTCAACTCCCACTCTGCCTTTCAGCTCCCGCTTTCTTAAAATCTCTGCTCTGACACTCAGCTCCTGCTCTGACTCTGAGCTGCCGCTCTGACTCTGAGCTCCCGCTCTTTATAAATCTCCGCTTTGACTTCCAGCTCCCGCTCTTTATAAATCTCCACTCTGACTCTCTGCTCTCGCTCTCTAGTAATGTCCGCTCTGACTCTCAACGCCTGCTCTTTTTAAATCTCCGCTACGGCTCTCAGCTCCCGCGGTTTATGAATCTCTGCTCCGAATATCAGCACCTGCTCTTTATAAATATCTGCACTGACTCTCAGCTCCCACTCTTTTTAAGTCTCCCCTCTGACTCGCAGCTCCAGCTCTTTTTAAATCTCTACTCTGACTCTCAGCTCCTGCTCTTTATAAATCTCTGCTCTGACTTCCAGCTCACACTCTTTATAAATCTCCACTGTGATTCTGAGCTCCCGCTCATTATAAATCTCGGCTCTGACTCTCAGCTTGCACTCTTTTTAAATCTTCGATCTGACTCTCAGTTCCCACTGTTTTTAAATCTCCACGCTGACTCTCTTTTTAAATCTCTGCTCCAACTCTCAGCTAACGCTATTTATAAAACTTTACTCTGACCCTCAGCTCTCGCTCTTTTTAAATCTCCGCTCTGACTCTCAGCTCTCGCTCTTTATAAATCGCCGCTCTGAGTCTCAGCTCTCGCTCTTCTTAAATGTTGCTCTTACTCTCAGCTTCAGCTCTTTTAAAAACCCGGCTCTGACTCTCAGCTCCCGCTCTTTTTAAATCTCCGCTCTCACTCTCATCTCCTGCTCTTTTTAAATCTATACTCTGTCTCTCAGCTCCCGCTCTCCATAAATCTCCACTCTGACTCCCAGCTCCCGCTCTCTATAAATCTCCGCTCTGACCCTCAGCTCCCTCTCATTTCAATCCCCGCTCTGACTCTAAGCTCCCGCGCTTAATAAATATACGCTCTGACTTTCAGCTCCTGCTCTTTATAAATCTTCGCTCTGACTCTCAGCTCTCACACTTTTTAAACCTCTGCTCTAAATCTCAGCTCCCGCTCTGTTTAAATCCCGGCTCCGACTCTCAGCTCCCGCTCTTTATAAATCTCCGCACTGACTCTCAGCTCCCGCTCTTTTTAAATCACCACTCCGACTATCAGCTCCCACTCTTTATAAATCTCCGCACCGATTCTCAGCCCACCGCTCTTTATAAATCTCCGTCCTGAATCTCAGCTCCTGCTCTTTTTAAATCTCCGCTATGACTCTCAGCTCCCATTCATTATAAATCTCCTCTCTGACTCTCATCTCCTGCTCTTTATAAATCTCCGATCTGACTCTCAGCTACTGCTCTTTATTAATCTCCGCCCTGACTCTCAGCTCCCGCTCTTTTTAAATGTCCGCTATGAATCTCAGCTCGCGTTCGTTATAAATCAGCGCTCTGACTCTCAGCTGCCGCTCTTTCAAATCTTCGCTCTCACTCTCAGCTCCGCCTCCATATAAATCTCTGCTCCGACTCTCAGCTTCCGAATCTTTTTAAATCTCCGCTCTGACTCTCAGCTCCCAAATCTTTTTAAATCTCCGCTCTGACTCTCAGCTCCTCCTCCATATAAATCTCCACTCCGACTCTCAGCTCCCGAATCTTTTTAAGTCTCCGCTCTGACTCTCAGCTCCGCCTCCATATAAATCTCCGCTCTGACTCTCAGCTCCCGCTCTTTATAAATCTCCGCTCTGACTCGCAGCTCCCGAATCTTTGTAATTCACCGCTCTGACTCTCAGCTCCAGCTCTTTTCAAAACCTCGCTCTGACTCTCAGCTCCGCCTCTATATAAATCTCCGCTCCGACGATCAGCTCATGCTTTTTATCAATTTCTGCTCCGACTCTCAGCTCCTGCTCTTTATAAACCTCCGCTCTGACTGGCAGCTCCCGAATCTTTTTAAATCTCCTCTGACTCTCAGCTCCTGCTCCTTATAAATCTCTGCTCTGACTCGCAGCTCCTGAATCTTTTTAAATCTCCGCTCTGACTCTCAGCTCCTGCTCTTTATAAATCTCCGCTCTGACTCTCAGCTCTCGCTCTTTATAAACTTCTCTCTGACTCTCAGCTCTCGCTCTTTTTAAATCTCTGCTCCAACTCTCAGCTCTCGGTCTTTATAAATCTCTGCTCTGAGTCTCAGCTCTCGCTCTTCTTAAATGTCGCTCTGACTCTCAGCTTCAGCTCTTTTCAAAACCTGGCTGTGACTCTCTGCTCCTGCTCTTTTTAAATTTCCGCTCTGACTCTCAGCTCCCGCTCCTTATAAATCTCCGCTCTGACACTCAGCTCCCGCTCTTTATAAATCTCCAATCTGACTCTCAGCTCCTTCTCTTTATAAATCTCTGATCTGACTCTCAGCTCCCGCTCTTTTTAAATCTCCGCTCTGAATCTCAGCTCCCAAATCTTTTTAAATCTCAGCTCTGAATCTCAGCTCCTGAATCTTTTTAAATCTCCGCTGTGACTCTCAGCTCCCGCGGTTTGTAAATCTCCGCTCCGACTATCAGCTCCCGCTCTTTATAAATCTCTGCACTGACTCTCAGCTCCTGCTCTTTATAAATCTCCGCTCTGACTCTCAGCTCCCGAATCTTTTTAAATCTCCACTCTGACTCTCAGCTCCTGCTCTTTAAAAATCTCCGCTCTGACTCTCACCTGCTGCTCTTTATAAATCTCCGATCTGATTCTCAGCTCCTGCTCTTTATAAATCTCCGATCTGACTCTCAGCTGTCGATCTTATTCAATCCCTGCTCTGACTTTCAGCTCCTGCTGGTAAAAAATCTCCGCTTTGACTCTCAGCTGCCGCTCTTTTTAACTCTGCACTCAGACTCGCAGCTCCTGCTCTTTATAAATCTCCGCTCTGACGCTGTTTTTAAATCTCCACTGACTCTCCGCTGCCGCTGTTTTTAAATCTCCGCGCTGACTCTCAGCTGCCGCTCTTTTTCAATCTCCGCTCTGAATCTCAGCTCCCGAGTCTTTTTAAATCTCCGCTCTGAATCTCAGCTCCTGAATCTTTTTAAATCTCCGCTTTGACTTCCAGCTGCTGCTCTTTATAAATCTCCGCTCTGACATCCAGCTCCCACTCTTTATCAATCTCCGCTGTGATTCTGAGCTCCCGCTCATTATAAATCTCCGCTCTGACACTCAGCTTGCACTCTTTTAAAATCTCTGCTCTGACTGAACTCCTGCTCTTTTTAAATCTCTGCTCTGACTCTCAACTTCTGCTCTTTTTAAATCTCCACTCTGCCTCTCAGCTCCCGCTTTTTAAAATCTCTGCTCTGACTCTGAGCTGCTGCTCTGACTCTGAGCTGCTGCTCTGACTCTGAGCTGCTGCTCTGACTCTGAGCTGCTGCTCTGACTCTGAGCTCCTGCTCTGTATAAATCTCCGCTCTGACTTCCAGCTCCCGCTCTTTATAAATCTCCACTCTGACTCTCAGCTCTCGCTCTTTTTAAATCTCCACTCTGACTCTCAGCTCTCGCTCTTTTTAAATCTCCGCTCTGACTCTCAGCTCCCGAATCTTTATAAATCACCGCTGACTCTCAGCTGCCGCTCTTATAAATTTCCACTCTTACTCTCAGCTCCGCCTCCATATAAATCTCCGCTCTGACTCTCAGCTCCTTCTCTTTTTAAATCTCCGCTCTGACTCTCAGCTCCCGCTGTTTATAAATCTCCACTCTGACTCTCAGGTTCCGCTCTTTATAAATCTCCGATCTGACTCTCAGCTCCTGATCTTTATAAATCTCCGATCTGACTTTCAGCTCCCGCTCTTTATAAATCTCCGCTCTGACTCTCACCTTCTGCTCTTTTTAAATCTCCGCTCTGACGCTGTATTTAAATCTCCGCTGACTCTCAGCTGTCGCTGCTTTTAAATCTCTGCTCTGACTCTCAGCTGCCGCTCTTTTTAAATCTCCGCTCTGAATCTCAGCTCCCAAATCTTTTTAAATCTCAGCTCTGAATCTCAGCTCCCGAATCTTTTTAAATCTCCGCTGTGACTCTCAGCTCCCGCGGTTTATAAATCTCCGCACCGACTATCAGCTCCCGCTCTTTATAAATCTCTGCACTGACTCTCAGCTCCCACTCTTTTTAAATTTCCGCTCTGACTCTCAGCTCCTGCTCTTTATAAATCTCCGCACTGACTCTCAGCTCCTGCTCTTTAAAAATCTCCGCTCTGACTCTCAGCTCCAGCTCTTTATAAATATCTGCTCCGACTCTCAGCTCCAACTCTTTAGAAATCTCCGCTCTGACTCTCAGCTCGCGCTCTTTATAAATCTCCTCTCTGTCTCTCAGCTCCCGCTCTTTTTAAGTTTCTGCTCAGACTTTCAGCTCCTGCTCTTTATAAATCTCCAATCTGACTCTCAGCTCCTGCTCTTTTAAAATTGCTGCTCCATCTCTCAGCTTCCACTCTTTTTAAATCTTGGCTCTAACTCTCAGCTCCCGCTCTTTTTGAATCTCCGCTCTGACTCTCAGCTCCTGCTCTTTTTAAATCTCCATTGACTCTTAGCTCCTGCTCCTTTTTAATCTTTGCTCTGACTCTCAGTTCCCACTCTTCATAAATCACCACTCTGACTCTCAGCTCCGGTTCTTTATAAATCCCTGCTCTGACTCTCAGCTCCTACTCTTTTTAAATCTCTGCTCTGACTCTCAGCTCCCGCTCTTTATCAATCTGCTCTCTGTCTCTCAGCTCCCGCTCTTTTTAAGTTTCTGTTCAGACTTTCAGCTCCTGGTCTTTATAAATCTCCACTCTGACTCTCAGCTCCTGCTCTTTTAAAATTACTGCTCTGACCCACTGCTACCGCTCTTGAAAAACCAAAGCTCTGGCTCTGAGCTCCCGGGCTTTAAAAATCTCCGCTCTGACTCGTAGGTCCCGTTCTTTATAAATCTCCGCTCTTACTCTCACCTCCCGCTCTTTATAAATCTCCGCTCTGACTCTCACCTCCCACTCTTTATAAATCTCCGCTCTGACGCTCAGCTCCCGCTCGTTTTAAATCTCCCCTCAGATTCTCTGCTCCCACTCTACATAAATATCTGCTCCCAATCTCAGCTCCTGCTCTTTTTAAATCTCTGCTCTGACTCTCAGCTCCCGCTCTTTTTGAATCTCCACTCTGCCCCTCAGCTCTGGCTCTTTTTAAATCTCCGCTCTGGCTCTCAGCTCCCGCTCTTTATAAATCTCCACTCTGACTCTCAGGTCCAGCTCTCTATAAATCTCTGCTCCAACTCTCAGCTCCCACTCTTTTTAAATCTTGGCTCTAACTCTCAGCTCCCGCTCTTTTTAGATCTCCCCTCAGGTTCTCTCCTCCCACTCTTCATAAATATCTGCTCCGAATCTCACCTCCCGCTCTTTTTAAACCTCTGCTCTGACTCTGAGATCCTGCTCTTTATAAATCTCCACTCTGACTCTCAGCTGCCCCTCTTTTTAAGTCTCCGCTCTGACTCTCAGATCCTGCTCTTTATCAATCTCTGCTCTGACTCTCAGCTCCCACTGTTTTTGAATCTCCGTTCTGACTCTCAGCTCCTGCTCTTTTAAAAGCTCTGCTGACTCTGAGCTCCTGCTCCTTTTTAATCTCTGCTCTGACTCTCAGCTCCCACTCTTCATAAATCACCACTCTGACTTTCAGCTCCCGCTCTTTATAAATCCCCGCTCTAACTCTCAGCTCCCGCTCTTTTTAAATCTCCGCTCAGTCTCTCAGCTCCCGCTCTTTTTAAGTTTCTGCTCAGACTTTCAGCTCCCGGTCTTTATAAATCTACAATCTGACTCTCAGCTCCTGCTCTTTTAACATTGCTACTCTGTCCCTCAGCTCCCGGTCTTTATAAATCAAAGCTCTGGCTTTCAGCTCCTGGTCTTTAAAAATCTCCACTCTGACTCGTAGCTCCCGTTCTTTATAAATCTCCGTTCGGTCACTCAGCTCCTGCTCTTTATAAATCTCCGCTCTGACTCTTAGCTCCAGCTCTTTTTGAATCTCCACTCTGACCCTCAGCTGGGGATCTTTTTAAATCTCCGCTCTGGCTCTCAGCTCCCGCTCTTTATAAATCTCAACTCAGACTCTCAGCTCCTGCTCTTTATAAATCTCCGCTCTGAATTTCAATGCCAGCTCTTCATAAAACTCCGCTCTGACTCTCAGCTCCCGCTCTTTTTAAATCGCTGCTCTGACCATCAGCTCGCGCTCTTTATAAATCTCCGCTCTGATTCGCATGTCCCACTCTTTATAAATGTCCACTCTGATTCTCAGCTCCCGCTCTATATAAATCTCCACTCTGACTCACAGCTCCTGCTCTTTATCAATCTCCACTCTGACTCTCAGCTCCCCCTCTTTTTGAATCTCCACTCTGACCCTCAGCTCTGGCTCTTTTTAAATCTCTGCTCTAGATCTCAGCTCCCACTCTTTTTAAATCTCCGCTCTGACTTTCAGGTCCCGCTCTCTATAAATCTCTGCTCCAACTCTCAGCTCCCACTCCTTTTAAATCTTGGCTCTAACTCTCATTCCCGCTCTTTATAAATCTCCCCTCAGATTCTCTGCTCCCATTCTTCATAAATATCTGCTCTGAATCTCACCTCCTGCTCTTTTTAAACCTCTGATCTGACTCTGAGCTCCTGCTCTTTAAAAATCTCCATTCGGACTCTCAGCTCTGGCTCTTTTTAAATCTCCGCTCTGTCTCTCAGATCCCGCTCATTTTAAATCTCCCCTCAGATTCTCTGCTCCCAATCTACATAAATATCTACTCCAAATCTCAGCACCTGCTCTTTTTAAATCTCTGCTCTGACTCTCAGCTCCTGCTCTTTATAAATCTCCACTCTGACTCTCAGCTCCTGCTCTTTATAAATCTCCGCTCTGAATTTCAATGCCCGCTCTTCATAAAACTCCGCACTGACTCTCAGCTCCCGCTCTTTTTAAATCATTGCTCTGACTCTCAGCTCCTGCTCTTTTTAAAGCTCCGCTGGCTCTTAGCTCCTGCTCCTTTTTAATCTCTGGACTGACTCTCAGCTCCTGCTCTTTATAAATCCCTGCTCTGACTCTCAGCTCCCGCTCTTTTTAAATCTCCGCTCTGTCTCTCAGCTCCCACTCTTTTTAAGTTTCTGCTCAGACCTTCAGCTCCTGCTCTTTATAAATCTCCACTCTGACTCACAGCTGCTGCTCTTTTTAAGTCTCTGCTCTGACTCTCAGATCCTGCTCTTTATCAATCTCTGCTCTGACTCTCAGCTCCCACACTTTTTGAATCTCCGTTCTGACTCTCAGCTCTGGCTCTTTTTAAATCTCCGTTCTGACTCAAAGCTCCCGCTCTTTATAAATCTCCGCTCTGACTCTCAGCTCCCGCTCTTTTTGAATCTCCGCTCTGACTTTCAGCTCCCGCTCTTTTTAAATCTCTGCTCGGACTCTCAGCTCCTGCTCTTTTTAAAGCTCAGCTGACTCTTCGCTCCTGCTCCTTTTTAATCTCTGCTCTGACTCTCAGCTCCCACTCTTCATAAATCACCACTCTGACTCTCAGCTCCCGCTCTTTATAAATCCTCGCTCTGACTTTCAGCTCCCGCTCTTTATAAATCTGCTCTCTGTCTCTCAGCTCCCGCTCTTTTTAAGTTTCAGGTCAGACTTTCAGCTCCCGCTCTTTATAAATCTCCAATCTGACTCTCAGCTCCTGCTTTTTTAAAATTGCTGCTCTGTCCCTCAGCGACCGCTCTTTATAAACCAAACCTCTGGCTCTCAGCTCCCGGTCTTTAAAAACCTCTGCTCTGACTCATAGCTCCCGTACTTTATAAATCTCCGCTCTTACTCTCAGCTCCCGCTCTTTATAAACCTCTGCTCTGACTCTCAGCTCCCGCTGTTTATAAATCTCCGCTCTGATGCTCCGCTCCCGCTCGTTTTAAATCTCCCCTCAGATTCTCTGCTCTCACTCTACATAAATATCTGCTCCAAATCTCAGCTCCCGCTATTTTTAAATTTCTGCTCTGACTCTCAGCTCCCGCTCTTTTTGAATCTCCACTCTGATCCTCAGCTCCGGCACTTTTTAAATCTCCGCTCAGGCTCTCAGCTCCCGCTCTTTATAAATCTCCACTCTGATTCGCATCTCCCACTCTTTATAAATATCCACTCTGATTCTCAGCTCCCGCTCTATATAAATCTCCGCTCTGACTCTCAGCTCCCAGTCTTTATAAATCCCCGCACTGACTCTCGGCACACGTTCTTCATAAATCTCCGCTCTGACTCACAGCTCCCGCTCTTTATCAATCTCCGCTCTGACTCTCAGCTCCCGCAATTTATAAATCTCCGCTGTGCCAACAGCTTGTGCTCATTATAAACCTCCGCAGACTCTCAGCTCCCGCTCTTTTTAAATCTCTGCTCTGACTCACAGCTCCCACTCATTTTAAATCTCCGCTCTGACTCTCAGCTCCTGCTCTCTTTGAATCTCCGCTCTGACTCTCAACACCCGCTCATTTTAAATCTCCGCTCTGACTCACAGCTGCTGCTCCTTTTAAATCTCTGCTCTGACTCTCAGCTCCCGCTCTTTTCAAATCTCCGCTCTAACTCTCAGCTCCCGCTCTTTACAAATCTCCGCTGTGACTCTCAGCTTCCGCACATTATAAATCTTAGCGGACTCTCAGCCTCCGTTCATTATAAATCTCTGCTCTGTCTCTCAGCTCCCACTCTTTATAAATCTCCGCTCTGACTCGTAGCTCCCGTACTTTATAAATCTCTGCTCTTACTCTCAGCTCCCGCTCTTTATAAACCTCTGCTCTTACTCTCAGCTCCCACTCTTTATAAATCTCCGCTCTGACTCTCAGGTCCCAGTCTTTATAAATCTTCGCTCTGACTCTCAGCTTCAGCTCTTTATACATCTCCACTATGAGTCAGCTCCCACTCTTTTTAAATCTCCGCTCTGACTCTCAGCTCCCGCTCTTTATAGATCTCCGCTCTGACTCTCAGCTCCCACTCTTTTAAAATCTCTGCTCTGACTCTGAACCCCTGCTCTTTTTAAATCTCCACTCTGACTCTCAACTCCTGCTCTTTTTAAATCTCCGCTCTGACTCTCAGCTCCCACTCTTTTAAAATCTCTGCTCTGACTCTGAACTCCTGCTCTTTTTAAATCTCCACTCTGACTCTCAGCACCGACTCTGCCTCTCAGCTCCCGCTTTTTTAAAATCTCTGCTCTGACACTCAGCTCCTGCTCTGACTCTGAGCTGCCGCTCTGACTCTGAGCTCCCGCTCTTTATAAATCTCCACTCTGACTTCCAGCTCCTGCTCTTTAAAAATTTCGACTCTTACTCTCAGCTCTCGCTCTTTATTAATGTCCGCGCTGACTCTCAACTCCTGCTCTTTTGGAATCTCCGTTCTGACTCTCAGCTCTGGCTCTTTTTAAATCTCCGCTCTGTCTCTCATCTCCCACTCTTTATAAATCTCCGCTCTGACGCTCAGCTCCCGCTCGTTTTAAATCTCCCCTCAAATTCTCTGCTCCCAATCTACATAAATATCTGCTCCAAATCGCAGATCCTGCTCTTTTTAAATCTCCGATCTGACTCTTAGCTCCAGCTCTTTTTGAATCTCCACTCTGACCCTCAGCTCTGGCTCTTTTTAAATCTTCGCTCTGGCTCTCAGCTCCCGCTCTTTATAAATCTCCAGTCTGACTCTCAGCTCCTGCTCTTTATAAATCTCCGCTCTGACTCGTAGCTCCCGTACTTTATAAATCTCCGTTCTGACTCTCAGCTCTGGCTCTTTTTAAATCTCCGTTCTGACTCAAATCTCCCGCCCTTTATAGATCTCCGCTGTGACTCGCAGCTCCCGCTGTTTATAAATCTGCACTCTGACTCTCAACTCCCGCTCTTTTTGAATCTCCACTCTGACCCTCAGCTCCTCCTCTTTTTAAAGCTCTGCTGACTCTTAGCTCCTGCTCCTTTTTAATCTCTGCACTGACTCTCAGCTCCCACTCTTCATAAATCTCCACTCTGACTCTCAGCTCCCGCTCTTCATAAATCACCACTCTGACTCTCAGCTCCCGCTCTTTATAAATCCCCGCTCTGACTCTCAGCTCCCGCTCTTTTTAAATCTCCACTCTGTCTCTCAGCTCCCGCTCTTTTTAAGTTTCTGCTCAGACTTTCAGCTCCCGGTCTTTATAAATCCCCAATCTGACTCCCAGCTCCCGCTCTTTATAAATCCCCGCTCTGACTCTCAGCTCCCGCTCTTTTTAAATCTCCGCTCTGTCTCTCAGCTCCCGCTATTTTTAAGTTTCTGCTCAGACCTTTAGCTCCTGCTCTCTATAAATCTCCACTCTGACTCTCAGCTGCTGCTCTTTTTAAGTCTCCGCTCTGACTCTCAGATCCTGCTCTTTTTGAATCTCCGTTCTGACTCAAAGCTCCCGCTCTTTATAAATCTCTGCTCTGACTCTGAGCTCTGGCTCTTTTTGAATCTCCGCTGACTCTTAGCTCCTGCTCCTTTTTAATCTCTGGACTGACTCTCAGCTCCCACTATTCATAAATCACCACTCTGACTCTCAGCTCCCACTCTTTATAAATCCCCGCTCTGACTCTCAGCTCCCGCTCTTTATAAATCTCCGCTCTGACTCTCAGCTCCCGCTCTTTATAAATCTCCACTCAGATTCTCTGCTCTCACTCTACATAAATATCTGCTCCAAATCTCAGCTCCCGCTATTTTTAAATTTCTGCTCTGACTCTCAGCTCCCGCTCTTTTTGAATCTCCACTCTGATCCTCAGCTCCGGCACTTTTTAAATCTCCGCTCAGGCTCTCAGCTCCCGCTCTTTATAAATCTCCACTCTGATTCGCATCTCCCACTCTTTATAAATATCCACTCTGATTCTCAGCTCCCGCTCTATATAAATCTCCGCTCTGACTCTCAGCTCCCAGTCTTTATAAATCCCCGCACTGACTCTCGGCACACGTTCTTCATAAATCTCCGCTCTGACTCACAGCTCCCGCTCTTTATCAATCTCCGCTCTGACTCTCAGCTCCCGCAATTTATAAATCTCCGCTGTGCCAACAGCTTGTGCTCATTATAAACCTCCGCAGACTCTCAGCTCCCGCTCTTTTTAAATCTCTGCTCTGACTCACAGCTCCCACTCATTTTAAATCTCCGCTCTGACTCTCAGCTCCTGCTCTCTTTGAATCTCCGCTCTGACTCTCAACACCCGCTCATTTTAAATCTCCGCTCTGACTCACAGCTGCTGCTCCTTTTAAATCTCTGCTCTGACTCTCAGCTCCCGCTCTTTTCAAATCTCCGCTCTAACTCTCAGCTCCCGCTCTTTACAAATCTCCGCTGTGACTCTCAGCTTCCGCACATTATAAATCTTAGCGGACTCTCAGCCTCCGTTCATTATAAATCTCTGCTCTGTCTCTCAGCTCCCACTCTTTATAAATCTCCGCTCTGACTCGTAGCTCCCGTACTTTATAAATCTCTGCTCTTACTCTCAGCTCCCGCTCTTTATAAACCTCTGCTCTTACTCTCAGCTCCCACTCTTTATAAATCTCCGCTCTGACTCTCAGGTCCCAGTCTTTATAAATCTTCGCTCTGACTCTCAGCTTCAGCTCTTTATACATCTCCACTATGAGTCAGCTCCCACTCTTTTTAAATCTCCGCTCTGACTCTCAGCTCCCGCTCTTTATAGATCTCCGCTCTGACTCTCAGCTCCCACTCTTTTAAAATCTCTGCTCTGACTCTGAACCCCTGCTCTTTTTAAATCTCCACTCTGACTCTCAACTCCTGCTCTTTTTAAATCTCCGCTCTGACTCTCAGCTCCCACTCTTTTAAAATCTCTGCTCTGACTCTGAACTCCTGCTCTTTTTAAATCTCCACTCTGACTCTCAGCACCGACTCTGCCTCTCAGCTCCCGCTTTTTTAAAATCTCTGCTCTGACACTCAGCTCCTGCTCTGACTCTGAGCTGCCGCTCTGACTCTGAGCTCCCGCTCTTTATAAATCTCCACTCTGACTTCCAGCTCCTGCTCTTTAAAAATTTCGACTCTTACTCTCAGCTCTCGCTCTTTATTAATGTCCGCGCTGACTCTCAACTCCTGCTCTTTTGGAATCTCCGTTCTGACTCTCAGCTCTGGCTCTTTTTAAATCTCCGCTCTGTCTCTCATCTCCCACTCTTTATAAATCTCCGCTCTGACGCTCAGCTCCCGCTCGTTTTAAATCTCCCCTCAAATTCTCTGCTCCCAATCTACATAAATATCTGCTCCAAATCGCAGATCCTGCTCTTTTTAAATCTCCGATCTGACTCTTAGCTCCAGCTCTTTTTGAATCTCCACTCTGACCCTCAGCTCTGGCTCTTTTTAAATCTCCGCTCTGGCTCTCAGCTCCCGCTCTTTATAAATCTCCAGTCTGACTCTCAGCTCCTGCTCTTTATAAATCTCCGCTCTGACTCGTAGCTCCCGTACTTTATAAATCTCCGTTCTGACTCTCAGCTCTGGCTCTTTTTAAATCTCCGTTCTGACTCAAATCTCCCGCCCTTTATAGATCTCCGCTGTGACTCGCAGCTCCCGCTGTTTATAAATCTGCACTCTGACTCTCAACTCCCGCTCTTTTTGAATCTCCACTCTGACCTTCAGCTCCTCCTCTTTTTAAAGCTCTGCTGACTCTTAGCTCCTGCTCCTTTTTAATCTCTGCACTGACTCTCAGCTCCCACTCTTCATAAATCACCACTCTGACTCTCAGCTCCCGCTCTTTATAAATCCCCGCTCTGACTCTCAGCTCCCGCTCTTTTTAAATCTCCACTCTGTCTCTCAGCTCCCGCTCTTTTTAAGTTTCTGCTCAGACTTTCAGCTCCCGGTCTTTATAAATCCCCAATCTGACTCCCAGCTCCCGCTCTTTATAAATCCCCGCTCTGACTCTCAGCTCCCGCTCTTTTTAAATCTCCGCTCTGTCTCTCAGCTCCCGCTATTTTTAAGTTTCTGCTCAGACCTTTAGCTCCTGCTCTCTATAAATCTCCACTCTGACTCTCAGCTGCTGCTCTTTTTAAGTCTCCGCTCTGACTCTCAGATCCTGCTCTTTTTGAATCTCCGTTCTGACTCAAAGCTCCCGCTCTTTATAAATCTCTGCTCTGACTCTGAGCTCTGGCTCTTTTTGAATCTCCGCTGACTCTTAGCTCCTGCTCCTTTTTAATCTCTGGACTGACTCTCAGCTCCCACTATTCATAAATCACCACTCTGACTCTCAGCTCCCACTCTTTATAAATCCCCGCTCTGACTCTCAGCTCCCGCTCTTTATAAATCTCCGCTCTGACTCTCAGCTCCCGCTCTTTATAAATCTCCACTCTGGCTCTCAGCTTCTGTTCTTGATAAATCTCCTCTCTGACTCTCAGCTCCCGCTCTTTTTAAATCCCCACTGACTCCCTGCTCCCGCTCTTTATAAATCTCCGCTCCGTCTCTCAGCTCTCGCTCTTTATAAATCTCCGCTCTGACTCTCAGCTCCCACGCTTTATAAATCTCCGCTCGATCTCTCACCTCCCGCTCTTTATAAATCTCCGCTCTGACTCTCAGGTCCCGCTCTTTATAAATCTTCGCTCTGACTCTCAGCTTCAGCTCTTTATACATCTCCACTATGAGTCAGCTCCCACTCTTTTTAAATCTCCGCTCTGACTCTCAGCTCCTGCTCTTTTTAAAGCTCCGCTGACTCTTAGCTCCTGCTCCATTTTAATCTCTGGACTGACTCTCAGCTCCCACTCTTCATAAATCCTTGCTCTGACTCTCAGCTCCCGCTCTTTTTAAATCCCCACTCTGACTCTCAGCTCCCGCTCTTTTTAAATCTCCGCTCTGACACTCAGCTCACGCTCTTTATAAATCTGCTCTCTGTCTCTCAGCTCCCGCACTTTTTAAGTTTCAGGTCAGACTTTCAGCTACCGCTCTTTATAAATCTCCAATCTGACTCTCAGCTCCTGCTCTTTTAAAATTACTGCTCTCTTCCTCACTGACCGCTCTTTATAAACCAAACCTCTGGCTCTCAGCTCCCGTTCTTTATAAATCTCCGCTCTGACTCGTAGCTCCCGTTCTTTATAAACCTCTGCTCTTACTCTCAGCTCCCGCTCTTTATAAATCTCTGCTCTTACTCTCAGCTCCCACTCTTAATAAATCTCCGCTCTGACGCTCTGCTCCAGCTCGTTTTAAATCTCCCCTCAGATTCTCTGCTCTCACTCTACATAAATATGTGCTCCAAATCGCAGATCCTGCTCTTTTTAAATCTCCGCTCTGACTCTTAGCTCCAGCTCTTTTTGAATCTCCACTCTGACCCTCAGCTCTGGCTCTTTTTAAATCTCCGCTCTGTCTCTCATCTCCCGCTCTTTATAAATCTCCACTCTGACTCTCAGCTCCTGCTCTTTATAAATCTCCGCTCTGAATTTCAATGCCCGCTCTTCATAAAACTCCGCTCTGACTCTAAGCTCCCACTCTTTTTAAATCGCTGCTCTGACCCTCAGCTCCCGCTCTTCATAAATCTCCACTCTGACTCTCAGCTGCAGCTCTTTTTAACTCTCCGCTCTGACTCTCAGATCCTGCTCTTTATCAATCTCTGCTCTGACTCTCAGCTCCCACTCTTTTTGAATCTCCGTTCTGACTCTCAGCTCTGGCTCTTTTTAAATCTCCGTTCTGACTCAAATCTCCCGCCCTTTATAGATCTCCGCTGTAACTCGCAGCTCCTGCTGTTTATAAATCTGCGCTCTGACTCTCAGCTCCCGCACTTTTTGAATCTCCGCTCTGACTTTCAGCTCCTCCTCTTTGTAAAGCTCTGCTGACTCTTAGCTCCTGCTCCTTTTTAACCTCTGCACTGACTCTCAGCTCCCACTCTTCATAAATCACCACTCTGACTCTCAGCTCCCGCTCTTTATAAATCCCCACTCTGACTCTCAGCTCACGCTCTTTTTAAATCTCCACTCTGACTCTCAGCTCACGCTCTTTTTAAATCTCCACTCTGTCTCTCAGCTCCCGCTCTTTTTAAGTTTCTGCTCAGACTTTCAGCTCCCGGTCTTTATAAATCTCCAATCTGACTCCCAGCTCCCGCTCTTTATAAATCTCCGCTCTGACTCTCAGCTCCCGCTCTTTTTAAATCTCTGCTCTGTCTCTCAGCTCCCGCTATTTTTAAGTTTCTGCTCAGACCTTTAGCTCCGGCTCTCTATAAATCTCCACTCTGACTCTCAGCTGCTGCTCTTTTTAAGTCTCCGCTCTGACTCTCAGATCCTGCTCTTTTTGAATCTCCATTCTGACTCAAATCTCCATTCTGACTCAAAGCTCCCGCTCTTTATAAATCTCCACTCTGACTCTGAGCTCCCGCTCTTTATAAATCTCCACTCTGACTCTGAGCTCCCGCTCTTTATAAATCTCCACCCTGACTCTCAGCTCCTGCTCTTTTTGAAGCTCCGCTGACTCTTAGCTCCTGCTCCTTTTTAATCTCTGGACTGACTCTCAGCTCCCACTCTTCATAACTCACCACTCTGACTCTCAGCTCCCACTCTTTATAAATCCCCGCTCTGACTCTCAGCTCCCGCTCTTTATAAATCACTGCACTGACTCTCAGCTCCCGCTCTTTATAAATCTCCACTCTGGCTCTCAGCTTCTGTTCTTCATAAATCTCCTCTCTGACTCTCAGCTCCCGCTCTTTTTAAATCCCCACTGACTCCCTGCTCCCGCTCTTTATAAATCTCCGCTCCGACTCTCAGCTCTCGCTCTTTATAAATCTCCGCTCTGACTCTCAGGTCCCGCTCTTTATAAATCTTCGCTCTGACTCTCAGCTTCAGCTCTTTATACATCTCCACTATGAGTCAGCTCCCACTCTTTTTAAATCTCCGCTCTGATTCTCAGCTCCCGCTCTTTATAGATCTCCGCTCTGACTCTCAGCTCCCGCTCTTTTTAAATCTCCGCTCTGACACTCAGCTCCCGTTCTTTATAAATCTGCTCTCTGTCTCTCAGCTCCCGCACTTTTTAAGTTTCAGGTCAGACTTTCAGCTACCGCTCTTTATAAATCTCCAATATGACTCTCTGCTCCTGCTCTTTTAAAATTGCTGCTCTGTCCCTCACTGACCGCTCTTTATAAACCAAACCTCTGGCTCTCAGCTCCCGGTCTTTAAAAATCTCCACTCTGACTCGTAGCTCCCGTTCTTTATAAATCTCTGCTCTTACTCTCAGCTCCCGCTCTTTCTAAATCTCTGCTCTTACTCTCAGCTCCCACTCTTTATAAATCTCCGCTCTGACTCTCAGCTCCCGCTCTTTTTGAATCTCCACTCTGACCCTCAGCTGCGGCACTTTTTAAATCTCCACTCTGACTCTCAGCTCCTGCTCTTTATAAATCCCCGCACTGATTCTCGGCACATGTTCTTTATGAATCTCCACTCTGACTCACATCTCCCGCTCTTTTTAAATCGCTGCTCTGACTCTCAGCTCCCGCTCTTTATAAATCTCCGCTCTGATGCGCATCTCCCACTCTTTATAAATATCCACTCTGATTCTCAGCTCCCGCTCTATATAAATCTCCGCTCTGACTCTCAGCTCCCAGTCTTTTTAAATCCCCGCACTGACTCTCGGCACCCGTTCTTTATAAATCTCCGCTCTGACTCACAGGTCCCGCTCTTTCTCAATCTCTGCTCTGACTCTCAGCTCCCGCTATTTTTGAATCTCCTCTCTGACCCTCAGCTCTGGCTCTTTTTTAATCTCCGCTCTGACTCTCAGCTCCCGCTCTTAATGAATCTCCGCTCTGACTCACAGCTCCCGATCTTTTTAAATCCCCGCTCTAACTCACAGCTCGCACTCTGTATAAATCTCCGCTGTGCGTATCAGCTTGGGCTCATTATAAATCTCCACAGACTCTGAGCTCCCATTCTTTTTAAGTCTCTGCTCAGACTCTCAGCTCCCAATCTTTGTAAATCCCCACGCTAACTCTCGGCACACGTGCTTTATAAATCCCTGCTCTGACTCACAGCTCCCGCTCTTTTTAAGTCCTCGCACTGACTCTCAGCCTCCGCTCTTTATACATCTCCGCTCTGACACTCAGCTCCTGCTCTTTTTAAATCTCCTCTCAGATTCTCTGCTCCCACTCTACATAAATCTCTGCTCCAACTCTCAGCTCCCACTCCTTTTAAATCTTGGCTCTAACTCTCAGCTCCCGCTCTTTTTAAATCTCCCCTCAGATTCTCTGCTCCCACTCTTCATAACTATCTACTCCGAATTTCACCTCCCACTCTTTTTAAACCTCTGCTCTGACTCTGAGCTCCTGCTCTTTATAAATCTCCACTCTGACTCTCAGCAGCAGCTCTTTTTAAGTCTCCGCTCTGACTCTCAGATCCTGCTCTTTATCAATCTCTGCTCTGACTCTCAGCTCCCACTCTTTTTGAATCTTCGTTCTGACTCTCAGCTCTGGCTCTTTTTAAATCTCCATTCTGACTCAAATCTCCCGCCCTTTATGGATCTCCGCTGTGACTCTCAGCTCCCGCTGTTTATAAATCTGCACTCTGACTCTCAGCTCCCGCTCTTTTTGAATCTCCACTCTGACTTTCAGCTCCTCCTCTTTTTAAAGCTCTGCTGACTCTTAGCTCCTGCTCCTTTTTAATCTCTGCACTGACTCTCAGCTCCCACTCTTCATAAATCACCACTCTGACTCTCTGCTCCCGCTCTTTATAAATCCCCGCTCTGACTCTCAGCTCACGCTCTTTTTAAATCTCCACTCTGTCTCTCAGCTCCCGCTCTTTTTAAGTTTCTGCTCAGACTTTCAGCTCCCGGTCTTTATAAATCTCCAATCTGACTCCCAGCTCCCGCTCTTTATAAATCCCCGCTCTGACTCTCAGCTCCCGCTCTTTTTAAGTTTCTGCTCAGACCGTCAGCTCCTGCTCTTTATAAATCTCCACTCTGACTCTCAGCTGATGCTCATTTTAAGTCTTCGCTCTGACTCTCACTTCCTGCTCTTTTTGAATCTCCGTTCTGACTCTCAGCTCTGGCTCTTTTTGAATCTCCATTCTGACTCAAAGCTCCCGCTCTTTATAAATCTCCGCTGTGACTCTCAGCTCCCGCTCTTTATAAATCTCCACTCTGAATCTGAGCTCCCGCTCTTCTTGAATCACCGCTCTGACTTTCAGCTCCCACTCTTTTTAAATCTCTGCTCTGACTCTCAGCTCCTGCTCTTTTTAAAGCTCCGCTGACACTTAGCTCCTGCTCCTTTTTAATCTCTGGACTGACTCTCAGCTCCCACACTTCATAAATCACCACTCTGACTCTCAGCTCCCGCTCTTTATAAATCCCCGCTCTGACTCTCAGCTCCCGCTCTTTTTAAATCTCCACTCTGTCTCTCAGCTCCCGCTCTTTTTAAGTTTCTGCTCAGACTTTCAGCTCCCGGTCTTTATAAATCCCCGCTCTGACCCTCAGCTCCCGCTCTTTATAAATCTCCGCTCTGACTCTCAGCTCCCGCTCTTTATAAATCACCGCTCTGACTCTCAGCTCCCGCTCTTTATAAATCTCCGCTCTGACTCTGAACTCCTGCTCTTTTTAAAGCTCCACTCTGACTCACAGCACCCACACTGCCTCTCAGCTCCCGCTTTTTTAAAATCTCCGCTCTGACACTCAGCTCCTGCTCTTTTTAAATCTCCTCTCAGATTCCCTGCTCCCACTCTACATAAATATCTGCTCCAAATCTCAGCTCCTGCTCTTTTTAAATCTCTGCTCTGACTCACAGCTCCCGCTCATTTTAAATCTCCGCTCTGACTCTCAACACCCGCTCTTTTTAAATCTCCGCTCTGACTCACAGCTGCTGCTCCTTTTAAATCTCTGCTCTGACTCTCAGCTCCCACTCTTAATAAATCTCTACTCTGACTCTCAGCTCCCGCTCTTTTCAAATCTCCACTCTAACTCACAGCTCCCGCTCTTTTTACATGCCCGCACTGACTCTCAGCTCCTGCTCTTTACAAATCTCCACTGTTACTCTCAGCTTCCGCACATTATAAATCTTAGCGGACTCTCAGCCCCTGTTCATTATAAATCTCTGCTCTGACTCTCAGCTCCGGCTCTTCTTAAATCTCCACTCTGACTCTCAGCTACCGCTCCTTATAAATCTCTGCTCTAACTCTCAGCTCCCGCTCTTTATAAATCTCCGCTCTCACTCTCAGCTCCCGCTATTTATAAACCACCGCTGTGACTCTCAACTCCCGCTCTATTTAAATCTCCACTCTGACTCTGAGCTCCCGCTCTTTATAAATCGCCTCTCTGACTCTCAGCACCCGCTCTTTATAAATCTCCGCTCTGACGCTCAGCTCCTGCTCTTTATAAATCTCCACTCTGATTCGCATCTCCCACTCTTTATGAATATCCACTCTGATTCTCAGCTTCCGCTCTTTATAAATCTCCACTCTCACTCTCAGCTCTGGCTCTTTTTAAATCCTCGCACTGACTCTCAGCTCCCCATCTTTTTAAAGCTCTGCTCTGTCTCTCAGCTCCCACTCTTTATAAATCCCCGCTATGAATCTAAGCTCCCACTCTTTTTGAATCTCCGCTCTGACTCTCAGCTCCCGCTCTTAATAAATCTGCTCTTTGACTCTCAGCTCCCGCTCGTAATAAATCTCCGCTCTTACTCTCAGCTCCCGCTCTTTATGTATCTCCGCTCTAACTCTCAGCTCCAGCTCTTTATAAATCTCTGTTTCCGCTCTCAGCTCCCGTTTTTTGTCAATCTCCGCTCTGACTCTCAACTCCCGCTCTTTATACATCTCCGCCCTGAATCTCAGCTCCCGGTCTTTTTGAATCTCCACTCTGACCCTCAGCTCTGGCTCTTTTTAAATCTCCGCTCTGGCTCTCAGCTCCCGCTCTTTTTAAATCTCCGTTCTGACTTTCAGGTCCAGCTCTCTATAAATCTCTGCTCCAACTCTCAGCTCCCACTCCTTTTAAATCTTGGCTCTAACTCTCATTCCCGCTCTTTTTAAATCTCCCCTCAGATTCTCTGCTCCCACTCTTCATAAATATCTACTCCGAATCTCACCTCCTGCTCTTTTTAAACCTCTGCTCTGACTCTGAACTCCTGCTCTTTATAAATCTCCACTCTGACTCTCAGCTGCCGCTCTTTTTAAGTCTCTGCTCTGACTCTCAGACCCTGCTCTTTATCAATCTCTGCTCTGACTCTCAGCTCCCACTCTTTTTGAATCTCCGTTCTGACTCTCAGCTCTGGCTCTTTTTAAATCTCCGCTCTGTCTCTCAGCTCCCACTCTTTATAAATCTCCGCTCTGATGCTCTGCTCCCGCTCGTTTTAAATCTCCCCTCAGATTCTCTGCTCCCACTCTACATAAATATCTGCTCCAAATCTCAGATCCTGCTCTTTTTAAATCTCTGCTCTGACTCTCAGCTCCTGCTCTTTATAAATCTCCACTCTGACTCTGAGCTCCCGCTCTTTTTGAATCTCCGCTCTGACTTTCAGCTCCCACTCTTTTTAAATCTCCGCTCTGACTCTCAGGTGCCGCTCTTTATAAATCTGCTCTCTGTCTCTCAGCTCCCGCTCTTTTTAAGCTTCAGGTCAGACTTTCAGCTACCGCTTTTTATAAATCTCCAATCTGACTCTCAGCTCCTGCTCTTTTAAAATTGCTGCTCTGTCCCTCACTGACCGCTCTTTATAAACCAAACCTCTGGCTCTCAGCTCCCGGTGTTTAAAAATCTCCACTCTGACTCTGAGCTCCCGCTCTTTTTGAATCTCCGCTCTGACTTTCAGCTCCCACTCTTTTTCAATCTCCGCTCTGACTCTCAGCTGCTGCTCTTTTTATAGCTCCGCTGACTCTCAGCTCCTGCTCCTTTTTAATTTCTGGACTGACTCTCAGCTTCCACTTTCATAAATCACCACTCTGACTCTCAGCTCCTGCTCTTTATAAATCCCCGCTCTGACTCTGAGCTCCCGCTCTTTTTAAATCTCGGCTCTGACTCTCAGGTACCGCTCTTTATAAATCTGCTCTCTGTCTCTCAGCTCCCGCTCTTTTTAAGCTTCAGGTCAGACTTTCAGCTACCGCTTTTTATAAATCTTCAATCTGACTCTCAGCTCCTGCTCTTTTAAAATTGCTGCTCTGTCCCTCACTGACCGCTCATTATAAACCAAACCTCTGGCTCTCAGCTCCCGGTGTTTAAAAATCTCTGCTCTGACTCGTAGCTCCAGTTCTTTATAAAAATCTGCTCTTACTCTCAGCTCCCACTCTTTATAAATCTCCGCTCTGACGCTCCCCTCCCACTCATTTTAAATCTCTCCTCAGATTCTCTGCTCTCACTCTACATAAATATGTGCTCCAAATCTCAGCTCCCGCTATTTTTAAATCTCTGCTCTGACTCTCAGCTCCTGCTCTTTATAAATCTCCGCTCTGACTCTCAGCTCCCGCTCTTTTTGAATCTCCACTCTGACCCTCAGCTCCGGCTCTTTTTAAATCTCCGCTCTGGCTCTCAGCTCCCGCTCTTTATAAATCTCCACTCTGACTCTCAGCTCCCGCTCTTTATAAATCTCCGCTCTGATTTGCATCTCCCACTCTTTATAAATATCCACTCTGAATCTCAATGCCCGCTCTTTATAAAACTCCGCTCTGACTCTCAGCTCCCGCTCTTTTTAAATCACTGCACTGACTCTCAGCTCCCGCTCTTTTTAAATCTCCGCTCTGATTCGCATCTCCCACTCTTTATAAATATCCAGTCTGATTCTCAGCTCCCGCTCTATATAAATCTCCGCTCTGACTCTCAGCTCCCAGTCTTTTTAAATCCCCGCACTGACTCTCGGCACACGTTCTTTATAAATCTCCGCTCTGACTCACAGGTCCCGCTCTTTATCAATCTCTGCTCTGACTCTCAGCTCCCGCTCTTTTTGAATCTCCACTCTGACCCTCAGCTCTGGCTCTTTTTTAATCTCCGCTCTGACTCTCAGCTCCCGCTCTTAATGAATCTCCACTCTGACTCACAGCTCCCGCTCTTTTTAAATCCCTGCTCTAAGTTACAGCTCCCGCTCTTTATAAATCTCCGCTGTCCCTATCAGTTTGTGCTCATTATAAATTTCCGCAGACTCTCAGCTCCCATTCTTTTTAAGTCTCCGCTCAGACTCTCAGCTCCCAATCTTTTTAAATCCCTGCGCTAACTCTTGGCACACGTTCTTTATAATTCTCTGCTCTGACTCACAGCTCCCCCTCTTTTTATGTCCTCGCACTGACTCTCAGCCTCCGCTCTTTATACATCTCCGCTCTGACGCTCTGCTCCTGCTCTTTTTAAAGCTCCTCTCAGATTCTCTGCTCTCACTCTACATAAATATCTGCTCCAAATCTCAGCTCCTGCTCTTTATAAATCTGCTCTCTGTCTCTCAGCTCCCGCTCTTTTTAAGCTTCAGGTCAGACTTTCAGCTACCGCTTTTTATAAATCTTCAATCTGACTCTCAGCTCCTGCTCTTTTTAAATCTCCCCTCAGATTCTCTGCTCTCACTCTACATAAATATCTGCTCCAAATCTCAGCTCCTGCTCTTTTTAAATCTCTGCTCTGACTATCAGCTCCCGCTCATTTCAAATCTCCGCTCTGATTCTCAGCTCCTGCTCTATATAAATCTCCGCTCTGACTCTCAGCTCCCGCTCCTTTTGAATCTCCACTCTGACCCTCAGCTCCCGCTCTTTTTAAATCTTCGCTCTGACTTTCATGTCCAGCTCTCTATAAATCTCTGCTCCAACTCTCAGCTCCCACTCCTTTTAAATCTTGGCTCTAACTCTCAGCTCCCGCTCTTTTTAAATCTCCCCTCAGATTCTCTGCTCCCACTCTTCATAAATATCTACTCCGAATCTCACCTCCCACTCCTTTTAAACCTCTGCTCTGACTCTGAGCTCCTGCTCTTTATAAATCTCCACTCTGACTCTCAGCAGCAGCTCTTTTTAAGTCTCCGCTCTGACTCTCAGATCCTGCTCTTTATCAATCTCTGCTCTGACTCTCAGCTCCCACTCTTTTTGAAACTCCGTTCTGACTCTCAGCTCTGGCTCTTTTTAAATCTCCGTTCTGACTCAAATCTCCCCCCCTTTATAGATCTCCACTGTGACTCTCAGCTCCCGCTGTTTATAAATGTCCTTTATGACTCTCAGCTCCCGCTATTTTTGAATCTCCGCTCTGACTTTCAGCTCTTCCTCTTTTTAAAGCTCTGCTGACTCTTAGTTCATGCTCCTTTTTAATCTCTGCACTGACTCTCAGCTCCCACTCTTCATAAATCACCACTCTGACTCTCAGCTCCTGCTATTTATAAATCCCCGCTCTGACTCTCAGCTCACGCTCTTTTTAAATCTCCGCTCTGTCTCTCAGCTCCCGCTCTTTTTAAGTTTCTGCTCAGACCTTCAGCTCCTGCTCTTTATAAATCTCCACTCTGACTCTCAGCTGCCGCTCTTTTTAAGTCTCCGCTCTGACTCTCAGATCCTGCTCTTTTTGAATCTCCGTTCTGACTCTCAGCTCTGGCTCTTTTTGAATCTCCGTTCTGACTCAAAGCTCCCGCTCTTTATAAATCTCCGCTCTGACTCTCAGCTCCAGCTCTTTATAAATATCTGCTCTGACTCTCAGCTCCAGATCTTTAGAAATCTACGCTCCGACTCTCAGCTCCCGCTCTTTTTAAGTCTCCGCTCTGCCTCTCAGCTCCCGTTCTTTATAAATCTCCGCACTGACACTCAGCTCCCTCACTGTATAAATCTCCGCTTTGACTCTCAGCTCCCGCTCTTTATAAATCTCCACTCTAGCTCTCAGCTCCTGTTCTTTTAATATCTCTACTCTGAATCTGAACTTCTGCTCTTTTCAAATCTCCGCACTGACTCTCATCTCCCGCTCCTTTTAAATCTCCGCTCTGACTCTCATCTCCCGCTCTATAAATTTCCACTCTGACTCCCAGCTGCCGCTCTCTATAAATCTCTGCTCTGACTCTAAGCTCCCGCGCTTAATAAATCTCCGCTCTGACTTTCAGATCCTGCTCTTTATAAATCTCCGCTCTGACTCTCAGGTCCCACACTTTTTAAACCTCTGTTCTAAATCTCAGCTCCCGCTCTGTTTAAATCCTGGCTCTGACTCTCAGCTCCTGCTCTTTATAAATCTCCGCACTGACTCTCAGCTCCCGCTCTTTTTAAATCTCTGCTCTGATTCTCACCTTCCGAATCTTTTTAAATCTCCACTGTGTCTCACAGCTCCTGCTCTTCATAAATCTCCGCTCTGACTCTCAGCTCCCGCTCTTTATAAATCTCAAATGACTCTCAGCTCCCGCTCTTTTTAAATCTCCGCTCTGACTCTCATCTCCTGCTCTTTATAATCTCCGCTCTGACTCTCAACTCCCGCTCTTTATAAATCTCCGCTCCGACTCTCAGCTCTGGCTCGTTATAAATCTCCGCTCTGACTCTCAGCTCCGGCTCGTTATAAATCTCCACTCTGACTCTCAGCTCCCGCTCTTTATAAGTCTTCGCACTGACTCTCAGCTACCACTCCTTTTAAATCTCTGCTATGACTCTCAGCTCCCGTTCTTTACAAATCTCCGCTCTGACTCTCAGCTCCGCCTCTATATAAATCTCCGCTCTGACTCTCAGCTCCCACTCTTTATTAATCTCTGTTTCCACTCTCAGCTCCCGCTCTTTATAAATCTGCGCTCCGACTCTCAGCTCCCGGTCTTTATAAATTTCCGCTCTGACTATCAGCTCCCGCTCTTTATAAATCTCCGCACTGATTCTCAGCCCACCGCCCTTTATAAATCTCCACTCTGACTCTCAGCTCCTGCTCTTTTTATATCTCTGCTCTGACTCTCAGCTCCCCCTCTTTTTAAATCTCCGCTCTGACTCTCAGCTCTCGCTCTTTATAAAACTTCGCTCTGACTCTCAGCTCTCGCTCTTTTTAAATCTCCGCTCCAACTCTCAGCTCTCGGTCTTTATAAATCTCTGCTCTGAGTCTCAGCTCCCGCTCTTCATAAATGTCGCTCTGACTCTCAACTTCAGCTCTTTTCAAAACCTGGTTGTGACTCTCTGCTCCCGCTCTTTATAAATCTCCACTCTGTCTCTAAGCTCCTGCTCTTTATAAATCTCCGCTCTGACTCTCAGCCCCCGCTCTTTATAAATCTCCACTCTGACTCTAAGCTCCTGCTCTTTATAAATCTCCGATCTGACTCTCAGCTTCCACTCTTCTTAAATCTCCGCTCTGACGTTGTTTTTAAATCTCTGCTGACTCTCAGCTGCCGCTGTTTTAAAATCTCTGCTTAAACTCTCAGCTACCGCTCTTTTTAAATCTCCGCTCTGACTCTCAGCTGCCACTCTTTTTAAATCTCTGCTCTGATTCTCACCTTCCGAATCTTTTTAAATCTCCACTGTGTCTCACAGCTCCTGCTCTTCATAAATCTCCGCTCTGACTCTCAGCTCCCGCTCTTTATAAATCTCAAATGACTCTCAGCTCCCGCTCTTTATAAATCTCCGCTCTGACTCTCAGCTCTGGCTCGTTATAAATCTCCGATCTGACTCTCAGCTCCGGCTCGTTATAAATCTCCACTCTGACTCTCAGCTCCCGCTCTTTATAAGTCTTCGCACTGACTCTCAGCTACCACTCTTTTTAAATCTCTGCTATGACTCTCAGCTCCCGTTCTTTACAAATCTCCGCTCTGACTCTCAGCTCCGCCTCTATATAAATCTCCGCTCTGACTCTCAGCTCCCACTCTTTATTAATCTCTGTTTCCACTCTCAGCTCCCGCTCTTTATAAATCTGCGCTCCGACTCTCAGCTCCCGGTCTTTATAAATTTCCGCTCTGACTATCAGCTCCCGCTCTTTATAAATCTCCGCACTGATTCTCAGCCCACCGCCCTTTATAAATCTCCACTCTGACTCTCAGCTCCTGCTCTTTTTATATCTCTGCTCTGATTCTCAGCTCCCCCTCTTTTTAAATCTCCGCTCTGACTCTCAGCTCTCGCTCTTTATAAAACTTCGCTCTGACTCTCAGCTCTCGCTCTTTTTAAATCTCCGCTCCAACTCTCAGCTCTCGGTCTTTATAAATCTCTGCTCTGAGTCTCAGCTCCCGCTCTTCATAAATGTCGCTCTGACTCTCAACTTCAGCTCTTTTCAAAACCTGGTTGTGACTCTCTGCTCCCGCTCTTTATAAATCTCCACTCTGTCTCTAAGCTCCTGCTCTTTATAAATCTCCGCTCTGACTCTCAGCCCCCGCTCTTTATAAATCTCCACTCTGACTCTAAGCTCCTGCTCTTTATAAATCTCCGATCTGACTCTCAGCTTCCACTCTTCTTAAATCTCCGCTCTGACGTTGTTTTTAAATCTCTGCTGACTCTCAGCTGCCGCTGTTTTAAAATCTCTGCTTAAACTCTCAGCTACCGCTCTTTTTAAATCTCCGCTCTGACTCTCAGCTGACACTCTTTTTAAATCTCTGCTCTGATTCTCACCTTCCGAATCTTTTTAAATCTCCACTGTGTCTCACAGCTCCTGCTCTTCATAAATCTCCGCTCTGACTCTCAGCTCCCGCTCTTTATAAATCTCAAATGACTCTCAGCTCCCGCTCTTTTTAAATCTCCGCTCTGACTCTCATCTCCTGCTCTTTATAATCTCCGCTCTGACTCTCAACTCCCGCTCTTTATAAATCTCCGCTCTGACTCTCAGCTCTGGCTCGTTATAAATCTCCGCTCTGACTCTCAGCTCCGGCTCGTTATAAGTCTCCACTCTGACTCTCAGCTCCCGCTCTTTATAAGTCTTCGCACTGACTCTCAGCTACCACTCTTTTTAAATCTCTGCTATGACTCTCAGCTCCCGTTCTTTACAAATCTCCGCTCTGACTCTCAGCTCCGCCTCTATATAAATCTCCGCTCTGACTCTCAGCTCCCACTCTTTATTAATCTCTGTTTCCACTCTCAGCTCCCGCTCTTTATAAATCTGCGCTCCGACTCTCAGCTCCCGGTCTTTATAAATTTCCGCTCTGACTCTCAGCTCCCGCTCTTCATAAATCTCCGCTCTGACTCGCTGCTCCCGAATCTTTTTAAATCTCCAGTCTGACTCGCAGCTCCCGAATTTTTTTAAATCTCCGCTCTGACTCTCTGCTCCCGCTCTTTTTAAATCACCACTCTGACTCTCAGCTTCCTCTCTTTATAAATCTTCACTCTGACTCTCAGCTCCCATTCTGACTCTCAGTTCCCGATTTTTAAAATCACTGCTCTGACACTCAGCTCCTGCTCTGACTCTGAGTTCCCGCTCTTTATAAATCTCCGCTCTGACTTCCAGCTCCCGCTCTTTTTAAATCTCCGCTCCGACTCTCAGCTCCCGCGGTTTATAAATCTCTGCACTGACTCTCAGCTCCCGCTCTTTATAAATCTCCACTCCGACTCTCAGCTCCCGCGGTTTATAAATCTCGGCACTGACTCTCAGCTCCCACTCTTTTTAAATCTCCGCTCCGGCTCTCAGCTCCCGCGGTTTATAAATCTCTGCACTGACTCTCAGCTCCAACTCTTTTTAAATCTCTGCTCTGACTCTCAGCTCCCGTTCTTTATAAATCTCCGCTCTGACTCTCAGCTCCCACTCTTTAAAAATCACCGCTCTGACTCTCAGCTCCCGCTCTTTGTAAATCTCCGCTCTGACTCTCAGCTCCCGCTCTTTTTAAATCTCCGCTCCTACTCTCAGCTCCCGCTTTTTTTAAATCTCCGCTCTGACTCTCATCTCCTGCTCTTTATAATCTCCGCTCTGACTCTCAGCTCTGGCTCGTTATAAATCTCCGCTCTGACTCTCAGCTCCGGCTCGTTATAAATCTCCACTCTGACTCTCAGCTCCCGCTCTTTATAAGTCTTCGCACTGACTCTCAGCTACCACTCTTTTTAAATCTCTGCTATGACTCTCAGCTCCCGTTCTTTACAAATCTCCGCTCTGACTCTCAGCTCCGCCTCTATATAAATCTCCGCTCTGACTCTCAGCTCCCACTCTTTATTAATCTCTGTTTCCACTCTCAGCTCCCGCTCTTTATAAATCTGCGCTCCGACTCTCAGCTCCCGGTCTTTATAAATTTCCGCTCTGACTCTCAGCTCCCGCTCTTCATAAATCTCCGCTCTGACTCGCTGCTCCCGAATCTTTTTAAATCTCCGCTCTGACTCTCTGCTCCCGCTCTTTTTAAATCACCACTCTGACTCTCAGCTTCCTCTCTTTATAAATCTTCACTCTGACTCTCAGCTCCCATTCTGACTCTCAGTTCCCGATTTTTAAAATCTCTGCTCTGACACTCAGCTCCTGCTCTGACTCTGAGTTCCCGCTCTTTATAAATCTCCGCTCTGACTTCCAGCTCCCGCTCTTTTTAATTCTCCGCTCCGACTCTCAGCTCCCGCGGTTTATAAATCTCTGCACTGACTCTCAGCTCCCGCTCTTTATAAATCTCCACTCCGGCTCTCAGCTCCCGCGGTTTATAAATCTCTGCACTGACTCTCAGCTCCAACTCTTTTTAAATCTCCGCTCTGACTCTCAGCTCCCGTTCTTTATAAATCTCCGCTCTGACTCTCAGCTCCCACTCTTTAAAAATCACCGCTCTGACTCTCAGCTCCCGCTCTTTGTAAATCTCCGCTCTGACTCTCAGCTCCCGCTCTTTTTAAATCTCCGCTCTGACTCTCAGCTGCCATGCTTTAGAAATCTCCGCCCTGCCTCTCAGCTCCCGTTCTTTACAAATCTCTGCACTGACACTCAGCTCCCACTGTGTATAAATCTCCGCTCTGACTCTCAGCTCCCGCTCTTTATAAATCTCCGCTCTAGCTCTCAGTTCCTGTTCTTGATAAATCCCCGCTCTGACTCTCAGCTCCCACTCTTTTTAAATCCCCGCTCCGACTCTCAGCTCCCGCTCTTTATAAATCTCCGGTCCGACTCTCAGTTCCCTCTCTTTATAAATCTCCGCTGACTCTCAGCTCCCGCACTTTATAAATCACCACTCTGACTCTCAGCTCCCGCTCTTTATAAATGGCCGCTCTGACTCTTGGCTCCTGCTCTTTTTAAATCTCCGCTCTGACTCTCAGCTTCCGCTCTTTATAAATCTTCGCTCTGACTCTTAGCTCCAGCTCTTTATAAATCTCCGCTCTGACTCTCAGCTCCCACTCTTTTTAATTCTCCACTCTGACTCTCAGCTCCCGCTCATTTAAAATCTCTGCTCTGACTCTCAGCTCCCGCTCTTTTGAAATCTCCGCTCTGACTCTCAGCTCCTGCTCTTTATATATCTCCACTCTGAATCTCAGCTCCCGCTCTTTTAAAATCTCCACGCTGACTTCCTGATCTTTTTAAATCTCCACTCTGACTCTCAGCTCCCATTCTGACTCTCAGTTCCCGATTTTTAAAATCTCTGCTCTGACACTCAGCTCCTGCTCTGACTCTGAGTTCCCGCTCTTTATAAATCTCCGCTCTGACTTCCAGCTCCCGCTCTTTTTAAATCTCCGCTCCGACTCTCAGCTCCCGCGGTTTATAAATCTCTGCACTGACTCTCAGCTCCCGCTCTTTATAAATCTCCACTCCGGCTCTCAGCTCCCGCGGTTTATAAATCTCTGCACTGACTCTCAGCTCCAACTCTTTTTAAATCTCCGCTCTGACTCTCAGCTCCCGTTCTTTATAAATCTCCGCTCTGACTCTCAGCTCCCACTCTTTAAAAATCACCGCTCTGACTCTCAGCTCCCGCTCTTTGTAAATCTCCGCTCTGACTCTCAGCTCCCGCTCTTTATAAATCTCCGCTCTGACTCTCAGCTGCCATGCTTTAGAAATCTCCGCCCTGCCTCTCAGCTCCCGTTCTTTACAAATCTCTGCACTGACACTCAGCTCCCACTGTGTATAAATCTCCGCTCTGACTCTCAGCTCCCGCTCTTTATAAATCTCCGCTCTAGCTCTCAGTTCCTGTTCTTGATAAATCCCCGCTCTGACTCTCAGCTCCCGCTCGTTATAAATCTCCGGTCCGACTCTCAGTTCCCTCTCTTTATAAATCTCCGCTGACTCTCAGCTCCCGCACTTTATAAATCACCACTCTGACTCTCAGCTCCCGCTCTTTATAAATGGCCGCTCTGACTCTTGGCTCCTGCTCTTTTTAAATCACCGCTCTGACTCTCAGCTTCCGCTCTTTATAAATCTTCGCTCTGACTCTTAGCTCCAGCTCTTTATAAATCTCCGCTCTGACTCTCAGCTCCCACTCTTTTTAATTCTCCACTCTGACTCTCAGCTCCCGCTCATTTAAAATCTCTGCTCTGACTCTCAGCTCCCGCTCTTTTGAAATCTCCGCTCTGACTCTCAGCTCCTGCTCTTTATATATCTCCACTCTGAATCTCAGCTCCCGCTCTTTTAAAATCTCCACGCTGACTTCCTGATCTTTTTAAATCTCCACTCTGACTCTCAGCTCCCACTCTTTTAAAATCTCTTCTCTGACTCTGAACTCCTGCTCTTTTTAAATCTCTGCTCTGACTCTCAGCTGCAACTCTTTAGAAATCTATGCTCCGACTCTCAGCTCCCGCTATTTTTAAATCTCCGCTCTGACTCTCAGCTCCCGTTCTTTATAAATCTTCGCACTGACACTCAGCTCCCGCCCTGTATAAATCTCCACTCTGACTCACAGCTCCCGCTTTTTATAAATCTCCGCTCTGGCTCTCAGCTCCTGTTGTTGATAAATCTCTGCTCCGACTCTCAGCTCCTGCTCTTTATAAATCTCCGCTCTGACTCTCAGGTCCCACACTTTTTAAACCTCTGTTCTAAATCTCAGCTCCCGCTCTGTTTAAATCCTGGCTCTGACTCTCAGCTCCTGCTCTTTATAAATCTCCGCACTGACTCTCAGCTCCCGCTCTTTTTAAATCTCCACTCTGACTATCAGCTCCCGCTCTTTATAAATCTCCGCACTGATTCTCAGCCCACCGCCCTTTATAAATCTCCACTCTGACTCTCAGCTCCTGCTCTTTTTATATCTCTGCTCTGACTCTCAGCTCCCCCTCTTTTTAAATCTCCGCTCTGACTCTCAGCTCTCGCTCTTTATAAAACGTCGCTCTGACTCTCAGCTCTCGCTCTTTTTAAATCTCCGCTCCAACTCTCAGCTCTCGGTCTTTATAAATCTCTGCTCTGAGTCTCAGCTCCCGCTCTTCATAAATGTCGCTCTGACTCTCAACTTCAGCTCTTTTCAAAACCTGGTTGTGACTCTCTGCTCCCGCTCTTTATAAATCTCCACTCTGTCTCTAAGCTCCTGCTCTTTATAAATCTCCGCTCTGACTCTCAGCCCCCGCTCTTTATAAATCTCCACTCTGACTCTAAGCTCCTGCTCTTTATAAATCTCCGATCTGACTCTCAGCTTCCACTCTTCTTAAATCTCCACTCTGACGTTGTTTTTAAATCTCTGCTGACTCTCAGCTGCCGCTGTTTTAAAATCTCTGCTTAAACTCTCAGCTACCGCTCTTTTTAAATCTCCGCTCTGACTCTCAGCTGCCACTCTTTTTAAACCTCTGCTCTGATTCTCACCTTCCGAATCTTTTTAAATCTCCACTGTGTCTCACAGCTCCTGCTCTTCATAAATCTCCGCTCTGACTCTCAGCTCCCGCTCTTTATAAATCTCAAATGACTCTCAGCTCCCGCTCTTTTTAAATCTCCGCTCTGACTCTCATCTCCTGCTCTTTATAATCTCCGCTCTGACTCTCAACTCCCGCTCTTTATAAATCTCCGCTCTGACTCTCAGCTCTGGCTCGTTATAAATCTCCGCTCTGACTCTCAGCTCCGGCTCGTTATAAATCTCCACTCTGACTCTCAGCTCCCGCTCTTTATAAGTCTTCGCACTGACTCTCAGCTACCACTCCTTTTAAATCTCTGCTATGACTCTCAGCTCCCGTTCTTTACAAATCTCCGCTCTGACTCTCAGCTCCGCCTCTATATAAATCTCCGCTCTGACTCTCAGCTCCCACTCTTTATTAATCTCTGTTTCCACTCTCAGCTCCCGCTCTTTATAAATCTGCGCTCCGACTCTCAGCTCCCGGTCTTTATAAATTTCCGCTCTGACTCTCAGCTCCCGCTCTTTATAAATCTCCGCACTGATTCTCAGCCCACCGCCCTTTATAAATCTCCACTCTGACTCTCAGCTCCTGCTCTTTTTATATCTCTGCTCTGACTCTCAGCTCCCCCTCTTTTTAAATCTCTGCTCTGACTCTCAGCTCTCGCTCTTTATAAAACTTCGCTCTGACTCTCAGCTCTCGCTCTTTTTAAATCTCCGCTCCAACTCTCAGCTCTCGGTCTTTATAAATCTCTGCTCTGAGTCTCAGCTCCCGCTCTTCATAAATGTCGCTCTGACTCTCAACTTCAGCTCTTTTCAAAACCTGGTTGTGACTCTCTGCTCCCGCTCTTTATAAATCTCCACTCTGTCTCTAAGCTCCTGCTCTTTATAAATCTCCGCTCTGACTCTCAGCCCCCGCCCTTTATAAATCTCCACTCTGACTCTAAGCTCCTGCTCTTTATAAATCTCCGATCTGACTCTCAGCTTCCACTCTTCTTAAATCTCCGCTCTGACGTTGTTTTTAAATCTCCGCTCTGACTCTCAGCTGCCACTCTTTTTAAATCTCTGCTCTGATTCTCACCTTCCGAATCTTTTTAAATCTCCACTGTGTCTCACAGCTCCTGCTCTTCATAAATCTCCGCTCTGACTCTCAGCTCCCGCTCTTTATAAATCTCAAATGACTCTCAGCTCCCGCTCTTTTTAAATCTCCGCTCTGAATCTCATCTCCTGCTCTTTATAATCTCCGCTCTGACTCTCAACTCCCGCTCTTTATAAATCTCCGCTCTGACTCTCAGCTCTGGCTCGTTATAAATCTCCGCTCTGACTCTCAGCTCCGGCTCGTTATAAATCTCCACTCTGACTCTCAGCTCCCGCTCTTTATAAGTCTTCGCACTGACTCTCAGCTACCACTCCTTTTAAATCTCTGCTATGACTCTCAGCTCCCGTTCTTTACAAATCTCCGCTCTGACTCTCAGCTCCAGCTCTTTATAAATATCTGCTCTGACTCTCAGCTCCAGATCTTTAGAAATCTACGCTCCGACTCTCAGCTCCCGCTATTTTTAAATCTCCGCTCTGCCTCTCAGCTCCCGTTCTTTATAAATCTCCGCACTGACACTCAGCTCCCTCACTGTATAAATCTCCGCTTTGACTCTCAGCTCCCGCTCTTTATAAATCTCCACTCTAGCTCTCAGCTCCTGTTCTTTTAATATCTCTACTCTGAATCTGAACTTCTGCTCTTTTCAAATCTCCGCACTGACTCTCATCTCCCGCTCCTTTTAAATCTCCGCTCTGACTCTCATCTCCCGCTCTATAAATTTCCACTCTGACTCCCAGCTGCCGCTCTCTATAAATCTCTGCTCTGACTCTAAGCTCCCGCGCTTAATAAATCTCCGCTCTGACTTTCAGATCCTGCTCTTTATAAATCTCCGCTCTGACTCTCAGGTCCCACACTTTTTAAACCTCTGTTCTAAATCTCAGCTCCCGCTCTGTTTAAATCCTGGCTCTGACTCTCAGCTCCTGCTCTTTATAAATCTCCGCACTGACTCTCAGCTCCCGCTCTTTTTAAATCTCCACTCTGACTATCAGCTCCCGCTCTTTATAAATCTCCGCACTGATTCTCAGCCCACCGCCCTTTATAAATCTCCACTCTGACTCTCAGCTCCTGCTCTTTTTATATCTCTGCTCTGACTCTCAGCTCCCCCTCTTTTTAAATCTCCGCTCTGACTCTCAGCTCCTGCTCTTTATAAAACTTCGCTCTGACTCTCAGCTCTCGCTCTTTTTAAATCTCCGCTCCAACTCTCAGCTCTCGGTCTTTATAAATCTCTGCTCTGAGTCTCAGCTCCCGCTCTTCATAAATGTCGCTCTGACTCTCAACTTCAGCTCTTTTCAAAACCTGGTTGTGACTCTCTGCTCCCGCTCTTTATAAATCTCCGCTCTGTCTCTAAGCTCCTGCTCTTTATAAATCTCCGCTCTGACTCTCAGCCCCCGCTCTTTATAAATCTCCACTCTGACTCTAAGCTCCTGCTCTTTATAAATCTCCGATCTGACTCTCAGCTTCCACTCTTCTTAAATCTCCGCTCTGACGTTGTTTTTAAATCTCTGCTGACTCTCAGCTGCCGCTGTTTTAAAATCTCTGCTTAAACTCTCAGCTACCGCTCTTTTTAAATCTCCGCTCTGACTCTCAGCTGCCACTCTTTTTAAATCTCTGCTCTGATTCTCACCTTCCGAATCTTTTTAAATCTCCACTGTGTCTCACAGCTCCTGCTCTTCATAAATCTCCGCTCTGACTCTCAGCTCCCGCTCTTTATAAATCTCAAATGACTCTCAGCTCCCGCTCTTTTTAAATCTCCGCTCTGACTCTCATCTCCTGCTCTTTATAATCTCCGCTCTGACTCTCAACTCCCGCTCTTTATAAATCTCCGCTCTGACTCTCAGCTCTGGCTCGTTATAAATCTCCGCTCTGACTCTCAGCTCCGGCTCGTTATAAATCTCCACTCTGACTCTCAGCTCCCGCTCTTTATAAGTCTTCGCACTGACTCTCAGCTACCACTCCTTTTAAATCTCTGCTATGACTCTCAGCTCCCGTTCTTTACAAATCTCCGCTCTGACTCTCAGCTCCGCCTCTATATAAATCTCCGCTCTGACTCTCAGCTCCCACTCTTTATTAATCTCTGTTTCCACTCTCAGCTCCCGCTCTTTATAAATCTGCGCTCCGACTCTCAGCTCCCGGTCTTTATAAATTTCCGCTCTGACTATCAGCTCCCGCTCTTTATAAATCTCCGCACTGATTCTCAGCCCACCGCCCTTTATAAATCTCCACTCTGACTCTCAGCTCCTGCTCTTTTTATATCTCTGCTCTGACTCTCAGCTCCCCCTCTTTTTAAATCTCCGCTCTGACTCTCAGCTCTCGCTCTTTATAAAACTTCGCTCTGACTCTCAGCTCTCGCTCTTTTTAAATCTCCGCTCCAACTCTCAGCTCTCGGTCTTTATAAATCTCTGCTCTGAGTCTCAGCTCCCGCTCTTCATAAATGTCGCTCTGACTCTCAACTTCAGCTCTTTTCAAAACCTGGTTGTGACTCTCTGCTCCCGCTCTTTATAAATCTCCACTCTGTCTCTAAGCTCCTGCTCTTTATAAATCTCCGCTCTGACTCTCAGCCCCCGCTCTTTATAAATCTCCACTCTGACTCTAAGCTCCTGCTCTTTATAAATCTCCGATCTGACTCTCAGCTTCCACTCTTCTTAAATCTCCGCTCTGACGTTGTTTTTAAATCTCTGCTGACTCTCAGCTGCCGCTGTTTTAAAATCTCTGCTTAAACTCTCAGCTACCGCTCTTTTTAAATCTCCGCTCTGACTCTCAGCTGCCACTCTTTTTAAATCTCTGCTCTGATTCTCACCTTCCGAATCTTTTTAAATCTCCACTGTGTCTCACAGCTCCTGCTCTTCATAAATCTCCGCTCTGACTCTCAGCTCCCGCTCTTTATAAATCTCAAATGACTCTCAGCTCCCGCTCTTTTTAAATCTCCGCTCTGACTCTCATCTCCTGCTCTTTATAATCTCCGCTCTGACTCTCAACTCCCGCTCTTTATAAATCTCCGCTCTGACTCTCAGCTCTGGCTCGTTATAAATCTCCGCTCTGACTCTCAGCTCCGGCTCGTTATAAATCTCCACTCTGACTCTCAGCTCCCGCTCTTTATAAGTCTTCGCACTGACTCTCAGCTACCACTCTTTTTAAATCTCTGCTATGACTCTCAGCTCCCGTTCTTTACAAATCTCCGCTCTGACTCTCAGCTCCGCCTCTATATAAATCTCCGCTCTGACTCTCAGCTCCCACTCTTTATTAATCTCTGTTTCCACTCTCAGCTCCCGCTCTTTATAAATCTGCGCTCCGACTCTCAGCTCCCGGTCTTTATAAATTTCCGCTCTGACTCTCAGCTCCCGCTCTTTATAAATCTCCGCACTGATTCTCAGCCCACCGCCCTTTATAAATCTCCACTCTGACTCTCAGCTCCTGCTCTTTTTATATCTCTGCTCTGACTCTCAGCTCCCCCTCTTTTTAAATCTCCGCTCTGACTCTCAGCTCTCGCTCTTTATAAAACTTCGCTCTGACTCTCAGCTCTCGCTCTTTTTAAATCTCCGCTCCAACTCTCAGCTCTCGGTCTTTATAAATCTCTGCTCTGAGTCTCAGCTCCCGCTCTTCATAAATGTTGCTCTGACTCTCAACTTCAGCTCTTTTCAAAACCTGGTTGTGACTCTCTGCTCCCGCTCTTTATAAATCTCCACTCTGTCTCTAAGCTCCTGCTCTTTATAAATCTCCGCTCTGACTCTCAGCCCCCGCTCTTTATAAATCTCCACTCTGACTCTAAGCTCCTGCTCTTTATAAATCTCCGATCTGACTCTCAGCTTCCACTCTTCTTAAATCTCCGCTCTGACGTTGTTTTTAAATCTCTGCTTAAACTCTCAGCTACCGCTCTTTTTAAATCTCCGCTCTGACTCTCAGCTGCCACTCTTTTTAAATCTCTGCTCTGATTCTCACCTTCCGAATCTTTTTAAATCTCCACTGTGTCTCACAGCTCCTGCTCTTCATAAATCTCCGCTCTGACTCTCAGCTCCCGCTCTTTATAAATCTCAAATGACTCTCAGCTCCCGCTCTTTTTAAATCTCCGCTCTGACTCTCAGCTCTGGCTCGTTATAAATCTCCGCTCTGACTCTCAGCTCCGGCTCGTTATAAATCTCCACTCTGACTCTCAGCTCCCGCTCTTTATAAGTCTTCGCACTGACTCTCAGCTACCACTCTTTTTAAATCTCTGCTATGACTCTCAGCTCCCGTTCTTTACAAATCTCCGCTCTGACTCTCAGCTCCGTCTCTATATAAATCTCCGCTCTGACTCTCAGCTCCCACTCTTTATTAATCTCTGTTTCCACTCTCAGCTCCCGCTCTTTATAAATCTGCGCTCCGACTCTCAGCTCCCGGTCTTTATAAATTTCCGCTCTGACTCTCAGCTCCCGCTCTTCATAAATCTCCGCTCTGACTCGCTGCTCCCGAATCTTTTTAAATCTCCAGTCTGACTCGCAGCTCCCGAATTTTTTTAAATCTCCGCTCTGACTCTCTGCTCCCGCTCTTTTTAAATCACCACTCTGACTCTCAGCTTCCTCTCTTTATAAATCTTCACTCTGACTCTCAGCTCCCATTCTGACTCTCAGTTCCCGATTTTTAAAATCTCTGCTCTGACACTCAGCTCCTGCTCTGACTCTGAGTTCCCGCTCTTTATAAATCTCCGCTCTGACTTCCAGCTCCCGCTCTTTTTAAATCTCCGCTCTGGCTCTCAGCTCCCGCTCTTTTTAAATCTTCGCTCTGACTTTCATGTCCAGCTCTCTATAAATCTCTGCTCCAACTCTCAGCTCCCACTCCTTTTAAATCTTGGCTCTAACTCTCAGCTCCCGCTCTTTTTAAATCTCCCCTCAGATTCTCTGCTCCCACTCTTCATAAATATCTACTCCGAATCTCACCTCCCACTCCTTTTAAACCTCTGCTCTGACTCTGAGCTCCTGCTCTTTATAAATCTCCACTCTGACTCTCAGCAGCAGCTCTTTTTAAGTCTCCGCTCTGACTCTCAGATCCTGCTCTTTATCAATCTCTGCTCTGACTCTCAGCTCCCACTCTTTTTGAAACTCCGTTCTGACTCTCAGCTCTGGCTCTTTTTAAATCTCCGTTCTGACTCAAATCTCCCCCCCCTTTATAGATCTCCACTGTGACTCTCAGCTCCCGCTGTTTATAAATGTCCTTTATGACTCTCAGCTCCCGCTATTTTTGAATCTCCGCTCTGACTTTCAGCTCTTCCTCTTTTTAAAGCTCTGCTGACTCTTAGTTCATGCTCCTTTTTAATCTCTGCACTGACTCTCAGCTCCCACTCTTCATAAATCACCACTCTGACTCTCAGCTCCCACTATTTATAAATCCCCGCTCTGACTCTCAGCTCACGCTCTTTTTAAATCTCCGCTCTGTCTCTCAGCTCCCGCTCTTTTTAAGTTTCTGCTCAGACCTTCAGCTCCTGCTCTTTATAAATCTCCACTCTGACTCTCAGCTGCCGCTCTTTTTAAGTCTCCGCTCTGACTCTCAGATCCTGCTCTTTTTGAATCTCCGTTCTGACTCTCAGCTCTGGCTCTTTTTGAATCTCCGTTCTGACTCAAAGCTCCCGCTCTTTATAAATCTCCGCTCTGACTCTCAGCTCCTGCTCTTTTTAAATCTCTGCTCTGACTCTCAGCTCCTGAATCTTTTTAAATCTCTGCTCTGACTCTCAGCTCCTGCTCTTTATAAATCTCCGCTCTGACTCTCAGCTCCAGCTCTTTATAAATATCTGCTCTGACTCTCAGCTCCAGATCTTTAGAAATCTACGCTCCGACTCTCAGCTCCCGCTATTTTTAAATCTCCGCTCTGCCTCTCAGCTCCCGTTCTTTATAAATCTCCGCACTGACACTCAGCTCCCTCACTGTATAAATCTCCGCTTTGACTCTCAGCTCCCGCTCTTTATAAATCTCCACTCTAGCTCTCAGCTCCTGTTCTTTTAATATCTCTACTCTGAATCTGAACTTCTGCTCTTTTCAAATCTCCGCACTGACTCTCATCTCCCGCTCCTTTTAAATCTCCGCTCTGACTCTCATCTCCCGCTCTATAAATTTCCACTCTGACTCCCAGCTGCCGCTCTCTATAAATCTCTGCTCTGACTCTAAGCTCCCGCGCTTAATAAATCTCCGCTCTGACTTTCAGATCCTGCTCTTTATAAATCTCCGCTCTGACTCTCAGGTCCCACACTTTTTAAACCTCTGTTCTAAATCTCAGCTCCCGCTCTGTTTAAATCCTGGCTCTGACTCTCAGCTCCTGCTCTTTATAAATCTCCGCACTGACTCTCAGCTCCCGCTCTTTTTAAATCTCCACTCTGACTATCAGCTCCCGCTCTTTATAAATCTCCGCACTGATTCTCAGCCCACCGCCCTTTATAAATCTCCACTCTGACTCTCAGCTCCTGCTCTTTTTATATCTCTGCTCTGACTCTCAGCTCCCCCTCTTTTTAAATCTCCGCTCTGACTCTCAGCTCTCGCTCTTTATAAAACTTCGCTCTGACTCTCAGCTCTCGCTCTTTTTAAATCTCCGCTCCAACTCTCAGCTCTCGGTCTTTATAAATCTCTGCTCTGAGTCTCAGCTCCCGCTCTTCATAAATGTCGCTCTGACTCTCAACTTCAGCTCTTTTCAAAACCTGGTTGTGACTCTCTGCTCCCGCTCTTTATAAATCTCCACTCTGTCTCTAAGCTCCTGCTCTTTATAAATCTCCGCTCTGACTCTCAGCCCCCGCTCTTTATAAATCTCCACTCTGACTCTAAGCTCCGGCTCTTTATAAATCTCCGATCTGACTCTCAGCTTCCACTCTTCTTAAATCTCCGCTCTGACGTTGTTTTTAAATCTCTGCTGACTCTCAGCTGCCGCTGTTTTAAAATCTCTGCTTAAACTCTCAGCTACCGCTCTTTTTAAATCTCCGCTCTGACTCTCAGCTGCCACTCTTTTTAAATCTCTGCTCTGATTCTCACCTTCCGAATCTTTTTAAATCTCCACTGTGTCTCACAGCTCCTGCTCTTCATAAATCTCCGCTCTGACTCTCAGCTCCCGCTCTTTATAACTCTCAAATGACTCTCAGCTCCCGCTCTTTTTTAATCTCCGCTCTGACTCTCAGCTCTGGCTCGTTATAAATCTCCACTCTGACTCTCAGCTTCCTCTCTTTATAAATCTTCACTCTGACTCTCAGCTCCCATTCTGACTCTCAGTTCCCGATTTTTAAAATCTCTGCTCTGACACTCAGCTCCTGCTCTGACTCTGAATTCCCGCTCTTTATAAATCTCCGCTCTGACTTCCAGCTCCCGTGGTTTATAAATCTCTGCACTGACTCTCAGCTCCCGCTCTTTATAAATCTCCGCTCTGACTTCCAGCTCCCGTGGTTTATAAATCTCTGCACTGACTCTCAGCTCCCGCTCTTTATAAATCTCCGCTCTGACTTCCAGCTCCCGCTCTTTTTAAATCTCCGCTCCGACTCTCAGCTCCCGTGGTTTATAAATCTCTGCACTGACTCTCAGCTCCCGCTCTTTATAAATCTCCACTCCGACTCTCAGCTCCCGCGGTTTATAAATCTCGGCACTGACTCTCAGCTCCCACTCTTTTTAAATCTCCGCTCCGGCTCTCAGCTCCCGCGGTTTATAAATCTCTGCACTGACTCTCAGCTCCAACTCTTTTTAAATCTCTGCTCTGACTCTCAGCTCCCGTTCTTTATAAATCTCCGCTCTGACTCTCAGCTCCCACTCTTTAAAAATCACCGCTCTGACTCTCAGCTCCCGCTCTTTGTAAATCTCCGCTCTGACTCTCAGCTCCCGCTCTTTTTAAATCTCCGCTCCTACTCTCAGCTCCCGCTTTTTTTAAATCTCCGCTCTGACTCTCATCTCCTGCTCTTTATAATCTCCGCTCTGACTCTCAGCTCCGGCTCGTTATAAATCTCCACTCTGACTCTCAGCTCCCGCTCTTTATAAGTCTTCGCACTGACTCTCAGCTACCACTCTTTTTAAATCTCTGCTATGACTCTCAGCTCCCGTTCTTTACAAATCTCCGCTCTGACTCTCAGCTCCGCCTCTATATAAATCTCCGCTCTGACTCTCAGCTCCCACTCTTTATTAATCTCTGTTTCCACTCTCAGCTCCCGCTCTTTATAAATCTGCGCTCCGACTCTCAGCTCCCGGTCTTTATAAATTTCCGCTCTGACTATCAGCTCCCGCTCTTTATAAATCTCCGCACTGATTCTCAGCCCACCGCCCTTTATAAATCTCCACTCTGACTCTCAGCTCCTGCTCTTTTTATATCTCTGCTCTGACTCTCAGCTCCCCCTCTTTTTAAATCTCCGCTCTGACTCTCAGCTCTCGCTCTTTATAAAACTTCGCTCTGACTCTCAGCTCTCGCTCTTTTTAAATCTCCGCTCTGACTCTCAGCTCTCGCTCTTTATAAAACTTCGCTCTGACTCTCAGCTCTCGCTCTTTATAAAACTTCGCTCTGACTCTCAGCTCTCGCTCTTTTTAAATCTCCGCTCTGACTCTCAGCTCTCGCTCTTTATAAAACTTCGCTCTGACTCTCAGCTCTCGCTCTTTTTAAATCTCCGCTCCAACTCTCAGCTCTCGGTCTTTATAAATCTCTGCTCTGAGTCTCAGCTCCCGCTCTTCATAAATGTCGCTCTGACTCTCAACTTCAGCTCTTTTCAAAACCTGGTTGTGACTCTCTGCTCCCGCTCTTTATAAATCTCCACTCTGTCTCTAAGCTCCTGCTCTTTATAAATCTCCGCTCTGACTCTCAGCCCCCGCTCTTTATAAATCTCCACTCTGACTCTAGGCTCCTGCTCTTTATAAATCTCCGATCTGACTCTCAGCTTCCACTCTTCTTAAATCTCCGCTCTGACGTTGTTTTTAAATCTCTGCTGACTCTCAGCTGCCGCTGTTTTAAAATCTCTGCTTAAACTCTCAGCTACCGCTCTTTTTAAATCTCCGCTCTGACTCTCAGCTGCCACTCTTTTTAAATCTCTGCTCTGATTCTCACCTTCCGAATCTTTTTAAATCTCCACTGTGTCTCACAGCTCCTGCTCTTCATAAATCTCCGCTCTGACTCTCAGCTCCCGCTCTTTATAAATCTCAAATGACTCTCAGCTCCCGCTCTTTTTAAATCTCCGCTCTGACTCTCATCTCCTGCTCTTTATAATCTCCGCTCTGACTCTCAACTCCCGCTCTTTATAAATCTCCGCTCTGACTCTCAGCTCTGGCTCGTTATAAATCTCCGCTCTGACTCTCAGCTCCGGCTCGTTATAAATATCCACTCTGACTCTCAGCTCCCGCTCTTTATAAGTCTTCGCACTGACTCTCAGCTACCACTCTTTTTAAATCTCTGCTATGACTCTCAGCTCCCGTTCTTTACAAATCTCCGCTCTGACTCTCAGCTCCGCCTCTATATAAATCTCCGCTCTGACTCTCAGCTCCCACTCTTTATTAATCTCTGTTTCCACTCTCAGCTCCCGCTCTTTATAAATCTGCGCTCCGACTCTCAGCTCCCGGTCTTTATAAATTTCCGCTCTGACTCTCAGCTCCCGCTCTTCATAAATCTCCGCTCTGACTCGCTGCTCCCGAATCTTTTTAAATCTCCAGTCTGACTCGCAGCTCCCGAATTTTTTTAAATCTCCGCTCTGACTCTCTGCTCCCGCTCTTTTTAAATCACCACTCTGACTCTCAGCTTCCTCTCTTTATAGATCTTCACTCTGACTCTCAGCTCCCATTCTGACTCTCAGTTCCCGATTTTTAAAATCTCTGCTCTGACACTCAGCTCCTGCTCTGACTCTGAGTTCCCGCTCTTTATAAATCTCCGCTCTGACTTCCAGCTCCCGCTCTTTTTAAATCTCCGCTCCGACTCTCAGCTCCCGCGGTTTATAAATCTCTGCACTGACTCTCAGCTCCCGCTCTTTATAAATCTCCACTCCGGCTCTCAGCTCCCGCGGTTTATAAATCTCTGCACTGACTCTCAGCTCCAACTCTTTTTAAATCTCCGCTCTGACTCTCAGCTCCCGTTCTTTATAAATCTCCGCTCTGACTCTCAGCTCCCACTCTTTAAAAATCACCGCTCTGACTCTCAGCACCCGCTCTTTGTAAATCTCCGCTCTGACTCTCAGCTCCCGCTCTTTTTAAATCTCCGCTCCTACTCTCAGCTCCCGCTCGTTATAAATGGCCGCTCTGACTCTCGGCTCCTGCTCTTTTTAAATCACCGCTCTGACTCTCAGCTCCCGCACTTTATAAATCACCACTCTGACTCTCAGCTCCCGCTCTTTATAAATGGCCGCTCTGACTCTCGGCTCCTGCTCTTTTTAAATCACCGCTCTGACTCTCAGCTTCCGCTCTTTATAAATCTCCGCTCTGACTCTCAGCTCCCACTCTTTTTAATTCTCCACTCTGACTCTCAGCTCCCGCTCATTTAAAATCTCTGCTCTGACTCTCAGCTCCCGCTCTTTTGAAATCTCCGCTCTGACTCTCAGCTCCTGCTCTTATATATCTCCACTCTGAATCTCAGCTCCCGCTCTTTTAAAATCTCCACGCTGACTTCCTGATCTTTTTAAATCTCCACTCTGACTCTCAGCTCCCACTCTTTTAAAATCTCTTCTCTGACTCTGAACTCCTGCTCTTTTTAAATCTCTGCTCTGACTCTCAGCTGCAACTCTTTAGAAATCTATGCTCCGACTCTCAGCTCCGCTAGTTTTAAATCTCCGCTCTGATTCTCAGCTCCCGTTCTTTATAAATCTTCGCACTGACACTCAGCTCCCGCCCTGTATAAATCTCCACTCTGACTCACAGCTCCCGCTCTTTATAAATCTCCGCTCTGGCTCTCAGCTCCTGTTGTTGATAAATCTCTGCTCCGACTCTCAGCTCCTGCTCTTTATAAATCTCCGCTCTGACTCTCAGGTCCCACACTTTTTAAACCTCTGTTCTAAATCTCAGCTCCCGCTCTGTTTAAATCCTGGCTCTGACTCTCAGCTCCTGCTCTTTATAAATCTCCGCTCTGACTCTCAGCTCCCACTCTTTTTAATCCTCCACTCTGACTCTCAGCTCCCGCTCATTTAAAATCTCTGCTCTGACTCTCAGCTCCCGCTCTTTTGAAATCTCCGCTCTGACTCTCAGCTCCTGCTCTTTATATATCTCCACTCTGAATCTCAGCTCCCGCTCTTTTAAAATCTCCACGCTGACTTCCTGATCTTTTTAAATCTCCACTCTGACTCTCAGCTCCCACTCTTTTAAAATCTCTTCTCTGACTCTGAACTCCTGCTCTTTTTAAATCTCTGCTCTGACTCTCAGCTGCAACTCTTTAGAAATCTATGCTCCGACTCTCAGCTCCCGCTATTTTTAAATCTCCGCTCTGATTCTCAGCTCCCGTTCTTTATAAATCTTCGCACTGACACTCAGCTCCCGCCCTGTATAAATCTCCACTCTGACTCACAGCTCCCGCTCTTTATAAATCTCCGCTCTGGCTCTCAGCTCCTGTTGTTGATAAATCTCTGCTCCGACTCTCAGCTCCTGCTCTTTATAAATCTCCGCTCTGACTCTCAGGTCCCACACTTTTTAAACCTCTGTTCTAAATCTCAGCTCCCGCTCTGTTTAAAATCCTGGCTCTGACTCTCAGCTCCCGCTCTTTTTAAATCTCCACTCTGACTATCAGCTCCTGCTCTTTTTATATCTCTGCTCTGACTCTCAGCTCCCCCTCTTTTTAAATCTCCGCTCTGACTCTCAGCTCTCGCTCTTTTTAAATCTCCGCTCTGTCTCTAAGCTCCTGCTCTTTATAAATCTCCGCTCTGACTCTCAGCCCCTGCTCTTTATAAATCTCCACTCTGACTCTAAGCTCCTGCTCTTTATAAATCTCCGATCTGACTCTCAGCTTCCACTCTTCTTAAATCTCCACTCTGACGTTGTTTTTAAATCTCTGCTGACTCTCAGCTGCCGCTGTTTTAAAATCTCTGCTTAAACTCTCAGCTACCGCTCTTTTTAAATCTCCGCTCTGACTCTCAGCTGCCACTCTTTTTAAATCTCTGCTCTGATTCTCACCTTCCGAATCTTTTTAAATCTCCACTGTGTCTCACAGCTCCTGCTCTTCATAAATCTCCGCTCTGACTCTCAGCTCCCGCTCTTTATAAATCTCAAATGACTCTCAGCTCCCGCTCTTTTTAAATCTCCGCTCTGACTCTCATCTCCTGCTCTTTATAATCTCCGCTCTGACTCTCAACTCCCGCTCTTTATAAATCTCCGCTCTGACTCTCAGCTCTGGCTCGTTATAAACCTCCGCTCTGACTCTCAGCTCCGGCTCGTTATAAATCTCCACTCTGACTCTCAGCTCCCGCTCTTTATAAGTCTTCGCACTGACTCTCAGCTACCACTCCTTTTAAATCTCTGCTATGACTCTCAGCTCCCGTTCTTTACAAATCTCCGCTCTGACTCTCAGCTCCGCCTCTATATAAATCTCCGCTCTGACTCTCAGCCCCCGCTCTTTATAAATCTCCACTCTGACTCTAAGCTCCTGCTCTTTATAAATCTCCGATCTGACTCTCAGCTTCCACTCTTCTTAAATCTCCGCTCTGACGTTGTTTTTAAATCTCCGCTCTGACTCTCAGCTGCCACTCTTTTTAAATCTCTGCTCTGATTCTCACCTTCCGAATCTTTTTAAATCTCCACTGTGTCTCACAGCTCCTGCTCTTCATAAATCTCCGCTCTGACTCTCAGCTCCCGCTCTTTATAAATCTCAAATGACTCTCAGCTCCCGCTCTTTTAAATCTCCGCTCTGACTCTCAGCTCTGGCTCGTTATAAATCTCCACTCTGACTCTCAGCTCCCGCTCTTTATAAGTCTTCGCACTGACTCTCAGCTACCACTCTTTTTAAATCTCTGCTATGACTCTCAGCTCCCGTTCTTTACAAATCTCCGCTCTGACTCTCAGCTCCGCCTCTATATAAATCTCCGCTCTGACTCTCAGCTCCCACTCTTTATTAATCTCTGTTTCCACTCTCAGCTCCCGCTCTTTATAAATCTGCGCTCCGACTCTCAGCTCCCGGTCTTTATAAATTCCGCTCTGACTATCAGCTCCCGCTCTTTATAAATCTCCGCACTGATTCTCAGCCCACCGCCTTTATAAATCTCCACTCTGACTCTCAGCTCCTGCTCTTTTTATATCTCTGCTCTGACTCTCAGCTCCCCCTCTTTTTAAATCTCCGCTCTGACTCTCAGCTCTCGCTCTTTATAAAACTTCGCTCTGACTCTCAGCTCTCGCTCTTTTTAAATCTCCGCTCTGACTCTCAGCTCTCGCTCTTTATAAAATTTCGCTCTGACTCTCAGCTCTCGCTCTTTTTAAATCTCCGCTCCAACTCTCAGCTCTCGGTCTTTATAAAATCTCTGCTCTGAGTCTCAGCTCCCGCTCTTCATAAATGTCGCTCTGACTCTCAACTTCAGCTCTTTTCAAAACCTGGTTGTGACTCTCTGCTCCCGCTCTTTATAAATCTCCACTCTGTCTCTAAGCTCCTGCTCTTTATAAATCTCCGCTCTGACTCTCAGCCCCCGCTCTTTATAAATCTCCACTCTGACTCTAGGCTCCTGCTCTTTATAAATCTCCGCTCTGACTCTCAGCTCCGCCTCTATATAAATCTCCGCTCTGACTCTCAGCTCCCACTCTTTATTAATCTCTGTTTCCACTCTCAGCTCCCGCTCTTTATAAATCTGCGCTCCGACTCTCAGCTCCCGGTCTTTATAAATTTCCCGCTCTGACTCTCAGCTCCCGCTCTTTATAAATCTCCGCACTGATTCTCAGCCCACCGCCCTTTATAAATCTCCACTCTGACTCTCAGCTCCTGCTCTTTTTATATCTCTGCTCTGACTCTCAGCTCCCCCTCTTTTTAAATCTCCGCTCTGACTCTCAGCTCTCGCTCTTTATAAAACTTCGCTCTGACTCTCAGCTCTCGCTCTTTTTAAATCTCCGCTCCAACTCTCAGCTCTCGGTCTTTATAAATCTCTGCTCTGAGTCTCAGCTCCCGCTCTTCATAAATGTCGCTCTGACTCTCAACTTCAGCTCTTTTCAAAACCTGGTTGTGACTCTCTGCTCCCGCTCTTTATAAATCTCCACTCTGTCTCTAAGCTCCTGCTCTTTATAAATCTCCGCTCTGACTCTCAGCCCCCGCTCTTTATAAATCTCCACTCTGACTCTAAGCTCCTGCTCTTTATAAATCTCCGATCTGACTCTCAGCTTCCACTCTTCTAAATCTCCGCTCTGACGTTGTTTTTAAATCTCCGCTCTGACTCTCAGCTGCCACTCTTTTTAAATCTCTGCTCTGATTCTCACCTTCCGAATCTTTTTAAATCTCCACTGTGTCTCACAGCTCCTGCTCTTCATAAATCTCCGCTCTGACTCTCAGCTCCCGCTCTTTATAAATCTCAAATGACTCTCAGCTCCCGCTCTTTTTAAATCTCCGCTCTGACTCTCAGCTCTGGCTCGTTATAAATCTCCACTCTGACTCTCAGCTCCCGCTCTTTATAAGTCTTCGCACTGACTCTCAGCTACCACTCTTTTTAAATCTCTGCTATGACTCTCAGCTCCGTTCTTTACAAATCTCCGCTCTGACTCTCAGCTCCGCCTCTATATAAATCTCCGCTCTGACTCTCAGCTCCCACTCTTTATTAATCTCTGTTTCCACTCTCAGCTCCCGAATCATTTTAAATCTCTGCTCTGCCTCTCAGCTCCTGCTCTTTTTAAATCTCCGCTCTTTCTCTCAGCTTCCGGTCTTTATAAATCTTCGCTCTGACTCTAAGCTTCAGCTCTTTATAAATCTCCACTATGACTCAGCTCCCACTCTTTTAAATGTCTGCTCTGACTCTCAACTCCTGCTCTTTTTAAATCTCCACTCTGACTCTCAGCTCCCTCTCTGCCTCTCAGCTCCCACTTTCTTTAAATCTCTGCTCTGACACTCAGCTCCTGCTCTGACTCTGAGCTGCCGCTCTGACTCTGAGCTCCCGCTCTTTATAAATCTCCGCTCTGACTTCCAGCTCCCGCTCTTTATAAATCTCCTCTCTGACTCTCAGCTCTCGCTCTTTATAAATCTACGCTCCGACTCTCAGCTCTCGCTCTTTATAAATCTACGCTCCGACTCTCAGCTCCAGCTCTTTTTAAATCTCCGCTCTGACTCTCAGCTCCCAAATCTTTTTAAATCAACGCTCTGACTCTCAGCTCCTGCTCTTTGTAAATCCCCGGTCTGACTCTCAGCTCCCACTCTTTATAAATCTCCGCTGTGATTCTGAGCTCCCGCTCATTAGAAATCTCCGCTCTGACACTCAGCTTGCCACTCATTTAAAATCTCTGCTCTGACTCTGAACTCCTGCTCTTTTTAAATCTCTGCTCTGACTCTCAACTTCTGCTCTTTTTAAATCTCCACTCTGCTCTCAGCTCCCGCTTTTTAAAATCTCTGCTCTGACACTCAGCTCCTGCTCTGACTCTGAGCTGCTGCTCTGACTCTGAGCTGCTGCTCTGACTCTGAGCTGCTGCTCTGACTCTGAGCTGCTGCTCTTTATAAATCTCCGCTCTGACTTCCAGCTCCCGCTCTTTATAAATCTCCACTCTGACTCTCAGCTCTCGCTCTTTTTAAATCTCCACTCTGACTCTCAGCTCTCGCTCTTTTTAAATCTCCGCTCTGACTCTCAGCTCCCGCTCTTTATAAATCTACGCTCCGACTCTCAGCTCCGGCTCTTTTTAAATATCCGCTCTGACTATCACCTCCCGCTCTCTATAAATCTCCGCTCTGACTCTCAGCTCCCAAATCTTTTTAAATCAAACGCTCTGACTCTCAGCTCCTGCTCTTTATAAATCTCCGCTCTGACTCTCAGCTCCCGCTCTTTATAAATCTATCCTCCGACTCTCAGCTCCCGCTCTTTATAAATGTCTGCTCTGACTCACAGCTCCCGCTCTTTATATATCTCCGCTCTGACTCTCAGCTCCCACTCTTTATAGATCTCCACTCTGACTCTCAGCTCCCGCTCTTTATAAATTCTCCGCTCTGACTCTCAGCTGCCGCTCTTTATAAATGGCCGCTCTGACTCTCAGCTCCCGCTCTTTTTAAATCACCGCTCTGACTCTCAGCTCCGCCTCTATATTCATCTTTGCTCTGACTCTCAGCTCCTGCTCTTTATTAATTTCTGCTCCGACTCTCAGCTCCTGCTCTTTATAAATCTCCGTTCTGACTCGCAGCTCCCGAATCTTTTTAAATCTCCGCTCTGACTCTCAGATCCTGTTCTTTATAAATCTTCGCTCTGACTCTCAGCTACCACACATTTTAAACTTTTGCTCTATATCTCAGCTCCCGCTCTGTTTAAATCCCGGCTCCGACTCTCAGCTCCCGCTCTTTATAAATCTCCGCACTGACTCTCAGCTCCTGCTCTTTTTAAATCTCCACTCCGACTATCAGCTCCCGCTCTTTATAAATCTCCACACCGATTCTCAGCCCACCACTCTTTATAAATCTCCACTCTGACTCTAATCTCCTGCTCTTTTTAAATCTCCGCTCTGAATCTCAGCTCTCGCTCTTTATAAACTTCGCTCTGACTCTCAGCTCTCGCTCTTTTTAAATCTCCACTCCGACTCTCAGCTCTCGCACTTTATAAATCTCTGCTCTGAGTCTCAGCTCCCGCTCTTTATAAATCTCCGCTCTGACTCTCAGCTCCCGAATCTTTTTAAATCTCCACTCTGACTCTCAGCTCCTGCTCTTTAAAAATCTGCGCTCTGACTCTCAGCTGCTGCTCTTTATAAATCTCCGATCTGACTCTCAGCACCCGCTCTTTATAAATCTCCGATCTGACTCTCAGCTGTCGATCTTATTCAATCCCTGCTCTGACTTTCAGCTCCCGCTGTTAAAAAATCTCCGCTTTGACTCTCAGCTGCCACTCTTTTTAACTCTGCGCTCAGACTCGCAGCTCCTGCTCTTTATAAATCTTCGCTCTGATGCTGTTTTTAATTCTCCGCTGACTCTCCACTGCCGCTGTTTTTAAATCTCCGCTCTGACTCTCAGCTGCCGCTCTTTTTAAATCTCCGCTCTGAATCTCAGCTCCCGAGTCTTTTTCAATCTCCGCTCTGAATCTCAGCTCCTGAATCTTTTTAAAACTCCGCTGTGACTTCCAGCTGCCGCTCTTTATAAATCTCCGCTCTGACATCCAGCTCCCACTCTTTATAAATCTCCGCTGTGATTCTGAGCTCCCGCTCATTATAAATCTCCGCTCTGACACTCAGCTTGCACTCTTTTAAAATCTCTGCTCTGACTCTGAACTCCTGCTCTTTTTAAATCTCTGCTCTGACTCTCAACTTCTGCTCTTTTTAAATCTCCACTCTGACTCTCAGCGCCCATTCTGCCTCTCAGCTCCCGCTTTTTAAAATCTCTGCTCTGACACTCAGCTCCTGCTCTGTCTCTGAGCTGCCGCTCTGACTCTGAGCTCCCGCTCCTTATAAATCTCTACTCTGACTTCCAGCTCCCGCTCTTTTTAAATCTCCACTCTGACTCTCAGCTCCCGAATCTTTATAAATCACCGCTGACTCTCAGCTGCCGCTCTTATAAATCTCTGCTCTGACTCTCAGCTCCGCCTCCATATAAATCTCCGGTCCGACTCTCAGCTCCCGAATCTTTTTAAATTTCCGCTCTGACTCTCAGCTCCTGCTCTTTTTAAATCTCTGCTCTGACTTCCAGCTCCCGCTCTTTATAAATCTCCACTCTGACTCTCAGCTCTCGCTCTTTTTAAATCTCCACTCTGACTCTCCGCTCTCGCTCTTTTTAAATCTCCACTCTGACTCTCAGCTCTCGCTCTTTTTAAATCTCCGCTCTGACTATCAGCTCCCGCTCTTTTTAAATCTCCGCTCTGACTCTCAGCTCCCGAATCTTTATAAATCACCGCTGACTCTCAGCTGCCGCTCTTATAAATCTCTGCTCTGACTCTCAGCTCCGCCTCCATATAAATCTCCGCTCCGACTCTCAGCTCCCGAATCTTTTTAAATCTCCGCTCTGACTCTCAGCTCCTGCTCTTTTTCAATCTCCGCTCTGACTCTCAGCTCCCGCTCTTTTTCAATCTCCGCTCTGACTCTCAGCTCCGCCTCCATATAAATTTCCACTCTGACTCTCAGCTCCTGCTCTTTTTAAATCTCCGCTCTGACTCTCAGCTCCTGCTCTTTATAAATGTCCGCTCTGACTTTCAGCTCCTGCTCTTTATAAATCTTCGCTCTGACTCTCAGCTCCCACACTTTTTAAACCTCTGCTCTAATTCTCAGCTCCCGCTCTGTTTAAATCCCGGCTCCGACTCTCAGCTCCCGCTCTGTATAAATCTCTGCACTGACTCTCAGCTCTTGCTCTTTTTAAATCTCCGCTCTGACTCTCAGCTCTCGGTCTTTATAAATCTCTGATCTGAGTCTCAGCTCCCGCTCTTAATTGTCGCTCTGACTCTCAGCTTCAGCTCTTTTCAAAACCTGGCTGTGACTCTCTGCTCCCGCTGTTTATAAATCTCCGCTCCGACTCTCAGCTCCCACTCTTTATTAATCTCCACATCGATTCTCAGCCCACCGCTCTTTATAAATCTCCACTCTGACTCTAATCTCCTGCTCTTTATAAATCTCTGCTCTGACTCTCAGCTTGCACTCTTTTTAAATCTCTGCACTGACTCTCAGCTCCCGCTCTTTATAAACTTCGCTCTGACTCTCAGCTCTCGCTCTTTTTAAATCTCCGCTCCGACTCTCAGCTCTCGGTCTTTATAAATCTCTGCTCTGACTCTCAGCTCCCGCTCTTTATAAATCTCCGCACTGACACTCAGCTCCCGCTCTGTATGAATCTCCGCTCTGACTCTCAGCTCCCGCTCTTTATAAATCTCCGCTCTGACTCTCTGCTCCCGCTCTATTTAAATCTCTGCTCTGACACTGTTTTTAAATCTCCACTGACTCTCAGCTGCCGCTCTTTTTAAATCTCCGCTCTGAATCTCATTTCCCGGGTCTTTTTCAATCTCCGCTCTGAAATCTCTGCTCCCGAATCTTTTTAAATCTCCGCTGTGACTCTCAGTTCCCGTGGTTTATAAATCTCCGCTTTGACTTCCAGCTGCCGCTCTTCATAAATCTCAGCTCTGACATCCGGCTCCCACTCTTTATAAATCTCCGCTGTGATTCTGAGCTCCCGCTCTTTATAAATCTCCGCACTCCGACTATCAGCTCCCGCTCTTTATAAATCTCCACACCGATTCTCAGCCCACCACTCTTTATAAATCTCCACTCTGACTCTAATCTCCTGCTCTTTCTAAATCTCTGCTCTGACTCTCAGCTTGCACTCTTTTTAAATCTCCGCTCTGACTCTCAGCTCTCGCTCTTTATAAACTTCGCTCTGACTCTCAGCTCTCGCTCTTTTTAAATCTCCGCTCCGAGTCTCAGCTCTCGGTCTTTATAAATCTCTGCTCTGAGTCTCAGCTCCCGCTCTTTATAAATCTCCGCTCTGACTCTCAGCTCCCGAATCTTTTTAAATCTCCACTCTGACTCTCAGCTCCTGCTCTTTATAAATCTCCGATCTGATTCTCAGCTCCTGCTCTTTATAAATCTCCGATCTGACTCTCAGCTCCTGCTCTTTATAAATCTCCGATCTGATTCTCAGCACCCGCTCTTTATAAATCTCTGATATGACTCTCAGCTGTCGATCTTATTCAATCCCTGCTCTGACTTTCAGCTCCTGCTGTTAAAAAATCTCCGCTTTGACTCTCAGCTGCCGCTCTTTTTAACTCTGCGCTCAGACTCGCAGCTCCTGCTCTTTATAAATCTCCGCTCTGATGCTGTTTTTAAATCTCCGCTGACTCTCCGCTGCTGCTGTTTTTAAATCTCCGCTCTGACTCTCAGCTGCCGCTATTTATAAATCTCCGCTCTGACACTCAGCTCCTGCTCCTTATAAATCTCCGCTCTGACTCTCAGCACATGCTCTTTATAAATTTCCGCTCCGACTCACAGCTCCTGCTCTTTATAAATCTCCGCTCTGACTTTCAGCTCCTGCTCTTTATAAATCTTCGCTCTGACTCGCAGCTCCCACACTTTTTAAACATCTGCTCTAAATCTCAGCTCCCGCTCTGTTTAAATCCCGGCTCCGACTCACAGCTCCCGCTCTTTATAAATCTCCTCACTGACTCTCAGCTGTCTCTCTTTATAAAACTCCGCTCTGACTCTCAGCTCTCGCTCTTTTTAAATCTCCGCTCCGACACTCAGCTCTCGGTCTTTATAAATCTCTGCTCTGACTCTCAGCTCCCGCTCTTTATAAATCTCCGCACTGACACTCAGCTCCCGCTCTGTATGAATCTCCGCTGACTCTCAGCTCCCGATCTTTATAAATCTCCGCTCTGACTCTCTGCTCCCACTCTATTTAAATCTCTGCTCTGACGCTGTTTTTAAATCTCCACTGACTCTCAGCTGCTGCTGTTTTTAAATCTCCGCTCTGACTCTCAGCTGCCGCTCTTTTTAAATCTCCGCTCTGAATCTCATTTCCCGGGTCTTTTTCAATCTCCGCTCTGAATCTCTGCTCCCGAATCTTTTTAAATCTCCGCTGTGACTCTCAGTTCCCGTGGTTTATAAATCTCCGCTTTGACTTCCAGCTGCCGCTCTTCATAAATCTCAGCTCTGACATCCGGCTCCCACTCTTTATAAATCTCCGCTGTGATTCTGAGCTCCCGCTCTTTATAAATCTCCGCACTGACTCTCAGCTCCTGCTCTTTTTAAATCTCCACTCCGACTATCAGCTCCCGCTCTTTATAAATCTCTGATCTGAGTCTCAGCTCCCACTCTTAATTGTCGCTCTGACTCTCAGCTTCAGCTCTTTTCAAAACCTGGCTGTGACTCTCTGCTCCCGCTGTTTATAAATCTCCGCTCCGACTCTCAGCTCCCACTCTTTATTAATCTCCACATCGATTCTCAGCCCACCGCTCTTTATAAATCTCCACTCTGACTCTAATCTCCTGCTCTTTTTAAATCTCTGCTCTGACTCTCAGCTTGCACTCTTTTTAAATCTCTGCACTGACTCTCAGCTCCCGCTCTTTATAAACTTCGCTCTGACTCTCAGCTCTCGCTCTTTTTAAATCTCCGCTCCGACTCTCAGCTCTCGGTCTTTATAAATCTCTGCTCTGACTCTCAGCTCCCGCTCTTTATAAATCTCCGCACTGACAATCAGCTCCCGCTCTGTATGAATCTCCGCTCTGACTCTCAGCTCCCGCTCTTTATAAATCTCCGCTCTGACTCTCTGCTCCTGCTCTATTTAAATCTCTGCTCTGACGCTGTTTTTAAATCTCCACTGACTCTCAGCTGCCGCTCTTTTTAAATCTCCGCTCTGAATCTCATTTCCCGGGTCTTTTTCAATCTCCGCTCTGAATCTCTGCTCCCGAATCTTTTTAAATCTCCGCTGTGACTCTCAGTTCCCGTGGTTTATAAATCTCCGCTTTGACTTCCAGCTGCCGCTCTTCATAAATCTCAGCTCTGACATCCAGCTCCCACTCTTTATAAATCTCCGCTGTGATTCTGAGCTCCCGCTCTTTATAAATCTCCGCACTGACTCTCAGCTCCTGCTCTTTTTAAATCTCCACTCCGACTATCAGCTCCCGCTCTTTATAAATCTCCACACCGATTCTCAGCCCACCGCTCTTTATAAATCTCCACTCTGACTCTAATCTCCTGCTCTTTCTAAATCTCTGCTCTGACTCTCAGCTTGCACTCTTTTTAAATCTCCGCTCTGACTCTCAGCTCTCGCTCTTTATAAACTTCGCTCTGACTCTCAGCTCTCGCTCTTTTTAAATCTCCGCTCCGAGTCTCAGCTCTCGGTCTTTATAAATCTCTGCTCTGAGTCTCAGCTCCCGCTCTTTATAAATCTCCGCTCTGACTCTCAGCTCCCGAATCTTTTTAAATCTCCACTCTGACTCTCAGCTCCTGCTCTTTATAAATCTCCGATCTGATTCTCAGCTCCTGCTCTTTATAAATCTCCGATCTGACTCTCAGCTCCTGCTCTTTATAAATCTCCGATCTGATTCTCAGCACCCGCTCTTTATAAATCTCCGATCTGACTCTCAACTGTCGATCTTATTCAATCCCTGCTCTGACTTTCAGCTCCTGCTGTTAAAAAATCTCCGCTTTGACTCTCAGCTGCCGCTCTTTTTAACTCTGCGCTCAGACTCGCAGCTCCTGCTCTTTATAAATCTCCGCTCTGATGCTGTTTTTAAATCTCCGCTGACTCTCCGCTGCTGCTGTTTTTAAATCTCCGCTCTGACTCTCAGCTGCCGCTATTTATAAATCTCCGCTCTGACACTCAGCTCCTGCTCCTTATAAATCTCCGCTCTGACTCTCAGCACATGCTCTTTATAAATTTCCGCTCCGACTCACAGCTCCTGCTCTTTATAAATCTCCGCTCTGACTTTCAGCTCCTGCTCTTTATAAATCTTCGCTCTGACTCGCAGCTCCCACACTTTTTAAACATCTGCTCTAAATCTCAGCTCCCGCTCTGTTTAAATCCTGGCTCCGACTCACAGCTCCCGCTCTTTATAAATCTCCACACTGACTCTCAGCTGTCTCTCTTTATAAAACTCCGCTCTGACTCTCAGCTCTCGCTCTTTTTAAATCTCCGCTCCGACTCTCAGCTCTCGGTCTTTATAAATCTCTGCTCTGACTCTCAGCTCCCGCTCTTTATAAATCTCCGCACTGACACTCAGCTCCCGCTCTGTATGAATCTCCGCTGACTCTCAGCTCCCGATCTTTATAAATCTCCGCTCTGACTCTCTGCTCCCACTCTATTTAAATCTCTGCTCTGACGCTGTTTTTAAATCTCCACTGACTCTCAGCTGCTGCTGTTTTTAAATCTCCGCTCTGACTCTCAGCTGCCGCTCTTTTTAAATCTCCGCTCTGAATCTCATTTCCCGGGTCTTTTTCAATCTCCGCTCTGAATCTCTGCTCCCGAATCTTTTTAAATCTCCGCTGTGACTCTCAGTTCCCGTGGTTTATAAATCTCCGCTTTGACTTCCAGCTGCCGCTCTTCATAAATCTCAGCTCTGACATCCGGCTCCCACTCTTTATAAATCTCCGCTGTGATTCTGAGCTCCCGCTCTTTATAAATCTCCGCACTGACTCTCAGCTCCTGCTCTTTTTAAATCTCCACTCCGACTATCAGCTCCCGCTCTTTATAAATCTCTGATCTGAGTCTCAGCTCCCACTCTTAATTGTCGCTCTGACTCTCAGCTTCAGCTCTTTTCAAAACCTGGCTGTGACTCTCTGCTCCCGCTGTTTATAAATCTCCGCTCCGACTCTCAGCTCCCACTCTTTATTAATCTCCACATCGATTCTCAGCCCACCGCTCTTTATAAATCTCCACTCTGACTCTAATCTCCTGCTCTTTTTAAATCTCTGCTCTGACTCTCAGCTTGCACTCTTTTTAAATCTCTGCACTGACTCTCAGCTCCCGCTCTTTATAAACTTCGCTCTGACTCTCAGCTCTCGCTCTTTTTAAATCTCCGCTCCGACTCTCAGCTCTCGGTCTTTATAAATCTCTGCTCTGACTCTCAGCTCCCGCTCTTTATAAATCTCCGCACTGACAATCAGCTCCCGCTCTGTATGAATCTCCGCTCTGACTCTCAGCTCCCGCTCTTTATAAATCTCCGCTCTGACTCTCTGCTCCTGCTCTATTTAAATCTCTGCTCTGACGCTGTTTTTAAATCTCCACTGACTCTCAGCTGCCGCTCTTTTTAAATCTCCGCTCTGAATCTCATTTCCCGGGTCTTTTTCAATCTCCGCTCTGAATCTCTGCTCCCGAATCTTTTTAAATCTCCGCTGTGACTCTCAGTTCCCGTGGTTTATAAATCTCCGCTTTGACTTCCAGCTGCCGCTCTTCATAAATCTCAGCTCTGACATCCAGCTCCCACTCTTTATAAATCTCCGCTGTGATTCTGAGCTCCCGCTCTTTATAAATCTCCGCACTGACTCTCAGCTCCTGCTCTTTTTAAATCTCCACTCCGACTATCAGCTCCCGCTCTTTATAAATCTCCACACCGATTCTCAGCCCACCGCTCTTTATAAATCTCCACTCTGACTCTAATCTCCTGCTCTTTCTAAATCTCTGCTCTGACTCTCAGCTTGCACTCTTTTTAAATCTCCGCTCTGACTCTCAGCTCTCGCTCTTTATAAACTTCGCTCTGACTCTCAGCTCTCGCTCTTTTTAAATCTCCGCTCCGAGTCTCAGCTCTCGGTCTTTATAAATCTCTGCTCTGAGTCTCAGCTCCCGCTCTTTATAAATCTCCGCTCTGACTCTCAGCTCCCGAATCTTTTTAAATCTCCACTCTGACTCTCAGCTCCTGCTCTTTATAAATCTCCGATCTGATTCTCAGCTCCTGCTCTTTATAAATCTCCGATCTGACTCTCAGCTCCTGCTCTTTATAAATCTCCGATCTGATTCTCAGCACCCGCTCTTTATAAATCTCCGATCTGACTCTCAACTGTCGATCTTATTCAATCCCTGCTCTGACTTTCAGCTCCTGCTGTTAAAAAATCTCCGCTTTGACTCTCAGCTGCCGCTCTTTTTAACTCTGCGCTCAGACTCGCAGCTCCTGCTCTTTATAAATCTCCGCTCTGATGCTGTTTTTAAATCTCCGCTGACTCTCCGCTGCTGCTGTTTTTAAATCTCCGCTCTGACTCTCAGCTGCCGCTATTTATAAATCTCCGCTCTGACACTCAGCTCCTGCTCCTTATAAATCTCCGCTCTGACTCTCAGCACATGCTCTTTATAAATTTCCGCTCCGACTCACAGCTCCTGCTCTTTATAAATCTCCGCTCTGACTTTCAGCTCCTGCTCTTTATAAATCTTCGCTCTGACTCGCAGCTCCCACACTTTTTAAACATCTGCTCTAAATCTCAGCTCCCGCTCTGTTTAAATCCTGGCTCCGACTCACAGCTCCCGCTCTTTATAAATCTCCACACTGACTCTCAGCTGTCTCTCTTTATAAAACTCCGCTCTGACTCTCAGCTCTCGCTCTTTTTAAATCTCCGCTCCGACTCTCAGCTCTCGGTCTTTATAAATCTCTGCTCTGACTCTCAGCTCCCGCTCTTTATAAATCTCCGCACTGACACTCAGCTCCCGCTCTGTATGAATCTCCGCTGACTCTCAGCTCCCGATCTTTATAAATCTCCGCTCTGACTCTCTGCTCCCGCTCTATTTAAATCTCTGCTCTGACGCTGTTTTTAAATCTCCACTGACTCTCAGCTGCTGCTGTTTTTAAATCTCCGCTCTGACTCTCAGCTGCCGCTCTTTTTAAATCTCCGCTCTGAATCTCATTTCCCGGGTCTTTTTCAATCTCCGCTCTGAATCTCTGCTCCCGAATCTTTTTAAATCTCCGCTGTGACTCTCAGTTCCCGTGGTTTATAAATCTCCGCTTTGACTTCCAGCTGCCGCTCTTCATAAATCTCAGCTCTGACATCCGGCTCCCACTCTTTATAAATCTCCGCTGTGATTCTGAGCTCCCGCTCTTTATAAATCTCCGCACTGACTCTCAGCTCCTGCTCTTTTTAAATCTCCACTCCGACTATCAGCTCCCGCTCTTTATAAATCTCCACACCGATTCTCAGCCCACCGCTCTTTATAAATCTCCACTCTGACTCTAATCTCCTGCTCTTTTTAAATCTCTGCTCTGACTCTCAGCACCCACTCTTTTTAAATCTCCGCTCTGACTCTCAGCTCTCGCTCTTTATAAACTTCGCTCTGACTCTCAGCTCTCGCTCTTTTTAAATCTCCGCTCCGAGTCTCAGCTCTCGGTCTTTATAAATCTCTGCTCTGAGTCTCAGCTCTCGGTCATTATAAATCTCTGCTCTGAGTCTCAGCTCCCGCTCTTTATAAATCTCCGCTCTGACTCTCAGCTCCCGAATCTTTTTAAATCTCCACTCTGACTCTCAGCTCCTGCTCTTTATAAATCTCCGATCTGATTCTCAGCTCCTGCTCTTTATAAATCTCCGATCTGACTCTCAGCACCCGCTCTTTATAAATCTCTGATATGACTCTCAGCTGTCGATCTTATTCAATCCCTGCTCTGACTTTCAGCTCCTGCTGTTAAAAAATCTCCGCTTTGACTCTCAGCTGCCACTCTTTTTAACTCTGCGCTCAGACTCGCAGCTCCTGCTCTTTATAAATCTCCGCTCTGATGCTGTTTTTAAATCTCCGCTGCCGCTGTTTTTAAATCTCCGCTCTGACTCTCAGCTGCCGCTCTTTTTAAATCTCCGCTTTGAATCTCAGCTCCCGAGTCTTTTTCAATCTCCGCTCTGAATCTCAGCTCCTGAATCTTTTTAAATCTCCGCTGTGACTTCCAGCTGCCGCTCTTTATAAATCACCGCTCTGACATCCAGCTCCCATCTTTATAAATCTCCGCCTTGATTCTGAGCTCGCGCTCATTATAAATCTCCGCTCTGACACTCAGCTTGCACTCTTTTAAAATCTCTGCTCTGACTCTGAAATCCTGCTCTTTTTAAATCTCTGCTCTGACTCTCAACTTCTGCTCTTTTTAAATCTCCACTCTGACTCTCAGCGCCCATTCTACCTCTCAGCTCCCGCTTTTTAAAATCTCTGCTCTGACACTCAGCTCCTGCTCTGACTCTGAGCTGCCGCTCTGACTCTGAGCTCGTGCTCCTTATAAATCTCCGCTCTGACTTCCAGCTCCCGCTCATTTTAAATCTCCACTCTGACTCTCAGCTCTCGCTCTTTTTAAATCTCCGCTCTGACACTCAGCTCCCGAATCTTTATAAATCACCGCTGACTCTCAGCTGCCGCTCTTATAAATCTCCGCTCTGACTCTCAGCTCCGCCTCCATATAAATCTCCGCTCCGACTCTCAGCTCCCGAATCTTTTTAAATTTCCGCTCTGACTCTCAGCTCCTGCGCTTTTTAAATCTCCGCTCTGACTCTCAGCTCCCGCTCTTTTTCAAACTCCGCTCTGACTCTCAGCTCCGCCTCTATATAAATCTCCACTCTGACTCTCAGCTCCTGCTCTTTATAAATTTCCGCTCTGACTTTCAGCTCCTGCTCTTTATAAATCTCCGCTCTGACTTTCAGCTCCTGCTCTTTATAAATCTCCGTTCTGACTCTCAGCTCCTGCTCTTTATAAATCTCCGCTCTGACTTCCAGCTCCCGCTCTTTAAAAATCTCCACTCTGACTCTCAGCTCTCGCTCTTTTTAAATCTCCACTCTGACTCTCAGCTCTCGCTCTTTTTAAATCTCCGCTCTGACTCTCAGCTCCCGAATCTTTATAAATCACCACTGACTCTCAGCTGCCGCTCTTATAAATCTCTGCTCTGACTCTCAGCTCCGCCTCCAAATAAATCTCCGCTCCGACTCTCAGCTCCCGAATCTTTTTAAATCTCCGCTCTGACTCTCAGCTCCGCCTCCATATAAATCTCCGCTCCGACTCTCAGCTCCCGAATCTTTTTAAATCTCCGCTCTGACTCTCAGCTCCTGCTCTTTTTAAATCTCCGCTCTGACTTTCAGCTCCTGCTCTTTATAAATCTCCGCTCTGACTTTCAGCTCCTGCTCTTTATAAATCTTCTCTCTGACTCTCAGCTCCCACACTTTTTAAACCTCTGCTCTAATTCTCAGCTCCCGCTCTGTTTAAATCCCGGCTCCGACTCTCAGCTCTCGGTCTTTATAAATCTCTGCTCTGACTCTCAGCTCCCGCTCTTTATAAATCTCCGCACTGACACTCAGCTCCCGCTCTGTATGAATCTCCGCTGACTCTCAGCTCCCGATCTTTATAAATCTCCGCTCTGACTCTCTGCTCCCGCTCTATTTAAATCTCTGCTCTGACGCTGTTTTTAAATCTCCACTGACTCTCAGCTGCTGCTGTTTTTAAATCTCCGCTCTGACTCTCAGCTGCCGCTCTTTTTAAATCTCCGCTCTGAATCTCATTTCCCGGGTCTTTTTCAATCTCCGCTCTGAATCTCTGCTCCCGAATCTTTTTAAATCTCCGCTGTGACTCTCAGTTCCCGTGGTTTATAAATCTCCGCTTTGACTTCCAGCTGCCGCTCTTCATAAATCTCAGCTCTGACATCCGGCTCCCACTCTTTATAAATCTCCGCTGTGATTCTGAGCTCCCGCTCTTTATAAATCTCCGCACTGACTCTCAGCTCCTGCTCTTTTTAAATCTCCACTCCGACTATCAGCTCCCGCTCTTTATAAATCTCCACACCGATTCTCAGCCCACCGCTCTTTATAAATCTCCACTCTGACTCTAATCTCCTGCTCTTTTTAAATCTCTGCTCTGACTCTCAGCACCCACTCTTTTTAAATCTCCGCTCTGACTCTCAGCTCTCGCTCTTTATAAACTTCGCTCTGACTCTCAGCTCTCGCTCTTTTTAAATCTCCGCTCCGAGTCTCAGCTCTCGGTCTTTATAAATCTCTGCTCTGAGTCTCAGCTCTCGGTCATTATAAATCTCTGCTCTGAGTCTCAGCTCCCGCTCTTTATAAATCTCCGCTCTGACTCTCAGCTCCCGAATCTTTTTAAATCTCCACTCTGACTCTCAGCTCCTGCTCTTTATAAATCTCCGATCTGATTCTCAGCTCCTGCTCTTTATAAATCTCCGATCTGACTCTCAGCACCCGCTCTTTATAAATCTCTGATATGACTCTCAGCTGTCGATCTTATTCAATCCCTGCTCTGACTTTCAGCTCCTGCTGTTAAAAAATCTCCGCTTTGACTCTCAGCTGCCACTCTTTTTAACTCTGCGCTCAGACTCGCAGCTCCTGCTCTTTATAAATCTCCGCTCTGATGCTGTTTTTAAATCTCCGCTGCCGCTGTTTTTAAATCTCCGCTCTGACTCTCAGCTGCCGCTCTTTTTAAATCTCCGCTTTGAATCTCAGCTCCCGAGTCTTTTTCAATCTCCGCTCTGAATCTCAGCTCCTGAATCTTTTTAAATCTCCGCTGTGACTTCCAGCTGCCGCTCTTTATAAATCACCGCTCTGACATCCAGCTCCCATCTTTATAAATCTCCGCCTTGATTCTGAGCTCGCGCTCATTATAAATCTCCGCTCTGACACTCAGCTTGCACTCTTTTAAAATCTCTGCTCTGACTCTGAAATCCTGCTCTTTTTAAATCTCTGCTCTGACTCTCAACTTCTGCTCTTTTTAAATCTCCACTCTGACTCTCAGCGCCCATTCTACCTCTCAGCTCCCGCTTTTTAAAATCTCTGCTCTGACACTCAGCTCCTGCTCTGACTCTGAGCTGCCGCTCTGACTCTGAGCTCGTGCTCCTTATAAATCTCCGCTCTGACTTCCAGCTCCCGCTCATTTTAAATCTCCACTCTGACTCTCAGCTCTCGCTCTTTTTAAATCTCCGCTCTGACACTCAGCTCCCGAATCTTTATAAATCACCGCTGACTCTCAGCTGCCGCTCTTATAAATCTCCGCTCTGACTCTCAGCTCCGCCTCCATATAAATCTCCGCTCCGACTCTCAGCTCCCGAATCTTTTTAAATTTCCGCTCTGACTCTCAGCTCCTGCTCTTTATAAATCTCCGCTCTGACTTTCAGCTCCTGCTCTTTATAAATCTCCGTTCTGACTCTCAGCTCCTGCTCTTTATAAATCTCCGCTCTGACTTCCAGCTCCCGCTCTTTAAAAATCTCCGCTCTGACTCTCAGCTCCCACTCTTTTTAATCCTCCACTCTGACTCTCAGCTCCCGCTCATTTAAAATCTCTGCTCTGACTCTCAGCTCCCGCTCTTTTGAAATCTCCGCTCTGACTCTCAGCTCCTGCTCTTTATATATCTCCACTCTGAATCTCAGCTCCCGCTCTTTTAAAATCTCCACGCTGACTTCCTGATCTTTTTAAATCTCCACTCTGACTCTCAGCTCCCACTCTTTTAAAATCTCTTCTCTGACTCTGAACTCCTGCTCTTTTTAAATCTCTGCTCTGACTCTCAGCTGCAACTCTTTAGAAATCTATGCTCCGACTCTCAGCTCCCGCTATTTTTAAATCTCCGCTCTGATTCTCAGCTCCCGTTCTTTATAAATCTTCGCACTGACACTCAGCTCCCGCCCTGTATAAATCTCCACTCTGACTCACAGCTCCCGCTCTTTATAAATCTCCGCTCTGGCTCTCAGCTCCTGTTGTTGATAAATCTCTGCTCCGACTCTCAGCTCCTGCTCTTTATAAATCTCCGCTCTGACTCTCAGGTCCCACACTTTTTAAACCTCTGTTCTAAATCTCAGCTCCCGCTCTGTTTAAATCCTGGCTCTGACTCTCAGCTCCCGCTCTTTTTAAATCTCCACTCTGACTATCAGCTCCTGCTCTTTTTATATCTCTGCTCTGACTCTCAGCTCCCCCTCTTTTTAAATCTCCGCTCTGACTCTCAGCTCTCGCTCTTTTTAAATCTCCGCTCTGTCTCTAAGCTCCTGCTCTTTATAAATCTCCGCTCTGACTCTCAGCCCCTGCTCTTTATAAATCTCCACTCTGACTCTAAGCTCCTGCTCTTTATAAATCTCCGATCTGACTCTCAGCTTCCACTCTTCTTAAATCTCCACTCTGACGTTGTTTTTAAATCTCTGCTGACTCTCAGCTGCCGCTGTTTTAAAATCTCTGCTTAAACTCTCAGCTACCGCTCTTTTTAAATCTCCGCTCTGACTCTCAGCTGCCACTCTTTTTAAATCTCTGCTCTGATTCTCACCTTCCGAATCTTTTTAAATCTCCACTGTGTCTCACAGCTCCTGCTCTTCATAAATCTCCGCTCTGACTCTCAGCTCCCGCTCTTTATAAATCTCAAATGACTCTCAGCTCCCGCTCTTTTTAAATCTCCGCTCTGACTCTCATCTCCTGCTCTTTATAATCTCCGCTCTGACTCTCAACTCCCGCTCTTTATAAATCTCCGCTCTGACTCTCAGCTCTGGCTCGTTATAAACCTCCGCTCTGACTCTCAGCTCCGGCTCGTTATAAATCTCCACTCTGACTCTCAGCTCCCGCTCTTTATAAGTCTTCGCACTGACTCTCAGCTACCACTCCTTTTAAATCTCTGCTATGACTCTCAGCTCCCGTTCTTTACAAATCTCCGCTCTGACTCTCAGCTCCGCCTCTATATAAATCTCCGCTCTGACTCTCAGCCCCCGCTCTTTATAAATCTCCACTCTGACTCTAAGCTCCTGCTCTTTATAAATCTCCGATCTGACTCTCAGCTTCCACTCTTCTTAAATCTCCGCTCTGACGTTGTTTTTAAATCTCCGCTCTGACTCTCAGCTGCCACTCTTTTTAAATCTCTGCTCTGATTCTCACCTTCCGAATCTTTTTAAATCTCCACTGTGTCTCACAGCTCCTGCTCTTCATAAATCTCCGCTCTGACTCTCAGCTCCCGCTCTTTATAAATCTCAAATGACTCTCAGCTCCCGCTCTTTTTAAATCTCCGCTCTGACTCTCAGCTCTGGCTCGTTATAAATCTCCACTCTGACTCTCAGCTCCCGCTCTTTATAAGTCTTCGCACTGACTCTCAGCTACCACTCTTTTTAAATCTCTGCTATGACTCTCAGCTCCCGTTCTTTACAAATCTCCGCTCTGACTCTCAGCTCCGCCTCTATATAAATCTCCGCTCTGACTCTCAGCTCCCACTCTTTATTAATCTCTGTTTCCACTCTCAGCTCCCGCTCTTTATAAATCTGCGCTCCGACTCTCAGCTCCCGGTCTTTATAAATTCCGCTCTGACTATCAGCTCCCGCTCTTTATAAATCTCCGCACTGATTCTCAGCCCACCGCCCTTTATAAATCTCCACTCTGACTCTCAGCTCCTGCTCTTTTTATATCTCTGCTCTGACTCTCAGCTCCCCCTCTTTTTAAATCTCCGCTCTGACTCTCAGCTCTCGCTCTTTATAAAACTTCGCTCTGACTCTCAGCTCTCGCTCTTTTTAAATCTCCGCTCTGACTCTCAGCTCTCGCTCTTTATAAAATTTCGCTCTGACTCTCAGCTCTCGCTCTTTTTAAATCTCCGCTCCAACTCTCAGCTCTCGGTCTTTATAAATCTCTGCTCTGAGTCTCAGCTCCCGCTCTTCATAAATGTCGCTCTGACTCTCAACTTCAGCTCTTTTCAAAACCTGGTTGTGACTCTCTGCTCCCGCTCTTTATAAATCTCCACTCTGTCTCTAAGCTCCTGCTCTTTATAAATCTCCGCTCTGACTCTCAGCCCCCGCTCTTTATAAATCTCCACTCTGACTCTAGGCTCCTGCTCTTTATAAATCTCCGCTCTGACTCTCAGCTCCGCCTCTATATAAATCTCCGCTCTGACTCTCAGCTCCCACTCTTTATTAATCTCTGTTTCCACTCTCAGCTCCCGCTCTTTATAAATCTGCGCTCCGACTCTCAGCTCCCGGTCTTTATAAATTTCCGCTCTGACTCTCAGCTCCCGCTCTTTATAAATCTCCGCACTGATTCTCAGCCCACCGCCCTTTATAAATCTCCACTCTGACTCTCAGCTCCTGCTCTTTTTATATCTCTGCTCTGACTCTCAGCTCCCCCTCTTTTTAAATCTCCGCTCTGACTCTCAGCTCTCGCTCTTTATAAAACTTCGCTCTGACTCTCAGCTCTCGCTCTTTTTAAATCTCCGCTCCAACTCTCAGCTCTCGGTCTTTATAAATCTCTGCTCTGAGTCTCAGCTCCCGCTCTTCATAAATGTCGCTCTGACTCTCAACTTCAGCTCTTTTCAAAACCTGGTTGTGACTCTCTGCTCCCGCTCTTTATAAATCTCCACTCTGTCTCTAAGCTCCTGCTCTTTATAAATCTCCGCTCTGACTCTCAGCCCCCGCTCTTTATAAATCTCCACTCTGACTCTAAGCTCCTGCTCTTTATAAATCTCCGATCTGACTCTCAGCTTCCACTCTTCTTAAATCTCCGCTCTGACGTTGTTTTTAAATCTCCGCTCTGACTCTCAGCTGCCACTCTTTTTAAATCTCTGCTCTGATTCTCACCTTCCGAATCTTTTTAAATCTCCACTGTGTCTCACAGCTCCTGCTCTTCATAAATCTCCGCTCTGACTCTCAGCTCCCGCTCTTTATAAATCTCAAATGACTCTCAGCTCCCGCTCTTTTTAAATCTCCGCTCTGACTCTCAGCTCTGGCTCGTTATAAATCTCCACTCTGACTCTCAGCTCCCGCTCTTTATAAGTCTTCGCACTGACTCTCAGCTACCACTCTTTTTAAATCACTGCTCTGACTCTCAGCTCCCGTTCTTTACAAATCTCCGCTCTGACTCTCAGCTCCGCCTCTATATAAATCTCCGCTCTGACTCTCAGCTCCCACTCTTTATTAATCTCTGTTTCCACTCTCAGCTCCCGCTCTTTATAAATCTGCGCTCCGACTCTCAGCTCCCGGTCTTTATAAATTCCGCTCTGACTATCAGCTCCCGCTCTTTATAAATCTCCGCACTGATTCTCAGCCCACCGCCCTTTATAAATCTCCACTCTGACTCTCAGCTCCTGCTCTTTTTATATCTCTGCTCTGACTCTCAGCTCCCCCTCTTTTTAAATCTCCGCTCTGACTCTCAGCTCTCGCTCTTTATAAAACTTCGCTCTGACTCTCAGCTCTCGCTCTTTTTAAATCTCCGCTCTGACTCTCAGCTCTCGCTCTTTATAAAATTTCGCTCTGACTCTCAGCTCTCGCTCTTTTTAAATCTCCGCTCCAACTCTCAGCTCTCGGTCTTTATAAATCTCTGCTCTGAGTCTCAGCTCCCGCTCTTCATAAATGTCGCTCTGACTCTCAACTTCAGCTCTTTTCAAAACCTGGTTGTGACTCTCTGCTCCCGCTCTTTATAAATCTCCACTCTGTCTCTAAGCTCCTGCTCTTTATAAACCTCCGCTCTGACTCTCAGCCCCCGCTCTTTATAAATCTCCACTCTGACTCTAAGCTCCTGCTCTTTATAAATCTCCGATCTGACTCTCAGCTTCCACTCTTCTTAAATCTCCGCTCTGACGTTGTTTTTAAATCTCTGCTGACTCTCAGCTGCCGCTGTTTTAAAATCTCTGCTTAAACTCTCAGCTACCGCTCTTTTTAAATCTCCGCTCTGACTCTCAGCTGCCACTCTTTTTAAATCTCTGCTCTGATTCTCACCTTCCGAATCTTTTTAAATCTCCACTGTGTCTCACAGCTCCTGCTCTTCATAAATCTCCGCTCTGACTCTCAGCTCCCGCTCTTTATAAATCTCAAATGACTCTCAGCTCCCGCTCTTTTTAAATCTCCGCTCTGACTCTCAACTCCCGCTCTTTATAAATCTCCGCTCTGACTCTCAGCTCTGGCTCGTTATAAATCTCCGCTCTGACTCTCAGCTCCGGCTCGTTATAAATCTCCACTCTGACTCTCAGCTCCCGCTCTTTATAAGTCTTCGCACTGACTCTCAGCTACCACTCTTTTTAAATCTCTGCTATGACTCTCAGCTCCCGTTCTTTACAAATCTCCGCTCTGACTCTCAGCTCCGCCTCTATATAAATCTCCGCTCTGACTCTCAGCTCCCACTCTTTATTAATCTCTGTTTCCACTCTCAGCTCCCGCTCTTTATAAATCTGCGCTCCGACTCTCAGCTCCCGGTCTTTATAAATTTCCGCTCTGACTCTCAGCTCCCGCTCTTCATAAATCTCCGCTCTGACTCGCTGCTCCCGAATCTTTTTAAATCTCCAGTCTGACTCGCAGCTCCCGAATTTTTTTAAATCTCCGCTCTGACTCTCTGCTCCCGCTCTTTTTAAATCACCACTCTGACTCTCAGCTTCCTCTCTTTATAAATCTTCACTCTGACTCTCAGCTCCCATTCTGACTCTCAGTTCCCGATTTTTAAAATCTCTGCTCTGACACTCAGCTCCTGCTCTGACTCTGAGTTCCCGCTCTTTATAAATCTCCGCTCTGACTTCCAGCTCCCGCTCTTTTTAAATCTCCGCTCCGACTCTCAGCTCCCGCGGTTTATAAATCTCTGCACTGACTCTCAGCTCCCGCTCTTTATAAATCTCCACTCCGACTCTCAGCTCCCGCGGTTTATAAATCTCGGCACTGACTCTCAGCTCCCACTCTTTTTAAATCTCCGCTCCGGCTCTCAGCTCCCGCGGTTTATAAATCTCTGCACTGACTCTCAGCTCCCACTCTTTTTAAATCTCCGCTCCGGCTCTCAGCTCCCGCGGTTTATAAATCTCTGCACTGACTCTCAGCTCCCACTCTTTTTAAATCTCCGCTCTGACTCTCAGCTCCCGCTCTTTAAAAATCACCGCTCTGACTCTCAGCTCCCACTCTTTTTAAATCTCCGCTCTGACTCTCAGCTCCCGCTCTTTAAAAATCACCGCTCTGACTCTCAGCTCCCGCTCTTTGTAAATCTCCACTCTGACTCTCAGCTCCCGCTCTTTATAAATCTCCGCTCTGACTCTCAGCTCCCGCTCTTTTTAAATCTCCGCTCCTACTCTCAGCTCCCGCTCTTTATAAATCTCCGCTCTGACTCTCAGCTCCAACTCTTTTTAAATCTCCGCCCTGCCTCTCAGCTCCCGTTCTTTACAAATCTCTGCACTGACACTCAGCTCCCACTGTGTATAAATCTCCGCTCTGACTCTCAGCTCCCGCTCTTTATAAATCTCCGCTCTAGCTCTCAGTTCCTGTTCTTGATAAATCCCCGCTCTGACTCTCAGCTCCCGCTCTTTATAAATCTCCGCTCTGACTCTCAGCTCCCGCTCTTTTTAAATCTACGCTCCGATTCTCAGCTCCCGCTCTGTATAAATCTCCGCTCTGACTGGCAGCTCCCGAATTTTTTAAATCTCCTCTGACTCTCAGCTCCCGCTCTTTATAAATCTCCGCTCTGACACTCAGCTCCTGCTCTTGATAAATCTCCGCTCTGACTCTCAGCTCAGGCTCTTTATAAATCCCTTCTCTGACTCTCAGCTCCCGCTCTTTTTAAATCTCTGCTCTAACTCTCAGCTCCCGCTCTTTATAAATCTATGCTCCGACTCTCAGCTCCCGCTCTTTGTAAACATCCGCTCTGACTCTCAGCTCCCGCTCTCTATAAATCTCCGCTCTGACTCTCAGCTCCCAAATCTTTTTAAATCACCCCTCTGACTCTCAGCTACTGCTCTTTATAAATCTCCAATCTTACTCTCAGCTCCCGCTCTTTATAAATCTATGCTCCGACTCTCAGCTCCCGCTCTTTATAAATGTCCGCTCTGACTCTCAGCTCCCGCTCTTTATATATCTCCACTCTGACTCTCAGCTCCTGCTCTTTTAAAATCTCTGCTCTGCCTCTGAACTCCTGCTCTTTTTAAATCTCCGCTCTGACTCTGAACTCCTGCTCTTTTAAAATCTCTGCTCTGACACTCAGCTCCTGCTCTGACTCTGAGCTGCCGCTCTGACTCTGAGCTCCACCTCTTTATAAATCTCCACTCTGACTCTGAGCTCCGCCTCTTTATAAATCTCCGCTCTGACTTCCAGCTCCTGCTCTTTATACATCTCCACTCTGACTCTCAGCTCTCGCTCTTTATTAATGTCCGCTCTGACTCTCAACTCCAGCTCTTTTTAAATCTCCGCTCTGACTATCAGCTCCCGCTCTTTATAAATCTCCGCTCTGATTCTCAGCTACCGCTCTTTATAAATCTCCGCTCTGACTCCCAGCTCCCGTATCATTTTAAATCTCTGCTCTGACTCTCAGCTCCTGCTCTTTTTAAATCTCCGCTCTTTCTCTCAGCTTCCGGTCTTTATAAATCTTCGCTCTGACTCTCAGCTTCAGCTCTTTATAAATCTCCACTATGACTCAGCTCCCACTCTTTTAAAATGTCTGCTCTGACTCTCAACTCCTGCTCTTTTTAAATCTCCACTCTGACTCTCAGCTCCCTCTCTGCCTCTCAGCTCCCACTTTTTTTAAATCTCTGCTCTGACACTCAGCTCCTGCTCTTTTAAAATCTCTTCTCTGACTCTCAACTCCTGCTCTTTTTAAATCTCCGCTCTGACTCTCAGCTCCCACTCTTTTAAAATCTCTGCTCTGACTCTGAACTCCTGCTCTTTTTAAATCTCTGCTCTGACTCTAAACTCCTGCTCTTTTTAAATCTCTACTCTGACTCTCAGCTCCCACTCTGCCTCTCAGCTCCCGCTTTTTTAAAATCTCTGCTCTGACACTCAGCTCCTGCTCTGACTCTGAGCTGCCGCTCTGTCTCTGAGCTCCCGCTCTTTATAAATCTCCGCTCTGACTTCCAGCTCCCGCTCTTTATAAATCTCCACTCTGACTCTCAGCTCTTGCTCTTTTTAAATCTCCGCTCTGACTCTCAGCTCCCACTCTTTATAAATCTATGCTCCGACTCTCAGCTCCCGCTCTTTTTAAATATCCGCTCTGACTATCACCTCCCGCTCTCTATAAATCTCCGCTCTGACTCTCAGCTCCCAAATCTTTTTAAGTCAACGCTCTGACTCTCAGCTCCTGCTCTTTATAAATCTCCGCTCTGACTCTCAGCTCCCGCTCTTTATAAATCTACGCTCTGACTCTCAGCTCCCGCTTTTTATATATCTCCGCTCTGACTCTCAGCTCCCACTCTTTTAAAATCTCTGCTCTAACTCTGAACTCCTGCTCTTTTAAATTCTCTGTTCTGACACTCAGCTCCTGCTTTGACTCTGAGCTGCCGCTCTGACTCAGAGCTCCACCTCTTTATAAATCTCCCCTCTGACTTCCAGCTTCTGCTCTTTATACATCTCCACTCTGACTCTCAGCTCTCGCTCTTTATTAATGTGCGCTCTGACTCTCAACTCCAGCTCTTTTTAAATCTCTGCTCTTTCTCTCAGCTTCCGGTCTTTATACATCTTCGCTCTGACTCTCAGCTTCAGCCCTATATAAATCTGCACTATGACTCAGCTCCCACTTTTTTTAAATCTCTGCTCTGACACTCAGCTCATGCTCTTTTAAAATCTCTTCTCTGACTCTCAACTCCTGCTCTTTTTAAATCTCCGCTCTGACTCTCAGCTCCCACTCTTTTAAAATCTCTGCTCTGACTCTGAACTCCTTCTCTTTTTAAATCTCTGCTCTGACTCTAAACTCCTGCTCTTTTTAAATCTCTACTCTGACTCTCAGCTCCCACTCTGCCTCTCAGCTCCCGCTTTTTTAAAATCTCTGCTCTGACACTCAGCTCCTGCTCTGACTCTGAGCTGCCGCTCTGTCTCTGAGCTCCCGCTCTTTATAAATCTCCGCTCTGACTTCCAGCTCCCGCTCTTTATAAACCTCCACTCTGACTCTCAGCTCTCGCTCTTTTTAACTCTCCGCTCTGACTCTCAGCTTCCGCTCTTTATAAATATCCGCTCTGACTATCACCTCCCGCTCTCTATAAATCTCCGCTCTGACTCTCAGCTCCCAAATCTTTTTAAATCAACGCTCTGACTCTCAGCTCCTGCTCTTTATAAATCTACGCTCCGACTCTCAGCTCCCGCTCTTTATAAATGTCTGCTCTGACTCACAGCTACCGCTCTTTATATATCTCCGCTCTGACTCTCAGCTCCCACTCTTTATAGATCTCCACTCTGACTCTCAGCTCCCACTCTTTTAAAATCTCTGCTCTGACTCTGAACTCCTGCTCTTTTAAAATCTCTGCTCTGACACTCAGCTCCTGCTTTGACTCTGAGCTGCTGCTCTGACTCTGAGCTCCACCTCTTTATAAATCTCCCCTCTGACTTCCAGCTTCTGCTCTTTATACATCTCCACTCTGACTCTCAGCTCTCGCTCTTTATTAATGTGCGCTCTGACTCTCAACTCCAGCTCTTTTTAAATCTCCGCTCTTTCTCTCAGCTTCCGGTCTTTATAAATCTTCGCTCTGACTCTCAGCTTCAGCTCTTTATAAATCTCCACTATGACTCAGCTCCCACTCTTTTAAAATGTCTGCTCTGACTCTCAGCTCCTGCTCTTTTTAAATCTCCACTCTGACTCTCAGCTCCCGCTCTTTATAGATCTCCACTCTGACTCTCAGCTCCCTCTCTGCCTCTCAGCTCCCACTTTTTTTAAATCTCTGCTCTGACACTCAGCTCCTGCTCTTTTAAAATCTCTTCTCTGACTCTCAACACCTGCTCTTTTTAAATCTCCGCTCTGACTCTCAGCTCCCACTCTTTTAAAATCTCTGCTCTGACTCTGAACTCCTGCTCTTTTTAAATCTCTACTCTGACTCTAAACTCCTGCTCTTTTTAAATCTCTGCTCTGACTCTAAACTCCTGCTCTTTTTAAATCTCTACTCTGACTCTCAGCTCCCACTCTGCCTCTCAGCTCCCGCTTTTTTAAAATCTCTGCTCTGACACTCAGCTCCTGCTCTGACTCTGAGCTGCTGCTCTGTCTCTGAGCTCCCGCTCTTTATAAATCTCCGCTCTGACTTCCAGCTCCCGCTCTTTATAAATTTCCTCTCTGACTCTCAGCTCTCGCTCTTTATAAATCTACGCTCCGACTCTCAGCTCCAGCTCTTTTTAAATCTCCGCTCTGACTCTCAGCTCCCAAATCTTTTTAAATCACCGCTCTGACTCTCAGCTCCTGCTCTTTGTAAATCTCCGGTCTGACTCTCAGCTCCCGCTCTTTATAAATCTACGCTCCGACTCTCAGCTCCCGCTCTTTATAAATCTCCGCTCTGACTCACAGCTCCCGCTCTTTATATATCTCCGCTCTGACTCTCAGCTCCCACTCTTTATAGATCTCCACTCTGACTCTCAGCTCCCACTCTTTTAAAATCTCTGCTCTGACTCTGAACTCCTGCTCTTTTTAAATCTCTGCTCTGACTCTGAACTCCTGCTCTTTTTAAATCTCTGCTCTGACACTCAGCTCCTGCTTTGACTCTGAGCTGCCGCTCTGACTCTGAGCTCCACCTCTTTATAAATCTCCGCTCTGACTTCCAGCTTCTGCTCTTTATACATCTCCACTCTGACTCTCAGCTCTCGATCTTTATTAATGTGCGCTCTGACTCTCAACTCCAGCTCTTTTTAAATCTCCGCTCCGACTATCAGCTCCCGCGCTTTATAAATCTCTGCACTGACTCTCAGCTCCCACTCTTTTTGAATCTCCGCTCTGACTCTCAGCGCCCACTCTTTTTAAATCTCCGCTCTGACTCTTAGCTACCGCTCTTTATAAATCTCCGCTCTGACTCCCAGCTCCCGAATCATTTTAAATCTCTGCTCTCTCAGCTCCTGCTCTTTATAAATCTCTGCTCTGACTCTCAGCTCCCACTCTTTTAAAATCTCTGCTCTGACTCTCAACTCCCACTCTGCCTTTCAGCTCCCACTTTTTTTAAATCTCCGCTCTGACTCTCAGCTCCCACTCTTTTAAAATCTCCTCTGACTCTGAACTCCAGCTCTTTTTAAATCTCCGCTCTGACTCTCAGCTGCAACTCTTTAGAAATCTACACTCCGACTCTCAGCTCCCGCTATTTTTAAATCTCTTCTCTGACTCTCAGCTCCCATTCTTTATAAATCTTCGCACTGACACTCAGCTCCTGCCCTGTATAAATCTCCGCTCTGACTCTCAGCTCCTGCTCTTTTTAAATCCCCACTGACTCTCTGCTCCCGCTCTTTATAAATCTCCGCTGCGACTCTCAGCTCCCGCGCTTTATAAATCTCCGCTCTGACTCTCAGCTGCCGCTCTTTATAAATGGCCGCTCTAACTCTCAGCTTCTGTTCTTTATTAATTTCTGCTCCGACTCTCAGCTCCTGCTCTTTATAAATCTCCGCTCTGACTCGCAGCTCCCGAATCTTTTTAAATCTCCGCTCTGATTCTCAGATCCTGCTCTTTATAAATCTTCGCTCTGACTCTCAGCTAGCACACATTTTAAACCTTTGATCTATATCTCAGCTCCCGCTCTGTTTAAATCCCGGCTCCGACTCTCAGCTCCCGCTCTTTATAAATCTCCGCACTGACTCTCAGCTCCTGCTCTTTTTAAATCTCCACTCCGACTCTGAACTCCAGCTCTTTTTAAATCTCCGCTCTGACTCTCAGCTGCAACTCTTTAGAAATCTACACTCCGACTCTCAGCTCCCGCTATTTTTAAATCTCTTCTCTGACTCTCAGCTCCCGTTCTTTATAAATCTTCGCACTGACACTCAGCTCCTGCCCTGTATAAATCTCCGCTCTGACTCTCAGCTCCTGCTCTTTTTAAATCCCCACTGACTCTCTGCTCCCGCTCTTTATAAATCTCCGCTCCAACTCTCAGCTCCCGTTCTTTATAAATCTCCGCTCTGACTCTCAGCTGCCGCTCTTTATAAATGGCCGCTCTAACTCTCAGCTCCCGCTCTTTTTAAATCACCGCTCTGACTCTCAGCTCCGACTCTATATAAATCTCTGCTCTGACTCTCAGCTCCTGCTCTTTATTAATTTCTGCTCCGACTCTCAGCTCCTGCTCTTTATAAATCTCCGCTCTGACTCGCAGCTCCCGAATCTTTTTAAATCTCCGCTCTGATTCTCAGATCCTGCTCTTTATAAATCTTCGCTCTGACTCTCAGCTAGCACACATTTTAAACCTTTGATCTATATCTCAGCTCCCGCTCTGTTTAAATCCCGGCTCCGACTCTCAGCTCCCGCTCTTTATAAATCTCCGCACTGACTCTCAGCTCCTGCTCTTTTTAAATCTCCACTCCGACTATCAGCTCCCGCTCATTATAAATCTCCACACCGATTCTCAGCCCACCGCTCTTTATAAATCTCCACTCTGACTCTAATCTCCTGCTCTTTTTAAATCTCTGCTCTGACTCTCAGCACCCACTCTTTTTAAATCTCCGCTCTGACTCTCAGCTCTCGCTCTTTATAAACTTCGCTCTGACTCTCAGCTCTCGCTCTTTTTAAATCTCCACTCCGTCTCTCAGCTCTCGGTCTTTATAAATCTCTGCTCTGAGTCTCAGCTCCCGCTCTTTATAAATCTCCGCTCTGATTCTCAGCTCCCGAATCTTTTTAAATCTCCACTGACTCTCAGCTCCTGCTCTTTAAAAATCTCCGCTCTGACTCTCAGCTGCTGCTCATTATAAATCTCCGATCTGATTCTCAGCTCCTGCTCTTTATAAATCTCCGATCTGACTCTCAGCACCCGCTCTTTATAAATCTCCGATCTGACTCTCAGCTGTCGATCTTATTTAATCCCTGCTCTGACTTTCAGCTCCTGCTGTTAAAAAATCTCCGCTTTGACTCTCAGCTGCCACTCTTTTTAACTCTGCGCTCAGACTCGCAGCTCCTGCTCTTTATAAATCTCCGCTCTGATGCTGTTTTTAAATCTCCGCTGACTCTCCGCTGCCGCTGTTTTTAAATCTCCGCTCTGACTCTCAGCATGCCGCTCTTTTTAAATCTCCGCTCTGAATCTCTGCTCCCGAGTCTTTTTCAATCTCCGCTCTGAATCTCAGCTCCTGAATCTTTTTAAATCTCCGCTGTGACTTCCAGCTGCCGCTCTTTATAAATCTCCGCTCTGACTTCCAGCTCCCACTCTTTATAAATCTCCGCTGTGATTCTGAGCTCCCGCTCATTATAAATCTCCGCTCTGACACTCAGCTTGCAATCTTTTAAAATCTCTGCTCTGACTCTGAACTCCTGCTCTTTTTATATCTCTGCTCTGACTCTAAACTCCTGCTCTTTTTAAATCTCTACTCTGACTCTCAGCGCCCATTCTGCCTCTCAGCTCCCGCTTTTTAAAATCTCTGCTCTGACACTCAGCTCCTGCTCCGACTCTGAGCTGCCGCTCTGACTCTGAGCTGCCGCTCTGACTCTGAGCTCCCGCTCCTTATAAATCTCTGCTCTGACTTCCAGCTCCCGCTCATTTTAAATCTCCACTCTGACTCTCAGCTCCCGCTCTTTTTCAAACTCCGCTCTGACTCTCAGCTCCGCCTCTATATAAATCTCCGCTCTGACTCTCAGCTCCTGCTCTTTATAAATTTCCACTCTGACTCTCAGCTCCTGCTCTTTATAAATCTCCGCTCTGACTCGCAGCTCCCGAATCTTTTTAAATCTCCGCTCTGACTCTCAGCTCCTGCTCTTTATAAATCTCCGCTCTGACTTTCAGTTCCTGCTCTTTATAAATCTCCGCTCTGACTTTCAGCTACTGCTCTTTATAAATCTCCACTCTGACTCTGAGCTCCTGCTCTTTATAAATCTCCGCTCTGACTCTCAGCTCCCGCTCTGTATAAATCTCCGCTCTGACTGGCAGATCCCGAATTTTTTAAATCTCCTCTGACTCTCAGCTGCCGCTCTTTATAAATGTCTGCTCTGACACTCAGCTCCTGCTTTTGATAAATCTCCGCTCTGACTCTCAGCTCAGGCTCTTTATAAATCCCTTCTCTCTCAGCACCCGCTCTTTTTAAATCTCTGCTCTGACTCTCAGCTCCCGCTCTTTATAAATCTATGCTCCGACTCTCAGCTCCTGCTCTTAGTAAATATCCGCTCTGACTATCACCTCCCGCTCTTTATAACTCTCCGCTCTGACTCTCAGCTCCCGCTCTCTATAAATCTCCCCTCTGACTCTCAGCTCCCGCTCTTTATAAATCTACGCTCCGACTCTCAGCTCCCGCTCTTTATAAATGTCCGCTCTGACTCTCAGCTCCCGCTCTTTATATATCTCCACTCTCACTCTCAACTCCTGCTCTTTTTAAATCTCCGCTCTGACTCTGAACTCCTGCTCTTTTAAAATCTCAGCTCTGACACTCAGCTCCTGCTCTGACACTCAGCTCCTGCTCTGACTCTGAGCTCCGCCTCTTTATAAATCTCCGCTCTGACTGCCAGCTCCCACTCTTTATAAATCTCCACTCTGACTCTCAGCTCCCGCTCTTTATATATCTCCACTCTCACTCTCAACTCCTGCTCTTTTTAAATCTCCGCTCTGACTCTGAACTCCTGCTCTTTTAAAATCTCTGCTCTGACACTCAGCTCCTGCTCTGACTCTGAGCTCCACCTCTTTATAAATCTCCACTCTGACTCTGAGCTCCGCCTCTTTATAAATCTCCGCTCTGACTTCCAGCTCCTGCTCTTTATACATCTCCACTCTGACTCTCAGCTCTCGCTCTTTATTAATGTCCGTTCTGACTCTCAACTCCAGCTCTTTTTAAATCTCCGCTCCGACTATCAGCTCCCGCTCTTTATAAATCTCCGCTCTGACTCCCAGCTCCCGAATCATTTTAAATCTCTGCTCTGACTCTCAGCTCCTGCTGTTTTTAAATCTCCGCTCTTTCTCTCAGCTTCCGGTCTTTATAAATCTTCGTTCTGACTCTCAGCTTCAGCTCTTTATAAATCTCCACTATGACTCAGCTCCCACTCTTTTAAAATGTCTGCTCTGACTCTCAACTCCTGCTCTTTTTAAATCTCCACTCTGACTCTCAGCTCCCTCTCTGCCTCTCAGCTCCCACTTTTTTTAAATCTCTGCTCTGACACTCAGCTCCTGCTCTTTTAAAATCTCTTCTCTGACTCTCAACTCCTGCTCTTTTTAAATCTCCACTCTGACTCTCAGCTCCCACTCTTTTAAAATCTCTGCTCTGACTCTGAACTCCTGCTCTTTTTAAATCTCTGCTCTGACTCTAAACTCCTGCTCTTTTTAAATCTCTACTCTGCCTCTCAGCTCCCGCTTTTTTAAAATCTCTGCTCTGACACTCAGCTCCTGCTCTGACTCTGAGCTGCCGCTCTGACTCTGAGCTCCTGCTCTGACTCTGAGCTCCCGCTCTTTATAAATCTCCGCTCTGACTTCCAGCTCCCGCTCTTTATAAATCTCCGCTCTGACTTCCAGCTCCCGCTCTTTATAAATCTCCGCTCTGACAGCTAGCTCCCACTCTTTATAAATCTCCGCTGTGATTCTGATCTCCCGCTCATTATAAATCTCCGCTCTGACACTCAGCTTGCACTCTTTTAAAATCTCTGCTCTGACTCTCAACTTCTGCTCTTTTTAAATCTCCACTCTGACTCTCAGCGCCCATTCTGCCTCTCAGCTCCCGCTTTTTAAAATCTCTGCTCTGACACTCAGCTCCTGCTCTGACTCTGAGCTGCCGCTCTGACTCTGAGCTCCCGCTCCTTATAAATCTCCGCTCCGACTCTCAGCTCCCGAATCTTTTTAAATTTCCGCTCTGACTCTCAGCTCCTGCTCTTTTTAAATCTCTGCTCTGACTTCCAGCTCCCGCTTTTTATAAATCTCCACTCTGACTCTCAGCTCTCGCTCTTTTTAAATCTCCGCTCTGACTCTCAGCTCCCGAATCTTTATAAATCACCGCTGACTCTCAGCTGCCGCTCTTATAAATCTCCGCTCTGACTCTCAGCTCCCGAATCTTTTTAAATCTCCGCTCTGACTCTCAGCTCCTGCTCTTTTTCAATCTCCGCTCTGACTGTCAGCTCCCGCTCTTTTTCAATCTCCGCTCTGACTGTCAGCTCCGCCTCTATATAAATCTCCAGTCTGACTCTCAGCTCCTGCTCTTTTTAAATCTCCGCTCTGACTCTCAGCTCCTGCTCTTTATAAATCTCCGCTCTGACTTTCAGCTCCTGCTCTTTATAAATCTTCGCTCTGACTCTCAGCTCCCACACTTTTTAAACCTCTGCTCTAACTCTCAGCTCCCGCTCTGTTTAAATCCCGGTTCCGACTCTCAGCTCCCGCTCTGTATAAATCTCTGCACTGACTCTCAGCTCCCGCTCTTTTTAAATCTCCACTCCGACTATCAGCCCAGCGCTCTTTATAAATCTCCACTTTGACTCTCAGCTCTCGCTCGTTATAAAACTTCGCTCTGACTCTCAGCTCTTGCTCTTTTTAAATCTCCGCTCCGACTCTCAGCTCTCGGTCTTTATAAATCTCTGATCTGAGTCTCAGCTCCCGCTCTTTTTAATTGTCGCTCTGACTCTCAGCTTCAGCTCTTTTCAAAACCTGGCTGTGACTCTCTGCTCCCGCTCTTTTTAAATCTCCGCTCTGACTCTCAGCTCCCGCTCTTTAGAAATCTCCGCTCTGACTCTCACCTTCTGCTCTTTATAAATCTCCACTCTGACTCTGAGCTCCTGCTCTTTATAAATCTCCGCTCTGACTCTCAGCTCCCGCTCTTTTTAAATCTACGCTCCGATTCTCAGCTCCCGCTCTGTATAAATCTCCGCTCTGACTGGCAGATCCCGAATTTTTTAAATCTCCTCTGACTCTCAGCTGCCGCTCTTTATAAATGTCTGCTCTGACACTCAGCTCCTGCTCTTGATAAATCTCCGCTCTGATTCTCAGCTCAGGCTCTTTATAAATCCCTTCTCTGACTCTCAGCACCCGCTCCTTTTAAATCTCTGCTCTGACTCTCAGCTCCCGCTCTTTATAAATATCCGCTCTGACTATCACCTCCCGCTCTTTATAACTCTCCGCTCTGACTCTCAGCTCCCGCTCTCTATAAATCTCCGCTCTGACTCTCAGCTCCCGCTCTTTATAAATCTACGCTCCGACTCTCAGCTCCCGCTCTTTATAAATGTCCGCTCTGACTCTCAGCTCCCGCTCTTTATATATCTCCACTCTGACTCTCAGCTCCTGCTCTTTTAAAATCTCTGCTCTCACTCTGAACTCCTGCTCTTTTTATATCTCCGCTCTGACTCTGAATTCCTGCTCTTTTAAAATCTCTGCTCTGACACTCAGCTCCTGCTCTGACTCTGAGCTGCCGCTCTGACTCTGAGCTCCACCTCTTTATAAATCTCCGCTCTGACTCTGAGCTCCGCCTCTTTATAAATCTCCGCTCTGACTCTGAGCTCCTGCTCTTTATACATCTCCACTCTGACTCTCAGCTCTCGCTCTTTATTAATGTCCGCTCTGACTCTCAACTCCAGCTCCTTTTAAATCTCCGCTCTGACTCAAAGCTACCGCTCTTTATAAATCTCCGCTCTGACTCCCAGCTCCCGAATCATTTTAAATCTCTGCTCTGCCTCTCAGCTCCTGCTCTTTTTAAATCTCCGCTCTTTCTCTCAGCTTCCGGTCTTTATAAATCTTCGCTCTGACTCTAAGCTTCAGCTCTTTATAAATCTCCACTATGACTCAGCTCCCACTCTTTTAAAATGTCTGCTCTGACTCTCAACTCCTGCTCTTTTTAAATCTCCACTCTGACTCTCAGCTCCCTCTCTGCCTCTCAGCTCCCACTTTCTTTAAATCTCTGCTCTGACACTCAGCTCCTGCTCTGACTCTGAGCTGCCGCTCTGACTCTGAGCTCCCGCTCTTTATAAATCTCCGCTCTGACTTCCAGCTCCCGCTCTTTATAAATCTCCTCTCTGACTCTCAGCTCTCGCTCTTTATAAATCTACGCTCCGACTCTCAGCTCTCGCTCTTTATAAATCTACGCTCCGACTCTCAGCTCCAGCTCTTTTTAAATCTCCGCTCTGACTCTCAGCTCCCAAATCTTTTTAAATCAACGCTCTGACTCTCAGCTCCTGCTCTTTGTAAATCCCCGGTCTGACTCTCAGCTCCCACTCTTTATAAATCTCCGCTGTGATTCTGAGCTCCCGCTCATTAGAAATCTCCGCTCTGACACTCAGCTTGCACTCATTTAAAATCTCTGCTCTGACTCTGAACTCCTGCTCTTTTTAAATCTCTGCTCTGACTCTCAACTTCTGCTCTTTTTAAATCTCCACTCTGCCTCTCAGCTCCCGCTTTTTAAAATCTCTGCTCTGACACTCAGCTCCTGCTCTGACTCTGAGCTGCTGCTCTGACTCTGAGCTGCTGCTCTGACTCTGAGCTGCTGCTCTGACTCTGAGCTGCTGCTCTTTATAAATCTCCGCTCTGACTTCCAGCTCCCGCTCTTTATAAATCTCCACTCTGACTCTCAGCTCTCGCTCTTTTTAAATCTCCACTCTGACTCTCAGCTCTCGCTCTTTTTAAATCTCCGCTCTGACTCTCAGCTCCCGCTCTTTATAAATCTACGCTCCGACTCTCAGCTCCGGCTCTTTTTAAATATCCGCTCTGACTATCACCTCCCGCTCTCTATAAATCTCCGCTCTGACTCTCAGCTCCCAAATCTTTTTAAATCAACGCTCTGACTCTCAGCTCCTGCTCTTTATAAATCTCCGCTCTGACTCTCAGCTCCCGCTCTTTATAAATCTATCCTCCGACTCTCAGCTCCCGCTCTTTATAAATGTCTGCTCTGACTCACAGCTCCCGCTCTTTATATATCTCCGCTCTGACTCTCAGCTCCCACTCTTTATAGATCTCCACTCTGACTCTCAGCTCCCGCTCTTTATAAATCTCCGCTCTGACTCTCAGCTGCCGCTCTTTATAAATGGCCGCTCTGACTCTCAGCTCCCGCTCTTTTTAAATCACCGCTCTGACTCTCAGCTCCGCCTCTATATTCATCTTTGCTCTGACTCTCAGCTCCTGCTCTTTATTAATTTCTGCTCCGACTCTCAGCTCCTGCTCTTTATAAATCTCCGTTCTGACTCGCAGCTCCCGAATCTTTTTAAATCTCCGCTCTGACTCTCAGATCCTGTTCTTTATAAATCTTCGCTCTGACTCTCAGCTACCACACATTTTAAACTTTTGCTCTATATCTCAGCTCCCGCTCTGTTTAAATCCCGGCTCCGACTCTCAGCTCCCGCTCTTTATAAATCTCCGCACTGACTCTCAGCTCCTGCTCTTTTTAAATCTCCACTCCGACTATCAGCTCCCGCTCTTTATAAATCTCCACACCGATTCTCAGCCCACCACTCTTTATAAATCTCCACTCTGACTCTAATCTCCTGCTCTTTTTAAATCTCCGCTCTGAATCTCAGCTCTCGCTCTTTATAAACTTCGCTCTGACTCTCAGCTCTCGCTCTTTTTAAATCTCCACTCCGACTCTCAGCTCTCGCACTTTATAAATCTCTGCTCTGAGTCTCAGCTCCCGCTCTTTATAAATCTCCGCTCTGACTCTCAGCTCCCGAATCTTTTTAAATCTCCACTCTGACTCTCAGCTCCTGCTCTTTAAAAATCTGCGCTCTGACTCTCAGCTGCTGCTCTTTATAAATCTCCGATCTGACTCTCAGCACCCGCTCTTTATAAATCTCCGATCTGACTCTCAGCTGTCGATCTTATTCAATCCCTGCTCTGACTTTCAGCTCCCGCTGTTAAAAAATCTCCGCTTTGACTCTCAGCTGCCACTCTTTTTAACTCTGCGCTCAGACTCGCAGCTCCTGCTCTTTATAAATCTTCGCTCTGATGCTGTTTTTAATTCTCCGCTGACTCTCCACTGCCGCTGTTTTTAAATCTCCGCTCTGACTCTCAGCTGCCGCTCTTTTTAAATCTCCGCTCTGAATCTCAGCTCCCGAGTCTTTTTCAATCTCCGCTCTGAATCTCAGCTCCTGAATCTTTTTAAAACTCCGCTGTGACTTCCAGCTGCCGCTCTTTATAAATCTCCGCTCTGACATCCAGCTCCCACTCTTTATAAATCTCCGCTGTGATTCTGAGCTCCCGCTCATTATAAATCTCCGCTCTGACACTCAGCTTGCACTCTTTTAAAATCTCTGCTCTGACTCTGAACTCCTGCTCTTTTTAAATCTCTGCTCTGACTCTCAACTTCTGCTCTTTTTAAATCTCCACTCTGACTCTCAGCGCCCATTCTGCCTCTCAGCTCCCGCTTTTTAAAATCTCTGCTCTGACACTCAGCTCCTGCTCTGTCTCTGAGCTGCCGCTCTGACTCTGAGCTCCCGCTCCTTATAAATCTCTACTCTGACTTCCAGCTCCCGCTCTTTTTAAATCTCCACTCTGACTCTCAGCTCCCGAATCTTTATAAATCACCGCTGACTCTCAGCTGCCGCTCTTATAAATCTCTGCTCTGACTCTCAGCTCCGCCTCCATATAAATCTCCGGTCCGACTCTCAGCTCCCGAATCTTTTTAAATTTCCGCTCTGACTCTCAGCTCCTGCTCTTTTTAAATCTCTGCTCTGACTTCCAGCTCCCGCTCTTTATAAATCTCCACTCTGACTCTCAGCTCTCGCTCTTTTTAAATCTCCACTCTGACTCTCCGCTCTCGCTCTTTTTAAATCTCCACTCTGACTCTCAGCTCTCGCTCTTTTTAAATCTCCGCTCTGACTATCAGCTCCCGCTCTTTTTAAATCTCCGCTCTGACTCTCAGCTCCCGAATCTTTATAAATCACCGCTGACTCTCAGCTGCCGCTCTTATAAATCTCTGCTCTGACTCTCAGCTCCGCCTCCATATAAATCTCCGCTCCGACTCTCAGCTCCCGAATCTTTTTAAATCTCCGCTCTGACTCTCAGCTCCTGCTCTTTTTCAATCTCCGCTCTGACTCTCAGCTCCCGCTCTTTTTCAATCTCCGCTCTGACTCTCAGCTCCGCCTCCATATAAATTTCCACTCTGACTCTCAGCTCCTGCTCTTTTTAAATCTCCGCTCTGACTCTCAGCTCCTGCTCTTTATAAATGTCCGCTCTGACTTTCAGCTCCTGCTCTTTATAAATCTTCGCTCTGACTCTCAGCTCCCACACTTTTTAAACCTCTGCTCTAATTCTCAGCTCCCGCTCTGTTTAAATCCCGGCTCCGACTCTCAGCTCCCGCTCTGTATAAATCTCTGCACTGACTCTCAGCTCTTGCTCTTTTTAAATCTCCGCTCTGACTCTCAGCTCTCGGTCTTTATAAATCTCTGATCTGAGTCTCAGCTCCCGCTCTTAATTGTCGCTCTGACTCTCAGCTTCAGCTCTTTTCAAAACCTGGCTGTGACTCTCTGCTCCCGCTGTTTATAAATCTCCGCTCCGACTCTCAGCTCCCACTCTTTATTAATCTCCACATCGATTCTCAGCCCACCGCTCTTTATAAATCTCCACTCTGACTCTAATCTCCTGCTCTTTATAAATCTCTGCTCTGACTCTCAGCTTGCACTCTTTTTAAATCTCTGCACTGACTCTCAGCTCCCGCTCTTTATAAACTTCGCTCTGACTCTCAGCTCTCGCTCTTTTTAAATCTCCGCTCCGACTCTCAGCTCTCGGTCTTTATAAATCTCTGCTCTGACTCTCAGCTCCCGCTCTTTATAAATCTCCGCACTGACACTCAGCTCCCGCTCTGTATGAATCTCCGCTCTGACTCTCAGCTCCCGCTCTTTATAAATCTCCGCTCTGACTCTCTGCTCCCGCTCTATTTAAATCTCTGCTCTGACACTGTTTTTAAATCTCCACTGACTCTCAGCTGCCGCTCTTTTTAAATCTCCGCTCTGAATCTCATTTCCCGGGTCTTTTTCAATCTCCGCTCTGAATCTCTGCTCCCGAATCTTTTTAAATCTCCGCTGTGACTCTCAGTTCCCGTGGTTTATAAATCTCCGCTTTGACTTCCAGCTGCCGCTCTTCATAAATCTCAGCTCTGACATCCGGCTCCCACTCTTTATAAATCTCCGCTGTGATTCTGAGCTCCCGCTCTTTATAAATCTCCGCACTGACTCTCAGCTCCTGCTCTTTTTAAATCTCCACTCCGACTATCAGCTCCCGCTCTTTATAAATCTCCACACCGATTCTCAGCCCACCACTCTTTATAAATCTCCACTCTGACTCTAATCTCCTGCTCTTTCTAAATCTCTGCTCTGACTCTCAGCTTGCACTCTTTTTAAATCTCCGCTCTGACTCTCAGCTCTCGCTCTTTATAAACTTCGCTCTGACTCTCAGCTCTCGCTCTTTTTAAATCTCCGCTCCGAGTCTCAGCTCTCGGTCTTTATAAATCTCTGCTCTGAGTCTCAGCTCCCGCTCTTTATAAATCTCCGCTCTGACTCTCAGCTCCCGAATCTTTTTAAATCTCCACTCTGACTCTCAGCTCCTGCTCTTTATAAATCTCCGATCTGATTCTCAGCTCCTGCTCTTTATAAATCTCCGATCTGACTCTCAGCTCCTGCTCTTTATAAATCTCCGATCTGATTCTCAGCACCCGCTCTTTATAAATCTCTGATATGACTCTCAGCTGTCGATCTTATTCAATCCCTGCTCTGACTTTCAGCTCCTGCTGTTAAAAAATCTCCGCTTTGACTCTCAGCTGCCGCTCTTTTTAACTCTGCGCTCAGACTCGCAGCTCCTGCTCTTTATAAATCTCCGCTCTGATGCTGTTTTTAAATCTCCGCTGACTCTCCGCTGCTGCTGTTTTTAAATCTCCGCTCTGACTCTCAGCTGCCGCTATTTATAAATCTCCGCTCTGACACTCAGCTCCTGCTCCTTATAAATCTCCGCTCTGACTCTCAGCACATGCTCTTTATAAATTTCCGCTCCGACTCACAGCTCCTGCTCTTTATAAATCTCCGCTCTGACTTTCAGCTCCTGCTCTTTATAAATCTTCGCTCTGACTCGCAGCTCCCACACTTTTTAAACATCTGCTCTAAATCTCAGCTCCCGCTCTGTTTAAATCCCGGCTCCGACTCACAGCTCCCGCTCTTTATAAATCTCCTCACTGACTCTCAGCTGTCTCTCTTTATAAAACTCCGCTCTGACTCTCAGCTCTCGCTCTTTTTAAATCTCCGCTCCGACACTCAGCTCTCGGTCTTTATAAATCTCTGCTCTGACTCTCAGCTCCCGCTCTTTATAAATCTCCGCACTGACACTCAGCTCCCGCTCTGTATGAATCTCCGCTGACTCTCAGCTCCCGATCTTTATAAATCTCCGCTCTGACTCTCTGCTCCCACTCTATTTAAATCTCTGCTCTGACGCTGTTTTTAAATCTCCACTGACTCTCAGCTGCTGCTGTTTTTAAATCTCCGCTCTGACTCTCAGCTGCCGCTCTTTTTAAATCTCCGCTCTGAATCTCATTTCCCGGGTCTTTTTCAATCTCCGCTCTGAATCTCTGCTCCCGAATCTTTTTAAATCTCCGCTGTGACTCTCAGTTCCCGTGGTTTATAAATCTCCGCTTTGACTTCCAGCTGCCGCTCTTCATAAATCTCAGCTCTGACATCCGGCTCCCACTCTTTATAAATCTCCGCTGTGATTCTGAGCTCCCGCTCTTTATAAATCTCCGCACTGACTCTCAGCTCCTGCTCTTTTTAAATCTCCACTCCGACTATCAGCTCCCGCTCTTTATAAATCTCTGATCTGAGTCTCAGCTCCCACTCTTAATTGTCGCTCTGACTCTCAGCTTCAGCTCTTTTCAAAACCTGGCTGTGACTCTCTGCTCCCGCTGTTTATAAATCTCCGCTCCGACTCTCAGCTCCCACTCTTTATTAATCTCCACATCGATTCTCAGCCCACCGCTCTTTATAAATCTCCACTCTGACTCTAATCTCCTGCTCTTTTTAAATCTCTGCTCTGACTCTCAGCTTGCACTCTTTTTAAATCTCTGCACTGACTCTCAGCTCCCGCTCTTTATAAACTTCGCTCTGACTCTCAGCTCTCGCTCTTTTTAAATCTCCGCTCCGACTCTCAGCTCTCGGTCTTTATAAATCTCTGCTCTGACTCTCAGCTCCCGCTCTTTATAAATCTCCGCACTGACAATCAGCTCCCGCTCTGTATGAATCTCCGCTCTGACTCTCAGCTCCCGCTCTTTATAAATCTCCGCTCTGACTCTCTGCTCCTGCTCTATTTAAATCTCTGCTCTGACGCTGTTTTTAAATCTCCACTGACTCTCAGCTGCCGCTCTTTTTAAATCTCCGCTCTGAATCTCATTTCCCGGGTCTTTTTCAATCTCCGCTCTGAATCTCTGCTCCCGAATCTTTTTAAATCTCCGCTGTGACTCTCAGTTCCCGTGGTTTATAAATCTCCGCTTTGACTTCCAGCTGCCGCTCTTCATAAATCTCAGCTCTGACATCCAGCTCCCACTCTTTATAAATCTCCGCTGTGATTCTGAGCTCCCGCTCTTTATAAATCTCCGCACTGACTCTCAGCTCCTGCTCTTTTTAAATCTCCACTCCGACTATCAGCTCCCGCTCTTTATAAATCTCCACACCGATTCTCAGCCCACCGCTCTTTATAAATCTCCACTCTGACTCTAATCTCCTGCTCTTTCTAAATCTCTGCTCTGACTCTCAGCTTGCACTCTTTTTAAATCTCCGCTCTGACTCTCAGCTCTCGCTCTTTATAAACTTCGCTCTGACTCTCAGCTCTCGCTCTTTTTAAATCTCCGCTCCGAGTCTCAGCTCTCGGTCTTTATAAATCTCTGCTCTGAGTCTCAGCTCCCGCTCTTTATAAATCTCCGCTCTGACTCTCAGCTCCCGAATCTTTTTAAATCTCCACTCTGACTCTCAGCTCCTGCTCTTTATAAATCTCCGATCTGATTCTCAGCTCCTGCTCTTTATAAATCTCCGATCTGACTCTCAGCTCCTGCTCTTTATAAATCTCCGATCTGATTCTCAGCACCCGCTCTTTATAAATCTCCGATCTGACTCTCAACTGTCGATCTTATTCAATCCCTGCTCTGACTTTCAGCTCCTGCTGTTAAAAAATCTCCGCTTTGACTCTCAGCTGCCGCTCTTTTTAACTCTGCGCTCAGACTCGCAGCTCCTGCTCTTTATAAATCTCCGCTCTGATGCTGTTTTTAAATCTCCGCTGACTCTCCGCTGCTGCTGTTTTTAAATCTCCGCTCTGACTCTCAGCTGCCGCTATTTATAAATCTCCGCTCTGACACTCAGCTCCTGCTCCTTATAAATCTCCGCTCTGACTCTCAGCACATGCTCTTTATAAATTTCCGCTCCGACTCACAGCTCCTGCTCTTTATAAATCTCCGCTCTGACTTTCAGCTCCTGCTCTTTATAAATCTTCGCTCTGACTCGCAGCTCCCACACTTTTTAAACATCTGCTCTAAATCTCAGCTCCCGCTCTGTTTAAATCCTGGCTCCGACTCACAGCTCCCGCTCTTTATAAATCTCCACACTGACTCTCAGCTGTCTCTCTTTATAAAACTCCGCTCTGACTCTCAGCTCTCGCTCTTTTTAAATCTCCGCTCCGACTCTCAGCTCTCGGTCTTTATAAATCTCTGCTCTGACTCTCAGCTCCCGCTCTTTATAAATCTCCGCACTGACACTCAGCTCCCGCTCTGTATGAATCTCCGCTGACTCTCAGCTCCCGATCTTTATAAATCTCCGCTCTGACTCTCTGCTCCCACTCTATTTAAATCTCTGCTCTGACGCTGTTTTTAAATCTCCACTGACTCTCAGCTGCTGCTGTTTTTAAATCTCCGCTCTGACTCTCAGCTGCCGCTCTTTTTAAATCTCCGCTCTGAATCTCATTTCCCGGGTCTTTTTCAATCTCCGCTCTGAATCTCTGCTCCCGAATCTTTTTAAATCTCCGCTGTGACTCTCAGTTCCCGTGGTTTATAAATCTCCGCTTTGACTTCCAGCTGCCGCTCTTCATAAATCTCAGCTCTGACATCCGGCTCCCACTCTTTATAAATCTCCGCTGTGATTCTGAGCTCCCGCTCTTTATAAATCTCCGCACTGACTCTCAGCTCCTGCTCTTTTTAAATCTCCACTCCGACTATCAGCTCCCGCTCTTTATAAATCTCTGATCTGAGTCTCAGCTCCCACTCTTAATTGTCGCTCTGACTCTCAGCTTCAGCTCTTTTCAAAACCTGGCTGTGACTCTCTGCTCCCGCTGTTTATAAATCTCCGCTCCGACTCTCAGCTCCCACTCTTTATTAATCTCCACATCGATTCTCAGCCCACCGCTCTTTATAAATCTCCACTCTGACTCTAATCTCCTGCTCTTTTTAAATCTCTGCTCTGACTCTCAGCTTGCACTCTTTTTAAATCTCTGCACTGACTCTCAGCTCCCGCTCTTTATAAACTTCGCTCTGACTCTCAGCTCTCGCTCTTTTTAAATCTCCGCTCCGACTCTCAGCTCTCGGTCTTTATAAATCTCTGCTCTGACTCTCAGCTCCCGCTCTTTATAAATCTCCGCACTGACAATCAGCTCCCGCTCTGTATGAATCTCCGCTCTGACTCTCAGCTCCCGCTCTTTATAAATCTCCGCTCTGACTCTCTGCTCCTGCTCTATTTAAATCTCTGCTCTGACGCTGTTTTTAAATCTCCACTGACTCTCAGCTGCCGCTCTTTTTAAATCTCCGCTCTGAATCTCATTTCCCGGGTCTTTTTCAATCTCCGCTCTGAATCTCTGCTCCCGAATCTTTTTAAATCTCCGCTGTGACTCTCAGTTCCCGTGGTTTATAAATCTCCGCTTTGACTTCCAGCTGCCGCTCTTCATAAATCTCAGCTCTGACATCCAGCTCCCACTCTTTATAAATCTCCGCTGTGATTCTGAGCTCCCGCTCTTTATAAATCTCCGCACTGACTCTCAGCTCCTGCTCTTTTTAAATCTCCACTCCGACTATCAGCTCCCGCTCTTTATAAATCTCCACACCGATTCTCAGCCCACCGCTCTTTATAAATCTCCACTCTGACTCTAATCTCCTGCTCTTTCTAAATCTCTGCTCTGACTCTCAGCTTGCACTCTTTTTAAATCTCCGCTCTGACTCTCAGCTCTCGCTCTTTATAAACTTCGCTCTGACTCTCAGCTCTCGCTCTTTTTAAATCTCCGCTCCGAGTCTCAGCTCTCGGTCTTTATAAATCTCTGCTCTGAGTCTCAGCTCCCGCTCTTTATAAATCTCCGCTCTGACTCTCAGCTCCCGAATCTTTTTAAATCTCCACTCTGACTCTCAGCTCCTGCTCTTTATAAATCTCCGATCTGATTCTCAGCTCCTGCTCTTTATAAATCTCCGATCTGACTCTCAGCTCCTGCTCTTTATAAATCTCCGATCTGATTCTCAGCACCCGCTCTTTATAAATCTCCGATCTGACTCTCAACTGTCGATCTTATTCAATCCCTGCTCTGACTTTCAGCTCCTGCTGTTAAAAAATCTCCGCTTTGACTCTCAGCTGCCGCTCTTTTTAACTCTGCGCTCAGACTCGCAGCTCCTGCTCTTTATAAATCTCCGCTCTGATGCTGTTTTTAAATCTCCGCTGACTCTCCGCTGCTGCTGTTTTTAAATCTCCGCTCTGACTCTCAGCTGCCGCTATTTATAAATCTCCGCTCTGACACTCAGCTCCTGCTCCTTATAAATCTCCGCTCTGACTCTCAGCACATGCTCTTTATAAATTTCCGCTCCGACTCACAGCTCCTGCTCTTTATAAATCTCCGCTCTGACTTTCAGCTCCTGCTCTTTATAAATCTTCGCTCTGACTCGCAGCTCCCACACTTTTTAAACATCTGCTCTAAATCTCAGCTCCCGCTCTGTTTAAATCCTGGCTCCGACTCACAGCTCCCGCTCTTTATAAATCTCCACACTGACTCTCAGCTGTCTCTCTTTATAAAACTCCGCTCTGACTCTCAGCTCTCGCTCTTTTTAAATCTCCGCTCCGACTCTCAGCTCTCGGTCTTTATAAATCTCTGCTCTGACTCTCAGCTCCCGCTCTTTATAAATCTCCGCACTGACACTCAGCTCCCGCTCTGTATGAATCTCCGCTGACTCTCAGCTCCCGATCTTTATAAATCTCCGCTCTGACTCTCTGCTCCCGCTCTATTTAAATCTCTGCTCTGACGCTGTTTTTAAATCTCCACTGACTCTCAGCTGCTGCTGTTTTTAAATCTCCGCTCTGACTCTCAGCTGCCGCTCTTTTTAAATCTCCGCTCTGAATCTCATTTCCCGGGTCTTTTTCAATCTCCGCTCTGAATCTCTGCTCCCGAATCTTTTTAAATCTCCGCTGTGACTCTCAGTTCCCGTGGTTTATAAATCTCCGCTTTGACTTCCAGCTGCCGCTCTTCATAAATCTCAGCTCTGACATCCGGCTCCCACTCTTTATAAATCTCCGCTGTGATTCTGAGCTCCCGCTCTTTATAAATCTCCGCACTGACTCTCAGCTCCTGCTCTTTTTAAATCTCCACTCCGACTATCAGCTCCCGCTCTTTATAAATCTCCACACCGATTCTCAGCCCACCGCTCTTTATAAATCTCCACTCTGACTCTAATCTCCTGCTCTTTTTAAATCTCTGCTCTGACTCTCAGCACCCACTCTTTTTAAATCTCCGCTCTGACTCTCAGCTCTCGCTCTTTATAAACTTCGCTCTGACTCTCAGCTCTCGCTCTTTTTAAATCTCCGCTCCGAGTCTCAGCTCTCGGTCTTTATAAATCTCTGCTCTGAGTCTCAGCTCTCGGTCATTATAAATCTCTGCTCTGAGTCTCAGCTCCCGCTCTTTATAAATCTCCGCTCTGACTCTCAGCTCCCGAATCTTTTTAAATCTCCACTCTGACTCTCAGCTCCTGCTCTTTATAAATCTCCGATCTGATTCTCAGCTCCTGCTCTTTATAAATCTCCGATCTGACTCTCAGCACCCGCTCTTTATAAATCTCTGATATGACTCTCAGCTGTCGATCTTATTCAATCCCTGCTCTGACTTTCAGCTCCTGCTGTTAAAAAATCTCCGCTTTGACTCTCAGCTGCCACTCTTTTTAACTCTGCGCTCAGACTCGCAGCTCCTGCTCTTTATAAATCTCCGCTCTGATGCTGTTTTTAAATCTCCGCTGCCGCTGTTTTTAAATCTCCGCTCTGACTCTCAGCTGCCGCTCTTTTTAAATCTCCGCTTTGAATCTCAGCTCCCGAGTCTTTTTCAATCTCCGCTCTGAATCTCAGCTCCTGAATCTTTTTAAATCTCCGCTGTGACTTCCAGCTGCCGCTCTTTATAAATCACCGCTCTGACATCCAGCTCCCATCTTTATAAATCTCCGCCTTGATTCTGAGCTCGCGCTCATTATAAATCTCCGCTCTGACACTCAGCTTGCACTCTTTTAAAATCTCTGCTCTGACTCTGAAATCCTGCTCTTTTTAAATCTCTGCTCTGACTCTCAACTTCTGCTCTTTTTAAATCTCCACTCTGACTCTCAGCGCCCATTCTACCTCTCAGCTCCCGCTTTTTAAAATCTCTGCTCTGACACTCAGCTCCTGCTCTGACTCTGAGCTGCCGCTCTGACTCTGAGCTCGTGCTCCTTATAAATCTCCGCTCTGACTTCCAGCTCCCGCTCATTTTAAATCTCCACTCTGACTCTCAGCTCTCGCTCTTTTTAAATCTCCGCTCTGACACTCAGCTCCCGAATCTTTATAAATCACCGCTGACTCTCAGCTGCCGCTCTTATAAATCTCCGCTCTGACTCTCAGCTCCGCCTCCATATAAATCTCCGCTCCGACTCTCAGCTCCCGAATCTTTTTAAATTTCCGCTCTGACTCTCAGCTCCTGCGCTTTTTAAATCTCCGCTCTGACTCTCAGCTCCCGCTCTTTTTCAAACTCCGCTCTGACTCTCAGCTCCGCCTCTATATAAATCTCCACTCTGACTCTCAGCTCCTGCTCTTTATAAATTTCCGCTCTGACTTTCAGCTCCTGCTCTTTATAAATCTCCGCTCTGACTTTCAGCTCCTGCTCTTTATAAATCTCCGTTCTGACTCTCAGCTCCTGCTCTTTATAAATCTCCGCTCTGACTTCCAGCTCCCGCTCTTTAAAAATCTCCACTCTGACTCTCAGCTCTCGCTCTTTTTAAATCTCCACTCTGACTCTCAGCTCTCGCTCTTTTTAAATCTCCGCTCTGACTCTCAGCTCCCGAATCTTTATAAATCACCACTGACTCTCAGCTGCCGCTCTTATAAATCTCTGCTCTGACTCTCAGCTCCGCCTCCAAATAAATCTCCGCTCCGACTCTCAGCTCCCGAATCTTTTTAAATCTCCGCTCTGACTCTCAGCTCCGCCTCCATATAAATCTCCGCTCCGACTCTCAGCTCCCGAATCTTTTTAAATCTCCGCTCTGACTCTCAGCTCCTGCTCTTTTTAAATCTCCGCTCTGACTTTCAGCTCCTGCTCTTTATAAATCTCCGCTCTGACTTTCAGCTCCTGCTCTTTATAAATCTTCTCTCTGACTCTCAGCTCCCACACTTTTTAAACCTCTGCTCTAATTCTCAGCTCCCGCTCTGTTTAAATCCCGGCTCCGACTCTCAGCTCTCGGTCTTTATAAATCTCTGCTCTGACTCTCAGCTCCCGCTCTTTATAAATCTCCGCACTGACACTCAGCTCCCGCTCTGTATGAATCTCCGCTGACTCTCAGCTCCCGATCTTTATAAATCTCCGCTCTGACTCTCTGCTCCCGCTCTATTTAAATCTCTGCTCTGACGCTGTTTTTAAATCTCCACTGACTCTCAGCTGCTGCTGTTTTTAAATCTCCGCTCTGACTCTCAGCTGCCGCTCTTTTTAAATCTCCGCTCTGAATCTCATTTCCCGGGTCTTTTTCAATCTCCGCTCTGAATCTCTGCTCCCGAATCTTTTTAAATCTCCGCTGTGACTCTCAGTTCCCGTGGTTTATAAATCTCCGCTTTGACTTCCAGCTGCCGCTCTTCATAAATCTCAGCTCTGACATCCGGCTCCCACTCTTTATAAATCTCCGCTGTGATTCTGAGCTCCCGCTCTTTATAAATCTCCGCACTGACTCTCAGCTCCTGCTCTTTTTAAATCTCCACTCCGACTATCAGCTCCCGCTCTTTATAAATCTCCACACCGATTCTCAGCCCACCGCTCTTTATAAATCTCCACTCTGACTCTAATCTCCTGCTCTTTTTAAATCTCTGCTCTGACTCTCAGCACCCACTCTTTTTAAATCTCCGCTCTGACTCTCAGCTCTCGCTCTTTATAAACTTCGCTCTGACTCTCAGCTCTCGCTCTTTTTAAATCTCCGCTCCGAGTCTCAGCTCTCGGTCTTTATAAATCTCTGCTCTGAGTCTCAGCTCTCGGTCATTATAAATCTCTGCTCTGAGTCTCAGCTCCCGCTCTTTATAAATCTCCGCTCTGACTCTCAGCTCCCGAATCTTTTTAAATCTCCACTCTGACTCTCAGCTCCTGCTCTTTATAAATCTCCGATCTGATTCTCAGCTCCTGCTCTTTATAAATCTCCGATCTGACTCTCAGCACCCGCTCTTTATAAATCTCTGATATGACTCTAAGCTGTCGATCTTATTCAATCCCTGCTCTGACTTTCAGCTCCTGCTGTTAAAAAATCTCCGCTTTGACTCTCAGCTGCCACTCTTTTTAACTCTGCGCTCAGACTCGCAGCTCCTGCTCTTTATAAATCTCCGCTCTGATGCTGTTTTTAAATCTCCGCTGCCGCTGTTTTTAAATCTCCGCTCTGACTCTCAGCTGCCGCTCTTTTTAAATCTCCGCTTTGAATCTCAGCTCCCGAGTCTTTTTCAATCTCCGCTCTGAATCTCAGCTCCTGAATCTTTTTAAATCTCCGCTGTGACTTCCAGCTGCCGCTCTTTATAAATCACCGCTCTGACATCCAGCTCCCATCTTTATAAATCTCCGCCTTGATTCTGAGCTCGCGCTCATTATAAATCTCCGCTCTGACACTCAGCTTGCACTCTTTTAAAATCTCTGCTCTGACTCTGAAATCCTGCTCTTTTTAAATCTCTGCTCTGACTCTCAACTTCTGCTCTTTTTAAATCTCCACTCTGACTCTCAGCGCCCATTCTACCTCTCAGCTCCCGCTTTTTAAAATCTCTGCTCTGACACTCAGCTCCTGCTCTGACTCTGAGCTGCCGCTCTGACTCTGAGCTCGTGCTCCTTATAAATCTCCGCTCTGACTTCCAGCTCCCGCTCATTTTAAATCTCCACTCTGACTCTCAGCTCTCGCTCTTTTTAAATCTCCGCTCTGACACTCAGCTCCCGAATCTTTATAAATCACCGCTGACTCTCAGCTGCCGCTCTTATAAATCTCCGCTCTGACTCTCAGCTCCGCCTCCATATAAATCTCCGCTCCGACTCTCAGCTCCCGAATCTTTTTAAATTTCCGCTCTGACTCTCAGCTCCTGCTCTTTATAAATCTCCGCTCTGACTTTCAGCTCCTGCTCTTTATAAATCTCCGTTCTGACTCTCAGCTCCTGCTCTTTATAAATCTCCGCTCTGACTTCCAGCTCCCGCTCTTTAAAAATCTCCACTCTGACTCTCAGCTCTCGCTCTTTTTAAATCTCCACTCTGACTCTCAGCTCTCGCTCTTTTTAAATCTCCGCTCTGACTCTCAGCTCCCGAATCTTTATAAATCACCACTGACTCTCAGCTGCCGCTCTTATAAATCTCCGCTCTGACTCTCAGCTCCGCCTCCATATAAATCTCCGCTCCGACTCTCAGCTCCCGAATCTTTTTAAATCTCCGCTCTGACTCTCAGCTCCTGCTCTTTTTAAATCTCCGCTCTGACTTTCAGCTCCTGCTCTTTATAAATCTCCGCTCTGACTTTCAGCTCCTGCTCTTTATAAATCTTCTCTCTGACTCTCAGCTCCCACACTTTTTAAACCTCTGCTCTAATTCTCAGCTCCCGCTCTGTTTAAATCCCGGCTCCGACTCTCAGCTCCTGCTCTGTATAAATCTCTGCACTGACTCTCAGCTCCCGCTCTTTTTAAATCTCCACTCCGACTATCAGCTCCCGCTCTTTATAAATCTCCACACCGATTCTCAGCCCAACGCTCTTTATAAATCTCCACTTTGACTCTCAGCTCTCGCTCTTTATAAAACTTCGCTCTGACTCTCAGCTCTTGCTCTTTTTAAATCTCCGCTCCGACTCTCAGCTCTCGGTCTTTATAAATCTCCAATCTGACTCTCTGCTCCTGCTCTCTATAAATCTCTGATCTGACTCTCAGCTCCCGCTCTTTTTAAATCTCCGCTCTGAATCTCAGCTCCCAAATCTTTTTAAATCTCAGCTCTGAATCTCAGCTCCTGAATCTTTTTAAATCTCCGCTGTGACTCTCAGCTCCTGCGGTTTGTAAATCTCCGCTCCGACTATCAGCTCCCGCTCTTTATAAATCTCTGCACTGACTCTCAGCTCCCGCTCTTTATAAATCTCCGCTCTGACTCTCAGCTCCCGAATCTTTTTAAATCTCCACTCTGACTCTCAGCTCCTGCTCTTTAAAAATCTCCGCTCTGACTCTCACCTGCTGCTCTTTATAAATCTCCGATCTGATTCTCAGCTCCTGCTCTTTATAAATCTCCGATCTGACTCTCGCTGTCGATCTTATTCAATCCCTGCTGACTTTCAGCTCCTGCTGTTAAAAAATCTCCGCTTTGACTCTCAGCTGCCGCTCTTTTTAACTCTGCACTCAGACTCGCAGCTCCTGCTCTTTATAAATCTCTGCTCTGACGCTGTTTTTAAATCTCCGCTGACTCTCCGCTGCCGCTGTTTTTAAATCTCCGCTCTGACTCTCAGCTGCCGCTCTTTTTCAATCTCCGCTCTGAATCTCAGCTCCCGAGTCTTTTTCAATCTCCGCTCTGAATCTCAGCTCCTGCTCTTTATAAATCTCCTCTCTGACACTCAGCTCCCGCTCTTTATTAATCTCCGATCTGATTCTCATCTCCTGCTCTTTATAAATCTCCACTCTGACTCTCAGCTCCCATTCTGACTCTCAGCTCCCGCTTTTTAAAATCTCTGCTCTGACACTCAGCTCCTGCTCTGACTCTGAGCTGCTGCTCTGACTCTGAGCTCCCGCTCTTTATAAATCTCCACTCTGACTTCCAGCTCCCGCTCTTTATAAATCTCCACTCTGACTTCCAGCTCCTGCTCTTTATAAATCTCCATTCTGACCCTCAGCTCTCACTCTTTTTAAATCTCCACTCTCACTCTCAGCTCTCGCTCTTTTTCAATCTCTGCTCTGAGTCTCAGCTCCCGAATCTTTTTAAATCTCCGCTCTGACTCTCAGCTCCTGCTCTTTTTAAATCTCCGCTCTGACTCTCAGCTCCCGCTCTTTTTCAATCTCCGCTCTGACTCTCAGCTCCGCCTCTATATAAATCTCCGCTCTGACTGTCAGCTCCTGCTCTTTATAAATTTCCGCTCCGACTGTCAGCTTCTGCTCTTTATAAATCTCTGCGCTGACTCGCAGCTCCCGAATCTTTTTAAATCTCCGCTATGACTCTCAGCTCCTGATCTTTATAAATCTCCGCTCTGACTTTCAGCTCCTGCTCTTTATAAATCTTCGCTCTGACTCTCAGCTCCCACACTTTTTAAACCTCTGCTCTAAATCTCACCTCCCGCTCTGTTTAAATCCCGGCTCCGACTATCAGCTCCCGCTCTTTATAAATCTCTGCACTGACTCTCAGCTCCCGCACTTTTTAAATCTCCACTCCGACTATCAGCTCCCGCTCTTTATAAATCTCCACACCGATTCTCAGCCCCACGCTCTTTCTAAATCTCCACACTGACTCTCAGCTCTCACTCTTTATAAAACTTCGCTCTGACTCTCAGCTCTCGCTCTTTTTAAATATCCGCTCTGAATCTCAGCTCCCAAATCTTTTTAAATCTCAGCTCTGAATCTCAGCTCCTGAATCTTTTTAAATCTCCGCTGTGACTCTCAGCTCCTGCGGTTTGTAAATCTCCGCTCCGACTATCAGCTCCCGCTCTTTATAAATCTCTGCACTGACTCTCAGCTCCCGCTCTTTATAAATCTCCGCTCTGACTCTCAGCTCCCGAATCTTTTTAAATCTCCACTCTGACTCTCAGCTCCTGCTCTTTAAAAATCTCCGCTCTGACTCTCACCTGCTGCTCTTTATAAATCTCCGATCTGATTCTCAGCTCCTGCTCTTTATAAATCTCCGATCTGACTCTCGCTGTCGATCTTATTCAATCCCTGCTGACTTTCAGCTCCTGCTGTTAAAAAATCTCCGCTTTGACTCTCAGCTGCCGCTCTTTTTAACTCTGCACTCAGACTCGCAGCTCCTGCTCTTTATAAATCTCTGCTCTGACGCTGTTTTTAAATCTCCGCTGACTCTCCGCTGCCGCTGTTTTTAAATCTCCGCTCTGACTCTCAGCTGCCGCTCTTTTTCAATCTCCGCTCTGAATCTCAGCTCCCGAGTCTTTTTCAATCTCCGCTCTGAATCTCAGCTCCTGCTCTTTATAAATCTCCTCTCTGACACTCAGCTCCCGCTCTTTATTAATCTCCGATCTGATTCTCATCTCCTGCTCTTTATAAATCTCCACTCTGACTCTCAGCTCCCATTCTGACTCTCAGCTCCCGCTTTTTAAAATCTCTGCTCTGACACTCAGCTCCTGCTCTGACTCTGAGCTGCTGCTCTGACTCTGAGCTCCCGCTCTTTATAAATCTCCACTCTGACTTCCAGCTCCCGCTCTTTATAAATCTCCACTCTGACTTCCAGCTCCTGCTCTTTATAAATCTCCACTCTGACCCTCAGCTCTCACTCTTTTTAAATCTCCACTCTCACTCTCAGCTCTCGCTCTTTTTCAATCTCTGCTCTGAGTCTCAGCTCCCGAATCTTTTTAAATCTCCGCTCTGACTCTCAGCTCCTGCTCTTTTTAAATCTCCGCTCTGACTCTCAGCTCCCGCTCTTTTTCAATCTCCGCTCTGACTCTCAGCTCCGCCTCTATATAAATCTCCGCTCTGACTGTCAGCTCCTGCTCTTTATAAATTTCCGCTCCGACTGTCAGCTTCTGCTCTTTATAAATCTCTGCGCTGACTCGCAGCTCCCGAATCTTTTTAAATCTCCGCTATGACTCTCAGCTCCTGATCTTTATAAATCTCCGCTCTGACTTTCAGCTCCTGCTCTTTATAAATCTTCGCTCTGACTCTCAGCTCCCACACTTTTTAAACCTCTGCTCTAAATCTCACCTCCCGCTCTGTTTAAATCCCGGCTCCGACTATCAGCTCCCGCTCTTTATAAATCTCTGCACTGACTCTCAGCTCCCGCACTTTTTAAATCTCCACTCCGACTATCAGCTCCCGCTCTTTATAAATCTCCACACCGATTCTCAGCCCCACGCTCTTTCTAAATCTCCACACTGACTCTCAGCTCTCACTCTTTATAAAACTTCGCTCTGACTCTCAGCTCTCGCTCTTTTTAAATATCCGCTCTGACTCTCAGCTCTCGGTCTTTATAAATATCTGCTCTGAGTCTCAGCTACCGCTCTTCTTAAATGTCGCTCTGACTCTCAGCTTCAGCTCTTTTCAAAACCTGGCTGTGACTCTCTGCTCCTGCTCTTTTTAAATCTCCACTCTGACACTCAGCTCCCGCTCTTTATAAATCTCCACTCTGACTCTCAGCTCCTGCTCTTTATAAATCTTCGCTCTGACTCTCAGCTCCCACACTTTTTAAATCTCCGCTCTGAAGCTGTTTTTAAATCTCCGCTGACTCTCAGCTGTCGCTGTTTTTAAATTTCTGCTTTGAGTCTCAGCTGACGCTCTTTTTAAATCTCCGCTCTGAATCTCAGCTCCCGCTCTTTTTCAATCTCCGCTCTGACTCTCAGCTCCGCCTCTATACAAATCTCTGCTCTGACTCTCAGCTCCTGCTCTTTATAAATTTCCGCTCCGACTCTCAGCTCCTGCTCTTTATAAATCTCCGCTCTGACTCGCAGCTCCCGAATCTTTTTAAATCTCCGCTGTGACTCTCAGCTCCTGATCTTTATAAATCTCCGCTCTGACTTTCAGCTCCTGCTCTTTATAAATCTCCGCTCTGACTCTCAGCTCCTGCTCTTTATAAATTTCCGCTCCGACTCTCAGCTCCTGCTCTTTATAAATCTCCGCTCTGACTCGCAGCTCCCGAATCTTTTTAAATCTCCGCTGTGACTCTCAGCTCCTGATCTTTATAAATCTCCGATCTGACTTTCAGCTCCTGCTCTTTATAAATCTTCGCTCTGACTCTCAGCTCCAACACTTTTTATACCTTTGCTCTAAATCTCAGCTCCCGCTCTTTTTAAATCTACACTCCGACTTTCAGCTCCTGCCCTTTATAAATCTCCACACCGATTCTCAGCCCAACACTCTTTATAAATCTCCACACTGACTCTCAGCTCTCGCTCTTTATAAAACTTTGCTCTGACTCTCAGTTCTCGCTCTTTTTAAATATCCGCTCCGACTTTCAGCTCTCGGTCTTTATAAATCTCTGCTCTGTGTCTCAGCTCCCGCTCTTCTTAAATGTCGCTCTGACACTCAGCTTCAGCTCTTTTCAAAACCTGGCTGTGACTCTCTACTCCCACTCTTTTTAAATCTCCGCTCTGACACTCAGCTCCCGCTCTTTATAAATCTCCATTCTGACTCTCAGCTCCTGCTCTTTATAAATCTCCGCTCTGACTTTCAGCTCCTGCTCTTCATAAATCTTTGCTCTGACCCTCAGCTCCCACACTTTTTAAATCTCCGCTCTGACACTGTTTTTAACTCTCTGCTGACTCTCAGCTGTCGCTGTTTTTAAATCTCTGCTCTGACTCTCAGCTGCCGCTCTTTTTAAATCTCTGCTCTGAATCTCAGCTCCCGAATCTTTTTAAATCTCCGCTCTGACTCTCAGCTCCTGATCTTTATAAATCTCCGCTCTGACTTTCAGCTCCTGCTCTTTATAAATCTTCGCTCTGACTCTCAGCTCCCACACTTTTTAAACCTTTGCGCTAAATCTCAGCTCCCGCTCTTTTTAAATCTACACTCCGACTTTTAGCTCCTGCTCTTTGTACATCTCCACACCGATTCTCAGCCCAACACTCTTTATAAATCTCCACACTGACTCTCAGCTCTCGCTCTTTATAAAACTTTGCTCTGACTCTCAGTTCTCGCTCTTTTTAAATATCCGCTCCGACTTTCAGCTCTCGGTCTTTATAAATCTCTGCTCTGAGTCTCAGCTCCCGCTCTTCTTAAATGTCGCTCTGACTCTCAGCTTCAGCTCTTTTCAAAACCTGGCTGTGACTCTCTACTCCCACTCTTTTTAAATCTCCGCTCTGACACTCAGCTCCCGCTCTTTATAAATCTCCATTCTGACTCTCAGCTCCTGCTCTTTATAAATCTTCGCTCTGACCCTCAGCTCCCACACTTTTTAAATCTCCACTCTGACGCTGTTTTTAACTCTCCGCTGACTCTCAGCTGTCGCTGTTTTTAAATCTCTGCTCTGACTCTCAGCTGCCGCTCTTTTTAAATCTCTGCTCTGAATCTCAGCTACCAAATCTTTTTAAATCTCAGCTCTGAATCTCAGCTCCCGAATCTTTTTAAATCTCCGCTCTGACTCTCAGCTCCTGATCTTTATAAATCTCCGCTCTGACTTTCAGCTGCTGCTCTTTATAAATCTTCGCTCTGACTCTCAGCTCCCACACTTTTTAAACCTCGGCTCTAAATCTCTGCACCCGCTCTGTTTAAATCCCGGCTCCGACTCTCAGCTCCTGCTCTTCATAAATCTCCGCACTGACTCTCAGCTCCTGCTCTTTATAAATCTTCACTCTGACTTGCAGCTCCCACAATTTTTAAACCTCTGCTCTAAATCTCAGCTCCCACTCTGTTTAAATCATGGCTCCGACTCTCAGCTCCCGCTCTTTATAAATCTCCGCTTTGACTCTCTGCTCCCGCTCTTTTTAATTCTCCGCTCTGACACTCAGCTTCCGCTCTTTATAAATCTGCGCTCTGACTCTCAGCTCTTGCTCTTTTTAAATCTCCGCTCCGACTCTCAGCTCTCGGTCTTTATAAATCTCTGATCTGAGTCTCAGCTCCCGCTCTTAATTGTCGCTCTGACTCTCAGCTTCAGCTCTTTTCAAAACCTGGCTGTGACTCTCTACTCCCGCTGTTTATAAATCTCCGCTCTGACTCTCAGCTCCCGCACTTTATATATCTCCACTCTGACTCTCTGCTCCCGCACTTTATAAATCTTCACTCTGACTCTCAGCTTCCGCTCTTTATAAATCTCTGATCTGACTCTCAGCTCCTGATCTTTATAAATCTCCGGTCTGAATCTCAGCTGTCGATCTTATTCAATCCCTGCTCTGACTTTCAGCTCCCGCTGTTAAAAAATCTCCGCTTTGACTCTCAGCTGCCGCTCTTTTTAACTCTGCGCTCAGACTCACAGCTCCCGCTCTTTATAAATCTCCACACTGACTCTCAGCTCTCGCTCTTTTTAAATCTCCGCTCCATATCTCAGCTCTCGGTCTTTATAAATCTCCGCTCTGACTCTCAGCTCCTGCTCCTTATAAATCTCCGCTCTGACTCTCAGCACCTGCTCTTTATAAATTTCCGCTCCGACTCTCAGCTCCTGCTCTTTATAAATCTTCGCTCTGACTCGCAGCTCCCACACTTTTTAAACCTCTGCTCTAAATCTCAGCTCCCGCTCTGTTTAAATCCCAGCTCCGATTCACAGCTCCCGCTCTTTATAAATCTCCACACTGACTCTCAGCTCTCTCTCTTTATAAAACTCCGCTCTGACTCTCAGCTCTCGCTCTTTTTAACTCTCCGCTCCGACTCTCAGCTCTCGGTCTTTATAAATCTCTGCTCTGACTCTCAGCTACCGCTCTTTATAAATCTCCGCACTGACACTCAGCTCCCGCTCTGTATGAATCTCCGCTCTGACTCTCAGCTCCCGCTCTTTATAAATCTCCGCTCTGACTCTCTGCTCCCGCTCTATTTAAATCTCTGCTCTGACGCTGTTTTTAAATCTCCACTGACTCTCAGCTGCTGCTGTTTTTAAATCTCCGCTCTGACTCTCAGCTGCCGCTCTTTTTAAATCTCCGCTCTGAATCTCATTTCCCGGGTCTTTTTCAATCTCCGCTCTGAATCTCTGCTCCCGAATCTTTTTAAATCTCCGCTGTGACTCTCAGTTCCCGCAGTTTATAAATCTCCGCTTTGACTTCCAGCTGCCGCTCTTCATAAATCTCAGCTCTGACATCCAGCTCCCACTCTTTATCAATCTCCGCTGTGATTCTGAGCTCCCGCTCTTTATAAATCTCCGCACTGACTCTCAGCTCCTGCTCTTTTTAAATCTCCACTCCGACTAACAGCTGCCGCTCTTTATAAATCTCCACACCGATTCTCAGCCCACCGCTCTTTATAAATCTCCACTCTGACTCTAATCTCCTGCTCTTTTTAAATCTCTGCTCTGACTCTCAGCTTGCACTCTTTTTAAATCTCCGCACTGACTCTCAGCTCTCGCTCTTTATAAACTTCGCTCCGACTCTCAGCTCTCGGTCTTTATAAATCTCTGCTCTGACTCTCAGCTACCGCTCTTTATAAATCTCCGCACTGACACTCAGCTCCCGCTCTGTATGAATCTCCGCTCTGACTCTCAGCTCCCGCTCTTTATAAATCTCCGCTCTGACTCTCTGCTCCCGCTCTATTTAAATCTCTGCTCTGACGCTGTTTTTAAATCTCCACTGACTCTCAGCTGCTGCTGTTTTTAAATCTCCGCTCTGACTCTCAGCTGCCGCTCTTTTTAAATCTCCGCTCTGAATCTCATTTCCCGGGTCTTTTTCAATCTCCGCTCTGAATCTCTGCTCCCGAATCTTTTTAAATCTCCGCTGTGACTCTCAGTTCCCGTGGTTTATAAATCTCCGCTTTGACTTCCAGCTGCCGCTCTTCATTAATCTCAGCTCTGACATCCGGCTCCCACTCTTTATAAATCTCCGCTGTGATTCTGAGCTCCCGCTCTTTATAAATCTCCGCACTGACTCTCAGCTCCTGCTCTTTTTAAATCTCCACTCCGACTATCAGCTGCCGCTCTTTATAAATCTCCACACCGATTCTCAGCCCACCGCTCTTTATAAATCTCCACTCTGACTCTAATCTCCTGCTCTTTTTAAATCTCTGCTCTGACTCTCAGCTTGCACTCTTTTTAAATCTCCGCACTGACTCTCAGCTCTCGCTCTTTATAAACTTCGCTCTGACTCTCAGCTCTCGCTCTTTTTAAATCTCTGCTCCGAGTCTCAGCTCTCGGTCTTTATAAATCTCTGCTCTGAGTCTCAGCTTCCGCTCTTTATAAATCTCCGCTCTGACTCTCAGCTCCCGAATCTTTTTAAATCTCCACTCTGACTCTCAGCTCCTGCTCTTTAAAAATCTCCGCTCTGACTCTCAGCTCCTGCTCTTTATAAATCTCCGATCTGATTCTCAGCTCCTGCTCTTTATAAATCTCCGATCTGATTCTCAGCACCCGCTCTTTATAAATCTCCGATCTGACTCTCAGCTGTCGATCTCCTTGAAGAAGTTCTGTTCCTCTCTGCGACAAGATTTCCGGATTTATCTCTCCGCCCCCCACACACACCTTAAACCAGCTTATATTTCAGCTCTTTCCTGGACTCGAACTCAAGTTCTGTCGAAGGGTCATGAGGACTCGAAACGTCAACTCTTTTCTTCTCCGCCGATGCTGCCAGACCTGCTGAGTTTTTCCAGGTAATTCTGTTTTTGTTTTGGATTTCCAGCATCCGCAGTTTTTTTGTTTTTTTCTCTGTGTTTAATTGACTGCCACTGCTCTTCAAGAAATGCCTACCTCCTTGAAGAAGTTCTGTTCCTCTCTGCGACAAGATTTCCGGATTTATCTCTCCGCCCCCCACACACACCTTAAACCAGCTTATATTTCAGCTCTTTCCTGGACTCGAACTCAAGTTCTGTCGAAGGGTAATGAGGACTCGAAACGTCAACTCTTTTCTTCTCCACCGATGCTGCCAGACCTGCTGAGTTTTTCCAGGTAATTCTGTTTTGTTTTGGATTTCCAGCATCCGCAGTTTTTTTGTTTGTTTTTTTTTTGATCTTATTCAATCCCTGCTCTGACTTTCAGCTCCTGCTGTTAAAAAATCTCCGCTTTGACTCTCAGCTGCCGCTCTTTTTAACTCTGCGCTCAGACTCGCAGCTCCTGCTCTTTATAAATCTCCGCTCTGATGCTGTTTTTAAATCTCCGCTGACTCTCCGCTGCCGCTGTTTTTAAATCTCCGCTCTGACTCTCAGCTCCTGCTCCTTATAAATCTCCGCTCTGACTCTCAGCACATGCTCTTTATAAATTTCCGCTCCGACTCTCAGCTCCTGCTCTTTATAAATCTCCGCTCTGACTTTCAGCTCCTGCTCTTTATAAATCTTTGCTCTGACACGCAGCTCCCACACTTTTTAAACCTCTGCTCTAAATCTCAGCTCCCGCTCTGTTTAAATCCCAGCTCCGACTCACAGCTCCCGCTCTTTATAAATCTCCACACTGACTCTCAGCTGTCTCTCTTTATAAAACTCCGCTCTGACTCTCAGCTCTCGCTCTTTTTAAATCTCCGCTCCGACTATCAGCTCCCGCTCTTTATAAATCTCCACACCGATTCTCAGCCCATCGCTCTTTATAAATCTCCACTCTGACTCTAATCTCCTGCTCTTTCTAAATCTCTGCTCTGACTCTCAGCTTGCACTCTTTTTAAATCTCCGCTCTGACTCTCAGCTCTCGCTCTTTATAAACTTCGCTCTGACTCTCAGCTCTCGCTCTTTTTAAATCTCCGCTCCGAGTCTCAGCTCTCGGTCTTTATAAATCTCTGCTCTGAGTCTCAGCTCCCGCTCTTTATAAATCTCCGCTCTGACTCTCAGCTCCCGAATCTTTTTAAATCTCCACTCTGACTCTCAGCTCCTGCTCTTTATAAATCTCCGATCTGATTCTCAGCTCCTGCTCTTTATAAATCTCCGATCTGACTCTCAGCTCCTGCTCTTTATAAATCTCCGATCTGATTCTCAGCACCCGCTCTTTATAAATCTCCGATCTGACTCTCAGCTGTCGATCTTATTCAATCCCTGCTCTGACTTTCAGCTCCTGCTGTTAAAAAATCTCCGCTTTGACTCTCAGCTGCCGCTCTTTTTAACTCTGCGCTCAGACTCGCAGCTCCTGCTCTTTATAAATCTCCGCTCTGATGCTCCGCTGACTCTCCGCTGCCGCTGTTTTTAAATTTCCGCTCTGACTCTCAGCTGCCGCTGTTTATAAATCTCCGCTCTGACACTCAGCTCCTGCTCCTTATAAATCTCCGCTCTGACTCTCAGCACATGCTCTTTATAAATTTCCGCTCCGACTCTCAGCTCCTGCTCTTTATAAATCTCCGCTCTGACTTTCAGCTCCTGCTCTTTATAAATCTTTGCTCTGACTCGCAGCTCCCACACTTTTTAAACCTCTGCTCTAAATCTCAGCTCCCGCTCTGTTTAAATCCCTGCTCCGACTCACAGCTCCCACTCTTTATAAATCTCCACACTGACTCTCAGCTGTCTCTCTTTATAAATCTCCGCTCTGAATCTCAGCTCCCGAGTCTTTTTCAATCTCCGCTCTGAATCTCAGCTCCTGAATCTTTTTAAATCTCCGCTGTGACTTCCAGCTGCCGCTCTTTATAAATCACCGCTCTGACATCCAGCTCCCACTCTTTATAAATCTCCGCTGTGATTCTGAGCTCTCGCTCATTATAAATCTCAGCTCTGACACTCAGCTTGCACTCTTTTAAAATCTCTGCTCTGACTCTGAACTCCTGCTCTTTTTAAATCTCTGCTCTGACTCTCAACTTCTGCTCTTTTTAAATCTCTGCTCTGACTCTCAACTTCTGCTCTTTTTAAATCTCCACTCTGACTCTCAGCGCCCATTCTGCCTCTCAGCTCCCGTTTTTTAAAATCTCTGCTCTGACACTCAGCTCCTGCTCTGACTCTGAGCTGCCGCTCTGACTCTGAGCTCCCGCTCCTTATAAATCTCCGCTGTGACTTCCAGCTCCCGCTGATTTTAAATCTCCACTCTGACTCTCAGCTCTCGCTCTTTATAAATCTCCGCTCTGACTCTCAGCTCCCGAATCTTTTTAAATCTCCACTCTGACTCTCAGCTCCTGCTCTTTATAAATCTCCGATCTGATTCTCAGCTCCTGCTCTTTATAAATCTCCGATCTGACTCTCAGCTCCTGCTCTTTATAAATCTCCGATCTGATTCTCAGCACCCGCTCTTTATAAATCTCCGATCTGACTCTCAGCTGTCGATCTTATTCAATCCCTGCTCTGACTTTCAGCTCCTGCTGTTAAAAAATCTCCGCTTTGACTCTCAGCTGCCGCTCTTTTTAACTCTGCGCTCAGACTCGCAGCTCCTGCTCTTTATAAATCTCTGCTCTGATGCTGTTTTTAAATCTCCGCTGACTCTCCGCTGCCGCTGTTTTTAAATCTCTGCTCTGACTCTCAACTTCTGCTCTTTTTAAATCTCCACTCTGACTCTCAGCGCCCATTCTGCCTCTCAGCTCCCGCTTTTTAAAATCTCTGCTCTTACACTCAGCTCCTGCTCTGACTCTGAGCTGCCGCTCAGACTCTCAGCTCCCGCTCCTTATAAATCTCCACTCTGACTCTCAGCTCTCGCTCTTTTTAAATCTCCGCTCTGACTCTCAGCTCCCGAATCTTTATAAATCACCGCTGACTCTCAGCTGCCGCTCTTATAAATCTCTGCTCTGACTCTCAGCTCCCGCTCTTTTTCAAACTCCGCTCTGACTCTCAGCTCCGCCTCTATATAAAGCTCCACTCTGACTCTCAGCTCCTGCTCTTTATAAATCTCCGCTCTGACTTTCAGCTCCTGCTCTTTATAAATCTCCGCTCTGACTTCCAGCTCCCGCTCTTTATAAATCTCCACTCTGACTCTCAGCTCTCGCTCTTTTTAAATCTCCACTCTGACTCTCAGCTCTCGCTCTTTTTAAATCTCCACTCTGACTCTCAGCTCTCGCTCTTTTTAAATCTCCGCTCTGACTCTCAGCTGCGCCTCCATATAAATCTCCGCTCCGACTCTCAGCTCCCGAATCTTTTTAAATCTCCGCTCTGACTCTCAGCTACTGCTCTTTTTAAATCTCCGCTCTGACGCTCAGCTCCCGCTCTTTTTCAATCTCCGCTCTGACTCTCAGCTCCGCCTCTATATAAATCTCCACTCTGACTTTCAGCTCCTGCTCTTTATAAATATCCGCTCTGACTTTCAGCTCCTGCTCTTTATAAATCTTCGCTCTGACTCTCAGCTCTTGCTCTTTTTAAATCTCCGCTCCGACTCTCAGCTCTCGGTCTTTATAAATCTCTGATCTGAGTCTCAGCTCCCGCTCTTCTTAATTGTCGCTCTGACTCTCAGCTTCAGCTCTTTTCAAAACCTGGCTGTGACTCTCTGCTCCCGCTCTTTTTAAATCTCCGATCTGACTCTCAGCTCCTGATCTTATAAATCTCCGATCTGACTCTCAGCTCCCGCTCTTTATAAATCTCCGCTCTGACTCTCACCTTCTGCTCTTTTTAAATCTCTGCTCTGACGCTGTATTTAAATCTCCGCTGACTCTCAGCTGTCGCTGCTTTTAAATCTCTGCTCTGACTCTCAGCTGCCGCTCTTTTTAAATCTCTGCTCTGAATCTCAGCTCCCAAATCTTTTTAAATCTCCGCTGTGACTCTCAGCTACCGCGGTTTATAAATCTCCGCTCCGACTATCAGCTCCCGCTCTTTATAAATCTCTGCACTGACTCTCAGCTCCCACTCTTTATAAATCTCCGCTCTGATTCTCAGCTCCAGCTCTTTATAAATATCTGCTCCAACTCTCAGCTCCAACTCTTTAGAAATCTACGCTCCGACTCTCAGCTCCCGAATATTTTTAAATCTCCGCTCTGCCTTTCAGCTCCCATTCTTTATAAATCTCCGCACTGACACTCAGCTCCGGCTCTGTATAAATCTCCGCTCTGACTCTCAGCTCCCGGTCTTTATAAATCTACGCTCGGACTCTATGCTCTCGCTCTTTTTAAATCTCCGCTCTGACTCTCATCTCCTGCTCTTTATAAATCTCCTCTCTGACTCTCAGCTCCTGCTCTTTATTAATCTCCGATCTGATTCTCAGCTCCTGCTCTTTATAAATCTCCAATCTGACTCTCAGCACCCACTCTTTATAAATCTCCGGTCTGAATCTCAGCTGTCGATCTTATTCAATCCCTGCTCTGACTTTCAGCTCCCGCTGTTAAAAAATCTCCGCTTTGACTCTCAGCTGCCGCTCTTTTTAACTCTGCGCTCAGACTCACAGCTCCTGCTCTTTATAAATCTCCACACTGACTCTCAGCTCCTGCTCTTTATAAATCTCCGCTCTGACTCGCAGCTCCCGAATCTTTTTAAATCTCCGCTCTGACTCTCAGATCCTGAATCTTTTTAAATCTCCGCTCTGATTCTCAGATCCTGCTCTTTATAAATCTTCGCTCTGACTCTGAGCTACCACACATTTTAAACCTTTGCTCTAAATCTCAGCTCCCGCTCTGTTTAAATCCCGGCTCCGACTCTCAGCTCCTGCTCTTTATAAATCTCCGCACTGACTCTCAGCTCCTGCTCTTTTTAAATCTCCACTCCGACTATCAGCTCCCGCTCTTTATAAATCTCCACACCGATTCTCAGCCCACCGCTCTTTATAAATCTCCACTCTGACTCTAATCTCCTGCTCTTTTTAAATCGCTGCTCTGACTCTCAGCTTGCACTCTTTTTAAATCTCCGCTCTGACTCTCAGCTCTCGCTCTTTATAAACTTCTCTCTGACTCTCAGCTCTCGCTCTTTTTAAATCTCCGCTCCGAGTCTCAGCTCTCGGTCTTTATAAATCTCTGCTCTGAGTCTCAGCTCTCGCTCTTCTTAAATGTCGCTCTGACTCTCAGCTTCAGCTCTTTTCAAAACCTGGCTGTGACTCTCTGCTCCTGCTCTTTTTAAATCTCCGCTCTGACTCTCAGCTCCCGCTCTTTATAAATCTCCAATCTGACTCTCAGCTCCTGCTCTTTATAAATCTCTGATCTGACTCTCAGCTCCCGCTCTTTTTAAATCTCCGCTCTGAATCTCAGCTCCCGAATCTTTTTAAATCTCAGCTCTGAATCTCAGCTCCAGAATCTTTTTAATTCTCCGCTGTGACTCTCAGCTCCCGCGGTTTGTAAATCTCCGCTCCGACTATCAGCTCCCGCTCTTTATAAATCTCTGCACTGACTCTCAGCTCCCGCTCTTTATAAATCTCCGCTCTGACTCTCAGCTCCCGAATCTTTTTAAATCTCCACTCTGACTCTCAGCTCCTGCTCTTTAAAAATCTCCGCTCTGACTCTCACCTGCTGCTCTTTATAAATCTCCGATCTGATTCTCAGCTCCTGCTCTTTATAAATCTCCGATCTGACTCTCAGCTGTCGATCTTATTCAATCCCTGCTCTGACTTTCAGCTCCTGCTGTTAAAAAATCTCCGCTTTGACTCTCAGCTGCCGCTCTTTTTAACTCTGCACTCAACCTCGCAGCTCCTGCTCTTTATAAATCTCCGCTCTGACGCTGTTTTTAAATCTCCGCTGACTCTCCGCTGCCGCTGTTTTTAAATCTCCGCTCTGACTCTCATCTGCCGCTCTTTTTCAATCTCCGCTCTGAATCTCAGATCCTGAATCTTTTTAAATCTCCGCTGTGACTTCCAGCTGCCGCTCTTTATAAATCTCTGCTCTGACATCCAGCTCCCACTCTTTATAAATCTCCGCTGTGATTCTGAGCTCCCGCTCATTATAAATCTCCGCTCTGACACTCAGCTTGCACTCTTTTAAAATCTCTGCTCTGACTCTGAACTCCTGCTCTTTTTAAATCTCTGCTCTGACTCTCAGCTCCCGCTTTTTTAAAATCTCTGCTCTGACTCTGAACTCCTGCTCTTTTTAAATCTCTGCTCTGACTCTCAACTTCTGCTCTTTTTAAATCTCCACTCTGACTCTCAGCTCCCTCTCTGCCTCTCAGCTCCCGCTTTTTAAAATCTCTGCTCTGACACTCAGCTCCTGCTCTGTCTCTGAGCTGCCGCTCTGACTCTCAGCTCCCACACTTTTTAAACCTCTGCTCTAAATCTCAGCTCCCGCTCTGTTTAAATCCCGGCTCCTACTATCAGCTCCCGCTCTTTATAAATCTCTGCACTGACTCTCAGCTCCCGCACTTTTTAAATCTCCACTCCGACTATCAGCTCCCGCTCTTTATAAATCTCAACACCGATTCTCAGCCCCACGCTCTTTCTAAATCTCCACACTGACTCTCAGCTCTCACTCTTTATAAAACTTGGCTCTGACTCTCAGCTCTCGCTCTTTTTAAATATCCGCTCCGACTCTCAGCTCTCGGTCTTTATAAATATCTGCTCTGAGTCTCAGCTCCCGGTCTTCTTAAATGTCGCTCTGACTCTCAGCTTCAGCTCTTTTCAAAACCTGGCTGTGACTCTCTGCTCCCGCTCTTTTTAAATCTCCACTCTGACACTCAGCTCCCGCTCTTTATAAATCTCCACTCTGACTCTCAGCTCCTGCTCTTTATAAATCTTCGCTCTGACTCTCAGCTCCCACACTTTTTAAATCTCCGCTCTGAAGCTGTTTTCTAAATCTCCGCTGACTCTCAGCTGTCGCTGTTTTTAAATTTCTGCTTTGAGTCTCAGCTGACGCTCTTTTTAAATCTCCGCTCTGAATCTCAGCTCCCGCTCTTTTTCAATCTCCGCTCTGACTCTCAGCTCCGCCTCTATATAAATCTCTGCTCTGACTCTCAGCTCCTGCTCTTTATAAATTTCCGCTCCGACTCTCAGCTCCTGCTCTTTATAAATCTCCGCTCTGACTCGCAGCTCCCGAATCTTTTTAAATCTCTGCTGTGACTCTCAGCTCCTGATCTTTATAAATCTCCGCTCTGACTTTCAGCTCCTGCTCTTTATAAATCTTCGCTCTGACTCTCAGCTCCAACACTTTTTAAACCTTTGCTCTAAATCTCAGCTCCCGCTCTTTTTAAATCTACACTCCGACTTTCAGCTCCTGCCCTTTATAAATCTCCACACCGATTCTCAGCCCAACACTCTTTATAAATCTCCACACTGACTCTCAGCTCTCGCTCTTTATAAAACTTTTCTCTGACTCTCAGTTCTCGCTCTTTTTAAATATCCGCTCCGACTTTCAGCTCTCGGTCTTTATAAATCTCTGCTCTGTGTTTCAGCTCCCGCTTTTCTTAAATGTCGCTCTGACTCTCAGCTTCAGCTCTTTTCAAAACCTGGCTGTGACTCTCTACTCCCACTCTTTTTAAATCTCCGCTCTGACACTCAGCTCCCGCTCTTTATAAATCTTCATTCTGACTCTCAGCTCCTGCTCTTTATAAATCTCCATTCTGACTCTCAGCTCCTGCTCTTTATAAATCTCCGCTCTGACTTTCAGCTCCTGCTCTTTATAAACCTTCGCTCTGACCCTCAGCTCCCACACTTTTTAAATCTCCGCTCTGACGCTATTTTTAACTCTCCGCTGACTCTCAGCTGTCGCTGTTTTTAAATCTCTGCTCTGACTCTCAGCTGCCGCTCTTTTTAAATCTCTGCTCTGAATCTCAGCTACCAAATCTTTTTAAATCTCAGCTCTGAATCTCAGCTCCCGAATCTTTTTAAATCTCCGCTCTGACTCTCAGCTCCTGATCTTTATAAATCTTCGCTCTGACTCTCAGCTCCCACACTTTTTAAACCTCGGCTCTAAATCTCTGCTCCCGCTCTGTTTAAATCCCGGCTCCTACTCTCAGCTCCTGCTCTTTATAAATCTCCGCACTGACTCTCAGCTCCTGCTCTTTATAAATCTTCACTCTGACTCGCAGCTCCCACAATTTTTAAACCTCTGCTCTAAATCTCAGCTCCCACTCTGTTTAAATCACGGCTCCGACTCTCAGCTCCCGCTCTTTATAAATCTCCGCTTTGACTCTCTGCTCCCGCTCTTTTTAATTCTCCGCTCTGACACTCAGCTTCCGCTCTTTATAAATCTGCGCTCTGACTCTCTGCTCCCGCTCTTTTTAAATCTCCACTCCGACTTTCAGCTCCCGCTCTTTATAAATCTCCACACCGATTCTCAGCCAACGCTCTTTATAAATCTCCACACTGACTCTCAGCTCTCGCTCTTTATAAAACTTCGCTCTGACTCTCAGCTGTCGCTCTTTTTAAATATCCGCTCCGACTTTCAGCTCTCGGTCTTTATAAATCTCTGCTCTGAGTCTCAGCTCCCGCTCTTCTTAAATGTTGCTCTGACTCTCAGCTTCAGCTCTTTTCAAAACCTGGCTGTGACTCTCTGCTCTCGCTCTTTTTAAATCTCCGCTCTGACACTCAGCTCCCGCTCTTTATAAATCTCCACTCTGACTCTCTGCTCCTGCTCTTTATAAATCTCCGCTCTGACTTTCAGCTCCCACACTTTTTAAATCTCCGCTCTGAATCTCAGCTACAAAATCTTTTTAAATCTCAGCTCTGAATCTCAGCTCCCGAATCTTTTTAAATCTCCGCTCTGACTCTCAGCTCCTGCTCTTTATAAATCTCCGCTCTGACTTTCAGTTCCTGCTCTTTATAAATCTTCGCTCTGACTCTCAGCTCCCACACTTTTTAAACCTCTGCTCTAAATCTCAGCTCCCGCTCTGTTTAAATCTCCGCTCTGACTCTCAGCTCCCGTGGTTTATAAATCTCCGCTCTGACTCTCAGCTCTGCTCTTTATAAATCTCCGCTCTGACTCTCAGCTGCTGCTCTTTATAAATCTCCGCTCTGACTCTCAGCTCCTGCTCTTTATAAATCTCCGCTCTGACTCTCAGCTGCTGCTCTTTATAAATCTCCGCTCTGCCTCTCAGCTCCCGTTCTTTATAAATCTCCGCACTGACTCTCAGCTTCCGCTCTTTTTAAATCTCCGCTGACTCTCAGCTGTCAATGTTTTTATATCTCTGCTCTGACTCTCAGCTGCCGCTCTTTTTAAATCTCCGCTCTGAATCTCAGCTCCCGAATCTTTTTAAATCCCCGCTGTTACTCTCAGCTCCCGCGGTTTATAAATCTCCGCTGTGACTTCCACCTCCCGCTCTTTATAAATCTCAGCTCTGACTTCCAGCTCCCACTCTTTATAAATCTCCGCTGTGATTCTGAGCTCCCGCTCATTATAAATCTCCGCTCTGACTCTCAGCTTGCACTCTTTTAAAATCTCTGCTCTGACTCTGAACTCCTGCTCTTTTTAAATCTCTGCTCTAAATCTCAGCTCCCGCTTTTTTTAAATCTCTGCTCTGACTCTCAGCTCCCGCTCTTTATAGATCTCCACTCTGACTCTCGGCTTCTGCTCTTTTTAAATCTCCGCTCTGACGCTGTTTTTAATTCTCCGCTGACTCTCAGCTGCCACTCTTTTCAAATCTCCACTCTGAATCTCCGCTCCTGAATCTTTTTAAATCTCCGCTCTGAATCTCCGCTCCCGAATCTTTTTAAATCTCCACTCTAACTCTCAGCTCCAGCGGTTTATAAATCTCCGCTGTGACATCCAGCTCCCACTCTTTATAAATGTCCGCTCTGACTATGAACTCCTGTTCTTTTTAAATCTCTGCTCTGACTCTCAACTTCTGCTCTTTATAAATTTCCGCTCTGACTCTCAGCTCCTGCTCTTTATAAATCTCCGGTCTGAATCTCAGCTGTCGATCTTATTCAATCCCTGCTCTGACTTTCAGCTCCCGCTGTTAAAAAATCTCCGCTTTGACTCTCAGCTGCCGCTCTTTTTAACTCTGCGCTCAGACTCGCAGCTCCTGCTCTTTATAAATCTCTGCTCTGACTCGCAGCTCCCGAATCTTTATAAATCTCCGCTCTGAGTCTCGGCTTCCGCTCTTTTTAAATCTCCGCTCTGACGCTGTTTTTAATTCTCCGCTGACTCTCAGCTGCCACTCTTTTTAAATTTCCGCTCTGAATCTCCGCTCCAGAATCTTTTTAAATCTCCGCTCTGAATCTCCGCTCCCAAATCTTTTTAAATCTCCGCTCTAACTCTCAGCTCCCGCGGTTTATAAATCTCCGCACTGACTCTCGGCTTCCGCTCTATTTAAATCTCCGCTCTGACGCTGTTTTTAAATCTCCGCTCTGACTCTCGGCTTCCGCTCTATTTAAATCTCCGCTCTGACTCTCGGCTTCCGCTCTATTTAAATCTCCGCTCTGACGCTGTTTTTAAATCTCCGCTGACTCTCAGCTGCCGCTGTTTTTAAATCTCCGCTGACTCTCAGCTGCCGCTCTTTATAAATCTACGCTCCGACTCTCAGCTCCCGAATATTTTTAAATCTCCGCTCTGCCTCTCATCTCCCGTTCTTTATAAATCTCCGCTCTGACGCTGTTTTTATATCTCTGCTCCGACTATCAGCTCCCGCTCTTTATAAATCTCTGCTCTGACTCTCAGCTCCCACTCTTTTTAAATCTCCGCTCTGACTCTCAGCTCCCGCTCTTTTTGAATCGCTGCTCTGACTCTCAGCTCCCGCTCTTTATAGATCTACGCTCTGATTCGCATCTCCCACTCTTTATAAATATCCACTCTGATTCTCAGCTCCCGCTCTATATAAATCTCCGCTCTGACTCACAGCTCCCGCTCTTTTTGAATCTCCACTCTGACCCTCAGCTCTCGCTCTTTTTAAATCTCCGCTCCGACTCTCAGCTCTCGGTCTTTATAAATCTCTGCTCTGAGTCTCAGCTCCCGCTCTTCTTAAATGTCGCTCTCACTCTCAGCTTCAGCTCTTTTCAAAACCTGGCTGTGACTCTCTGCTCCCGCTCGTTTTAAATCTCCGCTCTGACTCTCAGCTCCCGCTCTTTATAAATGTCCGCTCTGACACTCAGCACCCGCTCTTTATAAATCTCCGCTCTGACTCTCAGCTTCCGTTCTTTGTAAATCTCCGCTGACTCTCAGCTGTCGCTGTTTTTATATCTCTGCTCTGACTCTCAGCTGCCGCTCTTTTTAAATCTCCGCTCTGAATCTCAGCTCCCAAATCTTTTTAAATCTCCGTTGTGACTCTCAGCTCCCGCGGTTTATAAATCTCCGCTGTGACTTCCAGCTCCCGCTCTTTATAAATCTCTGCTGTGATTCTGAGCTCCCGCTCATTATAAATCTCCGCTCTGACTCTCAGCTCCCGCTCTTTATAAATCTCTGCTCTGACTCTCAGCTCCCGCTCTTTATAAATCTCTGCTCTGACTCTCAGCTCCCGCTCTTTTAAAATCTCTACTCTGACTCTGAACTCCTGCTCTTTTTAAATCTCCGCTCTGACTCTCAGCTCCCGCTCTTTATAGATCTCCACTCTGACTCTCAGCTTCCGCTCTTTTAAAATCTCTGCTCTGACTCTGAACTCCTGCTCTTTTAAAATCTCTGCTCTGACTCTCAACTCCTGCTCTTTTACAATCTCTGCTCTGACTCTGAACTCCTGCTCTTTTAAAATCTCTGCTCTGACTCTCAGCTCCCGCTCTTTTAAAATCTCTGCTCTGACTCTGAACTCCTGCTCTTTTAAAATCTCTGCTCTGACTTCCAGCTCCCGCTCTTTATAAATCTCCACTCTGACTCTGAGCTCTCGCTCTTTATTAATGTCTGCTCTGACTCTCAACTCCTGCTTTTTTAAATCTCCGCTCTGACTCTCAGCTCCCGCCGTTTATAAATCTCCGCTCCGACTATCAGCTCCCGCTCTTTATAAATCTCTGCACTGACTCTCAGCTCCCACTCTTTTTAAATCTCCGCTCTGACTCTCATCTCCTGCTCTTTATAAATCTCTGCTCTGACACTCAGCTCCCACTCTTTATAAATCTCCGATCTGACTCTCAGCTCCTGCTCTTTATAAATCTCCGATCTGACACTCAGCTCCTGCTCTTTATAAATCTCCGATCTGACTCACAGCTCTTGATCTTATTAAATCCCTGCTCTGACTTTCAGCTCCCGCTGTTGAAAAATCTCCGCTTTGACTCTCAACTGCTGCTCTTTTTAACTCTCCACTCAGACTCTCAGCTCCCGCTCTTTTAAAATCTCTACTCTGACTCTGAACTCCTACTCTTTTTAAATCTCCGCTCTGACTCTCAGCTCCCACTCTTTTAAAATCTCTGCTCTGACTCTGAACTCCTGCTCTTTTTAAATCTCTGCTCTGACTCGCAGCTCCAGCTCTTTTTAAATCTCCATTCTGACTCTCAGCTCCAGCTCTTTAGAAATCTATGCTCTGACTCTCAGCTCCTGCTATTTTTATATCTCTGCTCTGACTCTCAGCTCCCGGTCTTTGTAAATCCCCACTGACTCTCTGCTCCCGCTCTTTATAAATCTCCGCTCTGACTTCCAGCTCCCGTTCTTTATAAATCTCGACTCTGACTCTCAGCTCCCACTCTGCCTCTCAGCTCCCGCTTTTTTAAAATCTCTGCTCTGACACTCATCTCCCGCTCTTTATAAATCTCTGCTCTGATTCTCAGCTTCCGCTCTTTTTAAATCTCCGCACCGATTCTCTGCCCACCGCTCTTTATAAATCTCCACACTGACTCTCAGCTTTCGCTCTTTATAAAACTCCGCTCCGACACTCAACTCGCGGTCTTTATAAAGCTCTGCTCTAAATCTCAGCTCCCGCTCTGTTTAAATCCCGGCTCCGACTCACAGCTCCTGCTCTTTATAAATCTCCGCACTGACTCTCAGCTCCCGCTCTTTATAAATCTCCGCACCGATTCTCAGCCCACCGCTCTTTATAAATCTCCAAACTGACTCTCAGCTCTCGCTCTTTATAAAACTCCGCTCTGACTCTCAGCTCTCGGTCTTTATAAATCTCTGCTCTGAGTCTCAGCTCCCGCTCTCCTTAAGTGTCGCTCTGACTCTCAGCTTCAGCTCTTTTCAAAACCTGGCTGTGACTCTCTGCTCCCGCTCTTTTTAAATCTCCGCTCTGACTCTCAGCTCCCGCTGTTTATAAATCTCCGCTCTGAGACTCAGCTCCCGCTCTTTATAAATCTCCGCGCTGACTCTCAGCTCCTGCTCTTTATAAATCTCTGATCTGACTCTCAGCTCCTGCTCTTTTTAAATCTCCGCTCTGACGTTGTTTTTAAATCTCCGCTGACTCTCAGCTGCCGCTGTTTTTAAATCTCCGCTCTGACGCTGTTTTTAAATCTCCGCTCGGACTCTCAGCTCCTCCTCCATATAAATCTCCGCTCTCTCTCTCAGCTCCTGCTCTTTTTAAATCTCCGCTCTGACTCTCAGCTCCGCCTCCATATAAATCTCCGGTCCGACTGCCAGCTCCTGCTCTTTATAAATTTCCGCTCCGACTCTCAGCTCCTGCTCTTTATAAATTTCCGCTTCGACTCTCAGCTCCTGCTCTTTATAAATCTCCGCTCTGACTCTCAGCTCCTGCTCTTTATAAATCTCCACTCTGACTCTCAGCTCCTGCTCTTTATAAATCTTTGCTCTGACTCGCAGCTCCCACACTTTTTAAACCGCTGCTCTAAATCTCAAATCCCACTCTGTTTAAATCCTGGCTCCGACTCTCAGCTCCCACTCTTTATCAATCACCGCACTGACTCTCAGCTCTCGCTCTTTTTAAATCTCCGCTCCGACTCTCAGCTCTTGGTCTTTATAAATCTCTGCTCTGAGTCTCAGCTCCCGGTCTTCTTAAATGTCGCTCTGACTCTCAGCTTCAGCTCTTTTCAAAACCTGGCTGTGACTCTCTGCTCCCGCACTTTTTAACTCTCCGCTCTGACTCTCAGCTCCCGCTGTTTATAAATCTCCGCTCTGACTCTCAGCTCCCGCTGTTTATAAATCTCCGCTCTGACTCTCAGCTCCTGCTCTTTATAAATCTCCGCTGTGATTCTGAGCTCCCGCACATTATAAATCTCCGCTCTTACTCTCAGCTTGCACTCTTTTGAAATCTCTGCTCTGACTCTGAACTCCTGCTCTTTTTAAATCTCTGCTGTGACTCTCAGCTCCCGCTCCTTATATATCTCCGCTCTGACTCACAGCTCCCGAATCTTTTTAAATCACTGCTCTGACTCTCAGCTTCCGCTCTTTATAAATCTCCGCTCTGACTCTCAGCTCTCGCTCTTTATTAATCTCCGCTCTGACTCTCTGCTCCCGCTCTTTATAAATCTGCGCTCTGACTCTCTGCTCCCGCTCTTTTTAAATCTCCGCTCTGACTCTCAGCTCCCGCTGTTTATAAATCTCCGCTCTGACTCTCAGCTCCTGCTCTTTATAAATCTCCGCTCTGACTCTCTGCTCCTGCTCTTTTTAAATCTCCGCTCTGACTCTCAGCTCCCGCTATTTATAAATCTGTGCCCTGACTCTCTGCTCCCGCTCTTTATGAATCTCCGCTGACTCTCTGCTCCCGCTCTTTATAAATCTCTGCTTTGACTCTCAGCTTCCACTCTTTTTAAATCTCCGCTCTGACGCTGTTTTTAAATCTCCGCTGACTCTCAGCTGTCGCTGTTTTTATATCTCTGCTCTGACTCTCAGCTGCCGCTCTTTTTAAATCTCCGCTCTGAATCTCAGCTCCCAAATCTTTTTAAATCTCCGCTGTTACTCTCAGCTCCCGCTGTTTATAAATCTCCGCTGTGACTTCCAGCTCCCGCTCTTTATAAATCTCAGCTCTGACTTCCAGCTCCCACTCTTTATAAATCTCCGCTGTGATTCTGAGCTCCCGCTCATTATAAATCTCCGCTCTGACTCTCAGCTTGCACTCTTTTAAAATCTCTGCTCTGACTCTGAACTCCTGCTCTTTTTAAATCTCTGCTCTGACTCTCAGCTCCCGCTTTTTTTAAATCTCTGCTCTGACTCTCAGCTCCCACTCTTTATAGATCTCCGCTCTGACTTGCAGCTCCCGAATCTTTTTAAATCACCGCTCTGACTCTCAGCTTCCGCTCTTTATAAATCTCCGCTCTGACTCTCAGCTCCAGCTCTGTATAAGTCTCCGCTCTGACTCTCAGCTCCCGCTCTTTTTAAATCTCCGCTCTGACTCTGAACTCCTGCTCTGTTTAAATCTCTGCTCTGACACTCAGCTCCTGCTCTGACTCTGAGCTGCCGCTCTGACGCTGAGCTCCCGCTCTTTATAAATCTCCTCTCTGACTCTCAGCTCCTGCTCTTTATAAATCTCCGTTCTGACTTCCAGCTCCTGCTCTTTATAAATCTCCACTCTGACTCTGAGCTCTCGCTCTTTATTCATGTCCGCTCTGACTCTCAACTCCTGCTCTTTATAAATCTCCGCTCTGACACTCAGCTCCCGCACTTTATAAATCTCCGATCTGACTCTCAGCCCCCGCTCTTTATAAATCTCCTATCTGACTCTCAGCTGTCGATCTTATTCAATCCCTGCTCTGACTTTCAGCTCCCGCTGTTAAAAAATCTCCACTTTGACTCTCAGCTGCCACTCTTTTTAACTCTCCGCTCAGACTCGCAGCTCCTGCTCTTTATAAATCTCCGCTCTGACTCTCGGCTTCCACTCTTTTTAAATCTCCGCTCTGACGCTGTTTTTAATTCTCCACTGACTCTCAGCTGCCACTCTTTTTAAATCTCCGCTCTGAATCTCCGCTCCTGAATCTTTTTAAATCTCCGCTCTGAATCTCCGCTCCTGAAGCTTTTTAAATCTCCGCTCTAACTGTCAGCTCCAGCGGTTTATAAATCTCCGCTGTGACTTCCAGCTGCCGCTCTTTATAAATCTCCGCTCTGACATCCAGCTCCCACTCTTTATAAATGTCCGCTCTGACTATGAACTCCTGTTCTTTTTAAATCTCTGCTCTGACTCTCAACTTCTGCTCTTTATAAATTTCCGCTCCGACTCTCAGCTCCTGCTCTTTATAAATTTCAGCTCTGACTCTCAGCTCCTGCTCTTTTTAAATCTCCGCTCTGACGCTGTTTTTAAATCTCCGCTCTGACTCTCAGCTCCGCCTCCATATAAATCTCCGCTCCGACTGACAGCTTCTGCTCTTTTTAAATCTCCGATCTGACTCTCATCTCCTGCTCTTTATAAATCTCCGCTTTGACTCTCAGCTCCTGCTCTTTATAAATCTCCGGTCTGAATCTCAGCTGTCGATCTTATTCAATCCCTGCTCTGACTTTCAGCTCCCGCTGTTAAAAAATCTCCGCTTTGACTCTCAGCTGCCGCTCTTTTTAACTCTGCGCTCAGACTCGCAGCTCCTGCTCTTTATAAATCTCCGCTCTGACTCGCAGCTCCCGAATCTTTATAAATCTCCGCTCTGAGTCTCGGCTTCCGCTCTTTTTAAATCTCCGCTCTGACGCTGTTTTTAATTCTCCGCTGACTCTCAGCTGCCACTCTTTTTAAATTTCCGCTCTGAATCTCCGCTCCAGAATCTTTTTAAATCTCCGCTCTCTCAGCTCCCGCGGTTTATAAATCTCCGCACTGACTCTCGGCTTCCGCTCTATTTAAATCTCCGCTCTGACGCTGTTTTTAAATCTCCGCTCTGACTCTCGGCTTCCGCTCTATTTAAATCTCCGCTCTGACTCTCGGCTTCCGCTCTATTTAAATCTCCGCTCTGACGCTGTTTTTAAATCTCCGCTGACTCTCAGCTGCCGCTGTTTTTAAATCTCCGCTGACTCTCAGCTGCCGCTCTTTATAAATTTCCGCTCTGACTCTCAGCTCCGCCTCTATATAAATCTCCGCTCGGACTCTCAGCGCCAGCTCTTTATAAATTTCCGCTCCGACTCTCAGCTCCCGCTCTTTATAAATCTCCGCTGCGACTCTCAGCTCCCGCTCTTTATAAATCTCCGCTGCGACTTTCAGCTCCCGCTCTTTATAAATCTCCGCTCTGACTCTCAGCTCCCACTCTTTATAAATCTACGCTGCGACTCTCAGCTCCCGCTCTTTATAAATTTCCGCTCCGACTCTCAGCTCCTGCTCTTTATAAATCTTCGCTCTGACTCGCAGCTCCCACACTTTTTAAACCTTTGCTCTAAATCTCAGCTCCCGCTCTGTTTAAATCCCGGCTCCGACTCACAGCTCCTGCTCTTTATAAATCTCCGCACTGACTCTCAGCACCCGCTCTTTATAAATCTCCGCACTGACTCTCAGCTCCCGCTCTTTATAAATCTCCGCTCTGAGTCTCAGCTCTCGGTCTTTATAAATCTCCACTCTGACTCTCAGCTCTGGCTCGTTATAAATCTCCGCTCTGACTCTGAACTCCTGCTCTTTTTAAATCTCCGCTCTGACTCTCAGCTCCCGCTCTTTTAAAATCTCTGCTCTGACTCTGAACTCCTGCTCTTTTAAAATCTCTGCTCTGACTCTGAACTCCTGCTCTTTTTAAATCTCTGCTCTGACACTCAGCTCCTACTCTGACTCTGAGCTGCCGCTCTGACTCTGAGCTCCCGCTCTTTATAAATCTCCGCTCTGACTCTGAGCTCTCGCTCTTTATAAATCTCCGCTCTTACTCTCAGCTTGCACTCTTTTAAAATCTATGCTCTGACTCTGAACTCCTGCTCTTTTTAAATCTCCGCTCTGACTCACAGCTCCCAAATCTTTTTAAATCTCCGCTCTGACTCTCAGCTCCTGCCGTTTATAAATCTCCGCTCCGACTATCAGCTCCCGCTCTCTATAAATCTCTGCACTGACTCTCAGCTCCCACTCTTTTTAAATCTCCGCTTTTACTCTCAGCTCCTGCCGTTTAAAAATCTCCACTCCGACTATCAGCTCCCGCTCTTTATGAATCTCTGCACTGACTCTCAGCTTCCGCTCTTTTTAAATCTCCGCTCTGACGCAGTTTTTAAATCTCCGCTGACTCTCAGCTGTCGCTGTTTTTACATCTCTGCTCTGACTCTCAGCTGCCGCTCTTTTTAAATCTCCGCTCTGAATCTCAGCTCCCAAATCTTTTTAAATCCCCGCTGTTACTCTCAGCTCCCACGGTTTATAAACCTCCGCTGTGACTTCCAGCTCCCGCTCTTTATAAATCTCAGCTCTGACTTCCAGCTCACACTCTTTATAAATCTCCGCTGTGATTCTGAGCTCCCGCACATTATAAATCTCCGCTCTTACTCTCAGCTTGCACTCTTTTGAAATCTCTGCTCTGACTCTGAACTCCTCCTCTTTTTAAATCTCTGCTGTGACTCTCAGCTCCCGCTCCTTATATATCTCCGCTCTGACTCACAGCTCCCGAATCTTTTCAAATCTCTGCTCTGACTCTCAGCTTCCGCTCTTTATAAATCTCCGCTCTGACTCTCAGCTCCAGCTCTTTATAAATCTCCACTCTGACTCTCAGCTCTCGCTCTTTATTAATCTCCGCTCTGACTCTCAACTCCTGCTCTTTATAAATCTCCACTCTGACTCTCAGCTCTCGCTCTTTATTAATCTCCGCTCTGACTCTCAACTCCTGCTCTTTATAAATCTCCGCTCTGACTCTCAGCTCCCGCTCTTTATTAATCTCCGCTCTGACTCTCAGCTCTCGCTCTTTATTAATCTCCGCTCTGACTCTCAACTCCTGCTCTTTTTAAATCTCCACTCTGACTCTCAGCTCTCGCTCTTTATTAATCTCCGCTCTGACTCTCAACTCCTGCTCTTTATAAATCTCCACTCTGACTCTCAGCTCTCGCTCTTTATTAATCTCCGCTCTGACTCTCAACTCCTGCTCTTTTTAAATCTCCGCTCCGACTCTCAGCTCCTGCCGTTTATAAATCTCCGCTCCGACTATCAGCTCCCGCTCTTTATAAATCTCTGCACTGACTCTCAGCTCCCACTCTTTTTAAATCTCCGCTCTGACTCTCAGGTCCAGCTCTCTATAAATCTCTGCTCCAACTCTCAAATGCCACCCCTTTTAAATCTTGGCTCTAACTCTCAGCTCCCACTCTTTTTAAATCTCCCCCAAGATTCTCTCCTCCCACTCTTCATAAATATCTGCTCCGAATCTCACCTCCCGCTCTTTTTAAACCTCTGCTCTGACTCTGAGATCCTGCTCTTTATAAACCTCCACTCTGACTCTCAGCTGCCCCTCTTTTTAAGTCTCCGCTCTGACTCGCAGATTCTGCTCTTTATCAATCTCTGCTCTGACTCTCAGCTCCCACTGTTTTTGAATCTCCGTTCTGACTCTCAGCTCCTGCTCTTTTAAAAGCTCCGCTGACTCTTAGCTCCTGCTCCTTTTTAATCTCTGCTCTGACTCTCAGCTCCCACTCTTCATAAATCACCACTCTGACTCACAGCTCCCGCTCTTTATAAATCTCCGCTCTGACTCACAGCTCCCGCTCTTTATAAATCCCCGCTCTAACTCTCAGCTCCCGCTCTTTTTAAATCTCCGCTCAGTCTCTCAGCTCCCGCTCTTTTTAAATTTCGGCTCAGACTTTCAGCTCCCGGTCTTTATAAATCTCCAATCTGACTCTCAGCTCCGGCTCTTTTAAAATTGCTACTCTGTCCCTCAGCTCCCGGTCTTTATAAATCAAAGTTCTGGCTTTCAGCTCCCGCTCTTTAAAAATCTCCGCTCTGACTCTCAGCTCCCGCTCTTTTTGAATCTCCACTCTGACCCTCAGCTCTCGCTCTTTTTAAATCTCCGCTCTGACTCTCAGCTCTCGGTCTTTATAAATCTCTGCTCTGACTCTCAGCTTCAGCTCTTTTCAAAACCTGGCTGTGACTCTCTGCTCCCGCCATTTTTAAATCTCCGCACTGACACTCAGCTCCTGCTGTTTATAAATCTCCGCTCTGACACTCAGCTCCTGCTCTTTATAAATGGCCGCTCTGACTCTCAGCTCCCGCTCTTTTTAAATCACCGCTCTGACTCTCAGCTTCCGCTCTTTATAAATCTTCGCTCTGACTCTCAGCTCCAACTCTTTATAAATCTCCACTCTGACTCTCAGTTCCCGCTCTTTTAAAATCTCCATTCTGACTCTCAGCTCCAGCTCTTTAGAAATCTATGCTCTGACTCTCAGCTCCTGCTATTTTTAAATCTCCGCTCTGACTCTCAGCTCCCATTTTTTACAAATCTTCGCACTGACACTCAGCTCCCGCTCTGTATAAATCTCCGCTCTGACTCTCAACTTCCGCTCTTTATAAATCACCGCTCTGACTCTGAGCTCCCGCTCTTTATAAATCTCCACTCTGGCTCTCAGCTCCTGTTCTTGATAAATCTCCTCTCTGACTCTCAGCTCCCTGTCTTTGTAAATCCCCACTGACTCTCAGCTTCCGCTCTTTTAAAATCTCTACTCTGACTCTGAACTCTTGCTCTTTTTAAATCTCAGCTCTGACTTTCAGCTCCCACTCTTTTAAAATCTCTGCTCTGACTCTGAAATCCTGCTCATTTTAAATCTCTGCTCTGACTCTCAACTCCTGGTCTTTTTAAATCTCCACTCTGACTCTCATCTCCCGCTTTTCTTAAAATCTCTGCTCTGACACTTAACTCCTGCTCTTACTCTGAGCTGCTGCTCTGACTATGAGCTCCCCCTCTTTATAAATCTCTGCTCTGACATCCAGCTCCCGCTCTTCTTAAATGTTGCTCTTACTGTCAGCTTCAGCTCTTTTAAAAACCCGGCTCTGACTCTCATCTCCCGCTCTTTTTAAATCTCCGCTCTGACTCTCATCTCCCGCTCTCTATAAATCTCCACTCTGAGTCCCAGCTGCCGCTCTCTATAAATCTCCGCTCTGACCCTCAGCTCCCACTCTTTTCAATCCCCGCTCTGGATCTAAGCTCCCGCACTTAATAAATCTCCGCTCTGACTTTCAGCTCCTGCTCTTTATAAATCTCCGCTCTGACTCTCAGCTCCCACACTTTTTAAACCTCTGCTCTAAATCTCAGTTCCCGCTCTGTTTAAATCCCGGCTCCGACTCTCAGCTCCTGCTCTTTATAAATCTCCGCACTGACTCTCAGCTCCCGCTCTTTTTAAATCTCCACTCCAACTATCAGCTCTCGCTCTTTATAAATCTCCGCACCGATTCTCAGCCCACCGCTCTTTATAAATCTCCATTCTGACTCTCAGCTCCTGCTCTTTTTAAATCTCTGCTCTGACTCTCAGCTCCCAATCTTTTTAAATCTCCGCTCTGACTCTCAGCTCTCGCTCTTTATAAAACTTCGCTCTGACTCTCAGCTCTCGCACTTTTTAACTCTCCGCTCTGACTCTCAGCTCTCGCTCTTTATAAAACTTCGCTCTGACTCTCAGCTCTCGCTCTTTTTAAATCTCCGCTCCGACTCTCAGCTCTCGGTCTTTATAAATCTCTGCTCTGAGTGTCAGCTCCCGCTCTTCTTAAACGTCGCGCTGACTCTCAGCTGCCGCTGTTTTTAAATCTCCGCTTAAATTCTCAGCTACTGCTCTTTTTAAATCTCCGCTCTGACTCTCAGCTGCCGCTCTTTTTAAATCTCCGCTCTGAATCTCACCTCCCGAATCTTTTTAAATCTCCGCTGTGTCTCACAGCTCCCGCTCTTCATAAATCTCTGCTCTGACTCTCAGCTCCCGCTCTTTTTAAATCTCCGCTCTGACTCTCAGCTCTGGCTAGTTATAAATCTCCGCTCTGACTCTCAGCTCCGGCTCGTTATAAATCTCCGCTTTGACTCTCAGCTCCCGCTATTTATAAATCTTCGCACTGACTCTCAGCTCCCACTCTTTTTAAATCTCCGCCATAACTCTCAGCTCCCGCTCTTTACAAATCTCTGCTCTGACTCTTAGCTCCGCCTCTATATAAATGTCCGCTCTGACTCTCAGCTCCCCCTCTTTTTTAATCTCTGCTCTGACTCTCAGCTCCCACTTTTTTTTAGTCCTCGCACTGACTATCAGCTCCCGCTCTTTATAAATCTCCGATCTGACTCTCAGCTCCTACTCTTTTAAAATTGCTGCTCTGTCTCTCAGATCCCGCTCTTTATAAATCTCCGCTCTGACTCACAGCTGCCGCTCTTTTTAATTCTCTGCTCTGACTCTCAGCTCCCACTCTTTATCAATCTCTGCTCTGAATCTCAGCTCCCGCTCTTTTTGAATCTCCTCTCTGACCCTCAGTTCTGGCTCTTTTTAAATCTCCGCTCTGACTCTCAGCTCCAGCTCTTTATAAATCTCCGCTGTGCCTATCAGCTTGTGCTCATTATAAATCTCTGCTGACTCTCAGCTCCCGCTCTTTTTAAATCTCTGCTCTGACTCTCAGCTCCCGCTCTTTTTAAATCCCCGCACTGACTCTCGGCACACGTTCTTTATAAATCTCCGCTCTGACTCTCAGCTCCCGCTCTTTTAAACCTCTGCTCTGACTCTAAGCTCCCACTCTTCATAAATATCTGCTCCGAATCTCACCTCCCGCTCTTTTTAAACCTCTGCTCTGACTCTAAGCTCCCGATCTTTTTAAATCTCCGCTCGGACACTCAGCTCCCGCTCTTTATAAATCTCCTCTCTGACTCTCAGGTACCGCTCTTTTTAAAACTCCGCTCTGATTCTCAACTCCCGCTCTTTATAAATCTCCGCTCTGATTCTCAGCTCCCGGTCTTTATAAATCTGCGCTCTGACTCTGAGATTCCGATCTTCATAACTCTCCTCTCTGACTCTTAACTCCGGCTCTTTATAAATCTCCGCTCTGACTCTCAGCTCACACTCTTTATAAATCTCCGCTCAGACTCTCAGCGCCCGCTCTTTATAAATCTCCTCTCTGACTCTCAGGTACCGCTCTTTTTAAATCTCTGCTCTGATTCTCAACTCCCGCTCTTTATAAATCTCCGTTCTGACTCTCAACTCCCGCTCTTTATAAAACTCTGCTCTGATTCTCAGCTCCCGCTCTATATACATCTCCGCTCTGATTCTCAGCTCCCACTCTTTTTACATTGCTGCTCTGACTCTCAGCTCCCGCTCTTTATAAATCTCCGCTCTGATTCTCAGCTCCCGTTCTATATAAATCTCCACTCTGACTCACAGCTCCCGCTCTTTATAAATCTCTGCTCTAGCTCTCAGTTCCCGCTCTTTATAAATCTCCACCCTGAATCTCAGCTCCCGCTCTTTATAAATCTCCGCTCTGAATCTCAATGCCCGCTCTTTATAAATATCCACTCTGATTCTCAGCTCCCGCTCAGTATAAATCTCCGCTCTGACTCTCAGCTCCCGCTCTTTTGAAATCCCCGCACTGACACACGGCACACGTTCTTTATAAATCTCCACTCTGACTCACAGCTCCCACTCTTTATCAATCTCTGCTCTGACTCTCAGCTCCCGCACTTTTTGAATCTCCACTCTGACCCTCAGCTCTGGCTTTTTTTAAATCTCCGCTCTGACTCTCAGCTCCCGTTCTTAATAAATCTCCGCTCTGACACACAACTCCCGCTCTTTATCAATCGCTGCTCTGACTCTCAGCTCCCGCTCTTTATAAATCTCCGCTCTGATTCGCATCTCCCACTCTTTATAAATATCCACTCTGATTCTCAGCTCCCGTTCTATATAAATCTCCGTTCTGACTCACAGCTCCCGCTCTTTATCAGTCTCCTCTCTGACTCTCAGCTCCCGCTCTTTTTGTATCTCCACTCTGACCCTCAGCTCTGGCTCTTTTTAAATCGCCACTCTGGCTCTCAGTTCCCGCTCTTTATAAATCTCCACCCTGACTCTCAGCTCCCGCTCTTTATAAATCTCCTCTCTGACTCTGAGATTCCGATCTTCATAACTCTCCTCTCTGACTCTTAACTCCAGCTCTTCATAAATCTCCTCTCTGACTCTCAGCTCACACTCTATATAAATCTCCGCTCAGACTCTCAGCTCCTGCTCTTTATAAATCTCCTCTCTGACTCGCAGGTACCGATCTTTTTAAATCTCTGCTCTGATTCTCAACTCCCGCTCTTTATAAATCTCCGCTCTGACTCTCAACTCCCGCTCTTTATAAATCTCCGCTCTGATTCTCAGCTCCCGTTCTATATAAATCTCCGCTCTGACTCACAGCTCCCGCTCTTTATCAGTCTCCTCTCTGACTCTCAGGTACCGCTCTTTTTAAATCTCTGCTCTGATTCTCAGATCCTGCTCTTTATCAATCTCTGCTCTGACTCTCAGCTCCCACTGTTTTTGAATCTCCGTTCTGACTCTCAGCTCCTGCTCTTTTAAAAGCTCCGCTGACTCTTAGCTCCTGCTCCTTTTTAATCTCTGCTCTGACTCTCAGCTCCCACTCTTCATAAATCACCACTCTGACTCACAGCTCCCGCTCTTTATAAATCCCCGCTCTAACTCTCAGCTCCCGCTCTTTTTAAATCTCCGCTCAGTCTCTCAGCTCCCGCTCTTTTTAAATTTCGGCTCAGACTTTCAGCTCCCGGTCTTTATAAATCTCCAATCTGACTCTCAGCTCCGGCTCTTTTAAAATTGCTACTCTGTCCCTCAGCTCCTGGTCTTTATAAATCAAAGCTCTGGCTTTCAGCTCCCGCTCTTTAAAAATCTCCGCTCTGACTCTCAGCTCGCGCTCTTTTTGAATCTCCACTCTGACCCTCAGCTCTCGCTCTTTTTAAATCTCCGCTCCGACTCTCAGCTCCCGCTCTTTTTGAATCTCCACTCTGACCCTCAGCTCTCGCTCTTTTTAAATCTCCGCTCCGACTCTCAGCTCTCGGTCTTTATAAATCTCTGCTCTGACTCTCAGCTTCAGCTCTTTTAAAAACCTGGCTGTGACTCTCTGCTCCCGCCCTTTTTAAATCTCCGCACTGACACTCAGGTCCCGCTATTCATAAATCTCCACTCTGACCCTCAGCTCTCGCTCTTTTTAAATCTCCGCTCCGACTCTCAGCTCTCGGTCTTTATAAATCTCTGCTCTGGCTCTCAGTTCCCGCTCTTTATAAATCTCCACCCTGACTCTCAGCTCCCGCTCTTTATAAATCTCTGCTCTGACTCTCAGCTCCCGCACTTTATAAATCTCCGCTCTGAATCTCAATGCCCGCTCTTTATAAATATCCACTCTGATTCTCAGCTCCCGCTCAGTATAAATCTCCGCTCTGACTCTCAGCTCCCGCTCTTTTTAAATCCCCGCACTGACTCTCGGCACACGTTCTTTATAAATCTCCACTCTGACTCACAGCTCCCACTCTTTATCAATCTCTGCTCTGACTCTCAGCTCCCGCACTTTTTGAATCTCCACTCTGACCCTCAGCTCTGGCTTTTTTTAAATCTCCGCTCTGACTCTCAGCTCCCGTTCTTAATAAATCTCCGCTCTGACACACAACTCCCGCTCTTTATCAATCGCTGCTCTGACTCTCAGCTCCCGCTCTTTATAAATCTCCGCTCTGATTCGCATCTCCCACTCTTTATAAATATCCACTCTGATTCTCAGCTCCCGGTCTATATAAATCTCCGTTCTGACTCACAGCTCCCGCTCTTTATCAGTCTCCTATCTTTCTCTCAGTTCCGCTCTTTTTGAATCTCCACTCTGACCCTCAGCTCTGGCTCTTTTTAAATCGCCACTCTGGCTCTCAGTTCCCGCTCTTTATAAATCTCCATCCTGACTCTCAGCTCCCGCTCTTTATAAATCTCCTCTCTGACTCTGAGATTCCGATCTTCATAACTCTCCTCTCTGACTCTTAACTCCGGCTCTTCATAAATCTCCTCTCTGACTCTCAGCTCACACTCTATATAAATCTCCGCTCAGACTCTCAGCTCCTGCTCTTTATAAATCTCCTCTCTGACTCTCAGGTACCGCTCTTTTTAAATCTCTGCTCTGATTCTCAACTCCCGCTCTTTATAAATCTCCGCTCTGACTCTCAACTCCCGTTCTTAATAAATCTCCGCTCTGATTCTCAGCTCCCGTTCTATATAAATCTCCGCTCTGACTCACAGCTCCCGCTCTTTATCAGTCTCCTCTCTGACTCTCAGGTACCGCTCTTTTTAAATCTCTGCTCTGATTCTCAGATCCTGCTCTTTATCAATCTCTGCTCTGACTCTCAGCTCCCACTGTTTTTGAATCTCCGTTCTGACTCTCAGCTCCTGCTCTTTTAAAAGCTCCGCTGACTCTTAGCTCCTGCTCCTTTTTAATCTCTGCTCTGACTCTCAGCTCCCACTCTTCATAAATCACCACTCTGACTCACAGCTCCCGCTCTTTATAAATCCCCGCTCTAACTCTCAGCTCCCGCTCTTTTTAAATCTCCGCTCAGTCTCTCAGCTCCCGCTCTTTTTAAATTTCGGCTCAGACTTTCAGCTCCCGGTCTTTATAAATCTCCAATCTGACTCTCAGCTCCGGCTCTTTTAAAATTGCTACTCTGTCCCTCAGCTCCCGGTCTTTATAAATCAAAGCTCTGGCTTTCAGCTCTCGCTCTTTAAAAATCTCCGCTCTGACTCTCAGCTCCCGCTCTTTTTGAATCTCCACTCTGACCCTCAGCTCTCGCTCTTTTTAAATCTCCGCTCCGACTCTCAGCTCTCGGTCTTTATAAATCTCTGCTCTGACTCTCAGCTTCAGCTCTTTTCAAAACCTGGCTGTGACTCTCTGCTCCCGCCCTTTTTAAATCTCCGCACTGACACTCAGCTCCCGCTGTTTATAAATCTCCGCTCTGACTCTCAGCTCCTGCTCTTTATAAATCTCCGCACTGACACTCAGCTCCTGCTCTTTATAAATGGCCGCTCTGACTCTCAGCTCCCGCTCTTTATAAATCTTCGCTCTGACTCTCAGCTCCAACTCTTTATAAATCTCCACTCAGACTCTCAGCTCCCGCTCTTTATAAATCTCCACTCTGACTCTCAGTTCCCGCTCTTTTAAAATCTCCAATCTGACTCTCAGCTCCAGCTCTTTAGAAATCTATGCTCTGACTCTCAGCTCCTGCTATTTTTAAATCTCCGCTCTGACTCTCAGCTCCCATTTTTTACAAATCTTCGCACTGACACTCAGCTCCCGCTCTGTATAAATCTCCGCTCTGACTCTCAACTTCCGCTCTTTATAAATCACCGCTCTGACTCTGAGCTCCCGCTCTTTATAAATCTCCACTCTGGCTCTCAGCTCCTGTTCTTGATAAATCTCCTCTCTGACTCTCAGCTCCCTGTCTTTGTAAATCCCCACTGACTCTCAGCTTCCGCTCTTTTAAAATCTCTACTCTGACTCTGAACTCTTGCGCTTTTTAAATCTCAGCTCTGACTTTCAGCTCCCACTCTTTTAAAATCTCTGCTCTGACTCTGAAATCCTGCTCATTTTAAATCTCTGCTCTGACTCTCAACTCCTGGTCTTTTTAAATCTCCACTCTGACTCTCATCTCCCGCTTTTCTTAAAATCTCTGCTCTGACACTCAACTCCTGCTCTTACTCTGAGCTGCTGCTCTGACTATGAGCTCCCCCTCTTTATAAATCTCTGCTCTGACATCCAGCTCCCGCTCTTCTTAAATGTTGCTCTTACTGTCAGCTTCAGCTCTTTTAAAAACCCGGCTCTGACTCTCATCTCCCGCTCTTTTTAAATCTCCGCTCTGACTCTCATCTCCCGCTCTCTATAAATCTCCACTCTGAGTCCCAGCTGCCGCTCTCTATAAATCTCCGCTCTGACCCTCAGCTCCCACTCTTTTCAATTCCCGCTCTGGATCTAAGCTCCCGCACTTAATAAATCTCCGCTCTGACTTTCAGCTCCTGCTCTTTATAAATCTCCGCTCTGACTCTCATCTCCCACACTTTTTAAACCTCTGCTCTAAATCTCAGTTCCCGCTCTGTTTAAATCCCGGCTCCGACTCTCAGCTCCCGCTCTTTTTAAATCTCCACTCCAACTATCAGCTCTCGCTCTTTATAAATCTCCGCACCGATTCTCAGCCCACCGCTCTTTATAAATCTCCATTCTGACTCTCAGCTCCTGCTCTTTTTAAATCTCTGCTCTGACTCTCAGCTCCCAATCTTTTTAAATCTCCGCTCTGACTCTCAGCTCTCGCTCTTTATAAAACTTCGCTCTGACTCTCAGCTCTCGCACTTTTTAACTCTCCGCTCTGACTCTCAGCTCCCGCTCTTTATAAAACTTCGCTCTGACTCTCAGCTCTCGCTCTTTTTAAATCTCCGCTCCGACTCTCAGCTCTCGGTCTTTATAAATCTCTGCTCTGAGTGTCAGCTCCCGCTCTTCTTAAACGTCGCGCTGACTCTCAGCTGCCGCTGTTTTTAAATCTCCGCTTAAACTCTCAGCTACTGCTCTTTTTAAATCTCCGCTCTGACTCTCAGCTGCCGCTCTTTTTAAATCTCCGCTCTGAATCTCACCTCCCGAATCTTTTTAAATCTCTGCTGTGTCTCACAGCTCCCACTCTTCATAAATCTCCGCTCTGACTCTCAGCTCCCTCTCTTTTTAAATCTCCGCTCTGACTCTCAGCTCTGGCTCGTTACAAATCTCCGCTCAGACTCTCAGCTCCGGCTTGTTATAAATCTCCGCTTTGACTCTCAGCTCCCGCTATTTATAAATCTTCGCACTGACTCTCAGCTCCCACTCTTTTTAAATCTCCGCCATAACTCTCAGCTCCCGCTCTTTACAAATCTCTGCTCTGACTCTTAGCTCCGCCTCTATATAAATGTCCGCTCTGACTCTCAGCTCCCACTCTTTTTTAATCTCTGCTCTGACTCTCAGCTCCCACTCTTTTTTAGTCCTCGCACTGACTATCAGCTCCCGCTCTTTATAAATCTCCGATCTGACTCTCAGCTCCTACTCTTTTAAAATTGCTGCTCTGTCTCTCAGATCCCGCTCTTTATAAATCTCCGCTCTGACTCACAGCTGCCGCTCTTTTTAATTCTCTGCTCTGACTCTCAGCTCCCACTCTTTATCAATCTCTGCTCTGAATCTCAGCTCCCGCTCTTTTTAAATCTCCTCTCAGATTCTCTGCTCCCACTCTTCATAAATATCTGCTCCGAATCTCACCTCCCGCTCTTTTTAAACCTCTGCTCTGACTCTAAGCTCCCACTCTTCATAAATATCTGCTCCGTATCTCACCTCCCGCTCTTTTTAAACCTCTGCTCTGACTCTAAGCTCCCGATCTTTTTAAATCTCCGCTCGGACACTCAGCTATCGCTCTTTATAAATCTCCTCTCTGACTCTCAGGGACCGCTCTTTTTAAAACTCCGCTCTGATTCTCAACTCCCGCTCTTTATAAATCTCCGCTCTGATTCTCAGCTCCCGGTCTTTATAAATCTGCGCTCTGACTCTGAGATTCCGATCTTCATAACTCTCCTCTCTGACTCTTAACTCCGGCTCTTTATAAATCTCCGCTCTGACTCTCAGCTCCCGCTCTTTATAAATCTCCGCTCAGACTCTCAGCTCCCGCTCTTTATAAATCTCCTCTCTGACTCTCAGGTACCGCTCTTTTTAATTCTCTGCTCTGATTCTCAACTCCCGCTCTTTATAAATCTCCGTTCTGACTCTCAACTCCCGCTCTTTATAAATATCCACTCTGATTCTCAGCTCCCGTTCTATATAAATCTCCACTCTGACTCACAGCTCCCGCTCTTTATAAATCTCTGCTCTGGCTCTCAGTTCCCGCTCTTTATAAATCTCCACCCTGACTCTCAGCTCCCGCTCTTTATAAATCTCTGCTCTGACTCTCAGCTCCCCCTCTTTATAAATCTCCGCTCTGAATCTCAATGCCCGCTCTTTATAAATATCCACTCTGATTCTCAGCTCCCGCTCAGTATAAATCTCCGCTCTGACTCTCAGCTCCCGCTCTTTTGAAATCCCCGCACTGACTCTCGGCACACGTTCTTTATAAATCTCCACTCTGACTCACAGCTCCCACTCTTTATCAATCTCCACTCTGACCCTCAGCTCTGGCTTTTTTTAAATCTCCGCTCTGACTCTCAGCTCCCGTTCTTAATAAATCTCCGCTCTGACACACAACTCCCGCTCTTTATCAATCGCTGCTCTGACTCTCAGCTCCCGCTCTTTATAAATCTCCGCTCTGATTCGCATCTCCCACTCTTTATAAATATCCACTCTGATTCTCAGCTCCCGTTCTATATAAATCTCCGTTCTGACTCACAGCTCCCGCTCTTTTTGAATCTCCACTCTGACCCTCAGCTCTGGCTCTTTTTAAATCGCCGCTCTGGCTCTCAGTTCCCGCTCTTTATAAATCTCCACCCTGACTCTCAGCTCCCGCTCCTTATAAATCTCCTCTCTGACTCTGAGATTCCGATCTTCATAACTCTCCTCTCTGACTCTTAACTCCGGCTCTTCATAAATCTCCTCTCTGACTCTCAGCTCACACTCTTTATAAATCTCCGCTCAGACTCTCAGCTCCTGCTCTTTATAAATCTCCTCTCTGACTCTCAGGTACCGCTCTTTTTAAATCTCTGCTCTGATTCTCAACTCCCGCTCTTTATAAATCTCTGCTCTGACTCTCAACTCCCGCTCTTTATAAATCTCCGCTCTGATTCTCAGCTCCCGTTCTTTATAAATCTCCGCACTGACTCTCAGCTCCCGCTCTTTTTAAATCTCCACTCCAACTATCAGCTCTCACTCTTTATAAATCTCCGCACCGATTCTCAGCCCACCGCTCTTTATAAATCTCCATTCTGACTCTCAGCTCCTGCTCTTTTTAAATCTCTGCTCTGACTCTCAGCTCCCAATCATTTTAAATCTCCGCTCTGACTCTCAGCTCTCGCTCTTTATAAAACTTCGCTCTGACTCTCAGCTCTCGCACTTTTTAACTCTCCGCTCTGACTCTCAGCTCTCGCTCTTTATAAAACTTCGCTCTGACTCTCAGCTCTCGCTCTTTTTAAATCTCCGCTCCGACTCTCAGCTCTCGGTCTTTATAAATCTCTGCTCTGAGTGTCAGCTCCCGCTCTTCTTAAACGTCGCGCTGACTCTCAGCTACTGCTCTTTTTAAATCTCCGCTCTGACTCTCAGCTGCCGCTCTTTTTAAATCTCCGCTCTGAATCTCACCTCCCGAATCTTTTTAAATCTCCGCTGTGTCTTACAGCTCCCGCTCTTCATAAATCTCCGCTCTGACTCTCAGCTCCCGCTCTTTTTAAATCTCCGCTCTGACTCTCAGCTCTGGCTCGTTATAAATCTCCGCTCTGACTCTCAGCTCCGGCTCGTTATAAATCTCCGCTTTGACTCTCAGCTGCCGCTATTTATAAATCTTCGCACTGACTCTCAGCTCCCACTCTTTTTAAATCTCTGCTATAACTCTGAGCTCCCGCTCTTTACAAATCTCTGCTCTGACTCTTAGCTCCGCCTCTATATAAATGTCTGCTCTGACTCTCAGCTCCTCCTCTTTTTTAATCTCTGCTCTGACTCTCAGCTCCCACTCTTTTTAAGTCCTCGCACTGACTATCAGCTCCCGCTCTTTATAAATCTCCGATCTGACTCTCAGCTGCTACTCTTTTAAAATTGCTGCTCTGTCTCTCAGATCCCGCTCTTTATAAATCTCCGCTCTGACTCACAGCTGCCGCTCTTTTTAATTCTCTGCTCTGACTCTCAGCTCCCACTCTTTATCAATCTCTGCTCTGAATCTCAGCTCCCGCTCTTTTTGAATCTCCTCTCTGACCCTCAGTTCTGGCTCTTTTTAAATCTCCGCTCTGACTCTCAGCTCCAGCTCTTTATAAATCTCCGCTGTGCCTATCAGCTTGTGCTCATTATAAATCTCTGCTGACTCTCAGCTCCCGTTCTTTTTAAATCTCGGCTCTGACTCTCAGCTCCCGCTCTTTTTAAATCCCCGCACTGACTCTCAGCACACGTTCTTTTTAAATCTCCGCTCTGACTCACAGCTCGCGCTCTTTATCAATCTCTGCTCTGACTCTCAGCTCCCGCTCTTTTTGAATCTCCACTCTGCCCCTCCGCTCTGGCTCTTTCTAATTCTCCACTCTGATGTTCAGCTCCCGCTCTTTTTAAATCTCCTCTTGGATTCTCTGCTCCCACTCTTCATAAATATCTGCTCCGAATCTCACCTCCCGCTCTTTTTAAACCTCTGCTCTGACTCTAAGCTCCCGATCTTTTTAAATCTCCGCTCGGACACTCAGCTCCCACTCTTTATAAATCTCCGCTCTGATTCTCAGCTCCCGGTCTTTATAAATCTGCGCTCTGACTCTGAGATTCCGATCTTCATAACTCTCCTCTCTGACTCTTAACTCCGGCTCTTTATAAATCTCCGCTCTGACTCTCAGCACCCGCTCTTTATAAATCTCCTCTCTGACTCTCAGGTACCGCTCTTTTTAAATCTCTGCTCTGATTCTCAACTCCCGCTCTTTATAAATCACCGTTCTGACTCTCAACTCCCGCTCCTTATAAATCTCCGCTCTGACTCTCAGCTCCCGCTCTTTATAGATCTCCGCTCTGATTCGCATCTCCCACTCTTTATAAATCTCCGCTCTGATTCTCAGCTCCCGCTCAGTATAAATCTCCGCTCTGACTCTCAGCTCCCGCTCTTTTTAAATCCCCGCACTGACTCTCGGCACACGTTCTTTATAAATCTCCACTCTGACTCACAGCTCCCACTCTTTATCAATCTCTGCTCTGACTCTCAGCTCCCGCACTTTTTGAATCTCCACTCTGACCCTCAGCTCTGGCTTTTTTTAAATCTCCGCTCTGACTCTCAACTCCCGTTCTTAATAAATCTCCGCTCTGATTCTCAGCTCCCGTTCTATATAAATCTCCGCTCTGACTCACAGCTCCCGCTCTTTATCAGTCTCCTCTCTGACTCTCAGGTACCGCTCTTTTTAAATCTCTGCTCTGATTCTCAGATCCTGCTCTTTATCAATCTCTGCTCTGACTCTCAGCTCCCACTGTTTTTGAATCTCCGTTCTGACTCTCAGCTCCTGCTCTTTTAAAAGCTCCACTGACTCTTAGCTCCTGCTCCTTTTTAATCTCTGCTCTGACTCTCAGCTCCCACTCTTCATAAATCACCACTCTGACTCACAGCTCCCGCTCTTTATAAATCCCCGCTCTAACTCTCAGCTCCCGCTCTTTTTAAATCTCCGCTCAGTCTCTCAGCTCCCGCTCTTTTTAAATTTCGGCTCAGACTTTCAGCTCCCGGTCTTTATAAATCTCCAATCTGACTCTCAGCTCCGGCTCTTTTAAAATTGCTACTCTGTCCCTCAGCTCCCGGTCTTTATAAATCAAAGCTCTGGCTTTCAGCTCCCGCTCTTTAAAAATCTCCGCTCTGACTCACAGCTCCCGCTCTTTTTGAATCTCCACTCTGACCCTCAGCTCTCGCTCTTTTTAAATCTCCGCTCCGACTCTCAGCTCTCGGTCTTTATAAATCTCTGCTCTGACTCTCAGCTTCAGCTCTTTTCAAAACCTGGCTGTGACTCTCTGCTCCCGCCCTTTTTAAATCTCCGCACTGACACTCAGCTCCCGCTGTTTATAAATCTCCGCTCTGACTCTCAGCTCCTGCTCGTAATAAATCTCTGATCTGACTCTCAGCTTCCGCTCTTTTTAAATCTCCGCTCTGAAGCTGCTTTTAAATCTCCGCTGACTCTCAGCGGTCGCTGTTTTTATATCTCTGCTCTGACTCTCAGCTCCCAAATCTTTTTAAATCCCCACTGTGACTCTCACCTCCCGCGGTTTATAAATCTCCGCTGTGACTTCCAGCTCCCGCTCTTTATAAATCTCCGCTCTGACACTCAGCTCCCACTCTTTATAAATCTCCGATCTGACTCTCAGCTCCTGCTCTTTATAAATCTCCGATCTGACACTCAGCTCCCGCTCTTTATAAATCTCCGATCTGACTCACAGCTCTTGATCTTATTAAATCCCTGCTCTGACTCTGAGCTCCCGCTGTCAAAAACCTTCCGCTTTGACTCTCAGCTGCCGCTCTTTTTCAATCTCCGCTCTGACTCTCAGCTCCCGCTCTTTATAAATCTCCGCTCTAGCTCTCAGCTCCTGTTCTTGATAAATCTCCGCTCCGACTCTCAGCTGCCGCTCTTTATAAATCTCCGTACCGACTCTCAGCTCCAGCGCTTTAGAAATCAACGCTTCGACTCTCAGCTCCCGCTCTTTATAAATCTCTGCACTGACACTCAGCTCCTGCTCTTTATAAATGGCCGCTCTGACTCTCAGCTCCCGCTCTTTTTAAATCACCGCTCTGACTCTCAGCTTCCGCTCTTTATAAATCTTCGCTCTGACTCTCAGCTCCTGCTCTTTATAAATCTCCACTCTGACTCTCAGTTCCCGCTCTTTTAAAATCTCCATTCTGACTCTCAGCTCCAGCTCTTTAGAAATCTATGCTCTGACTCTCAGCTCCTGCTATTTTTAAATCTCCGCTCTGACTCTCAGCTCCCATTTTTTACAAATCTTCGCACTGACACTCAGCTCCCGCTCTGTATAAATCTCCGCTCTGACTCTCAACTTCCGCTCTTTATAAATCACCGCTCTGACTCTGAGCTCCCGCTCTTTATAAATCTCCACTCTGGCTCTCAGCTCCTGTTCTTGATAAATCTCCTCTCTGACTCTCAGCTCCCTGTCTTTGTAAATCCCCACTGACTCTCAGCTTCCGCTCTTTTAAAATCTCTACTCTGACTCTGAACTCTTGCTCTTTTTAAATCTCAGCTCTGACTTTCAGCTCCCACTCTTTTAAAATCTCTGCTCTGACTCTGAAATCCTGCTCATTTTAAATCTCTGCTCTGACACTCAACTCCTGCTCTTACTCTGAGCTGCTGCTTTGACTATGAGCTCCCCCTCTTTATAAATCTCTGCTCTGACATCCAGCTCCCGCTCTTCTTAAATGTTGCTCTTACTGTCAGCTTCAGCTCTTTTAAAAACCCGGCTCTGACTCTCATCTCCCGCTCTTTTTAAATCTCCGCTCTGACTCTCATCTCCCACTCTCTATAAATCTCCACTCTGAGTCCCAGCTGCCGCTCTCTATAAATCTCCGCTCTGACCCTCAGCTCCCACTCTTTTCAATCCCCGCTCTGGATCTAAGCTCCCGCACTTAATAAATCTCCGCTCTGACTCTCAGCTCCCACACTTTTTAAACCTCTGCTCTAAATCTCAGTTCCCGCTCTGTTTAAATCCCGGCTCCGACTCTCATCTCCTGCTCTTTATAAATCTCCGCACTGACTCTCAGCTGCCGCTCTTTTTAAATCTCCACTCCAACTATCAGCTCTCACTCTTTATAAATCTCCGCACCGATTCTCAGCCCACCGCTCTTTATAAATCTCCATTCTGACTCTCAGCTCCTGCTCTTTTTAAATCTCTGCTCTGACTCTCAGCTCCCAATCTTTTTAAATCTCCGCTCTGACTCTCAGCTCTCGCTCTTTATAAAACTTCGCTCTGACTCTCAGCTCTCGCACTTTTTAACTCTCCGCTCTGACTCTCAGCTCTCGCTCTTTATAAAACTTCGCTCTGACTCTCAGCTCTCGCTCTTTTTAAATCTCCACTCCGACTCTCAGCTCTCGGTCTTTATAAATCTCTGCTCTGAGTGTCAGCTCCCGCTCTTCTTAAACGTCGCGCTGACTCTCAGCTGCCGCTGTTTTCAAATCTCCGCTTAAACTCTCAGCTACTGCTCTTTTTAAATCTCCGCTCTGACTCTCAGCTGCCGCTCTTTTTAAATCTCCGCTCTGAATCTCGCCTCCCGAATCTTTTTAAATCTCCGCTGTGTCTCACAGCTCCCGCTCTTCATAAATCTCCGCTCTGACTCTCAGCTCCCGCTCTTTTTAAATCTCCGCTCTGACTCTCAGCTCTGGCTCATTATAAATCTCCGCTCTGACTCTCAGCTCCGGCTCGTTATAAATCTCCGCTTTGACTCTCAGCTCCCGCTATTTATAAATCTTCGCACTGACTCTCAGCTCCCACTCTTTTTAAATCTCCGCCATAACTCTCAGCTCCCGCTCTTTACAAATCTCTGCTCTGACTCTTAGCTCCGCCTCTATATAAATCTCCGCTCTGACTCTCAGCTCCCCCTCTTTTTTAATTCTCTGCTCTGACTCTCAGCTCCCACTCTTTTTAAGTCCTCGCACTGACTATCAGCTCCCGCTCTTTATAAATCTCCGATCTGACTCTCAGCTCCTACTCTTTTAAAATTGCTGCTCTGTCTCTCAGATCCCGCTCTTTATAAATCTCCGCTCTGACTCACAGCTGCCGCTCTTTTTAATTCTCTGCTCTGACTCTCAGCTCCCACTCTTTATCAATCTCTGCTCTGAATCTCAGCTCCCGCTCTTTTTGAATCTCCTCTCTGACCCTCAGTTCTGGCTCTTTTTAAATCTCCGCTCTGACTCTCAGCTCCAGCTCTTTATAAATCTCCGCTGTGCCTATCAGCTTGTGCTCATTATAAATCTCTGCTCTGACTCTCAGCTCCCGCTCTTTTTGAATCTCCACTCTGCCCCTCCGCTCTGGCTCTTTCTAATTCTCCACTCTGATGTTCAGCTCCCGCTCTTTTTAAATCTCCTCTCGGATTCTCTGCTCCCACTCTTCATAAATATCTGCTCCGAATCTCACCTCCCGCTCTTTTTAAACCTCTGCTCTGACTCTAAGCTCCCGATCTTTTTAAATCTCCGCTCTGATTCTCAACTCCCGCTCTTTATAAATCTCCGCTCTGATTCTCAGCTCCCGGTCTTTATAAATCTGCGCTCTGACTCTGAGATTCCGATCTTCATAACTCTCCTCTCTGACTCTTAACTCCGGCTCTTTATAAATCTCCGCTCTGACTCTCAGCTAACACTCTTTATAAATCTCCGCTCAGACTCTCAGCTCACACTCTTTATAAATCTCCGCTCAGACTCTCAGCTCCCGCTCTTTATAAATCTCCTCTCTGACGCTCAGGTACCGCTCTTTTTAAATCTCTGCTCTGATTCTCAACTCCCGCTCTTTATAAATCTCCGTTCTGACTCTCAACTCCCGCTCTTTATAAATCTCTGCTCTGATTCTCAGCTCCCGCTCTATATACATCTCTGCTCTGATTCTCAGCTCCCACTCTTTTTACATTGCTGCTCTGACTCTCAGCTCCCGCTCTTTATAAATCTCCGCTCTGATTCGCATCTCCCACTCTTTATAAATATCCACTCTGATTCTCAGCTCCCGTTCTATATAAATCTCCACTCTGACTCACAGCTCCCGCTCTTTATAAATCTCTGCTCTGGCTCTCAGTTCCCACTCTTTATAAATCTCCACCCTGACTCTCAGCTCCCGCTCTTTATAAATCTCCGCTCTGAATCTCAATGCCCGCTCTTTATAAATATCCACTCTGATTCTCAGCTCCCGCTCAGTATAAATCTCCGCTCTGACTCTCAGCTCCCGCTCTTTTGAAATCCCCGCACTGACTCTCGGCACACGTTCTTTATAAATCTCCACTCTGACTCACAGCTCCCACTCTTTATCAATCTCTGCTCTGACTCTCAGCTCCCGCACTTTTTGAATCTCCACTCTGACCCTCAGCTCTGGCTTTTTTTAAATCTCCGCTCTGACTCTCAGCTCCCGTTCTTAATAAATCTCCGCTCTGACACACAACTCCCGCTCTTTATCAATCGCTGCTCTGACTCTCAGCTCCCGCTCTTTATAAATCTCCGCTCTGATTCGCATCTCCCACTCTTTATAAATATCCACTCTGATTCTCAGCTCCCGTTCTATATAAATCTCCGTTCTGACTCACAGCTCCCGCTCTTTATCAGTCTCCTCTCTGACTCTCAGCTCCCGCTCTTTTTGAATCTCCACTCTGACCCTCAGCTCTGGCTCTTTTTAAATCGCCGCTCTGGCTCTCAGTTCCCGCTCTTTATAAATCTCCACCCTGACTCTCAGCTCCCGCTCTTTATAAATCTCCTCTCTGACTCTGAGATTCCGATCTTCATAACTCTCCTCTCTGACTCTTAACTCCGGCTCTCCATAAATCTGGTCTCTGACTCTCAGCTCACACTCTTTATAAATCTCCGCTTAGACTCTCAGCTCCTGCTCTTTATAAATCTCCTCTCTGACTCTCAGGTACCGCTCTTTTTAAATCTCTGCTCTGATTCTCAACTCCCGCTCTTTATAAATCTCTGCTCTGACTCTCAGCTCCCGCTCTTTTTAAATCTCCGCTCTGATTCGCATCTCCCACTCTTTATAAATATCCACTCTGATTCTCAGCTCCCGTTCTATATAAATCTCCACTCTGACTCACAGCTCCCGCTCTTTATAAATCTCTGCTCTGGCTCTCAGTTCCCGCTCTTTATAAATATCCACTCTGATTCGCAGCTCCCGCTCAGTATAAATCTCCGCTCTGACTCTCAGCTCCTGCTCTTTTTAAATCCCCGCACTGACTCTCGGCACACGTTCTTTATAAATCTCCGCTCTGACTCACAGCTCCCACTCTTTATCAATCTCTGCTCTGACTCTCAGCTCCCGCACTTTTTGAATCTCCACTCTGACCCTCAGCTCTGGCTTTTTTTAAATCTCCGCTCTGACTCTCAGCTCCAGCTGTTTATAATCTCCGCTGTGCCTATCAGCTTGTGATCATTATAAATCTCTGCTGACTCTCAGCTCCCGTTCTTTTTAAATCTCGGCTCTGACTCTCAGCTCCCGCTCTTTTTAAATCTCCGCTCTGACTCCCAGCTCCCGCTCTTTATAAATCTCCACTCGGACTCTCAGCTCCTGCTCTTTATAAATCTCTGCTCTGACTCTCGGCACACGTTCTTTATAAATCTCCGCTCTGACTCACAGCTCCCGCTCTTTATCAATCTCTGCTCTGACTCTCAGCTCCCGCTCTTTTTGAATCTCCACTCTGCCCCTCCGCTCTGGCTCTTTCTAATTCTCCACTCTGATGTTCAGCTCCCGCTCTTTTTAAATCTCCTCTCGGATTCTCTGCTCCCACTCTTCATAAATATCTGCTCCGAATCTCACCTCCCGCTCTTTTTAAACCTCTGCTCTGACTCTAAGCTCCCGATCTTTTTAAATCTCCGCTCGGACACTCAGCTCCCGCTCTTTATAAATCTCCTCTCTGACTCTCAGGTACCGCTCTTTTTAAAACTCCGCTCTGATTCTCAACTCCCGCTCTTTATAAATCTCCGCTCTGATTCTCAGCTCCCGGTCTTTATAAATCTGCGCTCTGACTCTGAGATTCCGATCTTCATAACTCTCCTCTCTGACTCTTAACTCCGGCTCTTTATAAATCTCCGCTCTGACTCTCAGCTCACACTCTTTATAAATCTCTGCTCAGACTCTCAGCTCCCGCTCTTTATAAATCTCCTCTCTGACTCTCAGGTACCGCTCTTTTTAAATCTCTGCTCTGATTCTCAACTCCCGCTCTTTATAAATCTCCGTTCTGACTCTCAACTCCCGCTCTTTATAAATCTCTGCTCTGATTCTCAGCTCCCGCTCTATATACATCTCCGCTCTGATTCTCAGCTCCCACTCTTTTTACATTGCTGCTCTGACTCTCAGCTCCCGCTCTTTATAAATCTCCGCTCTGATTCGCATCTCCCACTCTTTATAAATATCCACTCTGATTCTCAGCTCCCGTTCTATATAAATCTCCGTTCTGACTCACAGCTCCCGCTCTTTATCAGTCTCCTCTCTGACTCTCAGCTCCCGCTCTTTATAAATCTCTGCTCTGGCTCTCAGTTCCCGCTCTTTATAAATCTCCACCCTGACTCTCAGCTCCCGCTCTTTATAAATCTCCTCTCTGACTCTGAGATTCTGATCTTCATAACTCTCCTCTCTGACTCTTAACTCCGGCTCTTCATAAATCTCCTCTCTGACTCTCAGCTCACACTCTATATAAATCTCCGCTCAGACTCTCAGCTCCTGCTCTTCATAAATCTCCTCTCTGACTCTCAGCTCACACTCTTTTTAAATCTCCACTCTGACTCTCAACTCCCGCTCTTTATAAATCTAAGCTCTGATTCTCAGCTCGCGCTCCGTATAAATCTCCAAACTCACTCTCAGCTCGCACTCTTTTTAAATTTCTGCTCTCTCAGCTCCCCCTATTTATGAATCCCCGCTATGACTCTAAGCTCACGCTCTTTTTGGAACTTCACTCTGAATCGGAGCTCCCGCACTTTAGAAATCTCCCCCCTGACTCTCAGCTCCTGCTCTTTATAAAACCCCGCTCGGACTCGCTGCTCCCGCTCTTTATAAATCTCCGCTCTGATTTTCAGCTCCCACTCTTTTTAAATCTCCGCTCTGCCTCTCAGCTCCCACATTTCATAATTCTCCGCTCGGTCTCTCAGCTCCCGCTCTTTATAAATCTCTGCTTTGACTCTCAGCTCCTGCTCTTTATAAATCTTTGCTCTGATTCTCAGCTCGCGCTCTGCATAAATCTCCAAACTCACTCTCAGCTCCCCCTCTTTTTAAATCTCTGCTCTGACTCTCAGCTCCCCCATTTATAAATCCCCGCTATGACTCTAAGCTTGCGCTCTTTTTAGAACTTCACTCTGACTCTCAGCTCCCACTCTTTATAAATCTCCGCTCTGACGCTAAGCTCACGCTCTTTATAAATCTCCGCTCTGACCCTCAGCTCCGGCACTTTTTAAATCTCCGCTCTTGCTCTCAGCTCCTGCTCTTTATAAATCTCCGCTCTGACTCTCAGCTGCCGCTCTTTTTAAATCGCTGCTCTGACTCTCAGCTCCCCCTATTTACAAATCCCCGCTATGACTCTAAGCTCGCGCTCTTTTTGGAACTTCACTCTGACTCTCAGCTCCCGCTCTTAATAAATCTCCGCTCTGACTCTCAGCTCCCGCACTTTATAAATCTCCACTCTGAATCTCAGCTCTCGCACTTTAGAAATCTCCACACTGACTCACAGCTCCCGCTCTTTATAAAACCTCGCTCGGACTCGCTGCTCCCGCTCTTTATAAATCTCCGCTCTGATTTTCCGCTCCCACTCTTTATAAATCTCTGCTCTGATTCTCAGCTCCCGTTCTTTTTGAATCTCCGCTCTGACTCTCATCTCCCGCTCCTTTTAAATCTCCGATCTGACTCTAAGCTCCTGCTCCTTTAAAACCTCCACTCTGACTCTCAGCACCCACTCTCAATAAATCTCCACTCTGGCACTCAACTCCCGCTCTTTTTATATCTCCACTCTGACTCACAGCTCCCGGTCTTTTAAAATCTCCGCTCTGATTCTCAGCTCCCGTTCTTTTTGAATCTCCGCTCTGACTCTCATCTCCCGCTCTTTTTAAATCTCTGCTCTGCCTCTCAGCTCCTGCTCCTTTATAATCTCCGCTCTGACTCACAGCTCCCGCTCTTTTTTAATCCCCGCTCTGACTCTCAGCTCCCGCTCTTCATAAATCTCCGCTCTGACTCTCAGCTTCCGCTCTTTATCAATCTTAGCGGACTCTCAGCCCCCGTTCTTTATAAATCTCCACCGTGATTCTCAGCTCCAGCTCCTTTTAAATCTCTGCTCTGACTCACAGCTCCTGCTCTTTTTAAATCTCCAATCTGACTCTCAACTCCCGCTCTTTATAAATCTAAGCTCTGATTCTCAGCTCGCGCTCCGTATAAATCTCCAAACTCACTCTCACCTCGCCCTCTTTTTAAATTTCTGCTCTCTCAGCTCCCCCTATTTATAAATCCCCGCTATGACTCTAAGCTCACGCTGTTTTTGGAACTTCACTCTGAATCTCAGCTCCCGCACTTTAGAAATCTCCCCCCGACTCTCAGCTCCTGCTCTTTATAAAACCACGCTCGGACTCGCTGCTCCCGCTCTTTATAAATCTCCGCTCTGATTTTCAGCTCCCACTCTTTTTAACCCTCCGCTCTGCCTCTCAGCTCCCACATTTCATAATTCTCCGCTCGGTCTCTCAGCTCCCGCTCTTTATAAATCTCTGCTTTGACTCTCAGCTCCCATTCTTTATAATTCTCCGATCTGACTCTCAGCTCCCGCTCTTTTTAAATCTCCGCTCTGACTCCCAGCTCCCGCTCTTTATAAATCTCCACTCGGACTCTCAGCTCCTGCTCTTCATAAATCTGCGCTCCGACTCACAGCTCCCACTCTTTTTACATCTCCGCCCTGATTCTCAGCTCCCGCTCTTTTTAAATCTCTGCTCTGACTCAAAACTCCTGCTCTTTGTAAATCTGTGCTCTGACTCTCACCTCCAGCTCTTTATAAATCTCCGCTCTGAATCTCAGTTCCCGCTTTGTATAAATCTCCGCTCTGCCTCTCAGCTCCCGCTCTTTATACATCTCCGCTCAGACTCTCAGCTCCCACTCTTTTTCAATTTCCACTCTGACTCTCAGCTCCCTCTCTTTTTAAATCTCCGCTCTGACTCTCAACTCCCACATTTCATAATTCTCCGCTCGGTCTCTCAGCTCCCGCTCTTTATAAATCTCTGCTCTGACTCTCAACTCCCGCACTTTATAATTCTCCACTCAGACTCTCAGTTCCTGCTCTTTTAAAATCTCCGCTTTGACTCTCAGCTCCCACTGTACTTAAATCTCAGCTCTGACTCTCAGCTCCCTCTCTTTTTAAATCTCCGCTCTGACTCTCAGCTCCCGCTCTTTTTAAATCTCGGCACTCACTCTCAGCTCGCGCTCTGTATAAATCTCCATTTCCACTCTCAGCTCCCGCTTTTCTTCAAACTCCGCTCTGACTCTCAGCTCCCGCTCTTTTTAAATCTCCACTCCGACTCTCAGCTCCCGCTCGTTATAAATCTATGCTCTGATTCTCAGCTCACGCTCTGTATAAATCTCCAAACTCACTCTCAGCTCCCCCTCTTTATAAATCTCCGCTCTGACCCTCAGCTCCAGCACTTTTTAAATCTCCGCTCTGGCTCTCAGCTCCTGCTCTTTATAAATCTCCGCTCTGACTCCCAGCTCCCGCTCTTTTTAAATCTCTGCTCTGACTCTCAGCTCCCCCTATTTACAAATCCCCGCTATGACTCTAAGATCGCGCTCTTTTTGGAACTTCACTCTGACTCTCAGCTCCCGCACTTTATAAATCTCCACTCTGAATCTCAGCTCCCACACTTTAGAAATCTCCACCCTGACTCTCAGCTCCCGCTCTTTATAAAACCCCGCTCGGACTCGCTGCTCCCGCTCTTTATAAATCACCGCTCTGATTTTCAGCTCCCACTCTTCAGAAATCTCTGCTCTGATTCTCAGCTCCTGTTCTTTTTGAATCTCCGCTCTGACTCTCAGCTCCTGCTCCTTTAAAATCTCCACTCTGACTCTCAGCTCCCACTCTCAATAAATCTCCACTCTGGCACTCAACTCCCGCTTTTTTTATATCTCCACTCTGACTCACATCTCCCGCTCTTTTAAATCTCCGCTCTGAATCTCAGCTCTCGCTCATTATAAATCTCTGCACTGATTCTCAGCTCCCGTTCTTTTTGAATCTCCGCTCTGACTCTTATCTCCCACTCTTTTTAAATCTCTGCTCATTATAAATCTCCGCTCTGACTCACAGCTCCCATTCTTTTTGAATCTCCACTCTGACTCTCAGCTCCCGCTCATTATAAATCTCTGCTCTGATTCTCAGCTCCCACTCTTTTTAAATCTCTGCTATGACTCTAAGCTTGCGCTCTTTTTGGAACTTCACTCTGACTCTCAGCTCCCGCTCTTAATAAATCTAAGCTCTGATTCTCAGCTCGCGCTCCGTATAAATCTCCTATCTCACTCTCAGCTCGCCCTCTTCTTAACTTTCTGCTCTCTCAGCTCCCCCTATTTATAAATCCCCGCTATGACTCTAAGCTCACGCTCTTTTTGGAACTTCACTCTGAATCTCAGCTCCCGCACTTTAGAAATCTCCCCCCTGACTCTCAGCTCCTGCTCTTTATAAAACCCTGCTCGGACTCGCTGCTCCCGCTCTTTATAAATCTCCGCTCTGATTTTCAGCTCCCACTCTTTATAAATCTCTGCTTTGACTCTCAGCTCCCGCTCTTTATAACTCTCCGATCTGACTCTCAGCTCCCGCTCTTTTTAAATCTCTGCTCTGACTCTCAACTCCCGCTCTTTATAAATCTAAGCTCTGATTCTCAGCTCGCGCTCCGTATAAATCTCCAAACTCACTCTCAGCTCGCCCTCTTTTTAAATTTCTGCTCTCTCAGCTCCCGCTCTTTATAAATCTCCACTCGGACTCTCAGCTCCTGCTCTTTATAAATCTCTGCTCTGATTCTCAGCTCCTGCTCTTTTTAAATCTCCCCTCAGATTCTCTGCTCCCACACTTTATAAATATCTGCTCCAAATCTCAGCTCCCGCTCTTTTAAAATATCTGCTCTGACTCTTAGCTCCTGCTCATTATAAATCTCCGCTCTGACTCACAGCTCCCATTCTTTTTGAATCTCCACTGTGACTCTCAGCTCCTGCTCTTTAACAATCTCTGCTCTGATTCTCAGCTCCCACTCTTTTTAAATCTCTGCTCTGACTCTCAGTTCCTGCACATTATAAATCTCCACCCTGACTCTCAGCTCCCGCTCTTTATAAATCACCGCTCTGATTCTCAGCTCCCACTCTTTTTAAATCTCTGCTCTGATTCTCAGCTCCCGCTCATTATAAATCTCTGCTCTGATTCTCAGCTCCCGTTCTTTTTGAATCTCCGCTCTGACTCTCATCTCCCGCTCTTTTTAAATCTCTGCTCTGATTCTCAGCTGCCACTCTTTTTAAACCTCCGCTCTGCCTCTCAGCTCCTGCTCTTTATAAATCTCCGCTGTGACTCTCAGCTTCCGCTCTTTATCAATCTTAGCGAACTCTCAGCCCCCGTTCTTTATAAATCTCCGCCGTGATTCTCAGCTCCCGCCCTTTTTAAATCTCCACTCTGACTCTCAACTCCCGCTCTTTATAAATCTATGCTCTGATTCTCAGCTCGTGCTCCTTATAAATCTCCAAACTCACTCTCAGCTCGCCCTCTTTTCAAATCTCTGCTCTGACTCTCAGCTCCCCCTATTTATAAATCCCTGCTATGACTCTAAGCTCGCGCTCTTTTTGGTACTTCACTCTGAATCTCAGCTCCCACACTTTAGAAATCTCCACCCTGACTCTCAGCTCCCGCTCTTTATAAAACCCCGCTCGGACTCGCTGCCCCCGCTCTTTATAAATCTCCGCTCTGATTTTCAGCTCCCACTCTTTATAAATCTCCGCTCTGCCTCTCAGCTGCCACTCTTTTTCAATTTCCACTCTGACTCTCATCTCCCTCTCTTTTTAAATCTCCGCTCTGACTCTCAACTCCCACATTTCATAATTCTCTGCTCGGACTCTCAGCTCCCGCTCTTTATAAATCTCTGCTCCGACTCTCAGCTCCCGTTCTTTATAATTCTCCGATCTGACTCTCAGCTCCCGCTCTTTTTAAATCTCCGCTCTGACTCCCAGCTCCCGCTCTTTATAAATCTCCACTCGGACTCTCAGCTCCTGCTCTTCAGAAATCTGCACTCCGACTCACAGCTCCCACTCTTTTTAAATCTCCACTCTGACTATCAGCTCCAGCTCTTTATAAATCTATGCTCTGACTCTCAGCTCCCACTCTTTATAAATCTCTGTTTCAACTCTCAGCTCGCACTTTCTTTCAATCTCCGCTCTGACTCTCAGCTCCCCCTCTTTTTAAATCTCTGCTCTGACTCTCAGCTCCTGCAGTTTATAAATCTCCACCCTGACTCTCAGCTACCGCTCTTTATAAAACTCCGCTCGGACTCTCTGCTCCCGCTCTGTATAAATCTCCGCTCTGATTCTCAGCTCCCACTTTATTAAATCTCCGCTCTACCTCTCAGCTACAGCTCTTCATAAATCTGCACTCTGACTCTCAGTTCCCGCTCTTTTTAAATCTCCGCTCTGACCCTCAGCTCCGGCACTTTTTGAATCTCCGCTCTGGCTCTCAGCTCCCGCTCTTTATAAATCTCCGCTCTGACTCTCAGCTCCGGCTCTTTTTAAATCGCTGCTCTGACTCTCAGCTCCCCCTATTTACAAATCCCCGCTATGACTCTAAGCTCGCGCTCTTTTTGGAACTTCACTCTGACTCTCAGCTCCCGCTCTTTATAAATCTCCGCTCTGACTCTCAGCTCCCGCACTTTATAAATCTCCACTCTGAATCTCAGCTCTCGCACTTTAGAAATCTCCACCCTGACTCTAAGCTCCCGCTCTTTATAAAACTCCGCTTGGACTCGCTGCTCCCGCTCTGTATAAATCTCCGCTCTGATTCTCAGCTCCCACTTTATTAAATCTCCACTCTACCTCTCAGCTACAGCTCTTCATAAATCTGCACTCTGACTCTCAGTTCCCTCTCTTTTTAAATCACAGCTCTGACTCTCAGCTCCCTCTCTTTTTAAATCACAGCTCTGACTCTCAACTCCCGCTCTTTTTAAATCTCAGCTCTGACTCTCAGCTCCATCTCTTTTTAAATCTCCGCTCTGACACTCAACTCCTGCACTTTCTAATTCTCCGCTCAGACTCTCAGTTCCCGCTCTTTATAAATCTCCGCTCTGTCTCTCAGTTCCTGCTCTTTTAAAATCTCCGCTTTGACTCTCAGCTCCCACTCTTCTTAAATCTCAGCTCTGACTCTCAGCTCCCTCTCTTTTTAAATCTCCGCTCTGACTCTCAACTCCCGCACTTTATAATTCTCCGCTCAGACTCTCAGCTCCAGCTCTTTATAAATCTCCACTCTGACTCTCAGCTCCCGCTCTTTTGAAATCTCGGCACTCACTCTCAGCTCGCGCTCTGTATAAATCTCCGTTTCCACTCTCAGCTCCCGCTTTTATTCAAACTCCGCTCTGACTCTCAGCTCCCACTCTTTGTAAATCTCCACTCTGACTCTCAGCTCCCGCTCTTTATAAATCTATGCTCTGATTCTCAGCTCGCGCTCTGCATAAATCTCCAAACTCACTCTCAGCTCCCCCTCTTTTTAAATCTCTGCTCTGACTCTCAGCTCCCCCTATTTATAAATCCCCGCTATGACTCTAAGCTCGCGCTCTTTTTGGAACTTCACTCTGACTCTCAGCTCCCACTCTTTATAAATCTCCGCTCTGACCCTCAGCTCCGGCACTTTTTGAATCTCCGCTCTGGCTCTCAGCTCCCGCTCTTTATAAATCTCCGCTCTGACTCTCAGCTCCCGCTCTTTTTAAATCGCTGCTCTGACTCTCAGCTCCCCCTATTTACAAATCCCCGCTATGACTCTAAGCTCGCGCTCTTTTTGGAACTTCACTCTGACTCTCAGCTCCCGCTCTTAATAAATCTCCGCTCTGACTCTCAGCTCCCGCACTTTATAAATCTCCACTCTGAATCTCAGCTCTCGCACTTTAGAAATCTCCCCCCTGACTCTAAGCTCACGCTCTTTATAAAACTCCGCTCGGACTCGCTGCTCCCGCTCTTTATAAATCTCTGCTCTGATATTCAGCTCCCACTCTTTATAAATCTCTGCTCTGATTCTCAGCTCCTGTGCTTTTTGAATCTCCGCTCTGACTCTCATCTCCCGCTCCTTTTAAATCTCCGATCTGACTCTAAGCTCCTGCTCCTTTAAAATCTCCGCTCTGACTCTCAGCTCCTGCTCCTTTAAAATCTCCGCTCTGACTCTCAGCACCCACTCTCAATAAATCTCCACTCTGGCACTCAACTCCCGCTCTTTTTATATCTCCACTCTGACTCACAGCTCCCGCTCTTTTTAAATCACCGCTCTGACTCTCAGCTCCCGCTCATTATAAATCTCTGCTCTGATTCTCAGCTCCCGTTCTTTTTGAATCTCCGCTCTGACTCTTATCTCCCACTCTTTTTAAATCTCTGCTCTGATTCTCAGCTGCCACTCTTTTTAAATCTCCGCTCTGCCTCTCAGCTCCTGCTCCTTTAAAATCTCCGCTCTGACTCTCAGCTCCCACTCTCAATAAATCTCCACTCTGGCTCTCAACTCCCGCTCATTTAAATCTCCGCTCTGACTCACAGCTCCCGCTCTTTTTAAATCTCCACTCTGACTCTCAACTCCCGCTCTTTATAAATCTAAGCTCTGATTCTCAGCTCGCGCTCCGTATAAATCTCCAAACTCACTCTCAGCTCGCCCTCTTTTTTAATTTCTGCTCTCTCATCTCCCCCTATTTATGAATCCCCGCTATGACTCTAAGCTCACGCTCTTTTTGGAATTTCACTCTGAATCTCAGCTCCCGCACTTTAGAAATCTCCACCCTGACTCTCAGCTCCTGCTCTTTATAAAACCACGCTCGGACTCGCTGCTCCCGCTCTTTATAAATCTCCGCTCTGATTTTCAGCTCCCACTCTTTTAAAATCTCCGCTCTGCCTCTCAGCTCCCACATTTCATAATTCTCCGCTCGGTCTCTCAGCTCCCGCTCTTTATAAATCTCTGCTTTGACTCTCAGCTTCCGTTCTTTATAATTCTCCGATCTGACTCTCAGCTCCCGCTCTTTTTAAATCTCCGCTCTGACTCCCAGCTCCCGCTCTTTATAAATCTCCACTCGGACTCTCAGCTCCTGCTCTTCATAAATCGGCGGTCCGACTCACAGCTCCCACTCTTTTTACATCTCCGCCCTGATTCTCAGCTCCCGCTCTTTTTAAATCTCTGCTCTGACTCAAAACTCCCGCTCTTTGTAAATCTGCGCTCTGACTCTCACCTCCAGCTCTTTATAAATCTCCGCTCTGAATCTCAGTTCCCGCTTTGTATAAATCTCCGCTCTGCCTCTCAGCTTCCGATCTTTATACATCTCTGCTCAGTCTCTCAGCTCCCGCTCTTTTTAAATCTCCGCTCTCACTCTCAGCTCCCACTCTTTTTAAATCTCCGCTCTGACTCTCAACTCCCACATTTCATAATTCTCCGCTCGGACTCTCAGTTCCCGCTCTTTATAAATCTCTGCTCTGACTCTCAGCTCCCGCTCTTTTTAAATCTCTGCTCTGACTCTCAGCTCCCGCTCATTATAAATCTCCGCTCTGACTCTCAGCTCCCGCTCTTTTTAAATCTCCGCTCTGACTCTCAGCTCCCGCTCATTATAAATCTCCGCTCTGACTCAAAGCTCCCACTCTTTTTAAATCTCCGCTCTGATTTTCAGCTCGCACTCTTTTTAACTCTCCGCTCTGACTCTCAGCACCCGCACTTTATAAATCTCTGCAATGATTTTCAGCTCCAGCTCTGTATAAATCTCCGCTCTGACTCTCAGCTCACGCTCTTTTTAAATCTCCGTTCTGACTCTCAGCTCCTGCTCTTTATAAATCTCCCTCTGACTCTCAGCTCCTGCTCTTTATAAATCTCCCTCTGACTCTCAGCTCCCACTCTTTTTAAATTGCTGCTCTGACTCTCAGATCCCACATTCCATAAATCTCTGCTCTGAATCTCACTCCCACTCTTTTTAAATCTCGGCTCAAACTCTCAGCTCCCGCTCTTTTTATATCTCCCCTCAGATTCTCTGCTCCCACACTTTATAAATGTCTGCTCCAAATCTCAGCTCCCGCTCTTTTTAAATCTCCGCTTGGACTCTCAGCTCCTGCTCTTTATAAATCTCCGTTCTGATTCTCATCTCCCGCTCATTATAAATCTCTGCTCTGATTCTCAGCTCGCGTTCTTTTCAATCTCCGCTCTGACTCTCAACTCCCGCTCTTTTTAAATCTCTGCTCTGATTCTCAGCTGCCGCTCTTTTTAAATCTCCGCTCTGCCTCTCAGCTCCTGCTCCTTTAACATCTCCGCTCTGCCTCTCAGCTCCCTCTCTCAATAAATCTCCACTCTGGCTCACAACTCCCGCTCGTTTAAATCTCCACTCTGACTCACAGCTCCCGCTGTTTTTTAATCCCCGCTCTGACTATCAGCTCATGCTCTTTATAAATCTCCACTGTGACTCTCAGCTTCCGCTCTTTATCAATCTTAGCGGACTCTCAGCCCCCGTTCTTTATAAATCTCCGCCGTGATTCTCAGCTCCCGCTCCTTTTAAATCTCCGATCTGACTCTAAGCTCCTGCTCCTTTAAAATCTCCGCTCTGACTCACAGCTCCCGCTCTTTTTAAATCACCGCTCTGACTCTCAGCTCCCGCTCATTATAAATCTCTGCTCTGATTCTCAGCTCCCGTTCTTTTTGAATCTCCGCTCTGACTCTTATCTCCCACTCTTTTTAAATCTCTGCTCTGATTCTCAGCTGCCACTCTTTTTAAATCTCCGCTCTGCCTCTCAGCTCCTGCTCCTTTAAAATCTCCGCTCTGACTCTCAGCTCCCACTCTCAATAAATCTCCACTCTGGCTCTCAACTCCCGCTCATTTAAATCTCCGCTCTGACTCACAGCTCCCGCTCTTTTTAAATCTCCACTCTGACTCTCAACTCCCGCTCTTTATAAATCTAAGCTCTGATTCTCAGCTCGCGCTCCGTATAAATCTCCAAACTCACTCTCAGCTCGCCCTCTTTTTTAATTTCTGCTCTCTCAGCTCCCCCTATTTATGAATCCCCGCTATGACTCTAAGCTCACGCTCTTTTTGGAATTTCACTCTGAATCTCAGCTCCCGCACTTTAGAAATCTCCACCCTGACTCTCAGCTCCTGCTCTTTATAAAACCCCGCTCGGACTCGCTGGTCCCGCTCTTTATAAATCTCCGCTCTGATTTTCAGCTCCCACTCTTTTAAAATCTCCGCTCTGCCTCTCAGCTCCCACTCTTTTTCAATTTCCACTCTGACTCTCAGCTCCCTCTCATTTTAAATCTCCGCTCTGACTCTCAACTCCCACATTTCATAATTCTCCGCTTGGACTCTCACTTCCCGCTCTTTTTAAATCTCCGCTCTGACTCCCAGCTCCCGCTCTTTATATATCTCCACTCGGACTCTCAGCTCCTGCTCTTCAGAAATCTGCGCTCCGACTCACAGCTCCCACTCTTTTTAAATCTCCACTCTGACTATCAACTCCCACTCTTTTTAAATCTCCACTCTGACTCTCAGCTCCAGCACTTTATAAATCTATGCTCTGACTCTCAGCTCCCGCTCTTTATAAATCTCCGTTTCAACTCTCAGCTCGCACTTTTTTTCATTCTCCGCTCTGACTCTCAGCTCCCCGTCTTTTTAAATCTCTGCTCTGACTCTCAGCTCCCGCAGTTTATAAATCTCCACCCTGACTCTCAGCTCCCGCTCTTTATAAAACTCCGCTCGGACTCTCTGCTCCCGCTCTGTATAAATCTCTGCTCTGACTCTCAGCTCCTGCTCTTTTTAAATCTCCACAACAGACTCTCAGCCCCCACGCTTTATAAATCTCCGCTCGGAATCTCTGCTCCCGCTCTGTATAAATCTCTGCTCTGATTCTCAGCTCCCACTTTTCTAAATCTCCGCTCTACCTCTCAGCTACAGCTCTTCATAAATCTGCACTCTGACTCTCAACTCCCGCTCTTTTTAAATCTCAGCTCTGACTCTCAGCTCCCTCTCTTTTTAAATCTCCACCCTGACTCCCAACTCCTGCACTTAATAATTCTCCGCTCAGACTCTCAGTTCCCGCTCTTTATAAATCTCCGTCCTGACTCTCAGTTCCTGCTCTTTTAAAATCTCCGCTTTGACTCTCAGCTCCCACTCTTTTTAAATCTCCGCTCTGCCTCTCAGCTCCCACATTTCATAATTCTCCGCTCGGTCTCTCAGCTCCCGCTCTTTATAAATCTCTGCTTTGACTCTCAGCTCCCGTTCTTTATAATTCTCCGATCTGACTCTCAGCTCCCGCTCTTTTTAAATCTCCGCTCTGACTCCCAGCTTCCGCTCATTATAAATCTCCACTCGGAATCTCAGCTCCTGCTCTTCATAAATCTGCGCTCCGACTCACAGCTCCCACTCTTTTTACATCTCCGCCCTGATTCTCAGCTCCCGCTCTTTTTAAATCTCTGCTCTGACTCAAAACTCCCGCTCTTTGTAAATCTGTGCTCTGACTCTCACTTCCAGCTCTTTATAAATCTCCGCTCTGAATCTCAGTTCCCGCTTTGTACAAATCTCCGCTCAGACTCTCAGCTCCCGTTCTTTTTAAATCTCCGCTCTCACTCTCAGCTCCCACTCTTTTTAAATCTCCGCTCTGACTCTCAACTCCCACATTTCATAATTCTCCGCTCGGACTCTCAGTTCCCGCTCTTTATAAATCTCTGCTCTGACTCTCAGCTCCCATTCTTTATAATTCTCCGATCTGACACTCAGCTCCCACTCTTTTTAAATCTCTGCTCTGACTCTCAGCTCCCGCAGTTTATAAATCTCCCTCTGACTCTCAGCTCCCACTCTTTTTAAATTGCTGCTCTGACTCTCAGATCCCACATTTCACAAATCTCTGCTCTGAATCTCACTCCCACTCTTTTTAAATCTCGGCTCAAACTCTCAGCTCCCGCTCTTTTTATATCTCCCCTCAGATTCTCTGCTCCCACACTTTATAAATGTCTGCTCCAAATCTCAGCTCCCGCTCTTTTTAAATCTCCGCTCGGACTCTCAGCTCCCACACTTTATAAATCTCCACTCTGACTCTCAGCTCCTGCTCTTTATAAATCTCCGTTCTGATTCTCATCTCCCGCTCATTATAAATCTCTGCTCTGATTCTCAGCTCCCGTTCTTTTTCAATCTCCGCTCTGACTCTCAACTCCCGCTCTTTTTAAATCTCTGCTCTGATTCTCAGCTGCCGCTCTTTTTAAATCTCCGCTCTGCCTCTCAGCTCCTGCTCCTTTAACATCTCCGCTCTGACTCTCAGCTCCCTCTCTCAATAAATCTCCACTCTGGCTCACAACTCCCGCTCGTTTAAATCTCCACTCTGACTCACAGCTCCCGCTGTTTTTTAATCCCCGCTCTGACTATCAGGTCATGCTCTTTATAAATCTCCACTGTGACTCTCAGCTTCCGCTCTTTATCAATCTTAGCGGACTCTCAGCCCCCGTTCTTTATAAATCTCCGCCGTGATTCTCAGCTCCCGCTCCTTTTAAATCTCTGCTCTGACTCACAGCTCCCGCTCTTTTTAAATCTCCACTCTGACTCTCAACTCCCGCTCTTTATAAATCTAAGCTCTGATTCTCAGCTCGCGCTCCGTATAAATCTCCAAACTCACTCTCAGCTCGCACTCTTTTTAAATTTCTGCTCTCTCAGCTCCCCCTATTTATAAATCCCCGCTATGACACTAAGATCACGCTCTTTTTGGAACTTCACTCTGAATCTTAGCTCCCGCACTTTAGAAATCTCCCCCCTGACTCTCAGCTCCTGCTCTTTATAAAACACCGCTCGGACTCGCTGCTCCCGCTCTTTATAAATCTCCGCTCTGATTTTCAGCTCCCACTCTTTTTAAATCTCCGCTCTGCCTCTCAGCTCCCACATTTCATAATTCTCCGCTCGGTCTCTCAGCTCCCGCTCTTTAAAAATCTCTGCTTTGACTCTCAGCTCCCGTTCTTTATAATTCTCCGATCTGACTCTCAGCTCCCGCTCTTGTTAAATCTCCGCTCTGACTCCCAGCTCCCGCTCTTTATAAATCTCCACTCGGACTCTCAGCTCCTGCTCTTCATAAATCTGCACTCTGACTCACAGCTCCCACTCTTTTTACATCTCCGCCCTGATTCTCAGCTCCCGCTCTTTTTAAATCTCTGCTCTGACTCAAAACTCCCGCTCTTTGTAAATCTGTGCTCTGACTCTCACCTCCAGCTCTTTATAAATCTCTGCTCTGAATCTCAGTTCCCGCTTTGTATAAATCTCCGCTCTGCCTCTCAGCTCCCGCTCTTTATACATCTCCGCTCAGACTCTCAGCTCCTGCTCTTTTTAAATCTCCGCTCTCACTCTCTGCTCCCACTCTTTTTAAATCTCCGCTCTGACTCTCAACTCCCACAATTCATAAATCTCCGCTCGGACTCTCAGTTCCAGCTCTTTATAAATCTCTGCTATGACTCTCAGCTCCCGTTCTTTATAATTCTCCGATCTTACACTCAGCTCCCGCTCTTTTTAAATCTCCACTCTGACTCCCACCTCCCTCTCTTTATAAATCTCCACTCTGACTCTCATCTCCCACTCTTTTTAAATCTCTGCTCTGATTCTCAGCTGCCGCTCTTTTTAAACCTCCGCTCTGCCTCTCAGCTCCTGCTCCTTTAAAATCTCCGCTCTGACTCTCAGCCCCCACTCTCAATAAATCTCCACTCTGGCTCTCAACTCCCGCTCATTTAAATCTCCACTCTAACTCACAGCTCCCGGTCTTTTTTAATCCCCGCTCTGACTCTCAGCTCCTGCTCTTTATAAATCTCTGCTCTGACTCTCAGCTCCCACTCTTTTTAAATCTCCGCTCTGATTATCAGCTCACACTCTTTTTAACTCTCCGCTCTGACTCTCAGCACCCGCTCTTTATAAATCTCTGCAATGATTTTCAGCTCCTGCTCTTTATAAATCTCGCTCTGACTCTCAGCTCCTGCTCTTTATAAATCTCCCTCTGACTCTCAGCTCCCACTCTTTTTAAATTGCTGCTCTGACTCTCAGATCCCACATTTCATAAATCTCTGCTCTGAATCTCACTCCCACTCTTTTTAAATCTCGGCTCAAACTCTCAGCTCCCGCTCTTTTTATATCTCCCCTCAGATTCTCTACTCCCACACTTTATAAATATCTGCTCCAAATCTCAGCTCCCGCTCTTTTTAAATCTCCGCTCGGACTCTCAGCTCCCTCTCTTTTTAAATCACCGCTCGGACTCTCAGCTCCTGCTCTTTATAAATCTCCGCTCTGATTCTCAGCTGCCGCTCTTTTTAAATCTCCGCTCTGCCTCTCAGCTCCTGCTCCTTTAAAATCTCCGCTCTGACTCTCAGCTCCCACTCTCAATAAATCTCCACTCCGGCTCTCAACTCCCGCTCATTTAAATCTCCACGCTGACTCACAGCTCCCGCTCTTTTTTAATCCCCGCTCTGACTCTCAGCTCCCGCTCGTTATAAATCTCCGCTGTGACTCTCAGCTTCCGCTCTTTATCAATCTTAGAGGACTCTCAGCCCCCATTCTTTATAAATCTCTGCCGTGATTCTCAGCTCCCGCCCTTTTTAAATCTCCACTCTGACTCTCAACTCCCGCTCTTTATAAATCTATGCTCTGATTCTCATCTCGTGCTCCGTATAAATCTCCAAACTCACGCTCAGCTCGCACTCTTTTTAAATCTCTGCTCTGACTCTCAGCTCCCCCTATTTATAAATCCCCGCTATGACTCTAAGCTCGCGCTCTTTTTGGAACTTCACTCTGAATCTCAGCTCCCACACTTCAGAAATCTCCACCCTGACTCTCAGCTCCCGCTCTTTATAAAACCCCGCTCGGACTCGCTGCTCCCGCTCTTTATAAATCTCCGCTCTGATTTTCAGCTCCCACTCTTTTTAAATCTCCGCTCTGCCTCTCAGCTCCCACTCTTTTTCAATTTCCACTCTGACTCTCAGCTCCCTCTCATTTTAAATCTCCGCTCTGACTCTCAACTCCCACATTTCATAATTCTCCGCTTGGACTCTCACTTCCCGCTCTTTATAAATCTCTGCTCTGACTCTCAGCTCCCGTTCTTTATAATTCTCCGATCTGACTCTCAGCTCCCGCTCTTTTTAAATCTCCGCTCTGACTCCCAGCTCCCGCTCTTTATATATCTCCACTCGGACTCTCAGCTCCTGCTCTTCAGAAATCTGCGCTCCGACTCACAGCTCCCACTCTTTTTAAATCTCCACTCTGACTATCAACTCCCACTCTTTTTAAATCTCCACTCTGACTCTCAGCTCCAGCACTTTATAAATCTATGCTCTGACTCTCAGCTCCCGCTCTTTATAAATCTCCGTTTCAACTCTCAGCTCGCACTTTTTTTATTCTCCGCTCTGACTCTCAGCTCCCCGTCTTTTTAAATCTCTGCTCTGACTCTCAGCTCCCGCAGTTTATAAATCTCCACCCTGACTCTCAGCTCCCGCTCTTTATAAAACTCCGCTCGGACTCTCTGCTCCCGCTCTGTATAAATCTCTGCTCTGACTCTCAGCTCCTGCTCTTTTTAAATCTCCACAACAGACTCTCAGCCCCCACGCTTTATAAATCTCCGCTCGGAATCTCTGCTCCCACTCTGTATAAATCTCTGCTCTGATTCTCAGCTCCCACTTTTCTAAATCTCCGCTCTACCTCTCAGCTACAGCTCTTCATAAATCTGCACTCTGACTCTCAACTCCCGCTCTTTTTAAATCTCAGCTCTGACTCTCAGCTCCCTCTCTTTTTAAATCTCCACCCTGACTCTCAACTCCTGCACTTAATAATTCTCCGCTCAGACTCTCAGTTCCCGCTCTTTATAAATCTCCGTCCTGACTCTCAGTTCCTGCTCTTTTAAAATCTCCGCTTTGACTCTCAGCTCCCACTCTTTTTAAATCTCCGCTCTGCCTCTCAGCTCCCACATTTCATAATTCTCCGCTCGGTCTCTCAGCTCCCGCTCTTTATAAATCTCTGCTTTGACTCTCAGCTCCCATTCTTTATAATTCTCCGATCTGACTCTCAGCTCCCGCTCTTTTTAAATCTCCGCTCTGACTCCCAGCTCCCGCTCATTATAAATCTCCACTCGGAATCTCAGCTCCTGCTCTTCATAAATCTGCGCTCCGACTCACAGCTCCCACTCATTTTACATCTCCGCCCTGATTCTCAGCTCCCGCTCTTTTTAAATCTCTGCTCTGACTCAAAACTCCCGCTCTTTGTAAATCTGTGCTCTGACTCTCACTTCCAGCTCTTTATAAATCTCCGCTCTGAATCTCAGTTCCCGCTTTGTACAAATCTCCGCTCTGCCTCTCAGCTCCCGCTCTTTATACATCTCCGCTCAGACTCTCAGCTCCCGCTCTTTATAAATCTCCTCTCTGACTCTCAGCTCCCACTCTTTTTAAATCTCCGCTCAGACTCTCAGCTCCCGCTCTTTTTAAATCTCCGCTCTCACTCTCAGCTCCTACTCTTTTTAAATCTCCGCTCTGACTCTCAACTCCCACATTTCATAATTCTCCGCTCGGACTCTCAGTTCCCGCTCTTTATAAATCTCTGCTCTGACTCTCAGCTCCCATTCTTTATAATTCTCCGATCTGACACTCAGCTCCCACTCTTTTTAAATCTCCGCTCTGACTCTCAGCTCCTGCTCTTTTTAAATCTCCCCTCAGATTCTCTGCTCCCACACTTTAAAAATATCTGCTCCAAATCTCAGCTCCCGCTCATTATAAATCTCCGCTTGCACTCTCAGCTCCTGCTCTTTATAAATCTCCGCTCTGATTCTCATCTCCCGCTCATTATAAATCTCTGCTCTGATTCTCAGCTCCCGTTCTTTTTGAATCTCCGCTCTGACTCTCATCTCCCGCTCTTTTTAAATCTCTGCTCTGATTCTCAGCTGCCGCTCTTTTTAAATCTCCGCTCTGCCTCTCAGCTCCTGCTCCTTTAAAATCTCCGCTCTGACTCTCAGCTCCCACTCTCAATAAATCTCCACTCTGACTCACAGCTCCCGCTCTTTTTTAATCCCCGCTCTGACTCTCAGCTCCCGCTCTTTATAAATCTCCGCTGTGACTCTCAGCTTCCGCTCTTTATCAATCTTAGTGGACTCTCAGCCCACGTTCTTTATAAATCTCCGCCGTGATTCTCAGCTCCCACTCTTTTTAAATCTCCACTCTGACTCTCAACTCCCGCTCCTTTTAAATCTCTGCTCTGACTCACAGCTCCCGCTCTTTTTAAATCTCCACTCTGACTCTCAACTCCCGCTCTTTATAAATCTAAGCTCTGATTCTCAGCTCGCGCTCCGTATAAATCTCCAAACTCACTCTCAGCTCGCTCTCTTTTTAAATTTCTGCTCTCTCAGCTCCCCCTATTTATAAATTCCCGCTATGACTCTAAGCTCACGCTCTTTTTGGAACTTCACTCTGAATCTCAGCTCCCGCACTTTAGAAATCTCCCCCGACTCTCAGCTCCTGGTCTTTATAAAACACCGCTCGGACTCGCTGCTCCCGCTCTTTATAAATCTCCGCTCTGATTTTCAGCTCCCACTCTTTTTAAATCTCCGCTCTGCCTCTCAGCTCCCACATTTCATAATTCTCCACTTGGTCTCTCAGCTCCCGCTCTTTATAAATCTCTGCTTTGACTCTCAGCTCCCGTTCTTTATAATTCTCCGATCTGACTCTCAGCTCCCGCTCTTTTTAAATCTCCGCTCTGACTCCCAGCTCCCGCTCTTTATAAATCTCCACTCGGACTCTCAGCTCCTGCTCTTCATAAATCTGCGCTCCGACTCTCAGTTCCCGCTCTTATTAAATCACAGCTCTGACTCTCAGCTCCCTCTCTTTTTAAATCTCCGCTCTGACTCTCAACGCCCGCTCTTTTTAAATCTCAGCTCTGACTCTCAGCTCCCTCTCTTTTTAAATCTCCGCTCTGACTCTCAACTCCTGCAATTTATAATTCTCCGCTCAGACTCTCAGTTCCCCCTCTTTATAAATCTACGCTCTGACTCTCAGTTCCTGCTCTTTTAAAATCTCCGCTTTGACTCTCAGCTCCCACTCTTCTTAAATCTCAGCTCTGACTCTCAGCTCCCGCACTTTATAATTCTCCGCTCAGACTCTCAGCTCCCGCTCTTTATAAATCTCCACTCTGACTCTCAGCTCCCGCCCTTTTTAAATCTCGGCACTCACTCTCAGCTCGCGCTCTGTATAAATCTCCATTTCCACTCTCAGCTCCCGCTTTTATTCAAACTCCGCTCTGACTCTCAGCTCCCGCTCTTTTTAAATCTCCACTCTGACTCTCAGTTCCCGCTCTTTATAAATCTCCACTCTGACTCTCAGCTCCTGCTCTTTATAAATCTTTGCTCTGATTCTCAAGTCGCGCTCTGCATAAATCTCCAACCTCACTCTCAGCTCCCCCTCTTTTTAAATCTCTGCTCTGACTCTCAGCTCCACCTATTTATAAATCCCCGCTATGACTCTAAGCTCGCGCTCTTTTTGGAACTTCACTCTGACTCTCAGATCCCACTCTTTATAAATCTCCGCTCTGATTCTCATCTCCCGCTCATTATAAATCTCTGCTCTGATTCTCAGCTCCTGTTCTTTTTGAATCTCCACTCTGACTCTCATCTCCCGCTCTTTTTAAATCTCCGCTCTGATTCTCAGCTGCCGCTCTTTTTAAATCTCCGCTCTGCCTCTCAGCTCCTGCTCCTTTAAAATCTCCGCTCTAACTCTCAGCTCCCACTCTCAATAAATCTCCACTCTGGCTCACAACTCCCGCTCATTTAAATCTCCACTCTGACTCACAGCTCCCGCTCATTTTTAATCCCCGCTCTGACTCTCAGCTCCCGCTCTTTATAAATCTCCGCCGTGATTCTCAGATCCCGCTCCTTTTAAATCTCTGCTCTGACTCACAGCTCCCGCTCTTTATAAATCTCCGCCGTGATTCTCAGATCCCGCTCCTTTTAAATCTCCACTCTGACTCTCAACTCGCACTCTTTATAAATCTAAGCTCTGATTCTCAGCTCGCGCTCCGCATAAATCTCCAAACTCACTCTCAGCTCGCCCTCTTTTTAAATTTCTGCTCTCTCAGCTCCCCCTATTTATAAATCCCTGCTATGACTCTAAGCTCACGCTCTTTTTGGAACTTCACTCTGAATCTCAGCTCCCACACTTTAGAAATCTCCCCCCTGACTCTCAGCTCCTGCTGTTTATAAAACCCCGCTTGGACTCGCTGCTCCCGCTCTTTATAAATCTCCGCTCTGATTTTCAGCTCTCACTCTTTTTAAATCTCTGCTCTGCCTCTCAGCTCCCACATTTCATAATTCTCCACTCGGACTCTCAGCTCCCGCTCTTTATAAATCTCTGCTTTGATTCTCAGCTCCCGTTCTTTATAATTCTCCGATCTGACTCTCAGCTCCCGCTCTTTTTAAATCTCCGCTCTGACTCCCAGCTCCCGCTCTTTATAAATCTCCACTCGGACTCTCAGCTCCTGCTCTTCATAAATCTGCGCTCCGACTCACAGCTCCCACTCTTTTTACATCTCCGCCCTGATTCTCAGCTCCCGCTCTTTTTAAATCTCTGCTCTGACTCTCACCTCCAGCTCTTTATAAATCTCCGCTCTGAATCTCAGTTCCCGCTTTGTATAAATCTTCGCTCTGCCTCTCAGTTCCCGCTCTTTATACATCTCCGCTCTGACTCTCAACTCCCACATTTCATAATTCTCCGCTCGGACTCTCAGTTCCCGCTCTTTATAAATCTCTGCTCTGACTCTCAACTCCCGTTTTTTATAATTCTCCGATCTGACTCTCAGCTCCTGCTCTTTTTAAATCTCCCCTCAGATTCTCTGCTCCCACACTTTAAAAATATCTGCTCCAAATCTCATCTTCCGCTCTTTTTAAATCTCCGCTCTGACTCACAGCTCCCATTCTTTTTGAATCTCCACTCTGACTCTCATCTTCCACTCTTTTTGAATCTCCGCTCTGATTCTCAGCTTCCGCTCTTTTTAAATCTCCGCTCTGCCTCTCAGCTCCTGCTCCTTTAAAATCTCCGCTCCGACTCTCAGCTCCCACTCTCAATAAATCTCCACTCTGGCTCTCAACTCCTGCTCGTTTTATATCTCCACTCTGACTCTCAGCTCCCGCTCTTTTTTAATCCCCGCTCTGACTCTCAGCTCCTGCTCTTTATAAATCTCTGCTCTGACTCTCAGCTCCCAAACTTTTGAAATTTCTGCTCAGACTTTCAGCTTCCGCTCTTTATAAATCTCCGCTCTGACTCTCAGCTCCTGCTCTTTATTAATCTCCCTCTGACTCTCAGCTCCTGCTCTTTTTATATCTCCTCTCAGATTCTCTGCTCCCACACTTTATAAATATCTGCTCCAAATCTCAGCTCCCGCTCTTTTTAAATCTCCGCTCGGACTCTCAGCTCCCACTCTTTATAAATCTCTGCTCTGATTCTCAGCTCCTGCTGTTTATAAATCTCCGCTCTGATTCTCAGCTCCCAATCTTTTTAAATCTCCGCTCTGACTTTCATCTCCCGCTCTTTTTAAATCTCTGCTCTGATTCTCAGCTCCCGCTCTTTTTGAATCTCCGCTCTGACTTTCATCTCCCGCTCTTTTTAAATCTCTGCTCTGATTCTCAGCTGCCGCTCTTTTTAAATCTCCACTCTGCCTCTCAGCTCCCACATTTCATAAATCTCCGCTCGGTCTCTCAGCTCCCGCTCTTTATAAATCTCCACTCGGACTCTCAGCTCCTGCTCTTCATAAATCTGCGCTCCGACTCTCAGCTCCCACTCTTTATAAAACCCCGCTCGGACTCGCTGCTCCCGCTCTTTATAAATCTCCGCTCTGATTTACAGCTCCCACTCTTTTTAAATCTCCGCTCTGCCTCTCAGCTCCCACTCTTTTTCAATATCTACTCTGACTCTCAGCTCCCTCTCTTTTTAAATCTCCGCTCTGACTCTCAACTCCCACATTTCATAATACTCCGCTCGGACTCTCAGCTCCCGCTCTTTATAAATCTCTGCTCTGACTCTCAGCTCCCGTTCTTTATAATTCTCCGATCTGACTCTCAGCTCCCGCTCTTTTTAAATCTCCACTCTGACTCCCAGCTCCCGCTCTTTATAAATCTCCACTCGGACTCTCAGCTCCTGCTCTTCAGAAATCTGCGCTCCGACTCACAGCTCCCACTCTTTTTAAATCTCCACTCTGACTATCAACTCCCACTCTTTTTAACTCTCCACTCTGACTCTCAGCTCCCGCTCTTTATAAATCTCCGTTTCAACTCTCAGCTCGCACTTTTTTTCAATCTCTGCTCTGACTCTCAGCTCCCGCAGTTTATAAATCTCCCTCTGACTCTCAGCTCCCACTCTTTTTAAATTGCTGCTCTGACTCTCAGATCCCACATTTCATAAATCTCTGCTCTGAATCTCACTCCCACTCTTTTTAAATCTCGGCTCAAACTCTCAGCTCCCGCTCTTTTTATATCTCCCCTCAGATTCTCTGCTCCCACACTTCATAAATATCTGCTCCAAATCTCAGCTCCCGCTCTTTATAAATCTCTGCTCTGACTCTCAGCTCCTGCTCTTTATAAATCTCCACTCTGACTCTCAGTTCCCTCTCTTTTTAAATCTCCGCTCGGACTCTCAGCTCCTGCTCTTTATAAATCTCCGCTCGGACTCTCAGCTCCTGCTCTTTATAAATCTCTGCTTTGACTCTCAGCTCCCGTTCTTTTTAAATCTCCGCTCTGACTCCCAGCTCCCGCTCTTTATAAATCTCCACTCGGACTCTCAGCTCCTGCTCTTCATAAATCTGCACTCTGACTCACAGCTCCCACTCTTTTTACATCTCCGCCCTGATTCTCAGCTCCCGCTCTTTTTAAATCTCTGCTCTGACTCAAAACTCCCGCTCTTTGTAAATCTGTGCTCTGACTCTCACCTCCAGCTCTTTATAAATCTCCGCTCTAAATCTCAGTTCCCACTTTGTATAAATCTCTGCTCTGCCTCTCAGCTCCCGCTCTTTATACATCTCCGCTCAGACTCTCAGCTCCCGCTCTTTTTAAATCTCCGCTCTCACTCTCAGCTCCCACTCTTTTTAAATCTCCACTCTGATTCTCAACTCCCACATTTCATAATTCTCCGCTCGGACTCTAAGTTCCCGCTCTTTATAAATCTCTGCTCTGACTCTCAGCTCCTGTTCTTGATAATTCTCCGATCTGACACTCAGCTCCCGCTCTTTTTAAATCTCCGCTCTGACTCCCATCTCCCGCTCTTTATAAATCTCTGCTCTGACTCTGAGCTTCCGCACTTTATAAATCTCCACTCTGACTCTCTGCTCCCGCTCTTTATAAATCTCCACTCTGACTCTCAGCTCCCGCTCTTTATAAAACTCCGCTCGGACTCTCTGCTCCCGCTCTTTATAAATCTCCGCTCTGATTCTCATCTCCCACTTTTTTATTTCTCCGCTCGGCCTCTCAGCTCCCGCTCTTCAAAATCTGCGTTCTGACTCTCAGTTCCCGCTCTTTTTGAATCTCCGTTCTGACTCTCAGCTCCCGCTCTTTTTCAATCTCCACTCTGACTCTCAGCTCCCTCTCTTTTTAAATCTCCGCTCTCACTCTCAACACCCGCACTTTATAATTCCCCGCTCGGACTCTAAGCTCCCGCTGTTTATAAATCTCTGCTCTGACTCTCAGCTCCCGCCCTTTTTAAATCTCGGCACTCACTCTCAGCTCGCGCTCTGTATAAATCTCCGTTTCCACTCTCAGCTTTTCTTCAATCTCCGATCTGACTCTCAGCTCCCGTTTTTTTTAAATCTCCACACTGACTCTCAGCTCCCGCTCTTTATAAATCTATGCTCTGACTCTCAGCTCGCGCTCTGTATAAATCTCCTCTCACTCTCAGCTCGCACTCTTTATAAATCTCTGCTCTGAATCACAGCTCCCGCTCTGTATAAATCTCCGCCCTGACACTCAGCTCCCACTCGTTTTAAATCTCCGCTCTGCCTCTCAGCTCCCGCTCTTTATACGTCTCTGCTCTGACTCTCAGCTCCTGTTCTTTTTAAATCTCTGCTCTGACTCTCAGCTCCTGCTCTTTTTAAATCTCCACAACAGACTCTCAGCCCCCACGCTTTATAAATCTCCGCTCTGAATCTCAGCTCCCGCTCTTTATAAATCTCCACTCTGACTCTCAGCCCCCGTTCTTTTTACATCTCCGCACTGACTCTCAGTTCCTGCTCTTTATAAATCTCCACTCTGACTCTCAGCTCCCGCTCTTTATAAATCTCCACTCTGACTCTCAGCTGCTGCTCTTTATAAATCTCTGCTCTGATTCTCAGCTCCTGCACTTTATAGATCTCCACTCTGACTCTCTGCTCCCGCACTTTATAAATCTCCACTCTGACTCTCAGCTCCCGCACTTTATAAATCTCCACTCTGATTCTCAGCTCCCGCTCTTTATAAATCTCCACTCTGACTCTCAGCTCCCGCTCTTTATAAATCTCCACTCTGACTCTCAGCTCCCGCTCTTTATAAATCTCTGCTCTGACTCTGAGCTTCCGCTCTTTATAAATCTCCGCTCTGACTCTCAGCTCCCGCACTTTATAGATCTCCACTCTGACTCTCTGCTCCCGCACTTTATAAATCTCCACTCTGACTCTCAGCTCCCGCACTTTATAAATCTCCACTCTGACTCTCAGCTCCAGCTCTTTTAAAATCTCCGCTCTGACTCTCAGCACCTGCTAATTATGAATCTCTGCTCTGACTCTCAGCTCCCGCTCTTTTTAAATCTCCGCTCTGATTCTCAGCTCCCGTTGTTTTTGAATCTACGCTCTAACTCTCATCTCCCGCTCTTTTTAAATCTCCGCTCTGACTCTCAGTTCGCAAACTCAATAAATCTCCACTCTGGCTCTCAACCCCCGCTCTTTATATATCTTCACTCTGACTCACAGCTTCCACTCTTTATAAATCTCCGCTATGACTCTCAGCCCCCGCGCTTTATAAATCTCCACTCTGACTCTCAGCTCCCGCTCTTTATAAAACTCCGCTCGGACTCTCTGCTCCCGCTCTTTATAAAACTCCGCTCGGACTCTCTGCTCCCGCTCTTTATAAATCTCCGCTCTGATTCTCATCTCCCACTTTTTTATTTCTCCGCTCGGCCTCTCAGCTCCCGCTCTTCAAAATCGGCGCTCTGACTCTCAGTTCCCGCTCTTTTTAAATCTCCGTTCTGACTCTCAGCTCCCGCTCTTTTTCAATCTCCACTCTGACTCTCAGCTCCCTCTCTTTTTAAATCTCTGCTCTCACTCTCAACACCCGCACTTTATAATTCCCCGCTCGGACTCTAAGCTCCCGCTGTTTATAAATCTCTGCTCTGACTCTCAGCTCCCGCCCTTTTTAAATCTCGGCACTCACTCTCAGCTCGCGCTCTGTATAAATCTCCGTTTCCACTCTCAACTTTTCTTCAATCCCCGATGTGACTCTCAGCTCCCGTTTTTTTTAAATCTCCACACTGACTCTCAGCTCCCGCTCTTTATAAATCTATGCTCTGACTCTCAGCTCACGCTCTGTATAAATCTCCTCTCACTCTCAGCTCGCTCTCTTTATAAATCTCTGCTCTGAATCACAGCTCCCGCTCTGTATAAATCTCCGCCCTGACACTCAGCTCCCACTCGTTTTAAATCTCCGCTCTGCCTCTCAGCTCCCGCTCTTTATACGTCTCTGCTCTGACTCTCAGCTCCCGTTCTTTTTAAATCTCTGCTCTGACTCTCAGCTCCTGCTCTTTTTAAATCTCCACAACAGACTCTCAGCCCCCACGCTTTATAAATCTCCGCTCTGAATCTCAGCTCCCGCTCTTTATAAATCTCCGTTCTGACTCTCAGCCCCCGTTCTTTATACATCTCCGCACTGACTCTCAGTTCCTGCTCTTTTTAAATCTCCGCTTTGACTCTCAGCTCCCACTCTTTTCAAATCTCTGCTCTGACTCTGAGCTTCCGCTATTTATAAATCTCCGCTCTGACTCTCAGCTCCTGCACTTTAAAAATCTCCACTCTGATTCTCAGCTCCCGCTCTTTATAAATCTCCACTCTGACTCTCAGCTCCCGCTCTTTATAAATCTCCACTCTGACTCTCAGCTCCCGCTCTTTATAAATCTCCACTCGGACTCTCAGCTGCTGCTCTTTATAAATCTCCACTCTGACTCTCAGCTCCCGCTCTTTATAAATCTCCACTCTGACTCTCAGCTCCCGCTCTTTATAAATCTCCACTCGGACTCTCAGCTGCTGCTCTTTATAAATCTCTGCTCTGATTCTCAGCTCCCACTCTTTTTAAATCTCCGCTCTGATTTTCAGCTCCCACTCTTTTTAAATCTCCGCTCTGACTCTCAGCTCCTGCTCTTTATAAATCTCCGCTCTCTCTCTCAGCTCTCGCTCTTTTTAAATCTCCACTCTCACTCTCAGCTCCCGCTCTTTATAAATCTACGCTCTGACTCTCAGCTCCCGCTCTTTATAAATCTCGGCACTAACTCTCAGCTCGCGCTCTGTATAAATCTCCATTTCCACTCTCAGCTCCCGCTTATTTTCAATCTCCGCTCAGACTCTCAGCACCTGCTCATTATAAATCTCTGCTCTGACTCTCAGCTCACGCTCTTTTTAAATCTCCGCTCTGACTCTCAGCTCCAGCTCTTTTTAAATCTCCGCTCTAACTCTCAGCACCTGCTCATTATAAATCTCTGCTCTGACTCTCAGCTCTCGCTCTTTTTAAATCTCTGCTCTGACTCTCAGCTCCCGCTCTTTATACATCTCCGCTCTGACTCTCAGTTCCTGCTCTTTTTAAATCTCCACTTTGACTCTCAGCTCCGACTCTTTTTAAATCTCTGCTCTGACTCTGAGCTTCCGCACTTTATAAATCTCCACTCTGACTCTCAGCTCCCGCTCTTTATAAATCTCCACTCTGACTCTCAGCTCCCGCTCTTTATAAATCTCCACTCTGACTCTCAGCTCCCGCTCTTTATAAAACTCCACTCGGACTCTCTGCTCCCGCTCTTTATAAAACTCCTCTCGGACTCTCTGCTCCCGCTCTTTATAAATCTCCGCTCTGATTCTCATCTCCCACTTTTTTATTTCTCCGCTCGGCCTCTCAGCTCCCGCTCTTCAAAATCTGCGCTCTGACTCTCAGCTCCCGCTCTTTTTCAATCTCCACTCTGACTCACAGCTCCCTCTCTTTTTAAATCTCCGCTCTCACTCTCAACACCCGCACTTTATAATTCCCCGCTCGGACTCTAAGCTCCCGCTGTTTATAAATCTCTGCTCTGACTCTCAGCTCCCGCCCTTTTTAAATCTCGGCACTCACTCTCAGCTCGCGCTCTGTATAAATCTCCGTTTCCACTCTCAGCTTTTCTTCAATCCCCGATGTGACTCTCAGCTCCCGTTTTTTTTAAATCTCCACACTGACTCTCAGCTCCCGCTCTTTATAAATCTATGCTCTGACTCTCAGCTCGCGCTCTGTATAAATCTCCTCTCACTCTCAGCTCGCTCTCTTTATAAATCTCTGCTCTGAATCACAGCTCCCGCTCTGTATAAATCTCCGCCCTGACACTCAGCTCCCACTCGTTTTAAATCTCCGCTCTGCCTCTCAGCTCCCGCTCTTTATACGTCTCTGCTCTGACTCTCAGCTCCCGTTCTTTTTAAATCTCTGCTCTGACTCTCAGCTCCTGCTCTTTTTAAATCTCCACAACAGACTCTCAGCCCCCACGCTTTATAAATCTCCGCTCTGAATCTCAGCTCCCGCTCTTTATAAATCTCCGCTCTGACTCTCAGCCCCCGTTCTTTATACATCTCCGCACTGACTCTCAGTTCCTGCTCTTTTTAAATCTCCGCTTTGACTCTCAGCTCCCACTCTTTTCAAATCTCTGCTCTGACTCTGAGCTTCCGCTCTTTATAAATCTCCGCTCTGACACTCAACTCCTGCACTTTATAGATCTCCACTCTGACTCTCTGCTCCCGCACTTTATAAATCTCCACTCTGACTCTCAGCTCCCGCACTTTAAAAATCTCCACTCTGATTCTCAGCTCCCGCTCTTTATAAATCTCCACTCTGACTCTCAGCTCCCGCTCTTTATAAATCTCCACTCTGACTCTCAGCTCCCGCTCTTTATAAATCTCCACTCTGACTCTCAGCTCCCGCTCTTTATAAATCTCCACTCTGACTCTCAGCTCCCGCTCTTTATAAATCTCCACTCGGACTCTCAGCTGCTGCTCTTTATAAATCTCTGCTCTGATTCTCAGCTCCCACTCTTTTTAAATCTCCGCTCTGATTTTCAGCTCCCACTCTTTTTAAATCTCCGCTCTGACTCTCAGCTCCTGCTCTTTATAAATCTCCGCTCTCTCTCTCAGCTCCCACTCTTTTTAAATCTCCACTCTGACTCTCAGCTCCCGCTCTTTATAAATCTACGCTCTGACTCTCAGCTCCCGCTCTTTATAAATCTCGGCACTAACTCTCAGCTCGCCCTCTGTATAAATCTCCATTTCCACTCTCAGCTCCCGCTTTTTTTCAATCTCCGCTCTGACTTTCAGCACCTGCTCATTATAAATCTCCGCTCTGACTCTCAGCTCACGCTCTTTTTAAATCTCCGCTCTGACTCTCAGCTCCAGCTCTTTTTCAATCTCCACTCTGACTCTCAGCTCCCTCTCTTTTTAAATCTCCGCTCTCACTCTCAACACCCGCACTTTATAATTCCCCGCTCGGACTCTAAGCTCCCGCTGTTTATAAATCTCTGCTCTGACTCTCAGCTCCCGCCCTTTTTAAATCTCGGCACTCACTCTCAGCTCGCGCTCTGTATAAATCTCCGTTTCCACTCTCAGCTTTTCTTCAATCCCCGATGTGACTCTCAGCTCCCGTTTTTTTTAAATCTCCACACTGACTCTCAGCTCCCGCTCTTTATACATCTCCACTCTGACTCTCAGCTCCCGCTCTTTATAAATCTATGCTCTGACTCTCAGCTCGCGCTCTGTATAAATCTCCTCTCACTCTCAGCTCGCTCTCTTTATAAATCTCTGCTCTGAATCACAGCTCCCGCTCTGTATAAATCTCCGCCCTGACACTCAGCTCCCACTCGTTTTAAATCTCCGCTCTGCCTCTCAGCTCCCGCTCTTTATACGTCTCTGCTCTGACTCTCAGCTCCCGTTCTTTTTAAATCTCTGCTCTGACTCTCAGCTCCTGCTCTTTTTAAATCTCCACAACAGACTCTCAGCCCCCACGCTTTATAAATCTCCGCTCTGAATCTCAGCTCCCGCTCTTTATAAATCTCCGCTCTGACTCTCAGCCCCCGTTCTTTATACATCTCCGCACTGACTCTCAGTTCCTGCTCTTTTTAAATCTCCGCTTTGACTCTCAGCTCCCACTCTTTTCAAATCTCTGCTCTGACTCTGAGCTTCCGCTCTTTATAAATCTCCGCTCTGACACTCAACTCCTGCACTTTATAGATCTCCACTCTGACTCTCTGCTCCCGCACTTTATAAATCTCCACTCTGACTCTCAGCTCCCGCACTTTAAAAATCTCCACTCTGATTCTCAGCTCCCGCTCTTTATAAATCTCCACTCTGACTCTCAGCTCCCGCTCTTTATAAATCTCCACTCTGACTCTCAGCTCCCGCTCTTCATAAATCTCCACTCTGACTCTCAGCTCCCGCTCTTTATAAATCTCCACTCTGACTCTCAGCTCCCGCTCTTTATAAATCTCCACTCTGACTCTCAGCTCCAGCTCTTTTTAAATCTCCACTCTGACTCTCAGCTCCCGCTCTTTATAAATCTCCACCCTGACTCTCAGCTCCCGCTCTTTATAAAACTCCTCTCGGACTCTCTGCTCCCGCTCTTTATAAATCTCCGCTCTGATTCTCATCTCCCACTTTTTTATTTCTCCGCTCGGCCTCTCAGCTCCCGCTCTTCAAAATCTGCGCTCTGACTCTCAGCTCCCGCTCTTTTTCAATCTCCACTCTGACTCACAGCTCCCTCTCTTTTTAAATCTCCGCTCTCACTCTCAACACCCGCACTTTATAATTCCCCGCTCGGACTCTAAGCTCCCGCTGTTTATAAATCTCTGCTCTGACTCTCAGCTCCCGCCCTTTTTAAATCTCGGCACTCACTCTCAGCTCGCGCTCTGTATAAATCTCCGTTTCCACTCTCAGCTTTTCTTCAATCCCCGATGTGACTCTCAGCTCCCGTTTTTTTTAAATCTCCACACTGACTCTCAGCTCCCGCTCTTTATAAATCTATGCTCTGACTCTCAGCTCGCGCTCTGTATAAATCTCCTCTCACTCTCAGCTCGCTCTCTTTATAAATCTCTGCTCTGAATCACAGCTCCCGCTCTGTATAAATCTCCGCCCTGACACTCAGCTCCCACTCGTTTTAAATCTCCGCTCTGCCTCTCAGCTCCCGCTCTTTATACGTCTCTGCTCTGACTCTCAGCTCCCGTTCTTTTTAAATCTCTGCTCTGACTCTCAGCTCCTGCTCTTTTTAAATCTCCACAACAGACTCTCAGCCCCCACGCTTTATAAATCTCCGCTCTGAATCTCAGCTCCCGCTCTTTATAAATCTCCGCTCTGACTCTCAGCCCCCGTTCTTTATACATCTCCGCACTGACTCTCAGTTCCTGCTCTTTTTAAATCTCTGCTTTGACTCTCAGCTCCCACTCTTTTCAAATCTCTGCTCTGACTCTGAGCTTCCGCTCTTTATAAATCTCCGCTCTGACACTCAACTCCTGCACTTTATAGATCTCCACTCTGACTCTCTGCTCCCGCACTTTATAAATCTCCACTCTGACTCTCAGCTCCCGCACTTTAAAAATCTCCACTCTGATTCTCAGCTCCCGCTCTTTATAAATCTCCACTCTGACTCTCAGCTCCCGCTCTTTATAAATCTCCACTCTGACTCTCAGCTCCCGCTCTTTATAAATCTCCACTCTGACTCTCAGCTCCCGCTCTTTATAAATCTCCACTCTGACTCTCAGCTCCCGCTCTTTATAAATCTCCACTCGGACTCTCAGCTGCTGCTCTTTATAAATCTCTGCTCTGATTCTCAGCTCCCACTCTTTTTAAATCTCCGCTCTGATTTTCAGCTCCCACTCTTTTTAAATCTCCGCTCTGACTCTCAGCTCCTGCTCTTTATAAATCTCCGCTCTCTCTCTCAGCTCCCACTCTTTTTAAATCTCCACTCTGACTCTCAGCTCCCGCTCTTTATAAATCTACGCTCTGACTCTCAGCTCCCGCTCTTTATAAATCTCGGAACTAACTCTCAGTTCGCCCTCTGTATAAATCTCCATTTCCACTCTCAGCTCCCGCTTTTTTTCAATCTCCGCTCTGACTCTCAGCACCTGCTCATTATAAATCTCCGCTCTGACTCTCAGCTCACGCTCTTTTTAAATCTCCGCTCTGACTCTCAGCTCCAGCTCTTTTTCAATCTCCACTCTGACTCACAGCTCCCTCTCTTTTTAAATCTCCGCTCTCACTCTCAACACCCGCACTTTATAATTCCCCGCTCGGACTCTAAGCTCCCGCTGCTAATAAATCTCTGCTCTGACTCTCAGCTCCCGCCCTTTTTAAATCTCGGCACTCACTCTCAGCTCGCGCTCTGTATAAATCTCCGTTTCCACTCTCAGCTTTTCTTCAATCCCCGATGTGACTCTCAGCTCCCGTTTTTTTTAAATCTCCACACTGACTCTCAGCTCCCGCTCTTTATAAATCTATGCTCTGACTCTCAGCTCGCGCTCTGTATAAATCTCCTCTCACTCTCAGCTCGCTCTCTTTATAAATCTCTGCTCTGAATCACAGCTCCCGCTCTGTATAAATCTCCGCCCTGACACTCAGCTCCCACTCGTTTTAAATCTCCGCTCTGCCTCTCAGCTCCCGCTCTTTATACGTCTCTGCTCTGACTCTCAGCTCCCGTTCTTTTTAAATCTCTGCTCTGACTCTCAGCTCCTGCTCTTTTTAAATCTCCACAACAGACTCTCAGCCCCCACGCTTTATAAATCTCCGCTCTGAATCTCAGCTCCCGCTCTTTATAAATCTCCGCTCTGACTCTCAGCCCCCGTTCTTTATACATCTCCGCACTGACTCTCAGTTCCTGCTCTTTTTAAATCTCCGCTTTGACTCTCAGCTCCCACTCTTTTCAAATCTCTGCTCTGACTCTGAGCTTCCGCTCTTTATAAATCTCCGCTCTGACACTCAACTCCTGCACTTTATAGATCTCCACTCTGACTCTCTGCTCCCGCACTTTATAAATCTCCACTCTGACTCTCAGCTCCCGCACTTTAAAAATCTCCACTCTGATTCTCAGCTCCCGCTCTTTATAAATCTCCACTCTGACTCTCAGCTCCCGCTCTTTATAAATCTCCACTCTGACTCTCAGCTCCCGCTCTTCATAAATCTCCACTCTGACTCTCAGCTCCCGCTCTTTATAAATCTCCACTCTGACTCTCAGCTCCCGCTCTTTATAAATCTCCACTCGGACTCTCAGCTGCTGCTCTTTATAAATCTCTGCTCTGATTCTCAGCTCCCACTCTTTTTAAATCTCCGCTCTGATTTTCAGCTCCCACTCTTTTTAAATCTCCGCTCTGACTCTCAGCTCCTGCTCTTTATAAATCTCCGCTCTCTCTCTCAGCTCCCACTCTTTTTAAATCTCCACTCTGACTCTCAGCTCCCGCTCTTTATAAATCTACGCTCTGACTCTCAGCTCCCGCTCTTTATAAATCTCGGCACTAACTCTCAGCTCGCCCTCTGTATAAATCTCCATTTCCACTCTCAGCTCCCGCTTTTTTTCAATCTCCGCTCTGACTCTCAGCACCTGCTCATTATAAATCTCCGCTCTGACTCTCAGCTACCGCTCTTTTTAAATCTCCGCTCTGACTCTCAGCTCCAGCTCTTTTTAAATCTCCGCTCTAACTCTCAGCACCTGCTCATTATAAATCTCTGCTCTGACTCTCAGCACTCGCTCTTTTTAAATCTCTGCTCTGACTCTCAGCTCCCTCTCTTTTTAAATCTCCACTCTGACTCTCAGCTCCAGCTCTTTTTAAATCTCCGCTCTGACTCTCAGCACCAGCTAATTATGAATCTCTGCTCGGATTCTCAGCTCCCGCTCTTTTTAAATCTCCGCTCTGACTCTCAGCTCCCGTTGTTTTTGAATCTACGCTCTGACTCTCATCTCCCGCTCTTTTTAAATCTCCGCTCTGACTCTCAGCTCCCGCTCTTTATACATCTCCGCTCTGACTCTCAGTTCCTGCTCTTTTTAAATCTCCGCTTTGACTCTCAGCTCCCACTCTTTTTAAATCTCTGCTCTGACTCTGAGCTTCCGCACTTTATAAATCTCCACTCTGACTCTCAGCTCCCGCTCTTTATAAATCTCCACTCTGACTCTCAGCTCCCGCTCTTTATAAAACTCCGCTCGGACTCTCTGCTCCCGCTCTTCATAAATCTCCGCTCTGATTCTCATCTCCCACTTTGTTATTTCTCCGCTCTGCCTCTCAGCTCCCGCTCTTCAAAATCTGCGCTCTGACTCTCAGTTCCCGCTCTTTTTGAATCTCCGTTCTGACTCTCAGCTCCCGCTCTTTTTCAATCTCCACTCTGACTCTCAGCTCCCTCTCTTTTTAAATCTCCGCTCTCACTCTCAACACCCGCACTTTATAATTCCCCGTTCGGACTCTGAGCTCCCGCTGTTTATAAATCTCCGCTCTGACTCTCAGCTCCCGCCCTTTTTAAATCTCGGCACTCACTCTCAGCTCGCGCTCTGTATAAATCTCCGTTTCCACTCTAAGCTTTTCTTCAATCTCCGATCTGACTCTCAGCTCCCGTTTTTTTTAAATCTCCACACTGACTCTCAGCTCCCGCTCTTTATAAATCTATGCTCTGACTCTCAGCTCGTGCTCCGTATAAATCTCCTCTCACTCTCAGCTCGCACTCTTTATAAATCTCCGCTCTGAATCTCAGCTCCTGCTTTGTATAAATCTCCGCTCTGACTCTCAGCTCCAGCTCTTTCTACGTCTCTGCTCTGACTCTCAGATCCCGCTCCTTTTAAATCTCCACAACTGACTCTCAGCTCCAGCTCTTTTTAAATCTCTGCTCTGACTCTCAGCTCCCACTCTTTTTAAATCTCCGCTCTGACTCTGAGCTCCCGCTCTTTATAAAACTCCTCTCTCACTCTCAGCTCCCGCTCTTTTTAAATCTCCACTCTGACTCTCAGCTCCAGCTCTTTTTAAATCTCCACTCTGACTCTCAGCTCCCGCTCTTTATAAATCTCCACCCTGACTCTCAGCTCCCGCTCTTTATAAAACTCCTCTCGGACTCTCTGCTCCCGCTCTTTATAAATCTCCGCTCTGATTCTCATCTCCCACTTTTTTATTTCTCCGCTCGGCCTCTCAGCTCCCGCTCTTCAAAATCTGCGCTCTGACTCTCAGTTCCCGCTCTTTTTGAATCTCCGTTCTGACTCTCAGCTCCCGCTCTTTTTCAATCTCCACTCTGACTCTCAGCTCCCTCTCTTTTTAAATCTCCGCTCTCACTCTCAACACCCGCACTTTATAATTCCCCGCTCGGACTCTAAGCTCCCGCTGTTTATAAATCTCTGCTCTGACTCTCAGCTCCCACCCTTTTTAAATCTCGGCACTCACTCTCAGCTCGCGCTCTGTATAAATCTCCGTTTCCACTCTCAGCTTATCTTCAATCCCCGATGTGACTCTCAGCTCCCGTTTTTTTTAAATCTCCACACTGACTTTCAGCTCCCGCTCTTTATAAATCTCCGCTCTGACTCTCAGCTCCCGCTCTTTATACGTCTCTGCTCTGACTCTCAGCTCCCGTTCTTTTTAAATCTCTGCTCTGACTCTCAGCTCCTGCTCTTTTTAAATCTCCACAACAGACTCTCAGCCCCCACGCTTTATAAATCTCCGCTCTGAATCTCAGCTCCCGCTCTTTATAAATCTCCGCTCTGACTCTCAGCCCCCGTTCTTTATACATCTCTGCACTGACTCTCAGTTCCTGCTCTTTTTAAATCTCCGCTTTGACTCTCAGCTCCCACTCTTTTCAAATCTCTGCTCTGACTCTGAGCTTCCGCTCTTTATAAATCTCCGCTCTGACACTCAACTCCTGCACTTTATAGATCTCCACTCTGACTCTCTGCTCCCGCACTTTATAAATCTCCACTCTGACTCTCAGCTCCCGCACTTTAAAAATCTCCACTCTGATTCTCAGCTCCCGCTCTTTATAAATCTCCACTCTGACTCTCAGCTCCCGCTCTTTATAAATCTCCACTCTGACTCTCAGCTCCCGCTCTTTATAAATCTCCACTCGGACTCTCAGCTGCTGCTCTTTATAAATCTCTGCTCTGATTCTCAGCTCCCACTCTTTTTAAATCTCCACTCTGACTCTCAGCTCCCGCTCTTTATAAATCTACGCTCTGACTCTCAGCTCCCGCTCTTTATAAATCTCGGCACTAACTCTCAGCTCGCGCTCTGTATAAATCTCCATTTCCACTCTCAGCTCCCGCTTTTTTCAATCTCCGCTCTGACTCTCAGCTCACGCTCTTTTTAAATCTCCGCTCTGACTCTCAGCTCCAGCTCTTTTTAAATCTCCGCTCTAACTCTCAGCACCTGCTCATTATAAATCTCTGCTCTGACTCTCAGCTCTCGCTCTTTTTAAATCTCTGCTCTGACTCTCAGCTCCCTCTCTTTTTAAATCTCCACTCTGACTCTCAGCTCCAGCTCTTTTTAAATCTCCGCTCTGACTCTCAGCACCAGCTAATTATGAATCTCTGCTCGGATTCTCAGCTCCCGCTCTTTTTAAATCTCCGCTCTGACTCTCAGCTCCCATTGTTTTTGAATCTACGCTCTGACTCTCATCTCCCGCTCTTTTTAAATCTCCGCTCTGACTCTCAGCTCCCGCTCTTTATACATCTCCGCTCTGACTCTCAGTTCCTGCTCTTTTTAAATCTCCGCTTTGGCTCTCAGCTCCCACTCTTTTTAAATCTCTGCTCTGACTCTGAGCTTCCGCACTTTATAAATCTCCACTCTGACTCTCAGCTCCCGCTCTTTATAAATCTCCACTCTGACTCTCAGCTCCCGCTCTTTATAAAACTCCGCTCGGACTCTCTGCTCCCGCTCTTCATAAATCTCCGCTCTGATTCTCATCTCCCACTTTTTTATTTCTCCGCTCTGCCTCTCAGCTCCCGCTCTTCAAAATCTGCGCTCTGACTCTCAGTTCCCGCTCTTTTTGAATCTCCGTTCTGACTCTCAGCTCCCGCTCTTTTTCAATCTCCACTCTGACTCTCAGCTCCCTCTCTTTTTAAATCTCCGCTCTCACTCTCAACACCCGCACTTTATAATTCCCCGTTCGGACTCTGAGCTCCCGCTGTTTATAAATCTCCGCTCTGACTCTCAGCTCCCGCCCTTTTTAAATCACGGCACTCACTCTCAGCTCGCGCTCTGTATAAATCTCCGTTTCCACTCTAAGCTTTTCTTCAATCTCCGATCTGACTCTCAGCTCCCGTTTTTTTTAAATCTCCACACTGACTCTCAGCTCCCGCTCTTTATAACTCTATGCTCTGACTCTCAGCTCCCGCTCTGTATAAATCTCTGGTCTGACACTCAGCTCCCACTCGTTTTAAATCACCGCTCCGCCTCTCAGCTCCCGCTCTTTCTACGTCTCTGCTCTGACTCTCAGCTCCCGTTCTTTTTAAATCTCTGCTCTGACTCTCAGCTCCTGCTCATTTTAAAACTCCACAACAGACTCTCAGCCCCCACGCTTTATAAATCTCCGCTCTGAATCTCAGCTCCCGCTCTTTATAAATCTCCGCTCTGACTCTGAGCTCCCGCTCTTTATAAAACTCCTCTCTCACTCTCAGCTCCCGCTCTTTATAAAACTCCGCTCGGACTCTCTGCTCCCGCTCTTTATAAATCTCTGCTCTGATTCTCAGCTCCCACTTTTTTAAATCTCCGCTCTACCTCTCAGCCACAGTTCTTCATAAATCTGCACTCGGACTCTCAGTTCCCGCTCTTTTTAAATCTCAGCTCTGACTCTCAGCTCCCTCTCTTTTTAAATCTCGGGACTCACTCTCAGCTCGGGTTCTGTATAAATCTCAGTTTCCACTCTCAGCTCCCGCTTTTCTTCAAACTCCGCTCTGACTCTCAGCTCCCACTCTTTTTAAATCTCCACTCTGACTCTCAGCTCCTGCTCTTTATAAATCTATGCTCTGATTCTCAGCTCGCGCTCCGTATAAATCTCCAAACTCACTCTAAGCTCCCCCTCTTTTTAAATCTCTGCTCTGACTCTCAGCTCCCCCTATTTACAAATCCCCGCTATGACTCTAAGCTCGCGCTCTTTTTGGAACTTCACTCTGACTCTCAGCTCCCGCTCTTAATAAATCTCCGCTCTGACTCTCAGCTCCCGCACTTTATAAATCTCCACTCTGAATCTCAGTTCCCGCACTTTAGAAATCTCCACCCTGACTCTCAGCTCCCGCTCTTTATAAAACCCCGCTTGGACTCGCTGCTCCCGCTCTTTATAAATCTCCGCTCTGCCTCTCAGCTCCCACTCTTTTTCAATTTCCACTCTGGCTCTCAGCTCCCTCTCTTTTTAAATCTCCGCTCTGACTCTCAACTCCCACATTTCATAATTCTCCGCTAGGACTCTCAGCTCACGCTCTTTATAAATCTCTGCTCTGACTCTCAGCTCCCGCTCTTTTTAAATCTCTGCTATGACTCTCAGCTCCCGCTCTTTTTAAATCTCCACAACTGACTCTCAGCTCCAGCTCTTTTTAAATCTCTGCTCTGACTCTCAGCTCCCACTCTTTTTAAATCTCCGCTCTGACTCTGAGCTCCCGCTCTTTATAAAACTCCTCTCTCACTCTCAGCTCCCACTCTTTTTAAATCTCCACTCTGACTCTCAGCTCCTGCTCTTTATAAATCTATGCTCTGATTCTCAGCTCGCGCTCCATATAAATCTCCAAACTCACTCTAAGCTCCCCCTCTTTTTAAATCGCTGCTCTGACTCTCAGCTCCCCCTATTTACAAATCCCCGCTATGACTCAGAGCTCGCGCTCTTTTTGGAACTTCACTCTGACTCTCAGCTCCCGCTCTTAATAAATCTCCGCTCTGACTCTCAGCTCCCGCACTTTATAAATCTCCACTCTGAATCTCAGTTCCCGCACTTTAGAAATCTCCACCCTGACTCTCAGCTCCCGCTCTTTATAAAACCCCGCTTGGACTGCTGCTCCCGCTCTTTATAAATCTCCGCTCTGAGTTTCAGCTCCCACTCTTTTTGTTTCTCTGCTCTGCCTCTCAGCTCCCACTCTTTTTCAATTTCCACTCTGGCTCTCAGCTCCCTCTCTTTTTAAATCTCCGCTCTGACTCTCAACTCCCACATTTCATAATTCTCCGCTCGGACTCTCAGCTCCCGCTCTTTATAAATCTCTTCTCTGACTCTCAGCTCCCGTTCTTTATAATTCTCCGATCTGACTCTTAGCTCCCGCTCTTTTTAAATCTTCGCTCTGACTCTCAGCTCCCGCTCTTTATAAATCTCCACTCGCACTCTCAGCTGCTGCTCTTTATAAATCTCTGCTCTGATTCTCAGCTCCCACTCTTTTTAAATCTCCGCTCTGATTTTCAGCTCCCACTCTTTTTAAATCTCCGCTCTGACTCTCAGCTCCTGCACTTTATAAATCTCCGCTCTCTCTCTCAGCACCCGCTCTTTTTAAATCTCCACTCTGACTCTCAGCTCCCGCTCTTTATAAATCTACGCTCTGACTCTCAGCTCCCGCTCTTTATAAATCTCCGCACTAACTCTCAGCTCGCGCTCTGTATAAATTTCCGTTTGCACTCTCAGCTGCCACTTTTTTTCAATCTCCGCTCTGACTCTCAGCTCCCACTCTTTCTAAATCTACACTCTGACTCGCAGCTCCCGCTCTTTATAAATCTATGCTCTGACTCTCAGCTGCCGCTCTTTATAAATCTCGTCTCTCACTCTCAGCTCCCGCTCTGTATAAATCTCCGCTCTGAATCTCAGCTCCCGCTTTGTATAAATCTCCGCTCTGACACTCAGCTGCCGCTCTTATTAAATCTCCGCTCTGCCTCTCAGCTCCCGCTCTTTTTAAATCTCTGCTCTGACTCTCAGCTCCCACTCTTTTTAAATCTCCGCTCTGACTCTCAGCTCCTGCTCTTTATAAAACTCCGCTCTCACTCTCAGCTCCCGCTCTTTTTAAATCTCCACTCTGACTCTCGGCTCCAGCTCTTATTAAATCTCCGCTCTGACTCTCAGCTCCAGCTCTTTTTAAATCTCCACTCTGACTCTCAGCTCCAGCTCTTTTTAAATCTCCGCTCTGACTCTCAGCACCTGCTCATTATAAATCTCTGCTCTGACTCTCAGCTCCCGCTCTTTTTAAATCTCTGCTCTGACTCTCAGCTCCAGCTCTTTTTAAATCTCCACTCTGACTCTCAGCTCCCGCTCTTTTTAAATCTCTGCTCTGACTCTGAGCTTCCGCTCTTTATAAATCTCCGCTCTGACTCTCAGCTCCAGCTCTTTTAAAATCTCCGCTCTGACTCTCAGCTCCCGCACTTTATAAATCTCCACTCTGACTCTCAGCTCCAGCTCTTTTAAAATCTCCGCTCTGACTCTCAGCACCTGCTAATTATGAATCTCTGCTCTGACTCTCAGCTCCCGCTCTTTTTAAATCTCCGCTCTGATTCTCAGCTCCTGTTGTTTTTGAATCTACGCTCTAACTCTCATCTCCCGCTCTTTTTAAATCTCCGCTCTGACTCTCAGCTCGCAAACTCAATAAATCTCCACTCTGGCTCTCAAACCCCGCTCTTTATATATCTTAACTCTGACTCACAGCTTCCACTCTTTATAAATCTCCGCTATGACTCTCAGCCCCCGCGCTTTATAAATCTCCGCTCTGAATCTCAGCTCCCGCTCTTTATAAATGTCCACTCGGACTCTCAGCTGCTGCTCTTTATAAATCTCTGCTCTGATTCTCAGCTCCCACTCTTTTTAAATCTCCGCTCTGATTTTCAGCTCCCACTCTTTTTAAATCTCCGCTCTGACTCTCAGCTCCTGCTCTTTATAAATCTCCGCTCTCTCTCAGCTCCTGCTCTTTTTAAATCTCCACTATGACTCTCAGCTCCCGCTCTTTATAAATCTACGCTCTGACTCTCAGCTCCCGCTCTTTATAAATCTCGGCACTAACTCTCAGCTCGCGCTCTGTATAAATCTCCATTTCCACTCTCAGCTCCCGCTTTTTTTCAATCTCCGCTCTGACTCTCAGCACCTGCTCATTATAAATCTCTGCTCTGACTCTCAGCTCACGCTCTTTTTAAATCTCCGCTCTGACTCTCAGCTCCAGCTCTTTTTAAATCTCCGCTCTAACTCTCAGCACCTGCTCATTATAAATCTCTGCTCTGACTCTCAGCTCTCGCTCTTTTTAAATCTCTGCTCTGACTCTCAGCACTCGCTCTTTTTAAATCTCCACTCTGACTCTCAGCTCCCTCTCTTTTTAAATCTCCACTCTGACTCTCAGCTCCAGCTCTTTTTAAATCTCCGCTCTGACTCTCAGCACCTGCTAATTATGAATCTCTGCTCTGACTCTCAGCTCCCGCTCTTTTTAAATCTCCGCTCTGACTCTCAGCTCCCGTTGTTTTTGAATCTACGTTCTGACTCTCATCTCCCGCTCTTTTTAAATCTCCGCTCTGACTCTCAGCTCCCGCTCTTTATACATCTCCGCTCTGACTCTCAGTTCCTGCTCTTTTTAAATCTCCGCTTTGACTCTCAGCTCCCACTCTTTTTAAATCTCTGCTCTGACTCTGAGCTTCCGCACTTTATAAATCTCCACTCTGACTCTCAGCTCCCGCTCTTTATAAATCTCCACTCTGACTCTCAGCTCCCGCTCTTTATAAATCTCCACTCTGACTCTCAGCTCCCGCTCTTTATAAAACTCCGCTCGGACTCTCTGCTCCCGCTCTTCATAAATCTCCGCTCTGATTCTCATCTCCCACTTTTTTATTTCTCCGCTCTGCCTCTCAGCTCCCGCTCTTCAAAATCTGTGCTCTGACTCTCAGTTCCCGCTCTTTTTGAATCTCCATTCTGACTCTCAGCTCCCGCTCTTTTTCAATCTCCACTCTGACTCTCAGCTCCCTCTCTTTTTAAATCTCCGCTCTCACTCTCAACACCCGCACTTTATAATTCCCCGCTCGGACTCTGAGCTCCCGCTGTTTATAAATCTCCGCTCTGACTCTCAGCTCCCGCCCTTTATAAATCTCGGCACTCACTCTCAGCTCGCGCTCTGTATAAATCTCCGTTTCCACTCTAAGCTTTTCTTCAATCTCCGATCTGACTCTCAGCTCCCGCTCTTTATAAATCTATGCTCTGACTCTCAGCTCGCGCTCTGTATAAATCTCCTCTCACTCTCAGCTCGCAATCTTTATAAATCTCCGCTCTGAATCTCAGCTCCCGCTCTGTATAAATCTCCGCTCTGACAATCAGCTCCCACTCGTTTTAAATCACCGCTCTCCCTCTCAGCTCCCGCTCTTTATAAATCTCTGCTCTTACTCTCAGCTCCCGTTCTTTTTGAATCTCCGCTCTGATTCTCATCTCCCGCTCTTTTTAAATCTCTGCTCTGATTCTCAGCTGCCGCTCTTTTTAAATCTCCGCTCTGCCTCTCAGATCCTGCTCCTTTAAAATCTCCGCTCTGACTCTCAGCTCCCACTCTTTATAAATCTCCGCTCTGACTCTCAGCTCCCGCTCTTTATACATCTCCGCTCTGACTCTCAGTTCCCGCTCTTTTTAAATCTCCACTGTGACTCTCAGCTCCCAGTCTTTTTAAATCTCTGCTGTGACTCTCAGCTTCCACTCTTTATCAATCTTAGCGGACTCTCAGCTCCCGCTCTTTATAAATCTCCAAACTCACTCTCAGCTCGCCCTCTATTTAAATCTCTGCTCTGACTCTCAGCTCCCCCTATTTATAAATCCCCGCTATGACTCTAAGCTCGTGCTCTTTTTGGAACTTCACTCTGAATCTCAGCTCCCGCTCTTAATAAATCTCCGCTCTGACTCTCAGCTCCCGCTCTTTATAAAACCCTGCTCGGACTCGCTGCTCCCGCTCTTTATAAATCTCCGCTCTGATTTTCAGCTCCCACTCTTTTTAAATCTCCGCTCTGACTCTCAGCTCCCACTCTTTTTCAATTTCCACTCTGACTCTCAGCTCCCTCTCTTTTTAAATCTCCGCTCTGACTCTCAACTCCCACATTTCATAATTCTCCGCTCAGACTCTCAGCTCCCGCTCTTTATAAATCTCTGCTCTGACTCTCAGCTCCCGTTCTTTATAATTCTCCGATCTGACTCTCAGCTCCCGCTCTTTTTAAATCTCCGCTCTGACTCCCAGCTCCCGCTCTTTATAAATCTCCACTCGGACTCTCAGCTCCTGCTCTTCATAAATCTGCGCTCCGACTCACAGCTCCCACTCTTTTTAAATCTCCGCCCTGATTCTCAGCTCCCACTCTTTTTAAATCTCTGCTCTGACTCAAAATTCCCGCTCTTTGTAAATCTGTGCTCTGACTCTCACCTCCAGCTCTTTATAAATCTCCGCTCTGAATCTCAGCTCCTGCTTTGTATAAATCTCTGCTCTGACACTCAGCTGCCGCTCTTTTTAAATCTCCGCTCTGCCTCTCAGCTCCCGCTCTTTATAAATCTCCGCTCTGACTCTCAGCTCCCGCTCTTTTTAAATCTGCACTCTCACTCTCAGCTCCCACTCTTTTTAAATCTCCACTCTGACTCTCAGTTTCCATTCTTTTTAAATCTCCACTCTGATTCGCTTCCCCCGCTCTGTTTAAATCTCCGCTCTGACTCTCAGCTCCCGCTCTTTATAAATCTCCGCTCTCACTCTCAGCTCCTGCCCTTTTTAAATCTCCACTCTGACTATCAACTCCCGCTCTTTATAAATCTCCGTTTCAACTCTCAGCTCGCACTTTTTTTCAATCTCCGCTCTGACTCTCAGCTCCCCCTCTTTTTAAATCTCTGCTCTGACTCTCAGCTCCCGCAGTTTATAAATCTCCACCCTGACTCTCAGCTCCCGCTCTTTATAAAACTCCGCTCGGTCTCTCTGCTCCCGCTCTTTATAAATCTCCGCTCTGATTCTCAGCTCCCACTTTTTTAAATCTCCGCTCTACCTCTCAGCTACAGCTCTTCATAAATCTGCACTCTGACTCTCAGTTCCCGCTCTTTTTAAATCTCCGCTCTGACTCTCAACTCCCACATTTCATAATTCTCCGCTCAGACTCTCAGCTCCCGCTCTTTATAAATCTCTGCTCTGACACTCAGCTCCCGTTCTTTATAATTCTCCGATCTGACTCTCAGCTCCCGCTCTTTTTAAATCTCTGCTCTGACTCCCAGCTCCCGCTCTTTATAAATCACCGCTCTCCCTCTCAGCTCCCGCTCTTTATACATCTCTGCTCTTACTCTCAGCTCCCGCTCATTATAAATCTCTGCTCTGATTCTCAGCTCCCGTTCTTTTTGAATCTCCGCTCTGATTCTCATCTCCCGCTCTTTTTAAATCTCTGCTCTGATTCTCAGCTGCCGCTCTTTTTAAATCTCCGCTCTGCCTCTCAGCTGCTGCTCCTTTAAAATCTCCGCTCTGACTCTCAGCTCCCACTCTTTATAAATCTCCGCTCTGACTCTCAGCTCCCGCTCTTTATACATCTCCGCTCTGACTCTCAGTTCCCGCTCTTTTTAAATCTCCACTGTGACTCTCAGCTCCCAGTCTTTTTAAATCTCTGCTGTGACTCTCAGCTTCCGCTCTTTATCAATCTTAGCGGACTCTCAGCCCCCGTTCTTTATAAATCTCCGCTCTGATTCTCAGCTCCCACTCTTTTTAAATCTCCACTCTGACTCTCAACTCCCGCTCTTTATAAATCTATGCTCTGATTCTCAGCTCGCGCTCCGTATAAATCTCCAAACTCACTCTCAGCTCGCCCTCTATTTAAATCTCTGCTCTGACTCTCAGCTCCCCCTATTTATAAATCCCCGCTATGACTCTAAGCTCGTGCTCTTTTTGGAACTTCACTCTGAATCTCAGCTCCCGCTCTTTATAAAACCCTGCTCGGACTCGCTGCTCCCGCTCTTTATAAATCTCCGCTCTGATTTTCAGCTCCCACTCTTTTTAAATCTCCGCTCTGACTCTCAGCTCCCACTCTTTTTCAATTTCCACTCTGACTCTCAGCTCCCTCTCTTTTTAAATCTCCGCTCTGACTCCCAGCTCCCGCTCTTTATAAATCTCCACTCGGACTCTCAGCTCCTGCTCTTCATAAATCTGCGCTCCGACTCACAGCTCCCACTCTTTTTAAATCTCCGCCCTGATTCTCAGCTCCCACTCTTTTTAAATCTCCGCTCTGACTCTCAACTCCCACATTTCATAATTCTCCGCTCAGACTCTCAGCTCCCGCTCTTTATAAATCTCTGCTCTGACTCTCAGCTCCCGTTCTTTATAATTCTCCGATCTGACTCTCAGCTCCCGCTCTTTTTAAATCTCCGCTCTGACTCCCAGCTCCCGCTCTTTATAAATCTCCACTCGGACTCTCAGCTCCTGCTCTTCATAAATCTGCGCTCCGACTCACAGCTCCCACTCTTTTTAAATCTCCGCCCTGATTCTCAGCTCCCACTCTTTTTAAATCTCTGCTCTGACTCAAAATTCCCGCTCTTTGTAAATCTGTGCTCTGACTCTCACCTCCAGCTCTTTATAAATCTCCGCTCTGAATCTTAGCTCCTGCTTTGTATAAATCTCTGCTCTGACACTCAGCTGCCGCTCTTTTTAAATCTCCGCTCTGCCTCTCAGCTCCCGCTCTTTATAAATCTCCGCTCTGACTCTCAGCTCCCGCTCTTTTTAAATCTGCACTCTCACTCTCAGCTCCCACTCTTTTTAAATCTCCACTCTGACTCTCAGCTTCCATTCTTTTTAAATCTCCACTCTGATTCGCATCCCCCGCTCTGTTTAAATCTCCGCTCTGACTCTCAGCTCCCGCTCTTTATAAATCTCCGCTCTCACTCTCAGCTCCCGCTCTTTTTAAATCTCCACTCTGACTATCAACTCCCACTCTTTTTAAATCTCCACTCTGACTCTCAGCTCCAGCACTTTATAAATCTATGCTCTGACTCTCAGCTCCCGCTCTTTATAAATCTCCGTTTCAACTCTCAGCTCGCACTTTTTTTCAATCTCCGCTCTGACTCTCAGCTCCCCCTCTTTTTAAATCTCTGTTCTGACTCTCGGCTCCCGCAGTTTATAAATCTCCACCCTGACTCTCAGCTCCCGCTCTTTATAAAACTCCGCTCGGACTCTCTGCTCCCGCTCTTTATAAATCTCCGCTCTGATTCTCAGCTCCCACTTTTTTAAATCTCCGCTCTACCTCTCAGCTACAGCTCTTCATAAATCTGCACTCTGACTCTCAGTTCACGCTCTTTTTAAATCACAGCTCTGCCTCTCAGCTCCCTCTCTTTTTAAATCTCCGCTCTTACTCTCAACTCCCACATTTCATAATTCTCCGCTCAGACTCTCAGCTCCCGCTCTTTATAAATCTCTGCTCTGACTCTCAGCTCCCGTTCTTTATAATTCTCCGATCTGACTCTCAGCTCCCGCTCTTTTTAAATCTCCGCTCTGACTCCCAGCTCCCGCTCTTTATAAATCTCCACTCGGACTCTCAGCTCCTGCTCTTCATAAATCTGCGCTCCGACTCACAGCTCCCACTCTTTTTAAATCTCCGACCTGATTCTCAGCTCCCACTCTTTTTAAATCTCTGCTCTGACTCAAAATTCCCGCTCTTTGTAAATCTGTGCTCTGACTCTCACCTCCAGCTCTTTATAAATCTCCGCTCTGAATCTCAGCTCCTGCTTTGTATAAATCTCCGCTCTGACACTCAGCTGCCGCTCTTTTTAAATCTCTGCTCTGCCTCTCAGCTCCCGCTCTTTATAAATCTCCGCTCTGACTCTCAGCTCCCGCTCTTTTTAAATCTCTGCTCTGATTCGCATCCCCCGCTCTGTTTAAATCTCCGCTCTGACTCTCAGCTCCCGCCCTTTTTAAATCTCGGCACTCACTCTCAGCTCGCGCTCTGTATAAATCTCCGTTTCCACTCTAAGCTTTTCTTCAATCTCCGATCTGACTCTCAGCTCCCGGTTTTTTTAAATCTCCACACTGACTCTCAGCTCCCGCTCTTTATAAATCTATGCTCTGACTCTCAGCTCGCGCTCTGTATAAATCTCCTCTCACTCTCAGCTCGCACTGTTTATAAATCTCCGCTCTGAATCTCAGCTCCCGCTCTGTATAAATCTCCGCTCTGACACTCAACTCCCACTCGTTTTAAATCTCCGCTCTGCCTCTCAGCTCCCGCTCTTCAAAGTCTGTGCTCTGACTCTCAGTTCCCGCTCTTTTTAAATCTCCGTTCTGACTCTCAGCTCCCTCTCTTTTTAAATCTCCGCTCTCACTCTCAACACCCGCACTTTATAATTCCCCGCTCGGACTCTAAGCTCCCGCTGTTTATAAATCTCCGCTCAGACTCTCAGCTCCCGCCCTTTTTAAATCTCGGCACTCACTCTCAGCTCGCACTCTGTATAAATCTCCGTTTCCACTCTAAGCTTTTCTTCAATCTCCGATCGGACTCTCAGCTCCCGGTTTTTTTAAATCTCCACACTGACTCTCAGCTCCCGCTCTTTATAATTCTATGCTCTGACTCTCAGCTCGCGCTCTGTATAAATCTCCTCTCACTCTCAGCTCGCACTCTTTATAAATCTCCGCTCTGAATCTCAGCTCCCGCTCTGTATAAATCTCCGGTCTGACACTAAGCTCCCACTCGTTTTAAATCTCCGCTCTGCCTCTCAGCTCCTGTTCTTTTTACATCTCTGCTCTGACTCTCAGCTCCTGTTCTTTTTAAATCTCTGCTCTGACTCTCAGCTCCTGCTCTTTTTAAATCTCCACAACTGACTCTCAGCTCCAGCTCTTTTCAAATCTCCGCTCTGACTCTCAGCTCCCGCTGATTATAAATCTCTGCTCTGATTCTCAGCTCCCGTTCTTTTTGAATCTCCGCACTGACTCTCATCTCCCGCTCTCTTTAAATCTCTGCTCTGATTCACAACTGCCGCTCTTTTTAAATCTCCTCTTTGCCTCTCAGCTCCTTTCCTTTAAAATCTCCGCTCTGACTCTCAGCTCCCACTCTCAATAAAACTCCACTCTGGCTCTCGACTCCCGCTCGTTTAACTCTCCACTCTGACTCACAGCTCCCGCTCTTTTTTAATCCCCGCTCTGACTCTCAGCTCCTGCTCTTTATAAATCTCCGCTCTGACACTCAGCTCGCACTCTCAATAAATCTCCACTCTGGCTCTCAACTCCCGCTCTTTTTATATCTTCACTCTGACTCACAGCTCCCGCTCTTTTTAAATCCCTGCTCTGACTCTCAGCTCCCGCTCTTTATAAATCTCCGCCGTGACTCTCAGTTTCCGTTCTTCATAAATCTCCGCTCTGACTCTCAGCTCCCGCTCTTTTTAAATCTCCACTCTGACTCTCAGCTCCAGCTCTTTTTAAATCACCGCTCTGACTCTCAGCACCTGCTAATTATGAATCTCCGCTCTGGCTCTCAGCTCCCGCTCTTTTTAAATCTCCGCTCTGACTCTCAGCTCCCGTTGTTTTTGAATCTACGCTCTGATTCTCATCTCCCGCTGTTTTTAAATCTCGGCTCTGACTCTCAGCTCCTGCTCCTTTAAAATCTCCGCTCTGACTCTCAGCTCGCACTCTCAATAAATCTCCACTCTGGCTCTCAACTCCCGCTCTTTTTATATCTTCACTCTGACTCACAGCTCCCGCTCTTTATAAATCTCCGATCTGACTCTCAGCTTCCGCTCTTTATAAATCTCTGCTCTGACTCTCAGCCCCCGCGCTTTATAAATCTCCGCTCTGAATCTCAGCTCCCGCTCTTTATAAGTCTCCGCTCTGACTCTCAGCTCCCGCTCTTTATACATCTCCGCTCTGACTCTCAGTTCCCGCTCTTTTTAAATCTCCGCTTTGACTCTCAGCTCCCACTCTTTTTAAATCTCTGCTCTGACTCTGAGCTTCCGCACTTGATAAATCTTCGCTCTGACTCTCAGCTCCTGCACTTTATAAATCTCCACTCTGACTCTCTGCTCCCGCACTTTATAAATCTCCACTCTGACTCTCAGCTCCCGCTCTTTATAAATCTCTGCTCTGATTCTCAGCTCGCGCTCCGTAAAAATCTCCAAACTCACTCTCAGCTCGCCCTCTATTTAAATCTCTGCTCTGACTCTCAGCTCCCCCTCTTTATAAATCCCCGCAATGACTCTAAGCTCGTGCTCTTTTTGGAACTTCACTCTGAATCTCAGCTCCTGCTCTTAATAAATCTCCGCTCTGACTCTCAGCTCCCGCTCTTTATAAAACCCCGCTTGGACTCGCTGCTCCCGCTCTTTATAAATCTCTGCTCTGATTTTCAGCTCCCACTCTTTTTAAATCTCCGCTCTGCCTCTCAGCTCCCTGTCTTTTGAAATCTCCGCTCTGACTCTCAACTCCAACATTTCATAATTCTCCGCTCGGACTCTCAGCTCCCGCTCTTTATAAATCTCTGCTCTGACTCTCAGCTCCCGTTCTTTATTAATCTCCGCCGTGACTCTCAGCTTCCGCTCTTTATAAATCTCCGCTCTGAATCTCAGCTCCCGCTCTTTATAAATCTCCGCTCTGACTCTCAGCTCCCGCTCTTTATACATCTCCGCTCTGACTCTCAGTTCCCGCTCTTTTTAAATCTCCGCTTTGACTCTCAGCTCCCATTCTTTTTAAATCTCTGCTCTGACTCTGAGCTTCCGCACTTTATAAATCTTCACTCTGACTCTCAGCTCCCGCACTTTATAAATCTCCACTCTGACTCTCTGCTCCCGCACTTTATAAATCTCCACTCTGACTCTCAGCTCCCGCACTTTATAAATCTCCACTCTGAATCTCAGCTCCCGCTCTTTATAAATCTATGCTCTGACTCTCAGCTCGCGCTCTGTATAAATCTCCTCTCACTCTCAGCTCACAATCTTTATAAATTTCCGCTCTGAATCTCAGCTCCCGCTCTGTATAAATCTCCGCTCTGACACTCAGCTCCCACTCATTTTAAATCTCCGCTCTGCCTCTCAGCTCCCGCTCTTTATACATCTCTGCTCTGATTCTCAGCTCCCGTTCTTTTTGAATCTCCACTCTGACTCTCATCTCCCGCTCTTTTTAAATCTCTGCTCTGATTCTCAGCTGCCGCTCTTTTTAAATCTCCGCTCTGCCTCTCAGCTCCTGCTCATTTAAAATCTCCGCTCTGACTCTCAGCTCCCACTCTCAATAAATCTCCACTCTGACTCTCAACTCCTGCTCGTTTAAATCTCCACTCTGACTCACAGCTCCCGCTCTTTTCTAATCTCTGCTCTGACTCTCAGCTCCCGCTCTTTATAAATCTCCGCTGTGACTCTCAGCTTCCGCTCTTTATCAATCTTAGCGGACTCTCAGCCCCCGTTCTTTATAAATCTCCGCTCTGATTCTCAGCTCCCGCTCTTTTTAAATCTCTGCTCTGACTCACAGCTCCCGCTCTTTTTAAATCTCCACTCTGACTCTCAACTCCCGCTCGTTATAAATCTATGCTCTGATTCTCAGCTCGCGCTCCGTATAAATCTCCAAACTCACTCTCAGCTCGCCCTCTATTTAAATCTCTGCTCTGACTCTCAGCTCCCCCTATTTATAAATCCCCGCTATGACTCTAAGCTCGTGCTCTTTTTGGAACTTCACTCTGAATCTCAGCTCCCGCTCTGAATAAATCTCCGCTCTCACTCTCAGCTCCCGCTCTTTATAAAACCCCGCTCGGACTCGCTGCTCCCGCTCTTTATAAATCTCCGCTCTGATTTTCAGCTCCCACTCTTTTTAAATCTCTGCTCTGCCTCTCAGCTCCCACTCTTTTTCAATTTCCACTCTGACTCTCAGCTCCCTCTCTTTTTAAATCTCCGCTCTGACTCTCAACTCCCACATTTCATAATTCTCCGCTCGGACTCTCAGCTCCCGCTCTTTATAAATCTCTGCTCTGACTCTCAGCTCCCGTTCTTTATAATTCTCCGATCTGACTCTCAGCTCCCGCTCTTTTTAAATCTCCGCTCTGACTCCCAGCTCCCGCTCTTTATAAATCTCCACTCAGACTCTCAGCTCCTGCTCTTCATAAATCTGCGCTCCGACTCACAGCTCCCACTCTTTTTAACTCTCCGCCCTGATTCTCAGCTCCCACTCTTTTTAAATCTCTGCTCTGATTCAAAACTCCCGCTCTTTGTAAATCTGTGCTCTGACTCTCACCTCCAGCTCTTTATAAATCTCCGGTCTGAATCTCAGCTCCTGCTTTGTATAAATCCCCACTCTGACTCTCAGCTCCCGCTCTTTTAAAATCTCCGCTCTGACTCTCAGCTCCCACTCTCAATAAATCTCCACTCTGGCTCTCAACTCCCGCTCGTTTAAATCTCCACTCTGACTCACAGCTCCCGTTCTTTATACATCTCCGATCTGACTCTCAGTTCCTGCTCTTTTTAAATCTCCGCTTTGACTCTCAGCTCGCACTCTTTTCAAATCTCCGCTCTGACTCTCAGCTCCCGCACTTTATAGATCTCCACTCTGACTCTCTGCTCCCACACTTTATAAATCTCCACTCTGACTCTCAGCTCCCGCTCTTTATAAATCTCCACTCTGACTCTCAGCTCCCGCTCTTTATAAATCTCCACTCTGACTCTCAGCTCCCGCTCTTTATAAATCTCCACTTGGACTCTCAGCTCCTGCTCCTTATAAATCTCTGCTCTGATTCTCAGCTCCCACTCTTTTTAAATCTCCGCTCTGATGTTCGGCTCCCACTCTTTTTAAATCTCCACTCTGACTCTCAACTCCCGCTCTTTATAAATCTACGCTCTGACTCTCAGCTCCCGCTCTTTATAAATCTCGGCACTAACTCTCAGCTCGCGCTCTGTATAAATATCCGTTTCCACTCTCAGCTCCCGCTCTTTTTAAATCTACACTCTGACTCTCAGCTCCCGCTCTTTATAAATCTCCTCTGTGACTCTCAGGTTCCGCTCTTTATCAATCTTAGCGGACTCTCAGCCCCCGTTCTTTATAAATCTCCGCCGTGATTCTCAGCTCCCGCTCTTTTAAATCTCTGCTCTGACTCACAGCTCCCGCTCTTTTTAAATCTCCACTCTGACTCTCAACTCCCGTTGTTTTGGAATCTACACTCGACTCTCATCTCCCGCTCATTTTAAATCTCCGCTCTGACTCTCAGCTACCGTTGTTTTTGAATCTACGCTCTGACTCTCATCTCCCGCTCTTTTTAAATCTCCGCTCTGACTCTCAGCTCCTGCTCCTTTAAAATCTCCGCTCTGACTCTCAGCTCGCACTCTCAATAAATCTCCACTCTGGCTCTCAACTCCAGCTCTTTTTATATCTTCACTCTGACTCACAGCTCCCGCTCTTTTTAAATCCACGCTCTGACTCTCAGCTCCCGCTCTTTATAAATCTCCGCCGTTACTCTCAGCTTCCGCTCTTTATAACTCTCCGCTCTGACTCTCAGCCCCCGCGCTTTATAAATCTCCGCTCTGAATCTCAGCTCCCGCTCTTTATACATCTCCGCTCTGACTCTCAGTTCCTGCTCTTTTTAAATCTCCGCTTTGACTCTCAGCTCCCACTCTTTTCAAATCTCTGCTCTGACTCTGAACTTCCGCTCTTTATAAATCTCCGCTCTGACTCTCAGCTCCCGCACTTTATAGATCTCCACTCTGACTCTCTGCTCCCGCACTTTATAAATCTCCACTCTGACTCTCAGCTCCCGCACTTTATAAATCTCCACTCTGACTCTCATCTCCCACTCTTTAAAAATCTCCACTCTGACTCTCAGCTCCCGCTCTTTATAAATCTCAACTCTGACTCTCATCTCCCGCTCTTTAAAAATCTCCACTCTGACTCTCTGCTCCCGCTCTTTATAAATCTCAACTCTGACTCTCAACTCCCGCTCTTTATAAATCTACGCTCTGACTCTCAGCTCCCGCTCTTTATAAATCTCGGCACTAACTCTCAGCTCACGCTCTGTATAAATCTCCGTTTCCACTCTCAGCTCCCGCTTTTTTTCAATCTCTGCTCTGACTCTCAGCTCCCACTCTTTTTAAATCTACACTCTGACTCGCAGCTCCCGCTCTTTATAAATCTATGCTCTGACTCTCAGCTGCCGCTCTTTATAAATCTCGTCTCTCACTCTCAGCTCCCGCTCTCTATAAATCTCCACTCTCACTCTCAGCTCCCACTCTTCATAAATCTCCGCTCTGAATCTCAGCTCCCGTTTTGTACAAATCTCCACTCTGACACTCAGCTGCCGCTCTTATTAAATCTCCGCTCTGCCTCTCAGCTCCCGCTCTTTTTAAATCTCTGCTCTGACTCTCAGCTCCCACTCTTTTTATATCTCCGCTCTGACTCTCAGCTCCCGCTCTTTATAAAACTCCGCTCTCACTCTCAGCTCCCACTATTTTTAAATCTCCACTCTGACTCTCAGCTCCCGCTCTTTATAAATCTCCACTCTGACTCTCAGCTCCCGCTCTTTATAAATCTCCACTCTGACTCTCAGCTCCCGCTCTTTATAAATCTCCACTTGGACTCTCAGCACCTGCTCCTTATAAATCTCTGCTCTGATTCTCAGCTCCCACTCTTTTTAAATCTCCGCTCTGATGTTCAGCTCCCACTCTTTTTAAATCTCCACTCTGACTCTCAACTCCCGCTCTTTATAAATCTACGCTCTGACTCTCAGCTCCCGCTCTTTATAAATCTCGGCACTAACTCTCAGCTCGCGCTCTGTATAAATATCCGTTTCCACTCTCAGCTCCCGCTCTTTTTAAATCTACACTCTGACTCTCAGCTCCCGCTCTTTATAAATCTCCTCTGTGACTCTCAGCTTCCGCTCTTTATCAATCTTAGCGGACTCTCAGCCCCCGTTCTTTATAAATCTCCGCCGTGATTCTCAGCTCCCGCTCTTTTAAATCTCTGCTCTGACTCACAGCTCCCGCTCTTTTTAAATCTCCACTCTGACTCTCAACTCCCGTTGTTTTGGAATCTACGCTCGACTCTCATCTCCCGCTCGTTTTAAATCTCCGCTCTGACTCTCAGCTACCGTTGTTTTTGAATCTACGCTCTGACTCTCATCTCCCGCTCTTTTTAAATCTCCGCTCTGACTCTCAGCTCCTGCTCCTTTAAAATCTCCGCTCTGACTCTCAGCTCGCACTCTCAATAAATCTCCACTCTGGCTCTCAACTCCAGCTCTTTTTATATCTTCACTCTGACTCACAGCTCCCGCTCTTTTTAAATCCACGCTCTGACTCTCAGCTCCCGCTCTTTATAAATCTCCGCCGTTACTCTCAGCTTCCGCTCTTTATAACTCTCCGCTCTGACTCTCAGCCCCCGCGCTTTATAAATCTCCGCTCTGAATCTCAGCTCCCGCTCTTTATACATCTCCGCTCTGACTCTCAGTTCCTGCTCTTTTTAAATCTCCGCTTTGACTCTCAGCTCCCACTCTTTTCAAATCTCTGCTCTGACTCTGAACTTCCGCTCTTTATAAATCTCCGCTCTGACTCTCAGCTCCCGCACTTTATAGATCTCCACTCTGACTCTCTGCTCCCGCACTTTATAAATCTCCACTCTGACTCTCAGCTCCCGCACTTTATAAATCTCCACTCTGACTCTCATCTCCCACTCTTTAAAAATCTCCACTCTGACTCTCAGCTCCCGCTCTTTATAAATCTCAACTCTGACTCTCATCTCCCGCTCTTTAAAAATCTCCACTCTGACTCTCTGCTCCCGCTCTTTATAAATCTCAACTCTGACTCTCAACTCCCGCTCTTTATAAATCTACGCTCTGACTCTCAGCTCCCGCTCTTTATAAATCTCGGCACTAACTCTCAGCTCACGCTCTGTATAAATCTCCGTTTCCACTCTCAGCTCCCGCTTTTTTTCAATCTCCGCTCTGACTCTCAGCTCCCACTCTTTTTAAATCTACACTCTGACTCGCAGGTCCCGCTCTTTATAAATCTATGCTCTGACTCTCAGCTGCCGCTCTTTATAAATCTCGTCTCTCACTCTCAGCTCCCGCTCTCTATAAATCTCCACTCTCACTCTCAGCTCCCACTCTTCATAAATCTCCGCTCTGAATCTCAGCTCCCGTTTTGTACAAATCTCCACTCTGACACTCAGCTGCCGCTCTTATTAAATCTCCGCTCTGCCTCTCAGCTCCCGCTCTTTTTAAATCTCTGCTCTGACTCTCAGCTCCCACTCTTTTTATATCTCCGCTCTGACTCTCAGCTCCCGCTCTTTATAAAACTCCGCTCTCACTCTCAGCTCCCACTATTTTTAAATCTCCACTCTGACTCTCAGCTCTCGCTCTTTTTAAATCTCCGCTCTGACTCTCAGCTCCCACTCTTTTTAAATCTCCACTCTGACTCTCAGCTCCAGCTCTTTTCAAATCTCCGCTCTAACTCTCAGCACCTGCTCATTATAAATCTCTGCTCTGACTCTCAGCTCTCGCTCTTTTTAAATCTCTGCTCTGACTTTCAGCTCTCGCTCTATTTAAATCTCCGCTCTGACTCACAGCTCCCGCTCTTTTTAAATCTCCACTCTGACTCTCAGCTCCAGCTATTTTTAAATCTCTGCTCTGACTCTCAGCACCTGCTAATTATGAATCTCTGCTCTGACTCTCAGCTCCCGCTCTTTTTAAATCTCCGCTCTGACTCTCAGCTCTCGTTGTTTTTGAATCTACGCACTGACTCTCATCTCCCTCTCTTTTTAAATCTCCGCTCTGACTCTCACCTCCCACTCTCAATAAATCTCCACTCTGGCTCTCAACTCCCGCTCTTTTTATATCTTCACTCTGACTCACAGCTCCCGCTCTTTTTAAATCCCCGCTCTGACTCTCAGCTCCCGCTCTTTATAAATCTCCGCCGTGACTGTCAGCTTCCGCTCTTTATAAATCTCCGCTCTGACTCTCAGCTCCCGCTGTTTTTAAATCTCCGCTCTGACTCTCAGCACCTGTTAATTATGAATCTCTGCTCTGACTCTCAGCTCCCGCTCTTTTTCAATCTCCGCTCTGACTCTCAGCTCCCATTGTTTTTGAATCTATGCTCTGACTCTCATCTCCCGCTCTTTTTAAATCTCCGCTCTGACTCTCAGCTCCTGCTCCTTTAAAATCTCCGCTCTGACTCTCAGCTCGCACTCTCAATAAATCACCACTCTGGCTCTCAACTCCCGCTCTTTTTAAATCTTCATTCTGACTCTCAGCTCCCGCTCTTTTTAAATCTCCGCTCTGACTCTCAGCTCCCGCACTTTATAGATCTCCACTCTGACTCTCTGCTCCCGCACTTTATAAATCTCCACTCTGACTCTCAGCTCCCGCACTTTATAAATCTCCACTCTGACTCTCATCTCCCACTCTTTAAAAATCTCCACTCTGACTCTCAGCTCCCGCTCTTTATAAATCTCAACTCTGACTCTCATCTCCCGCTCTTTAAAAATCTCCACTCTGACTCTCTGCTCCCGCTCTTTATAAATCTCAACTCTGGCTCTCAACTCCCGCTCTTTATAACTCTACGCTCTGACTCTCAGCTCCCGCTCTTTATAAATCTCGGCACTAACTCTCAGCTCACGCTCTGTATAAATCTCCGTTTCCACTCTCAGCTCCTGCTTTTTTTCAATCTCCGCTCTGACTCTCAGCTCCCACTCTTTTTAAATCTACACTCTGACTCGCAGCTCCCGCTCTTTATAAATCTATGCTCTGACTCTCAGCTGCCGCTCTTTATAAATCTCGTCTCTCACTCTCAGCTCCCGCTCTGTATAAATCTCCGCTCTGAATCTCAGCTCCCACTCTTCATAAATCTCCGCTCTGAATCTCAGCTCCCGCTTTGTATAAATCTCCACTCTGACACTCAGCTGCCGCTCTTATTAAATCTCCGCTCTGCCTCTCAGCTCCCGCTCTTTTTAAATCTCTGCTCTGACTCTCAGCTCCCACTCTTTTTATATCTCCGCTCTGACTCTCAGCTCCCGCTCTTTATAAAACTCCGCTCTCACTCTCAGCTCCCACTATTTTTAAATCTCCACTCTGACTCTCAGCTCTCGCTCTTTTTAAATCTCTGCTCTGACTCTCAGCTCTCGCTCTTTTTAAATCTCCGCTCTGACTCTCAGCTCCAGCTCTTTTTAAATCTCCGCTCTAACTCTCAGCACCTGCTCATTATAAATCTCTGCTCTGACTCTCAGCTCTCGCTCTTTTTAAATCTCTGCTCTGACTTTCAGCTCTCGCTCTTTGTAAATCTCCGCTCTGACTCACAGCTCCCGCTCTTTTTAAATCTCCACTCTGACTCTCAGCTCCAGCTCTTTTTAAATCTCTGCTCTGACTCTCAGCACCTGCTAATTATGAATCTCTGCTCTGACTCTCAGCTCCCGCTCTTTTTAAATCTCCGCTCTGACTCTCAGCTCTCGTTGTTTTTGAATCTACGCTCTGACTCTCATCTCCCTCTCTTTTTAAATCTCCGCTCTGACTCTCACCTCCCACTCTCAATAAATCTCCACTCTGGCTCTCAACTCCCGCTCTTTTTATATCTTCACTCTGACTCACAGCTCCCGCTCTTTTTAAATCCCCGCACTGACTCTCAGCTCCCGCTCTTTATAAATCTCCGCCGTGACTGTCAGCTTCCGCTCTTTATAAATCTCCGCTCTGACTCTCAGCTCCCGCTCTTTTTAAATCTCCGCTCTGACTCTCAGCACCTGTTAATTATGAATCTCTGCTCTGACTCTCAGCTCCCATTGTTTTTGAATCTATGCTCTGACTCTCATCTCCCGCTCTTTTTCAATCTCCGCTCTGACTCTCAGCTCCTGCTCCTTTAAAATCTCCGCTCTGACTCTCAGCTCGCACTCTCAATAAATCTCCACTCTGGCTCTCAACTCCCGCTCTTTTTAAATCTTCATTCTGACTCACAGCTCCCGCTCTTTTTAAATCTCCACTCTGGCTCTCAACTCCCGCTCTTTTTAAATCTTCATTCTGACTCTCAGCTCCCGCTCTTTTTAAATCTCCGCTCTGACTCTCAGCTCCCGCTCTTTATAAATCTCCGCTCTGACCCTCAGCTCCCGCCCGTTTTAAATCTCGGCACTCACTCTCAGCTCGCGCTCTGTATAAATCTCCATTTCCACTCTCAGCTCCCGCTTTTCTTCAAACTCCGCTCTGACTCTCAGCTCCCGCTCTTTTTAAATCTCCACTCTGACTCTCAGCTCCCGCTCTTTATAAATCTATGCTCTGATTCTCAGCTCACGCTCTGTATAAATCTCCACTCTCACTCTCAGCTCCCACTCTTCATAAATCTCCGCTCTGAATCTCAGCTCCCGCTTTGTATAAATCTCCACTCTGACACTCAGCTGACGCTCTTATTAAATCTCCGCTCTGCCTCTCAGCTCCCGCTCTTTTTAAATCTCTGCTCTGACTCTCAGCTCCCACTCTTTATAAAACTCCGCTCTCACTCTCAGCTCCCACTATTTTTAAATCTCCACTCTGACTCTCAGCTCTCGCTCTTTTTAAATCTCTGCTCTGACTCTCAGCTCTCGCTCTTTTTAAATCTCCGCTCTGACTCACAGCTCCCGCTCTTTTTAAATCTCCACTCTGACTCTCAGCTCCAGCTCTTTTTAAATCTCTGCTCTGACTCTCAGCACCTGCTAATTATGAATCTCTGCTCTGACTCTCAGCTCCCGCTCTTTTTAAATCTCCGCTCTGACTCTCAGCTCTCGTTGTTTTTGAATCTACGCTCTGACTCTCATCTCCCTCTCTTTTTAAATCTCCGCTCTGACTCTCACCTCCCACTCTCAATAAATCTCCACTCTGGCTCTCAACTCCCGCTCTTTTTATATCTTCACTCTGACTCACAGCTCCCGCTCTTTTTAAATCCCCGCTCTGACTCTCAGCTCCCGCTCTTTATAAATCTCCGCCGTGACTGTCAGCTTCCGCTCTTTATAAATCTCCGCTCTGACTCTCAGCTCCCGCTCTTTTTAAATCTCCGCTCTGACTCTCAGCACCTGTTAATTATGAATCTCTGCTCTGACTCTCAGCTCCCATTGTTTTTGAATCTATGCTCTGACTCTCATCTCCCGCTCTTTTTAAATCTCCGCTCTGACTCTCAGCTCCTGCTCCTTTAAAATCTCCGCTCTGACTCTCAGCTCGCACTCTCAATAAATATCCACTCTGGCTCTCAACTCCCGCTCTTTTTAAATCTTCATTCTGACTCACAGCTCCCGCTCTTTTTAAATCCCCACTCTGACTCTCAGCTCCCACTCTTTTTAAATCTCCGCTCTGACTCTCAGCTCCCGCTCTTTTTAAATCTCTGCTCTGATTCGCATCTCCAGCTCTTTATAAATCTCCGCTCTGACTCTCCCGCTCTTTATAAAACTCCGCTCTGACTCTCAGCGCCTGCTCATTATAAATCTCTGCTCTGACTCTCAGCTCCCGCTGTTTTTGAATCCCCAATCTGACTCTCATCTCACGCTCTTTTTAAATCTCCGCTCTGACTCTCAGCTCCCACTCTAAATAAATCTCCAGTCTGGCTCTCAACTCCCGCTCTTTTTATATCTCCAGTCTGACTCACAGCTCCCGCTCTTTATAAATCTCCGCTCTGTCTCTCAGCTCCTGCTCTTTATAAATCTCGGCACTCAGTCTCAGCTCGCGCTCTGTATAAATCTCCGTTTCCACTCTCAGATCCCATTTTTTTCAATCTCTGCTCTGACTCTCAGCTCCCAATCTTTATCAATCTCTGCTCTGACTCTCAGCTCCCGCTCTTTATAAAGCTCCGCTCTCGCTCTCAGCTCCCGCTCTTTTTAAGTCTCCACTCTGACTATCAGCTCCCGCTTTTTATAAATCCCCGCTCTGACTCACAGCTCCCGTTCTTTTTGAATCTCCGCTCTGACTCTCATCTCCCGCTCTTTTTAAATCTCTGCTCTGATTTGCAGCTGCCGCTCTTTTTAAATCTCCGTTTTCACTCTCAGCTCCCGCTTTTTTTCAATCTCCGCTCTGACTCTCAGCTCTCGTTGTTTTTGAATCTACGCTCTGACTCTCATCTCCCGCTCTTTTTAAATCTCCGCTCTGACTCTCACCTCCCACTCTCAATAAATCTCCACTCTGGCTCTCAACTCCCGCTCTTTTTATATCTTCACTCTGACTCACAGCTCCCGCTCTTTATAAATCTCCGCTCTGAGTCTCAGCTCCCGCTCTTTTTAAATCTCCACTCTGACTCTCAGCTCCCGCTCTTTTTAAATCTCCGCTCTGACTCTCAGCTCTCGTTGTTTTTAAATCTCCGCTCTGACTCTCACCTCCCACTCTCAATAAATCTCCGCTCTGACTCTCACCTCCCACTCTCAATAAATCTCTGCTCTGGCTCTCAACTCCCGCTCTTTTTATATCTTCACTCTGACTCACAGCTCCCACTCTTTTTAAATCACCGCTCTGACTCTCAGCTCCCGCTCTTTATAAATCTCCACCGTGACTGTCAGCTTCCGCTCTTTATAAATCTCCGCTCTGACTCCCAGCTCCCGCTCTTTTTAAGTCTCCGCTCTGACTCTCAGCACCTGCTAATTATGAATCTCTGCACTGACTCTCAGCTCCCGCTCTTTTTAAATCTCTGCTCTGACTCTCAGCTCCCATTGTTTTTGAATCTACGCTCTGACTCTCATCTCCCGCTCTTTTTAAATCTCCGCTCTGACTCTCAGCTCCTGCTCCTTTAAAATCTCCGCTCTGACTCTCAGCTCGCACTCTCAATAAATCTCCACTCTGGCTCTCAACTCCCGCTCTTTTTAAATCTTCATTCTGACTCACAGCTCCCGCTCTTTTTAAATCCCCACTCTGACTCTCAGCTGCAGCTCTTTTTAAATCTCCGATCTGACTCTCAGCTCCCGCTCTTTTTAAATCTCTGCTCTGATTCGCATCTCCAGCTCTTTATAAATCTCCGCTCTGACTCTCAGCTCCCGCTCTTTATAAAACTCCGCTCTCACTCTCAGCTCCCGCTCTTTATAAATCTCCACTCTGACTCTCAGCTCCAGCTCTTTTTAAATCTCCGCTCTGACTCTCAGCGCCTGCTCATTATAAATCTCTGCTCTGACTCTCAGCTCCCGCTCTTTTTGAATCTCCAATCTGACTCTCATCTACCGCTCTTTTTAAATCTCCGCTCTGACTCTCAGCTCCCACTCTCAATAAATCTCCAGTCTGGCTCTCAACTCTCGCTCTTTTTATATCTCCAGTCTGACTCACAGCTTCCGCTCTTTATAAATCTCCGCTCTGTCTCTCAGCTCCTGCTCTTTATAAATCTCTGCTCTGAATCTCAGCTCCCACTCTTTTTAAATCTCCGCTCTGATTTTCAGCTCCCACTCTTTTTAAATCTCCGCTCTGACTCTCAGCTCCTGCTCTTTATAAATCTCCGCTCTCTCTCTCAGCTCCAGCTCTTTTTAAATCTCCACTCTGACTCTCAAATCCCGCTCTTTATAAATCTACGCTCTGACTCTCAGCTCCCGCTCTTTATGAATCTCGGCATAACTCTCAGCTCGCGCTCTGTATAAATCTCCGTTTCCACTCTCAGCTCCCGCTTTTTTTCAATCTCCGCTCTGACTCTCAGCTCCCACTCTTTTTAAATCTACACTCTGACTCGCAGCTCCCGCTCTTTATAAATCCATGCTCTGACTCTCAGCTGCCGCTCTTTATAAATCTCGTCTCTCACTCTCAGCTCCCGCTCTGTATAAATCTGCACTCTCACTCTCAGCTCCCACTCTTTATAAATCTCCGCTCTGAATCTCAGCTCCCGCTTTGTATAAATCTCCACTCTGACACTCAGCTGCCGCTCTTATTAAATCTCCGCTCTGCCTCTCAGCTCCCGCTCTTTTTAAATCTCTGCTCTGACTCTCAGCTCCCACTCTTTTTAAATCTCCGCTCTGCCTCTCAGCTCCCGCTCTTTTTAAATCTCCGCTCTGACTCTCAGCTCCCGCTCTTTATACATCTCTGCTCTGACTCTCAGCTCCCGCTCTTTTTAAATCTCTGCTCTGACTCTCAGCTCCCGCTCTTTTTAAATCTCCACAACTGACTCTCAGCTCCAGCTCTTTTCAAATCTCCGCTCTGACTCTCAGCTCCCGCTCATTATAAATCTCTGCTCTGATTCTCAGCTCCCGTTCTTTTTGAATCTCCGCAGTGACTCTCATCTCCCGCTCTTTTTAAATCTCTGCTCTAATTCTCAGCTTCCGCTCTTTTTAAAACTCCGCTCTGCCTCTCAGCTCCTGCTCCTTTAAAATCTCCGCTCTGAATCTTAGCTCCCACTCTCAATAAATCTCCACTCTGGCTCTCAACTCCCGCTCGTTTAAATCTCCACTCTGACTCACAGCTCCCGCTCTTTTTAAATCTCCACAACTGACTCTCAGCTCCAGCTCTTTTCAAATCTCCGCTCTGACTCTCAGCTCCCGCTCATTATAAATCTCTGCTCTGATTCTCAGCTCCCGTTCTTTTTGAATCTCCGCACTGACTCTCATCTCCCGCTCTTTTTAAAGCTCTGCTCTGATTCTCAGCTTCCGCTCTTTTTAAAACTCCGCTCTGCCTCTCATCTCCTGCTCCTTTAAAATCTCCGCTCTGAATCTTAGCTCCCACTCTCAATAAATCTCCACTCTGGCTCTCAACTCCCACTCGTTTAAATCTCCACTCTGACTCACAGCTCCCGCTCTTTTTTAATCCCCGCTCTGACTCTCAGCTCCCGCTCTTTATAAATCTCCGCTCTGACTCTCAGCTTCCGCTCTTTATCAATCTTAGCGGACTCTCAGCCCCCGTTCTTTATAAATCTCTGCCGTGATTCTCAGCTCCCGCTCTTTTTAAATCTCTGCTCTGACTCACAGCTCCCGCTCTTTTTAAATCTCCACTCTGACTCTCAAATCCCGTTGTTTTTGAATCTACGCTCTACTCTCATCTCCCGCTCTTTTTAAATCTCCGCTCTGACTCTCCGCTCCTGCTCCTTTAAAATCTCCGCTCTGACTCTCAGCTCGCACTCTCAATAAACCTCCACTCTGGCTCTCAACTCCCGCTCTTTTTATATCTTCACTCTGACTCACAGCTCCCGCTCTTTTTAAATCCCCGCTCTGACTCTCAGCTCCCGCTCTTTATAAATCTCTGCCGTTACTCTCAGGTTCCGCTCCTTATAAATCTCCGCTCTGAATCTCAGCTCCCGCTCTTTATACATCTCCGCTCTGACTCTCAGTTCCTGCACTTTTTAAATCTCCGCTTTGACTCTCAGCTCCCACTCTTTTCAAATCTCTGCTCTGACTCTGAGCTTCCGCTTTTTATAAATCTCCGCTCTGACTCTCAGCTCCTGCACTTTATGGATCTCCACTCTGACTCTCTGCTCTCGCACTTTATAAATCTCCACTCTGACTCTCAGCTCCCGCACTTTATAAATCTCCACTCTGACTCTCAGCTCCCTCTCTTTATAAATCTCCACTCTGACTCTCAGCTCCCGCTCTTTATAAATCTCCACTCTGACTCTCAGCGCCTGCTCATTATAAATCTCTGCTCTGACTCTCAGCTCCCGCTCTTTTTGAATCTCCAATCTGACTCTCATCTCCCGCTCTTTTTAAAACTCCGCTCTGCCTCTCAGCTCCTGCTCCTTTAAAATCTCCGCTCTGAACCTTAGCTCCCACTCTCAATAAATCTCCAGTCTGGCTCTCAACTCCCGCTCTTTTTATATCTCCAGTCTGACTCACAGCTTCCGCTCTTTATAAATCTCCGCTCTGTCTCTCAGCTCCTGCTCTTTATAAATCTCTGCTCTGATTCTCAGCTCCCACTCTTTTTAAATCTCCGCTCTGATTTTCAGCTCCCACTCTTTTTAAATCTCCGCTCTGACTCTCAGCTCCTGCTCTTTATAAATCTACGCTCTGACTCTCAGCTCCCGCTCTTTATAAATCTCGGCACTAACTCTCAGCTCGCGCTCTGTATAAATCTCCGTTTCCACTCTCAGCTCCCGCTTTTTTTCAATCTCCGCTCTGACTCTCAGCTCCCACTCTTTTTAAATCTACACTCTGACTCGCAGCTCCCGCTCTTTATAAATCTATGCTCTGACTCTCAGCTGCCGCTCTTTATAAATCTCGTCTCTCACTCTCAGCTCCCGCTCTGTATAAATCTGCACTCTCACTCTCAGCTCCCACGCTTTATAAATCTCCGCTCTGAATCTCAGCTCCCGCTTTGTATAAATCTCCACTCTGACACTCAGCTGCCGCTCTTATTAAATCTCCGCTCTGCCTCTCAGCTCCCGCTCTTTTTAAATCTCTGCTCTGACTCTCAGCTCCCACTCTTTTTAAATCTCCGCTCTGCCTCTCAGCTCCCGCTCTTTTTAAATCTCCGCTCTGACTCTCAGCTCCCGCTCTTTATACATCTCTGCTCTGACTCTCATCTACCGCTCTTTTTAAATCTCCGCTCTGACTCTCAGCTCCCACTCTCAATAAATCTCCAGTCTGGCTCTCAACTCTCGCTCTTTTTATATCTCCAGTCTGACTCACAGCTTCCGCTCTTTATAAATCTCCGCTCTGTCTCTCAGCTCCTGCTCTTTATAAATCTCTGCTCTGAATCTCAGCTCCCACTCTTTTTAAATCTCCGCTCTGATTTTCAGCTCCCACTCTTTTTAAATCTCCGCTCTGACTCTCAGCTCCTGCTCTTTATAAATCTCCGCTCTCTCTCTCAGCTCCAGCTCTTTTTAAATCTCCACTCTGACTCTCAAATCCCGCTCTTTATAAATCTACGCTCTGACTCTCAGCTCCCGCTCTTTATAAATCTCGGCATAACTCTCAGCTCGCGCTCTGTATAAATCTCCGTTTCCACTCTCAGCTCCCGCTTTTTTTCAATCTCCGCTCTGACTCTCAGCTCCCACTCTTTTTAAATCTACACTCTGACTCGCAGCTCCCGCTCTTTATAAATCCATGCTCTGACTCTCAGCTGCCGCTCTTTATAAATCTCGTCTCTCACTCTCAGCTCCCGCTCTGTATAAATCTGCACTCTCACTCTCAGCTCCCACTCTTTATAAATCTCCGCTCTGAATCTCAGCTCCCGCTTTGTATAAATCTCCACTCTGACACTCAGCTGCCGCTCTTATTAAATCTCCGCTCTGCCTCTCAGCTCCCGCTCTTTTTAAATCTCTGCTCTGACTCTCAGCTCCCACTCTTTTTAAATCTCCGCTCTGCCTCTCAGCTCCCGCTCTTTTTAAATCTCCGCTCTGACTCTCAGCTCCCGCTCTTTATACATCTCTGCTCTGACTCTCAGCTCCCGCTCTTTTTAAATCTCTGCTCTGACTCTCAGCTCCCGCTCTTTTTAAATCTCCACAACTGACTCTCAGCTCCAGCTCTTTTCAAATCTCCGCTCTGACTCTCAGCTCCCGCTCATTATAAATCTCTGCTCTGATTCTCAGCTCCCGTTCTTTTTGAATCTCCGCAGTGACTCTCATCTCCCGCTCTTTTTAAATCTCTGCTCTAATTCTCAGCTTCCGCTCTTTTTAAAACTCCGCTCTGCCTCTCAGCTCCTGCTCCTTTAAAATCTCCGCTCTGAATCTTAGCTCCCACTCTCAATAAATCTCCACTCTGGCTCTCAACTCCCACTCGTTTAAATCTCCACTCTGACTCACAGCTCCCGCTCTTTTTTAATCCCCGCTCTGACTCTCAGCTCCCGCTCTTTATAAATCTCCGCTCTGACTCTCAGCTTCCGCTCTTTATCAATCTTAGCGGACTCTCAGCCCCCGTTCTTTATAAATCTCTGCCGTGATTCTCAGCTCCCGCTCTTTTTAAATCTCTGCTCTGACTCACAGCTCCCGCTCTTTTTAAATCTCCACTCTGACTCTCAAATCCCGTTGTTTTTGAATCTACGCTCTACTCTCATCTCCCGCTCTTTTTAAATCTCCGCTCTGACTCTCCGCCCCTGCTCCTTTAAAATCTCCGCTCTGACTCTCAGCTCGCACTCTCAATAAACCTCCACTCTGGCTCTCAACTCCCGCTCTTTTTATATCTTCACTCTGACTCACAGCTCCCGCTCTTTTTAAATCCCCGCTCTGACTCTCAGCTCCCGCTCTTTATAAATCTCTGCCGTTACTCTCAGGTTCCGCTCCTTATAAATCTCCGCTCTGAATCTCAGCTCCCGCTCTTTATACATCTCCGCTCTGACTCTCAGTTCCTGCACTTTTTAAATCTCCGCTTTGACTCTCAGCTCCCACTCTTTTCAAATCTCTGCTCTGACTCTGAGCTTCCGCTTTTTATAAATCTCCGCTCTGACTCTCAGCTCCTGCACTTTATAGATCTCCACTCTGACTCTCTGCTCTCGCACTTTATAAATCTCCACTCTGACTCTCAGCTCCCGCACTTTATAAATCTCCACTCTGACTCTCAGCTCCCTCTCTTTATAAATCTCCACTCTGACTCTCAGCTCCCGCTCTTTATAAATCTCCACTCTGACTCTCAGCGCCTGCTCATTATAAATCTCTGCTCTGACTCTCAGCTCCCGCTCTTTTTGAATCTCCAATCTGACTCTCATCTCCCGCTCTTTTTAAAACTCCGCTCTGCCTCTCAGCTCCTGCTCCTTTAAAATCTCCGCTCTGAATCTTAGCTCCCACTCTCAATAAATCTCCAGTCTGGCTCTCAACTCCCGCTCTTTTTATATCTCCAGTCTGACTCACAGCTTCCGCTCTTTATAAATCTCCGCTCTGTCTCTCAGCTCCTGCTCTTTATAAATCTCTGCTCTGATTCTCAGCTCCCACTCTTTTTAAATCTCCGCTCTGATTTTCAGCTCCCACTCTTTTTAAATCTCCGCTCTGACTCTCAGCTCCTGCTCTTTATAAATCTACGCTCTGACTCTCAGCTCCCGCTCTTTATAAATCTCGGCACTAACTCTCAGCTCGCGCTCTGTATAAATCTCCGTTTCCACTCTCAGCTCCCGCTTTTTTTCAATCTCCGCTCTGACTCTCAGCTCCCACTCTTTTTAAATCTACACTCTGACTCGCAGCTCCCGCTCTTTATAAATCTATGCTCTGACTCTCAGCTGCCGCTCTTTATAAATCTCGTCTCTCACTCTCAGCTCCCGCTCTGTATAAATCTGCACTCTCACTCTCAGCTCCCACGCTTTATAAATCTCCGCTCTGAATCTCAGCTCCCGCTTTGTATAAATCTCCACTCTGACTCTCAGCTCCCGCTCTTATTAAATCTCCGCTCTGCCTCTCAGCTCCCGCTCTTTTTAAATCTCTGCTCTGACTCTCAGCTCCCACTCTTTTTAAATCTCCGCTCTGCCTCTCAGCTCCCGCTCTTTTTAAATCTCCGCTCTGACTCTCAGCTCCCGCTCTTTATACATCTCTGCTCTGACTCTCAGCTCCCGCTCTTTTTAAATCTCTGCTCTGACTCTCAGCTCCCGCTCTTTTTAAATCTCCACAACTGACTCTCAGCTCCAGCTCTTTTCAAATCTCCACTCTGACTCTCAGCTCCCGCTCATTATAAATCTCTGCTCTGATTCTCAGCTCCCGTTCTTTTTGAATCTCCGCACTGACTCTCATCTCCCGCTCTCTTTAAATCTCTGCTCTGAATCTCAGCTGCCGCTCTTTTTAAAACTCCGCTCTGCCTCTCAGCTCCTGCTCCTTTAAAATCTCCGCTCTGACTCTCAGCTCCCACTCTCAATAAATCTCCTCTCTGGCTCTCAACTCCCGCTCGTTTAAATCTCCACTCTGACTCACAGCTCCCGCTCTTTTTTAATCCCCGCTCTGACTCTCAGCTCCCGCTCTTTATAAATCTCCGCTCTGACTCTCAGCTTCCGCTCTTTATCAATCTTAGCGGACTCTCAGCCCCCGTTCTTTATAAATCTCTGCCGTGATTCTCAGCTCCCGCTCTTTTTAAATCTCTGCTCTGACTCACAGCTCCCGCTCTTTTTAAATCTCCACTCTGACTCTCAACTCCCGTTGTTTTTGAAGCTACGCTCTACTCTCAGCTCCCGCTCTTTATAAATCTCTGCCGTTACTCTCAGCTTCCGCTCTTTATAAATCTCCGCTCTGACTCTCAGCCCCCGTGCTTTATAAATCTCCGCTCTGAATCTCAGCTCCCGCTCTTTATACATCTCCGCTCTGACTCTCAGCTCCCGCTCTTTTTAAATCTCTGCTCTGACTCACAGCTCCCGCTCTTTTTAAATCTCCACTCTGACTCTCAAATCCCGTTGTTTTTGAATCTACGCTCTACTCTCATCTCCCGCTCTTTTTAAATCTCCGCTCTGACTCTCCGCTCCTGCTCCTTTAAAATCTCCGCTCTGACTCTCAGCTCGCACTCTCAATAAACCTCCACTCTGGCTCTCAACTCCCGCTCTTTTTATATCTTCACTCTGACTCACAGCTCCCGCTCTTTTTAAATCCCCGCTCTGACTCTCAGCTCCCGCTCTTTATAAATCTCTGCCGTTACTCTCAGGTTCCGCTCCTTATAAATCTCCGCTCTGAATCTCAGCTCCCGCTCTTTATACATCTCCGCTCTGACTCTCAGTTCCTGCACTTTTTAAATCTCCGCTTTGACTCTCAGCTCCCACTCTTTTCAAATCTCTGCTCTGACTCTGGGCTTCCGCTCTTTATAAATCTCCGCTCTGACTCTCAGCTCCTGCACTTTATAGATCTCCACTCTGACTCTCTGCTCTCGCACTTTATAAATCTCCACTCTGACTCTCAGCTCCCGCACTTTATAAATCTCCACTCTGACTCTCAGCTCCCTCTCTTTATAAATCTCCACTCTGACTCTCAGCTCCCGCTCTTTATAAATCTCCACTCTGACTCTCAGCTACCACTCTTTATAAATCTCCACTCTGACTCTCAGCTCCCGCTCTTTATAAATCTCCACTTGGACTCTCAGCTCCTGCTCTTTATAAATCTCTGCTCTGATTCTCAGCTCCCACTCTTTTTAAATCTCCGCTCTGATTTTCAGCTCCCACTCTTTATAAATCTCCGCTCTGAATCTAAGCTCCCGCTTTGTATAAATCTCCACTCTGACACTCAGCTGCCGCTCTTATTAAATCTTCATTCTGACTCACAGCTCCCGCTCTTTTTAAATCCCCACTCTGACTCTCAGCTCCCGCACTTTTTAAATCTTCATTCTGACTCACAGCTCCCGCTCTTTTTAAATCCCCACTCTGACTCTCAGCTCCCGCACTTTTTAAATCTTCATTCTGACTCACAGCTCCCGCTCTTTTTAAATCCCCACTCTGACTCTCAGCTCCCGCTCTTTTTAAATCTCTGCTCTGACTCTCAGCTCCCACTCTTTTTAAATCTCCGCTCTGACTCTCAGCTCCTGCTCTTTATAAAACTCCGCTCTCACTCTCAGCTCCCGCTATTTTTAAATCTCCACTCTGACTCTCAGCTCCCGCTCTTTTTAAATCTCCGCTCTGACTCTCAGCTCCCATTGTTTTTGAATCTATGCTCTGACTCTCATCTCCCGCTCTTTTTAAATCTCAGCTCTGACTCTCAGCTCCTGCTCCTTTAAAATCTCCGCTCTGACTCTCAGCTCGCACTCTCAATAAATCTCCACTCTGGCTCTCAACTCCCGCTCTTTTTAAATCTTCATTCTGACTCACAGCTCCCGCTCTTTTTAAATCCCCACTCTGACTCTCAGCTCCCGCACTTTTTAAATCTTCATTCTGACTCACAGCTCCCGCTCTTTTTAAATCCCCACTCTGACTCTCAGCTCCCGCTCTTTTTAAATCTCCGCTCTGACTCACAGCTCCCGCTCTTTTTAAATCCCCACTCTGACTCTCAAATCCCGCTCTTTATAAATCTACGCTCTGACTCTCAGCTCCCGCTCTTTATAAATCTCGGCACTAACTCTCAGCTCGCGCTCTGTATAAATCTCTGTTTCCACTCTCAGCTCCCACTTTTTTTCAATCTCCGCTCTGACTCTCAGCTCCCACTCTTTTTAAATCTACACTCTGACTCGCAGCTCCCGCTCTTTAAAATCTATGCTCTGACTCTCAGCTGCCGCTCTTTATAAATCTCGTCTCTCACTCTCAGCTCCCGCTCTGTATAAATCTCCACTCTCACTCTCAGCTCCCACTCTTTATAAATCTCCGCTCTGAATCTCAGCTCCCGCTTTGTATAAATCTCCACTCTGACACTCAGCTGAAGCTCTTATTAAAACTCCGCTCTGCCTCTCAGCTCCCGCTCTTTTTAAATCTCTGCTCTGACTCTCAGCTCCCACTCTTTTTAAATCTCCGCTCTGCCTCTCAGCTCCCGCTCTTTTTAAATCTCCGCTCTGACTCTCAGCTCCCGCTCTTTATACATCTCTGCTCTGACTCTCAGCTCCCGTTCTTTTTGAATCTCCGCACTGACTCTCATCTCCCGCTCTTTTTAAATCTCTGCTCTGATTCTCAGCTTCCACTCTTTTTAAAACTCCGCTCTGCCTCTCAGCTCCTGCTCCTTTAAAATCTCCGCTCTGACTCTCAGCTCCCACTCTTTATACATCTCTGCTCTGACTCTCAGCTCCCGCTCTTTTTAAATCTCTGCTCTGACTCTCAGCTCCCACTCTTTTTAAATCTCCGCTCTGACTCTCAGCTCCCGCTCTTTTTAAAACTCCGCTCTCACTCTCAGCTCCCGCTATTTTTAAATCTCCACTCTGACTCTCAGCTCCAGCTCTTTTTAAATCTCCGCTCTGACTCTCAGCTGCAGCTCTTTTTAAATCTCCGCTCTGACTCTCAGCACCTGCTCATTATAAATCTCTGCTCTGACTCTCAGCTCACGCTCTTTTTAAATCTCCGCTCTGAATTCAGCTCCAGCTCTTTTTAAATCTCCGCTCTAACTCTCAGCACCTGCTCATTCTAAATCTCTGCTCTGACTCTCAGCTCTCGCTCTTTTTAATTCTCCGCTCTGACTCTCAGCTCCCGCTCTTTTGAAATCTCCACTCTGACTCTCAGCTCCAGCTCTTTTTAAATCTCCGCTCTAACTCTCAGCACCTGCTCATTATAAATCTCTGCTCTGACTCTCAGCTCCCGCTCTTTTTAAATCTCTGCTCTGACTCTCAGCTCCCACTCTTTTTAAATCTCCGCTCTGACTCTCAGCTCCTGCTCTTTATAAAACTCCGCTCTCACTCTCAGCTCCCGCTATTTTTAAATCTCCACTCTGACTCTCAGCTCCCGCTCTTTTTAAATCTCCGCTCTGACTCTCAGCTCCCATTGTTTTTGAATCTATGCTCTGACTCTCATCTCCCGCTCTTTTTAAATCTCAGCTCTGACTCTCAGCTCCTGCTCCTTTAAAATCTCCGCTCTGACTCTCAGCTCGCACTCTCAATAAATCTCCACTCTGGCTCTCAACTCCCGCTCTTTTTAAATCTTCATTCTGACTCACAGCTCCCGCTCTTTTTAAATCTCCGCTCTGACTCTCAGCTCTCGCTCTTTTTAATTCTCCGCTCTGACTCTCAGCTCCCGCTCTTTTGAAATCTCCACTCTGACTCTCAGCTCCAGCTCTTTTTAAATCTCCGCTCTAACTCTCAGCACCTGCTCATTATAAATCTCTGCTCTGACTCTCAGCTCCCGCTCTTTTTAAATCTCTGCTCTGACTCTCAGCTCCCACTCTTTTTAAATCTCCGCTCTGACTCTCAGCTCCTGCTCTTTATAAAACTCCGCTCTCACTCTCAGCTCCCGCTATTTTTAAATCTCCACTCTGACTCTCAGCTCCCGCTCTTTTTAAATCTCCGCTCTGACTCTCAGCTCCCATTGTTTTTGAATCTATGCTCTGACTCTCATCTCCCGCTCTTTTTAAATCTCAGCTCTGACTCTCAGCTCCTGCTCCTTTAAAATCTCCGCTCTGACTCTCAGCTCGCACTCTCAATAAATCTCCACTCTGGCTCTCAACTCCCGCTCTTTTTAAATCTTCATTCTGACTCACAGCTCCCGCTCTTTTTAAATCCCCACTCTGACTCTCAGCTCCCGCTCTTTTTAAATCTCCGCTCTGACTCACAGCTCCCGCTCTTTTTAAATCCCCACTCTGACTCTCAAATCCCGCTCTTTATAAATCTACGCTCTGACTCTCAGCTCCCGCTCTTTATAAATCTCGGCACTAACTCTCAGCTCGCGCTCTGTATAAATCTCTGTTTCCACTCTCAGCTCCCACTTTTTTTCAATCTCCGCTCTGACTCTCAGCTCCCACTCTTTTTAAATCTACACTCTGACTCGCAGCTCCCGCTCTTTAAAATCTATGCTCTGACTCTCAGCTGCCGCTCTATATAAATCTCGTCTCTCACTCTCAGCTCCCGCTCTGTATAAATCTCCACTCTCACTCTCAGCTCCCACTCTTTATAAATCTCCGCTCTGAATCTCAGCTCCCGCTTTGTATAAATCTCCACTCTGACACTCAGCTGAAGCTCTTATTAAAACTCCGCTCTGCCTCTCAGCTCCCGCTCTTTTTAAATCTCTGCTCTGACTCTCAGCTCCCACTCTTTTTAAATCTCCGCTCTGCCTCTCAGCTCCCGCTCTTTTTAAATCTCCGCTCTGACTCTCAGCTCCCGCTCTTTATACATCTCTGCTCTGACTCTCAGCTCCCGTTCTTTTTGAATCTCCGCACTGACTCTCATCTCCCGCTCTTTTTAAATCTCTGCTCTGATTCTCAGCTTCCACTCTTTTTAAAACTCCGCTCTGCCTCTCAGCTCCTGCTCCTTTAAAATCTCCGCTCTGACTCTCAGCTCCCACTCTTTATACATCTCTGCTCTGACTCTCAGCTCCCGCTCTTTTTAAATCTCTGCTCTGACTCTCAGCTCCCACTCTTTTTAAATCTCCGCTCTGACTCTCAGCTCCCGCTCTTTTTAAAACTCCGCTCTCACTCTCAGCTCCCGCTATTTTTAAATCTCCACTCTGACTCTCAGCTCCAGCTCTTTTTAAATCTCCGCTCTGACTCTCAGCTGCAGCTCTTTTTAAATCTCCGCTCTGACTCTCAGCACCTGCTCATTATAAATCTCTGCTCTGACTCTCAGCTCACGCTCTTTTTAAATCTCCGCTCTGAATTCAGCTCCAGCTCTTTTTAAATCTCCGCTCTAACTCTCAGCACCTGCTCATTCTAAATCTCTGCTCTGACTCTCAGCTCTCGCTCTTTTTAATTCTCCGCTCTGACTCTCAGCTCCCGCTCTTTTGAAATCTCCACTCTGACTCTCAGCTCCAGCTCTTTTTAAATCTCCGCTCTAACTCTCAGCACCTGCTCATTATAAATCTCTGCTCTGACTCTCAGCTCTCGCTCTTTTTAAATCTCTGCTCTGACTTTGAACTATCGCTCTTTTTAAATCTCCGCTCTGACTCTCAGCTCCCGCTCTTTTTAAATCTCCACTCTGACTCTCAGCTCCAGCTCTTTATAAATCTCCGCTCTAACTCTCAGCACCTGCTCATTATAAATCTCTGCTCTGACTCTCAGCTCTCGCTCTTTTTAAATCTCTGCTCTGACTTTGAACTATCGCTCTTTTTAAATCTCCGCTCTGACTCTCAGCTCCCGCTCATTTTAAATCTCCACTCTGACTCTCAGCTCCCGCTCTTTTTAAATCTCCGCTCTGACTCTCAGCTCTCGTTGTTTTTGAATCTACGCTCTGACTCTCATCTCCCGCTCTTTTTAAATCTCTGCTCTGACTCTCACCTCCCACTCTCAATAAATCTCCACTCTGGCTCTCAACTCCCGCTCTTTTTATATCTTCACTCTGACTCACAGCTCCCGCTCTTTTTAAATCACCGCTCTGACTCTCAGCTCCCGCTCTTTATAAATCTCCGCCGTGACTGTCAGCTTCCGCTCTTTATAAATCTCCGCTCTGACTCCCAGCTCCCGCTCTTTTTAAGTCTCCGCTCTGACTCTCAGCACCTGCTAATTATGAATCTCTGCACTGACTCTCAGCTCCCGCTCTTTTTAAATCTCTGCTCTGACTCTCAGCTCCCATTGTTTTTGAATCTACGCTCTGACTCTCATCTCCCGCTCTTTTTAAATCTCCGCTCTGACTCTCAGCTCCTGCTCCTTTAAAATCTCCGCTCTGACTCTCAGCTCGCACTCTCAATAAATCTCCACTCTGGCTCTCAACTCCCGCTCTTTTTAAATCTTCATTCTGACTCACAGCTCCCGCTCTTTTTAAATCCCCACTCTGACTCTCAGCTCCCGCTCTTTTTAAATCTCCGATCTGACTCTCAGCTCCCGCTCTTTTTAAATCTCTGCTCTGATTCGCATCTCCAGCTCTTTATAAATCTCCGCTCTGACTCTCAGCTCCCGCTCTTTATAAAACTCCGCTCTCACTCTCAGCTCCCGCTCTTTATAAATCTCTGCTCTCACTCTCAGCTCCCACTCTTTTTAAATCTCCGCTCTGACTCTCAGCTCCTGCTCTTTAAAAATCTCCGCTCTGACTCTCAGCTCCAGCTCTTTTTAAATCTCCACTCTGACTCTCAGCTCCAGCTCTTTTTAAATCTCCACTCTGACTCTCAGCTCCCGCTCTTTTTAAATCTCCGCTCTGACTCTCAGCTTCCACTCTCAATAAATCTCCAGTCTGGCTCTCAACTCCCGCTCTTTTTATATCTCCAGTCTGACTCACAGCTTCCGCTCTTTATAAATCTCCGCTCTGTCTCTCAGCTCCTGCTCTTTATAAATCTCGGCACTCAGTCTCAGCTCGTGCTCTGTATAAATCTCCGTTTCCACTCTCAGATCCCATTTTTTTTCAATCTCTGCTCTGACTCTCAGCTCCCGCTCTTTATAAAGCTCCGCTCTCGCTCTCAGCTCCCGCTCTTTTTAAGTCTCCACTCTGACTATCAGCTCCCGCTTTTGATAAATCTCTGCTCTGACTCTCAGCTCCCGCTCTTTATAAATCTCCGCTCTGACTCTCAGCTCCCGTTCTTTTTGAATCTCCGCTCTGACTCTCATCTCCCGCTCTTTTTAAATCTCTGCTCTGATTTGCAGCTGCCGCTCTTTTTAAATCTCCGTTTCCACTCTCAGCTCCCGCTTTTTTTCAATCTCTGCTCTGACTCTCAGCTCCCGCTCTTTTTAAATCTACACTCTGACTCTCAGCTCCCGCTCTTTATAAATCTCGGCTCTCACTCTCAGCTCGCGGTCTGTATAAATCTCCACTCTCACTCAGTGATCTCACTCTTTATAAATCTCCGCTCTGAATCTCAGCTACCGCTTTGTATAAATCTCTGCTCTGACATTCAGCTCCCGCTCTTTTTAAATTTCCGCTCTGCCTCTCAGCTCCTGCTCTTTATAAATCTCCACTCTGACTCTCAGCTCCCGCTCTTTTAAAATCTCTGCTCTGATTGGCATCTCCCGCTATTTATAGATCTCTGCTCTGACTCTCAGCCCCCGTTCTTTATAAATCTCCACTCTGATTCTCAGCTCCCGCTCTGTATAAAGCTGCGCTCTGAGACTCAGCTGCCGCTCTTTTTAAATCTCTGCTCTGCCTCTCAGCTCCTGCTCTTTTTAAATCTCCACTCTGACTCTCAGCTCCTGCTCCTTTAAAATCTCCGCTCTGACTCTCAACTCCCACTTGTTTTAAATCTCCATTCTGACTCACAGCTCCCGCTCTTTTTTAATCCCCGCTGTGACTTTCAGCTTCCGCTCTTTATCAATCTTAACGGAGTCTCAGCCCCCGTTCTTTATAAATCTCCGCCGTGATTCTCAGCTGCCACTCTTTTTAAATCTCTGCACTGACTCACAGCTCCCGCTCTTTGTAAATCTGTGCTCTGACTCTCACCTCCCGCTCTTTATAAATCTCTGCTCTGATTCTCAGCTGCCGCTCTTTTTAAAACTCCGCTCTGCCTCTCAGCTCCTGCTCCTTTAAAATCTCCGCTCTGCCTCTCAGCTCCCGCTCTTTTTAAATCTCCGCTCTGACTCTCAGCTCCCGCTCTTTATACATCTCTGCTCTGACTCTCAGCTGCCGCTCTTTATAAATCTCGTCTCTCACTCTCAGCTCCCGCTCTGTATAAATCTCCACTCTCACTCTCAGCTCCCACTCTTTATAAATCTCCGCTCTGACTCTCAGCTCCCGCTCTTTATACATCTCTGCTCTGACTCTCAGCTGCCGCTCTTTATAAATCTCGTCTCTCACTCTCAGCTCCCGCTCTGTATAAATCTCCACTCTCACTCTCAGCTCCCACTCTTTATAAATCTCCGCTCTGAATCTCAGCTCCCGCTTTGTATAAATCTCCACTCTGACACTCAGCTGAAGCTCTTATTAAATCTCCGCTCTGCCTCTCAGCTCCCGCTCTTTTTAAATCTCTGCTCTGACTCTCAGCTCCCACTCTTTTTAAATCTCCGCTCTGCCTCTCAGCTCCCGCTCTTTTTAAATCTCCGCTCTGACTCTCAACTCCAGCTCTTTTTAAATCTTCATTCTGACTCACAGCTCCCGCTCTTTTTAAATCCCCACTCTGACTCTCAGCTCCCGCTCTTTTTAAATCTTCATTCTGACTCACAGCTCCCGCTCTTTTTAAATCCCCGCTCTGACTCTCAGCTCCCGCTCTTTTTAAATCTCCACTCTGACTCTCAGCTCCAGCTCTTTATAAATCTCCGCTCTAACTCTCAGCACCTGCTCATTATAAATCTCTGCTCTGACTCTCAGCTCTCGCTCTTTTTAAATCTCTGCTCTGACTTTGAACTATCGCTCTTTTTAAATCTCCGCTCTGACTCTCAGCTCCCGCTCTTTTTAAATCTCCACTCTGACTCTCAGCTCCCGCTCTTTTTAAATCTCCGCTCTGACTCTCAGCTCTCGTTGTTTTTGAATCTACGCTCTGACTCTCATCTCCCGCTCTTTTTAAATCTCCGCTCTGACTCTCACCTCCCACTCTCAATAAATCTCCACTCTGGCTCTCAACTCCCGCTCTTTTTATATCTTCACTCTGACTCACAGCTCCCGCTCTTTTTAAATCACCGCTCTGACTCTCAGCTCCCGCTCTTTATAAATCTCCGCCATGACTGTCAGCTTCCGCTCTTTATAAATCTCCGCTCTGACTCCCAGCTCCCGCTCTTTTTAAGTCTCCGCTCTGACTCTCAGCACCTGCTAATTATGAATCTCTGCACTGACTCTGAGCTCCCGCTCTTTTTAAATCTCTGCTCTGACTCTCAGCTCCCATTGTTTTTGAATCTACGCTCTGACTCTCATCTCCCGCTCTTTTTAAATCTCCGCTCTGACTCTCAGCTCCTGCTCCTTTAAAATCTCCGCTCTGACTCTCAGCTCGCACTCTCAATAAATCTCCACTCTGGCTCTCAACTCCCGCTCTTTTTAAATCTTCATTCTGACTCACAGCTCCCGCTCTTTTTAAATCCCCACTCTGACTCTCAGCTCCCGCTCTTTTTAAATCTCCGATCTGACTCTCAGCTCCCGCTCTTTTTAAATCTCTGCTCTGATTCGCATCTCCAGCTCTTTATAAATCTCCGCTCTGACTCTCAGCTCCCGCTCTTTATAAAACTCCGCTCTCACTCTCAGCTCCCGCTCTTTATAAATCTCTGCTCTCACTCTCAGCTCCCACTCTTTTTAAATCTCCGCTCTGACTCTCAGCTCCTGCTCTTTAAAAATCTCCGCTCTGACTCTCAGCTCCAGCTCTTTTTAAATCTCCACTCTGACTCTCAGCTCCAGCTCTTTTTAAATCTCCGCTCTGACTCTCAGCGCCTGCTCATTATAAATCTCTGCTCTGACTCTCAGCTCCCGCTCTTTTTGAATCTCCAATCTGACTCTCATCTCCCGCTCTTTTTAAATCTCCGCTCTGACTCTCAGCTCCCACTCTCAATAAATCTCCAGTCTGGCTCTCAACTCCCGCTCTTTTTATATCTCCAGTCTGACTCACAGCTTCCGCTCTTTATAAATCTCCGCTCTGTCTCTCAGCTCCTGCTCTTTATAAATCTCGGCACTCAGTCTCAGCTCGCGCTCTGTATAAATCTCCGTTTCCACTCTCAGATCCCATTTTTTTTCAATCTCTGCTCTGACTCTCAGCTCCCGCTCTTTATAAAGCTCCGCTCTCGCTCTCAGCTCCCGCTCTTTTTAAGTCTCCACTCTGACTATCAGCTCCCGCTTTTTATAAATCTCTGCTCTGACTCTCAGCTCCCGCTCTTTATAAATCTCCGCTCTGACTCTCAGCTCCCGTTCTTTTTGAATCTCCGCTCTGACTCTCATCTCCCGCTCTTTTTAAATCTCTGCTCTGATTTGCAGCTGCCGCTCTTTTTAAATCTCCGTTTCCACTCTCAGCTCCCGCTTTTTTTCAATCTCTGCTCTGACTCTCAGCTCCCGCTCTTTTTAAATCTACACTCTGACTCTCAGCTCCCGCTCTTTATAAATCTCGGCTCTCACTCTCAGCTCGCGGTCTGTATAAATCTCCACTCTCACTCAGAGATCTCACTCTTTATAAATCTCCGCTCTGAATCTCAGCTACCGCTTTGTATAAATCTCTGCTCTGACATTCAGCTCCCGCTCTTTTTAAATTTCCGCTCTGCCTCTCAGCTCCTGCTCTTTATAAATCTCCACTCTGACTCTCAGCTCCCGCTCTTTTAAAATCTCTGCTCTGATTGGCATCTCCCGCTATTTATAGATCTCTGCTCTGACTCTCAGCCCCCGTTCTTTATAAATCTCCACTCTGATTCTCAGCTCCCGCTCTGTATAAAGCTGCGCTCTGAGACTCAGCTGCCGCTCTTTTTAAATCTCTGCTCTGCCTCTCAGCTCCTGCTCTTTTTAAATCTCCACTCTGACTCTCAGCTCCTGCTCCTTTAAAATCTCCGCTCTGACTCTCAGCTCCCACTTGTTTTAAATCTCCATTCTGACTCACAGCTCCCGCTCTTTTTTAATCCCCGCTGTGACTTTCAGCTTCCGCTCTTTATCAATCTTAACGGAGTCTCAGCCCCCGTTCTTTATAAATCTCCGCCGTGATTCTCAGCTGCCACTCTTTTTAAATCTCTGCACTGACTCACAGCTCCCGCTCTTTGTAAATCTGTGCTCTGACTCTCACCTCCCGCTCTTTATAAATCTCCGCACTGACTCTCATCTCCCGCTCTTTTTAAATCTCTGCTCTGATTCTCAGCTGCCGCTCTTTTTAAAACTCCGCTCTGCCTCTCAGCTCCTGCTCCTTTAAAATCTCCGCTCTGCCTCTCAGCTCCCGCTCTTTTTAAATCTCCGCTCTGACTCTCAGCTCCCGCTCTTTATACATCTCTGCTCTGACTCTCAGCTGCCGCTCTTTATAAATCTCGTCTCTCACTCTCAGCTCCCGCTCTGTATAAATCTCCACTCTCACTCTCAGCTCCCACTCTTTATAAATCTCCGCTCTGAATCTCAGCTCCCGCTTTGTATAAATCTCCACTCTGACACTCAGCTGAAGCTCTTATTAAATCTCCGCTCTGCCTCTCAGCTCCCGCTCTTTTTAAATCTCTGCTCTGACTCTCAGCTCCCACTCTTTTTAAATCTCCGCTCTGCCTCTCAGCTCCCGCTCTTTTTAAATCTCCACTCTGACTCTCAGCTCACGCTCTTTTTAAATCTCCGCTCTGACTCTCAGCTGCAGCTCTTTTTAAATCTCCGCTCTGACTCTCAGCACCTGCTCATTCTAAATCTCTGCTCTGACTCTCAGCTCTCGCTCTTTTTAATTCTCCGCTCTGACTCTCAGCTCCCGCTCTTTTGAAATCTCCACTCTGACTCTCAGCTCCAGCTCTTTTTAAATCTCCGCTCTAACTCTCAGCACCTGCTCATTATAAATCTCTGCTCTGACTCTCAGCTCTCGCTCTTTTTAAATCTCTGCTCTGACTTTGAACTATCGCTCTTTTTAAATCTCCGCTCTGACTCTCAGCTCCAGCTCTTTTTAAATCTCCACTCTAACTCTCAGCACCTGCTCATTATAAATCTCTGCTCTGACTCTCAGCTCTCGCTCTTTTTAAATCTCTGCTCTGACTTTGAACTATTGCTCTTTTTAAATCTCCGCTCTGACTCTCAGCTCCCGCTCTTTTTAAATCTCCACTCTGACTCTCAGCTCCCGCTCTTTTTAAATCTCCGCTCTGACTCTCAGCTCTCGTTGTTTTTGAATCTACGCTCTGACTCTCATCTCCCGCTCTTTTTAAATCTCCGCTCTGACTCTCACCTCCCACTCTCAATAAATCTCCACTCTGGCTCTCAACTCCCGCTCTTTTTATATCTTCACTCTGACTCACAGCTCCCGCTCTTTTTAAATCACCGCTCTGACTCTCAGCTCCCGCTCTTTATAAATCTCCGCCGTGACTGTCAGCTTCCGCTCTTTATAAATCTCCGCTCTGACTCCCAGCTCCCGCTCTTTTTAAGTCTCCGCTCTGACTCTCAGCACCTGCTAATTATGAATCTCTGCACTGACTCTGAGCTCCCGCTCTTTTTAAATCTCTGCTCTGACTCTCAGCTCCCATTGTTTTTGAATCTACGCTCTGACTCTCATCTCCCGCTCTTTTTAAATCTCCGCTCTGACTCTCAGCTCCTGCTCATTTAAAATCTCTGCTCTGACTCTCAGCTCGCACTCTCAATAAATCTCCACTCTGGCTCTCAACTCCCGCTCTTTTTAAATCTTCATTCTGACTCACAGCTCCCGCTCTTTTTAAATCCCCACTCTGACTCTCAGCTCCCGCTCTTTTTAAATCTCCGCTCTGACTCTCAGCTCCCGCTCTTTATACATCTCTGCTCTGACTCTCAGCTGCCGCTCTTTATAAATCTCGTCTCTCACTCTCAGCTCCCGCTCTGTATAAATCTCCACTCTCACTCTCAGCTCCCACTCTTTATAAATCTCCGCTCTGAATCTCAGCTCCCGCTTTGTATAAATCTCCACTCTGACACTCAGCTGAAGCTCTTATTAAATCTCCGCTCTGCCTCTCAGCTCCCGCTCTTTTTAAATCTCTGCTCTGACTCTCAGCTCCCACTCTTTTTAAATCTCCGCTCTGCCTCTCAGCTCCCGCTCTTTTTAAATCTCCACTCTGACTCTCAGCTCACGCTCTTTTTAAATCTCCGCTCTGACTCAGCTGCAGCTCTTTTTAAATCTCCGCTCTGACTCTCAGCACCTGCTCATTCTAAATCTCTGCTCTGACTCTCAGCTCTCGCTCTTTTTAATTCTCCGCTCTGACTCTCAGCTCCCGCTCTTTTGAAATCTCCACTCTGACTCTCAGCTCCAGCTCTTTTTAAATCTCCGCTCTAACTCTCAGCACCTGCTCATTATAAATCTCTGCTCTGACTCTCAGCTCTCGCTCTTTTTAAATCTCTGCTCTGACTTTGAACTATCGCTCTTTTTAAATCTCCGCTCTGACTCTCAGCTCCCGCTCTTTTTAAATCTCCACTCTGACTCTCAGCTCCAGCTCTTTTTAAATCTCCACTCTAACTCTCAGCACCTGCTCATTATAAATCTCTGCTCTGACTCTCAGCTCTCGCTCTTTTTAAATCTCTGCTCTGACTTTGAACTATCGCTCTTTTTAAATCTCCGCTCTGACTCTCAGCTCCCGCTCTTTTTAAATCTCCACTCTGACTCTCAGCTCCCGCTCTTTTTAAATCTCCGCTCTGACTCTCAGCTCTCGTTGTTTTTGAATCTACGCTCTGACTCTCATCTCCCGCTCTTTTTAAATCTCCGCTCTGACTCTCACCTCCCACTCTCAATAAATCTCCACTCTGGCTCTCAACTCCCGCTCTTTTTATATCTTCACTCTGACTCACAGCTCCCGCTCTTTTTAAATCACCGCTCTGACTCTCAGCTCCCGCTCTTTATAAATCTCCGCCGTGACTGTCAGCTTCCGCTCTTTATAAATCTCCGCTCTGACTCCCAGCTCCCGCTCTTTTTAAGTCTCCGCTCTGACTCTCAGCACCTGCTAATTATGAATCTCTGCACTGACTCTGAGCTCCCGCTCTTTTTAAATCTCTGCTCTGACTCTCAGCTCCCATTGTTTTTGAATCTACGCTCTGACTCTCATCTCCCGCTCTTTTTAAATCTCCGCTCTGACTCTCAGCTCCTGCTCCTTTAAAATCTCCGCTCTGACTCTCAGCTCGCACTCTCAATAAATCTCCACTCTGGCTCTCAACTCCCCCTCTTTTTAAATCTTCATTCTGACTCTCAGCTCCCGCTCTTTTTAAATCTCCGATCTGACTCTCAGCTCCCGCTCTTTTTAAATCTCTGCTCTGATTCGCATCTCCAGCTCTTTATAAATCTCCGCTCTGACTCTCAGCTCCCGCTCTTTATAAAACTCCGCTCTCACTCTCAGCTCCCGCTCTTTATAAATCTCTGCTCTCACTCTCAGCTCCCACTCTTTTTAAATCTCCGCTCTGACTCTCAGCGCCTGCTCATTATAAATCTCTGCTCTGACTCTCAGCTCCAGCTCTTTTTAAATCTCCACTCTGACTCTCAGCTCCAGCTCTTTTTAAATCTCCGCTCTGACTCTCAGCGCCTGCTCATTATAAATCTCTGCTCTGACTCTCAGCTCCCGCTCTTTTTGAATCTCCAATCTGACTCTCATCTCCCGCTCTTTTTAAATCTCCGCTCTGACTCTCAGCTCCCACTCTCAATAAATCTCCAGTCTGTCTCTCAACTCCCGCTCTTTTTATATCTCCAGTCTGACTCACAGCTTCCGCTCTTTATAAATCTCCGCTCTGTCTCTCAGCTCCTGCTCTTTATAAATCTCGGCACTCAGTCTCAGCTCGCGCTCTGTATAAATCTCCGTTTCCACTCTCAGATCCCATTTTTTTTCAATCTCTGCTCTGACTCTCAGCTCCCGCTCTTTATAAATCTATGCTCTGACTCTCAGCTGCCGCTCTTTATAAATCTCGTCTCTCACTCTCAGCTCCCGCTCTGTATAAATCTCCACTCTCTCTCTCAGCTCCCACTCTTTATAAATCTCCGCTCTGAATCTCAGCTCCCGCTTTGTATAAATCTCTGCTCTGACACTCAGCTGAAGCTCTTATTAAATCTCCGCTCTGCCTCTCAGCTCCCGCTCTTTTTAAATCTCTGCTCTGACTCTCAGCTCCCACTCTTTTTAAATCTCCGCTCTGACTCTCACCTCCCACTCTCAATAAATCTCCACTCTGGCTCTCAACTCCCGCTCTTTTTATATCTTCACTCTGACTCACAGCTCCCGCTCTTTTTAAATCACCGCTCTGACTCTCAGCTCCCGCTCTTTATAAATCTCCGCCGTGACTGTCAGCTTCCGCTCTTTATAAATCTCCGCTCTGACTCCCAGCTCCCGCTCTTTTTAAGTCTCCGCTCTGACTCTCAGCACCTGCTAATTATGAATCTCTGCACTGACTCTGAGCTCCCGCTCTTTTTAAATCTCTGCTCTGACTCTCAGCTCCCATTGTTTTTGAATCTACGCTCTGACTCTCATCTCCCGCTCTTTTTAAATCTCCGCTCTGACTCTCAGCTCCTGCTCCTTTAAAATCTCCGCTCTGACTCTCAGCTCGCACTCTCAATAAATCTCCACTCTGGCTCTCAACTCCCGCTCTTTTTAAATCTTCATTCTGACTCACAGCTCCCGCTCTTTTTAAATCCCCACTCTGACTCTCAGCTCCCGCTCTTTTTAAATCTCCGATCTGACTCTCAGCTCCCGCTCTTTTTAAATCTCTGCTCTGATTCGCATCTCCAGCTCTTTATAAATCTCCGCTCTGACTCTCAGCTCCCGCTCTTTATAAAACTCCGCTCTCACTCTCAGCTCCCGCTCTTTATAAATCTCTGCTCTCACTCTCAGCTCCCACTCTTTTTAAATCTCCGCTCTGACTCTCAGCTCCTGCTCTTTAAAAATCTCCGCTCTGACTCTCAGCTCCAGCTCTTTTTAAATCTCCACTCTGACTCTCAGCTCCAGCTCTTTTTAAATCTCCGCTCTGACTCTCAGCGCCTGCTCATTATAAATCTCTGCTCTGACTCTCAGCTCCCGCTCTTTTTGAATCTCCAATCTGACTCTCATCTCCCGCTCTTTTTAAATCTCCGCTCTGACTCTCAGCTCCCACTCTCAATAAATCTCCAGTCTGTCTCTCAACTCCCGCTCTTTTTATATCTCCAGTCTGACTCACAGCTTCCGCTCTTTATAAATCTCCGCTCTGTCTCTCAGCTCCTGCTCTTTATAAATCTCGGCACTCAGTCTCAGCTCGCGCTCTGTATAAATCTCCGTTTCCACTCTCAGATCCCATTTTTTTTCAATCTCTGCTCTGACTCTCAGCTCCCAATCTTTATCAATCTCTGTTCTCGCTCTCAGCTCCCGCTCTTTTTAAGTCTCCACTCTGACTATCAGCTCCAGCTCTTTGTAAATCTCCGCTCTGACTCTCAGCGCCTGCTCATTATAAATCTCTGCTCTGACTCTCAGCTCCCGCTCTTTTTGAATCTCCAATCTGACTCTCATCTCCCGCTCTTTTTAAATCTCCGCTCTGACTCTCAGCTTCCACTCTCAATAAATCTCCAGTCTGGCTCTCAACTCCCGCTCTTTTTATATCTCCAGTCTGACTCACAGCTTCCGCTCTTTATAAATCTCCGCTCTGTCTCTCAGCTCCTGCTCTTTATAAATCTCGGCACTCAGTCTCAGCTCGCGCTCTGTATAAATCTCCGTTTCCACTCTCAGATCCCATTTTTTTTCAATCTCTGCTCTGACTCTCAGCTCCCGCTCTTTATAAAGCTCCGCTCTCGCTCTCAGCTCCCGCTCTTTTTAAGTCTCCACTCTGACTATCAGCTCCCGCTTTTTATAAATCTCTGCTCTGACTCTCAGCTCCCGCTCTTTATAAATCTCCGCTCTGACTCTCAGCTCCCGTTCTTTTTGAATCTCCGCTCTGACTCTCATCTCCCGCTCTTTTTAAATCTCTGCTCTGATTTGCAGCTGCCGCTCTTTTTAAATCTCCGTTTCCACTCTCAGCTCCCGCTTTTTTTCAATCTCTGCTCTGACTCTCAGCTCCCGCTCTTTTTAAATCTACACTCTGACTCTCAGCTCCCGCTCTTTATAAATCTCGGCTCTCACTCTCAGCTCGCGGTCTGTATAAATCTCCACTCTCACTCAGAGATCTCACTCTTTATAAATCTCCGCTCTGAATCTCAGCTACCGCTTTGTATAAATCTCTGCTCTGACATTCAGCTCCCGCTCTTTTTAAATTTCCGCTCTGCCTCTCAGCTCCTGCTCTTTATAAATCTCCACTCTGACTCTCAGCTCCCGCTCTTTTAAAATCTCTGCTCTGATTGGCATCTCCCGCTATTTATAGATCTCTGCTCTGACTCTCAGCCCCCGTTCTTTATAAATCTCCACTCTGATTCTCAGCTCCCGCTCTGTATAAAGCTGCGCTCTGAGACTCAGCTGCCGCTCTTTTTAAATCTCTGCTCTGCCTCTCAGCTCCTGCTCTTTTTAAATCTCCACTCTGACTCTCAGCTCCAGCTCATTATAAATCTCTGCTCTCTCAACTCCCGTTCTTTTTGAATCTCCGCTCTGATTCTCATCTCCCACTCTTTTTAAATCTCCACTCTGACTCTCAGCTCCTGCTCCTTTAAAATCTCCGCTCTGACTCTCAGCTCCCACTTGTTTTAAATCTCCATTCTGACTCACAGCTCCCGCTCTTTTTTAATCCCCACTGTGACTTTCAGCTTCCGCTCTTTATCAATCTTAACGGAGTCTCAGCCCCCGTTCTTTATAAATCTCCGCCGTGATTCTCAGCTGCCACTCTTTTTAAATCTCTGCACTGACTCACAGCTCCCGCTCTTTGTAAATCTGTGCTCTGACTCTCAGCTCCCACTCTCAATAAATCTCCAGTCTGGCTCTCAACTCCCGCTCTTTTTATATCTCCAGTCTGACTCACAGCTTCCGCTCTTTATAAATCTCCGCTCTGTCTCTCAGCTCCTGCTCTTTATAAATCTCGGCACTCAGTCTCAGCTCGCGCTCTGTATAAATCTCCGTTTCCACTCTCAGATCCCATTTTTTTTCAATCTCTGCTCTGACTCTCAGCTCCCGCTCTTTATAAAGCTCCGCTCTCGCTCTCAGCTCCCGCTCTTTTTAAGTCTCCACTCTGACTATCAGCTCCCGCTTTTTATAAATCTCTGCTCTGACTCTCAGCTCCCGCTCTTTATAAATCTCCGCTCTGACTCTCAGCTCCCGTTCTTTTTGAATCTCCGCTCTGACTCTCATCTCCCGCTCTTTTTAAATCTCTGCTCTGATTTGCAGCTGCCGCTCTTTTTAAATCTCCGTTTCCACTCTCAGCTCCCGCTTTTTTTCAATCTCTGCTCTGACTCTCAGCTCCCGCTCTTTTTAAATCTACACTCTGACTCTCAGCTCCCGCTCTTTATAAATCTCGGCTCTCACTCTCAGCTCGCGGTCTGTATAAATCTCCACTCTCACTCAGAGATCTCACTCTTTATAAATCTCCGCTCTGAATCTCAGCTACCGCTTTGTATAAATCTCTGCTCTGACATTCAGCTCCCGCTCTTTTTAAATTTCCGCTCTGCCTCTCAGCTCCTGCTCTTTATAAATCTCCACTCTGACTCTCAGCTCCCGCTCTTTTAAAATCTCTGCTCTGATTGGCATCTCCCGCTATTTATAGATCTCTGCTCTGACTCTCAGCCCCCGTTCTTTATAAATCTCCACTCTGATTCTCAGCTCCCGCTCTGTATAAAGCTGCGCTCTGAGACTCAGCTGCCGCTCTTTTTAAATCTCTGCTCTGCCTCTCAGCTCCTGCTCTTTTTAAATCTCCACTCTGACTCTCAGCTCCTGCTCCTTTAAAATCTCCGCTCTGACTCTCAGCTCCCACTTGTTTTAAATCTCCATTCTGACTCACAGCTCCCGCTCTTTTTTAATCCCCGCTGTGACTTTCAGCTTCCGCTCTTTATCAATCTTAACGGAGTCTCAGCCCCCGTTCTTTATAAATCTCCGCCGTGATTCTCAGCTGCCACTCTTTTTAAATCTCTGCACTGACTCACAGCTCCCGCTCTTTGTAAATCTGTGCTCTGACTCTCACCTCCCGCTCTTTATAAATCTCCGCACTGACTCTCATCTCCCGCTCTTTTTAAATCTCTGCTCTGATTCTCAGCTGCCGCTCTTTTTAAAACTCCGCTCTGCCTCTCAGCTCCTGCTCCTTTAAAATCTCCGCTCTGCCTCTCAGCTCCCGCTCTTTTTAAATCTCCGCTCTGACTCTCAGCTCCCGCTCTTTATACATCTCTGCTCTGACTCTCAGCTGCCGCTCTTTATAAATCTCGTCTCTCACTCTCAGCTCCCGCTCTGTATAAATCTCCACTCTCACTCTCAGCTCCCACTCTTTATAAATCTCCGCTCTGAATCTCAGCTCCCGCTTTGTATAAATCTCCACTCTGACACTCAGCTGAAGCTCTTATTAAATCTCCGCTCTGCCTCTCAGCTCCCGCTCTTTTTAAATCTCTGCTCTGACTCTCAGCTCCCACTCTTTTTAAATCTCCGCTCTGCCTCTCAGCTCCCGCTCTTTTTAAATCTCCGCTCTGACTCTCAACTCCAGCTCTTTTTAAATCTCCGCTCTGACTCTCAGCTGCAGCTCTTTTTAAATCTCCGCTCTGACTCTCAGCACCTGCTCATTCTAAATCTCTGCTCTGACTCTCAGCTCTCGCTCTTTTTAATTCTCCGCTCTGACTCTCAGCTCCCGCTCTTTTGAAATCTCCACTCTGACTCTCAGCTCCAGCTCTTTTTAAATCTCCGCTCTAACTCTCAGCACCTGCTCATTATAAATCTCTGCTCTGACTCTCAGCTCTCGCTCTTTTTAAATCTCTGCTCTGACTTTGAACTATCGCTCTTTTTAAATCTCCGCTCTGACTCTCAGCTCCCGCTCTTTTTAAATCTCCACTCTGACTCTCAGCTCCAGCTCTTTTTAAATCTCCACTCTAACTCTCAGCACCTGCTCATTATAAATCTCTGCTCTGACTCTCAGCTCTCGCTCTTTTTAAATCTCTGCTCTGACTTTGAACTATCGCTCTTTTTAAATCTCCGCTCTGACTCTCAGCTCCCGCTCTTTTTAAATCTCCACTCTGACTCTCAGCTCCCGCTCTTTTTAAATCTCCGCTCTGACTCTCAGCTCTCGTTGTTTTTGAATCTACGCTCTGACTCTCATCTCCCGCTCTTTTTAAATCTCCGCTCTGACTCTCACCTCCCACTCTCAATAAATCTCCACTCTGGCTCTCAACTCCCGCTCTTTTTATATCTTCACTCTGACTCACAGCTCCCGCTCTTTTTAAATCACCGCTCTGACTCTCAGCTCCCGCTCTTTATAAATCTCCGCCGTGACTGTCAGCTTCCGCTCTTTATAAATCTCCGCTCTGACTCCCAGCTCCCGCTCTTTTTAAGTCTCCGCTCTGACTCTCAGCACCTGCTAATTATGAATCTCTGCACTGACTCTGAGCTCCCGCTCTTTTTAAATCTCTGCTCTGACTCTCAGCTCCCATTGTTTTTGAATCTACGCTCTGACTCTCATCTCCCGCTCTTTTTAAATCTCCGCTCTGACTCTCAGCTCCTGCTCCTTTAAAATCTCTGCTCTGACTCTCAGCTCGCACTCTCAATAAATCTCCACTCTGGCTCTCAACTCCCGCTCTTTTTAAATCTTCATTCTGACTCACAGCTCCCGCTCTTTTTAAATCCCCACTCTGACTCTCAGCTCCCGCTCTTTTTAAATCTCCGCTCTGACTCTCAGCTCCCGCTCTTTATACATCTCTGCTCTGACTCTCAGCTGCCGCTCTTTATAAATCTCGTCTCTCACTCTCAGCTCCCGCTCTGTATAAATCTCCACTCTCACTCTCAGCTCCCACTCTTTATAAATCTCCGCTCTGAATCTCAGCTCCCGCTTTGTATAAATCTCCACTCTGACACTCAGCTGAAGCTCTTATTAAATCTCCGCTCTGCCTCTCAGCTCCCGCTCTTTTTAAATCTCTGCTCTGACTCTCAGCTCCCACTCTTTTTAAATCTCCGCTCTGCCTCTCAGCTCCCGCTCTTTTTAAATCTCCACTCTGACTCTCAGCTCCAGCTCTTTTTAAATCTCCGCTCTGACTCTCAGCTGCAGCTCTTTTTAAATCTCCGCTCTGACTCTCAGCACCTGCTCATTCTAAATCTCTGCTCTGACTCTCAGCTCTCGCTCTTTTTAATTCTCCGCTCTGACTCTCAGCTCCCGCTCTTTTGAAATCTCCACTCTGACTCTCAGCTCCAGCTCTTTTTAAATCTCCGCTCTAACTCTCAGCACCTGCTCATTATAAATCTCTGCTCTGACTCTCAGCTCTCGCTCTTTTTAAATCTCTGCTCTGACTTTGAACTATCGCTCTTTTTAAATCTCCGCTCTGACTCTCAGCTCCCGCTCTTTTTAAATCTCCACTCTGACTCTCAGCTCCAGCTCTTTTTAAATCTCCACTCTAACTCTCAGCACCTGCTCATTATAAATCTCTGCTCTGACTCTCAGCTCTCGCTCTTTTTAAATCTCTGCTCTGACTTTGAACTATCGCTCTTTTTAAATCTCCGCTCTGACTCTCAGCTCCCGCTCTTTTTAAATCTCCACTCTGACTCTCAGCTCCCGCTCTTTTTAAATCTCCGCTCTGACTCTCAGCTCTCGTTGTTTTTGAATCTACGCTCTGACTCTCATCTCCCGCTCTTTTTAAATCTCCGCTCTGACTCTCACCTCCCACTCTCAATAAATCTCCACTCTGGCTCTCAACTCCCGCTCTTTTTATATCTTCACTCTGACTCACAGCTCCCGCTCTTTTTAAATCACCGCTCTGACTCTCAGCTCCCGCTCTTTATAAATCTCCGCCGTGACTGTCAGCTTCCGCTCTTTATAAATCTCCGCTCTGACTCCCAGCTCCCGCTCTTTTTAAGTCTCCGCTCTGACTCTCAGCACCTGCTAATTATGAATCTCTGCACTGACTCTGAGCTCCCGCTCTTTTTAAATCTCTGCTCTGACTCTCAGCTCCCATTGTTTTTGAATCTACGCTCTGACTCTCATCTCCCGCTCTTTTTAAATCTCCGCTCTGACTCTCAGCTCCTGCTCCTTTAAAATCTCCGCTCTGACTCTCAGCTCGCACTCTCAATAAATCTCCACTCTGGCTCTCAACTCCCGCTCTTTTTAAATCTTCATTCTGACTCTCAGCTCCCGCTCTTTTTAAATCTCCGATCTGACTCTCAGCTCCCGCTCTTTTTAAATCTCTGCTCTGATTCGCATCTCCAGCTCTTTATAAATCTCCGCTCTGACTCTCAGCTCCCGCTCTTTATAAAACTCCGCTCTCACTCTCAGCTCCCGCTCTTTATAAATCTCTGCTCTCACTCTCAGCTCCCACTCTTTTTAAATCTCCGCTCTGACTCTCAGCGCCTGCTCATTATAAATCTCTGCTCTGACTCTCAGCTCCAGCTCTTTTTAAATCTCCACTCTGACTCTCAGCTCCAGCTCTTTTTAAATCTCCGCTCTGACTCTCAGCGCCTGCTCATTATAAATCTCTGCTCTGACTCTCAGCTCCCGCTCTTTTTGAATCTCCAATCTGACTCTCATCTCCCGCTCTTTTTAAATCTCCGCTCTGACTCTCAGCTCCCACTCTCAATAAATCTCCAGTCTGTCTCTCAACTCCCGCTCTTTTTATATCTCCAGTCTGACTCACAGCTTCCGCTCTTTATAAATCTCCGCTCTGTCTCTCAGCTCCTGCTCTTTATAAATCTCGGCACTCAGTCTCAGCTCGCGCTCTGTATAAATCTCCGTTTCCACTCTCAGATCCCATTTTTTTTCAATCTCTGCTCTGACTCTCAGCTCCCGCTCTTTATAAATCTATGCTCTGACTCTCAGCTGCCGCTCTTTATAAATCTCGTCTCTCACTCTCAGCTCCCGCTCTGTATAAATCTCCACTCTCTCTCTCAGCTCCCACTCTTTATAAATCTCCGCTCTGAATCTCAGCTCCCGCTTTGTATAAATCTCTGCTCTGACACTCAGCTGAAGCTCTTATTAAATCTCCGCTCTGCCTCTCAGCTCCCGCTCTTTTTAAATCTCTGCTCTGACTCTCAGCTCCCACTCTTTTTAAATCTCCGCTCTGACTCTCACCTCCCACTCTCAATAAATCTCCACTCTGGCTCTCAACTCCCGCTCTTTTTATATCTTCACTCTGACTCACAGCTCCCGCTCTTTTTAAATCACCGCTCTGACTCTCAGCTCCCGCTCTTTATAAATCTCCGCCGTGACTGTCAGCTTCCGCTCTTTATAAATCTCCGCTCTGACTCCCAGCTCCCGCTCTTTTTAAGTCTCCGCTCTGACTCTCAGCACCTGCTAATTATGAATCTCTGCACTGACTCTGAGCTCCCGCTCTTTTTAAATCTCTGCTCTGACTCTCAGCTCCCATTGTTTTTGAATCTACGCTCTGACTCTCATCTCCCGCTCTTTTTAAATCTCCGCTCTGACTCTCAGCTCCTGCTCCTTTAAAATCTCCGCTCTGACTCTCAGCTCGCACTCTCAATAAATCTCCACTCTGGCTCTCAACTCCCGCTCTTTTTAAATCTTCATTCTGACTCACAGCTCCCGCTCTTTTTAAATCCCCACTCTGACTCTCAGCTCCCGCTCTTTTTAAATCTCCGATCTGACTCTCAGCTCCCGCTCTTTTTAAATCTCTGCTCTGATTCGCATCTCCAGCTCTTTATAAATCTCCGCTCTGACTCTCAGCTCCCGCTCTTTATAAAACTCCGCTCTCACTCTCAGCTCCCGCTCTTTATAAATCTCTGCTCTCACTCTCAGCTCCCACTCTTTTTAAATCTCCGCTCTGACTCTCAGCTCCTGCTCTTTAAAAATCTCCGCTCTGACTCTCAGCTCCAGCTCTTTTTAAATCTCCACTCTGACTCTCAGCTCCAGCTCTTTTTAAATCTCCGCTCTGACTCTCAGCGCCTGCTCATTATAAATCTCTGCTCTGACTCTCAGCTCCCGCTCTTTTTGAATCTCCAATCTGACTCTCATCTCCCGCTCTTTTTAAATCTCCGCTCTGACTCTCAGCTCCCACTCTCAATAAATCTCCAGTCTGGCTCTCAACTCCCGCTCTTTTTATATCTCCAGTCTGACTCACAGCTTCCGCTCTTTATAAATCTCCGCTCTGTCTCTCAGCTCCTGCTCTTTATAAATCTCGGCACTCAGTCTCAGCTCGCGCTCTGTATAAATCTCCGTTTCCACTCTCAGATCCCATTTTTTTTCAATCTCTGCTCTGACTCTCAGCTCCCAATCTTTATCAATCTCTGCTCTCGCTCTCAGCTCCCGCTCTTTTTAAGTCTCCACTCTGACTATCAGCTCCAGCTCTTTGTAAATCTCCGCTCTGACTCTCAGCGCCTGCTCATTATAAATCTCTGCTCTGACTCTCAGCTCCCGCTCTTTTTGAATCTCCAATCTGACTCTCATCTCCCGCTCTTTTTAAATCTCCGCTCTGACTCTCAGCTTCCACTCTCAATAAATCTCCAGTCTGGCTCTCAACTCCCGCTCTTTTTATATCTCCAGTCTGACTCACAGCTTCCGCTCTTTATAAATCTCCGCTCTGTCTCTCAGCTCCTGCTCTTTATAAATCTCGGCACTCAGTCTCAGCTCGTGCTCTGTATAAATCTCCGTTTCCACTCTCAGATCCCATTTTTTTTCAATCTCTGCTCTGACTCTCAGCTCCCGCTCTTTATAAAGCTCCGCTCTCGCTCTCAGCTCCCGCTCTTTTTAAGTCTCCACTCTGACTATCAGCTCCCGCTTTTTATAAATCTCTGCTCTGACTCTCAGCTCCCGCTCTTTATAAATCTCCGCTCTGACTCTCAGCTCCCGTTCTTTTTGAATCTCCGCTCTGACTCTCATCTCCCGCTCTTTTTAAATCTCTGCTCTGATTTGCAGCTGCCGCTCTTTTTAAATCTCCGTTTCCACTCTCAGCTCCCGCTTTTTTTCAATCTCTGCTCTGACTCTCAGCTCCCGCTCTTTTTAAATCTACACTCTGACTCTCAGCTCCCGCTCTTTATAAATCTCGGCTCTCACTCTCAGCTCGCGGTCTGTATAAATCTCCACTCTCACTCAGAGATCTCACTCTTTATAAATCTCCGCTCTGAATCTCAGCTACCGCTTTGTATAAATCTCTGCTCTGACATTCAGCTCCCGCTCTTTTTAAATTTCCGCTCTGCCTCTCAGCTCCTGCTCTTTATAAATCTCCACTCTGACTCTCAGCTCCCGCTCTTTTAAAATCTCTGCTCTGATTGGCATCTCCCGCTATTTATAGATCTCTGCTCTGACTCTCAGCCCCCGTTCTTTATAAATCTCCACTCTGATTCTCAGCTCCCGCTCTGTATAAAGTTGCGCTCTGAGACTCAGCTGCCGCTCTTTTTAAATCTCTGCTCTGCCTCTCAGCTCCTGCTCTTTTTAAATCTCCACTCTGACTCTCAGCTCCAGCTCATTATAAATCTCTGCTCTCTCAACTCCCGTTCTTTTTGAATCTCCGCTCTGATTCTCATCTCCCACTCTTTTTAAATCTCCACTCTGACTCTCAGCTCCTGCTCCTTTAAAATCTCCGCTCTGACTCTCAGCTCCCACTTGTTTTAAATCTCCATTCTGACTCACAGCTCCCGCTCTTTTTTAATCCCCACTGTGACTTTCAGCTTCCGCTCTTTATCAATCTTAACGGAGTCTCAGCCCCCGTTCTTTATAAATCTCCGCCGTGATTCTCAGCTGCCACTCTTTTTAAATCTCTGCACTGACTCACAGCTCCCGCTCTTTGTAAATCTGTGCTCTGACTCTCACCTCCCGCTCTTTATAAATCTCCGCACTGACTCTCATCTCCCGCTCTTTTTAAATCTCTGCTCTGATTCTCAGCTGCCGCTCTTTTTAAAACTCCGCTCTGCCTCTCAGCTCCTGCTCCTTTAAAATCTCCGCTCTGCCTCTCAGCTCCCGCTCTTTTTAAATCTCCGCTCTGACTCTCAGCTCCCGCTCTTTATACATCTCTGCTCTGACTCTCAGCTGCCGCTCTTTATAAATCTCGTCTCTCACTCTCAGCTCCCGCTCTGTATAAATCTCCACTCTCACTCTCAGCTCCCACTCTTTATAAATCTCCGCTCTGAATCTCAGCTCCCGCTTTGTATAAATCTCCACTCTGACACTCAGCTGAAGCTCTTATTAAATCTCCGCTCTGCCTCTCAGCTCCCGCTCTTTTTAAATCTCTGCTCTGACTCTCAGCTCCCACTCTTTTTAAATCTCCGCTCTGCCTCTCAGCTCCCGCTCTTTTTAAATCTCCGCTCTGACTCTCAACTCCAGCTCTTTTTAAATCTTCATTCTGACTCACAGCTCCCGCTCTTTTTAAATCCCCACTCTGACTCTCAGCTCCCGCTCTTTTTAAATCTTCATTCTGACTCACAGCTCCCGCTCTTTTTAAATCCCCACTCTGACTCTCAGCTCCCGCTCTTTTTAAATCTCCGCTCTGACTCTCAGCTCCCGCTCTTTTTAAATCTCTGCTCTGATTCGCATCTCCAGCTCTTTATAAATCTCCGCTCTGACTCTCAGCTCCCGCTCTTTATAAAGCTCCGCTCTCACTCTCAGCTCCCGCTCTTTATAAATCTCCACTCTGACTCTCAGCTCCCGCTCTTTTTAAATCTCCACTCTGACTCTCAGCTCCCGCTCTTTTTAAATCTCCGCTCTGACTCTCAGCTCTCGTTGTTTTTGAATCTACGCTCTGACTCTCATCTCCCGCTCTTTTTAAATCTCCGCTCTGACTCTCACCTCCCACTCTCAATAAATCTCCACTCTGGCTCTCAACTCCCGCTCTTTTTATATCTTCACTCTGACTCACAGCTCCCGCTCTTTTTAAATCACCGCTCTGACTCTCAGCTCCCGCTCTTTATAAATCTCCGCCGTGACTGTCAGCTTCCGCTCTTTATAAATCTCTGCTCTGACTCCCAGCTCCCGCTCTTTTTAAGTCTCCGCTCTGACTCTCAGCACCTGCTAATTATGAATCTCTGCACTGACTCTGAGCTCCCGCTCTTTTTAAATCTCTGCTCTGACTCTCAGCTCCCATTGTTTTTGAATCTACGCTCTGACTCTCATCTCCCGCTCTTTTTAAATCTCCGCTCTGACTCTCAGCTCCTGCTCCTTTAAAATCTCTGCTCTGACTCTCAGCTCGCACTCTCAATAAATCTCCACTCTGGCTCTCAACTCCCGCTCTTTTTAAATCTTCATTCTGACTCACAGCTCCCGCTCTTTTTAAATCCCCACTCTGACTCTCAGCTCCCGCTCTTTTTAAATCTCCGATCTGACTCTCAGCTCCCGCTCTTTTTAAATCTCTGCTCTGATTCGCATCTCCAGCTCTTTATAAATCTCCGCTCTGACTCTCAGCTCCCGCTCTTTATAAAACTCCGCTCTCACTCTCAGCTTCCACTCTTTTTAAATCTCCGCTCTGATTCTCAGCTCCCGCTCTTTATACATCTCTGCTCTGACTCTCAGCTCCCGTTCTTTTTGAATCTCCGCACTGACTCTCATCTCCCGCTCTTTTTAAATCTCTGCTCTGATTCTCAGCTTCCACTCTTTTTAAAACTCCGCTCTGCCTCTCAGCTCCTGCTCCTTTAAAATCTCCGCTCTGACTCTCAGCTCCCACTCTTTATACATCTCTGCTCTGACTCTCAGCTCCCGCTCTTTTTAAATCTCTGCTCTGACTCTCAGCTCCCACTCTTTTTAAATCTCCGCTCTGACTCTCAGCTCCCGCTCTTTTTAAAACTCCGCTCTCACTCTCAGCTCCCGCTATTTTTAAATCTCCACTCTGACTCTCAGCTCACGCTCTTTTTAAATCTCCGCTCTGACTCTCAGCTGCAGCTCTTTTTAAATCTCCGCTCTGACTCTCAGCACCTGCTCATTCTAAATCTCTGCTCTGACTCTCAGCTCTCGCTCTTTTTAATTCTCCGCTCTGACTCTCAGCTCCCGCTCTTTTGAAATCTCCACTCTGACTCTCAGCTCCAGCTCTTTTTAAATCTCCGCTCTAACTCTCAGCACCTGCTCATTATAAATCTCTGCTCTGACTCTCAGCTCTCGCTCTTTTTAAATCTCTGCTCTGACTTTGAACTATCGCTCTTTTTAAATCTCCGCTCTGACTCTCAGCTCCCGCTCTTTTTAAATCTCCACTCTGACTCTCAGCTCCAGCTCTTTTTAAATCTCCGCTCTAACTCTCAGCACCTGCTCATTATAAATCTCTGCTCTGACTCTCAGCTCTCGCTCTTTTTAAATCTCTGCTCTGACTTTGAACTATCGCTCTTTTTAAATCTCCGCTCTGACTCTCAGCTCCCGCTCTTTTTAAATCTCCACTCTGACTCTCAGCTCCCGCTCTTTTTAAATCTCCGCTCTGACTCTCAGCTCTCGTTGTTTTTGAATCTACGCTCTGACTCTCATCTCCCGCTCTTTTTAAATCTCCGCTCTGACTCTCACCTCCCACTCTCAATAAATCTCCACTCTGGCTCTCAACTCCCGCTCTTTTTATATCTTCACTCTGACTCACAGCTCCCGCTCTTTTTAAATCACCGCTCTGACTCTCAGCTCCCGCTCTTTATAAATCTCCGCCGTGACTGTCAGCTTCCGCTCTTTATAAATCTCCGCTCTGACTCCCAGCTCCCGCTCTTTTTAAGTCTCCGCTCTGACTCTCAGCACCTGCTAATTATGAATCTCTGCACTGACTCTGAGCTCCCGCTCTTTTTAAATCTCTGCTCTGACTCTCAGCTCCCATTGTTTTTGAATCTACGCTCTGACTCTCATCTCCCGCTCTTTTTAAATCTCCGCTCTGACTCTCAGCTCCTGCTCCTTTAAAATCTCTGCTCTGACTCTCAGCTCGCACTCTCAATAAATCTCCACTCTGGCTCTCAACTCCCGCTCTTTTTAAATCTTCATTCTGACTCACAGCTCCCGCTCTTTTTAAATCCCCACTCTGACTCTCAGCTCCCGCTCTTTTTAAATCTCCGATCTGACTCTCAGCTCCCGCTCTTTTTAAATCTCTGCTCTGATTCGCATCTCCAGCTCTTTATAAATCTCCGCTCTGACTCTCAGCTCCCGCTCTTTATAAAACTCCGCTCTCACTCTCAGCTCCCGCTCTTTATAAATCTCTGCTCTCACTCTCAGCTCCCACTCTTTTTAAATCTCCGCTCTGACTCTCAGCGCCTGCTCATTATAAATCTCTGCTCTGACTCTCAGCTCCCGCTCTTTTTGAATCTCCAATCTGACTCTCATCTCCCGCTCTTTTTAAATCTCCGCTCTGACTCTCAGCTCCCACTCTCAATAAATCTCCAGTCTGGCTCTCAACTCCCGCTCTTTTTATATCTCCAGTCTGACTCACAGCTTCCGCTCTTTATAAATCTCCGCTCTGTCTCTCAGCTCCTGCTCTTTATAAATCTCGGCACTCAGTCTCAGCTCGCGCTCTGTATAAATCTCCGTTTCCACTCTCAGATCCCATATTTTTTCAATCTCTGCTCTGACTCTCAGCTCCCAATCTTTATCAATCTCTGCTCTGACTCTCAGCTCCCGCTCTTTATAAAGCTCCGCTCTCACTCTCAGCTCCCGCTCTTTTTAAGTCTCCACTCTGACTATCAGCTCCAGCTCTTTTTAAATCTCCGCTCTGACTCTCAGCGCCTGCTCATTATAAATCTCTGCTCTGACTCTCAGCTCCCGCTCTTTTTGAATCTCCAATCTGACTCTCATCTCCCGCTCTTTTTAAATCTCCACTCTGACTCTCAGCTCCCGCTCTTTATAAAGCTCCGTTCTCGCTCTCAGCTCCCACTCTTTTTAAGTCTCCACTCTGACTATCAGCTCCAGCTCTTTTTAAATCTCCGCTCTGACTCACAGCTCCCGTTCTTTTTGAATCTCCGCTCTGACTATCAGCTCCCGTTCTTTTTGAATCTCCGCTCTGACTCTCATCTCCCGCTCTTTTTAAATCTCTGCTCTGATTTGCAGCTGCCGCTCTTTTTAAATCTCCGTTTCCACTCTCAGCTCCCGCTTTTTTTCAATCTCTGCTCTGACTCTCAGCTCCCGCTCTTTTTAAATCTACACTCTGACTCTCAGCTCCCGCTCTTTATAAATCTCGGCTCTCACTCTCAGCTCGCGGTCTGTATAAATCTCCACTCTCACTCAGAGATCTCACTCTTTATAAATCTCCGCTCTGAATCTCAGCTACCGCTTTGTATAAATCTCTGCTCTGACATTCAGCTCCCGCTCTTTTTAAATTTCCGCTCTGCCTCTCAGCTCCTGCTCTTTATAAATCTCTGCTCTGACTCTCAGCTCCCGCTCTTTTTAAATCTCTGCTCTCTCAACTCCCGTTCTTTTTGAATCTCCGCTCTGACTCTCATCTCCCGCTCTTTTTAAATCTCCGTTCTGACTCTCAGCTCCCACTTGTTTTAAATCTCCACTCTGACTCACAGCTCCCGCTCTTTTTTAATCCCCACTGTGACTCTCAGCTTCCGCTCTTTATCAATCTTAACGGAGTCTCAGCCCCCGTTCTTTATAAATCTCCGCCGTGATTCCCAGCTGCCACTCTTTTTAAAACTCTGCACTGACTCACAGCTCCCGCTCTTTGTAAATCTGTGCTCTGACTCTCACCTCCCGCTCTTTATAAATCTCCGCACTGACTCTCATCTCCCGCTCTTTTTAAATCTCTGCTCTGATTCTCAGCTGCCGCTCTTTTTAAAACTCCGCTCTGCCTCTCAGCACCTGCTCCTTTAAATTCTCCGCTCTGACTCTCAGCTCCCACTCTCAATAAATCTCCACTCTGGCTCTCAACTCCCGCTCGTTTAAATCTCCACTCTGACTCACAGCTCCCGCTCTTTTTTAATCCCCGCTCTGACTCTCAGCTCCCGCTCTTTATAAATCCCCGCTGTGACTCTCAGCTTCCGCTCTTTATCAATCTTAGCGGACTCTCAGCCCCCGTTCTTTATAAATCTCTGCCGTGATTCTCAGCTCCCGCTCTTTTTAAATCTCTGCTCTGACTCACAGCTCCCGCTCTTTTTAAATCTCCACTCTGACTCACAACTCCCGGTGTTTTTGAATCTACGCACTGACTCTCATCTCCCGCTCATTTTAAATCTCCGCTCTGACTCTCAGCTCCCGTTGTTTTTGAATCTACGCTCTGACTCTCATCTCCCGCTCATTTTAAATCTCCGCTCTGACTCTCAGCTCCTGCTCCTTTAAAATCTCCGCTCTGACTCTCAGCTCACACTCTCAATAAATCTCCGCTCTGACACTCAGCTGCCGCTCTTATTAAATCTCCGCTCTGCCTCTCAGCTCCCGCTCTTTTTAAATCTCCGCTCTGACTCTCAGCTCCCGCTCTTTATACATCTCTGCTCTGACTCTCAGCTCCCGCTCTTTTTAAATCTCTGCTCTGACTCTCAGCTCCCGCTCTTTTTAAATCTCCACAAGTGACTCTCAGCTCCAGCTCTTTTCAAATCTCCGCTCTGACTCTCAGCTCCCGCTCATTATAAATCTCTGCTCTGATTCTCAGCTCCCGTTCTTTTTGAATCTCCGCACTGACTCTCATCTCCCGCTCTTTTTAAATCTCTGCTTTGATTCTCAGCTGCCGCTCTTTTTAAAACCCCGCTCTGACTCTCAGCTCCTGCTCCTTTAAAATCTCCGCTCTGACTCTCAGCTCCCACTCTCAATAAATCTCCACTCTGGCTCTCAACTCCCGCTCGTTTAAATCTCCAATCTGACTCACAGCTCCCGCTCTTTATACATCTCCGCTCTGACTCTCACTTCCTGCTCTTTTTAAATCTCCGCTTTGACTCTCAGCTCCCACTCTTTTCAAATCTCTGCTCTGACTCTGAGCATCCGCTCTTTATAAATCTCCGCTCTGACTCTAAGCTCGAGCACTTTATAGATCTCCACTCTGACTCTCTGCTCCCGCACTGTATAAATCTCCACTCTGACTCTCAGCTCCCGCTCTTTATAAATCTCCACTCTGACTCTCAGCTCCCGCTCTTTATAAATCTCCACTCTGACTCTCAGCTCCCGCTCTTTATAAATCTCCACTTGGACTCTTAGCTCCTGCTCTTTATAAATCTCTGCTCTGATTCTCAGCTCCCACTCTTTTTAAATCTCCGCTCTGATTTTCAGCTCCCACTCTTTTTAAATCTCCGCTCTGACTCTCAGCTCCCGCTCTTTATAAATCTCCGCTCTCTCTCTCAGCTCCCGCTCTTTTTAAATCTCCACTCTGAATCTCAACTCCCGCTCTTTATAAATCTACGCTCTGACTCTCAGCTCCCGCTCTTTATAAATCTCGGCACTAACTCTCAGCTCGCGCTCTGTATAAATCTCCGTTTCCACACTCAGCTCCCGCATTTTTGCAATCTCCGCTTTGACTCTCAGCTCCAGCTCTTTTTAAATCTACGCTCTGACTCGCAGCTCCCGCTCTTAATAAATCTCCGCCGTGACTCTCAGCTTCCGCTCTTTTTAAATCTCTGCTCTGACTCACAGCTCCCGCTCTTTTTAAATCTCCGCTCTGACTCTCAGCTCCCGTTGTTTTTGAATCTATGCTCTGACTCTCATCTCCCGCTCTTTTTAAATCTCCGCTCTGACTCTCAGCTCCTGCTCCTTTAAAATCTCCGCTCTGACTCTCAGCTCGCACTCTCAATAAATCTCCAAATTGGCTCTCAACTCCCGCTCTTTTTATATCTTCAATCTGACTCACAGCTCCTGCTCTTTTTAAATCCCCGCTCTGACTCTCAGCTCCCGCACTTTATAGATCTCCACTCTGACTCTCTGCTCCCGCACTTTATAAATCTCCACTCTGACTCTCAGCTCCCGCACTTTATAAATCTCCACTCTGACTCTCATCTCCCACTCTTTATAAATCTCCACTCTGACTCTCAGCTCCCGCTCTTTATAAATCTCCACTGACACTCAGCTCCTGCTCTTTATAAATCTCCACTCTGACTCTCAGCTCCCGCTCTTTATAAATCTCCACTCTGACTCTCAGCTCCCGCTCTTTATAAATCTCCACTCTGACTCTCAGCTCCCGCTCTTTATAAATCTCCACTTGGACTCTCAGCTCCTGCTCTTTATAAATCTCTGCTCTGATTCTCAGCTCCCACTCTTTTTAAATCTCCGCTCTGATTTTCAGCTCCCACTCTTTTTAAATCTCCGCTCTGACTCTCAGCTCCTGCTCTTTATAAATCTCCGCTCTCTCTCTCAGTTCCCGCTCTTTTTAAATCTCCACTCTGACTCTCAACTCCCGCTCTTTATAAATCTCTGCTCTGATTCTCAGCTGCCGCTCTTTTTAAAACTCCGCTCTGCCTCTCAGCACCTGCTCCTTTAAAATCTCCGCTCTGACTCTCAGCTCCCACTCTCAATAAATCTCCACTCTGGCTCTCAACTCCCGCTCGTTTAAATCTCCACTCTGACTCACAGCTCCCGCTCTTTTTTAATCCCCGCTCTGACTCTCAGCTCCCGCTCTTTATAAATCCCCGCTGTGACTCTCAGCTTCCGCTCTTTATCAATCTTAGCGGACTCTCAGCCCCCGTTCTTTATAAATCTCTGCCGTGATTCTCAGCTCCCGCTCTTTTTAAATCTCTGCTCTGACTCACAGCTCCCGCTCTTTTTAAATCTCCACTCTGACTCACAACTCCCGGTGTTTTTGAATCTACGCACTGACTCTCATCTCCCGCTCATTTTCAATCTCCGCTCTGACTCTCAGCTCCCGTTGTTTTTGAATCTACGCTCTGACTCTCATCTCCCGCTCATTTTAAATCTCCGCTCTGACTCTCAGCTCCTGCTCCTTTAAAATCTCCGCTCTGACTCTCAGCTCACACTCTCAATAAATCTCCGCTCTGACACTCAGCTGCCGCTCTTATTAAATCTCCGCTCTGCCTCTCAGCTCCCGCTCTTTTTAAATCTCCGCTCTGACTCTCAGCTCCCGCTCTTTATACATCTCTGCTCTGACTCTCAGCTCCCGCTCTTTTTAAATCTCTGCTCTGACTCTCAGCTCCCGCTCTTTTTTAATCTCCACAAGTGACTCTCAGCTCCAGCTCTTTTCAAATCTCCGCTCTGACTCTCAGCTCCCGCTCATTATAAATCTCTGCTCTGATTCTCAGCTCCCGTTCTTTTTGAATCTCCGCACTGACTCTCATCTCCCGCTCTTTTTAAATCTCTGCTTTGATTCTCAGCTGCCGCTCTTTTTAAAACCCCGCTCTGACTCTCAGCTCCTGCTCCTTTAAAATCTCCGCTCTGACTCTCAGCTCCCACTCTCAATAAATCTCCACTCTGGCTCTCAACTCCCGCTCGTTTAAATCTCCAATCTGACTCACAGCTCCCGCTCTTTATACATCTCCGCTCTGACTCTCAGTTCCTGCTCTTTTTAAATCTCCGCTTTGACTCTCAGCTCCCACTCTTTTCAAATCTCTGCTCTGACTCTGAGCATCCGCTCTTTATAAATCTCCGCTCTGACTCTAAGCTCGAGCACTTTATAGATCTCCACTCTGACTCTCTGCTCCCGCACTGTATAAATCTCCACTCTGACTCTCAGCTCCCGCTCTTTATAAATCTCCACTCTGACTCTCAGCTCCCGCTCTTTATAAATCTCCACTCTGACTCTCAGCTCCCGCTCTTTATAAATCTCCACTTGGACTCTTAGCTCCTGCTCTTTATAAATCTCTGCTCTGATTCTCAGCTCCCACTCTTTTTAAATCTCCGCTCTGATTTTCAGCTCCCACTCTTTTTAAATCTCCGCTCTGACTCTCAGCTCCCGCTCTTTATAAATCTCCGCTCTCTCTCTCAGCTCCCGCTCTTTTTAAATCTCCACTCTGAATCTCAACTCCCGCTCTTTATAAATCTACGCTCTGACTCTCAGCTCCCGCTCTTTATAAATCTCGGCACTAACTCTCAGCTCGCGCTCTGTATAAATCTCCGTTTCCACACTCAGCTCCCGCATTTTTGCAATCTCCGCTTTGACTCTCAGCTCCAGCTCTTTTTAAATCTACGCTCTGACTCGCAGCTCCCGCTCTTAATAAATCTCCGCTGTGACTCTCAGCTTCCGCTCTTTTTAAATCTCTGCTCTGACTCACAGCTCCCGCTCTTTTTAAATCTCCGCTCTGACTCTCAGCTCCCGTTGTTTTTGAATCTATGCTCTGACTCTCATCTCCCGCTCTTTTTAAATCTCCGCTCTGACTCTCAGCTCCTGCTCCTTTAAAATCTCCGCTCTGACTCTCAGCTCGCACTCTCAATAAATCTCCAAATTGGCTCTCAACTCCCGCTCTTTTTATATCTTCAATCTGACTCACAGCTCCTGCTCTTTTTAAATCCCCGCTCTGACTCTCAGCTCCCGCACTTTATAGATCTCCACTCTGACTCTCTGCTCCCGCACTTTATAAATCTCCACTCTGACTCTCAGCTCCCGCACTTTATAAATCTCCACTCTGACTCTCATCTCCCACTCTTTATAAATCTCCACTCTGACTCTCAGCTCCCGCTCTTTATAAATCTCCACTTGGACTCTCAGCTCCTGCTCTTTATAAATCTCCACTCTGACTCTCAGCTCCCGCTCTTTATAAATCTCCACTCTGACTCTCAGCTCCCGCTCTTTATAAATCTCCACTCTGACTCTCAGCTCCAGCTCTTTATAAATCTCTGCTCTGATTCTCAGCTCCCACTCTTTTTAAATCTCCGCTCTGATTTTCAGCTCCCACTCTTTTTAAATCTCCGCTCTGACTCTCAGCTCCTGCTCTTTATAAATCTCCGCTCTCTCTCTCAGTTCCCGCTCTTTTTAAATCTCCACTCTGACTCTCAACTCCCGCTCTTTATAAATCTCTGCTCTGACTCTCAGCTCCCGCTCCTTATAAAGCTCCGCTATCGCTCTCAGCTCCCGCTCTTTTTAAGTCTCCACTCTGACTATCAGCTCCCGCTTTTTATAAATCTCCGCTCTGACTCTCAGCTCCCATTGTTTTTGAATCTACGCTCTGACTCTCAGCTCCCGCTCTTTTTAAATCTCCGCTCTGACTCTCAGCTCCTGCTCTTTATAAATCTCCACTCTGACTCTCAGCTCCCGCTCTTTTTAAATCTCCGCTCTGACTCTCAGCTCCCGTTGTTTTTGAATCTATGCTCTGACTCTCATCTCCCACTCTTTTTAAATCTCCGCTCTGACTCTCAGCTCCTGCTCCTTTAAAATCTCCGCTCTGACTCTCAGCTCGCACTCTCAATAAATTTCCACTCTGGCAATCAACTCCCGCTCTTTTTAAATCTTCATTCTGACTCACAGCTCCCGCTCTTTTTAAATCTCCGCTCTGACTCTCAGCTCCCGCTCTTTTTAAATCTCTGCTGTGATTCGCATCTCCAGCTCTTTATAAATCTCCGCTCTGACTCTCAGCTCCCGCTCTTTATAAAACTCCGCTCTCACTCTCAGCTCCCGCTCTTTATAAATCTCTGCTCTGACTCTCAGCTCCAGCTCTTTTTAAATCTCCGCTCTAACTCTCAGCGCCTGCTCATTATAAATCTCTGCTCTGACTCTCAGCTCCCGCTCTTTTTGAATCTCCAATCTGACTCTCATCTCCCGCTCTTTTTAAATCTCCGCTCTGACTCTCAGCTCCCACTCTCAATAAATCTCCAGTCTGGCTCTCAACTCCCGATCTTTTTACATCTCCAGTCTGACTCACAGCTTCCGCTCTTTATAAATCTCCGCTCTGTCTCTCAGCTCCTGCTCTTTATAAATCTCGGCACTCAGTCTCAGCTCGCACTCTGTATAAATCTCCGTTTCCACTCTCAGATCCCATTTTTTTTCAATCTCTGCTCTGACTCTCAGCTCCCGCTCTTTATAAAGCTCCGCTCTCGCTCTCAGCTCCCGCTCTTTTTAAGTCTCCACTCTGACTATCAGCTCCCGCTTTTTATAAATCTCCACTCTGACTCTCATCTCCCGCTCTTTTTAAATCTCCGCTCTGACTCTCAGCTCCTGCTCTTTATAAATCTCCACTCTGACTCTCAGCTCCCGCTCTTTTTAAATCTCCACTCTGACTCTCAGCTCCAGCTCCTTATAAATCTCTGCCGTGACTGTCAGCTTCCGCTCTTTATAAATCTCCGCTCTGACTCTCAGCTCCCACTCTTTTTAAATATCCGCTCTGACTCTCAGCACCTGCTAATTATGAATCTCTGCTCTGACTCTCAGCTCCCGCTCTTTTTAAATCTCCGCTCTGACTCTCAGCTCCCGTTGTTTTTGAATCTATGCTCTGACTCTCATCTCCCACTCTTTTTAAATCTCCGCTCTGACTCTCAGCTCCTGCTCCTTTAAAATCTCCGCTCTGACTCTCAGCTCGCACTCTCAATAAATTTCCACTCTGGCAATCAACTCCCGCTCTTTTTAAATCTTCATTCTGACTCACAGCTCCCGCTCTTTTTAAATCCCCACTCTGACTCTCAGCTCCCGCTCGTTCTAAACCTCCGCTCTGACTCTCAGCTCCCGCTCTTTTTAAATCTCTGCTCTGATTCGCATCTCCAGCTCTTTATAAATCTCCGCTCTGACTCTCAGCTCCCGCTCTTTATAAAACTCCGCTCTCACTCTCAGCTCCCGCTCTTTATAAATCTCTGCTCTGACTCTCAGCTCCAGCTCTTTTTAAATCTCCGCTCTGACTCTCAGCGCCTGCTCATTATAAATCTCTGCTCTGACTCTCAGCTCCCGCTCTTTTTGAATCTCCAATCTGACTCTCATCTCCCGCTCTTTTTAAATCTCCGCTCTGACTCTCAGCTCCCACTCTCAATAAATCTCCAGTCTGGCTCTCAACTCCCGATCTTCTTATATCTCCAGTCTGACTCACAGCTTCCGCTCTTTATAAATCTCCGCTCTGTCTCTCAGCTCCTGCTCTTTATAAATCTCGGCACTCAGTCTCAGCTCGCACTCTGTATAAATCTCCGTTTCCACTCTCAGATCCCATTTTTTTTCAATCTCTGCTCTGACTCTCAGCTCCCGCTCTTTATAAAGCTCCGCTCTCGCTCTCAGCTCCCGCTCTTTTTAAGTCTCCACTCTGACTATCAGCTCCCGCTTTTTATAAATCTCTGCTCTGACTCTCAGCTCCCGCTCTTTATAAATCTCCGCTCTGACTCACAGCTCCGGTTCTTTTTGAATCTCCGCTCTGACTCTCATCTCCCGCTCTTTTTAAATCTCTGCTCTGATTCTCAGCTGCCGCTCTTTTTAAATCTCCGTTTCCACTCTCAGCTCCCACTTTTTTTCAATCTCCGCTCTGACTCTCAGCTCCCGCTCTTTTTAAATCTACACTCTGACTCTCAGCTCCCGCTCTTTATAAATCTCGGCTCTCACTCTCAGCTCGCGGTCTGTATAAATCTCCACTCTCACTCAGAGATCTCACTCTTTATAAATCTCCGCTCTGAATCTCAGCTCCCGCTTTGTATAAATCTCTGCTCTGACATTCAGCTCCCGCTCTTTTTAAATTTCCGCTCTGCCTCTCAGCTCCCGCTCTTTATAAATCTCCACTCTGACTCTCAGCTCCCGCTCTTTTTAAATCTCTGCTCTGATTGGCATCTCCCGCTATTTATAAATCTCCACTCTGACTCTCAGCCCCCGTTCTTTATAAATCTCCGCTCTGATTCTCAGCTCCCTCTCTGTATAAAGCTGCGCTCTGAGAATCAGCTGCCGCTCTTTTTAAATCTCCGCTCTGCCTCTCAGCTCCAGCTCATTATAAATCTCTGCTCTCTCAACTCCCGTTCTTTTTGAATCTCCGCTCTGACTCTCATCTCCTGCTCTTTTTAAATCTCCACTCTGACTCTCAGCTCCTGCTCCTTTAAAATCTCCGCTCTGCCTCTCAGCTCCCACTCGTTTTAAATCTCCACTCTGACTCACAGCTCCCGCTCTTTTTTAATCCCCGCTGTGACTCTCAGCTTCCGCTCTTTATCAATCTTAACGGATTCTCAGCCCCCGTTCTTTATAAACCTCCGCGGTGATTCTCAGCTGCCGCTCTTTTTATATCTCTGCACTGCGCACAGCTCCCGCTCTCTGTAAATCTGTGCTCTGACTCTCACCTCCCGCTCTTTATAAATCTCCGCACTGACTCTCATCTCCCGCTCTTTTTAAATCTCTGCTCTGATTCTCAGCTGCCGCTCTTTTTAAAACTCCGCTCTGCCTCTCAGCTCCTGCTCCTTTAAAATCTCCGCTCTGACTCTCAGCTCCCACTCTCAATAAATCTCCACTCTGGCTCTCAACTCCCGCTCGTTTAAATCTCCACTCTGACTCACAGCTCCCGCACTTTTTTAATCCCCGAACTGACTCTCAGCTCCCGCTCTTTATAAATCCCCGCTGTGACTCTCAGCTTCCGCTCTTTATCAATCTTAGCGGACTCTCAGCCCCCGTTCTTTATAAATCTCCGCCGTGATTCTCAGCTCCCGCTCTTTTTAAATCTCTTCTCTGACTCACAGCACCCGCTCTTTTTAAATCCCCGCTCTGACTCTCAGCCCCCGCACTTTATAAATCTCCGCTCTCAATCTCAGCTCCCGCTCTTTATACATCTCCGCTCTGACTCTCAGTTCCTGATCGTTTTAAATCTCTGCTTTGACTCTCAGCTCCCACTCTTTTCAAATCTCTGCTCTGACTCTGAGCTTCCGCTCTTTATAAATCTCCGCTCTGACTCTCTGCTCCCGCACTTTATAAATCTCCACTCTGACTCTCAGCTCCCGCTCTTTATAAATCTCCACTTGGACTCTCAGCTCCTGCTCTTTATAAATCTCCGCTCTGATTCTCAGCTCCCACTCTTTTTAAATCTCCGCTCTGACTCTCAGCTCCTGCTCTTTATAAATCTCCACTCTGACTCTCAACTCCCACTCTTTATAAATCTACGCTCTGACTCTCAGCTCCCGCTCTTTATAAATCTCGGCACTAACTCTCAGCTCGCGCTCTGTATAAATCTCCGTTTCCACTCCCAGCTCCCGCTTTTTTTCAATCTCCGCTCTGACTCTCAGCTCCCACTCTTTTTAAATCTACACTCTGACTCGCAGCTCCCGCTCTTTATAAATCTATGTTCTGACTCTCAGCTGCCGCTCTTTATAAATCTCGTCTCTCACTCTCAGCTCCCGCTCTGTATAAATCTCCACTCTCACTCTCAGCTCCCACTCTTTATAAATCTCCGCTCTGAATCTCAGCTCCCGCTTTGTATAAATCTCCGCTCTGACACTCAGCTGCCGCTCTTATTAAATCTCCGCTCTGCCTCTCAGCTCCCGCTCTTTTTAAATCTCTGCTCTGACTCTCAACTCCCACTCTTTTTAAATCTCCGCTCTGACTCTCAGCTCGCGCTCTTCATAAAACTCGGCTCTCACTCTCAGCTCCCGCTCTTTTTAAATCTCCACTCTGACTCTCAGCGCCAGCTCTTTTTAAATCTCCGCTCTGACTCTCAGCTCCAGCTCTTTTTAAATCTCCGCTCTGACTCTCAGCACCTGCTCATTATAAATCTCCGCTCTGACTCTCAGCTCTTGCTCTTTTTAAATCTCTGCTCTGACTCTCAGCTCTCGCTCTTTATAAAACTCTGCTCTGACTCTCAGCTCCCGCTCTTTTTAAATCTCCACTCTGACTCTCAGCTCCAGCTCTTTTAAAATCTCCGCTCTAACTCTCAGCACCTGCTCATTATAAATCTCTGCTCTGACTTTCAGCTCCCGCTCTTTTTAAATCTCTGCTCTGATTTTTAGCTCCCACTCTTTTTAAATCTCCGCTCTGACTCTCAGCTCCCGCTCTTTATAAAACTCCGCTCTCACTCTCAGCTCCTGCTCTTTATAAATCTCCACTCTGACTCTCAGCTCCAGCTCTTTTTAAATCTCCGCTCTGACTCTCAGCGCCTGCTCATTATAAATCTCTGCTCTGACTCTCAGCTCCCGCTCTTTTTGAATCTCCAATCTGACTCTCATCTCCCGCTCTTTTTAAATCTCCGCTCTGAGTCTCAGCTCCCATGCTCAATAAATCTCCAGTCTGGCTCTCAACTCCCGCTCTTTTCATATCTCCAGTCTGACTCACAGCTTCCGCTCTTTATAAATCTCCGCTCTGTCTCTCAGCTCCTGCTCTTTATAAATCTTGGCACTCAGTCTCAGCTCGCGCTCTGTATAAATCTCCGTTTCCACTCTCAGATCCCATTTTTTTTCAATCTCTGCTCTGACTCTCAGCTCCCACTCTTTTTAAGTCTCCACTCTGACTCTCAGCTCCCGTTCTTTATAAATCTCCGCTCTGACTCACAGCTCCCGTTCTTTTTGAATCTCCGCTCTGACTCTCATCTCCCGCTCTTTTTAAATCTACGCTCTGACTCTCAGCTCCCGCTTTTTTTCAATCTCTGCTCTGACTCTCAGCTCCCGCTCTTTTTAAATCTACACTCTGACTCTCAGCTCCCGCTCTTTATAAATCTCGGCTCTCACTCTCAGCTCGCGGTCTGTATAAGTCTCCACTCTCACTCAGAGATCTCACTCTTTATAAATCACCGCTCTGAATCTCAGCTACCGCTTTGTATAAATCTCTGCTCTGACATTCAGCTCATGCTCTTTTTAAATCTCCGCTCTAACTCTCTGCTCCTGCTCTTTTTAAATCTCCCCTCAGATTCTCTGCTCCCACACTTTATAAATATCTGCTCCAAATCTCAGTTCCCGCTCTTTTTAAATCTCTGCCCTGACTCTCAGCGCCCGCTCTTTATAAATCTCCGCTCTGACTCTCAGCTCCCGTTCTTTTTGAATATCCGCTCTGACTCTCATCTCCCGCTCTTTTTAAATCTCGGCTCTGATTCTCAGCTGCCGCTCATTTTAAATCTCCGCTCTGCCTCTCAGCTCCTGCTCCTTTAAAATCTCCGCTCTGACTCTCAGCTCCCACTCTCACTAAATCTCCACTCTGGCTCTCAACTCCCCCTCGTTTAAATCTCCACTCTGATTCACAGCTCACGCTCTTTTCTAATCTCTGCTCTGACTCTCAGCTCCCGCTCTTTATAAATCTCCGCTGTGACTCTAACCTTCCGCTCTTTATCAAACTTAGCGGACTCTCAGCCCCCGTTCTTTATAAATCTCCGCCGTGATTCTCAGCTCCTGCTCTTTTTAAATCTCTGCTCTGACTCACAGCTCCTGCTCTTTGTAAATCTGTGCTCTGACTCTCACCTCCCGTTCTTTACAAATCTCCGCTCTGAATCTCAGCTCCCGCTCTGTATAAATCTCCGCTCTGACACTCAGCTGCCGCTCTTTTTAAATCTCCGCTCTGCCTCTCAGCTCCCGCTCTTTATACATCTCCACTCTGACTCTCAGTTCCTGCTCTTTTTAAATATCCACTCTGACTCTCAGCGCCTGCTCCTTTTCAATCTCCACTCTGACTCTCAGCTCCCACTCTTTTTAAATCTCTGCTCTGACTCTCAGCTCCCACAGTTTATAAATCTCCACCCTGACTCTCAGCTCCCGCTCTTTATAAAACGCCGCTCGGACTCTCTGCTCCCTCTCTTTATAAATCTCCGCTCTGATTCTCAGCTGCCACTTTTTTAAATCTCTGCACTACCTCTCAGCTACAGCTCTTCATAAATCTGCACCCTGACTCTTAGTTCCCGCTCTTTTTAAATCTCAGCTCTGACTCTCAGCTCCTTCTCTTTTTAAATCTCCGCTCTGACTCTCAACTCCCGCACTGTATCATTCTCCGCTCAGACTCTCAGCTCCCGCTCTTTATAAATCTCTGCTCTGACTCTCAGCTCCCGCCCTTTTTAAATCTCGGCACTCACTCTCAGCTCGCGCTCTGTAAAAATCTCCATTTCCACTCTCAGCTCCCGCTTTTCTTCAAACTCCGCTCTGACTCTCAGCTCCCGCTCTTTTTATATCTCCACTCTGACTCTCAGCTCCCGCTCTTTATAAATCTATGCTCTGATTCTCAGCTCGCACTCTGTATAAATCTCCACTCTCACTCTCAGCTCCCACTCTTTATAAATCTCTGTTCTGACTCTCAGCTCCCGCTCTTTTTAAATCTTCGCTCTGACTCTCAGCTCCCGCTCTTTTTAAATCTCTGCTCTGATTCGTATCTCCAGCTCTTTATAAATCTCCGCTCAGACTCTCAGCTCCCGCTCTTTATAAAACTCCGCTCTCACTCTCAGTTCCTGCTCTTTATAAATCTCCACTCTGACTCTCAGCTCCAGCTCTTTTTAAATCTCCGCTCTGACTCTCAGCGCCTGCTCATTATAAATCTCTGCTCTGACTCTCAGCTCCCGCTCTTTATAAATCTATGCTCTGATTCTCAGCTCGCACTCTGTATAAATCTCCACTCTCACTCTCAGCTCCCACTCTTTATAAATCTCTGTTCTGACTCTCAGCTCCCTCCCTTTTTAAATCTTCGCTCTGACTCTCAGCTCCCGCTCTTTTTAAATCTCTGCTCTGATTCGTATCTCCAGCTCTTTATAAATCTCCGCTCAGACTCTCAGCTCCCGCTCTTTATAAAACTCCGCTCTCACTCTCAGCTCCTGCTCTTTATAAATCTCCACTCTGACTCTCAGCTCCAGCTCTTTTTAAATCTCCACTCTGACTCTCAGCTCCAGCTCTTTTTAAATCTCCGCTCTGACTCTCAGCGCCTGCTCATTATAAATCTCTGCTCTGACTCTCAGCTCCCGCTCTTTTTGAATCTCCAATCTGACTCTCATCTCCCGCTCTTTTTAAATCTCCGCTCTGAGTCTCAGCTCCCATGCTCAATAAATCTCCAGTCTGGCTCTCAACTCCCGCTCTTTTCATATCTCCAGTCTGACTCACAGCTTCCGCTCTTTATAAATCTCCGCTCTGTCTCTCAGCTCCTGCTCTTTATAAATCTTGGCACTCAGTCTCAGCTCGCGCTCTGTATAAATCTCCGTTTCCACTCTCAGATCCCATTTTTTTTCAATCTCTGCTCTGACTCTCAGCTCCCAATCTTTATCAATCTCTGCTCTGACTCTCAGCTCCCGCTCTTTATAAAGCTCCACTCTCGCTCTCAGCTCCCGCTCTTTTTAAGTCTCCACTCTGACTATCAGCTCCCGCTTTTTATAAATCTCCGCTCTGACTCTCAGCTCCCGTTCTTTATAAATCTCCGCTCTGACTCACAGCTCCCGTTCTTTTTGAATCTCCGCTCTGACTCTCATCTCCCGCTCTTTTTAAATCTACACTCTGACTCTCAGCTCCCGCTCTTTATAAATCTACGCTCTGACTCTCAGCTCCCGCTTTTTTTCAATCTCTGCTCTGACTCTCAGCTCCCGCTCTTTTTAAATCTACACTCTGACTCTCAGCTCCCGCTCTTTATAAATCTCGGCTCTCACTCTCAGCTCGCGGTCTGTATAAGTCTCCACTCTCACTCAGAGATCTCACTCTTTATAAATCACCGCTCTGAATCTCAGCTACCGCTTTGTATAAATCTCTGCTCTGACATTCAGCTCATGCTCTTTTTAAATCTCCGCTCTGCCTCTCAGCTCCTGCTCTTTTTAAATCTCCACTCTGACTCTCAGCTCCCACTCTTTTTAAATCTCTGCTCTGATTGGCATCTCCCGCTATTTATAGATCTCTGCTCTGACTCTCAGCCCCCGTTCTTTATAAATCTCCGCTCTGATTCTCAGCTCCCGCTCTGTATAAATCTGCGCTCTGAGACTCAGCTGCCGCTCTTTTTAAATCTCCACTCTGACTCTCAGCACCAGCTCATTATAAATCTCTGCTCTCTCAACTCCCGTTCTTTTTGAATCTCCGCTCTTACTCTCATCTCCCGCTCTTTTTAAATCTCCACTCTGACTCTCAGCTCCTGCTCCTTTAAAATCTCCGCTCTGACTCTCAGCTCCCACTCGTTTTAAATCTCCACTCTGACTCACAGCTCCCGCTCTTTTTTAATCCCCGCTGTGACTCTCAGCTTCCGCTCTTTATCAATCTTAACGGAGTCTCAGCCCCCGTTCTTTATAAATCTCCGCCGTGATTCTCAGCTGCCGCTCTTTTTAAATGTCTGCACTGACTCACAGCTCCTGCTCTTTGTAAATCTGTGCTCTGACTCTCTCCTCCCGCTCTTTATAAATCTCCGCTCTGACTCTCATCTCCTGCTCTTTTTAAATCTCCGCTCTGACTCTCAGCTCCTGCTCCTTTAAAATCTCCGCTCCGACTCTCAGCTCCCACTCTCAATAAATCTCCACTCTGGCTCTCAACTCCCGCTAGTTTTATATCTCCACTCTGACTCACAGCTCCCGCTCTTTTTAAATCCCCGCTCTGACTCTCAGCTCCCGCTCTTTATAAATCTCAGGTGTGACTCTCAGCTTCCGCTCTTTATAGATTTTAGTGGACTCTCAGCTCCCACTCTTTATAAATCTCTGCTCTGACTCTCAGCCCCCGCTCTTTATAAATCTCCACTCTGACTCCCAGCTCCCGCTCTTTATAAGTCTACGCTCTGACTCTCAGCTCCCGCTATTTAAAAAACTCGGCAATCACTCTCAGCTCACGCTCTGTATAAATCTCCGTTTCCACTCTCAGCTCCCACTCTTTTTAAATCTCCACTCTGACTCTCAGCTCCCGCTCTGTATACATCGCCACTCTGACTGTCAGCCCCCCCTCTTTATAAATCTCCGCTCTGACTCTCAGCTCCCGCTCTTAATAAATCTCCGCTCAGACTCTCAGCTCCCGCTCTTTATAAATCTCCGCTCAGACTCTCAGCTCCCGCTCTTCATAAATCTCTGTTTTCACTCTCAGCTCCCGCTTTTTTTCAGTCTCCGCTCTGACTCTCAGCTCCCGCACTTTATAAATCTCCACCCTGACTCTCAGCTCCCGCTCTTCATAAAACTCCGGTCGGACTCTCTGCTCCCACTCTTTAGAAATCTCCGCTCTGATTCTCAACTCCCACTCTTTTCAAATCTCCGCTATGCCTCACAGTTCCCGCTCTTCATAAATCTGCGCTCTGACTCTCAGTTCCTGCTCTTTTTCAATCTCCACTCTGACTCTCAGCTCCCTCTCTTTTCAAAACTCCGCTCTGACTCTCAACTCCCGCACTTTGTAATTCTCCGCTCAGACTCTCAGCTCCCGCTCTTTTTAAATCTCTGCTCTGATACACATCTCCCACTCTTTATAAATCTCCACATTGAATCTCAGCACCCGCTCTTTTTTAATCTCTGCTCTGACTCTCAGCTCCCGTTCTTTTTAAATCTCTGCTCTGACTCTCAGCTCCCGCTCTTTATAAATCTCCGCTCTGACTCACAGCTCCCGCTCTTTATAAATCTCCGCTCTGACTCTCAGCTCATGCTCTGTATAAATTTCCACTCTGACTCTCAGCTCTCGCACTTTATAAATCTCAGCCCTGACTCTCACCTCCCACTCTTTATAAAGCTCCGCTCGGACTCTGTGCTCCAGCTCTTTATAAAACTCCGCTCCGATTCCCAGCTCCCACTCTTTTATAATCTCCGCTCTGACTCTCAGCTCCCGCTCTTTATAAATCTGCACTCTGACTCTCAGCTCCCGCTCTTTTTCAATCTCCACTCTGACTCTCAGCTCCCGCTCTTTTTAAATCTCTGCTCTGATACACAGCTCCCACTCTTTATAAATCTCCACATTGAAACTCAGCACCTGCTCTTTTATAATCTCTGCTCTTACTCTCAGCTCCCATTCTTTATAATTCTCCGATCTGACTCTCAGCTCCCACTCTTTTTAAATCTCCGCTCTGACTCCCAGCTCCCGCTCTTTATAAATCTCCACTCGGACTCTCAGCTCCCGCTCTTTATAAAACTCGGCATTCACTCTCAGCTCGCGCTCTGTATAAATCGCCGTTTCCACTCTCAGCATCCGCTTTTTTTCAATCTCCGCTCTGACTCTCAGCTCCCACTCTTTTTAAATCTCTGCTCTGATTCTCAGCTCCCGCACTTTATAAATCTCCACCCAGACTCTCAGCTCCCGCTGTTTATAAAACTCCGCTCGGACTCTCTGCTATCACTCTTTATAAATCTCCGCTCTGATTCTCAGCTCCCATTCCTTTAAATCTCCGCTCTGCCTCTCAGCTCCCGCTCTTCATAAATCTGTGCTCTGACTCGCAGTTCCTGCTCTTTTTAAATCTCCGCTCCGACTCTCAGCTCCCTCTCTTTTCAAATCTCCGCTCTGACTCTCAACTCCCACACTTTATAATTCTCTGCTCGGACTCTCAGCTCCCACTCTTTATAAATCTCCACTCTGACTCTCAGCTCCCGCTCTTTTTAAATCTCTGCTCTGATACACAGCTCCCACTCTTTATAAATCTACGCTCTGACTCTCAGCTCCCGCTCTTTTTAAATCTCTGCTCTGATACACAGCTCCCACTCTTTATAAATCTACACTTTGAATCTCAGCACCCGCTCTTTTTTAATCTCTGCTCTGATTCTCAGCTCCCGTTCTTTTTAAATCTCTGCTCTGACTCTCAGCTCCCGTTCTTTATAGTTCGGCGATCTGACTCTCAGCTCCCGCTCTTTTTAAATCTCCGCTCTGACTCACAGCTCCCGCTCTTTATAAATCTCCACTCGGACTCTCAGCTCCGGCTCTTCATAAATCTCTGCTCTGACTCGCAGCTCCTGCTCTTTATAAATCTCCGCTCTGACTCTCAGCTCCCGCTCTTTTTCAATCTCCACTCTGACTCTCAGCTCCCACTCTTTTTAAATCTCTGTTCTGATTCTCAGCTCCCGCTCTTTATAAATCTCCACCCTGACTCTCAGCTCCCGCTCTTTATAAAACTCCACTCGGACTCTCTGCTCCCGCTCTTTATAAATCTCCGCTCTGATTCTCAGCTCCCACTTTTTTAAAACTCCGCTCTCCCTCTCAGCTACAGCTCTTCATAAATCTGCACACTGACTCTCAGTTCCCGCTCTTTATAAATCTCAGCTGTGACTCTCAGCTCCCTCTCTTTTTAAATCTCCGCTCTGACTCTCAACTCCCGCACTTTATAATTCTCCGCTCAGACTCTCAACTCCCGCACTTTATAATTCTCCGCTCAGACTCTCAGCTCCCGCCCTTTTTAAATCTCGGCACTCACTCTCAGCTCGCGCTCTGTATAAATCTCCATTTCCACTCTCAGCTCCCGCTTTTCTTCAAACTCTGCTCTGACTCTCAGCTCCCGCTCTTTTTAAATCTCCACTCTGACTCTCAGCTCCCGCTCTTTATAAATCTATGCTCTGATTCTCAGCTCACGCTCTGTATAAATCTCCACACTCACTCTCAGCTCCCACTCTTTATAAATCTCCGCTCTGAATCTCAGCTCCTGCTTTGTATAAATCTCTGCTCTGACTCTCAGCTCCAGCTCTTTTTAAATCTCCACTCTGACTCTCAGCGCCTGCTCATTATAAATCTCTGCTCTGACTCTCAGCTCCTGCTCTTTTTTAATCTCCGCTCTGATTCTCATCTCCCGCTCTTTTTAAATCTCCGCTCTGACTCTCAGCTCCTGCTCCTTTAAAATCTCCGCTCCGACTCTCAGCTCCCACTCTCAATAAATCTCCACTCTGGCTCTCAACTCCTGCTCCTTTTATATCTCCACTCTGACTCACAGCTCCCGCTCTTTTTAAATCCCCGCTCTGACTCTCAGCTCCCGCTCTTTATAAATCTCCGCTGTGACTCACAGCTTCCGCTCTTTATAACTTTTAGTGGACTCTCAGCTCCCACTCTTTATAAATCTCTGCTCTGACTCTCAGCCCCCGCTCTTTATAAATCTCCACTCTGACTCCCAGCTCTCGCTCTTTATAAGTCTACGCTCTGACTCTCAGTTCCTGCTCTTTTTCAATCTCCACTCTGACTCTCAGCTCCCGCTCTTAATAAATCTCCACTCAGACTCTCAGCTCCCGCTCTTTATAAATCTCCACTCTGACTCTCAGCTCCCGCTCTTTATAAATCTCTGTTTTCACTCTCAGCTCCCGCTTTTTTTCAATCTCCACTCTGACTCTCAGCTCCCACTCATTATGCAACTCCGCTCTGACTCTCAGCTACCGCTCTGTATACATCGCCGCTCTGACTCTCAGCCCCCCTCTTTTTAAATCTCTGCTCTGACTCTCAGCTCCCGCTTTAATAAATCACCACTCAGACTCTCAGCTCCCGCTCTTTATAAATCTCCACTCTGACTCTCAGCTCCCGCTCTTAATAAATCTCCGCTCAGACACTCAGTTCCCACTCTTTATACATCTCCGCTCTGACTCTCAGCTCCCCCCCTTTTTAAATCTCTGCTCTGACTCTCAGCTCCCGCTATTTATAAAACCCCGCTATGACTCTAAGCTCGCGCTCTTTTTGGAACTCCGCTCTGACTCTCAGCTCCCGCTCTTAATAAATCTCTGTTTCCACTCTCAGCTCCTGCTTTTTTTCAAACTCCGCTCTGACTCTCAGCTCCCGCTCTTTATAAGTCTACGCTCTGACTCTCAGCTCCCGTTCTTTATAAAACTCGGCACTCACTCTCAGCTCGCGCTCTGTATAAATCTCCGTTTCCACTCTCAGCTCCTGCTCTTTTTGAATCTCCGCTCAGACTCTCATCTCCCACTCTTTTTAAATCTCCGCTCTGATTCTCAGCTCCTGCTCCTTTAAAATCTCCGCTCCGACTCTCAGCTCCCACTCTCAATAAATCTCCACTCGGGGTCTCAACTCCCGCTCTTTTTAAATCCCCGCTCTGACTCTCAGCTTCTGCTCTTTATAAATTTTAGTGGACTCTCAGCTCCCACTCTTTTTAAATCTCTGTTCTGACTCTCAGCCCCCGCTCTTTATAAATCTCCACTCTGACTCTCAGCGCCCGCTCTTTATAAGTCTACGCTCTGACTCTCAGCTCCCGCTCTTTATAAAACTCGGCACTCACTCTCAGCTCGCGCTCTGTATAAATCTCCGTTTCCACTCTCAGCTCCTGCTTTTTTTCAATCTCCGCTCTGACTCTCAGCTCCCGCTCTTTTTAAATCTCCGCTCTGACTCTCAGCTACCGCTCTTTATAAATCAATGCTCTGATTCTCCGCTCACGCTCTGTATAAATCTCCACTCTCACTCTCAGCTCCCACTCTTTATAAATATCCGCTCTGAATCTCAGCTCCCGCTTTGTATAAATCTCTGCTCTGACTCTCAGCTCCAGCTATTTTTAAATCTCCGCTCTGACTCTCAGCGCCTGCTCATTATAAATCTCTGCTCTGACTCTCAGCTCCCGCTCATTATGCAACTCCGCTCTGACTCTCAGCTACCACTCTGTACACATCGCCGCTCTGACTCTCAGCCCCCCCTCTTTTTAAATCTCTGCTCTGACTCTCAGCTCCCGCTCTTAATAAATCTCCGCTCAGACTCTCAGCTCCCGCTCTTTATAAATCTCCACTCTGACTCTCAGCTCCCGCTCTTAATAAATCTCCGCTCAGACTCTCAGTTCCCACTCTTTATAAGTCTACGCTCTGACTCTCAGCTCCCGCTCTTTTTAAATCCCCGCTCTGACTCTCAGCTCCCGCTCTTTATAAATCTCCGGTGTGACTCTCAGCTTCCGCTCTTTATAAATTTTACTGGACTCTCAGCTCCCACTCTTTATAAATCTCCGCTCTGACTCTCAGCCCCCGCTCTTTATAAATCTCCACTCTGACTCTCAGCTCCCGCTCTTTATAAGTCTACGCTCATACTCTCAGCTCCCGCTCTTTATAAAACTCGGCACTCACTCTCAGCTCGCACTCTGTATAAATCTCCGTTTCCACTCTCAGCTCCCTCTTTTCTTCAAACTTCACTCTGACTCTCAGCTCCCGCTCTTAATAAATCTCCACTCAGACTCTCAGCTCCCGCTCTTTATAAATCTCCACTCTGACTCTCAGCTCCCGCTCTTTATAAATCTCTGTTTTCACTCTCAGCTCCCGCTTTTTTTCAATCTCCACTCTGACTCTCAGCTCCCGCTCATTATACAACTCCGCTCTGACTCTCAGCTACCGCTCTGTATACATCGCCGCTCTGACTCTCAGCCCCCCTCTTTTTAAATCTCTGCTCTGACTCTCAGCTCCCGCTCTTAATAAATCTCCGCTCAGACTCTCAGCTCCCGCTCTTTATAAATCTCCACTCTGACTCTCAGCTCACGCTCTTAATAAATCTCCGCTCAGACTCTCAGCTCCCACTCTTTTAAAATCTCCGCTCTGACTCTCAGCTCCCGCTCTTTATAAATCTGCACCCTGACTCTCAGTTCCCGCTCTTTTTAAATCTCCGCTCTTACTCTCAATTCCCGCTCTTTTTCAATCTCCGCTCTGACTCTCAACTCCAGAATTTCATAATTCTCCACTCGGACTCTCAGCTTCAACTCTTTATAAATCTCCGCTCTGACTCTCAGCTCCCGCTCTTTTTAAATCTCTGCTCTGATACACAGCTCCCACACTTTATAAATCTCCACATTGAAACTCAGCACCCGCTCTTTTATAATCTCTGCTCTTACTCTCAGCTCCCGTTCTTTATAATTCTCCGATCTGACTCTCAGCTCCCACTCTTTATAAATCTCTGCTCTGACTCCCAGCTCCCGCTCTTTATACATCTCCACTCGGACTCTCAGCTCCGGCTCTTTATACAACTCGGCATTCACTCTCAGCTCGCGCTCTGTATAAATCGCCGTTTCCACTCTCAGCATCCGCATTTTTTCAATCTCCGCTCTGACTCTCAGCTCCCACTCTTTTTAAATCTCTGCTCTGATTCTCAGCTCCCGCACTTTATAAATCTCCACCCAGACTGTCAGCACCTGCTCTTTATAAAACTCCGCTCGGACTCTCTGCTATCACTCTTTATAAATCTCCGCTCTGATTCTCAGCTCCCATTCTTTTGAAATCTCCGCTCTGCCTCTCAGCTCCCGCTCTTCATAAATCTCTGCTCCGACTCGCAGTTCCTGCTCTTTTTAAATCTCCGCTCCGACTCTCAGCTCCGGCTCTTTTTCAATCTCCACTCTGACTCTCAGCTCCCTCTCTTTTCAAATCTCCGCTCTGACTCTCAACTCCCACACTTTATAATTCTCTGCTCGGACTCTCAGCTCCCACTCTTTTTAAATCTCTGCTCTGATACACAGCTCCCACTCTTTATAAATCTACACTTTGAATCTCAGCACCCGCTCTTTTTTAATCTCTGCTCTGATTCTCAGCTCCCGTTCTTTTTAAATCTCTGCTCTGACTCTCAGCTCCCGTTCTTTATAATTCGGCGATCTGACTCTCAGCTCCCGCTCTTTTTAAATCTCCGCTCTGACTCACAGCTCCCGCTCTTTATAAATCTCCACTCGGACTCTCAGCTCCGGCTCTTCATAAATCTCTGCTCTGACTCGCAGCTCCTGCTCTTTATAAATCTCCGCTCTGACTCTCAGCTCCCGCTCTTTTTCAATCTCCACTCTGACTCTCAGCTCCCGCTCTTTTTCAATCTCCACTCTGACTCTCAGCTCCCGCTCTTTTTCAATCTCCACTCTGACTCTCAACTCCAGCATTTCATAATTCTCCACTCGGACTCTCAGCTCCCGCTCTTTTTAAATCTCTGCTCTGATACACAGCTCCCACTCTTTATAAATCTCCACATTGAAACTCAGCACCTGCTCTTTTATAATCTCTGCTCTTACTCTCAGCTCCCATTCTTTATAATTCTCCGATCTGACTCTCAGCTCCCACTCTTTTTAAATCTCCGCTCTGACTCCCAGCTCCCGCTCTTTATAAATCTCCACTCGGACTCTCAGCTCCCGCTCTTTATACAACTCGGCATTCACTCTCAGCTCGCGCTCTGTATAAATCGCCGTTTCCACTCTCAGCATCCGCTTTTTTTCAATCTCCGCTCTGACTCTCAGCTCCCACTCTTTTTAAATCTCTGCTCTGATTCTCAGCTCCCGCACTTTATAAATCTCCACCCAGACTCTCAGCTCCCGCTGTTTATAAAACTCCGCTCGGACTCTCTGCTATCACTCTTTATAAATCTCCGCTCTGATTCTCAGCTCCCATTCCTTTAAATCTCCGCTCTGCCTCTCAGCTCCCGCTCTTCATAAATCTGTGCTCTGACTCGCAGTTCCTGCTCTTTTTAAATCTCCGCTCCGACTCTCAGCTCCGGCTCTTTTTCAATCTCCACTCTGACTCTCAGCTCCCTCTCTTTTCAAATCTCCGCTCTGACTCTCAACTCCCACACTTTATAATTCTCTGCTCGGACTCTCAGCTCCCACTCTTTATAAATCTCCACTCTGACTCTCAGCTCCCGCTCTTTTTAAATCTCTGCTCTGATACACAGCTCCCACTCTTTATAAATCTACACTTTGAATCTCAGCACCCGCTCTTTTTTAATCTCTGCTCTGATTCTCAGCTCCCGTTCTTTTTAAATCTCTGCTCTGACTCTCAGCTCCCGTTCTTTATAATTCGGCGATCTGACTCTCAGCTCCCGCTCTTTTTAAATCTCCGCTCTGACTCACAGCTCCCGCTCTTTATAAATCTCCACTCGGACTCTCAGCTCCGGCTCTTCATAAATCTCTGCTCTGACTCGCAGCTCCTGCTCTTTATAAATCTCCGCTCTGACTCTCAGCTCCCGCTCTTTTTCAATCTCCACTCTGACTCTCAGCTCCCACTCTTTTTAAATCTCTGTTCTGATTCTCAGCTCCCGCTCTTTATAAATCTCCACCCTGACTCTCAGCTCCCGCTCTTTATAAAACTCCGCTCGGACTCTCTGCTCCCGCTCTTTATAAATCTCCGCTCTGATTCTCAGCTCCCACTTTTTTAAAACTCCGCTCTCCCTCTCAGCTACAGCTCTTCATAAATCTGCACACTGACTCTCAGTTCCCGCTCTTTATAAATCTCAGCTGTGACTCTCAGCTCCCTCTCTTTTTAAATCTCCGCTCTGACTCTCAACTCCCGCACTTTATAATTCTCCGCTCAGACTCTCAACTCCCGCACTTTATAATTCTCCGCTCAGACTCTCAGCTCCCGCCCTTTTTAAATCTCGGCACTCACTCTCAGCTCGCGCTCTGTATAAATCTCCATTTCCACTCTCAGCTCCCGCTTTTCTTCAAACTCCGCTCTGACTCTCAGCTCCCGCTCTTTTTAAATCTCCACTCTGACTCTCAGCTCCCGCTCTTTATAAATCTATGCTCTGATTCTCAGCTCACGCTCTGTATAAATCTCCACTCTCACTCTCAGCTCCCACTCTTTATAAATCTCCGCTCTGAATCTCAGCTCCTGCTTTGTATAAATCTCTGCTCTGACTCTCAGCTCCAGCTCTTTTTAAATCTCCACTCTGACTCTCAGCGCCTGCTCATTATAAATCTCTGCTCTGACTCTCAGCTCCTGCTCTTTTTTAATCTCCGCTCTGATTCTCATCTCCCGCTCTTTTTAAATCTCCGCTCTGACTCTCAGCTCCTGCTCCTTTAAAATCTCCGCTCCGACTCTCAGCTCCCACTCTCAATAAATCTCCACTCTGGCTCTCAACTCCTGCTCCTTTTATATCTCCACTCTGACTCACAGCTCCCGCTCTTTTTAAATCCCCGCTCTGACTCTCAGCTCCCGCTCTTTATAAATCTCCGCTGTGACTCACAGCTTCCGCTCTTTATAACTTTTAGTGGACTCTCAGCTCCCACTCTTTATAAATCTCTGCTCTGACTCTCAGCCCCCGCTCTTTATAAATCTCCACTCTGACTCCCAGCTCTCGCTCTTTATAAGTCTACGCTCTGACTCTCAGTTCCTGCTCTTTTTCAATCTCCACTCTGACTCTCAGCTCCCGCTCTTAATAAATCTCCACTCAGACTCTCAGCTCCCGCTCTTTATAAATCTCCACTCTGACTCTCAGCTCCCGCTCTTTATAAATCTCTGTTTTCACTCTCAGCTCCCGCTTTTTTTCAATCTCCACTCTGACTCTCAGCTCCCGCTCATTGTGCAACTCCGCTCTGACTCTCAGCTACCGCTCTGTATACATCGCCGCTCTGACTCTCAGCCCCCCCTCTTTTTAAATCTCTGCTCTGACTCTCAGCTCCCGCTTTAATAAATCACCACTCAGACTCTCAGCTCCCGCTCTTTATAAATCTCCACTCTGACTCTCAGCTCCCGCTCTTAATAAATCTCCGCTCAGACACTCAGTTCCCACTCTTTATACATCTCCGCTCTGACTCTCAGCTCCCCCCCTTTTTAAATCTCTGCTCTGACTCTCAGCTCCCGCTATTTATAAAACCCCGCTATGACTCTAAGCTCGCGCTCTTTTTGGAACTCCGCTCTGACTCTCAGCTCCCGCTCTTAATAAATCTCTGTTTCCACTCTCAGCTCCTGCTTTTTTTCAAACTCCGCTCTGACTCTCAGCTCCCGCTCTTTATAAGTCTACGCTCTGACTCTCAGCTCCCGTTCTTTATAAAACTCGGCACTCACTCTCAGCTCGCGCTCTGTATAAATCTCCGTTTCCACTCTCAGCTCCTGCTCTTTTTGAATCTCCGCTCAGACTCTCATCTCCCACTCTTTTTAAATCTCCGCTCTGATTCTCAGCTCCTGCTCCTTTAAAATCACCGCTCCGACTCTCAGCTCCCACTCTCAATAAATCTCCACTCGGGGTCTCAACTCCCGCTCTTTTTAAATCCCCGCTCTGACTCTCAGCTTCTGCTCTTTATAAATTTTAGTGGACTCTCAGCTCCCACTCTTTTTAAATCTCTGTTCTGACTCTCAGCCCCCGCTCTTTATAAATCTCCACTCTGACTCTCAGCGCCCGCTCTTTATAAGTCTACGCTCTGACTCTCAGCTCCCGCTCTTTATAAAACTCGGCACTCACTCTCAGCTCGCGCTCTGTATAAATCTCCGTTTCCACTCTCAGCTCCTGCTTTTTTTCAATCTCCGCTCTGACTCTCAGCTCCCGCTCTTTTTAAATCTCCGCTCTGACTCTCAGCTACCGCTCTTTATAAATCAATGCTCTGATTCTCCGCTCACGCTCTGTATAAATCTCCACTCTCACTCTCAGCTCCCACTCTTTATAAATATCCGCTCTGAATCTCAGCTCCCGCTTTGTATTAATCTCTGCTCTGACTCTCAGCTCCAGCTATTTTTAAATCTCCGCTCTGACTCTCAGCGCCTGCTCATTATAAATCTCTGCTCTGACTCTCAGCTCCCGCTCATTATGCAACTCCGCTCTGACTCTCAGCTACCGCTCTGTACACATCGCCGCTCTGACTCTCAGCCCCCCCTCTTTTTAAATCTCTGCTCTGACTCTCAGCTCCCGCTCTTAATAAATCTCCGCTCAGACTCTCAGCTCCCGCTCTTTATAAATCTCCACTCTGACTCTCAGCTCCCGCTCTTAATAAATCTCCGCTCAGACTCTCAGTTCCCACTCTTTATAAGTCTACGCTCTGACTCTCAGCTCCCGCTCTTTTTAAATCCCCGCTCTGACTCTCAGCTCCCGCTCTTTATAAATCTCCGGTGTGACTCTCAGCTTCCGCTCTTTATATATTTTACTGGACTCTCAGCTCCCACTCTTTATAAATCTCCGCTCTGACTCTCAGCCCCCGCTCTTTATAAATCTCCACTCTGACTCTCAGCTCCTGCTCTTTATAAGTCTACGCTCATACTCTCAGCTCCCGCTCTTTATAAAACTCGGCACTCACTCTCAGCTCGCACTCTGTATAAATCTCCGTTTCCACTCTCAGCTCCCTCTTTTCTTCAAACTTCACTCTGACTCTCAGCTCCCGCTCTTAATAAATCTCCACTCAGACTCTCAGCTCCCGCTCTTTATAAATCTCCACTCTGACTCTCAGCTCCCGCTCTTTATAAATCTCTGTTTTCACTCTCAGCTCCCGCTTTTTTTCAATCTCCACTCTGACTCTCAGCTCCCGCTCATTATACAACTCCGCTCTGACTCTCAGCTACCGCTCTGTATACATCGCCGCTCTGACTCTCAGCCCCCCTCTTTTTAAATCTCTGCTCTGACTCTCAGCTCCCGCTCTTAATAAATCTCCGCTCAGACTCTCAGCTCCCGCTCTTTATAAATCTCCACTCTGACTCTCAGCTCACGCTCTTAATAAATCTCCGCTCAGACTCTCAGCTCCCACTCTTTTAAAATCTCCGCTCTGACTCTCAGCTCCCGCTCTTTATAAATCTGCACCCTGACTCTCAGTTCCCGCTCTTTTTAAATCTCCGCTCTTACTCTCAATTCCCGCTCTTTTTCAATCTCCGCTCTGACTCTCAACTCCAGAATTTCATAATTCTCCACTCGGACTCTCAGCTTCAACTCTTTATAAATCTCCGCTCTGACTCTCAGCTCCCGCTCTTTTTAAATCTCTGCTCTGATACACAGCTCCCACACTTTATAAATCTCCACATTGAAACTCAGCACCCGCTCTTTTATAATCTCTGCTCTTACTCTCAGCTCCCGTTCTTTATAATTCTCCGATCTGACTCTCAGCTCCCACTCTTTATAAATCTCTGCTCTGACTCCCAGCTCCCGCTCTTTATACATCTCCACTCGGACTCTCAGCTCCGGCTCTTTATAAAACTCGGCATTCACTCTCAGCTCGCGCTCTGTATAAATCGCCGTTTCCACTCTCAGCATCCGCATTTTTTCAATCTCCGCTCTGACTCTCAGCTCCCACTCTTTTTAAATCTCTGCTCTGATTCTCAGCTCCCGCACTTTATAAATCTCCACCCAGACTGTCAGCTCCTGCTCTTTATAAAACTCCGCTCGGACTCTCTGCTATCACTCTTTATAAATCTCCGCTCTGATTCTCAGCTCCCATTCTTTTGAAATCTCCGCTCTGCCTCTCAGCTCCCGCTCTTCATAAATCTCTGCTCCGACTCGCAGTTCCTGCTCTTTTTAAATCTCCGCTCCGACTCTCAGCTCCGGCTCTTTTTCAATCTCCACTCTGACTCTCAGCTCCCTCTCTTTTCAAATCTCCGCTCTGACTCTCAACTCCCACACTTTATAATTCTCTGCTCGGACTCTCAGCTCCCACTCTTTATAAATCTCCGCTCTGACTCTCAGCTCCCGCTCTTTTTAAATCTCTGCTCTGATACACAGCTCCCACTCTTTATAAATCTACACTTTGAATCTCAGCACCCGCTCTTTTTTAATCTCTGCTCTGATTCTCAGCTCCCGTTCTTTTTAAATCTCTGCTCTGACTCTCAGCTCCCGTTCTTTATAATTCGGCGATCTGACTCTCAGCTCCCGCTCTTTTTAAATCTCCGCTCTGACTCACAGCTCCCGCTCTTTATAAATCTCCACTCGGACTCTCAGCTCCGGCTCTTCATAAATCTCTGCTCTGACTCGCAGCTCCTGCTCTTTATAAATCTCCGCTCTGACTCTCAGCTCCGGCTCTTTTTCAATCTCCACTCTGACTCTCAGCTCCCACTCTTTTTAAATCTCTGTTCTGATTCTCAGCTCCCGCTCTTTATAAATCTCCACCCTGACTCTCAGCTCCCGCTCTTTATAAAACTCCGCTCGGACTCTCTGCTCCCGCTCTTTATAAATCTCCGCTCTGATTCTCAGCTCCCACTTTTTTAAAACTCCGCTCTCCCTCTCAGCTACAGCTCTTCATAAATCTGCACACTGACTCTCAGTTCCCGCTCTTTATAAATCTCAGCTGTGACTCTCAGCTCCCTCTCTTTTTAAATCTCCGCTCTGACTCTCAACTCCCGCACTTTATAATTCTCCGCTCAGACTCTCAGCTCCCGCCCTTTTTAAATCTCGGCACTCACTCTCAGCTCGCGCTCTGTATAAATCTCCATTTCCACTCTCAGCTCCCGCTTTTCTTCAAACTCCGCTCTGACTCTCAGCTCCCGCTCTTTTTAAATCTCCACTCTGACTCTCAGCTCCCGCTCTTTTTAAATCTATGCTCTGATTCTCAGCTCGCGCCCTGTATAAATCTCCACTCTCAATCTCAGCTCCCACTCTTTATAAATCTCTGCTCTGACTCTCAGCCCCCGCTCTTTATAAATCTCCACTCTGACTCCCAGCTCTCGCTCTTTATAAGTCTACGCTCTGACTCTCAGCCCCCGCTCTTTATAAAGCTCGGCACTCACTCTCAGCTTGCGCTCTGTATAAATCTCCGTTTCCACTCTCAGCTCCTGCTTTTTTTCAATCTCCGCTCTGACTCTCAGCTCCCGCTCTTTTTAAATCTCCGCTCTGACTCTCAGCTCCCGCTCGTTATGCAACTCCGCTCTGACTCTCAGCTACCGCTCTGTATACATCGCCGCTCTGACTGTCAGCCCCCCCTCTTTTTAAATCTCCGCTCTGACTCTCAGCTACCGCTCTGTATACATCGCCGCTCTGACTGTCAGCCCCCCTCTTTTTAAATCGCCGCTCTGACTCTCAGCTCCCGCTCTTAATAATTCTCCGCTCAGACTCTCAGCTCCCACTCTTTATAAATCTCCACTCTGAGTCTCAGCTCCTGCTCTTTATAAATCTCCGTTTTCACTCTCAGCTCCCGCTTTTTTTCAATCTCCACTCTGACTCTCAGCTCCCACTCTTTATACATCTACGCTCTGACTCTCAGCTCCCCCTTTTTTTAAATCTCTGCTCTGACACTCAGCTCCCGCTATTTTTTAATACCCGCTATGACTCTAAGCTCGCGCTCTTTTTGGAATTCCGCTCTGACTCTCAGCTCCCGCTCTTAATAAATCTCCGCTCTGACTCTCAGCTCCCGCTCTTTATAAATCTCCACTCTGACTCTCAGCTCCCGCACTTTATAAAACTCCGCTCGGACTCTCTGCTCCCGCTCTTTATAAATCTCCGCTCTGATTCTCAACTCTGACTCTTTTTAAATCTCCACTCTGCCTCGCAGTTCCCGCTCTTCATAAATCTGCGCTCTGACTCTCAGTTCCTGCTCTTTTTCAAACTCCACTCTGACTCTCAGCTCCCGCTCTTAATAAATCTCCACTCAGACTCTCAGCTCCCGCTCTTTATAAATCTCCACTCTGACTCTCAGCTCCCGCTCTTTATAAATCTCTGTTTTCACTCTCAGCTCCCGCTTTTTTTCAATCTCCACTCTGACTCTCAGCTCCCGCTCTTAATAAATCTCCACTCAGACTCTCAGCTCCCGCTCTTTATAAATCTCCACTCTGACTCTCAGCTCCCGCTCTTTATACAACTACGTTCGGACTGTCTGCTACAGCTCTTTATAAATCTCCGCTCTGCCTCTCAGCTACCGCTCTTCATAAATCTGTGCTCTGACTCTCAGTTCCCGCTCTTTTTAAATCTCCGCTCTGACTCTCAGCAGCCGCTCGTTTTCACTCTCCAGAATGACTCTCTGCTCCCTCTCTTTTCAAATCTCCGCTCTGAATCTCAACTCCCGCACTTTATAATTCTCCGCTCGGACTCTCAGCTCCCGCTCCTTTTAAATCTCAGCTCTGATTCTCAGCTCCCGTTCTTTTTAAATCTCAGCTCTGATTCTCAGCTCCCGCTCTTTATAAATCTCTGCTCTCACTCTCAGCTCCTGCTCTTTATAAATCTGCATCCTGACTCTCAGTTCCCGCTCTTTTTAAATCTCCGCTCTTACTCTCAGTTCCCGCTCTTTTTCAATCTCCGCTCTGACTCTCAACTCCAGAATTTCATAATTCTCCACTCGGACTCTCAGCTCCTGCTATTTATAAATCTCCGCTCTGACTCACAGCGCCCACTCTTTTTAAATCTCCGCTCTGACTCTCAGCTCATGCTCTGTATAAATCTCCACTCTGACTCTCAGCTCTCGCACTTTATAAATCTCAGCCCTGACTCTCACCTCCCACTCTTTATAAAGCTCCGCTCGGACTCTGTGCTCCAGCTCTTTATAAAACTCCGCTCCGATTCCCAGCTCCCACTCTTTTATAATCTCCGCTCTGACTCTCAGCTCCCGCTCTTTATAAATCTGCACTCTGACTCTCAGCTCCCGCTCTTTTTCAATCTCCACTCTGACTCTCAACTCCAGCATTTCATAATTCTCCACTCGGACTCTCAGCTCCCGCTCTTTTTAAATCTCTGCTCTGACTCTCAGCTCCTGCTCTTTTTGAATCTCCGCTCTGATTCTCATCTCCCGCTCTTTTTAAATCTCCGCTCTGACTCTCAGCTCCTGCTCCTTTAAAATCTCCGCTCCGACTCTCAGCTCCCACTCTCAATAAATCTCCACTCTGGCTCTCAACTCCTGCTCATTTTATATCTCCACTCTGACTCACACCTCCCGCTCTTTTTAAATCCCCGCTCTGACTCTCAGCTCCCGCTCTTTATAAATCTCCGCTGTGACTCTCAGCTTCCGCTCTTTATAAATTTTAGTGGACTCTCAGCTCCCACTCTTTATAAATCTCTGCTCTGACTCTCAGCCCCCGCTCTTTATAAATCTCCACTCTGACTCCCAGCTCTCGCTCTTTATAAGTCTACGCTCTGACTCTCAGCCCCCGCTCTTTATAAAGCTCGGCACTCACTCTCAGCTTGCGCTCTGTATAAATCTCCGTTTCCACTCTCAGCTCCTGCTTTTTTTCAATCTCCGCTCTGACTCTCAGCTCCCGCTCTTTTTAAATCTCCGCTCTGACTCTCAGCTACCGCTCGTTATGCAACTCCGCTCTGACTCTCAGCTACCGCTCTGTATACATCGCCGCTCTGACTGTCAGCCCCCCTCTTTTTAAATCGCCGCTCTGACTCTCAGCTCCCGCTCTTAATAATTCTCCGCTCAGACTCTCAGCTCCCACTCTTTATAAATCTCCACTCTGAGTCTCAGCTCCTGCTCTTTATAAATCTCCGTTTTCACTCTCAGCTCCCGCTTTTTTTCAATCTCCTCTCTGACTCTCAGCTCCCACTCTTTATACATCTACGCTCTGACTCTCAGCTCCCCCTTTTTTTAAATCTCTGCTCTGACTCTCAGCTCCCGCTATTTTTTAATACCCGCTATGACTCTAAGCTCGCGCTCTTTTTGGAATTCCGCTCTGACTCTCAGCTCCCGCTCTTAATAAATCTCCGCTCTGACTCTCAGCTCCCGCTCTTTATAAATCTCCACTCTGACTCTCAGCTCCCGCACTTTATAAAACTCCGCTCGGACTCTCTGCTCCCGCTCTTTATAAATCTCCGCTCTGATTCTCAACTCTGACTCTTTTTAAATCTCCACTCTGCCTCGCAGTTCCCGCTCTTCATAAATCTGCGCTCTGACTCTCAGTTCCTGCTCTTTTTCAAACTCCACTCTGACTCTCAGCTCCCGCTCTTAATAAATCTCCACTCAGACTCTCAGCTCCCGCTCTTTATAAATCTCCACTCTGACTCTCAGCTTCCGCTCTTTATAAATCTCTGTTTTCACTCTCAGCTCCCGCTTTTTTTCAATCTCCACTCTGACTCTCAGCTCCCGCTCTTAATAAATCTCCACTCAGACTCTCAGCTCCCGCTCTTTATAAATCTCCACTCTGACTCTCAGCTCCCGCTCTTTATACAACTACGTTCGGACTGTCTGCTACAGCTCTTTATAAATCTCCGCTCTGCCTCTCAGCTACCGCTCTTCATAAATCTGTGCTCTGACTCTCAGTTCCCGCTCTTTTTAAATCTCCGCTCTGACTCTCAGCAGCCGCTCGTTTTCACTCTCCAGAATGACTCTCTGCTCCCTCTCTTTTCAAATCTCCGCTCTGAATCTCAACTCCCGCACTTTATAATTCTCCGCTCGGACTCTCAGCTCCCGCTCCTTTTAAATCTCAGCTCTGATTCTCAGCTCCCGTTCTTTTTAAATCTCAGCTCTGATTCTCAGCTCCCGCTCTTTATAAATCTCTGCTCTCACTCTCAGCTCCTGCTCTTTATAAATCTGCACCCTGACTCTCAGTTCCCGCTCTTTTTAAATCTCTGCTCTCACTCTCAGCTCCTGCTCTTTATAAATCTGCACCCTGACTCTCAGTTCCCGCTCTTTTTAAATCTCTGCTCTCACTCTCAGCTCCTGCTCTTTATAAATCTGCACCCTGACTCTCAGTTCCCGCTCTTTTTAAATCTCTGCTCTCACTCTCAGCTCCTGCTCTTTATAAATCTGCACCCTGACTCTCAGTTCCCGCTCTTTTTAAATCTCCGCTCTTACTCTCAGTTCCCGCTCTTTTTCAATCTCCGCTCTGACTCTCAACTCCAGAATTTCATAATTCTCCACTCGGACTCTCAGCTCCTGCTATTTATAAATCTCCGCTCTGACTCACAGCGCCCACTCTTTTTAAATCTCCGCTCTGACTCTCAGCTCATGCTCTGTATAAATCTCCACTCTGACTCTCAGCTCTCGCACTTTATAAATCTCAGCCCTGACTCTCACCTCCCACTCTTTATAAAGCTCCGCTCGGACTCTGTGCTCCAGCTCTTTATAAAACTCCGCTCCGATTCCCAGCTCCCACTCTTTTATAATCTCCGCTCTGACTCTCAGCTCCCGCTCTTTATAAATCTGCACTCTGACTCTCAGCTCCCGCTCTTTTTCAATCTCCACTCTGACTCTCAACTCCAGCATTTCATAATTCTCCACTCGGACTCTCAGCTCCCGCTCTTTTTAAATCTCTGCTCTGATACACAGCTCCCACTCTTTATAAATCTCCACATTGAAACTCAGCACCTGCTCTTTTATAATCTCTGCTCTTACTCTCAGCTCCCATTCTTTATAATTCTCCGATCTGACTCCCAGCTCCCACTCTTTTTAAATCTCCGCTCTGACTCCCAGATCCCACTGTTTATAAATCCCCGCTGTGACTCTACGCTCCCACTCTTTATAAATCTCTGCTCTGACTCTCAGCTCCCCCTACTTATAAATCCCCGCTATGACTCTATGCTCCTGCTCTTTATAAATCTCTGTTTCCACTCTCAGCTCGCACTTTTTTTCAATCTCCACTCTGACTCTCAGCTCCCCCTCTTTTTAAATCTCTGCTCTGACTCTCAGCTCCCCCTACTTATAAATCCCCGCTATGACTCTAAGCTCGCACTCTTTTTGGAACTCCACTCTGACTCTCAGCTCCCGCTCTTAATAAATCTCCGCTCTGACTCTCAGCTCCCGCTCTTTATAAAACCCTGCTCGGACTCTCTGCTCCCGCACTTTATAAATCTCCACTCTGATTTTCAGATCACACTCTTTTTAAATCTCCGCTCTGACTCTTAACTCCCGCATTTCATAATTCTCCGCTCTGACTCCCAGCTGCCGCTCTTTATAAACCTCCACTCGGACTCTGAGCCCCTGCTCTTTATAAATCTCTGCTCTGATTCTCAGCTCCCGCTCTTTATAAATCTCCACTCGGACTCTCAGCTCCTGCTCTTTTTAAATCTCCAGTCTGACTCTCAGCACCCGCTCTTTTTAAATCTCCGCTCTGACTCTCAGCTCCCACTCTTTTTAAATCTCGGCTCTAACTCTCTGCTCCTGCTCTTTTTAAATCTCCCCTCAGATTCTCTGCTCCCACACTTTATAAATATCTGCTCCAAATCTCAGTTCCCGCTCTTTTTAAATCTCTGCCCTGACTCTCAGCTCCCGTTCTTTTTGAATATCCGCTCTGACTCTCATCTCCCGCTCTTTTTAAATCTCGGCTCTGATTCTCAGCTGCCGCTCATTTTAAATCTCCGCTCTGCCTCTCAGCTCCTGCTCCTTTAAAATCTCCGCTCTGACTCTCAGCTCCCACTCTCACTAAATCTCCACTCTGGCTCTCAACTCCCCCTCGTTTAAATCTCCACTCTGACTCACAGCTCCCGCTCTTTTCTAATCTCTGCTCTGACTCTCAGCTCCCGCTCTTTATAAATCTCCGCTGTGACTCTAAGCTTCCGCTCTTTATCAAACTTAGCGGACTCTCAGCCCCCGTTCTTTATAAATCTCCGCCGTGATTCTCAGCTCCTGCTCTTTTTAAATCTCTGCTCTGACTCACAGCTCCTGCTCTTTGTAAATCTGTGCTCTGACTCTCACCTCCCGCTCTTTACAAATCTCCGCTCTGAATCTCAGCTCCCGCTCTGTATAAATCTCCGCTCTGACACTCAGCTGCCGCTCTTTTTAAATCTCCGCTCTGCCTCTCAGCTCCCGCTCTTTATACATCTCCACTCTGACTCTCAGTTCCTGCTCTTTTTAAATATCCACTCTGACTCTCAGCGCCTGCTCCTTTTCAATCTCCACTCTGACTCTCAGCTCCCACTCTTTTTAAATCTCTGCTCTGACTCTCAGCTCCCACAGTTTATAAATCTCCACCCTGACTCTCAGCTCCCGCTCTTTATAAAACGCCGCTCGGACTCTCTGCTCCCTCTCTTTATAAATCTCCGCTCTGATTCTCAGCTCCCACTTTTTTAAATCTCTGCACTACCTCTCAGCTACAGCTCTTCATAAATCTGCACCCTGACTCTTAGTTCCCGCTCTTTTTAAATCTCAGCTCTGACTCTCAGCTCCCTCTCTTTTTAAATCTCCGCTCTGACTCTCAACTCCCGCACTGTATCATTCTCCGCTCAGACTCTCAGCTCCCGCTCTTTATTAATCTCTGCTCTGACTCTCAGCTCCCGCCCTTTTTAAATCTCGGCACTCACTCTCAGCTCGCGCTCTGTAAAAATCTCCATTTCCACTCTCAGCTCCCGCTTTTCTTCAAACTCCGCTCTGACTCTCAGCTCCCGCTCTTTTTATATCTCCACTCTGACTCTCAGCTCCCGCTCTTTATAAATCTATGCTCTGATTCTCAGCTCGCACTCTGTATAAATCTCCACTCTCACTCTCAGCTCCCACTCTTTATAAATCTCTGTTCTGACTCTCAGCTCCCTCCCTTTTTAAATCTTCGCTCTGACTCTCAGCTCCCGCTCTTTTTAAATCTCTGCTCTGATTCGTATCTCCAGCTCTTTATAAATCTCCGCTCAGACTCTCAGCTCCCGCTCTTTATAAAACTCCGCTCTCACTCTCAGCTCCTGCTCTTTATAAATCTCCACTCTGACTCTCAGCTCCAGCTCTTTTTAAATCTCCGCTCTGACTCTCAGCGCCTGCTCATTATAAATCTCTGCTCTGACTCTCAGCTCCCGCTCTTTTTGAATCTCCAATCTGACTCTCATCTCCCGCTCTTTTTAAATCTCCGCTCTGAGTCTCAGCTCCCATGCTCAATAAATCTCCAGTCTGGCTCTCAACTCCCGCTCTTTTCATATCTCCAGTCTGACTCACAGCTTCCGCTCTTTATAAATCTCCGCTCTGTCTCTCAGCTCCCGCTCTTTATAAATCTCGGCACTCAGTCTCAGCTCGCGCTCTGTATAAATCTCCGTTTCCACTCTCAGATCCCATTTTTTTTCAATCTCTGCTCTGACTCTCAGCTCCCAATCTTTATCAATCTCCGCTCTGACTCTCAGCTCCCGCTCTTTATAAAGCTCCGCTCTCGCTCTCAGCTCCCGCTCTTTTTAAGTCTCCACTCTGACTATCAGCTCCCGCTTTTTATAAATCTCCGCTCTGACTCTCAGCTCCCGTTCTTTATAAATCTCCGCTCTGACTCTCAGCTCCGGCTCTTTTTGAATCTCCGCTCTGACTCTCATCTCCCGCTCTTTTTAAATCTACACTCTGACTCTCAGCTCCCGCTCTTTATAAATCTACGCTCTGACTCTCAGCTCCCACTTTTTTTCAATCTCTGCTCTGACTCTCAGCTCCCGCTCTTTTTAAATCTACACTCTGACTCTCAGCTCCCGCTCTTTATAAATCTCGGCTCTCACTCTCAGCTCGCGGTCTGTATAAGTCTCCACTCTCACTCAGAGATCTCACTCTTTATAAATCACCGCTCTGAATCTCAGCTACCGCTTTGTATAAATCTCTGCTCTGACATTCAGCTCATGCTCTTTTTAAATCTCCGCTCTAACTCTCTGCTCCTGCTCTTTTTAAATCTCCCCTCAGATTCTCTGCTCCCACACTTTATAAATATCTGCTCCAAATCTCAGTTCCCGCTCTTTTTAAATCTCTGCCCTGACTCTCAGCGCCCGCTCTTTATAAATCTCCGCTCTGACTCTCAGCTCCCGTTCTTTTTGAATATCCGCTCTGACTCTCATCTCCCGCTCTTTTTAAATCTCGGCTCTGATTCTCAGCTGCCGCTCATTTTAAACCTCCGCTCTGCCTCTCAGCTCCTGCTCCTTTAAAATCTCCGCTCTGACTCTCAGCTCCCACTCTCACTAAATCTCCACTCTGGCTCTCAACTCCCCCTCGTTTAAATCTCCACTCTGATTCACAGCTCCCGCTCTTTTCTAATCTCTGCTCTGACTCTCAGCTCCCGCTCTTTATAAATCTCCGCTGTGACTCTAAGCTTCCGCTCTTTATCAAACTTAGCGGACTCTCAGCCCCCGTTCTTTATAAATCTCCGCCGTGATTCTCAGCTCCTGCTCTTTTTAAATCTCTGCTCTGACTCACAGCTCCTGCTCTTTGTAAATCTGTGCTCTGACTCTCACCTCCCGCTCTTTACAAATCTCCGCTCTGAATCTCAGCTCCCGCTCTGTATAAATCTCCGCTCTGACACTCAGCTGCCGCTCTTTTTAAATCTCCGCTCTGCCTCTCAGCTCCCGCTCTTTATACATCTCCACTCTGACTCTCAGTTCCTGCTCTTTTTAAATATCCACTCTGACTCTCAGCGCCTGCTCCTTTTCAATCTCCACTCTGACTCTCAGCTCCCACTCTTTTTAAATCTCTGCTCTGACTCTCAGCTCCCACAGTTTATAAATCTCCACCCTGACTCTCAGCTCCCGCTCTTTATAAAACGCCGCTCGGACTCTCTGCTCCCTCTCTTTATAAATCTCCGCTCTGATTCTCAGCTCCCACTTTTTTAAATCTCTGCACTACCTCTCAGCTACAGCTCTTCATAAATCTGCACCCTGACTCTTAGTTCCCGCTCTTTTTAAATCTCAGCTCTGACTCTCAGCTCCCTCTCTTTTTAAATCTCCGCTCTGACTCTCAACTCCCGCACTGTATCATTCTCCGCTCAGACTCTCAGCTCCCGCTCTTTATAAATCTCTGCTCTGACTCTCAGCTCCCGCCCTTTTTAAATCTCGGCACTCACTCTCAGCTCGCGCTCTGTAAAAATCTCCATTTCCACTCTCAGCTCCCGCTTTTCTTCAAACTCCGCTCTGACTCTCAGCTCCCGCTCTTTTTATATCTCCACTCTGACTCTCAGCTCCCGCTCTTTATAAATCTATGCTCTGATTCTCAGCTCGCACTCTGTATAAATCTCCACTCTCACTCTCAGCTCCCACTCTTTATAAATCTCTGTTCTGACTCTCAGCTCCCTCCCTTTTTAAATCTTCGCTCTGACTCTCAGCTCCCGCTCTTTATAAATCTCTGCTCTGATTCGTATCTACAGCTCTTTATAAATCTCCGCTCAGACTCTCAGCTCCCGCTCTTTATAAAACTCCGCTCTCACTCTCAGCTCCTGCTCTTTATAAATCTCCACTCTGACTCTCAGCTCCAGCTCTTTTTAAATCTCCGCTCTGACTCTCAGCGCCTGCTCATTATAAATCTCTGCTCTGACTCTCAGCTCCCGCTCTTTTTGAATCTCCAATCTGACTCTCATCTCCCGCTCTTTTTAAATCTCCGCTCTGAGTCTCAGCTCCCATGCTCAATAAATCTCCAGTCTGGCTGTCAACTCCCGCTCTTTTCATATCTCCAGTCTGACTCACAGCTTCCGCTCTTTATAAATCTCCGCTCTGTCTCTCAGCTCCTGCTCTTTATAAATCTTGGCACTCAGTCTCAGCTCGCACTCTGTATAAATCTCCGTTTCCACTCTCAGATCCCATTTTTTTTCAATCTCTGCTCTGACTCTCAGCTCCCAATCTTTATCAATCTCTGCTCTGACTCTCAGCCCCCGTTCTTTATAAATCTCCGCTCTGATTCTCAGCTCCCGCTCTGTATAAATCTGCGCTCTGAGACTCAGCTGCCGCTCTTTTTAAATCTCCACTCTGACTCTCAGCACCAGCTCATTATAAATCTCTGCTCTCTCAACTCCCGTTCTTTTTGAATCTCCGCTCTTACTCTCATCTCCCGCTCTTTTTAAATCTCCACTCTGACTCTCAGCTCCTGCTCCTTTAAAATCTCCGCTCTGACTCTCAGCTCCCACTTGTTTTAAATCTCCACTCTGACTCACAGCTCCCGCTCTTTTTTAATCCCCGCTGTGACTCTCAGCTTCCGCTCTTTATCAATCTTAACGGAGTCTCAGCCCCCGTTCTTTATAAATCTCCGCCGTGATTCTCAGCTGCCGCTCTTTTTAAATGTCTGCACTGACTCACAGCTCCTGCTCTTTGTAAATCTGTGCTCTGACTCTCTCCTCCCGCTCTTTATAAATCTCCGCTCTGACTCTCATCTCCCGCTCTTTTTAAATCTCCGCTCTGACTCTCAGCTCCTGCTCCTTTAAAATCTCCGCTCCGACTCTCAGCTCCCACTCTCAATAAATCTCCACTCTGGCTCTCAACTCCTGCTAGTTTTATATCTCCACTCTGACTCTCAGCTCCCGCTCTTTTTAAATCCCCGCTCTGACTCTCAGCTCCCGCTCTTTATAAATCTCAGGTGTGACTCTCAGCTTCCGCTCTTTATAAATTTTAGTGGACTCTCAGCTCCCACTCTTTATAAATCTCTGCTCTGACTCTCAGCCCCCGCTCTTTATAAATCTCCACTCTGACTCCCAGCTCCCGCTCTTTATAAGTCTACGCTCTGACTCTCAGCTCCCGCTATTTAAAAAACTCGGCAATCACTCTCAGCTCACGCTCTGTATAAATCTCCGTTTCCACTCTCAGCTCCCACTCTTTTTAAATCTCCACTCTGACTCTCAGCTCCCGCTCTGTATACATCGCCACTCTGACTGTCAGCCCCCCCTCTTTATAAATCTCCGCTCTGACTCTCAGCTCCCGCTCTTAATAAATCTCCGCTCAGACTCTCAGCTCCCGCTCTTCATAAATCTCTGTTTTCACTCTCAGCTCCCGCTTTTTTTCAGTCTCCGCTCTGACTCTCAGCTCCCGCTCTTAACAAATCTCCGCTCTGACCCTCAGCTCCCGCACTTTATAAATCTCCACCCTGACTCTCAGCTCCCGCTCTTCATAAAACTCCGGTCGGACTCTCTGCTCCCACTCTTAAGAAATCTCCGCTCTGATTCTCAACTCCCACTCTTTTCAAATCTCCGCTATGCCTCACAGTTCCCGCTCTTCATAAATCTGCGCTCTGACTCTCAGTTCCTGCTCTTTTTCAAATCTCCACTCTGACTCTCAGCTCCCTCTCTTTTCAAATCTCCGCTCTGACTCTCAACTCCCGCACTTTGTAATTCTCCGCTCAGACTCTCAGCTCCCGCTCTTTTTAAATCTCTGCTCTGATACACATCTCCCACTCTTTATAAATCTCCACATTGAATCTCAGCACCCGCTCTTTTTTAATCTCTGCTCTGATTCTCAGCTCCCGTTCTTTTTAAATCTCTGCTCTGACTCTCAGCTCCCGCTCTTTATAAATCTCCACTCGGACTCTCAGCTCCTGCTATTTATAAATCTCCGCTCTGACTCACAGCGCCCACTCTTTTTAAATCTCCGCTCTGACTCTCAGCTCATGCTCTGTATAAATCTCCACTCTGACTCTCAGCTCTCGCACTTTATAAATCTCAGCCCTGACTCTCACCTCCCACTCTTTATAAAGCTCCGCTCGGACTCTGTGCTCCAGCTCTTTATAAATCTCCGCTCTGATTCACAGCTCCCACTCTTTTATAATCTCCGCTCTGACTCTCAGCTCCCGCTCTTTATAAATCTGCACTCTGACTCTCAGCTCCCGCTCTTTTTCAATCTCCACTCTGACTCTCAACTCCAGCATTTCATAATTCTCCACTCGGACTCTCAGCTCCCGCTCTTTTTAAATCTCTGCTCTGATACACAGCTCCCACTCTTTATAAATCTCCACGTTGAAACTCAGCACCTGCTCTTTTATAATCTCTGCTCTTACTCTCAGCTCCCATTCTTTATAATTCTCCGATCTGACTCTCAGCTCCCACTCTTTTTAAATCTCCGCTCTGACTCCCAGCTCCCGCTCTTTATAAATCTCCACTCGGACTCTCAGCTCCCGCTCTTTATAAAACTCGGCATTCACTCTCAGCTCGCGCTCTGTATAAATCGTCGTTTCCACTCTCAGCATCCGCTTTTTTTCAATCTCCGCTCTGACTCTCAGCTCCCACTCTTTTTAAATCTCTGCTCTGATTCTCAGCTCCCGCACTTTATAAATCTCCACCCAGACTCTCAGCTCCCGCTGTTTATAAAACTCCGCTCGGACTCTCTGCTATCACTCTTTATAAATCTCCGCTCTGATTCTCAGCTCCCATTCCTTTAAATCTCCGCTCTGCCTCTCAGCTCCCGCTCTTCATAAATCTGTGCTCTGACTCGCAGTTCCTGCTCTTTTTAAATCTCCGCTCCGACTCTCAGCTCCGGCTCTTTTTCAATCTCCACTCTGACTCTCAGCTCCCTCTCTTTTCAAATCTCCGCTCTGACTCTCAACTCCCACACTTTATAATTCTCTGCTCGGACTCTCAGCTCCCACTCTTTATAAATCTCCACTCTGACTCTCAGCTCCCGCTCTTTTTAAATCTCTGCTCTGATACACAGCTCCCACTCTTTATAAATCTACACTTTGAATCTCAGCACCCGCTCTTTTTTAATCTCTGCTCTGATTCTCAGCTCCCGTTCTTTTTAAATCTCTGCTCTGACTCTCAGCTCCCGTTCTTTATAATTCGGCGATCTGACTCTCAGCTCCCGCTCTTTTTAAATCTCCGCTCTGACTCACAGCTCCCGCTCTTTATAAATCTCCACTCGGACTCTCAGCTCCGGCTCTTCATAAATCTCTGCTCTGACTCGCAGCTCCTGCTCTTTATAAATCTCCGCTCTGACTCTCAGCTCCCGCTCTTTTTCAATCTCCACTCTGACTCTCAGCTCCCACTCTTTTTAAATCTCTGTTCTGATTCTCAGCTCCCGCTCTTTATAAATCTCCACCCTGACTCTCAGCTCCCGCTCTTTATAAAACTCCGCTCGGACTCTCTGCTCCCGCTCTTTATAAATCTCCGCTCTGATTCTCAGCTCCCACTTTTTTAAAACTCCGCTCTCCCTCTCAGCTACAGCTCTTCATAAATCTGCACACTGACTCTCAGTTCCCGCTCTTTATAAATCTCAGCTGTGACTCTCAGCTCCCTCTCTTTTTAAATCTCCGCTCTGACTCTCAACTCCCGCACTTTATAATTCTCTGCTCAGACTCTCAACTCCCGCACTTTATAATTCTCCGCTCAGACTCTCAGCTCCCGCCCTTTTTAAATCTCGGCACTCACTCTCAGCTCGCGCTCTGTATAAATCTCCATTTCCACTCTCAGCTCCCGCTTTTCTTCAAACTCCGCTCTGACTCTCAGCTCCCGCTCTTTTTAAATCTCCACTCTGACTCTCAGCTCCCGCTCTTTATAAATCTATGCTCTGATTCTCAGCTCACGCTCTGTATAAATCTCCACTCTCACTCTCAGCTCCCACTCTTTATAAATCTCCGCTCTGAATCTCAGCTCCTGCTTTGTATAAATCTCTGCTCTGACTCTCAGCTCCAGCTCTTTTTAAATCTCCACTCTGACTCTCAGCGCCTGCTCATTATAAATCTCTGCTCTGACTCTCAGCTCCTGCTCTTTTTTAATCTCCGCTCTGATTCTCATCTCCCACTCTTTTTAAATCTCCGCTCTGATTCTCAGCTCCTGCTCCTTTAAAATCTCCGCTCCGACTCTCAGCTCCCACTCTCAATAAATCTCCACTCTGGCTCTCAACTCCTGCTCCTTTTATATCTCCACTCTGACTCACAGCTCCCGCTCTTTTTAAATCCCCGCTCTGACTCTCAGCTCCCGCTCTTTATAAATCTCCGCTGTGACTCACAGCTTCCGCTCTTTATAACTTTTAGTGGACTCTCAGCTCCCACTCTTTATAAATCTCTGCTCTGACTCTCAGCCCCCGCTCTTTATAAATCTCCACTCTGACTCCCAGCTCTCGCTCTTTATAAGTCTACGCTCTGACTCTCAGTTCCTGCTCTTTTTCAATCTCCACTCTGACTCTCAGCTCCTGCTCTTTTTGAATCTCCGCTCAGACTCTCATCTCCCACTCTTTTTAAATCTCCGCTCTGATTCTCAGCTCCTGCTCCTTTAAAATCACCGCTCCGACTCTCAGCTCCCACTCTCAATAAATCTCCACTCGGGGTCTCAACTCCCGCTCTTTTTAAATCCCCGCTCTGACTCTCAGCTTCTGCTCTTTATAAATTTTAGTGGACTCTCAGCTCCCACTCTTTTTAAATCTCTGTTCTGACTCTCAGCCCCCGCTCTTTATAAATCTCCACTCTGACTCTCAGCGCCCGCTCTTTTTCAATCTCCACTCTGACTCTCAACTCCAGCATTTCATAATTCTCCACTCGGACTCTCAGCTCCCGCTCTTTTTAAATCTCTGCTCTGATACACAGCTCCCACTCTTTATAAATCTCCACATTGAAACTCAGCACCTGCTCTTTTATAATCTCTGCTCTTACTCTCAGCTCCCATTCTTTATAATTCTCCGATCTGACTCTCAGCTCCCACTCTTTTTAAATCTCCGCTCTGACTCCCAGCTCCCGCTCTTTATAAATCTCCACTCGGACTCTCAGCTCCCGCTCTTTATAAAACTCGGCATTCACTCTCAGCTCGCGCTCTGTATAAATCGTCGTTTCCACTCTCAGCATCCGCTTTTTTTCAATCTCCGCTCTGACTCTCAGCTCCCACTCTTTTTAAATCTCTGCTCTGATTCTCAGCTCCCGCACTTTATAAATCTCCACCCAGACTCTCAGCTCCCGCTGTTTATAAAACTCCGCTCAGACTCTCTGCTATCACTCTTTATAAATCTCCGCTCTGATTCTCAGCTCCCATTCCTTTAAATCTCCGCTCTGCCTCTCAGCTCCCGCTCTTCATAAATCTGTGCTCTGACTCGCAGTTCCTGCTCTTTTTAAATCTCCGCTCCGACTCTCAGCTCCGGCTCTTTTTCAATCTCCACTCTGACTCTCAGCTCCCTCTCTTTTCAAATCTCCGCTCTGACTCTCAACTCCCACACTTTATAATTCTCTGCTCGGACTCTCAGCTCCCACTCTTTATAAATCTCCACTCTGACTCTCAGCTCCCGCTCTTTTTAAATCTCTGCTCTGATACACAGCTCCCACTCTTTATAAATCTCCACTCTGACTCTCAGCTCCCGCTCTTTTTAAATCTCTGCTCTGATACACAGCTCCCACTCTTTATAAATCTACACTTTGAATCTCAGCACCCGCTCTTTTTTAATCTCTGCTCTGATTCTCAGCTCCCGTTCTTTTTAAATCTCTGCTCTGACTCTCAGCTCCCGTTCTTTATAATTCGGCGATCTGACTCTCAGCTCCCGCTCTTTTTAAATCTCCGCTCTGACTCACAGCTCCCGCTCTTTATAAATCTCCACTCGGACTCTCAGCTCCGGCTCTTCATAAATCTCTGCTCTGACTCGCAGCTCCTGCTCTTTATAAATCTCCGCTCTGACTCTCAGCTCCGGCTCTTTTTCAATCTCCACTCTGACTCTCAGCTCCCACTCTTTTTAAATCTCTGTTCTGATTCTCAGCTCCCGCTCTTTATAAATCTCCACCCTGACTCTCAGCTCCCGCTCTTTATAAAACTCCGCTCGGACTCTCTGCTCCCGCTCTTTATAAATCTCCGCTCTGATTCTCAGCTCCCACTTTTTTAAAACTCCGCTCTCCCTCTCAGCTACAGCTCTTCATAAATCTGCACACTGACTCTCAGTTCCCGCTCTTTATAAATCTCAGCTGTGACTCTCAGCTCCCTCTCTTTTTAAATCTCCGCTCTGACTCTCAACTCCCGCACTTTATAATTCTTCGCTCAGACTCTCAACTCCCGCACTTTATAATTCTCCGCTCAGACTCTCAGCTCCCGCCCTTTTTAAATCTCGGCACTCACTCTCAGCTCGCGCTCTGTATAAATCTCCATTTCCACTCTCAGCTCCCGCTTTTCTTCAAACTCCGCTCTGACTCTCAGCTCCCGCTCTTTTTAAATCTCCACACTGACTCTCAGCTCCCGCTCTTTATAAATCTATGCTCTGATTCTCAGCTCACGCTCTGTATAAATCTCCACTCTCACTCTCAGCTCCCACTCTTTATAAATCTCCGCTCTGAATCTCAGCTCCTGCTTTGTATAAATCTCTGCTCTGACTCTCAGCTCCAGCTCTTTTTAAATCTCCACTCTGACTCTCAGCGCCTGCTCATTATAAATCTCTGCTCTGACTCTCAGCTCCTGCTCTTTTTTAATCTCCGCTCTGATTCTCATCTCCCGCTCTTTTTAAATCTCCGCTCTGACTCTCAGCTCCTGCTCCTTTAAAATCTCCGCTCCGACTCTCAGCTCCCACTCTCAATAAATCTCCACTCTGGCTCTCAACTCCTGCTCCTTTTATATCTCCACTCTGACTCACAGCTCCCGCTCTTTTTAAATCCCCGCTCTGACTCTCAGCTCCCGCTCTTTATAAATCTCCGCTGTGACTCACAGCTTCCGCTCTTTATAACTTTTAGTGGACTCTCAGCTCCCACTCTTTATAAATCTCTGCTCTGACTCTCAGCCCCCGCTCTTTATAAATCTCCACTCTGACTCCCAGCTCTCGCTCTTTATAAGTCTACGCTCTGACTCTCAGTTCCTGCTCTTTTTCAATCTCCACTCTGACTCTCAGCTCCCGCTCTTAATAAATCTCCACTCAGACTCTCAGCTCCCGCTCTTTATAAATCTCCACTCTGACTCTCAGCTCCCGCTCTTTATAAATCTCTGTTTTCACTCTCAGCTCCCGCTTTTTTTCAATCTCCACTCTGACTCTCAGCTCCCGCTCATTATGCAACTCCGCTCTGACTCTCAGCTACCGCTCTGTATACATCGCCGCTCTGACTCTCAGCCCCCCCTCTTTTTAAATCTCTGCTCTGACTCTCAGCTCCTGCTTTAATAAATCACCACTCAGACTCTCAGCTCCCGCTCTTTATAAATCTCCACTCTGACTCTCAGCTCCCGCTCTTAATAAATCTCCGCTCAGACACTCAGTTCCCACTCTTTATACATCTCCGCTCTGACTCTCAGCTTCCCCCCCTTTTTAAATCTCTGCTCTGACTCTCAGCTCCCGCTATTTATAAAACCCCGCTATGACTCTAAGCTCGCGCTCTTTTTGGAACTCCGCTCTGACTCTCAGCTCCCGCTCTTAATAAATCTCTGTTTCCACTCTCAGCTCCTGCTTTTTTTCAAACTCCGCTCTGACTCTCAGCTCCCGCTCTTTATAAGTCTACGCTCTGACTCTCAGCTCCCGTTCTTTATAAAACTCGGCACTCACTCTCAGCTCGCGCTCTGTATAAATCTCCGTTTCCACTCTCAGCTCCTGCTCTTTTTGAATCTCCGCTCAGACTCTCATCTCCCACTCTTTTTAAATCTCCGCTCTGATTCTCAGCTCCTGCTCCTTTAAAATCACCGCTCCGACTCTCAGCTCCCACTCTCAATAAATCTCCACTCGGGGTCTCAACTCCCGCTCTTTTTAAATCCCCGCTCTGACTCTCAGCTTCTGCTCTTTATAAATTTTAGTGGACTCTCAGCTCCCACTCTTTTTAAATCTCTGTTCTGACTCTCAGCCCCCGCTCTTTATAAATCTCCACTCTGACTCTCAGCGCCCGCTCTTTATAAGTCTACGCTCTGACTCTCAGCTCCCGTTCTTTATAAAACTCGGCACTCACTCTCAGCTCGCGCTCTGTATAAATCTCCGTTTCCACTCTCAGCTCCTGCTTTTTTTCAATCTCCGCTCTGACTCTCAGCTCCCGCTCTTTTTAAATCTCCGCTCTGACTCTCAGCTACCGCTCTTTATAAATCAATGCTCTGATTCTCCGCTCACGCTCTGTATAAATCTCCACTCTCACTCTCAGCTCCCACTCTTTATAAATATCCGCTCTGAATCTCAGCTCCCGCTTTGTATAAATCTCTGCTCTGACTCTCAGCTCCAGCTATTTTTAAATCTCCGCTCTGACTCTCAGCGCCTGCTCATTATAAATCTCTGCTCTGACTCTCAGCTCCCGCTCATTATGCAACTCCGCTCTGACTCTCAGCTACCGCTCTGTACACATCGCCGCTCTGACTCTCAGCCCCCCCTCTTTTTAAATCTCTGCTCTGACTCTCAGCTCCCGCTCTTAATAAATCTCCGCTCAGACTCTCAGCTCCCGCTCTTTATAAATCTCCACTCTGACTCTCAGCTCCCGCTCTTAATAAATCTCCGCTCAGACTCTCAGTTCCCACTCTTTATAAGTCTACGCTCTGACTCTCAGCTCCCGCTCTTTTTAAATCCCCGCTCTGACTCTCAGCTCCCGCTCTTTATAAATCTCCGGTGTGACTCTCAGCTTCCGCTCTTTATAAATTTTACTGGACTCTCAGCTCCCACTCTTTATAAATCTCCGCTCTGACTCTCAGCCCCCGCTCTTTATAAATCTCCACTCTGACTCTCAGCTCCCGCTCTTTATAAGTCTACGCTCATACTCTCAGCTCCCGCTCTTTATAAAACTCGGCACTCACTCTCAGCTCGCACTCTGTATAAATCTCCGTTTCCACTCTCAGCTCCCTCTTTTCTTCAAACTTCACTCTGACTCTCAGCTCCCGCTCTTAATAAATCTCCACTCAGACTCTCAGCTCCCGCTCTTTATAAATCTCCACTCTGACTCTCAGCTCCCGCTCTTTATAAATCTCTGTTTTCACTCTCAGCTCCCGCTTTTTTTCAATCTCCACTCTGACTCTCAGCTCCCGCTCATTATACAACTCCGCTCTGACTCTCAGCTACCGCTCTGTATACATCGCCGCTCTGACTCTCAGCCCCCCTCTTTTTAAATCTCTGCTCTGACTCTCAGCTCCCGCTCTTAATAAATCTCCGCTCAGACTCTCAGCTCCCGCTCTTTATAAATCTCCACTCTGACTCTCAGCTCACGCTCTTAATAAATCTCCGCTCAGACTCTCAGCTCCCACTCTTTTAAAATCTCCGCTCTGACTCTCAGCTCCCGCTCTTTATAAATCTGCACCCTGACTCTCAGTTCCCGCTCTTTTTAAATCTCCGCTCTTACTCTCAATTCCCGCTCTTTTTCAATCTCCGCTCTGACTCTCAACTCCAGAATTTCATAATTCTCCACTCGGACTCTCAGCTTCAACTCTTTATAAATCTCCGCTCTGACTCTCAGCTCCCGCTCTTTTTAAATCTCTGCTCTGATACACAGCTCCCACACTTTATAAATCTCCACATTGAAACTCAGCACCCGTTCTTTTATAATCTCTGCTCTTACTCTCAGCTCCCGTTCTTTATAATTCTCCGATCTGACTCTCAGCTCCCACTCTTTATAAATCTCTGCTCTGACTCCCAGCTCCCGCTCTTTATACATCTCCACTCGGACTCTCAGCTCCGGCTCTTTATACAACTCGGCATTCACTCTCAGCTCGCGCTCTGTATAAATCGCCGTTTCCACTCTCAGCATCCGCATTTTTTCAATCTCCGCTCTGACTCTCAGCTCCCACTCTTTTTAAATCTCTGCTCTGATTCTCAGCTCCCGCACTTTATAAATCTCCACCCAGACTGTCAGCTCCTGCTCTTTATAAAACTCCGCTCGGACTCTCTGCTATCACTCTTTATAAATCTCCGCTCTGATTCTCAGCTCCCATTCTTTTGAAATCTCCGCTCTGCCTCTCAGCTCCCGCTCTTCATAAATCTCTGCTCCGACTCGCAGTTCCTGCTCTTTTTAAATCTCCGCTCTGACTCTCAGCTCCGGCTCTTTTTCAATCTCCACTCTGACTCTCAGCTCCCTCTCTTTTCAAATCTCCGCTCTGACTCTCAACTCCCACACTTTATAATTCTCTGCTCGGACTCTCAGCTCCCACTCTTTATAAATCTCCGCTCTGACTCTCAGCTCCCGCTCTTTTTAAATCTCTGCTCTGATACACAGCTCCCACTCTTTATAAATCTACACTTTGAATCTCAGCACCCGCTCTTTTTTAATCTCTGCTCTGATTCTCAGCTCCCGTTCTTTTTAAATCTCTGCTCTGACTCTCAGCTCCCGTTCTTTATAATTCGGCGATCTGACTCTCAGCTCCCGCTCTTTTTAAATCTCCGCTCTGACTCACAGCTCCCGCTCTTTATAAATCTCCACTCGGACTCTCAGCTCCGGCTCTTCATAAATCTCTGCTCTGACTCGCAGCTCCTGCTCTTTATAAATCTCCGCTCTGACTCTCAGCTCCCGCTCTTTTTCAATCTCCACTCTGACTCTCAGCTCCCACTCTTTTTAAATCTCTGTTCTGATTCTCAGCTCCCGCTCTTTATAAATCTCCACCCTGACTCTCAGCTCCCGCTCTTTATAAAACTCCGCTCGGACTCTCTGCTCCCGCTCTTTATAAATCTCCGCTCTGATTCTCAGCTCCCACTTTTTTAAAACTCCGCTCTCCCTCTCAGCTACAGCTCTTCATAAATCTGCACACTGACTCTCAGTTCCCGCTCTTTATAAATCTCAGCTGTGACTCTCAGCTCCCTCTCTTTTTAAATCTCCGCTCTGACTCTCAACTCCCGCACTTTATAATTCTCCGCTCAGACTCTCAGCTCCCGCCCTTTTTAAATCTCGGCACTCACTCTCAGCTCGCGCTCTGTATAAATCTCCATTTCCACTCTCACCTCCCGCTTTTCTTCAAACTCCGCTCTGACTCTCAGCTCCCGCTCTTTTTAAATCTCCACTCTGACTCTCAGCTCCCGCTCTTTTTAAATCTATGCTCTGATTCTCAGCTCGCGCCCTGTATAAATCTCCACTCTCAATCTCAGCTCCCACTCTTTATAAATCTCCGCTCTGAATCTCAGCTCCCGCTTTGCATAAATCTCTGCTCTGACTCTCAGCTCCAGCTCTTTTTAAATCTCCACTCTGACTCTCAGCGCCTGCTCATTATAAATCTCTGCTCTGACTCTCAGCTCCTGCTCTTTTTTAATCTCCGCTCTGATTCTCATCTCCCGCTCTTTTTAAATCTCTGCTCTGACTCTCAGCTCCTGCTCCTTTAAAATCTCCGCTCCGACTCTCAGCTCCCACTCTCAATAAATCTCCACTCGGACTCTAGGCTCCGGCTCTTTATAAATCTCCGCTCTGTCTCTCAGCGCCCACTCTTTATAAATCTCGGCTCTCACTCTCAGCTCATGCTCTGTATAAATCTCCACTCTGACTCTCAGCTCCCGCACTTTATAAATCTCCGCCCTGACTCTCACCTCACGCTCTTTATAAAGCTCCGCTCTGATTCTCAGCTCCCACTCTTTTAAAATCTCCGCTCTGACTCTCAGCTCCCGCTCTTTATAAATCTGCACACTGACTCTCAGTTCCTGCTCTTTTTGAATCTCCGCTCTGACTCTCAGCTCCCGCTCTTTTTCAGTCTCCACTCTGAGTCTCAGCTTCCGCTCTTTTTAAATCTCCGCTCTGACTCTCAGCTCCCACTCTTTATAAATCTGCACACTGACTCTCAGTTCCTGCTCTTTTTAAATCTCCGCTCTGACTCTCAGCTCCCGCTCTTTTTCAGTCTCCACTCTGAGTCTCAGCTTCCGCTCTTTTTAAATCTCCGCTCTGACTCTCAGCTCCCACTCTTCATAAATCTCTGTTCTGACTCTCAGCTCCAGCTCTTTTTAAATCTCCACTCTGACTCTCAGCGCCTGCTCATTATAAATCTCTGCTCTGACTCTCAGCTCCTGCTCTTTTTGAATCTCCGCTCTGATTCTCATCTCCCGCTCTTTTTAAATCTCCGCTCTGACTCTCAGCTCCTGCTCCTTTAAAATCTCCGCTCCGACTCTCAGCTCCCACTCTCAATAAATCTCCACTCTGGCTCTCAACTCCTGCTCATTTTATATCTCCACTCTGACTCACACCTCCCGCTCTTTTTAAATCCCCGCTCTGACTCTCAGCTCCCGCTCTTTATAAATCTCCGCTGTGACTCTCAGCTTCCGCTCTTTATAAATTTTAGTGGACTCTCAGCTCCCACTCTTTATAAATCTCTGCTCTGACTCTCAGCCCCCGCTCTTTATAAATCTCCACTCTGACTCCCAGCTCTCGCTCTTTATAAGTCTACGCTCTGACTCTCAGCCCCCGCTCTTTATAAAGCTCGGCACTCACTCTCAGCTTGCGCTCTGTATAAATCTCCGTTTCCACTCTCAGCTCCTGCTTTTTTTCAATCTCCGCTCTGACTCTCAGCTCCCGCTCTTTTTAAATCTCCGCTCTGACTCTCAGCTCCCGCTCGTTATGCAACTCCGCTCTGACTCTCAGCTACCGCTCTGTATACATCGCCGCTCTGACTGTCAGCCCCCCTCTTTTTAAATCGCCGCTCTGACTCTCAGCTCCCGCTCTTAATAATTCTCCGCTCAGACTCTCAGCTCCCACTCTTTATAAATCTCCACTCTGAGTCTCAGCTCCTGCTCTTTATAAATCTCCGTTTTCACTCTCAGCTCCCGCTTTTTTTCAATCTCCACTCTGACTCTCAGCTCCCACTCTTTATACATCTACGCTCTGACTCTCAGCTCCCCCTTTTTTTAAATCTCTGCTCTGACTCTCAGCTCCCGCTATTTTTTAATACCCGCTATGACTCTAAGCTCGCGCTCTTTTTGGAATTCCGCTCTGACTCTCAGCTCCCGCTCTTAATAAATCTCCGCTCTGACTCTCAGCTCCCGCTCTTTATAAATCTCCACTCTGACTCTCAGCTCCCGCACTTTATAAAACTCCGCTCGGACTCTCTGCTCCCGCTCTTTATAAATCTCCGCTCTGATTCTCAACTCTGACTCTTTTTAAATCTCCACTCTGCCTCGCAGTTCCCGCTCTTCATAAATCTGCGCTCTGACTCTCAGTTCCTGCTCTTTTTCAACCTCCACTCTGACTCTCAGCTCCCGCTCTTAATAAATCTCCACTCAGACTCTCAGCTCCCGCTCTTTATAAATCTCCACTCTGACTCTCAGCTTCCGCTCTTTATAAATCTCCACTCTGACTCTCAGCTTCCGCTCTTTATAAATCTCTGTTTTCACTCTCAGCTCCCGCTTTTTTTCAATCTCCACTCTGACTCTCAGCTCCCGCTCTTAATAAATCTCCACTCAGACTCTCAGCTCCCGCTCTTTATAAATCTCCACTCTGACTCTCAGCTCCCGCTCTTTATACAACTACGTTCGGACTGTCTGTTACAGCTCTTTATAAATCTCCGCTCTGCCTCTCAGCTACCGCTCTTCATAAATCTGTGCTCTGACTCTCAGTTCCCGCTCTTTTTAAATCTCCGCTCTGACTCTCAGCAGCCGCTCGTTTTCACTCTCCAGAATGACTCTCTGCTCCCTCTCTTTTCAAATCTCCGCTCTGAATCTCAACTCCCGCACTTTATAATTCTCCGCTCGGACTCTCAGCTCCCGCTCCTTTTAAATCTCAGCTCTGATTCTCAGCTCCCGTTCTTTTTAAATCTCAGCTCTGATTCTCAGCTCCCGCTCTTTATAAATCTCTGCTCTCACTCTCAGCTCCTGCTCTTTATAAATCTCCACTCTGACTCTCAGCTCCCGCTCCTTTTAAATCTCTGCTCTGACTCTCAGCTCCCGTTCTTTTTAAATCTCAGCTCTGATTCTCAGCTCCCGCTCTTTATAAATCTCTGCTCTCACTCTCAGCTCCTGCTCTTTATAAATCTGCACCCTGACTCTCAGTTCCCGCTCTTTTTAAATCTCCGCTCTTACTCTCAGTTCCCGCTCTTTTTCAATCTCCGCTCTGACTCTCAACTCCAGAATTTCATAATTCTCCACTCGGACTCTCAGCTCCTGCTATTTATAAATCTCCGCTCTGACTCACAGCGCCCACTCTTTTTAAATCTCCGCTCTGACTCTCAGCTCATGCTCTGTATAAATCTCCACTCTGACTCTCAGCTCTCGCACTTTATAAATCTCAGCCCTGACTCTCACCTCCCACTCTTTATAAAGCTCCGCTCGGACTCTGTGCTCCAGCTCTTTATAAAACTCCGCTCCGATTCCCAGCTCCCACTCTTTTATAATCTCCGCTCTGACTCTCAGCTCCCGCTCTTTATAAATCTGCACTCTGACTCTCAGCTCCCGCTCTTTTTCAATCTCCACTCTGACTCTCAACTCCAGCATTTCATAATTCTCCACTCGGACTCTCAGCTCCCGCTCTTTTTAAATCTCTGCTCTGACTCTCAGCTCCTGCTCTTTCTGAATCTCCGCTCTGATTCTCATCTCCCGCTCTTTTTAAATCTCCGCTCTGACTCTCAGCTCCTGCTCCTTTAAAATCTCCGCTCCGACTCTCAGCTCCCACTCTCAATAAATCTCCACTCTGGCTCTCAACTCCTGCTCATTTTATATCTCCACTCTGACTCACACCTCCCGCTCTTTTTAAATCCCCGCTCTGACTCTCAGCTCCCGCTCTTTATAAATCTCCGCTGTGACTCTCAGCTTCCGCTCTTTATAAATTTTAGTGGACTCTCAGCTCCCACTCTTTATAAATCTCTGCTCTGACTCTCAGCCCCCGCTCTTTATAAATCTCCACTCTGACTCCCAGCTCTCGCTCTTTATAAGTCTACGCTCTGACTCTCAGCCCCCGCTCTTTATAAAGCTCGGCACTCACTCTCAGCTTGCGCTCTGTATAAATCTCCGTTTCCACTCTCAGCTCCTGCTTTTTTTCAATCTCCGCTCTGACTCTCAGCTCCCGCTCTTTTTAAATCTCCGCTCTGACTCTCAGCTCCCGCTCGTTATGCAACTCCGCTCTGACTCTCAGCTACCGCTCTGTATACATCGCCGCTCTGACTGTCAGCCCCCCTCTTTTTAAATCGCCGCTCTGACTCTCAGCTCCCGCTCTTAATAATTCTCCGCTCAGACTCTCAGCTCCCACTCTTTATAAATCTCCACTCTGAGTCTCAGCTCCTGCTCTTTATAAATCTCCGCTCTGAGTCTCAGCTCCTGCTCTTTATAAATCTCCGTTTTCACTCTCAGCTCCCGCTTTTTTTCAATCTCCACTCTGACTCTCAGCTCCCACTCTTTATACATCTACGCTCTGACTCTCAGCTCCCCCTTTTTTTAAATCTCTGCTCTGACTCTCAGCTCCCGCTATTTTTTAATACCCGCTATGACTCTAAGCTCGCGCTCTTTTTGGAATTCCGCTCTGACTCTCAGCTCCCGCTCTTAATAAATCTCCGCTCTGACTCTCAGCTCCCGCTCTTTATAAATCTCCACTCTGACTCTCAGCTCCCGCACTTTATAAAACTCCGCTCGGACTCTCTGCTCCCGCTCTTTATAAATCTCCGCTCTGATTCTCAACTCTGACTCTTTTTAAATCTCCACTCTGCCTCGCAGTTCCCGCTCTTCATAAATCTGCGCTCTGACTCTCAGTTCCTGCTCTTTTTCAAACTCCACTCTGACTCTCAGCTCCCGCTCTTAATAAATCTCCACTCAGACTCTCAGCTCCCGCTCTTTATAAATCTCCACTCTGACTCTCAGCTTCCGCTCTTTATAAATCTCTGTTTTCACTCTCAGCTCCCGCTTTTTTTCAATCTCCACTCTGACTCTCAGCTCCCGCTCTTAATAAATCTCCACTCAGACTCTCAGCTCCCGCTCTTTATAAATCTCCACTCTGACTCTCAGCTCCCGCTCTTTATACAACTACGTTCGGACTGTCTGCTACAGCTCTTTATAAATCTCCGCTCTGCCTCTCAGCTACCGCTCTTCATAAATCTGTGCTCTGACTCTCAGTTCCCGCTCTTTTTAAATCTCCGCTCTGACTCTCAGCAGCCGCTCGTTTTCACTCTCCAGAATGACTCTCTGCTCCCTCTCTTTTCAAATCTCCGCTCTGAATCTCAACTCCCGCACTTTATAATTCTCCGCTCGGACTCTCAGCTCCCGCTCCTTTTAAATCTCAGCTCTGATTCTCAGCTCCCGTTCTTTTTAAATCTCAGCTCTGATTCTCAGCTCCCGCTCTTTATAAATCTCTGCTCTCACTCTCAGCTCCTGCTCTTTATAAATCTGCACCCTGACTCTCAGTTCCCGCTCTTTTTAAATCTCCGCTCTTACTCTCAGTTCCCGCTCTTTTTCAATCTCCGCTCTGACTCTCAACTCCAGAATTTCATAATTCTCCACTCGGACTCTCAGCTCCTGCTATTTATAAATCTCCGCTCTGACTCACAGCGCCCACTCTTTTTAAATCTCCGCTCTGACTCTCAGCTCATGCTCTGTATAAATCTCCACTCTGACTCTCAGCTCTCGCACTTTATAAATCTCAGCCCTGACTCTCACCTCCCACTCTTTATAAAGCTCCGCTCGGACTCTGTGCTCCAGCTCTTTATAAAACTCCGCTCCGATTCCCAGCTCCCACTCTTTTATAATCTCCGCTCTGACACTCAGCTCCCGCTCTTTATAAATCTGCACTCTGACTCTCAGCTCCCGCTCTTTTTCAATCTCCACTCTGACTCTCAACTCCAGCATTTCATAATTCTCCACTCGGACTCTCAGCTCCCGCTCTTTTTAAATCTCTGCTCTGATACACAGCTCCCACTCTTTATAAATCTCCACATTGAAACTCAGCACCTGCTCTTTTATAATCTCTGCTCTTACTCTCAGCTCCCATTCTTTATAATTCTCCGATCTGACTCTCAGCTCCCACTCTTTTTAAATCTCCGCTCTGACTCCCAGATCCCACTGTTTATAAATCCCCGCTGTGACTCTACGCTCCCACTCTTTATAAATCTCTGCTCTGACTCTCAGCTCCCCCTACTTATAAATCCCCGCTATGACTCTATGCTCCTGCTCTTTATAAATCTCTGTTTCCACTCTCAGCTCGCACTTTTTTCAATCTCCACTCTGACTCTCAGCTCCCCCTCTTTTTAAATCTCTGCTCTGACTCTCAGCTCCCCCTACTTATAAATCCCCGCTATGACTCTAAGCTCGCACTCTTTTTGGAACTCCACTCTGACTCTCAGCTCCCGCTCTTAATAAATCTCCGCTCTGACTCTCAGCTCCCGCTCTTAATAAATCTCCGCTCTGACTCTCAGCTCCCGCTCTTAATAAATCTCCGCTCTGACTCTCAGCTCCCGCTCTTAATAAATCTCCGCTCTGACTCTCAGCTCCCGCTCTTTATAAAACCCTGCTCGGACTCTCTGCTCCCGCACTTTATAAATCTCCACTCTGATTTTCAGATCACACTCTTTTTAAATCTCCGCTCTGACTCTTAACTCCCGCATTTCATAATTCTCCGCTCTGACTCCCAGCTGCCGCTCTTTATAAACCTCCACTCGGACTCTGAGCTCCTGCTCTTTATAAATCTCTGCTCTGATTCTCAGCTCCCGCTCTTTATAAATCTCCACTCGGACTCTCAGCTCCTGCTCTTTTTAAATCTCCAGTCTGACTCTCAGCACCCGCTCTTTATAAATCTCTGCACTGATTTTCAGCTCCTGCTCTTTATAAATCTCTGCTCTGACTCTCAGCTCATGCTCTTTTTAAATCTCCGCTCTGACTCTCAGCTCCCACTCTTTTTAAATCTCGGCTCTAACTCTCTGCTCCTGCTCTTTTTAAATCTCCCCTCAGATTCTCTGCTCCCACACTTCATAAATATCTGCTCCAAATCTCAGTTCCCGATCTTTTTAAATCTCTGCCCTGACTCTCAGCGCCCGCTCTTTATAAATCTCCGCTCTGACTCTCAGCTCCCGTTCTTTTTGAATATCCGCTCTGACTCTCATCTCCCGCTCTTTTTAAATCTCGGCTCTGATTCTCAGCTGCCGCTCATTTTAAATCTCCGCTCTGCCTCTCAGCTCCTGCTCCTTTAAAATCTCCGCTCTGACTCTCAGCTCCCACTCTCACTAAATCTCCACTCTGGCTCTCAACTCCCCCTCGTTTAAATCTCCACTCTGATTCACAGCTCCCGCTCTTTTCTAATCTCTGCTCTGACTCTCAGCTCCCGCTCTTTATAAATCTCCGCTGTGACTCTAAGCTTCCGCTCTTTATCAAACTTAGCGGACTCTCAGCCCCCGTTCTTTATAAATCTCCGCCGTGATTCTCAGCTCCTGCTCTTTTTAAATCTCTGCTCTGACTCACAGCTCCTGCTCTTTGTAAATCTGTGCTCTGACTCTCACCTCCCGCTCTTTACAAATCTCCGCTCTGAATCTCAGCTCCCGCTCTGTATAAATCTCCGCTCTGACACTCAGCTGCCGCTCTTTTTAAATCTCCGCTCTGCCTCTCAGCTCCTGCTCTTTTTAAATATCCACTCTGACTCTCAGCGCCTGCTCCTTTTCAATCTCCACTCTGACTCTCAGCTCCCACTCTTTTTAAATCTCTGCTCTGACTCTCAGCTCCCACAGTTTATAAATCTCCACCCTGACTCTCAGCTCCCGCTCTTTATAAAACGCCGCTCGGACTCTCTGCTCCCTCTCTTTATAAATCTCCGCTCTGATTCTCAGCTCCCACTTTTTTAAATCTCTGCACTACCTCTCAGCTACAGCTCTTCATAAATCTGCACCCTGACTCTTAGTTCCCGCTCTTTTTAAATCTCAGCTCTGACTCTCAGCTCCCTCTCTTTTTAAATCTCCGCTCTGACTCTCATCTCCCGCTCTGTATCATTCTCCGCTCAGACTCTCAGCTCCCGCTCTTTATAAATCTCTGCTCTGACTCTCAGCTCCCGCCCTTTTTAAATCTCGGCACTCACTCTCAGCTCGCGCTCTGTAAAAATCTCCATTTCCACTCTCAGCTCCCGCTTTTCTTCAAACTCCGCTCTGACTCTCAGCTCCCGCTCTTTTTATATCTCCACTCTGACTCTCAGCTCCCGCTCTTTATAAATCTATGCTCTGATTCTCAGCTCGCACTCTGTATAAATCTCCACTCTCACTCTCAGCTCCCACTCTTTATAAATCTCTGTTCTGACTCTCAGCTCCCTCCCTTTTTAAATCTTCGCTCTGACTCTCAGCTCCCGCTCTTTTTAAATCTCTGCTCTGATTCGTATCTCCAGCTCTTTATAAATCTCCGCTCAGACTCTCAGCTCCCGCTCTTTATAAAACTCCGCTCTCACTCTCAGCTCCTGCTCTTTATAAATCTCCACTCTGACTCTCAGCTCCAGCTCTTTTTAAATCTCCGCTCTGACTCTCAGCGCCTGCTCATTATAAATCTCTGCTCTGACTCTCAGCTCCCGCTCTTTTTGAATCTCCAATCTGACTCTCATCTCCCGCTCTTTTTAAATCTCCGCTCTGAGTCTCAGCTCCCATGCTCAATAAATCTCCAGTCTGGCTCTCAACTCCCGCTCTTTTCATATCTCCAGTCTGACTCACAGCTTCCGCTCTTTATAAATCTCCGCTCTGTCTCTCAGCTCCTGCTCTTTATAAATCTTGGCACTCAGTCTCAGCTCGCACTCTGTATAAATCTCCGTTTCCACTCTCAGATTCCATTTTTTTTCAATCTCTGCTCTGACTCTCAGCTCCCAATCTTTATCAATCTCTGCTCTGACTCTCAGCTCCCGCTCTTTATAAAGCTCCACTCTCGCTCTCAGCTCCCGCTCTTTTTAAGTCTCCACTCTGACTATCAGCTCCCGCTTTTTATAAATCTCCGCTCTGACTCACAGCTCCCGTTCTTTTTGAATCTCCGCTCTGACTCTCATCTCCCGCTCTTTATAAATCTACGCTCTGACTCTCAGCTCCCGCTTTTTTTCAATCTCTGCTCGGACTCTCAGCTCCCGCTCTTTTTAAATCTACACTCTGACTCTCAGCTCCCGCTCTTTATAAATCTCGGCTCTCACTCTCAGCTCGCGGTCTGTATAAGTCTCCACTCTCACTCAGAGATCTCACTCTTTATAAATCACCGCTCTGAATCTCAGCTACCGCTTTGTATAAATCTCTGCTCTGACATTCAGCTCATGCTCTTTTTAAATCTCCGCTCTGCCTCTCAGCTCCTGCTCTTTATAAATCTCCACTCTGACTCTCAGCTCCCACTCTTTTTAAATCTCTGCTCTGATTGGCATCTCCCGCTATTTATAGATCTCCGCTCTGACTCTCAGCCCCCGTTCTTTATAAATCTCCGCTCTGATTCTCAGCTCCCGCTCTGTATAAATCTGCGCTCTGAGACTCAGCTGCCGCTCTTTTTAAATCTCCACTCTGACTCTCAGCACCAGCTCATTATAAATCTCTGCTCTCTCAACTCCCGTTCTTTTTGAATCTCCGCTCTTACTCTCATCTCCCGCTCTTTTTAAATCTCCACTCTGACTCTCAGCTCCTGCTCCTTTAAAATCTCCGCTCTGACTCTCAGCTCCCACTCGTTTTAAATCTCCACTCTGACTCACAGCTCCCGCTCTTTTTTAATCCCCGCTGTGACTCTCAGCTTCCGCTCTTTATCAATCTTAACGGAGTCTCAGCTCCCGTTCTTTATAAATCTCCGCCGTGATTCTCAGCTGCCGCTCTTTTTAAATGTCTGCACTGACTCACAGCTCCTGCTCTTTGTAAATCTGTGCTCTGACTCTCTCCTCCCGCTCTTTATAAATCTCCGCTCTGACTCTCATCTCCCGCTCTTTTTAAATCTCCGCTGTGACTCTCAGCTCCTGCTCCTTTAAAATCTCCGCTCCGACTCTCAGCTCCCACTCTCAATAAATCTCCACTCTGGCTCTCAACTCCCGCTAGTTTTATATCTCCACTCTGACTCACAGCTCCCGCTCTTTTTAAATCCCCGCTCTGACTCTCAGCTCCCGCTCTTTATAAATCTCAGGTGTGACTCTCAGCTTCCGCTCTTTATAGATTTTAGTGGACTCTCAGCTCCCACTCTTTATAAATCTCTGCTCTGACTCTCAGCCCCCGCTCTTTATAAATCTCCACTCTGACTCCCAGCTCCCGCTCTTTATAAGTCTACGCTCTGACTCTCAGCTCCCGCTATTTAAAAAACTCGGCAATCACTCTCAGCTCACGCTCTGTATAAATCTCCGTTTCCACTCTCAGCTCCCACTCTTTTTAAATCTCCACTCTGACTCTCAGCTCCCGCTCTGTATACATCGCCACTCTGACTGTCAGCCCCCCCTCTTTATAAATCTCCGCTCTGACTCTCAGCTCCCGCTCTTAATAAATCTCCGCTCAGACTCTCAGCTCCCGCTCTTTATAAATCTCCGCTCAGACTCTCAGCTCCCGCTCTTCATAAATCTCTGTTTTCACTCTCAGCTCCCGCTTTTTTTCAGTCTCCGCTCTGACTCTCAGCTCCCGCTCTTAACAAATCTCCGCTCTGACCCTCAGCTCCCGCACTTTATAAATCTCCACCCTGACTCTCAGCTCCCGCTCTTCATAAAACTCCGGTCGGACTCTCTGCTCCCACTCTTAAGAAATCTCCGCTCTGATTCTCAACTCCCACTCTTTTCAAATCTCCGCTATGCCTCACAGTTCCCGCTCTTCATAAATCTGCGCTCTGACTCTCAGTTCCTGCTCTTTTTCAATCTCCACTCTGACTCTCAGCTCCCTCTCTTTTCAAATCTCCGCTCTGACTCTCAACTCCCGCACTTTGTAATTCTCCGCTCAGACTCTCAGCTCCCGCTCTTTTTAAATCTCTGCTCTGATACACATCTCCCACTCTTTATAAATCTCCACATTGAATCTCAGCACCCGCTCTTTTTTAATCTCTGCTCTGATTCTCAGCTCCCGTTCTTTTTAAATCTCTGCTCTGACTCTCAGCTCCCGCTCTTTATAAATCTCCACTCGGACTCTCAGCTCCTGCTATTTATAAATCTCCGCTCTGACTCACAGCGCCCACTCTTTTTAAATCTCCGCTCTGACTCTCAGCTCATGCTCTGTATAAATCTCCACTCTGACTTCCAGCTCTCGCACTTTATAAATCTCAGCCCTGACTCTCACCTCCCACTCTTTATAAAGCTCCGCTCGGACTCTGTGCTCCAGCTCTTTATAAATCTCCGCTCTGATTCACAGCTCCCACTCTTTTATAATCTCCGCTCTGACTCTCAGCTCCCGCTCTTTATAAATCTGCACTCTGACTCTCAGCTCCCGCTCTTTTTCAATCTCCACTCTGACTCTCAACTCCAGCATTTCATAATTCTCCACTCGGACTCTCAGCTCCCGCTCTTTTTAAATCTCTGCTCTGATACACAGCTCCCACTCTTTATAAATCTCCACATTGAAACTCAGCACCTGCTCTTTTATAATCTCTGCTCTTACTCTCAGCTCCCATTCTTTATAATTCTCCGATCTGACTCTCAGCTCCCACTCTTTTTAAATCTCCACTCTGACTCCCAGCTCCCGCTCTTTATAAATCTCCACTCGGACTCTCAGCTCCCGCTCTTTATAAAACTCGGCATTCACTCTCAGCTCGCGCTCTGTATAAATCGTCGTTTCCACTCTCAGCATCCGCTTTTTTTCAATCTCCGCTCTGACTCTCAGCTCCCACTCTTTTTAAATCTCTGCTCTGATTCTCAGCTCCCGCACTTTATAAATCTCCACCCAGACTCTCAGCTCCCGCTGTTTATAAAACTCCGCTCGGACTCTCTGCTATCACTCTTTATAAATCTCCGCTCTGATTCTCAGCTCCCATTCCTTTAAATCTCCGCTCTGCCTCTCAGCTCCCGCTCTTCATAAATCTGTGCTCTGACTCGCAGTTCCTGCTCTTTTTAAATCTCCGCTCCGACTCTCAGCTCTGGCTCTTTTTCAATCTCCACTCTGACTCTCAGCTCCCTCTCTTTTCAAATCTCCGCTCTGACTCTCAACTCCCACACTTTATAATTCTCTGCTCGGACTCTCAGCTCCCACTCTTTATAAATCTCCACTCTGACTCTCAGCTCCCGCTCTTTTTAAATCTCTGCTCTGATACACAGCTCCCACTCTTTATAAATCTACACTTTGAATCTCAGCACCCGCTCTTTTTTAATCTCTGCTCTGATTCTCAGCTCCCGTTCTTTTTAAATCTCTGCTCTGACTCTCAGCTCCCGTTCTTTATAATTCGGCGATCTGACTCTCAGCTCCCGCTCTTTTTAAATCTCCGCTCTGACTCACAGCTCCCGCTCTTTATAAATCTCCACTCGGACTCTCAGCTCCGGCTCTTCATAAATCTCTGCTCTGACTCGCAGCTCCTGCTCTTTATAAATCTCCGCTCTGACTCTCAGCTCCCGCTCTTTTTCAATCTCCACTCTGACTCTCAGCTCCCACTCTTTTTAAATCTCTGTTCTGATTCTCAGCTCCCGCTCTTTATAAATCTCCACCCTGACTCTCAGCTCCCGCTCTTTATAAAACTCCGCTCGGACTCTCTGCTCCCGCTCTTTATAAATCTCCGCTCTGATTCTCAGCTCCCACTTTTTTAAAACTCCGCTCTCCCTCTCAGCTACAGCTCTTCATAAATCTGCACACTGACTCTCAGTTCCCGCTCTTTATAAATCTCAGCTGTGACTCTCAGCTCCCTCTCTTTTTAAATCTCCGCTCTGACTCTCAACTCCCGCACTTTATAATTCTCCGCTCAGACTCTCAACTCCCGCACTTTATAATTCTCCGCTCAGACTCTCAGCTCCCGCCCTTTTTAAATCTCGGCACTCACTCTCAGCTCGCGCTCTGTATAAATCTCCATTTCCACTCTCAGCTCCCGCTTTTCTTCAAACTCCGCTCTGACTCTCAGCTCCCGCTCTTTTTAAATCTCCACTCTGACTCTCAGCTCCCGCTCTTTATAAATCTATGCTCTGATTCTCAGCTCACGCTCTGTATAAATCTCCACTCTCACTCTCAGCTCCCACTCTTTATAAATCTCCGCTCTGAATCTCAGCTCCTGCTTTGTATAAATCTCTGCTCTGACTCTCAGCTCCAGCTCTTTTTAAATCTCCACTCTGACTCTCAGCGCCTGCTCATTATAAATCTCTGCTCTGACTCTCAGCTCCTGCTCTTTTTTAATCTCCGCTCTGATTCTCATCTCCCGCTCTTTTTAAATCTCCGCTCTGACTCTCAGCTCCTGCTCCTTTAAAATCTCCGCTCCGACTCTCAGCTCCCACTCTCAATAAATCTCCACTCTGGCTCTCAACTCCTGCTCCTTTTATATCTCCACTCTGACTCACAGCTCCCGCTCTTTTTAAATCCCCGCTCTGACTCTCAGCTCCCGCTCTTTATAAATCTCCGCTGTGACTCACAGCTTCCGCTCTTTATAACTTTTAGTGGACTCTCAGCTCCCACTCTTTATAAATCTCTGCTCTGACTCTCAGCCCCCGCTCTTTATAAATCTCCACTCTGACTCCCAGCTCTCGCTCTTTATAAGTCTACGCTCTGACTCTCAGTTCCTGCTCTTTTTCAATCTCCACTCTGACTCTCAGCTCCCGCTCTTAATAAATCTCCACTCAGACTCTCAGCTCCCGCTCTTTATAAATCTCCACTCTGACTCTCAGCTCCCGCTCTTTATAAATCTCTGTTTTCACTCTCAGCTCCCGCTTTTTTTCAATCTCCACTCTGACTCTCAGCTCCCGCTCATTATGCAACTCCGCTCTGACTCTCAGCTACCGCTCTGTATACATCGCCGCTCTGACTCTCAGCCCCCCCTCTTTTTAAATCTCTGCTCTGACTCTCAGCTCCCGCTTTAATAAATCACCACTCAGACTCTCAGCTCCCGCTCTTTATAAATCTCCACTCTGACTCTCAGCTCCCGCTCTTAATAAATCTCCGCTCAGACACTCAGTTCCCACTCTTTATACATCTCCGCTCTGACTCTCAGCTCCCCCCCTTTTTAAATCTCTGCTCTGACTCTCAGCTCCCGCTATTTATAAAACCCCGCTATGACTCTAAGCTCGCGCTCTTTTTGGAACTCCGCTCTGACTCTCAGCTCCCGCTCTTAATAAATCTCTGTTTCCACTCTCAGCTCCTGCTTTTTTTCAAACTCCGCTCTGACTCTCAGCTCCCGCTCTTTATAAGTCTACGCTCTGACTCTCAGCTCCCGTTCTTTATAAAACTCGGCACTCACTCTCAGCTCGCGCTCTGTATAAATCTCCGTTTCCACTCTCAGCTCCTGCTCTTTTTGAATCTCCGCTCAGACTCTCATCTCCCACTCTTTTTAAATCTCCGCTCTGATTCTCAGCTCCTGCTCCTTTAAAATCACCGCTCCGACTCTCAGCTCCCACTCTCAATAAATCTCCACTCGGGGTCTCAACTCCCGCTCTTTTTAAATCCCCGCTCTGACTCTCAGCTTCTGCTCTTTATAAATTTTAGTGGACACTCAGCTCCCACTCTTTTTAAATCTCTGTTCTGACTCTCAGCCCCCGCTCTTTATAAATCTCCACTCTGACTCTCAGCGCCCGCTCTTTATAAATCTACGCTCTGACTCTCAGCTCCCGCTCTTTATAAAACTCGGCACTCACTCTCAGCTCGCGCTCTGTATAAATCTCCGTTTCCACTCTCAGCTCCTGCTTTTTTTCAATCTCCGCTCTGACTCTCAGCTCCCGCTCTTTTTAAATCTCCGCTCTGACTCTCAGCTACCGCTCTTTATAAATCAATGCTCTGATTCTCCGCTCACGCTCTGTATAAATCTCCACTCTCACTCTCAGCTCCCACTCTTTATAAATATCCGCTCTGAATCTCAGCTCCCGCTTTGTATAAATCTCTGCTCTGACTCTCAGCTCCAGCTATTTTTAAATCTCCGCTCTGACTCTCAGCGCCTGCTCATTATAAATCTCTGCTCTGACTCTCAGCTCCCGCTCATTATGCAACTCCGCTCTGACTCTCAGCTACCGCTCTGTACACATCGCCGCTCTGACTCTCAGCCCCCCCTCTTTTTAAATCTCTGCTCTGACTCTCAGCTCCCGCTCTTAATAAATCTCCGCTCAGACTCTCAGCTCCCGCTCTTTATAAATCTCCACTCTGACTCTCAGCTCCCGCTCTTAATAAATCTCCGCTCAGACTCTCAGTTCCCACTCTTTATAAGTCTACGCTCTGACTCTCAGCTCCCGCTCTTTTTAAATCCCCGCTCTGACTCTCAGCTCCCGCTCTTTATAAATCTCCGGTGTGACTCTCAGCTTCCGCTCTTTATAAATTTTACTGGACTCTCAGCTCCCACTCTTTATAAATCTCCGCTCTGACTCTCAGCCCCCGCTCTTTATAAATCTCCACTCTGATTCTCAGCTCCCGCTCTTTATAAGTCTACGCTCATACTCTCAGCTCCCGCTCTTTATAAAACTCGGCACTCACTCTCAGCTCGCGCTCTGTATAAATCTCCGTTTCCACTCTCAGCTCCCTCTTTTCTTCAAACTTCACTCTGACTCTCAGCTCCCGCTCTTAATAAATCTCCACTCAGACTCTCAGCTCCCGCTCTTTATAAATCTCCACTCTGACTCTCAGCTCCCGCTCTTTATAAATCTCTGTTTTCACTCTCAGCTCCCGCTTTTTTTCAATCTCCACTCTGACTCTCAGCTCCCGCTCATTATACAACTCCGCTCTGACTCTCAGCTACCGCTCTGTATACATCGCCGCTCTGACTCTCAGCCCCCCTCTTTTTAAATCTCTGCTCTGACTCTCAGCTCCCGCTCTTAATAAATCTCCGCTCAGACTCTCAGCTCCCGCTCTTTATAAATCTCCACTCTGACTCTCAGCTCACGCTCTTAATAAATCTCCGCTCAGACTCTCAGCTCCCACTCTTTTAAAATCTCCGCTCTGACTCTCAGCTCCCGCTCTTTATAAATCTGCACCCTGACTCTCAGTTCCCGCTCTTTTTAAATCTCCGCTCTTACTCTCAATTCCCGCTCTTTTTCAATCTCCGCTCTGACTCTCAACTCCAGAATTTCATAATTCTCCACTCGGACTCTCAGCTTCAACTCTTTATAAATCTCCGCTCTGACTCTCAGCTCCTGCTCTTTATAAATCTCCGCTCTGACTCTCAGCTCCCGCTCTTTTTAAATCTCTGCTCTGATACACAGCTCCCACACTTTATAAATCTCCACATTGAAACTCAGCACCCGCTCTTTTATAATCTCTGCTCTTACTCTCAGCTCCCGTTCTTTATAATTCTCCGATCTGACTCTCAGCTCCCACTCTTTATAAATCTCTGCTCTGACTCCCAGCTCCCGCTCTTTATACATCTCCACTCGGACTCTCAGCTCCGGCTCTTTATAAAACTCGGCATTCACTCTCAGCTCGCGCTCTGTATAAATCGCCGTTTCCACTCTCAGCATCCGCATTTTTTCAATCTCCGCTCTGACTCTCAGCTCCCACTCTTTTTAAATCTCTGCTCTGATTCTCAGCTCCCGCACTTTATAAATCTCCACCCAGACTGTCAGCTCCTGCTCTTTATAAAACTCCGCTCGGACTCTCTGCTATCACTCTTTATAAATCTCCGCTCTGATTCTCAGCTCCCATTCTTTTGAAATCTCCGCTCTGCCTCTCAGCTCCCGCTCTTCATAAATCTCTGCTCCGACTCGCAGTTCCTGCTCTTTTTAAATCTCCGCTCTGACTCTCAGCTCCGGCTCTTTTTCAATCTCCACTCTGACTCTCAGCTCCCTCTCTTTTCAAATCTCCGCTCTGACTCTCAACTCCCACACTTTATAATTCTCTGCTCGGACTCTCAGCTCCCACTCTTTATAAATCTCCGCTCTGACTCTCAGCTCCCGCTCTTTTTAAATCTCTGCTCTGATACACAGCTCCCACTCTTTATAAATCTACACTTTGAATCTCAGCACCCGCTCTTTTTAAATCTCTGCTCTGACTCTCAGCTCCCGTTCTTTATAATTCGGCGATCTGACTCTCAGCTCCCGCTCTTTTTAAATCTCCGCTCTGACTCACAGCTCCCGCTCTTTATAAATCTCCACTCGGACTCTCAGCTCCGGCTCTTCATAAATCTCTGCTCTGACTCGCAGCTCCTGCTCTTTATAAATCTCCGCTCTGACTCTCAGCTCCCGCTCTTTTTCAATCTCCACTCTGACTCTCAGCTCCCACTCTTTTTAAATCTCTGTTCTGATTCTCAGCTCCCGCTCTTTATAAATCTCCACCCTGACTCTCAGCTCCCGCTCTTTATAAAACTCCGCTCGGACTCTCTGCTCCCGCTCTTTATAAATCTCCGCTCTGATTCTCAGCTCCCACTTTTTTAAAACTCCGCTCTCCCTCTCAGCTACAGCTCTTCATAAATCTGCACACTGACTCTCAGTTCCCGCTCTTTATAAATCTCAGCTGTGACTCTCAGCTCCCTCTCTTTTTAAATCTCCGCTCTGACTCTCAACTCCCGCACTTTATAATTCTCCGCTCAGACTCTCAGCTCCCGCTCTATATAAATCTCCGCTCTGACCCTCAGCTCCCGCCCTTTTTAAATCTCGGCACTCACTCTCAGCTCGCGCTCTGTATAAATCTCCATTTCCACTCTCAGCTCCCGCTTTTCTTCAAACTCCGCTCTGACTCTCAGCTCCCGCTCTTTTTAAATCTCCACTCTGACTCTCAGCTCCCGCTCTTTTTAAATCTATGCTCTGATTCTCAGCTCGCGCCCTGTATAAATCTCCACTCTCAATCTCAGCTCCCACTCTTTATAAATCTCCGCTCTGAATCTCAGCTCCCGCTTTGCATAAATCTCTGCTCTGACTCTCAGCTCCAGCTCTTTTTAAATCTCCACTCTGACTCTCAGCGCCTGCTCATTATAAATCTCTGCTCTGACTCTCAGCTCCTGCTCTTTTTTAATCTCCGCTCTGATTCTCATCTTTCGCTCTTTTTAAATCTCTGCTCTGACTCTCAGCTCCTGCTCCTTTAAAATCTCCGCTCCGACTCTCAGCTCCCACTCTCAATAAATCTCCACTCGGACTCTAGGCTCCGGCTCTTTATAAATCTCCGCTCTGTCTCTCAGCGCCCACTCTTTATAAATCTCGGCTCTCACTCTCAGCTCATGCTCTGTATAAATCTCCACTCTGACTCTCAGCTCCCGCACTTTATAAATCTCCGCCCTGACTCTCACCTCACGCTCTTTATAAATCTGCACACTGACTCTCAGTTCCTGCTCTTTTTAAATCTCCGCTCTGACTCTCAGCTCCCGCTCTTTTTCAGTCTCCACTCTGAGTCTCAGCTTCCGCTCTTTTTAAATCTCCGCTCTGACTCTCAGCTCCCACTCTTTATAAATCTGCACACTGACTCTCAGTTCCTGCTCTTTTTAAATCTCCGCTCTGACTCTCAGCTCCCGCTCTTTTTCAGTCTCCACTCTGAGTCTCAGCTTCCGCTCTTTTTAAATCTCCGCTCTGACTCTCAGCTCCCACTCTTCATAAATCTCTGTTCTGACTCTCAGCTCCAGCTCTTTTTAAATCTCCACTCTGACTCTCAGCGCCTGCTCATTATAAATCTCTGCTCTGACTCTCAGCTCCTGCTCTTTTTGAATCTCCGCTCTGATTCTCATCTCCCGCTCTTTTTAAATCTCCGCTCTGACTCTCAGCTCCTGCTCCTTTAAAATCTCCGCTCCGACTCTCAGCTCCCACTCTCAATAAATCTCCACTCTGGCTCTCAACTCCTGCTCATTTTATATCTCCACTCTGACTCACACCTCCCGCTCTTTTTAAATCCCCGCTCTGACTCTCAGCTCCCGCTCTTTATAAATCTCCGCTGTGACTCTCAGCTTCCGCTCTTTATAAATTTTAGTGGACTCTCAGCTCCCACTCTTTATAAATCTCTGCTCTGACTCTCAGCCCCCGCTCTTTATAAATCTCCACTCTGACTCCCAGCTCTCGCTCTTTATAAGTCTACGCTCTGACTCTCAGCCCCCGCTCTTTATAAAGCTCGGCACTCACTCTCAGCTTGCGCTCTGTATAAATCTCCGTTTCCACTCTCAGCTCCTGCTTTTTTTCAATCTCCGCTCTGACTCTCAGCTCCCGCTCTTTTTAAATCTCCGCTCTGACTCTCAGCTCCCGCTCGTTATGCAACTCCGCTCTGACTCTCAGCTACCGCTCTGTATACATCGCCGCTCTGACTGTCAGCCCCCCTCTTTTTAAATCGCCGCTCTGACTCTCAGCTCCCGCTCTTAATAATTCTCCGCTCAGACTCTCAGCTCCCACTCTTTATAAATCTCCACTCTGAGTCTCAGCTCCTGCTCTTTATAAATCTCCGTTTTCACTCTCAGCTCCCGCTTTTTTTCAATCTCCACTCTGACTCTCAGCTCCCACTCTTTATACATCTACGCTCTGACTCTCAGCTCCCCCTTTTTTTAAATCTCTGCTCTGACTCTCAGCTCCCGCTATTTTTTAATACCCGCTATGACTCTAAGCTCGCGCTCTTTTTGGAATTCCGCTCTGACTCTCAGCTCCCGCTCTTAATAAATCTCCGCTCTGACTCTCAGCTCCCGCTCTTTATAAATCTCCACTCTGACTCTCAGCTCCCGCACTTTATAAAACTCCGCTCGGACTCTCTGCTCCCGCTCTTTATAAATCTCCGCTCTGATTCTCAACTCTGACTCTTTTTAAATCTCCACTCTGCCTCGCAGTTCCCGCTCTTCATAAATCTGCGCTCTGACTCTCAGTTCCTGCTCTTTTTCAAACTCCACTCTGACTCTCAGCTCCCGCTCTTAATAAATCTCCACTCTGACTCTCAGCTTCCGCTCTTTATAAATCTCTGTTTTCACTCTCAGCTCCCGCTTTTTTTCAATCTCCACTCTGACTCTCAGCTCCCGCTCTTAATAAATCTCCACTCAGACTCTCAGCTCCCGCTCTTTATAAATCTCCACTCTGACTCTCAGCTCCCGCTCTTTATACAACTACGTTCGGACTGTCTGCTACAGCTCTTTATAAATCTCCGCTCTGCCTCTCAGCTACCGCTCTTCATAAATCTGTGCTCTGACTCTCAGTTCCCGCTCTTTTTAAATCTCCGCTCTGACTCTCAGCAGCCGCTCGTTTTCACTCTCCAGAATGACTCTCTGCTCCCTCTCTTTTCAAATCTCCGCTCTGAATCTCAACTCCCGCACTTTATAATTCTCCGCTCGGACTCTCAGCTCCCGCTCCTTTTAAATCTCAGCTCTGATTCTCAGCTCCCGTTCTTTTTAAATCTCAGCTCTGATTCTCAGCTCCCGCTCTTTATAAATCTCTGCTCTCACTCTCAGCTCCTGCTCTTTATAAATCTGCACCCTGACTCTCAGTTCCCGCTCTTTTTAAATCTCTGCTCTCACTCTCAGCTCCTGCTCTTTATAAATCTGCACCCTGACTCTCAGTTCCCGCTCTTTTTAAATCTCCGCTCTTACTCTCAGTTCCCGCTCTTTTTCAATCTCCGCTCTGACTCTCAACTCCAGAATTTCATAATCCTCCACTCGGACTCTCAGCTCCTGCTATTTATAAATCTCCGCTCTGACTCACAGCGCCCACTCTTTTTAAATCTCCGCTCTGACTCTCAGCTCATGCTCTGTATAAATCTCCACTCTGACTCTCAGCTCTCGCACTTTATAAATCTCAGCCCTGACTCTCACCTCCCACTCTTTATAAAGCTCCGCTCGGACTCTGTGCTCCAGCTCTTTATAAAACTCCGCTCCGATTCCCAGCTCCCACTCTTTTATAATCTCCGCTCTGACTCTCAGCTCCCGCTCTTTATAAATCTGCACTCTGACTCTCAGCTCCCGCTCTTTTTCAATCTCCACTCTGACTCTCAACTCCAGCATTTCATAATTCTCCACTCGGACTCTCAGCTCCCGCTCTTTTTAAATCTCTGCTCTGATACACAGCTCCCACTCTTTATAAATCTCCACATTGAAACTCAGCACCTGCTCTTTTATAATCTCTGCTCTTACTCTCAGCTCCCATTCTTTATAATTCTCCGATCTGACTCTCAGCTCCCACTCTTTTTAAATCTCCGCTCTGACTCCCAGCTCCCGCTCTTTATAAATCTCCACTCGGACTCTCAGCTCCCGCTCTTTATAAAACTCGGCATTCACTCTCAGCTCGCGCTCTGTATAAATCGCCGTTTCCACTCTCAGCATCCGCTTTTTTTCAATCTCCGCTCTGACTCTCAGCTCCCACTCTTTTTAAATCTCTGCTCTGATTCTCAGCTCCCGCACTTTATAAATCTCCACCCAGACTCTCAGCTCCCGCTGTTTATAAAACTCCGCTCGGACTCTCTGCTATCACTCTTTATAAATCTCCGCTCTGATTCTCAGCTCCCATTCCTTTAAATCTCCGCTCTGCCTCTCAGCTCCCGCTCTTCATAAATCTGTGCTCTGACTCGCAGTTCCTGCTCTTTTTAAATCTCTGCTCCGACTCTCAGCTCCGGCTCTTTTTCAATCTCCACTCTGACTCTCAGCTCCCTCTCTTTTCAAATCTCCGCTCTGACTCTCAACTCCCACACTTTATAATTCTCTGCTCGGACTCTCAGCTCCCACTCTTTATAAATCTCCACTCTGACTCTCAGCTCCCGCTCTTTTTAAATCTCTGCTCTGATACACAGCTCCCACTCTTTATAAATCTACACTTTGAATCTCAGCACCCGCTCTTTTTTAATCTCTGCTCTGATTCTCAGCTCCCGTTCTTTTTAAATCTCTGCTCTGACTCTCAGCTCCCGTTCTTTATAATTCGGCGATCTGACTCTCAGCTCCCGCTCTTTTTAAATCTCCGCTCTGACTCACAGCTCCCGCTCTTTATAAATCTCCACTCGGACTCTCAGCTCCGGCTCTTCATAAAACTCTGCTCTGACTCGCAGCTCCTGCTCTTTATAAATCTCCGCTCTGACTCTCAGCTCCCGCTCTTTTTCAATCTCCACTCTGACTCTCAGCTCCCACTCTTTTTAAATCTCTGTTCTGATTCTCAGCTCCCGCTCTTTATACATCTCCACCCTGACTCTCAGCTCCCGCTCTTTATAAAACTCCGCTCGGTCTCTCTGCTCCCGCTCTTTATAAATCTCCGCTCTGATTCTCAGCTCCCACTTTTTTAAAACTCCGCTCTCCCTCTCAGCTACAGCTCTTCATAAATCTGCACACTGACTCTCAGTTCCCGCTCTTTATAAATCTCAGCTGTGACTCTCAGCTCCCTCTCTTTTTAAATCTCCGCTCTGACTCTCAACTCCCGCACTTTATAATTCTCCGCTCAGACTCTCAACTCCCGCACTTTATAATTCTCCGCTCAGACTCTCAGCTCCCGCTCTTTATAAAACTCCGCTCGGACTCTCTGCTATCACTCTTTATAAATCTCCGCTCTGATTCTCAGCTCCCATTCTTTTGAAATCTCCGCTCTGCCTCTCAGCTCCCGCTCTTCATAAATCTGTGCTCTGACTCGCAGTTCCTGCTCTTTTTAAATCTCCGCTCTGACTCTCAGCTCCGGCTCTTTTTCAATCTCCACTCTGACTCTCAGCTCCCTCTCTTTTCAAATCTCCGCTCTGACTCTCAACTCCCACACTTTATAATTCTCTGCTCGGACTCTCAGCTCCCACTCTTTATAAATCTCCGCTCTGACTCTCAGCTCCCGCTCTTTTTAAATCTCTGCTCTGATACACAGCTCCCACTCTTTATAAATCTACACTTTGAATCTCAGCACCCGCTCTTTTTTAATCTCTGCTCTGATTCTCAGCTCCCGTTCTTTTTAAATCTCTGCTCTGACTCTCAGCTCCCGTTCTTTATAATTCGGCGATCTGACTCTCAGCTCCCGCTCTTTTTAAATCTCCGCTCTGACTCACAGCTCCCGCTCTTTATAAATCTCCACTCGGACTCTCAGCTCCGGCTCTTCATAAATCTCCGCTCTGACTCGCAGCTCCTGCTCTTTATAAATCTCCTCTCTGACTCTCAGCTCCCGCTCTTTTTCAATCTCCACTCTGACTCTCAGCTCCCACTCTTTTTAAATCTCTGTTCTGATTCTCAGCTCCCGCTCTTTATAAATCTTCACCCTGACTCTCAGCTCCCGCTCTTTATAAAACTCCGCTCGGACTCTCTGCTCCCGCTCTTTATAAATCTCCGCTCTGATTCTCAGCTCCCACTTTTTTAAAGCTCTGCTCTCCCTCTCAGCTACAGCTCTTCATAAATCTGCACTCTGACTCTCAGTTCCCGCTATTTATAAATCTCAGCTGTGACTCTCAGCTCCCTCTCTTTTTAAATCTCCGCTCTGACTCTCAACTCCCGCACTTTATAAATCTCCGCTCTGACTCTCAGCTCCTGCACTTTTTAAATCTCGGCACTCACTCTCAGCTCGCGCTCTGTATAAATCTCCATTTCCACTCTCAGCTCCCGCTTTTCTTCAAACTCCGCTCTGACTCTCAGCTCCCGCTCTTTTTAAATCTCCACTCTGACTCTCAGCTCCCGCTCTTTATAAATCTATGCTCTGATTCTCAGCTCACGCTCTGTATAAATCTCCACTCTCACTCTCAGCTCCCACTCTTTATAAATCTCCGCTCTGAATCTCAGCTCCTGCTTTGTATAAATCTCTGTTCTGACTCTCAGCTCCAGCTCTTTTTAAATCTCCACTCTGACTCTCAGCGCCTGCTCATTATAAATCTCTGCTCTGACTCTCAGCTCCTGCTCTTTTTGAATCTCCGCTCTGATTCTCATCTCCCGCTCTTTTTAAATCTCCGCTCTGATTCTCAGCTCCTGCTCCTTTAAAATCTCCGCTCCGACTCTCAGCTCCCACTCTCAATAAATCTCCACTCTGGCTCTCAACTCCTGCTCGTTTTATATCTCCACTCTGACTCACAGCTCCCGCTCTTTTTAAATCCCCGCTCTGACTCTCAGCTCCCGCTCTTTATAAATCTCCGCTGTGACTCTCAGCTTCCGCTCTTTATAAATTTTAGTGGACTCTCAGCTCCCACTCTTTATAAATCTCTGCTCTGACTCTCAGCCCCCGCTCTTTATAAATCTCCACTCTGACTCCCAGCTCTCGCTCTTTATAAGTCTACGCTCTGACTCTCAGCCCCCGCTCTTTATAAAACTCAGCACTCACTCTCAGCTCGCGCTCTGTATAAATCTCCGTTTCCACTCTCAGCTCCTGCTTTTTTTCAATCTCCGCTCTGACTCTCAGCTCCCGCTCTTTTTAAATCTCCGCTCTGACTCTCAGCTCCCGCTCGTTATGCAACTCCGCTCTGACTCTCAGCTACCGCTCTGTATACATCGCCGCTCTGACTGTCAGCCCCCCCTCTTTTTAAATCGCCGCTCTGACTCTCAGCTCCCGCTCTTAATAAATCTCCGCTCAGACTCTCAGCTCCCGCTCTTTATAAATCTCCACTCTGAGTCTCAGCTCCTGCTCTTTATAAATCTCCGTTTTCACTCTCAGCTCCCGCTTTTTTTCAATCTCCACTCTGACTCTCAGCTCCCACTCTTTATACATCTACGCTCTGACTCTCAGCTCCCCCTTTTTTTAAATCTCTGCTCTGACTCTCAGCTCCCGCTATTTTTTAATACCCGCTATGACTCTAAGCTCGCGCTCTTTTTGGAATTCCGCTCTGACTCTCAGCTCCCGCTCTTAATAAATCTCCGCTCTGACTCTCAGCTCCCGCTCTTTATAAATCTCCGCTCTGACTCGCAGCTCCCGCACTTTATAAAACTCCGCTCGGACTCTCTGCTCCCGCTCTTTATAAATCTCCGCTCTGATTCTCAACTCTGACTCTTTTTAAATCTCCACTCTGCCTCGCAGTTCCCGCTCTTCATAAATCTGCGCTCTGACTCTCAGTTCCTGCTCTTTTTCAACCTCCACTCTGACTCTCAGCTCCCGCTCTTTATAAATCTCCACTCTGACTCTCAGCTTCCGCTCTTTATAAATCTCTGTTTTCACTCTCAGCTCCCGCTTTTTTTCAATCTCCACTCTGACTCTCAGCTCCTGCTCATTATGCAACTCCGCTCTGACTCTCAGCTACCGCTCTGTATACATCGCCGCTCTGACTCTCAGCCCCCCCTCTTTTTAAATCTCTGCTCTGACTCTCAGCTCCCGCTTTAATAAATCTCCGCTCAGACTCTCAGCTCCCGCTCTTTATAAATCTCCACTCTGACTCTCAGCTCCCGCTCTTAATAAATCTCCGCTCAGACTCTCAGCTCCCGCTCTTTATAAATCTCCACTCTGACTCTCAACTTCCGCTCTTTATAAATTTTAGTGGACTCTCAGCTCCCACTCTTTATAAATCTCTGCTCTGACTCTCAGCCTCCACTCTTTATAAATCTCCACTCTGACTCTCAGCGCCCGCTCTTTATAAGTCTACGCTCTGACTCTCAGCTCCCGCTCTTTATAAAACTCGGCACTCACTCTCAGCTCGCGCTCTGTATAAATCTCTGTTTCCACTCTCAGCTCCTGCTTTTTTTCAATCTCCACTCTGACTCTCAGCTCCCGCTCTTTTTAAATCTCCACTCTGACTCTCAGCTACCGCTCTTTATAAATCAATGCTCTGATTCTCAGCTCACGCTCTGTATAAATCTCCACTCTCACTCTCAGCTCCCACTCTTTATAAATCTCCGCTCTGAATCTCAGCTCCCACTTTGTATAAATCTCTGCTCTGACTCACAGCTTCAGCACTTTTTAAATCTCCGCTCTGACTCTCAGCGCCTGCTCATTATAAATCTCTGCTCTGACTCTCAGCTCCCGCTCATTATGCAACTCCGCTCTGACTCTCAGCTACCGCTCTGTATACATCGCCGCACTGACTCTCAGCCCCCCCTCTTTTTAAATCTCTGCTCTGACTCTCAGCTCCCGCTTTAATAAATCTCCGCTCAGACTCTCAGCTCCCGCTCTTTATAAATCTCCACTCTGACTCTCAGCTCCCCCTCTTTTTAAATCTCTGCTCTGACTCTCAGCTCCCGCTATTTATAAAACCCCGCTATGACTCTAAGCTCGCGCTCTTTTTGGAACTCCACTCTGACTCTCAGCTCCCGCTCTTAATAAATCTCCGCTATGACTCTCAGCTCCCGCTCTTTATAAATCTCCACTCTGACTCTCAGCTCCCGCTCTTTATAAATCTCCACCCTGACTCTGAGCTCCCGCTCTTTTTAAAACTCAACTCGGACTCTCAGCCCCCGCTCTTTATAAATCTCCACTATGACTCTCAGCTCCCGCTCTTTATAAGTCTACGCACTGATTCTCAGCTCGCGCTCTTTATAAAACTCGGCACTCACTCTCAGCTCGCGCTCTGTATAAATGTCCGTTTCCACTCTCAGCTCCTGCTTTTTTTCAATCTCCGCTCTGACTCTCAGCTCCCGCTCTTTTTCAATCTCCGCTCTGACTCTCAGCTCCCGCTGTTTATAAGTCTACGCTCTGACTCTCAGCTCCCGCTCTTTCTAAAACTCGGCACTCACTCTCAGCTCGCGCTCTGCATAAATCTCCGTTTCCACTCTCAGCTCCTGCTTTTTTTCAATCTCCGCTCTGACTCTCAGCTCCCGCTCTTTTTAAATCTCCGCTCTGACTCTCAGCTCCCGCTCTTTATAAATCAATGCTCTGATTCTCCGCTCACGCTCTGTATAAATCTCCACTCTCACTCTCAGCTCCCACTCTTTATAAATCTCCGCTCTGAATCTCAGCTCCCGCTTTGTATAAATCTCTGCTCTGACTCTCAGCTCCAGCTCTTTTTAAATCTCCGCTCTGACTCTCAGCGCCTGCTCATTATAAATCTCTGCTCTGACTCTCAGCTCCCGCTCTTTTTGAATCTCCGCTCTGTCTCTCATCTCCCGCTCTTTTTAAATCTCCGCTCTGACTCTCAGCTCCTGCTCCTTTAAAATCTCCGCTCCGACTCTCAGCTCCCACTCTCAATAAATCACCACTCTGGCTCTCAACTCCCGCTCGTTTTATATCTCCGCTCTGACTCACAGCTCCCGCTCTTTTTACATCCCCTCTCTGACTCTCAGCTCCCGCTATTTATAAATCTCCGGTGTGACTCTCAGCTTCCGCTCTTTACAAATTTTAGTGGACTCTCAGCTCCCACTCTTTATAAATCTCCGCTCTGACTCTCAGCCCCCGCTCTTTATAAATCTCCACTCTGACTCTCAGCTCCTGCTCTTTATAAGTCTACGCTCTGACTCTCAGCTCCCGCTCTTTATAAAACTCGGCACTCATTCTCAGCTCGCGCTCTGTATAAATCTCCGTTTCCACTCTCAGCTCCCGCTTTTCTTCAAACTTCACTCTGACTCTCAGCTCCCGCTCTTAATAAATCTCCACTCAGACTCTCAGCTCCCGCTCTTTATAAATCTCCACTCTGACTCTCAGCTCACGCTCTTTATAAATCTCTGTTTTCACTCTCAGCTCCCGCTTTTTTTCATCTCCACTCTGACTCTCAGCTCCCGCTCTGTATACATCGCCGCTCTGACTCTCAGCCCCCCCTCTTTTTAAATCTCTGCTCTGACTCTCAGCTCCCGCTCTTAATAAATCTCCGCTCAGACTCTCAGCTCCCGCTCTTTATAAATCTCCACTCTGACTCTCAGCTCCCGCTCTTAATAAATCTCCGCTCAGACTCTCAGCTCCCCCTTTTTTAAAATCTCCGCTCTGACTCTCAGCTCCCGCTCTTAATAAATCTCCGCTCAGACTCTCAGCTCCCACTCTTTTAAAATCTCCGCTCTGACTCTCAGCTCCCGCTCTTTATAAATCTGCATCCTGACTCTCAGTTCCCGCTCTTTTTAAATCTCCGCTCTTACTCTCAGTTCCCGCTCTTTTTCAATTTCCGCTCTGACTCTCAACTCCAGAATTTCATAATTCTCCACTCGGACTCTCAGCTTCAACTCTTTATAAATCTCCGCTCTGACTCTCAGCTCCCGCTCTTTTTAAATCTCTGCTCTGATACACAGCTCCCACACTTTATAAATCTCCACATTGAAACTCAGCACCCGCTCCTTTATAATCTCTGCCCTTACTCTCAGCTCCCGTTCTTTATAATTCTCCGATCTGACTCTCAGCTCCCACTCTTTTTAAATCTCCGCTCTGACTCCCAGCTCCCGCTCTTTATACATCTCCACTCGGACTCTCAGCTCCCGCTCTTTATAAAACTCGGCATTCACTCTCAGCTCGCGCTCTGTATAAATCGCCGTTTCCACTCTCAGCATCCGCTTTTTTTCAATCTCCGCTCTGAATCTCAGCTCCCACTCTTTTTAAATCTCTGCTCTGATTCTCAGCTCCCGCACTTTATAAATCTCCACCCAGACTCTCAGCTCCTGCTCTTTATAAAACTCCGCTCGGACTCTCTGCTATCACTCTTTATAAATCTCCGCTCTGACTCTCAGCTCCCGCTCTTTATAAATCTGCACACTGACTCTCAGTTCCTGCTCTTTTTAAATCTCCGCTCTGACTCTCAGCTCCCGCTCTTGTTCAGTCTCCACTCTGAGTCTCAGCTTCCGCTCTTTTTAAATCTCCGCTCTGATTCTCAGCTCCTGCTCCTTTAAAATCTCCGCTCCGACTCTCAGCTCCCACTCTCAATAAATCTCCACTCTGGCTCTCAACTCCTGCTCGTTTTATATCTCCACTCTGACTCACAGCTCCCGCTCTTTTTAAATCCCCGCTCTGACTCTCAGCTCCCGCTCTTTATAAATCTCCGCTGTGACTCTCAGCTTCCGCTCTTTATAAATTTTAGTGGACTCTCAGCTCCCACTCTTTATAAATCTCTGCTCTGACTCTCAGCCCCCGCTCTTTATAAATCTCCACTCTGACTCCCAGCTCTCGCTCTTTATAAGTCTACGCTCTGACTCTCAGCCCCCGCTCTTTATAAAACTCGGCACTCACTCTCAGCTCGCGCTCTGTATAAATCTCCGTTTCCACTCTCAGCTCCTGCTTTTTTTCAATCTCCGCTCTGACTCTCAGCTCCCGCTCTTTTTAAATCTCCGCTCTGACTCTCAGCTCCCGCTCTTTATAAATCAATGCTCTGATTCTCCGCTCACGCTCTGTATAAATCTCCACTCTCACTCTCAGCTCCCACTCTTTATAAATCTCCGCTCTGAATCTCAGCTCCCGCTTTGTATAAATCTCTGCTCTGACTCTCAGCTCCAGCTCTTTTTAAATCTCCGCTCTGACTCTCAGCGCCTGCTCATTATAAATCTCTGCTCTGACTCTCAGCTCCCGCTCTTTTTGAATCTCCGCTCTGTCTCTCATCTCCCGCTCTTTTTAAATCTCCGCTCTGACTCTCAGCTCCTGCTCCTTTAAAATCTCCGCTCCGACTCTCAGCTCCCACTCTCAATAAATCACCACTCTGGCTCTCAACTCCCGCTCGTTTTATATCTCCGCTCTGACTCACAGCTCCCGCTCTTTTTACATCCCCTCTCTGACTCTCAGCTCCCGCTATTTATAAATCTCCGGTGTGACTCTCAGCTTCCGCTCTTTACAAATTTTAGTGGACTCTCAGCTCCCACTCTTTATAAATCTCCGCTCTGACTCTCAGCCCCCGCTCTTTATAAATCTCCACTCTGACTCTCAGCTCCCGCTCTTTATAAGTCCACGCTCTGACTCTCAGCTCCCGCTCTTTATAAAACTCGGCACTCATTCTCAGCTCGCGCTCTGTATAAATCTCCGTTTCCACTCTCAGCTCCCGCTTTTCTTCAAACTTCACTCTGACTCTCAGCTCCCGCTCTTAATAAATCTCCACTCAGACTCTCAGCTCCCGCTCTTTATAAATCTCCACTCTGACTCTCAGCTCCCGCTCTTTATAAATCTCTGTTTTCACTCTCAGCTCCCGCTTTTTTTCAATCTCCACTCTGACTCTCAGCTCCCGCTCTGTATACATCGCCGCTCTGACTCTCAGCCCCCCCTCTTTTTAAATCTCTGCTCTGACTCTCAGCTCCCGCTCTTAATAAATCTCCGCTCAGACTCTCAGCTCCCGCTCTTTATAAATCTCCACTCTGACTCTCAGCTCCCGCTCTTAATAAATCTCCGCTCAGACTCTCAGCTCCCCCTTTTTTAAAATCTCCGCTCTGACTCTCAGCTCCCGCTCTTAATAAATCTCCGCTCAGACTCTCAGCTCCCACTCTTTTAAAATCTCCGCTCTGACTCTCAGCTCCCGCTCTTTATAAATCTGCATCCTGACTCTCAGTTCCCGCTCTTTTTAAATCTCCGCTCTTACTCTCAGTTCCCGCTCTTTTTCAATCTCCGCTCTGACTCTCAACTCCAGAATTTCATAATTCTCCACTCGGACTCTCAGCTTCAACTCTTTATAAATCTCCGCTCTGACTCTCAGCTCCCGATCTTTTTAAATCTCTGCTCTGATACACAGCTCCCACACTTTATAAATCTCCACATTGAAACTCAGCACCCGCTCCTTTATAATCTCTGCTCTTACTCTCAGCTCCCGTTCTTTATAATTCTCCGATCTGACTCTCAGCTCCCACTCTTTTTAAATCTCCGCTCTGACTCCCAGCTCCCGCTCTTTATACATCTCCACTCGGACTCTCAGCTCCCGCTCTTTATAAAACTCGGCATTCACTCTCAGCTCGCGCTCTGTATAAATCGCCGTTTCCACTCTCAGCATCCGCTTTTTTTCAATCTCCGCTCTGAATCTCAGCTCCCACTCTTTTTAAATCTCTGCTCTGATTCTCAGCTCCCGCACTTTATAAATCTCCACCCAGACTCTCAGCTCCTGCTCTTTATAAAACTCCGCTCGGACTCTCTGCTATCACTCTTTATAAATCTCCGCTCTGACTCTCAGCTCCCGCTCTTTATAAATCTGCACACTGACTCTCAGTTCCTGCTCTTTTTAAATCTCCGCTCTGACTCTCAGCTCCCGCTCTTTTTCAGTCTCCACTCTGAGTCTCAGCTTCCGCTCTTTTTAAATCTCCGCTCTGACTCTCAGCTCCTGCTCCTTTAAAATCTCCGCTCCGACTCTCAGCTCCCACTCTCAATAAATCTCCACTCTGGCTCTCAACTCCTGCTCATTTTATATCTCCACTCTGACTCACAGCTCCCGCTCTTTTTAAATCCCCGCTCTGACTCTCAGCTCCCGCTCTTTATAAATCTCCGCTGTGACTCTCAGCTTCCGCTCTTTATAAATTTTAGTGGACTCTCAGCTCCCACTCTTTATAAATCTCTGCTCTGACTCTCAGCCCCCGCACTTTATAAATCTCCACTCTGACTCCCAGCTCTCACTCTTTATAAGTCCACGCTCTGACTCTCAGCCCCCGCTCTTTATAAAGCTCGGCACTCACTCTCAGCTCGCGCTCTGTATAAATCTCCGTTTCCACTCTCAGCTCCTGCTTTTTTTCAATCTCCGCTCTGACTCTCAGCTCCCGCTCTTTTTAAATCTCCGCTCTGACTCTCAGCTCCCGCTCGTTATGCATCTCCGCTCTGACTCTCAGCTACCGCTCTGTATACATCGCCGCTCTGACTGTCAGCCCCCCTCTTTTTAAATCGCCGCTCTGACTCTCAGCTCCCGCTCTTAATAATTCTCCGCTCAGACTCTCAGCTCCCACTCTTTATAAATCTCCACTCTGAGTCTCAGCTCCTGCTCTTTATAAATCTCCGTTTTCACTCTCAGCTCCCGCTTTTTTTCAATCTCCACTCTGACTCTCAGCTCCCACTCTTTATACATCTACGCTCTGACTCTCAGCTCCCCCTTTTTTTAAATCTCTGCTCTGACTCTCAGCTCCCGCTATTTTTTAATACCCGCTATGACTCTAAGCTCGCGCTCTTTTTGGAATTCCGCTCTGACTCTCAGCTCCCGCTCTTAATAAATCTCCGCTCTGACTCTCAGCTCCCGCTCTTTATAAATCTCCACTCTGACTCTCAGCTCCCGCACTTTATAAAACTCCGCTCGGACTCTCTGCTCCCGCTCTTTATAAATCTCCGCTCTGATTCTCAACTCTGACTCTTTTTAAATCTCCACTCTGCCTCGCAGTTCCCGCTCTTCATAAATCTGCGCTCTGACTCTCAGTTCCTGCTCTTTTTCAACCTCCACTCTGACTCTCAGCTCCCGCTCTTAATAAATCTCCACTCAGACTCTCAGCTCCCGCTCTTTATAAATCTCCACTCTGACTCTCAGCTTCCGCTCTTTATAAATCTCTGTTTTCACTCTCAGCTCCCGCTTTTTTTCAATCTCCACTCTGACTCTCAGCTCCCGCTCATTATGCAACTCCGCTCTGACTCTCAGCTACCGCTCTGTATACATCCCCGCTCTGAGTCTCAGCCCCCCCTCTTTTTAAATCTCTGCTCTGACTCTCAGCTCCCGCTTTAATAAATCTCCGCTCAGACTCTGAGCTCCCGCTCTTTATAAATCTCCACTCTGACTCTCAGCTCCCGCTCTTAATAAATCTCCGCTCAGACTCTCAGTTCCCACTCTTTATACATCTCCGCTCTGACTCTCAGCTCCCCCTCTTTTTAAATCTCTGCTCTGACTCTCAGCTCCCGCTATTTATAAAACCCCGCTATGACTCTAAGCTCGCGCTCTTTTTGGAACTCCGCTGTGACTCTCAGCTCTCGCTCTTAATAAATCTCCGTTTCCACTCTCAGCTCCTGCTTTTTTTCAATCTCCGCTCTGACTCTCAGCTCCCGCTCTTTTTAAATCTCTGCTCTGACTCTCAGCTCCCGCTCTTTATAAGTCTACGCTCTGACTCTCAGCTCCCGTTCTTTTTAAAATTCGGCACTCACTCTCAGCTCGCGCTCTGTATAAATCTCCGTTTCCACTCTCAGCTCCTGCTCTTTTTGAATCTCCGCTCTGACTCTCAGCTCCCGCTCTTTATAAATCTACGCTCTGACTCTCAGCTCCCGTTCTTTATAAAACTCGGCACTCACTCTCAGCTCGCGCTCTGTATAAATCTCCGTTTCCACTCTCAGCTACTGCTCTTTTTGAATCTCCGCTCTGACTCTCATCTCCCACTCTTTTTAAATCTCCGCTCTGATTCTCAGCTCCTGCTCCTTTAAAATCTCCGCTCCGACTCTCAGCTCCCACTCTCAATAAATCTCCACTCTGGCTCTCAACTCCCGCTCGTTTTATATCTCCACTCTGACTCACAGCTCCCGCTCTTTTTAAATCCCCGCTCTGACTCTCAGCTCGCGCTCTGTATAAATCTCCATTTCCACTCTCAGCTCCCGCTTTTCTTCAAACTCCGCTCTGACTCTCAGCTCCCGCTCTTTTTAAATCTCCACTCTGACTCTCAGCTCCCGCTCTTTATAAATCTATGCTCTGATTCTCAGCTCATGCTCTGTATAAATCTCCACACTCACTCTCAGCTCCCACTCTTTATAAATCTCCGCTCTGAATCTCAGCTCCTGCTTTGTATAAATCTCTGCTCTGACTCTCAGCTCCAGCTCTTTTTAAATCTCCACTCTGACTCTCAGCGCCTGCTCATTATAAATCTCTGCTCTGACTCTCAGCTCCTGCTCTTTTTTAATCTCCGCTCTGATTCTCATCTCCCGCTCTTTTTAAATCTCCGCTCTGATTCTCAGCTCCTGCTCCTTTAAAATCTCCGCTCCGACTCTCAGCTCCCACTCTCAATAAATCTCCACTCTGGCTCTCAACTCCTGCTCGTTTTATATCTCCACTCTGACTCACAGCTCCCGCTCTTTTTAAATCCCCGCTCTGACTCTCAGCTCCCGCTCTTTATAAATCTCCGCTGTGACTCTCAGCTTCCGCTCTTTATAGATTTTAGTGGACTCTCAGCTCCCACTCTTTATAAATCTCTGCTCTGACTCTCAGCCCCCGCTCTTTATAAATCTCCACTCTGACTCCCAGCTCTCGCTCTTTATAAGTCTACGCTCTGACTCTCAGCCCCCGCTCTTTATAAAACTCGGCACTCACTCTCAGCTCGCGCTCTGTATAAATCTCCGTTTCCACTCTCAGCTCCTGCTTTTTTTCAATCTCCGCTCTGACTCTCAGCTCCCGCTCTTTTTAAATCTCCGCTCTGACTCTCAGCTCCCGCTCGTTATGCAACTCCGCTCTGACTCTCAGCTACCGCTCTGTATACATCGCCGCTCTGACTGTCAGCCCCCCCTCTTTTTAACTTGCCGCTCAGACTCTCAGCTCCCGCTCTTTATAAATCTCCACTCTGAGTCTCAGCTCCTGCTCTTTATAAATCTCCGTTTTCACTCTCAGCTCCCGCTTTTTTTCAATCTCCACTCTGACTCTCAGCTCCCACTCTTTATACATCTACGCTCTGACTCTCAGCTCCCCCTTTTTTTAAATCTCTGCTCTGACTCTCAGCTCCCGCTATTTTTTAATACCCGCTATGACTCTAAGCTCGCGCTCTTTTTGGAATTCCGCTCTGACTCTCAGCTCCCGCTCTTAATAAATCTCCGCTCTGACTCTCAGCTCCCGCTCTTTATAAATCTCCACTCTGACTCTCAGCTCCCGCACTTTATAAAACTCCGCTCGGACTCTCTGCTCCCGCTCTTTATAAATCTCCGCTCTGATTCTCAACTCTGACTCTTTTCAAATCTCCACTCTGCCTCGCAGTTCCCGCTCTTCATAAATCTGCGCTCTGACTCTCAGTTCCTGCTCTTTTTCAACCTCCACTCTGACTCTCAGCTCCCGCTCTTAATAAATCTCCACTCAGACTCTCAGCTCCCGCTCTTTATAAATCTCCACTCTGACTCTCAGCTTCCGCTCTTTATAAATCTCTGTTTTCACTCTCAGCTCCCGCTTTTTTTCAATCTCCACTCTGACTCTCAGCTCCCGCTCATTATGCAACTCCGCTCTGACTCTCAGCTACCGCTCTGTATACATCGCCGCTCTGACTCTCAGCCCCCCCTCTTTTTAAATCTCTGCTCTGACTCTCAGCTCCCGCTTTAATAAATCTCCGCTCAGACTCTCAGCTCCCGCTCTTTATAAATCTCCACTCTGACTCTCAGCTCCCGCTCTTAATAAATCTCCGCTCAGACTCTCAGTTCCCACTCTTTATACATCTCCGCTCTGACTCTCAGCTCCCCCTCATTTTAAATCTCTGCTCTGACTCTCAGCTCCCGCTATTTATAAAACCCCGCTATGACTCTAAGCTCGCGCTCTTTTTGGAACTCCGCTCTGACTCTCAGCTCCCGCTCTTAATAAATCTCCGTTTCCACTCTCAGCTCCTGCTTTTTTTCAATCTCCGCTCTGACTCTCAGCTCCCGCTCTTTTTAAATCTCCGCTCTGACTCTCAGCTCCCGCTCTTTATAAGTCTACGCTCTGACTCTCAGCTCCCGTTCTTTATAAAACTCGGCACTCACTCTCAGCTCGCGCTCTGTATAAATCTCCGTTTCCACTCTCAGCTCCGGCTCTTTTTGAATCTCCGCTCTGACTCTCATCTCCCACTCTTTTTAAATCTCCGCTCTGATTCTCAGCTCCTGCTCCTTTAAAATCACCGCTCCGACTCTCAGCTCCCACTCTCAATAAATCTCCACTCTGGCTCTCAACTCCCGCTCGTTTTATATCTCCACTCTGACTCACAGCTCCCGCTCTTTTTAAATCCCCGCTCTGACTCTCAGCTCCCGCTCTTTATAAATCTCCGCTGTGACTCTCAGCTTCCGCTCTTTATAAATTTTAGTGGACTCTCAGCTCCCACTCTTTATAAATCTCTGCTCTGACTCTCAGCCCCCGCTCTTTATAAATCTCCACTCTGACTCCCAGCTCTCGCTCTTTATAAAACTCGGCACTCACTCTCAGCTCGCGCTCTGTATAAATCTCTGTTTCCACTCTCAGCTCCTGCTTTTTTTCAATCTCCACTCTGACTCTCAGCTCCCGCTCTTTTTAAATCTCCACTCTGACTCTCAGCTACCGCTCTTTATAAATCAATGCTCTGATTCTCAGCTCACGCTCTGTATAAATCTCCACTCTCACTCTCAGCTCCCACTCTTTATAAATCTCTGCTCTGAATCTCAGCTCCCACTTTGTATAAATCTCTGCTCTGACTCACGGCTCCAGCACTTTTTAAATCTCCGCTCTGACTCTCAGCGCCTGCTCATTATAAATCTCTGCTCTGACTCTCAGCTCCCGCTCATTATGCAACTCCGCTCTGACTCTCAGCTACCACTCTGTATACATCGCCGCTCTGACTCTCAGCCCCCCCTCTTTTTAAATCTCTGCTCTGACTCTCAGCTCCCGCTTTAATAAATCTCCTCTCAGACTCTCAGCTCCCGCTCTTTATAAATCTCCACTCTGACTCTCAGCTCCCGCTCTTAATAAATCTCCGCTCAGACTCTCAGTTCCCACTCTTTATACATCTCCGCTCTGACTCTCAGCTCCCCCTCTTTTTAAATCTCTGCTCTGACTCTCAGCTCCCGCTATTTATAAAACCCCGCTATGACTCTAAGCTCGCGCTCTTTTTGGAACTCCGCTCTGACTCTCAGCTCCCGCTCTTAATAAATCTCCGCTATGACTCTCAGCTCCCGCTCTTTATAAATCTAAACCCTGACTCTGAGCTCCCGCTCTTTTTAAAACTCAACTCGGACTCTCAGACCCCGCTCTTTATAAATCTCCACTATGACTCTCAGCTCCCGCTCTTTATAAGTCTACGCACTGATTCTCAGCTCCCGCTCATTTTAAAACTCGGCACTCACTCTCAGCTCGCGCTCTGTATAAATCTCCGTTTCCACTCTCAGCTCCTGCTTTTTTTCAATCTCCGCTCTGACTCTCAGCTCCCGGTCTTTTTAAATCTCCACTCTGACTCCCAGCTCCCGCTCTTTATAAGTCTACGCTCTGACTCTCAGCACCCGCTCTTTCTAAAACTCGGCACTCACTCTCAGCTCGCGCTCTGCATAAATCTCCGTTTCCACTCTCAGCTCCTGCTTTTTTTCAATCTCCGCTCTGACTCTCAGCTCCCGCTCTTTATAAATCAATGCTCTGATTCTCCGCTCACGCTCTGTATAAATCTCCACTCTGACTCTCAGCTCCCGCTCTTAATAAATCTCCACTCAGACTCTCAGCTCCCGCTCTTTATAAATCTCCACTCTGACTCTCAGCTCCCGCTCTTTATAAATCTCTGTTTTCACTCTCAGCTCCTGCTTTTTTTCAATCTCCAAACTGACTCTCAGCTCCCGCTCATTATGCAACTCCGCTCTGACTCTCAGCTACCGCTCTGTATACATCGCCGCTCTGACTCTCAGCCCCCCCTCTTTTTAAATCTCTGCTCTGACTCTCAGCTTCCGCTCTTAATAAATCTCCGCTCAGACTCTCAGCTCCCGCTCTTTATAAATCTCCACTCTGACTCTCAGCTCCCGCTCTTAATAAATCTCCGCTCAGACTCTCAGCTCCCACTCTTTTAAAATCTCCGCTCTGACTCTCAGCTCCCGCTCTTTATAAATCTGCACCCTGACTCTCAGTTCCCGCTCTTTTTAAATCTCCGCTCTTACTCTCAGTTCCCGCTCTTTTTCAATCTCCGCTCTGACTCTCAACTCCAGAATTTCATAATTCTCCACTCGGACTCTCAGCTTCAACTCTTTATAAATCTCCGCTCTGACTCTCAGCTCCCGCTCTTTTTAAATCTCTGCTCTGATACACAGCTCCCACACTTTATAAATCTCCACATTGAAACTCAGCACCCGCTCTTTTATAATCTCTGCTCTTACTCTCAGCTCCCATTCTTTATAAATCTCCGCTCTGACTCCCAGCTCCCGCTCTTTATAAATCTCCACTCGGACTCTCAGCTCCCGCTCTTTATAAAACTCGGCATTCACTCTCAGCTCGCGCTCTGTATAAATCGCCGTTTCCACTCTCAGCATCCGCTTTTTTTCAATCTCCGCTCTGAATCTCAGCTCCCACTCTTTTTAAATCTCTGCTCTGATTCTCAGCTCCCGCACTTTATAAATCTCCACCCAGACTCTCAGCTCCTGCTCTTTATAAAACTCCGCTCGGACTCTCTGCTATCACTCTTTATAAATCTCCGCTCTGACTCTCAGCTCCCGCTCTTTTTAAATCTCTGCTCTGATACACAGCTCCCACACTTTATAAATCTCCACATTGAAACTCAGCACCTGCTCTTTTATAATCTCTGCTCTTACTCTCAGCTCCCATTCTTTATAATTCTCCGATCTGACTCTCAGCTCCCGCTCTTTTTAAATCTCCGCTCTGACTCCCAGCTCCCGCTCTTTATAAATCTCCAGTCGGACTCTCAGCTCCCGCTCTTTATAAAACTCGGCATTCACTCTCAGCTCGCGCTCTGTATAAATCGCCGTTTCCACTCTCAGCATCCGCTTTTTTTCAATCTCCGCTCTGACTCTCAGCTCCCACTCTTTTTAAATCTCTGCTCTGATTCTCAGCTCCCGCACTTTATAAATCTCCACCCAGACTCTCAGCTCCCGCTCTTTATAAAACTCCGCTCGGACTCTCTGCTATCACTCTTTATAAATCTCCGCTCTGATTCTCAGCTCCCATTCTTTTCAAATCTCCGCTCTGCCTCTCAGCTCCCGCTCTTCATAAATCTGTGCTCTGACTCGCAGTTCCTGCTCTTTTTAAATCTCCGCTCTGACTCTCAGCTCCGGCTCTTTTTCAATCTCCACTCTGACTCTCAGCTCCCTCTCTTTTCAAATCTCCGCTCTGACTCTCAACTCCCACACTTTATAATTCTCTGCTCGGACTCTCAGCTCCCACTCTTTATAAATCTCCACTCTGACTCTCAGCTCCCGCTCTTTTTATATCTCTGCTCTGATACACAGCTCCCACTCTTTATAAATCTACACTTTGAATCTCAGCACCCGCTCTTTTTTAATCTCTGCTCTGATTCTCAGCTCCCGTTCTTTTTAAATCTCTGCTCTGACTCTCAGCTCCCGTTCTTTATAATTCGGCGATCTGACTCTCAGCTCCCGCTCTTTTTAAATCTCCGCTCTGACTCACAGCTCCCGCTCTTTATAAATCTCCACTCGGACTCTCAGCTCCGGCTCTTCATAAATCTCCGCTCTGACTCGCAGCTCCTGCTCTTTATAAATCTCCGCTCTGACTCTCAGCTCCCGCTCTTTTTCAATCTCCACTCTGACTCTCAGCTCCCACTCTTTTTAAATCTCTGTTCTGATTCTCAGCTCCCGCTCTTTATAAATCTCCACCCTGACTCTCAGCTCCCGCTCTTTATAAAACTCCGCTCGGACTCTCTGCTCCCGCTCTTTATAAATCTCCGCTCTGATTCTCAGCTCCCACTTTTTTAAAGCTCCGCTCTCCCTCTCAGCTACAGCTCTTCATAAATCTGCACTCTGACTCTCAGTTCCCGCTCTTTATAAATCTCAGCTGTGACTCTCAGCTCCCTCTCTTTTTAAATCTCCGCTCTGACTCTCAACTCCCGCACTTTATAATTCTCCGCTCAGACTCTCTGCTCCCGCTCTTTATAAATCTCCGCTCTGACCCTCAGCTCCCGCCCTTTTTAAATCTCGGCACTCACTCTCAGCTCGCGCTCTGTATAAATCTCCATTTCCACTCTCAGCTCCCGCTTTTCTTCAAACTCCGCTCTGACTCTCAGCTCCCGCTCTTTTTAAATCTCCACTCTGACTCTCAGCTCCCGCTCTTTATAAATCTATGCTCTGATTCTCAGCTCACGCTCTGTATAAATCTCCACTCTCACTCTCAGCTCCCACTCTTTATAAATCTCCGCTCTGAATCTCAGCTCCCGCTTTGTATAAATCTCCACTCTGACACTCAGCTGAAGCTCTTATTAAATCTCCACTCTGCCTCTCAGCTCCCGCTCTTTTTAAATCTCCACTCTGACTCTCAGCGCCTGCTCATTATAAATCTCTGCTCTGACTCTCAGCTCCTGCTCTTTTTTAATCTCCACTCTGACTCTCAGCGCCTGCTCATTATAAATCTCTGCTCTGACTCTCAGCTCCTGCTCTTTTTTAATCTCCGCTCTGATTCTCATCTCCCGCTCTTTTTAAATCTCCGCTCTGACTCTCAGCTCCTGCTCCTTTAAAATCTCCGCTCCGACTCTCAGCTCCCACTCTCAATAAATCTCCACTCTGGCTCTGAACTCCTGCTCATTTTATATCTCCACTCTGACTCACAGCTCCCGCTCTTTTTAAATCCCCGCTCTGACTCTCAGCTCCCGCTCTTTATAAATCTCCGCTGTGACTCTCAGCGTCCGCTCTTTATAAATTTTAGTGGACTCTCAGCTCCCACTCTTTATAAATCTCTGCTCTGACTCTCAGCCCCCGCTCTTTATAAATCTCCACTCTGAATCCCAGCACTCGCTCTTTATAAGTCTACGCTCTGACTCTCAGCCCCCGCTCTTTATAAAACTCGGCACTCACTCTCAGCTCGCGCTCTGTATAAATCTCCGTTTCCACTCTCAGCTCCTGCTTTTTTTCAATCTCCGCTCTGACTCTCAGCTCCCGCTCTTTTTAAATCTCCGCTCTGACTCTCAGCTCCCGCTCGTTATGCAACTCCGCTCTGACTCTCAGCTACCGCTCTGTATACATCGCCGCTCTGACTGTCAGCCCCCCCTCTTTTTAAATCGCCGCTCTGACTCTCAGCTCCCGCTCTTAATAATTCTCCACTCAGACTCTCAGCTCCCACTCTTTATAAATCTCCACTCTGAGTCTCAGCTCCTGCTCTTTATAAATCTCCGTTTTCACTCTCAGCTCCCGCTTTTTTTCAATCTCCACTCTGACTCTCAGCTCCCACTCTTTATACATCTACGCTCTGACTCTCAGTTCCCCTTTTTTTAAATCTCTGCTCTGACTCTCAGCTCCCGCTATTTTTTAATACCCGCTATGACTCTAAGCTCGCGCTTTTTTGGAATTCCGCTCTGACTCTCAGCTCCCGCTCTTAATAAATCTCCGCTCTGACTCTCAGCTCCCGCTCTTTATAAATCTCCACTCTGACTCTCAGCTCCCGCACTTTATAAAACTCCGCTCGGACTCTCTGCTCCCGCTCTTTATAAATCTCCGCTCTGATTCTCAACTCTGACTCTTTTTAAATCTCCACTCTGCCTCGCAATTCCCGCTCTTCATAAATCTGTGCTCTGACTCTCAGTTCCTGCTCTTTTTCAATCTCCACTCTGACTCTCAGCTCCCGCTCTTAATAAATCTCCACTCAGACTCTCAGCTCCCGCTCTTTATAAATCTCCACTCTGACTCTCAGCTCCCGCTCTTTATAAATCTCTGTTTTCACTCTCAGCTCCCGCTTTTTTTCAATCTCCACTCTGACTCTCAGCTCCCGCTCATTATGCAACTCCGCTCTGACTCTCAGCTACCGCTCTGTATACATCGCCGCTCTGACTCTCAGCCCCCCCTCTTTTTAAATCTCTGCTCTGACTCTCAGCTCCCGCTTTAATAAATCTCCGCTCAGACTCTCAGCTCCCGCTCTTTATAAATCTCCACTCTGACTCTCAGCTCCCGCTCTTTTTAAATCTCTGCTCTGACTCTCAGCTCCCGCTATTTATAAAACCCCGCTATGACTCTAAGCTCGCGCTCTTTTTGGAACTCCGCTCTGACTCTCAGCTCCCGCTCTTAATAAATCTCCGTTTCCACTCTCAGCTCCTGCTTTTTTTCTATCTCCGCTCTGACTCTCAGCTCCCGCTCTTTTTAAATCTCTGCTCTGACTCTCAGCTCCCGCTCTTTATAAGTCTACGCTCTGACTCTCAGCTCCCGTTCTTTATAAAACTCGGCACTCACTCTCAGCTCGCGCTCTGTATAAATCTCCGTTTCCACTCTCAGCTCCTGCTCTTTTTGAATCTCCGCTCTGACTCTCATCTCCCACTCTTTTTAAATCTCCGCTCTGATTCTCAGCTCCTGCTCCTTTAAAATCTCCGCTCCGACTCTCAGCTCCCACTCTCAATAAATCTCCACTCTGGCTCTCAACTCCCGCTCGTTTTATATCTCCACTCTGACTCACAGCTCCCGCTCTTTTTAAATCCCCGCTCTGACTCTCAGCTCCCGCTCTTTATAAATCTCCGGTGTGACTCTCAGCTTCCGCTCTTTATAAATTTTAGTGGACTCTCAGCTCCCACTCTTTATAAATCTCTGCTCTGACTCTCAGCCCCCGCTCTTTATAAATCTCCACTCTGACTCTCAGCGCCCGCTCTTTATAAGTCTACACTCTGACTCTCAGCTCCCGCTCTTTATAAAACTCGGCACTCACTCTCAGCTCGCGCTCTGTATAAATCTCTGTTTCCACTCTCAGCTCCTGCTTTTTTTCAATCTCCGCTCTGACTCTCAGCTACCGCTCTTTATAAATCAATGCTCTGATTCTCCGCTCACGCTCTGTATAAATCTCCACTCTCACTCTCAGCTCCCACTCTTTATAAATCTCCGCTCTGAATCTCAGCTCCCACTTTGTATAAATCTCTGCTCTGACTCTCAGCTCCAGCACTTTTTAAATCTCCGCTCTGACTCTCAGCGCCTGCTCATTATAAATCTCTGCTCTGACTCTCAGCTCCCGCTCATCATGCAACTCCGCTCTGACTCTCAGCTACCGCTCTGTATACATCGCCGTTCTGACTCTCAGCCCCCCCTCTTTTTAAATCTCTGCTCTGACTCTCAGCTCCCGCTTTAATAAATCTCCGCTCAGACTCTCAGCTCCCGCTCTTTATAAATCTCCACTCTGACTCTCAGCTCCTGCTCTTAATAAATCTCCGCTCAGACTCTCAGTTCCCACTCTTTATACATCTCCGCTCTGACTCTCAGCTCCCCCTCTTTTTAAATCTCTGCTCTGACTCTCAGCTCCCGCTATTTATAAAACCCCGCTATGACTCTAAGCTCGCGCTCTTTTTGGAACTCCGCTCTGACTCTCAGCTCCCGCTCTTAATAAATCTCCGCTCTGACTCTCAGCTCCCGCTCTTTATAAAACTCGGCACTCACTCTCAGCTCGCGCTCTGCATAAATCTCCGTTTCCACTCTCAGCTCCTGCTTTTTTTCAATCTCCGCTCTGACTCTCAGCTCCCGCTCTTTTTAAATCTCCGCTCTGACTCTCAGCTCCCGCTCTTTATAAATCAATGCTCTGATTCTCCGCTCACGCTCTGTATAAATCTCCACTCTCACTCTCAGCTCCCACTCTTTATAAATCTCCGCTCTGAATCTCAGCTCCCGCTTTGTATAAATCTCTGCTCTGACTCTCAGCTCCAGCTCTTTTTAAATCTCCGCTCTGACTCTCAGCGCCTGCTCATTATAAATCTCTGCTCTGACTCTCAGCTCCTGCTCTTTTTTAATCTCCGCTCTGACTCTCAGCTCCCGCTCTTTTTAAATCTCCGCTCTGACTCTCAGCTCCCGCTCTTTTTAAATCTCCGCTCTGACTCTCAGCGCCTGCTCATTATAAATCTCTGCTCTGACTCTCAGCTCCCGCTCTTTTTGAATCTCCGCTCTGTCTCTCATCTCCCGCTCTTTTTAAATCTCCGCTCTGACTCTCAGCTCCTGCTCCTTTAAAATCTCCGCTCCGACTCTCAGCTCCCACTCTCAATAAATCACCACTCTGGCTCTCAACTCCCGCTCGTTTTATATCTCCGCTCTGACTCACAGCTCCCGCTCTTTTTACATCCCCTCTCTGACTCTCAGCTCCCGCTATTTATAAATCTCCGGTGTGACTCTCAGCTTCTGCTCTTTACAAATTTTAGTGGACTCTCAGCTCCCACTCTTTATAAATCTCCGCTCTGACTCTCAGCCCCCGCTCTTTATAAATCTCCACTCTGACTCTCAGCTCCCGCTCTTTATAAGTCTACGCTCTGACTCTCAGCTCCCGCTCTTTATAAAACTCGGCACTCATTCTCAGCTCGCGCTCTGTATAAATCTCCGTTTCCACTCTCAGCTCCCGCTTTTCTTCAAACTTCACTCTGACTCTCAGCTCCCGCTCTTAATAAATCTCCACTCAGACTCTCAGCTCCCGCTCTTTATAAATCTCCACTCTGACTCTCAGCTCCCGCTCTTTATAAATCTCTGTTTTCACTCTCAGCTCCCGCTTTTTTTCAATCTCCACTCTGACTCTCAGCTCCCGCTCTGTATACATCGCCGCTCTGACTCTCAGCCCCCCCTCTTTTTAAATCTCTGCTCTGACTCTCAGCTCCCGCTCTTAATAAATCTCCGCTCAGACTCTCAGCTCCCGCTCTTTATAAATCTCCACTCTGACTCTCAGCTCCCGCTCTTAATTAATCTCCGCTCAGACTCTCAGCTCCCCCTTTTTTAAAATCTCCGCTCTGACTCTCAGCTCCCGCTCTTAATAAATCTCCGCTCAGACTCTCAGCTCCCACTCTTTTAAAATCTCCGCTCTGACTCTCAGCTCCCGCTCTTTATAAATCTGCATCCTGACTCTCAGTTCCCGCTCTTTTTAAATCTCCGCTCTTACTCTCAGTTCCCGCTCTTTTTCAATCTCCGCTCTGACTCTCAACTCCAGAATTTCATAATTCTCCACTCGGACTCTCAGCTTCAACTCTTTATAAATCTCCGCTCTGACTCTCAGCTCCCGATCTTTTTAAATCTCTGCTCTGATACACAGCTCCCACACTTTATAAATCTCCACATTGAAACTCAGCACCCGCTCCTTTATAATCTCTGCTCTTACTCTCAGCTCCCGTTCTTTATAATTCTCCGATCTGACTCTCAGCTCCCACTCTTTTTAAATCTCCGCTCTGACTCCCAGCTCCCGCTCTTTATACATCTCCACTCGGACTCTCAGCTCCCGCTCTTTATAAAACTCGGCATTCACTCTCAGCTCGCGCTCTGTATAAATCGCCGTTTCCACTCTCAGCATCCGCTTTTTTTCAATCTCCGCTCTGAATCTCAGCTCCCACTCTTTTTAAATCTCTGCTCTGATTCTCAGCTCCCGCACTTTATAAATCTCCACCCAGACTCTCAGCTCCTGCTCTTTATAAAACTCCGCTCGGACTCTCTGCTATCACTCTTTATAAATCTCCGCTCTGACTCTCAGCTCCCGCTCTTTATAAATCTGCACACTGACTCTCAGTTCCTGCTCTTTTTAAATCTCCGCTCTGACTCTCAGCTCCCGCTCTTTTTCAGTCTCCACTCTGAGTCTCAGCTTCCGCTCTTTTTAAATCTCCGCTCTGACTCTCAGCTCCTGCTCCTTTAAAATCTCCGCTCCGACTCTCAGCTCCCACTCTCAATAAATCTCCACTCTGGCTCTCAACTCCTGCTCATTTTATATCTCCACTCTGACTCACAGCTCCCGCTCTTTTTAAATCCCCGCTCTGACTCTCAGCTCCCGCTCTTTATAAATCTCCGCTGTGACTCTCAGCTTCCGCTCTTTATAAATTTTAGTGGACTCTCAGCTCCCACTCTTTATAAATCTCTGCTCTGACTCTCAGCCCCCGCACTTTATAAATCTCCACTCTGACTCCCAGCTCTCACTCTTTATAAGTCCACGCTCTGACTCTCAGCCCCCGCTCTTTATAAAGCTCGGCACTCACTCTCAGCTCGCGCTCTGTATAAATCTCCGTTTCCACTCTCAGCTCCTGCTTTTTTTCAATCTCCGCTCTGACTCTCAGCTCCCGCTCTTTTTAAATCTCCGCTCTGACTCTCAGCTCCCGCTCGTTATGCATCTCCGCTCTGACTCTCAGCTACCGCTCTGTATACATCGCCGCTCTGACTGTCAGCCCCCCTCTTTTTAAATCGCCGCTCTGACTCTCAGCTCCCGCTCTTAATAATTCTCCGCTCAGACTCTCAGCTCCCACTCTTTATAAATCTCCACTCTGAGTCTCAGCTCCTGCTCTTTATAAATCTCCGTTTTCACTCTCAGCTCCCGCTTTTTTTCAATCTCCACTCTGACTCTCAGCTCCCACTCTTTATACATCTACGCTCTGACTCTCAGCTCCCCCTTTTTTTAAATCTCTGCTCTGACTCTCAGCTCCCGCTATTTTTTAATACCCGCTATGACTCTAAGCTCGCGCTCTTTTTGGAATTCCGCTCTGACTCTCAGCTCCCGCTCTTAATAAATCTCCGCTCTGACTCTCAGCTCCCGCTCTTTATAAATCTCCACTCTGACTCTCAGCTCCCGCACTTTATAAAACTCCGCTCGGACTCTCTGCTCCCGCTCTTTATAAATCTCCGCTCTGATTCTCAACTCTGACTCTTTTTAAATCTCCACTCTGCCTCGCAGTTCCCGCTCTTCATAAATCTGCGCTCTGACTCTCAGTTCCTGCTCTTTTTCAACCTCCACTCTGACTCTCAGCTCCCGCTCTTAATAAATCTCCACTCAGACTCTCAGCTCCCGCTCTTTATAAATCTCCACTCTGACTCTCAGCTTCCGCTCTTTATAAATCTCTGTTTTCACTCTCAGCTCCCGCTTTTTTTCAATCTCCACTCTGACTCTCAGCTCCCGCTCATTATGCAACTCCGCTCTGACTCTCAGCTACCGCTCTGTATACATCCCCGCTCTGACTCTCAGCCCCCCCTCTTTTTAAATCTCTGCTCTGACTCACAGCTCCCGCTTTAATAAATCTCCGCTCAGACTCTGAGCTCCCGCTCTTTATAAATCTCCACTCTGACTCTCAGCTCCCGCTCTTAATAAATCTCCGCTCAGACTCTCAGTTCCCACTCTTTATACATCTCCGCTCTGACTCTCAGCTCCCCCTCTTTTTAAATCTCTGCTCTGACTCTCAGCTCCCGCTATTTATAAAACCCCGCTATGACTCTAAGCTCGCGCTCTTTTTGGAACTCCGCTGTGACTCTCAGCTCTCGCTCTTAATAAATCTCCGTTTCCACTCTCAGCTCCTGCTTTTTTTCAATCTCCGCTCTGACTCTCAGCTCCCGCTCTTTTTAAATCTCTGCTCTGACTCTCAGCTCCCGTTCTTTTTAAAATTCGGCACTCACTCTCAGCTCGCGCTCTGTATAAATCTCCGTTTCCACTCTCAGCTCCTGCTCTTTTTGAATCTCCGCTCTGACTCTCAGCTCCCGCTCTTTATAAGTCTACGCTCTGACTCTCAGCTCCCGTTCTTTTTAAAATTCGGCACTCACTCTCAGCTCGCGCTCTGTATAAATCTCCGTTTCCACTCTCAGCTCCTGCTCTTTTTGAATCTCCGCTCTGACTCTCAGCTCCCGCTCTTTATAAATCTACGCTCTGACTCTCAGCTCCCGTTCTTTATAAAACTCGGCACTCACTCTCAGCTCGCGCTCTGTATAAATCTCCGTTTCCACTCTCAGCTACTGCTCTTTTTGAATCTCCGCTCTGACTCTCATCTCCCACTCTTTTTAAATCTCCGCTCTGATTCTCAGCTCCTGCTCCTTTAAAATCTCCGCTCCGACTCTCAGCTCCCACTCTCAATAAATCTCCACTCTGGCTCTCAACTCCCGCTCGTTTTATATCTCCACTCTGACTCACAGCTCCCGCTCTTTTTAAATCCCCGCTCTGACTCTCAGCTCGCGCTCTGTATAAATCTCCATTTCCACTCTCAGCTCCCGCTTTTCTTCAAACTCCGCTCTGACTCTCAGCTCCCGCTCTTTTTAAATCTCCACTCTGACTCTCAGCTCCCGCTCTTTATAAATCTATGCTCTGATTCTCAGCTCACGCTCTGTATAAATCTCCACACTCACTCTCAGCTCCCACTCTTTATAAATCTCCGCTCTGAATCTCAGCTCCTGCTTTGTATAAATCTCTGCTCTGACTCTCAGCTCCAGCTCTTTTTAAATCTCCACTCTGACTCTCAGCGCCTGCTCATTATAAATCTCTGCTCTGACTCTCAGCTCCTGCTCTTTTTTAATCTCCGCTCTGATTCTCATCTCCCGCTCTTTTTAAATTTCCGCTCTGATTCTCAGCTCCTGCTCCTTTAAAATCTCCGCTCCGACTCTCAGCTCCCACTCTCAATAAATCTCCACTCTGGCTCTCAACTCCTGCTCCTTTTATATCTCCACTCTGACTCACAGCTCCCGCTCTTTTTAAATCCCCGCTCTGACTCTCAGCTCCCGCTCTTTATAAATCTCCGCTGTGACTCTCAGCTTCCGCTCTTTATAGATTTTAGTGGACTCTCAGCTCCCACTCTTTATAAATCTCTGCTCTGACTCTCAGCCCCCGCTCTTTATAAATCTCCACTCTGACTCCCAGCTCTCGCTCTTTATAAGTCTACGCTCTGACTCTCAGCCCCCGCTCTTTATAAAACTCGGCACTCACTCTCAGCTCGCGCTCTGTATAAATCTCCGTTTCCACTCTCAGCTCCTGCTTTTTTTCAATCTCCGCTCTGACTCTCAGCTCCCGCTCGTTATGCAACTCCGCTCTGACTCTCAGCTACCGCTCTGTATACATCGCCGCTCTGACTGTCAGCCCCCCCTCTTTTTAACTTGCCGCTCAGACTCTCAGCTCCCGCTCTTTATAAATCTCCACTCTGAGTCTCAGCTCCTGCTCTTTATAAATCTCCGTTTTCACTCTCAGCTCCCGCTTTTTTTCAATCTCCACTCTGACTCTCAGCTCCCACTCTTTATACATCTACGCTCTGACTCTCAGCTCCCCCTTTTTTTAAATCTCTGCTCTGACTCTCAGCTCCCGCTATTTTTTAATACCCGCTATGACTCTAAGCTCGCGCTCTTTTTGGAATTCCGCTCTGACTCTCAGCTCCCGCTCTTAATAAATCTCCGCTCTGACTCTCAGCTCCCGCTCTTTATAAATCTCCACTCTGACTCTCAGCTCCCGCACTTTATAAAACTCCGCTCGGACTCTCTGCTCCCGCTCTTTATAAATCTCCGCTCTGATTCTCAACTCTGACTCTTTTCAAATCTCCACTCTGCCTCGCAGTTCCCGCTCTTCATAAATCTGCGCTCTGACTCTCAGTTCCTGCTCTTTTTCAACCTCCACTCTGACTCTCAGCTCCCGCTCTTAATAAATCTCCACTCAGACTCTCAGCTCCCGCTCTTTATAAATCTCCACTCTGACTCTCAGCTTCCGCTCTTTATAAATCTCTGTTTTCACTCTCAGCTCCCGCTTTTTTTCAATCTCCACTCTGACTCTCAGCTCCCGCTCATTATGCAACTCCGCTCTGACTCTCAGCTCCCGCTCTTTTTAAATCTCCACTCTGACTCTCAGCTCCCGCTCTTTATAAATCTATGCTCTGATTCTCAGCTCACGCTCTGTATAAATCTCCACTCTCACTCTCAGCTCCCACTCTTTATAAATCTCCGCTCTGAATCTCAGCTCCTGCTTTGTATAAATCTCTGTTCTGACTCTCAGCTCCAGCTCTTTTTAAATCTCCACTCTGACTCTCAGCGCCTGCTCATTATAAATCTCTGCTCTGACTCTCAGCTCCTGCTCTTTTTGAATCTCCGCTCTGATTCTCATCTCCCGCTCTTTTTAAATCTCCGCTCTGATTCTCAGCTCCTGCTCCTTTAAAATCTCCGCTCCGACTCTCAGCTCCCACTCTCAATAAATCTCCACTCTGGCTCTCAACTCCTGCTCGTTTTATATCTCCACTCTGACTCACAGCTCCCGCTCTTTTTAAATCCCCGCTCTGACTCTCAGCTCCCGCTCTTTATAAATCTCCGCTGTGACTCTCAGCTTCCGCTCTTTATAAATTTTAGTGGACTCTCAGCTCCCACTCTTTATAAATCTCTGCTCTGACTCTCAGCCCCCGCTCTTTATAAATCTCCACTCTGACTCCCAGCTCTCGCTCTTTATAAGTCTACGCTCTGACTCTCAGCCCCCGCTCTTTATAAAACTCAGCACTCACTCTCAGCTCGCGCTCTGTATAAATCTCCGTTTCCACTCTCAGCTCCTGCTTTTTTTCAATCTCCGCTCTGACTCTCAGCTCCCGCTCTTTTTAAATCTCCGCTCTGACTCTCAGCTCCCGCTCGTTATGCAACTCCGCTCTGACTCTCAGCTACCGCTCTGTATACATCGCCGCTCTGACTGTCAGCCCCCCCTCTTTTTAAATCGCCGCTCTGACTCTCAGCTCCCGCTCTTAATAAATCTCCGCTCAGACTCTCAGCTCCCGCTCTTTATAAATCTCCACTCTGAGTCTCAGCTCCTGCTCTTTATAAATCTCCGTTTTCACTCTCAGCTCCCGCTTTTTTTCAATCTCCACTCTGACTCTCAGCTCCCACTCTTTATACATCTACGCTCTGACTCTCAGCTCCCCCTTTTTTAAATCTCTGCTCTGACTCTCAGCTCCCGCTATTTTTTAATACCCGCTATGACTCTAAGCTCGCGCTCTTTTTGGAATTCCGCTCTGACTCTCAGCTCCCGCTCTTAATAAATCTCCGCTCTGACTCTCAGCTCCCGCTCTTTATAAATCTCCGCTCTGACTCGCAGCTCCCGCACTTTATAAAACTCCGCTCGGACTCTCTGCTCCCGCTCTTTATAAATCTCCGCTCTGATTCTCAACTCTGACTCTTTTTAAATCTCCACTCTGCCTCGCAGTTCCCGCTCTTCATAAATCTGCGCTCTGACTCTCAGTTCCTGCTCTTTTTCAACCTCCTCTCTGACTCTCAGCTCCCGCTCTTTATAAATCTCCACTCTGACTCTCAGCTTCCGCTCTTTATAAATCTCTGTTTTCACTCTCAGCTCCCGCTTTTTTTCAATCTCCACTCTGACTCTCAGCTCCTGCTCATTATGCAACTCCGCTCTGACTCTCAGCTACCGCTCTGTATACATCGCCGCTCTGACTCTCAGCCCCCCCTCTTTTTAAATCTCTGCTCTGACTCTCAGCTCCCGCTTTAATAAATCTCCGCTCAGACTCTCAGCTCCCGCTCTTTATAAATCTCCACTCTGACTCTCAGCTCCCGCTCTTAATAAATCTCCGCTCAGACTCTCAGCTCCCGCTCTTTATAAATCTCCACTCTGACTCTCAACTTCCGCTCTTTATAAATTTTAGTGGACTCTCAGCTCCCACTCTTTATAAATCTCTGCTCTGACTCTCAGCCCCCACTCTTTATAAATCTCCACTCTGACTCTCAGCGCCCGCTCTTTATAAGTCTACGCTCTGACTCTCAGCTCCCGCTCTTTATAAAACTCGGCACTCACTCTCAGCTCGCGCTCTGTATAAATCTCTGTTTCCACTCTCAGCTCCTGCTTTTTTTCAATCTCCACTCTGACTCTCAGCTCCCGCTCTTTTTAAATCTCCACTCTGACTCTCAGCTACCGCTCTTTATAAATCAATGCTCTGATTCTCAGCTCACGCTCTGTATAAATCTCCACTCTCACTCTCAGCTCCCACTCTTTATAAATCTCCGCTCTGAATCTCAGCTCCCACTTTGTATAAATCTCTGCTCTGACTCACAGCTCCAGCACTTTTTAAATCTCCGCTCTGACTCTCAGCGCCTGCTCATTATAAATCTCTGCTCTGACTCTCAGCTCACGCTCATTATGCAACTCCGCTCTGACTCTCAGCTACCGCTCTGTATACATCGCCGCTCTGACTCTCAGCCCCCCCTCTTTTTAAATCTCTGCTCTGACTCTCAGCTCCCGCTTTAATAAATCTCCGCTCAGACTCTCAGCTCCCGCTCTTTATAAATCTCCACTCTGACTCTCAGCTCCCCCTCTTTTTAAATCTCTGCTCTGACTCTCAGCTCCCGCTATTTATAAAACCCCGCTATGACTCTAAGCTCGCGCTCTTTTTGGAACTCCACTCTGACTCTCAGCTCCCGCTCTTAATAAATCTCCGCTATGACTCTCAGCTCCCGCTCTTTATAAATCTCCACTCTGACTCTCAGCTCCCGCTCTTTATAAATCTCCACCCTGACTCTGAGCTCCCGCTCTTTTTAAAACTCAACTCGGACTCTCAGCCCCCACTCTTTATAAATCTCCACTATGACTCTCAGCTCCCGCTCTTTATAAGTCTACGCACTGATTCTCAGCTCGCGCTCTTTATAAAACTCGGCACTCACTCTCAGCTCGCGCTCTGTATAAATCTCCGTTTCCACTCTCAGCTCCTGCTTTTTTTCAATCTCCGCTCTGACTCTCAGCTCCCGCTCTTTTTAAATCTCCGCTCTGACTCTCAGCTCCCGCTGTTTATAAGTCTACGCTCTGACTCTCAGCTCCCGCTCTTTCTAAAACTCGGCACTCACTCTCAGCTCGCGCTCTGCATAAATCTCCGTTTCCACTCTCAGCTCCTGCTTTTTTTCAATCTCCGCTCTGACTCTCAGCTCCCGCTCTTTTTAAATCTCCGCTCTGACTCTCAGCTCCTGCTCCTTTAAAATCTCCGCTCCGACTCTCAGCTCCCACTCTCAATAAATCTCCACTCTGGCTCTCAACTCCCGCTCGTTTTATATCTCCGCTCTGACTCACAGCTCCCGCTCTTTTTACATCCCCTCTCTGACTCTCAGCTCCCGCTATTTATAAATCTCCGGTGTGACTCTCAGCTTCCGCTCTTTACAAATTTTAGTGGACTCTCAGCTCCCACTCTTTATAAATCTCCGCTCTGACTCTCAGCCCCCGCTCTTTATAAATCTCCACTCTGACTCTCAGCTCCCGCTCTTTATAAGTCTACGCTCTGACTCTCAGCTCCCGCTCTTTATAAAACTCGGCACTCATTCTCAGCTTGCGCTCTGTATAAATCTCCGTTTCCACTCTCAGCTCCCGCTTTTCTTCAAACTTCACTCTGACTCTCAGCTCCCGCTCTTAATAAATCTCCACTCAGACTCTCAGCTCCCGCTCTTTATAAATCTCCACTCTGACTCTCAGCTCCCGCTCTTTATAAATCTCTGTTTTCACTCTCAGCTCCCGCTTTTTTTCAATCTCCACTCTGACTCTCAGCTCCCGCTCTGTATACATCGCCGCTCTGACTCTCAGCCCCCCCTCTTTTTAAATCTCTGCTCTGACTCTCAGCTCCCGCTCTTAATAAATCTCCGCTCAGACTCTCAGCTCCCGCTCTTTATAAATCTCCACTCTGACTCTCAGCTCCCGCTCTTAATAAATCTCCGCTCAGACTCTCAGCTCCCCCTTTTTTAAAATCTCCGCTCTGACTCTCAGCTCCCGCTCTTAATAAATCTCCGCTCAGACTCTCAGCTCCCACTCTTTTAAAATCTCCGCTCTGACTCTCAGCTCCCGCTCTTTATAAATCTGCATCCTGACTCTCAATTCCCGCTCTTTTTAAATCTCCGCTCTGACTCTCAACTCCAGAATTTCATAATTCTCCACTCGGACTCTCAGCTTCAACTCTTTATAAATCTCCGCTCTGACTCTCAGCTCCCGATTTTTTTAAATCTCTGCTCTGATACACAGCTCCCACACTTTATAAATCTCCACATTGAAACTCAGCACCCGCTCCTTTATAATCTCTGCTCTTACTCTCAGCTCCCGTTCTTTATAATTCTCCGATCTGACTCTCAGCTCCCACTCTTTTTAAATCTCCGCTCTGACTCCCAGCTCCCGCTCTTTATACATCTCCACTCGGACTCTCAGCTCCCGCTCTTTATAAAACTCGGCATTCACTCTCAGCTCGCGCTCTGTATAAATCGCCGTTTCCACTCTCAGCATCCGCTTTTTTTCAATCTCCGCTCTGAATCTCAGCTCCCACTCTTTTTAAATCTCTGCTCTGATTCTCAGCTCCCGCACTTTATAAATCTCCACCCAGACTCTCAGCTCCTGCTCCTTATAAAACTCCGCTCGGACTCTCTGCTATCACTCTTTATAAATCTCCGCTCTGACTCTCAGCTCCCGCTCTTTATAAATCTGCACACTGACTCTCAGTTCCTCCTCTTTTTAAATCTCCGCTCTGACTCTCAGCTCCCGCTCTTTTTCAGTCTCCACTCTGAGTCTCAGCTTCCGCTCTTTTTAAATCTCCGCTCTGACTCTCAGCTCCTGCTCCTTTAAAATCTCCGCTCCGACTCTCAGCTCCCACTCTCAATAAATCTCCACTCTGGCTCTCAACTCCTGCTCATTTTATATCTCCACTCTGACTCACAGCTCCCGCTCTTTTTAAATCCCCGCTCTGACTCTCAGCTCCCGCTCTTTATAAATCTCCGCTGTGACTCTCAGCTTCCGCTCTTTATAAATTTTAGTGGACTCTCAGCTCCCACTCTTTATAAATCTCTGCTCTGACTCTCAGCCCCCGCACTTTATAAATCTCCACTCTGACTCCCAGCTCTCACTCTTTATAAGTCCACGCTCTGACTCTCAGCCCCCGCTCTTTATAAAGCTCGGCACTCACTCTCAGCTCGCGCTCTGTATAAATCTCCGTTTCCACTCTCAGCTCCTGCTTTTTTTCAATCTCCGCTCTGACTCTCAGCTCCCGCTCTTTTTAAATCTCCGCTCTGACTCTCAGCTCCCGCTCGTTATGCATCTCCGCTCTGACTCTCAGCTACCGCTCTGTATACATCGCCGCTCTGACTGTCAGCCCCCCTCTTTTTAAATCGCCGCTCTGACTCTCAGCTCCCGCTCTTAATAATTCTCCGCTCAGACTCTCAGCTCCCACTCTTTATAAATCTCCACTCTGAGTCTCAGCTCCTGCTCTTTATAAATCTCCGTTTTCACTCTCAGCTCCCGCTTTTTTTCAATCTCCACTCTGACTCTCAGCTCCCACTCTTTATACATCTACGCTCTGACTCTCAGCTCCCCCTTTTTTTAAATCTCTGCTCTGACTCTCAGCTCCCGCTATTTTTTAATACCCGCTATGACTCTAAGCTCGCGCTCTTTTTGGAATTCCGCTCTGACTCTCAGCTCCCGCTCTTAATAAATCTCCGCTCTGACTCTCAGCTCCCGCTCTTTATAAATCTCCACTCTGACTCTCAGCTCCCGCACTTTATAAAACTCCGCTCGGACTCTCTGCTCCCGCTCTTTATAAATCTCCGCTCTGATTCTCAACTCTGACTCTTTTTAAATCTCCACTCTGCCTCGCAGTTCCCGCTCTTCATAAATCTGCGCTCTGACTCTCAGTTCCTGCTCTTTTTCAACCTCCACTCTGACTCTCAGCTCCCGCTCTTAATAAATCTCCACTCAGACTCTCAGTTCCCGCTCTTTATAAATCTCCACTCTGACTCTCAGCTTCCGCTCTTTATAAATGTCTGTTTTCACTCTCAGCTCCCGCTTTTTTTCAATCTCCACTCTGACTCTCAGCTCCCGCTCATTATGCAACTCCGCTCTGACTCTCAGCTACCGCTCTGTATACATCCCCGCTCTGACTCTCAGCCCCCCCTCTTTTTAAATCTCTGCTCTGACTCTCAGCTCCCGCTTTAATAAATCTCCGCTCAGACTCTGAGCTCCCGCTCTTTATAAATCTCCACTCTGACTCTCAGCTCCCGCTCTTAATAAATCTCCGCTCAGACTCTCAGTTCCCACTCTTTATACATCTCCGCTCTGACTCTCAGCTCCCCCTCTTTTTAAATCTCTGCTCTGACTCTCAGCTCCCGCTATTTATAAAACCCCGCTATGACTCTAAGCTCGCGCTCTTTTTGGAACTCCGCTGTGACTCTCAGCTCTCGCTCTTAATAAATCTCCGTTTCCACTCTCAGCTCCTGCTTTTTTTCAATCTCCGCTCTGACTCTCAGCTCCCGCTCTTTTTAAATCTCTGCTCTGACTCTCAGCTCCCGCTCTTTATAAGTCTACGCTCTGACTCTCAGCTCCCGTTCTTTTTAAAATTCGGCACTCACTCTCAGCTCGCGCTCTGTATAAATCTCCGTTTCCACTCTCAGCTCCTGCTCTTTTTGAATCTCCGCTCTGACTCTCAGCTCCCGCTCTTTATAAATCTACGCTCTGACTCTCAGCTCCCGTTCTTTATAAAACTCGGCACTCACTCTCAGCTCGCGCTCTGTATAAATCTCCGTTTCCACTCTCAGCTACTGCTCTTTTTGAATCTCCGCTCTGACTCTCATCTCCCACTCTTTTTAAATCTCCGCTCTGATTCTCAGCTCCTGCTCCTTTAAAATCTCCGCTCCGACTCTCAGCTCCCACTCTCAATAAATCTCCACTCTGGCTCTCAACTCCCGCTCGTTTTATATCTCCACTCTGACTCACAGCTCCCGCTCTTTTTAAATCCCCGCTCTGACTCTCAGCTCGCGCTCTGTATAAATCTCCATTTCCACTCTCAGCTCCCGCTTTTCTTCAAACTCCGCTCTGACTCTCAGCTCCCGCTCTTTTTAAATCTCCACTCTGACTCTCAGCTCCCGCTCTTTATAAATCTATGCTCTGATTCTCAGCTCAAGCTCTGTATAAATCTCCACACTCACTCTCAGCTCCCACTCTTTATAAATCTCCGCTCTGAATCTCAGCTCCTGCTTTGTATAAATCTCTGCTCTGACTCTCAGCTCCAGCTCTTTTTAAATCTCCACTCTGACTCTCAGCGCCTGCTCATTATAAATCTCTGCTCTGACTCTCAGCTCCTGCTCTTTTTTAATCTCCGCTCTGATTCTCATCTCCCGCTCTTTTTAAATCTCCGCTCTGACTCTCAGCTCCCACTCTCAATAAATCTCCACTCTGGCTCTCAACTCCTGCTCCTTTTATATCTCCACTCTGACTCACAGCTCCCGCTCTTTTTAAATCCCCGCTCTGACTCTCAGCTCCCGCTCGTTATGCAACTCCACTCTGACTCCCAGCTCTCGCTCTTTATAAGTCTACGCTCTGACTCTCAGCCCCCGCTCTTTATAAAACTCGGCACTCACTCTCAGCTCGCGCTCTGTATAAATCTCCGTTTCCACTCTCAGCTCCTGCTTTTTTTCAATCTCCGCTCTGACTCTCAGCTCCCGCTCTTTTTAAATCTCCGCTCTGACTCTCAGCTCCCGCTCGTTATGCAACTCCGCTCTGACTCTCAGCTACCGCTCTGTATACATCGCCGCTCTGACTGTCAGCCCCCCCTCTTTTTAACTTGCCGCTCAGACTCTCAGCTCCCGCTCTTTATAAATCTCCACTCTGAGTCTCAGCTCCTGCTCTTTATAAATCTCCGTTTTCACTCTCAGCTCCCGCTTTTTTTCAATCTCCACTCTGACTCTCAGCTCCCACTCTTTATACATCTACGCTCTGACTCTCAGCTCCCCCTTTTTTTAAATCTCTGCTCTGACTCTCAGCTCCCGCTATTTTTTAATACCCGCTATGACTCTAAGCTCGCGCTCTTTTTGGAATTCCGCTCTGACTCTCAGCTCCCGCTCTTAATAAATCTCCGCTCTGACTCTCAGCTCCCGCTCTTTATAAATCTCCACTCTGACTCTCAGCTCCCGCACTTTATAAAACTCCGCTCGGACTCTCTGCTCCCGCTCTTTATAAATCTCCGCTCTGATTCTCAACTCTGACTCTTTTCAAATCTCCACTCTGCCTCGCAGTTCCCGCTCTTCATAAATCTGCGCTCTGACTCTCAGTTCCTGCTCTTTTTCAACCTCCACTCTGACTCTCAGCTCCCGCTCTTAATAAATCTCCACTCAGACTCTCAGCTCCCGCTCTTTATAAATCTCCACTCTGACTCTCAGCTTCCGCTCTTTATAAATCTCTGTTTTCACTCTCAGCTCCCACTTTTTTTCAATCTCCACTCTGACTCTCAGCTCCCGCTCATTATGCAACTCCGCTCTGACTCTCAGCTACCGCTCTGTATACATCGCCGCTCTGACTCTCAGCCCCCCCTCTTTTTAAATCTCTGCTCTGACTCTCAGCTCCCGCTTTAATAAATCTCCGCTCAGACTCTCAGCTCCCGCTCTTTATAAATCTCCACTCTGACTCTCAGCTCCCGCTCTTAATAAATCTCCGCTCAGACTCTCAGTTCCCACTCTTTATACATCTCCGCTCTGACTCTCAGCTCCCCCTCATTTTAAATCTCTGCTCTGACTCTCAGCTCCCGCTCTTAATAAATCTCCACTCAGACTCTCAGCTCCCGCTCTTTATAAATCTCCACTCTGACTCTCAGCTTCCGCTCTTTATAAATCTCTGTTTTCACTCTCAGCTCCCACTTTTTTTCAATCTCCACTCTGACTCTCAGCTCCCGCTCATTATGCAACTCCGCTCTGACTCTCAGCTACCGCTCTGTATACATCGCCGCTCTGACTCTCAGCCCCCCCTCTTTTTAAATCTCTGCTCTGACTCTCAGCTCCCGCTTTAATAAATCTCCGCTCAGACTCTCAGCTCCCGCTCTTTATAAATCTCCACTCTGACTCTCAGCTCCCGCTCTTAATAAATCTCCGCTCAGACTCTCAGTTCCCACTCTTTATACATCTCCGCTCTGACTCTCAGCTCCCCCTCATTTTAAATCTCTGCTCTGACTCTCAGCTCCCGCTATTTATAAAACCCCGCTATGACTCTAAGCTCGCGCTCTTTTTGGAACTCCGCTCTGACTCTCAGCTCCCGCTCTTAATAAATCTCCGTTTCCACTCTCAGCTCCTGCTTTTTTTCAATCTCCGCTCTGACTCTCAGCTCCCGCTCTTTTTAAATCTCCGCTCTGACTCTCAGCTCCCGCTCTTTATAAGTCTACGCTCTGACTCTCAGCTCCCGTTCTTTATAAAACTCGGCACTCACTCTCAGCTCGCGCTCTGTATAAATCTCCGTTTCCACTCTCAGCTCCGGCTCTTTTTGAATCTCCGCTCTGACTCTCATCTCCCGCTCTTTTTAAATCTCCGCTCTGATTCTCAGCTCCTGCTCCTTTAAAATCACCGCTCCGACTCTCAGCTCCCACTCTCAATAAATCTCCACTCTGGCTCTCAACTCCCGCTCGTTTTATATCTCCACTCTGACTCACAGCTCCCGCTCTTTTTAAATCCCCGCTCTGACTCTCAGCTCCCGCTCTTTATAAATCTCCGCTGTGACTCTCAGCTTCCGCTCTTTATAAATTTTAGTGGACTCTCAGCTCCCACTCTTTATAAATCTCTGCTCTGACTCTCAGCCCCCACTCTTTATAAATCTCCACTTTGACTCTCAGCGCCCGCTCTTTATAAGTCTACGCTCTGACTCTCAGCTCCCGCTCTTTATAAAACTCGGCACTCACTCTCAGCTCGCGCTCTGTATAAATCTCTGTTTCCACTCTCAGCTCCTGCTTTTTTTCAATCTCCACTCTGACTCTCAGCTCCCGCTCTTTTTAAATCTCCACTCTGACTCTCAGCTACCGCTCTTTATAAATCAATGCTCTGATTCTCAGCTCACGCTCTGTATAAATCTCCACTCTCACTCTCAGCTCCCACTCTTTATAAATCTCCGCTCTGAATCTCAGCTCCCACTTTGTATAAATCTCTGCTCTGACTCTCAGCTCCAGCACTTTTTAAATCTCCGCTCTGACTCTCAGCGCCTGCTCATTATAAATCTCTGCTCTGACTCTCAGCTCCCGCTCATCATGCAACTCCGCTCTGACTCTCAGCTACCGCTCTGTATACATCGCCGTTCTGACTCTCAGCCCCCCCTCTTTTTAAATCTCTGCTCTGACTCTCAGCTCCCGCTTTAATAAATCTCCGCTCAGACTCTCAGCTCCCGCTCTTTATAAATCTCCACTCTGACTCTCAGCTCCTGCTCTTAATAAATCTCCGCTCAGACTCTCAGTTCCCACTCTTTATACATCTCCGCTCTGACTCTCAGCTCCCCCTCTTTTTAAATCTCTGCTCTGACTCTCAGCTCCCGCTATTTATAAAACCCCGCTATGACTCTAAGCTCGCGCTCTTTTTGGAACTCCGCTCTGACTCTCAGCTCCCGCTCTTAATAAATCTCCGCTCTGACTCTCAGCTCCCGCTCTTTATAAAACTCGGCACTCACTCTCAGCTCGCGCTCTGCATAAATCTCCGTTTCCACTCTCAGCTCCTGCTTTTTTTCAATCTCCGCTCTGACTCTCAGCTCCCGCTCTTTTTAAATCTCCGCTCTGACTCTCAGCTCCCGCTCTTTATAAATCAATGCTCTGATTCTCCGCTCACGCTCTGTATAAATCTCCACTCTCACTCTCAGCTCCCACTCTTTATAAATCTCCGCTCTGAATCTCAGCTCCCGCTTTGTATAAATCTCTGCTCTGACTCTCAGCTCCAGCTCTTTTTAAATCTCCGCTCTGACTCTCAGCGCCTGCTCATTATAAATCTCTGCTCTGACTCTCAGCTCCTGCTCTTTTTTAATCTCCGCTCTAACTCTCAGCTCCCACTCTTTTTAAAATGCTGCTCTGACTCTCAGATCCCGCTTTTCATAAATCTCTGCTCTGAATCTCACTCCCACTATTTTTAAATCTCGGCTCAAACTCTCAGCTCCCGCTCTTTTTAAATCTCCCCTCAGATTCCCTGCTCCCACACTTTATAAATATCTGCTCCAAATCTCAGCTCCCGCTCTTTTTAAATCTCTGCTCTGACTCTTAGCTCCCGCTCTTTATAAATCTCCGCTCTGACTCTCAGCTCCCGCTCTTTTTCAATCTCTGCTCTGATACACAGCTACCACTCTTTATAAATCTCCACTTTGAGTCTCAGCACCCGCTCTTTTTAAATCTCTGCTCTGATTCTCAGCTCCCGTTCTTTATAATTCTCCAATCTGAATCTCAGCTCCCGCTCTTTTTAAATCTCCGCTCTGACTCTCAACTCCCGCTCTTTATAAATCTCCACTCAGACTCTCAGCTCCTGCTCTTTATAAATCTCCACTCTGACTCTCAGCTCCCGCTCTTTATAAATCTCCGCTCTGACACTCAGCTCCCAAACTTTTTAAATTTCTGCTCAGACTTTTAGCTCCCACTCATTATATTTCTCCGCTCTGACTCTCAACTCCCGCTCTTTATTAATCTCCACTCTGACTCTCAGCTCCCGCTCTTTTTAAATCTCCACTCAGACTCTCAGCTCCTGCTCTTTATAAATCTCCGCTCTGACTCTCAGCACCTGCTCTTTTTAAATCTCCGCTCTGACTCTCAGCTCCCACTCTTTTAAAATTGCTGCTCTGACTCTCAGATCTGACTCTTCATAAATCTCTGCTCTGAATCTCACTCCCACTCTTTTTAAATCTCTGCTCTGACTCTCAGCTCTGGCTCTTTATAAATCTCCGTTCTGACTAAAAGCTCCCTCTCTTTATAAATCTCCACTGTGACTCGCAGCTCCCCTTCTTTTTAAATCTCCGCTCTGACTCTCAGCACCAGCTCTTTTTAAATCTCCGCTCTGACTCTCAGCTCCCGCTCTTTATAAATCTCCGCTCTGACTCTCAGCTCACGCTCTTTTTAAATCTCTTACTCTGACTCTCAGCTCCCACTCTTTTTAAAACTCCGCTCTGACTCTCAGCTCCTGCTCCTTTTAAATCTCTGCTCTGACTCACAGCTCTCACTCTTTATAAATCTCTGCTCTGACTCTCAGCTCCCGCTCTTAATAAATCTTCGCTCTGACACTCACCTCCCACTCTTTTTAAATCTCCGCTCTGACTCACAGCTCCCGATCTTTTTAAATCCTCGCACTGACTCTCAGCTCCCGCTCTTGATAAATCTCCACTGTGACTCTCAGCTCCCGCTCTTTATAAATCTCCGCTCTGACTCACCGCTACCGCTCTTTTTAAATCTCCGCTCTGACTCTCAGCTCCCACTCTTTTTAAATCCCCGCACTAACTCTTGGCACCCGCTCTTTATAAATCTGCACTGTGACTCTCAGTTCCCACTCTTTATAAATCTGCACCCTGACTCTCAGTTCCCGCTCTTTTTAAATCTCCGCTCTGACTCTCAGCTCACGCTCTTTTTAAATCTCTGCCCTGACTCTCATCTCCCACTCTTTTTGAGTCTCCGCTCTGTCTCTCACTTTGCGATCCTTTTAAATCTCTGCTCTGACTCTCAGCTCCCGCTCTTAATAAATCTTCGCTTTGACTCTCACCCCCCACTCTTTTTAAATCTCCGCTCTGACTTCCAGCTCCCGATCTTTTTAAATCCTCGCACTGACTCTCAGCTCCCGCTCTTGATAAATCTCCACTGTGACTCTCAGCTCCCGCTCTTTATAAATCTCCGCTCTGACTCACAGCTACCGCTCTTTTTAAATCTCCGCTCTGATTCTCAGCTCCCACTCTTTTTAAATTCCCGCACTAACTCTCGGCACCCGCTCTTTATAAATCTCCACTGTGACTCTCAGTTCCCGCTCTTTATAAATCTGCACCCTGACTCTCAGTTCCCGCTCTTTTTAAGTCTCCGCTCTGACTCTCAGCTCCTGCTCTTTATAAATCTGCACCCTGACTCTCAGTTCCCGCTCTTTTTAAATCTCCGCTCTGACTCTCAGCTCCCGCTCTTTTTCAATCTCCACTCTGACTCTCAGCTCCATCATTTCATAATTCTCCGCTCGGACTCTCAGCTCCCGCTCTTTTTAAATCTCTGCTCTGATACACAGCTCCCACTCTTTATAAATCTCCACATTGAATCTCAGCACCCGCTCTTTTTAAATCTCCGCTCTGACACTCAGCTCCTGCTCTTTTTAAATCTCCGCACTGTCTCTCAGCTCCCGCTCTTTATACATCTCCGCTCTGACTCTCAGCTCCCGCTCTTTTTAAATCTCTGCTCTGGCTCTCAGCTCCCGCTCTTTTTAAATCTCTGCTCTGGCTCTCAGCTCCCGCTCTTTTTCAATCTCCACTCTGACTCTCAGCTCCTGCTCTTCATAAATCTCGGCTCTCACTCTCAGCTCGCGCTCTGTATAAATCTCCACTCTGACTCTCAGCTCCCGCACTTTATAAATCTCTGCCCTGACTCTCACCTCCTGCTCTTTATAAAACTCCACTCGGAATCTCTGCTCCCGCTTCTTTTTAATCGCCGCTCTGATTCTCAGCTCCCACTCTTTTAAAATCTCCGCTCTGCCTCACAGCTCCCGCTCTTCATAAGTCTGCACCCTGACTCTCAGCTCCCGCTCTTTTTAAATCTCTGCTCTGACTCTCACCTCCCACTCTTTATGAATCTGCACCCTGACTCTCAGCTCCCACTCTTTTTCAATCTCTGCTCTGACTCTCAGCTCCCGTTCTTTATAATTCTCCGATCTGACTCTCAGCTCCCGCTCTTTTTAAATCTCCGCTCTGACTCCCAGCTCCCGCTCTTTATAAATCTCCACACGGACTCTCAGCTCCCACTCTTTATAAAACTCGGCACACACTCTCAGCTCGCGCTCTGTATAAATCGCCGTTTCCACTCTCAGCTCCCACTTTTTTACAATCTCCGCTCTGACTCTCACCTCCCAGTCTTTTTAATTCTCGACTCTGACTCTCAGCTCCCGCTCTTTATAAATCTCTGCTCTGACTTTCAGCTCACGCTCTTTTTAAATCTTCGCTCTGACTCTCAGCTCCCAAACCTTTTAAATGTCTGCTCAGACTTTCAGCTCCCACTCTTTTTAAATTGCTGCTCTGACTCTCAGATCCCGCTCTTTTTAAATCTCGGCTCTAACTGTCAGCTCACGCTCTTTTTAAATCTCTGCTCTGACTCTTAGCTCCTGCTCTTAATAAATCTCCGCTCTGACTCTCAGCTCCCGCACTTTATAAAGCTCCACCCTGACTCTCAGCTCCTGCTCTTTATAAAACTACGCTCGGACTCTCTGCTGCCACTCTTTATAAATCTCCGCTCTGCCTCTCAGCTACCGCTCTTCATAAATCTGCGCTCTGACTCTCAGTTCCCGCTCTTTTTAAATCTCCGCTCGGACTCTCAACTCCCGCACTTTATAATTTTCCGCTCGGACTCTCAGCTCCCGCTCTTTATAAATCTCCGCTCTGACTCTCAGCTCCCGCTCTTTTTTAATCTCTGCTCTGATTCTCAGCTCCCGTTCTTTTTAAATCTCCGCTCTGACTCTCAACTCCCGTTCTTTATAAATCTCCACTCGGACTCTCCGCTCCTGCTCTTTATAAATCTCCACTCTGACTCTCAGCACCCGTTCTTTAAAAATCTCCGCACTGATTTTCAGCTCCCGCTCTTTATAAATCTCTGCTCTGACTCTCAGCTTGCGCTCTGTGTAAATCTCCACTCTGACTCTCAGCTCCCGCTCTTTATAAATCTCCGCCCTGACTCTCACCTCCCGCTCTTTATAAAACTCCACTCAGAATCTCTGCTCCCGCTGTTTATAAATCTCTGCTCTGATTCTCAGCTCGCGCTCTGTATAAATCTCCACTCTGACTCTCAGCTCCCGCACTTTATAAATCTGTGCCCTGACTCTCACCTCCCACTCTTTATAAAACTCCGCTCGGACTCTCTGCTCCCGCTCTTTATAAATCTCCGCTCTGATTCACAGCTCCCACTCTTTATAAAACTCCACTCTGCCTCTCAGCTCCCGCACTTTATAAATCTGCGCCCTGACTCTCACCTCCCACTCTTTATAAAACTCCACTCGGACTCTCTGCTCCCGCACTTTATAAATCTGCGCCCTGACTCTCACCTCCCACTCTTTATAAATCTCCACTCTGACTCTCAGCTCCCGCACTTTATAAATCTGTGCCCTGACTCTCACCTCCCACTCTTTATAAAACTCCGCTTGGACTCTCAGCTCCCGCTCTTTATAAATCTCTGCTCTGACTTTCAGCTCATGCTCTTTTTAAATCTCCGCTCTGACTCTCAGCTCCCAAACCTTTTAAAGGTCTGCTCAGACTTTCAGCTCCCACTCTTTTTAAATTGCTGCTCTGACTCTCAGATCCCGCTCTTTTTAAATCTCGGCTCTAACTGTCAGCTCACGCTCTTTTTTGATCTCTGCTCTGACTCTTAGCTCCTGCTCTTAATAAATCTCCGCTCTGACTCTCAGCTCCCGCACTTTATAAAGCTCCACCCTGACTCTCAGCTCCTGCTCTTTATAAAACTACGCTCGGACTCTCTGCTCCCACTCTTTATAAATCTCCGCTCTGCCTCTCAGCTACCGCTCTTCATAAATCTGCGCTCTGACTCTCAGTTCCCGCTCTTTTTAAATCTCCGCTCGGACTCTCAGCAGCCGCTCTTTTTCAATCTCCACAATGACTCTCAGCCCCCTCTCTTTTCAAATCTCCGCTCTGACTCTCAACTCCCGCACTTTATAATTCTCCGCTCGGACTCTCAGCTCCCGCTCTTTATAAATCTCCGCTCTGACTCTCAGCTCCCGCTCTTTTTTAATCTCTGCTCTGACTCTCAACTCCCGTTCTTTATAAATCTCCACTCGGACTCTCAGCTCCTGCTGTTTATAAATCTCCACTCTGACTCTCAGCTCCCACTCTTTTTAAATCCCCGCTCTGACTCTCAGCACCCGCTCTTTAAAAATCTCCGCACTGATTTTCAGCTCCCGCTCTTTATAAATCTCTGCTCTGACTCTCAGCTCCTGCTCTTTATAAATCTCGGCTCTCACTCTCAGCTTGCGCTCTGTGTAAATCTCCACTCTGACTCTCAGCTCCCGCTCTTTATAAATCTCCACCCTGACTCTCACCTCCCGCTCTTTATAAAACTCCACTCAGAATCTCTGCTCCCGCTGTTTATAAATCTCCGCTCTGATTCTCAGCTCCCACTCTTTTAAAATCTCCGCTCTGCCTCTCAGCTCGCGCTCTGTATAAATCTCCACTCTGACTCTCAGCTCCCGCACTTTATAAATCTGTGCCCTGACTCTCACCTCCCACTCTTTATAAAACTCCGCTCGGACTCTCTGCTCCCGCTCTTTATAAATCTCCGCTCTGATTCACAGCTCCCACTCTTTATAAAACTCCACTCTGACTCTCAGCTCCCGCACTTTATAAATCTGCGCCCTGACTCTCACCTCCCACTCTTTATAAAACTCCGCTCGGACTCTCAGCTCCCGCTCTTTATAAATCTCTGCTCTGACTTTCAGCTCACGCTCTTTTTAAATCTCCGCTCTGACTCTCAGCTCCCAAACCTTTTAAATGTCTGCTCAGACTTTCAGCTCCCACTCTTTTTAAATTGCTGCTCTGACTCTCAGATCCCGCTCTTTTTAAATCTCGGCTCTAACTGTCAGCTCACGCTCTTTTTTGATCTCTGCTCTGACTCTTAGCTCCTGCTCTTAATAAATCTCCGCTCTGACTCTCAGCTCCCGCACTTTATAAAGCTCCACCCTGACTCTCAGCTCCTGCTCTTTATAAAACTACGCTCGGACTCTCTGCTCCCACTCTTTATAAATCTCCGCTCTGCCTCTCAGCTACCACTCTTCATAAATCTGCGCTCTGACTCTCAGTTCCCGCTCTTTTTAAATCTCCGCTCGGACTCTCAGCAGCCGCTCTTTTTCAATCTCCACAATGACTCTCAGCCCCCTCTCTTTTCAAATCTCCGCTCTGACTCTCAACTCCCGCACTTTATAATTCTCCGCTCGGACTCTCAGCTCCCGCTCTTTATAAATCTCCGCTCTGACTCTCAGCTCCCGCTCTTTTTTAATCTCTGCTCTGATTCTCAGCTCCCGTTCTTTATAAATCTCCACTCGGACTCTCAGCTCCTGCTCTTTATAAATCTCCACTCTGACTCTCAGCTCCCACTCTTTTTAAATCTCCGCTCTGACTCTCAGCACCCGCTCTTTAAAAATCTCCGCACTGATTTTCAGCTCCCGCTCTTTATAAATCTCTGCTCTGACTCTCAGCTCCTGCTCTTTATAAATCTCGGCTCTCACTCTCAGCTTGCGCTCTGTGTAAATCTCCACTCTGACTCTCAGCTCCCGCTCTTTATAAATCTGCACCCTGACTCTCACCTCCCACTCTTTATAAAACTCCACTCAGAATCTCTGCTCCCGTTCTTTATAAATCTCCGCTCTGATTCACAGCTCCCACTCTTTTAAAATCTCCGCTCTGCCTCACAGCTCCCGCTCTTCATAAATCTCCGCTCTGACTCTCAGCTCCTGCTCTTTATAACTCTGCACCCTGACTCTCAGTTCCCGCTCTTTTTCAATCTCCACTCTGACTCTCAGCTCCCTCTCTTTTTAAATCTCCACTCTGACTCTCAACTCCAGCATTTCATGATTCTCCGCTCTGACTCTCAGCTCCCGCTCTTTTTCAATCTCTGCTCTGATACACAGCTCCCACTCTTTATAAATCTCCACATTGAATCTCAGCACCCGCTCTTTTTTAATCTCTGCTCTGACTCTTAGCTCCCATTCTTTTTAAATCTCTGCTCTGACTCTCAGCTCCCGTTCTTTATAATTCTCCGATCTGACTCTCATTCCCGCTCTTTTTAAATCTCCGCTCTGACTCCCAGCTCCCGCTCTTTATAAATCTCCGCTCTGACTTTCAGCTCCCAAACCTTTTAAATGTCTGCTCAGACTTTCAGCTCCCACTCTTTTTAAATTGCTGCTCTGACTCTCAGATCCCGCTCTTTTTAAATCTCGGCTCTAACTGTCAGCTCACGCTCTTTTTTGATCTCTGCTCTGACTCTTAGCTCCTGCTCTTAATAAATCTCCGCTCTGACTCTCAGCTCCCGCACTTTATAAAGCTCCACCCTGACTCTCAGCTCCTGCTCTTTATAAAACTACGCTCGGACTCTCTGCTCCCACTCTTTATAAATCTCCGCTCTGCCTCTCAGCTACCACTCTTCATAAATCTGCGCTCTGACTCTCAGTTCCCGCTCTTTTTAAATCTCCGCTCGGACTCTCAGCAGCCGCTCTTTTTCAATCTCCACAATGACTCTCAGCCCCCTCTCTTTTCAAATCTCCGCTCTGACTCTCAACTCCCGCACTTTATAATTCTCCGCTCGGACTCTCAGCTCCCGCTCTTTATAAATCTCCGCTCTGACTCTCAGCTCCCGCTCTTTTTTAATCTCTGCTCTGATTCTCAGCTCCCGTTCTTTATAAATCTCCACTCGGACTCTCAGCTCCTGCTCTTTATAAATCTCCACTCTGACTCTCAGCTCCCGCTCTTTATAAATCTCTGCTCTGACTCTCAGCTCCTGCTCTTTATAAATCTCGGCTCTCACTCTCAGCTTGCGCTCTGTGTAAATCTCCACTCTGACTCTCAGCTCCCGCTCTTTATAAATCTGCACCCTGACTCTCACCTCCCACTCTTTATAAAACTCCGCTCGGACTCTCTGCTCCCGTTCTTTATAAATCTCCGCTCTGATTCACAGCTCCCACTCTTTTAAAATCTCCGCTCTGCCTCACAGCTCCCGCTCTTCATAAATCTCCGCTCTGACTCTCAGCTCCTGCTCTTTATAACTCTGCACCCTGACTCTCAGTTCCCGCTCTTTTTCAATCTCCACTCTGACTCTCAGCTCCCTCTCTTTTTAAATCTCCACTCTGACTCTCAACTCCAGCATTTCATGATTCTCCGCTCTGACTCTCAGCTCCCGCTCTTTTTCAATCTCTGCTCTGATACACAGCTCCCACTCTTTATAAATCTCCACATTGAATCTCAGCACCCGCTCTTTTTTAATCTCTGCTCTGACTCTTAGCTCCCGTTCTTTTTAAATCTCTGCTCTGACTCTCAGCTCCCGTTCTTTATAATTCTCCGATCTGACTCTCATTCCCGCTCTTTTTAAATCTCCGCTCTGACTCCCAGCTCCCGCTCTTTATAAATCTCCACTCGGACTCTCAGCTCCCGCTCTTTATAAAACTCGGCACTCACTCTCAGCTCGCGCTCTGTATAAATCGCCGTTTCCACTCTCAGCTCCCGCTTTCTTTCAATCTCCACTCTGACTCTCAGCTCCCACTCTTTTTAAATCCCCGCACTAACTCTCAGCACCCGCTCTTTATATATCTCCGCTCTGACTCTCAGCTCCTGCTCTTTTTAATGCTCAAAAGATGTGTTGGCCAGCCTGATGGTACAGGACATCCATGACCTCATTTATGCAGCAATGAGCTGCTGACTGAGAGGCCACAGAGATCTCCAGACATTCTGTGGAAAGATCCGATGGTATAGAAAGTGAGTGCCAATGTCACCTTAAGGCAACTGTATCCCAGTGATCTCAGCTCATGTTTCATTATTCTGCATTATCCTCCATCACTGCTGCCTGATCTCTCACCTGGTTTCGCTTGTCCAGCCTCCAGCCCACCACAAGTCCTTGGTAAGATTACAATTCCTGCTCAGATCTTGGTCTGTTGCCTCCTTAATTATGTAAAGTGTCTTTCCACCTCCTTTCAGTCTTCCATCAAGCTACTGCGTTGGCTAACTTCAGAAAAATCAGCCAATCTGACATTCTGCCCAACACAGACCCAGGCTATATTCCCAGCCACACCACCTTATTCCAAGTCTATATTCCCAGCTTTGCCACTTTATTCCCAGGTTATACTCCCAGCCTCGCCGCCTTATTCCTGCCTTCGTGTGGCCAGTAAATTTCTGGCCAGTCTGTGTGTTGGTATGAATGTGTCTGTGAGTGTAAAAGTGTGTGATTTTAATTGAGTGTGTCAGCATGGGAATTTGAGTAAGTGTGGATGTACCTGTGTGTGCAATTGTGAGTGAGTCTGAGTGTGTGCGATTGTGAGTCAATATGTGTGAGTCTGTGGGTGCGATCATGAGTGAGTGTGTGAGTGTGCATGATTTTGTGTGTGTGTGTAACTGTGAGTGTAAGTGTGAGATTGACTGTGTGTATGCAATTGTGTGAGTGTGTGCAATTGTGTGTGTGCACGATTGTGAGTGAGTGTTTAAGTGTGTGAGATTGTAAGTGTGTGTGTAAGTTTGTGTGATAATGAGTGTGACTGTGTGCAATTGTGAGTGGGTGTGAGTGTGCATAGCTCATGTGTGTGTGTGCGCAGTTCAAGAGAAGGTTTGCCAGGCTGATACCAAGAATAGGTGGGTTGTCTTATGATGAAAGGTTGGACAGGTTAGGCTTGTATCCACTTGAGTTTAGAAATGCAGGAGGCGACTTAATTGAAACCTTTAAGATCTGAGGATGGGTGTAAAGAGGATGCTTCCTCTTGTGGGAGAATCTAGAACTAGGGGTCACTATTTAAAAATAAGGGGTCGCTCATTTAAGGCAGAGATGAAGGGAATTTTTTTCTCTCAGAGGGTTGTGAGTCCTTGGAACTCCCGTCCTCAAAAGGTGGTGGAAACAGAGTCTTCTTTAAGGCAAAGCAGATAGATTCTTGATGAACAAGGGGGTGAAATGTTATCAGGGGAGGGGATGTGTGATTGAGAGTGAGTGTGTGTGATGGAGGGTAAGTGTGGGTGTGTGTGAGAGAGGATATGATTATCTGTGTGTGATTGAGAGTGAGTGTGTGAGTGGAGTGTGATTGAGAGTGAGCGTGTGATTAAGAGTGTGTGAGTGTGAGTGTGATTGAGAGTGTGTGTTGCCATGTGTGAGAGAGGATGTGATTATCTGTGTGTGATTGAGAATGTGTGAGCTTGAGAGTGAGTGTGATTGACAGTGAGTGTGTGTAAGTGTGAGTGTGTGAAATTATGAGTGTGTGGATGTGCACAATTGTGAGGATGTGCACAATTGTGAGTGAGTAGGTAAGTGTCTGAGATTGTGAGTGTGCACATTTGTGTGTGGGTATGATCGTCAGTGAATGTGTGTGTGATTGAGAATGAGTGTGTGTGATTGAGAGTGAGTGTGGGTCTGATTGAGAGTGAGTGTGTGTTTATGTGATTGAGAATGTGTGTGAATGTAACTGAGAGTGAGTGTAATTGAAAGAGAGTGTGGTTGAGAGTGAGTGTGAATGAAAGTGAGTGTGAACTTGTGTAACTGAGAGTGAGTATGATTGAGAGTGAGTGTGAATGAAAGTAAGTGTGAGTGTGTGTGATTGAGAGTGTGTGTGTGGTTGACAGTGAGTGTGAATGTGTGATTGAGTGTGTGTGTGTTTGTGTGATTGAGAGTGAGTGTAACTGAGAGTGACTGTGATGAGAGTGACTGTGATGAGAGTGAGTGTGATGAGAGTGAGTGTGATGAGAGTGAGTGTGATTGAGAGTGAGTATGTGTGATTTAGAGTGAGTGTGAGTGTAATTGGGAATGTGAGTGTGATTGAAAGTGAGTGTGTGTGATCTAGAGTAAGTGCGAGTGTGATTGAGAGTGAGTGTGTGCGTGGTTGAGAGTGGGTGTGAGTGTATGATTGAGTGTGAGTGTGATTGAAGGTGAATGGTGTGTGATTGAGAGTGTGCATGAGTGTGATTGAGAGTGAGTGTATGTGTGATTGAGAGTGGGTGTGAGTGTGTGATTGAGTGTGAGTGTGATTGAGAATGAGAGTGAGTGTGATTGAGAGTGACTGTGTGTGATTGAGAGTGACTTTGTGATTGAGTGTGAGTGTGATTTAGAGTGAGTCCGAGTGTAATTGAGAATCAGTATAGGTGTGATTCAGGGTAAGTGTAGGTGTGTGAGAGAGGATGTGATTATCTATGTGATTGAGAGTGTGTGTGAGTGGAGAATGATTGAGAGTGAGTGTGATTGAGAGTGAGTGTGATTGAGAGTCAGTGTGTGTGATTGAGGGTAAGTGTAGGTGTGTGAGAGAGGATGTGATTATCTATGTGATTGAGAGTGAGTGTGATTGAGAGTGTGTGATTGAGAGTGAGTGTGATTGAGAGTGAGTGTGATTGAGAGTGAGTGTGATTGAGAGTGTGTGATTGAGAGTGATTGAGAGTGAGTGTGATTGAGAGTGAGTGTGAGAGTGATTGAGAGTGAGTGTGATTGAGAGTGAGTGTGTGTGATTGAGTGTGTGTGAGTTTGAGAGTGAGTGTGATTGACAGTGAGTGATTGAGAGTCTGTGTGTGGTTGAGAGTGAGTGTGACTGTATGAGAGTGTGATTGAAAGTGAGTGTCAGTTGGTGATTGAGTGTGAATGAGAGTGAGTATGAATGTGAGATTGAGAGTGAATGTCAGTTGGTGATTAACATAGAAACTAGGAGCAGGAGGAGGCCATTCAGCCCTTCAAACCTGCTCCACCATTCATTATGATCATAGCTGATCATCCAACTCAATAGCCTGCTCCTGCTTTCTCCCCATATCCTTTGATCCCTTTAGCCTCAAGAGCTATATCTAACTCCTTCTTGAAAACATACAATGTTTTGGTCTCAACTACTTTCTGTGGTAACGAATTCCACAGACTCACCACTCTCTGGGTGAAGAAATTTCTCCTCATCTCAGTCCTAAATGGTCTAGCCCGTATCCTCAGACTATGACCCCTGGTTCTGGACCCCCCCAACATCGGGAACATCCTTGCTGCATCTACCCTGTCTAGTCCTGTTAGAATTTTATAGGTTTCTATGGGATCCCCCTCATTCTTCTGAACTCCAGCGAATATAATCCTAACCGACTCAATCTCTCCTCATATGTCAGTCCCGCCATCCCAGGAATCAGTCTGGTAAACCTTCGCTGCTCTCCCTCTATAGCAAGTACATCCTTCCTCAGATAAGGAGACCAAAATTGCACACAATATTCCAGGTGTGGTCTCATCAAGGCCCTGTATAATTGCAGCAAGACATCCCTGTTCCTGTACTCGAATCCTCTGGCTATGAAGGCCAACATACCATTTGCCTTATTTACCGCCTGCTGCACCTGCATGCTTACCTTCAGCGACTGGTGTACAAGGATACCCAAGTCTCATTGCACATTCCCCTCTCTCAATTTATAGCCATTCAGATAATAATCTGCCTTCCTGTTTTTGCTACCAGATTGGATAACCCCACATTTATCCACATTATACTGTATCTGCCATGCATTTGCCCACTCACTCAGCTTGTCCAAATCACACTGAAGCACTGATTGAGTGTGAATGAGAATGAGTGTGAGTGTGTGATTGAGAGTGTGTTTGTGGTTGAGACTGAGAGTGTGTGTGATTAAGAGTGAGTGTGATTGAGAGTATGAGTGAGTGTGATTGACAGTATGTTGTGTGATTGAGAGTGTGTTTGAGAGTGTGTGATTAAGAGTGATTACGTGTGATTGAGAGTGAATGTCAGTTGTGTGATTGTATGATTGAGAGTGAGTGTGAGTATGATTGAGAGTGAGTGTGGCGTTTGAGAGTGAGTGCAGGTGTGATTGAGGGTGAGTGTGTGATTTTGAGTGAGAGTGTGATTGTGAGTGAGTGTGAATGTGTGATTGAGTGTGAGTATGAGTGAGAGTATGAGAGTGAACATGATGAGAGTGAGTGTGATTGAGAGTGAGTGTGATTAAAAGTGAGTGTGTATTATTTAGAGTGAGTGTGTGTGATTGAGTGTGTGTGATTGAAAGTGAGTGTGTGTGTGGTTGAGAGTGTGCGTGAGTGTGATTGAGAGTGAGTGTGAGTGTAAGTGTGATTGAGAATGAATGTTTGTGACTGAGAGTGAGTTAATTTTTATTCATTCACAGGATGTGGGCTTTGCTGGCTGAGCCAGCATTTATTGCCCATCCCTAGTTGCCCTTGAGAAGGTGGTGGTGAGATGCCTTCTTGAACCGCTGCAGTCCATGTGGTGTAGGTACACCCACTGTGCTGTTAGAGAGGGAGTTCCAGGATTTTGACCCAACGACAGTGAAGGAATGGTGATATATTTCCAAGTTGGATGGTGAGTGACTTGGAGGGGAACTTCCAGGTGGTGGTGTTCCCATCTCTCTGCTGTACTTGTCCTTTTAGATGGTAGTGGTCGTGGGTTTGGAAGGTGCTGTCGAAGGAACCTTGGTGAATTCCTGCAGTGCATTTTGTAGATGGTACACACTGCTGCTACTGTGCATTGGTGGTGGAGGGAGTGAATGTTTGTGGTGCCAATCAAGCGGGCTGCATTGTCCTGGATGGTGTCAAGCCTCTTGAGTGTTGTGGGAGCTGCACTCATCCAGGCAAGTGGGGAATATTCCATCACATTCCTGACTTGTGCCTTGTAGATGGTGGACAGGCTTTGGGGAGTCAGGAGGCAAGTTACTTGTCACACGATTCCTAGCCTCTGACCTGTTCTTGTAGCTACAGTATTTATATGGCTAATCCAGTTCGGTTTCTAGCCAATAGTAATCCCAGGATGTTGATAGTGGGGGATTCAGTGATGGTAATGCCATTGAACATCAAGGGGCAGTGGTTGGATTCTCTCTTGTTGGAGACGGTCATTGCCTGGCACTTGAGTGAGGCATATGTTAATTGCCACTGGTCAGCCCAAGCCTGGATATTGTCCAGGTCTAGCTGCATTTGGACATGGACTGCTTCAGTATCTAACGAGTCATGAATGGTGCTGAACATTGTGCAATCATCAGTGAAAAATCCCCACTTCTGTCCTTATGATGGAAGGAAGGTCATTGATGAAGCAGCTGAAGATGGTTGGGCCGAGGACATTTCCTCCTTACTGTATACCACCTCTGCTGGGTCTGTCCTGCCTGGGATATTATGTGTAAGGATGACCAGTCTGTGAGACAGCTCTCCCAATTTTGGCACTAGCCCCCAGATGTTAGTAAGGAGGACTTTGCAGGGTCGACAGGGCTGAGATTGCTGTTGGTGTTTCCAGTGCCTAAGTCAATGCCGGGTGGTCTGTCCGGTTTCATCCCTTTTTTGTGACTTTGCAGTGGTTTGTTACAACTGAGTGGCTTGCTCGGCCATTTAATGGTCAACCACATTGCTGTGGATCTGGAGTCAAATGCAGGCCAGACAAGGTAATGACAACAGATTTCCTTCGTTACAATAATTCCACGGTCATCGTTAGACTTTTAATTACAGATTTTTATTAAATTCAAATTCCACCATCTGCTGTGGCAGGATTCGAACCCAGGTCCCCAGAGCATTACCCTGGGTCTCTGGATTACTAGTCCAGCAACAATACCACTATGCCATCACCTCCCCCTAAGTGTGTAAGGTAGAGACATTTTAAGATCCAACAAGTGTGAGAAGCCTCCAGCCTGTAAGCCTCAAGCTGCTGTCTGCAAGAACCCAGAGCTGAAAGAAACTCATTTTGAATGTGATTGCTCAGGGTGTGCTTTGTCAGGTGACTGTTTAAATCTATGAGATTTATTGTTGCCTTAATGGTGGTATAACTGAGAGTCAGATTAAGTAGGGGATTTTTGTAATTATTATAGTAATAATTTTGTAGACATATATATGTGTTTACAATCTTTCTTGTATTAATAAATGTTTAATTTATTTTTATTTTAAAAAAGCCTTGTGACTTGATGGTCTTATTACTACTGAATTCAAAGCCTGCGTCTTGAAACATACAAACTGAAAAAATTGGTTATGACAATTGTTTCAAGTATCCCTCTGGGATTTGAACAACTCAGCCTTTACCATCAGCTCTGTCAAAATACTGGGTATGATCAACTACATCGCCACTCCTCACCTCCCCTGTTTTGGCACCACTACACTGTTTGGTGAAAATAAACCGCCTCTGCTCATGGAGTTCACAGCAAGAAGAAGCCTTTGTACCAGCAAAGAAATTGCCACATTCATCGTGTTTATTGGTACACCATGACCCATCAAAGGAGCTGGTGTTAACATGCGATGCCTCTCTTTATGTTGTAGGAGCGACATTTTACCATTGTGTCAGACCATAAATCATTAACAGGATTATTCAGCTAGGACAAAGCCATTTCAAGAACAACATCAGCAAGAATACAATGCTGGCTCTGATATTATCTGTGTATAAGTATACTTCGATGTGCCGCCCAGGCCTACCTGTCACAAATACAGATGCACTCAGTCATCTCCCGTTACCAGATAATATTATATATCGTCCGTTCCACAAGAATTAGTTCTATCACTGAATTTCTTAGATTCTTCACCAGACGTTGGGCGAACAGTGATCCAATATTGTCAAAAGTCAGAGACTTTGGTTTGCAAGGATGGTCAAAATCTCCTGTATCTGAAGAATTGAGACCATTCCATGTCAGAATTAAGCTGTCAAGACAGAATTTGGTTCTGGGGTTCACGACTTGTGGTCCCATCACAAGGTAGAGAGCCACTCTTGATAGAGCTCTACAGTGCCCATCCAGGCATATCAAAGATGAAAATGCTTGTGCAAAGCTATGTATGGTGGCCAGGCATTGCCAGTGACATTGAAAGCATGATCAAGCTCTGTCTCCACTGTCAGCAACAACAGAAGTTGCCTGTTTCATTTCCCCCGCATCCATGGAAGTGGCCTGGTTGACCCTGGGCTACACTACATATCGATTATGCAGGACCATTCCTAGGTACCATGTTCTTGTTAATTGTAGATGCACATTCAAAATGGATTGATGTATACGCAGTCAAATTGCCAACATTGGACGCAATCGAGAAGCCATGTCACAGTTTCAGAATATATGGCCTACCTGAAATTGTCATTTCTGATAATGGTACAGCCTTTACCAGCACCAAGTTTCAGAAATGTATGGATCTGAGTGGAATCCACTATATAAAGACAGTTTCTTGGCATCCCTCATCAAATGGTCTAGCCAAGAGGGCTGTACAAACTTTTAAATTTGGTATGAATAAGTTATGGGAAGGCACTCTGGAATCTCAACTTTCTCGGTTTCTCTTAAGTTATCATCAACAATACATTTGACTATGGGTTCAACACCATCTGAATTATTAGTGAAATGCCATCTGCATACATGTTTATACTTGGTGTTTCCGAATTTAGAGAGGAAGGTAGCGCAAAACCAGAGTAATCAGAAATTTAACCATGACATACACAGTAAAGCTCACACATTCAGTGTAGGTGACACGGTATATGTGCAAAATTTCGGCAGTGGATCCTAGCTCTGGGAGCTCCATTGTTTCAGTCACTGGTCCATTATCTTTCCAAGTACAAGTGGGAGATAGAATCGGCCGTAAGCACATGGATCACATCCGTGCCAGAGAGACTTTCCAACAATTAGACCAAAAGGCCATAAGACATAGGAGCAGAAATTAGGCCATTCAGCCCATCGAGTCTGCTCCGCCATTCAATCATGGCTGATAAGTTTCTCAACCCCATTCTCCCGCCTTCTCCCCGTAACCTTTGATCCCCTTACCAATCAAGAACCTATCCATCTCTGTCTTAAATACACTCAATGACCTGGTCTCCACAGCCTTCTGTGGCCATGAATTCCATAGATTCACCACTCTCTGGCTAAAGAAGTTTTTCCTCATGTCTGTTCTAAAAGGTCTTCCCTTTACTCTGAGGCTGTGCCCTCGGGTCCTAGTCTCTCCTACTAATGGAAACATCTTCCCCACGTCCACTCTATCCAGGCCTTTCAGTATTCTGTAAGTTATGGTCTTATGGTCTTATGAATGAAGTAAAAAACTACAAGCAGATCAGTTATGATCTTATTGAATGGTGGAACTGGGGCTGAATGGCCTACTTTGCTCCTATTTCTTATGCTTGTATGTCCGGCAGCATCCATGGAGAGAGAAAAACAGAGTTAATGTTTCAGATCTGTGACCTTTCATCAGATGTTTTGAGTGACACTTTTTAAAATAGCATCCTCAACTAGTCGTTCCATCATCAAAGTTATTAACTGATCAACCTGTGATTAACATTGAAGCGTTGACTTCTGAGGTGTGTGATCGACCCAGAACAGACATTCCAGATGTTTCAGAGGAGTTGCCAAATCCTGAACTGCCCATTTCCAATGAAATATCTTATCGTGCAGCTCCAGATCCCATCAATCCTGTTCAGGAAGCTCCAGTGGTAGAGCTCACTGCTCCAGCTGTCTAACAGAGAGCACCTCAAAGACTTCACTTGCAAACACCTGAAATGTGTGTACATATATATTTATTGGATTTTCAAATGTGTTTTGTAAAGAGTAACTGTAAGAAAGGAAAGGGAGAGGAAGTGTGGTAACTGTGTGTAATGTCTCTGCCTCCTGTCAATCACAGGTCATGTGATGTATTGCGGAGGCTTCGACCAATGAGCTCCTAGCACGGGCAATCTGGGCAGCGGAGCTTTATCGGATGAGAGATAGAGTCAAGGGTGCAAGCACTCCGAGATTTCTCCATGATTAAGGTTTTACCGTCTCTTTATGAAACTTGCCTGCTCCGTCGAATCATCACAGACATTCGGGCATTTACAGGGAGAACAGGAGGTGCAAAACTCTGAGCTAAGCTCCACTCACATCACTGGCTGAAACAAACTGGGGTGCAGGGAGGTGGGGCTTGGGGGGCAATCCAGATTCCCTCCTAAACCCTCCATTTATAATTAAAATGCTAATAGGCTATATTCCCCCAGCACCACTGTGTGTTTGTTTGTGTGTGTGTGTGTGTGTGTGTGTGTGTGTGTGTGTGTGCAATATGTACAGTGACAGCTCAACCATTCACCACCTGTGCACCCACTGCTTACAGGGGGAGATTGTTCCTATCCCAATCTGTCCTTTAACTAGATTGCGGCCTCACATTGTACTGATAGTTCTCTACATTCCAGGCAGAACTGATTTCTGTTTGAGGCTGAGCCATCAAACTCATTCCCACCCACCTCCCAGCCCCCTACACCCCCACATCAACAATCACCCGCCCCAACCCCAATCACTCCAGGGGCCATGTTTGTCACAACGGAATTTACTCTCTGCTCAAACGACGAGAGGATAATAGGGAGGCAATTACAATACACAACAGCCCAGAGCAGCGGTGGGGGAGGCCTGGGGACTGCTGAGGGAAAACCTGCAGCATCATTTGTGAAAAAGGCTTTATTCATTCAATGAATGTTTCCAGGTTCCAATTGGCCTGTTCAACCTGACAGAGGGTTTGAGCTGAGATACTACCACTGACAGCATTCATCAGACCCAAGGGATTAGATACAGATTAAAGCTCCCTCTACACTGGCTGCATCAAACACTCCCAGGACAAGTACAGCACAGTGTTAGATACAGAGTAAATCTCCCTCTACACTGTCCCCATCAAACACTCCCAGGGCAGGTACAGCACGGGGTTAGATACAGAGTAAAGCTCCCTCTACACTGTCCCCATCAAACACTCCCAGGACAGCTACAGCACGCAGTTAGATACAGAGTAAGGCTCCCTCTGCACTGTCCCCATCAAACACTCCCAGGACAGGTACAACACGGGGATAGATACAGAGTAAAGCTCCCTCTACACTGTCCCCATCAAACACTCCCAGGACAGGTACAGCACAGGGTTAGATACAGAGTAAAGCTACACTGTCCCCATCAAACACTCCCAGGACAGGTACAGCACAGGGTTAGATACAGAGTAAAGCTCCCTCTACACTGTCCCAAACAAACACTCCCAGGTCAAGTACAGCACAGGGTTAGATAAAGAGTAAAGCTCCCTCTACACTGTCCCCATTAAACACTCCCAGGACAGGTACAGCACGGGGTAGGATACAGAGTAAAGCTCCCTCTACACTGTCCCCATCAAACACTCCCAGGACAGGTACAGCACGGGGTTAGATACAGAGTAAAGCTCCCTCTACACTGTCCCCATCAAGCACTCCCAGGACAGATACTGCATACGGTTATATACAGAGTAAAGCTCCCTCTACACTGTCCCCATCAAACACTCCCAGGGCAGGTACAGCACAGCGTTAGATACAGAGACAAGCTCCCTCTACACTGTCCCTATCAAAAAGTCGCAGGACAGGTACAGCACAGGGTTAGCTACAGAGTCAAGCTTCCTCTACAGTGTCCCCATCAAACACTCCCAGGACAGGTACAGCGCGGGGTTAGATACAGAGTAAAACTCCCTCTACACCATCCCCATCAAACACTTAAAGGGCAGTTACAGCATGGGGTTAGATACAGACTAAAGCACCCTCTACACTGTCCCCATCAAACACTCCCAGGAAACGTACAGCACGGGGTTAGATACGGAGTAAAGCTCCCTCTACACTGTCCCCATCAAACACTCCCAGGAAACGTACAGCACGGGGTTAGATACAGAGTAAAGCTCACTCTACACTGTCCCCATCAAACACTCCCAGGACAGGTACAGCACGGGGTTAGATACAGAGTAAAGCTCCCTCTACACTGTCCCCATCAAACACTCCCAGGTCAAGTACAGCAGGGGGTTAGATACAGAGTAAAGCTTCCTCTACACTGTCCCCATCAAACACACCCAGGACAGGTACAGCACAGCGTTAGATACAGAGCAAAGCTCCCTCTACACTGTCCCCATCAAACACTCCCAGGGCAGTAACAGCAAGGGGTTAGATACAGAGTAAAGCACCCTCTACACTGTCCCCGTCAAACACTCCCAGGACAGGTACAGCACAGGGTTAGATACAGAGTAAATCTCCCTCTACACTGCCCCCATCAAACACTCCCAGGGCAGATACAGCACGGGGTTAGATACAGAGTAAAGCTCCCTCTACACTGTCCCCATCAAACACGCCCAGGACAGGTACAGCACGGGGTTAGATAGAGAGTAAAGCACCCTCTACACTGTCCCCATCAAACACTCCCAGGAAACGTACAGCACGGGGTTAGATACGGAGTAAAGCTCCCTCTACACTGTCCCCATCAAACACTCCCAGGACAGGTACAGCATGGGGTTAGATACAGAGTAAAGCTCACTCTACACTGTCCCCATCAAACACTCCCAGGACAGGTACAGCACGGGGTTAGATACAGAGTAAATCTCCCTCTACACTGCCCCCATCAAACACTCCCAGGGCAGGTACAGCACGGGGTTAGATACAGAGTAAAGCACCATCTACACTGTACCCAGCAAAAACTCCCAGGACAGGTACAGCACGGGGTTAGATACAGAGTCAAGCTCCCTCTACACTGTCCCCATCAAACACTCCCAGGACAGGTACAGCATGCGGTTAGATACAGAGTAAAGCACCATCTACACTGTACCCAGCAAAAACTCCCAGGACAGGTACAGCACGGGGTTAGATACAGAGTAAAGCTCCCTCTACACTGTCGCCATTAAACACTCCCAGGGCAGTTACAGCAAGGGGTTAGATACAGAGTAAAGCACCATCTACACTGTACCCTGCAAAAACTCCCAGGACAGGTACAGCACGGGGTTAGATACAGAGTAAAGCTCGCTCGACACTGTCCCCATCAAACACTCCCAGGACAGGTACAGCACGGGGTTAGATACAGAGTCAAGCTCCCTCTACACTGTCCCCATCAAACACTCCCAGGACAGGTACAGCACAGGGTTAGATACAGAGTAAAGCTCCCTCTACACTGTCCCCATCAAACACTCCCAGGACAGGTACAGCACGGGGTTAGATACAGAGTAAAGCTCCCTCTACACTGTCCCCATCAAACACTCCCAGGACAGGTACAGCACGGGGTTAGATACAGAGTAAAGCTCCCTCTACACTGTCCCCATCAAACACTCCCAGGACAGGTACAGCACAGGGATAGATACAGAGTAAAGCTCCCTCTACACTGTCCCCATTAAACACTCCCAGGACAGGTACAGCACAGGGTTAGATACAGAGTAAAGCTCCCTCTACACTGTCCCCATCAAACACTCCCAGGGCAGGTACAGCACGGGGTTAGATACAGAGTAAAGCTCACAACTACACTGTCCCCATCAAACACTCCCAGGACAGGTACAGCACGGGGTTAGATACAGAGTAAAGCTCCCTCTACACTGACCCCATCAAATACTCCCAGGGCAGGTACAGCACGAGGTTACATGCAGTGTTAAGCTCGATCTACACTGTCCCCATCAAACACTCCCAGGGCAGGTACAGCACAGCGTTAGATACAGAGACAAGCTCCCTCTACACTGTCCCCATCAAAAAGTCGCAGGACAGGTACAGCACGGGGTTAGATACAGAGTAAAGCTCCCTCTACACTGTCCCCAACAAACACTCCCAGGACAGGTACAGCACGGGGTTAGATACAGAGTCAAGCTTCCTCTACAGTGTCCCCATCAAACACTCCCAGGGCAGGTACAGCACAGGGTTAGATACAGAGTAAAGCTCCCTCTACACTGGCCCAATCAAACACTCCCAAGACAGGTACAGCACGGGGTTAGATGCAGAGTAAAGTTCCCTCTACACTGTCCCCATTAAACAGTCCCAGGACACATACAGCACGGGGTAAGATACAGAGAAAAGCTCCCTCTACACTGTCCCCATCAACCACTCCCAGGACAGGCAGAGCACGGGGATAGATACAGAGTAAAGTTCCCTCTATACAGTCCCCATCAAACACTCCCAGGACAGGTACAGCACGGGGTTAGATACAGAGTAAAGCTCCCTCTATACAGTCCCCATCAAACACTCCCAGGACAGGTACAGCTCGGGGTACGATACAGAGTAAAGCTCCCTCTACACTGTCCCCATCAAACACTCCCAGGACAGCTACAGCACGGGGTTAGATACAGACTAAAGCTCCCTCTACACTGTCACCATCTAACACTCCCAGGACAGGTATAGCTCGGGGTTAGATACAGAGTAAAGCTCCCTCTACACTGTCCCCATCAAACACTCCCAGGACAGGTACAGCACGAGGTTAGATACAGAGTAAAGCTCCCTCTACACTTTCCCACCAAGCACTCCCAGGAGAGCTACAGAACGCGGTTAGATACAGAATAAAGCTCCCTCTACGCTATCCCCATCAAACACTCCCAGGACAGGTACAGCATGGGGTTAGATACAGAGTAAAGCACCGTCCACACTGTCCCGATCAAACACTCCCAGGACAGGTACAGCACATGGTTAGATACAGAGTCAAGCTCCCTCTACACTGTCCCCATTAAACACTCCCAGGGCAGTTACAGCACGGGGTTAGATACAGAGTCAAGCTCAATCTACACTGAACCCATCAAACACTCCCAGGACAGGTACAGCACGGGGTTAGATACAGAGTAAAGCACCCTCTACACTGTACCCATCAAAAGCTCCCAGGACAGGTACAGTATTGGGTTAGATACAGAGTAACGCTCCCACTACACTGTCCCCATCAAGCACTCCCAGGACAGATACTGTATGGGGTTAGATACAGAGACAAGCTCCCTCTACACTGTCCCCATCAAAAAGTCGCAGGACAGGTACAGCACAGTGTTACATACAGAGTCAAGCTCCCTCTACACTGTCCCCATCAAACACTCCCAGGGCAGGTACAGCACAGGGTTAGATACAGAGTCAAGCTTGTTCTACAGTGTCCGCATCAAACACTCCCAGGGCAGGTAAAGCTAGGGGTTAGATACAGAGTATAGCTCCCTCTACACTGGCCCAATCAAACACTCCCAGGACAGGTACAGCACGGGGTTAGATGCAGAGTAAAGTTCCCTCTACACTGTCCCCATTAAACAGTCCCAGGACACGTACAACACGGGGTTAGATACAGAGTAAAGCTCCCTTAACACTGTCACCATCACCACTCCCAGGACAGGTACAGCTCGGGGTAAGATGCAGAGTAATGCTCCCTCTTCAAAGTCCCCATTAAACACTCCCAGGGCAGTTACAGAAGGGGTTAGATACAGAGTAAATGACCCTCTACACTGTCCCCATCAAACACTCCCAGGACAGGTACAGCACGGGGTTAGATACAGAGTAAAGGACCCTCTACACTGTCCCCATCAAACACTCCCAGGACAGGTACAGCACGGGGTTAGATACAGAGTAAAACTCCCTCTGCACTGTCCCCATTAAACACTCCCAGGACAGGTACAGCACAGGGTTAGATACAGAGTAAAGCTCCCTCTACACTGTCCCCATTAAACACTCCCAGGACAGGTACAGCACAGGGTTAGATACAGAGTATAGCTCCCTCTACACTGTCCCCATCAAACACTCCCAGGACAGGTAGAGGACGGGGATAGATAAAGAGTAAAGTTCACTCTATACTGTCCCTATCAAACACTGCCAGGTCAGGTACAGAACAGGGAAAGATACAGAGCAAAGCTCCCTCTACACTGTCCCCATTAAACACTCCCAGGACAGGTACAGCACGGGGTTAGATACAGAGTAAAGCTCCCTCTACACTGTCCCCATCAAACACTCCCAGGACAGGTACAGCACGGGGTTAGATACAGAGTAAAGCTCCCTCTACACTGTCCCCATCAAACACTCCCAGGGCAGGTACAGCACGAGGTTAGATACAGTGTTAAGCTCGATCTACACTGTCCCCATCAAACACTCCCAGGGCAGGTACAGCACAGCGTTAGATACAGAGACAAGCTCCCTCTACACTGTCCCCATCAAAAAGTCGCAGGACAGGTACAGCACAGTGTTACATACAGAGTCAAGCTCCCTCTACACTGTCCCCATCAAACACTCCCAGGGCAGGTACAGCACAGGGTTAGATACAGTGTCAAGCTTCCTCTACAGTGTCCGCATCAAACACTCCCAGGGCAGGTAAAGCTAGGGGTTAGATACAGAGTATAGCTCCCTCTACACTGGCCCAATCAAACACTCCCAGGACAGGTACAGCACGGGGTTAGATGCAGAGTAAAGTTCCCTCTACACTGTCCCCATTAAACAGTCCCAGGACACGTACAACACGGGGTTAGATACAGAGTAAAGCTCCCTTAACACTGTCACCATCACCACTCCCAGGACAGGTACAGCTCGGGGTAAGATGCAGAGTAATGCTCCCTCTTCAAAGTCCCCATTAAACACTCCCAGGGCAGTTACAGAAGGGGTTAGATACAGAGTAAATGACCCTCTACACTGTCCCCATCAAACACTCCCAGGACAGGTACAGCACGGGGTTAGATACAGAGTAAAGGACCCTCTACACTGTCCCCATCAAACACTCCCAGGACAGGTACAGCACGGGGTTAGATACAGAGTAAAACTCCCTCTGCACTGTCCCCATTAAACACTCCCAGGACAGGTACAGCACGGGGTTAGATACAGAGTAATGTTCCCTCTACACTGGCCCCATCAAACACTCCCAGGACAGGTACAGCACGGGGTTAGATACAGAGTAAAGCTCCCTCTACACTGTCCCCATCAAACACTCCCAGGGCAGGTACAGCACAGGGTTAGATACAGAGTAAAGCTCCCTCCAAACTGTCCCCATCAAACACTCCCAGGGCAGGTACAGCACAGGGTTAGATACAGAGTCAAGGTTCCTCTACAGTGTCCCCATCAAACACTCGCAGGACAGGTACAGCACGGGGTTAGATACAGAGTAAAGCTCCCTCTACACTGTCCCCATCAAACACTCCCAGGACAGGTACAGCACGGGGATAGATAAAGAGTAAAGTTCACTCTATACTGTCCCTATCAAACACTCCCAGGACAGATACAGCACGGGGTTAGATACAGAGTAAAGCTCCCTCTACACTGCCCCCATTAAACACTCCCAGGACAGGTACAGCACGGGGTTAGATACAGAGTAAAGCTCCCTCTACACTGTCCCCATCAAACACGCCCAGGACAGGTACAGCACGAGGTTAGATACAGTGTTAAGCTCGATCTACACTGTCCCCATCAAACACTCCCAGGGCAGGTACAGCATGGGGTTAGATACAGAGTAAAGCTCCCTCTACACTGCCCCCATCAAACACTCCCAGGACAGGTACAGCACGGGGTTAGATACAGAGTAAAGCTCCCTCTACACTGCCCCCATCAAACACTCCCAGGACAGGTACAGCACGGGGTTAGATACAGAGTAAAGCTCCCTCTACACTGCCCCCATCAAACACTCCCAGGACAGGTACAGCATAGGGTAACAAACAGAGTAAAGCTCCCTCTACACTGTCCCCGTCAAACACTCCCAGGGCAGTTACAGCAAGGGGTTAGATACAGAGTAAAGCACCATCTACACTGTACCCATCAAAAACTCCCAGGACAGGTACAGCACTGGGTTAGATACAGAGTAACGCTCCCACTACACTGTCCCCATCAAGCACTCCCAGGACAGATACTGTATGGGGTTAGATACAGAGTAAATCTCCCTCTACACTGTCCCCATCAAACACTCCCAGGACAGCTACAGCACGGGGTTAGATACAGAGTAAAGCTCCCTCTACACTGTCCCCATCAAACACTCCCAGGACAGGTACAGCATGGGGTTAGATACAGAGTAAAGCTCCCTCTACACTGTCCCCATCAAACACTCCCAGGGCAGGTACAGCACAGGGTTAGATACAGAGTCAAGCTTCCTCTACAGTGTCCCCATCAAACACTCCCAGGGCAGGTACAGCATGGGGTTAGATACAGAGTATAGCTCCCTCTACACTGGCCCAATCAAACACTCCCAAGACAGGTACAGCACGGGGTTAGATGCAGAGTAAAGTTCCCTCTACACTGTCCCCATTAAACAGTCCCAGGACACATACAGCACGGGGTTAGCTACAGAGTCAAGCTTCCTCTACAGTGTACCCATCAAACACTCCCAGGGCAGGTAAAGCAAGGGGTTAGATACATAGTAAAGTTCCCTCTACACTGTCCCCATCAAACAATCCCAGGACAAGTACAGCACGGGGATAGATAGAAAGTAAAGCTCCCTCTACACTGTCCCCATCAAACACTCCCAGGACAGCTACAGTACGCGGTTAGATACAGAGTAAAGCTCCCTCTACACTGCCCCCATCAAACACTCCCAGGACGGGGACAGCACGGGGTTAGATACAGACTAAAGCTCCCTCTACACTGTCCCCATCAAACACACCCAGGACAGGTACAGCACGGGCTTAGATACAAAGTAAAGCTCCCTCTACACTGTCCCCATCAAGCTCTCCCAGGACAGGTACAGCTCGGGGTAAGATACAAGTAAAGCTACCTCTACACTGGCCCCATCAAACACTCCCAGGACAGGTACAGCATGGGGTCAGATACAGAGTAAAGATCCCTCTACAATGTCCCCATTAAACACTCCCAGGACAGGTACAGCACAGGGTTAGAAACAGAGTAAAGCTCCCTCTACACTGTCCCCATCAAACACTCCCAGGGCAGGTACAACACGGGGTTAGAAACAGAGTAAAGCTCCCTCTACACTATCCCCATCAAACACTCCCAGGGCAGGTACAACACGGGGTTAGATACAGAGTAAATCTCCCTCTACATTGTCCCCATCAAACACGCCCAGGACAGGTACAGCACGGGGTTAGATGCAGAGTAAAGCTCCCTCTACACTGTCCCCATCAAACACTCCCAGGGCAGTTACAGAAGGGGTTAGATACAGAGTAAAGGACCCTCTACACTGTCCCCATCAAACACTCCCAGGACAGGTACAGCACGGCGTTAGATACAGAGTAAAGCTCCCTCTACACTGTCCCCATCAAACACTCCCAGGGCAGTAACAGCAAGGGGTTAGATACAGAGTAAAGCACCCTCAACACTGTCCCCATTAAACACTCCCAGGACAGGTACAGCAGAGGGATAGAAACAGAGTAAAGCTCCCTCTACACTGTCCATGTCAAACACTCCCAGGACAGGTACAGCACAGGATTAGATACAGAGTAAAGTTCCCTCTACACTGTCCCCATCAAACACTCCCCGGACAGGTACAGCACAGGGTTAGATACAGAGTAAAGCTCCCTCTACACTGGCCCCATCAAACACTCCCAGGACAGGTACAGCACGGGGTTAGATACAGAGTAAAGCTACACTGTCCCCATCAAACACTCCCAGGACAGGTACAGCCCGGGGTTAGATACAGAGTAAAGCTTCCTCTACACTGGCCCCATCAAACACTCCAAGGACAGGTACAGCACGGGGTTAGATACAGAGTAAAACTGCCTCAACACTGTCCCCATCAAACACGCCCAGGACAGCTACAGCTCGGGGTACGATACAGAGTAAAGCTCCCTCTACAGTGTCCCCATTAGACTCTCCCAGGGCAGTTACAGCATGGGGTTAGATACAGAGTAAAGCACCCTCTACACTGTCCCCATCAAACACTCCCAGGACAGGTACAGCACGGGGTTAGATAGAGACTAAAGCTCCCTCGACACTGTCCCCACCAAACACTTCCAGGACAGGTACAGCACTGGGTTAGATACAGAGTAAAGCACCCTCTACACTGTCCCCATTAAACACTACCAGGACAGGTACAGCAGAGGGATAGAAACAGAGTAAAGCACCCTCTACACTGTCCCCATTAAACACTCCCAGGACAGGTACAGCACAGGGTTAGAAACAGAGTAAAGCTCCCTCTATACTGTCCCGGTCAAACACTCCCAGGACAGGTACAACACGGGGTTAGAAACAGAGTATAGCTCCCTCTACACTGGCCCCATCAAACACTCCCAGGACAGGTACAGCACAGGGTTAGATACAGAGTAAATGACCCTCTACACTGTCCCCATCAATCACTCCCAGGACAGGGACAGCACGGGGTTAGATACAGAGTAAATCTCCCTCTACACTGTCCCCATCAAACACTCCCAGGACAGGTACAGCACGGGGTTAGATGCAGAGTAAAGCTCCCTCTACACTGTCCCCATCAAACACTCCCAGGACAGGTACAGCACGGGGTTAGATACAGAGTAAATCTCCCTCTACACTGTCCCCATCAAACACTCCCAGGACAGATACAGCACGGGGTTAGATACAGAGTAAAGCTCCCTCTACACTGTCCCCATCAAACACTCCCAGGACGGGGACAGCACGGGGTTAGATACAGACTAAAGCTCCCTCTACACTGTCCCCATCAAACACTCCCAGGACAGGTACAGCACGGGGTTAGATACAGAGTAAAGATCCCTCTACAATGTCCCCATCAAACACTCCCAGGACAGGTACAGCACAGGGTTAGAAACAGAGTAAAGCTCCCTCTACACTGTCCCCATCAAACACGCCCAGGGCAGTTACAGAAGGGGTTAGATACAGAGTAAAGGACCCTCTACACTGTCCCCATCAAACACTCCCAGGACAGGTACAGCACGGCGTTAGACACAGAGTAAAGCTCCCTCTACACTGTCCCCATCAAACACTCCCAGGACAGGTACAGCACGGCGTTAGATACAGAGTAAAGCACCCTCTACACTGTCGCCATCAAACACTCCCAGGACAGGTACAGCACGGCGTTAGATACAGAGTAAAGCTCCCTCTACACTGTCCCCATCAAACACTCCCAGGACAGGTACAGCACGGGGTTAGATACAGACTAAAGCTCCCTCTACACTGTCCCCATCAAACACTTCCAGGACAGGTACAGCCCGGGGTAAGATACAAGTAAAGCTCCCTCTACACTGTCCCCATTAAACACTCCCAGGACAGGTACAACACGGGGTTAGATACAGAGTATAGCTCCCTCTACACTGTCCCCATCAAACACTCCCAGGACAGGTACAGCATGGGGTTAGATACAGAGTAAAACTGCCTCAACACTGTCCCCACCAAACACTCCCAGGACAGCTACAGCATGGGTTTAGATAGAGACTAAAGCTCCCTCTACACTGGCCCCATCAAACACTCCAAGGACAGGTACAGCACAGTGTTAGATACAGAGTAAAGCTCCCTCGACACTGTCCCCATCAAACAGACCCAGGACAGGTACAGCACGGGCTTAGATACAAAGTAAAGCTCCCTCTACACTGTCCCCATCAAGCACTCCCAGGACAGGTATAGCTCGGGGTAAGATACAAGTAAAGCTACCTCTACACTGTCCCCATTAAACACTCCGAGGGCAGTAACAGCAAGTGGTTAGATACAGAGTAAAGCACCGTCTACTCTGTCCATATTAAACACTACCAGGACAGGTACAGCAGAGGGATAGAAACAGAGTAAAGCTCCCTCTACACTGTCCCCGTCAAAAACTCCCAGGACAGTTACAGCACGGGGTTAGATGCAGACTAAAGCTCCCTCTACACTGTCCCAATCAAACACTCCCTGGACAGCAACAGAACGCGGTTACATACAGAGTAAAGCACCATCTACAGTGTCCCCATCAAAAACTCCCAGGTCAAGTACAGCACGTGGATAGATACAGAGTAAAGCTCCCTCTATACTGTCCCTATCAAACACTCCCAGGACAGGTACAGCATGGGGTTGGATACAGAGTAAAGCTCCCTCTACACTGTCCCCATCAAACACTCCCAGGACAGGTACAGCACGGGGTTAGATAGAGAGTAAAGCACCCTCTACACTGTCCCCATCAAACACTCCCAGGACAGGTACAGCACGGGGTTAGATACAGAGTAAAGCACCCTCGACACTGTCCCCATCAAACACTCCCAGGACAGCTACAGCACGGGGTTAGATACAGAGTAAAGCTCCCTCTACACTGGCCCCATCAAACACTCCCAGGGCAGTTACAGCACGGGGTTAGATACAGAGTAAAGCTCCCTCTACACTGTCCCCATTAAACACTCCCAGGACAGATACAGCACTGGGTTAGATACAGAGTAAAGCACCCTCTACACTGTCCCCATTAAACACTCCCAGGACAGGTACAACACGGGGTTAGATACAGAGTAAAGCACCCTCTACACTGTCCCCATCAAACACTCCCAGGACAGCTACACCACGGGGTTAGATACAGAGTAAATCTCCCTCTACACTGTCCCCATCAAACACTCCCAGGACAGCTACAGCACGGGGTTAGATACAGAGTAAATCTCCCTCTACACTGTCCCCATCAAACACTGCGAGGACAGGTACAGCACAGGGTTAGATACAGAGTAAACCTCCCTCTACAAAGTCCCCGTCAAACACTCCCAGGGCAGGTACAGCACGGTGTTAGATACAGAGTATAGCTCCCACTACACTGGCCCCATCTAACACTCCCAGGACAGGTACAGCACGAGGTTAGATACAGAGTAAAGCTCCCTCTACACTTTCCCACCAAGCACTCCCAAGAGAGCTACAGAACGCGGTTAGATACAGAATAAAGCTCCCTCTACGCTATCCCCATCAAAAACTCCCAGGTCAAGTACAGCACGGGGTTAGATACAGAGTAAAGCTCCCTCTACACTGTCCCGGCCAAACACTCGCAGGGCAGTTACAGCACGGGGTTAGATACAGAGGAAAGCTCCCTCTACACTGTCCCCATTAAACACTCCCAGGGCAGTAACAGCAAGGGGTTAGATACAGAGTAAAGCACCCTCTACACTGTACCCATCAAACACTCCCAGGACAGGTACAGCTCGGGGTTAGATACAGAGTAAAGCTCCCTATGCACTGTCCCCATTAAACACACCCAGGGCAGTAACAGCAAGGGGTTAGATACAGAGTAAAGGACCCTCTACACTGTCCCCATTAAACACTACCAGGACAGGTACAGCAGAGGGATAGAAACAGAGTAAAGCACCCTCTACACTGTCCATGTAAAACACTCCCAGGACAGGTACAACACGGGGTTAGATACAGAGTAAAGCACCCTCTACACTGTCCCCATTAAACACTCCCAGGACAGGTACAACACGGGGTTAGATACAGAGTATAGCTCCCTCTACACTGGCCCCATCAAACACTCCCAGGACAGGTACAGCACAGGGTTAGATACAGAGTCAAGCTTCCTCTACAGTGTCCCCATCAAACACTCCCAGGGCAGGTAAAGCAAGGGGTTAGATACAGAGTAAAGTTCCCTCTACACTGTTCCCATTAAACAGTCCCAGGACACTTACAGCACAGGGTTAGATACAGAGTAAAGCTCCCTCTACACTGTCCCCATCAAACAATCCAGGACAGTTGCAGCACGGGGTTAGATACAGACTAAAGCTCCGTCTACACTGTCCCCATCAAACACACCCAGGAGAGGTACAGCACTGGGTTAGATACAGAGTAAAACTCCCTCTACACGTTCCCATCAAACACTCCCAGGACAGCTACAGCACGGGGTTAGATACAGAGTAAATCTCCCTCTACACTGTCCCCATCAAACACTCCCAGGACAGGTACAGCACGGGGTTAGATACAGAGTAAATCTCCCTCTACACTGTCCCCATCAAACACTCCCAGGGCAGGTACAGTACAGGGTTAGATACAGAGTAAAGCTCCCTCTACACTGTCCCCATCAAACACTCCCAGGACAGGTACAGCACAGGGTTAGATACAGAGTAAAGCTCCCTCTACAAAGTCCCCATCAAACACTCCCAGGACAGGTACAGAACGCGGATAGATACAGAGTAAGGCTCCCTCTACACTGTCCACATCAAAAACTCCCAGGTCAAGTACAGCACGGGGTTAGATACAGAGTAAAGCTCCCTCTACACTGTCTCCATTAAACACTCCCAGGACAGCTACAGCACGGGGTTAGATACAGAGTAAAGCTTCCTCTACACTGTCCCCATCAAACACTCCCAGGACAGGTACAGCACGGGGTTAGATACAGAGTAAAGCTCACTCTACACTGTCCCCATCAAACACTCCCAGGACAGGTACAGCACGGGGTTAGATACAGAGTAAAGCTTCCTCTACACTGTCCCCATCAAACACTCCCAGGACAGGTACAGCACAGGGTTAGATACAGAGTAAAGCTCCCTCTACACTGTCCCGATCAAACACTCCCAGGGCAGTTACAGCACGGGGTTAGATACAGAGTCAAGCTCAATCTACACTGAACCCATCAAACACTCCCAGGACAGGTACAGCACGGGGTTAGATACAGAGTAAAGCACCCTCTACACTGTACCCATCAAAAGCTCCCAGGACAGGTACAGTATTGGGTTAGATACAGAGTAACGCTCCCACTACACTGTCCCCATCAAGCACTCCCAGGACAGATACTGTATGGGGTTAGATACAGAGACAAGCTCAGTCTACACTGTCCCCATCAAAAAGTCGCAGGACAGGTACAGCACAGTGTTACATACAGAATCAAGCTCCCTCTACACTGTCCCCATCAAACACTCCCAGGGCAGGTACAGCACAGGGTTAGATACAGAGTCAAGCTTCCTCTACAGTGTCCCCATCAAACACTCCCAGGGCAGGTAAAGCTAGGGGTTAGATACAGAGTCAAGCTCCCTCTACACTGGCCCAATCAAAAACTCCCAGGACAGGTACAGCATGGGGTTAGATGCAGAGTAAAGTTCCCTCTACACTGTCCCCATTAAACAGTCCCAGGACACGTACAGCACGGGGTTAGGTACAGAGTAAAGCTCCCTTAACACTGTCACCATCAACACTCCCAGGACAGGTACAGCTCGGGGTAAGATACAGAGTAATGCTCCCTCTTCAAAGTCCCCATTAAACACTCCCAGGGCAGTTACAGAAGGGGTTAGATACAGAGTAAAGCACCCTCTACACTGTCCCCATTAAACACTCCCAGGACACGTACAGCACGGGGTTAGATACAGAGTAAAGCTCCCTCTACACTGTCCCCATTAAACACTCCCAGGGCAGTAACAGCAAGGGGTTAGATACAGAGTAAAGCACCCTCAACACTGTCCCCATCAAACACTCCCAGGACAGGTACAGCTCGGGGTTAGATACAGAGTCAAGCTCCCTCTACGCTGTCCCCATCAAACACTCCCAGGACAGGTACAGCACAGGGTTAGATACAGAGTAAAGCCCTCTGTACACTGACCCCCATCAAACACTCCCAGGACAGGTACAGCACGGGGTTAGATACAGAGTAAAGCTCCCTCTACACTGTCCCGATCAAACACTCCCAGGGCAGTTACAGCACGGGGTTAGATACAGAGTCAAGCTCAATCTACACTGAACCCATCAAACACTCCCAGGACAGGTACAGTGTTGGGTTAGATACAGAGTAACGCTACCACTACACTGTCCCCATCAAGCACTCCCAGGACAGATACTGTATGGGGTTAGATACAGAGACAAGCTCAGTCTACACTGTCCCCATCAAAAAGTCGCAGGACAGGTACAGCACAGTGTTACATACAGAATCAAGCTCCCTCTACACTGTCCCCATCAAACACTCCCAGGCCAGGTACAGCACGGGGTTAGATACAGAGTCAAGCTCCCTCTACACTGGCCCAATCAAACACTCCCAGGACAGGTACAGCACGGGGTTAGATGCAGAGTAAAGTTCCCTCTACACTGTCCCCATCAAACAGACCCAGGACAGGTACAGCACGGGCTTAGATACAAAGTAAAGCTCCCTCTACACTGTCCCCATCAAGCTCTCCCAGGACAGGTACAGCTCGGGGTAAGATACAAGTAAAGCTACCTCTACACTGGCCCCATCAAACACTCCCAGGACAGGTACAGCACGGGGTTAGATACAGAGTAAAGATCCCTCTACAATGTCCCCATTAAACACTCCCAGGACAGGTACAGCACGGGGTTAGATACAGAGTAAAGCTCCCTCTACACTGTCCCCATCAAACACTCCCAGGACAGGTACAGCACGGGGTTAGATAGAGAGTAAAGCTCCCTCTACACTGTCCCCATCAAACACTCCCAGGACAGGTACAGCACGGGGTTAGATACAGAGTAAATCTCCCTCTACACTGTCCCCATCAACCACTCCCAGGGCAGGTACAGCACGAGGTTAGATACAGAGTAAAGCACCCTCTACACTGTCCCCATCAAACACTCCCAGGGCAGGTACAGCACGGGGTTAGATGCAGTGTTAAGCTCGATCTACACTGTCCCCATCAAACACTCCCAGGGCAGGTACAGCACGGGGTTAGATACAGAGTAAAGCTCCCTCCACACTGTCCCCATCAAACACTCCCAGGACAGGTACAGCACGGGGTTAGATACAGAGTAAAGCTCCCTCTACACTGTCCCCATCAAACACTCCCAGGACAGGTACAGCACAGCGTTAGATACAGAGACAAGCTCCCTCTACACTGTCCCCGTCAAAAAGTCGCAGGAGAGGTACAGCACAGTGTTACATACAGAGTCAAGCTCCCTCTACACTGTCCCCATCAAACAGTCCCAGGGCAGGTAAAGCAAGGGGTTAGATACAGAGAAAAGCTCCCTTAACACTGTCACCATCAACAATCCCAGGACAGGTACAGCTCGGGGTAAGATACAGAGTAATGCTCCCTCTTCACTGTCCCCATTAAACACTCCCAGGGCAGTTACAGAAGGGGTTAGATACAGAGTAATGCACCCTCTACACTGTCCCCATCAAACACTCCCAGGACAGGAACATCACAGGGTTAGATACAGAGTAAAGCTCCCTCTACACTGTCTCCATCAAACACTCCCAGGACAGGTACAGCACGGGGTTAGATACAGAGTAAAGCTCCCTCTACACTGTCCCCATCAAACACTCCCAGGGCAGGTACAGCACGGTGTTAGATACAGAGTAAAGCTCCCTCTACACTGTCCCCATCAAACACTCCCAGGACAGGTACAGCACGGGGTTAGATACAGAGTAATGCTCCCTCTACACTGTCCCCATCAAACACTCCCAGGACAGGTACAGCATGGGGTTAGATACAGAGTAATGCTCCCTCTTCAAAGTCCCCATTAAACACTCCCAGGGCAGTTACAGAAGGGGTTAGATACAGAGTAAAGGACCCTCTACACTGTCCCCATCAAACACTCCCAGGACAGGTACAGCACGGCGTTAGATACAGACTAAAGCTCCCTCTACACTGTCCCCATTAAACACTCCCAGGGCAGTAACAGCAAGGGGTTAGATACAGAGTAAAGCACCCTCTACACTGTCCCCGTCAAACACTCCCAGGACAGGTACAACACGGGGATAGATACAGAGTAAAGCTGCCTCAACACTGTCCCCATCAAACACTCCCAGGACAGCTACAGCTCGGGGTACGATACAGAGTAAAGCTCCCTCTACACTGTCCCCATCAAACACTCCCAGGACAAGTACAGCACGGGGTTAGATACAGAGTAAAGCTCCCTCTACACTGTCGCCATCAAACACTCCCAGGACAAGTACAGCACGGGGTTAGATACAGAGTAAAGCTCCCTCTATACTGTCCCCATCAAACACTCCCAGGACAGCTACAGCACGGGTTTAGATACAGACTAAAGCTCCCTCGACACTGTCCCCACCAAACACTCCCAGGACAGGTACAGCACAGGGTTAGATACAGAGTAAAGCACCCTCTACACTGTCCCCATTAAACAATCCCAGGACAGGTACAGCACGGGGTAAGATACAGAGTAAATCTCCCTCTACACTGTCCCCATCAAACACTCCCAGGACAGGTACAGCATGGGGTTAGATGCAGACTAAAGCTCCCTCTACACTCGCCCCATCAAACACTCCCAGGACAGGTACAGCATGGCGTTAGATACAGAGTAAAGCTCCCTCTACACTGTCCCCATCAAACACTCCCAGGACAGGTACAGCACGGGGTTAGATACAGAGTAAAGCTCCCTCTACACTGTCCCCATCAAACACTCCCAGGACAGGGACAGCACAGGGTTAGATACAGAGTAAATCTCCCTCTACACTGCCCCCATCAAACACTCCCAGGGCAGGTACAGCTCGGGGTACGATACAGAGTAAAGCTCCCTCTACAGTGTCCCCATCAAACACTCCCAGGACAGGTACAGCACAGGGTTAGATACAGAGTATAGCTCCCACTACACTGGCCCCATCTAACACTCCCAGGAGAGATACAGCACGAGGTTAGATACAGAGTAAATCTCCCTCTACACTTTCCCACCCAGCACTCCCAGGACAGCTACAGAACGCGGTTAGATACAGAGTAAAGCTCCCTCTACGCTATCCTCATCAAAAACTCCCAGGTCAAGTACAGCAGGGGGTTAGATACAGAGTAAAGCTCCCTCTACACTGTCCCCATCAAACACTCCCAGGACAGGTAAAGCACGGGGTTAGATACAGAGTAAAGCTCCCTCTACACTGTCCCCATCAAACACTCCCAGGACAGGTACAGCACAGGGTTAGAAACAGAGTAAAGCTCCCTCTATACTGTCCCGGTCAAACACTCCAAGGACAGGTACAACACGGGGTTAGAAACAGAGTATAGCTCCCTCTACACTGGCCCCATCAAACACTCCCAGGGCAGTTACAGCAAGGGGTTAGATACAGAGTAAAGCACCCTCTACACTGTCCCCATCAAAAACTCCCAGGACAGGTACAGCACAGGGATAGATACAGAGTAAATCTCCCTCTACACTGTCCCCATCAAACACTCCCAGGGCAGGTACAGCACGGGGTTAGATACAGAGTAAAGCTCCCTCTACACTGGCCCCATCAAACACTCCCAGGACAGGTACAGCACGGGGTTAGATACAGAGTAAAGCTCCCTCTACACTGGCCCCATCAAACACTCCCAGGGCAGGTACAGCACGGGGTTAGATACAGAGTAAAGCTCCCTCTACACTTTCCCACCAAGCACTCCCAGGACAGCTACAGAACGCGGTTAGATACAGAATAAGGCTCCCTCTACACTGTCCCCATCAAAAACTCCCAGGTCAAGTACAGCATGGGGTTAGATACAGAGTAAAGCTCCCTCTCCACTGTCTCCATTAAACACTCCCAGGACAGGTACAGCACGGGGTTAGATACAGAGTAAAGTTCCCTCTACACTGTCCCGGTCAAACACTCCCAGGGCAGTTACAGCATGGGGTTAGATACAGAGTAAAGTACCCTCTACACTGTCCCCATCAAACACTCCCAGGACAGGTACAGCATGGGGTTAGATACAGAGTCAAGCTCCCTCTGCACTGGCCCCATCAAACACTCCCAGGACAGGTACAGCACGGGGTTAGATACAGAGTAAAGCTCCCTCTACACTGTCCCCATCAAACACTCCCAGGACAGGTACAGCACGGGGTTAGATACAGAGTAAAGCTCCCTCTACACTGTCCCCATCAAACACTCCCAGGACAGGTACAGCACAGGGTTAGATACAGAGTAAAGCTCCCTCTACACTGTCCCCATCAAACACTCCCAGGACAGGTACAGCACAGGGTTAGATACAGAGTAAAGCTCCCTCTACACTGTCCCCATCAAACACTCCCAGGACAGGTACAGCATGGGGTTAGATACAGAGTCAAGCTCCCTCTGCACTGGCCCCATCAAACACTCCCAGGACAGGTACAGCACGGGGTTAGATACAGAGTAAAGCTCCCTCTACACTGTCCCCATCAAACACTCCCAGGACAGGTACAGCACGGTGTTAGATGCAGAGTAAAGCTCCCTCTACACTGTCTCCATCAAACACTCCCAGGACAGGTACAGCACGGGGTTAGATACAGAGTAAAGCTCCCTCTACAGTGTCCCCATCAAACACTCCCAGGACAGGGACAGCACGGGTTTAGATACAGACTAAAGCTCCCTCTACACTTTCCCCATCAAACACTCCCAGGACAGGTACAGCACGGGGTTAGATACAGAGTAAAGCTCCCTCTACACTGTCCCCATCAAACACTCCCAGGACAGGTACAGCACAGGGTTAGATACAGAGTCAAGCTTCCTCTACACTGGACCAATCAAACACTCCCAGGACAGGTACAGCACGGGGTTAGATGCAGAGTAAAGTTCCCTCTACACTGTCCCCATCAAACAGACCCAGGACAGGTACAGCACGGGCTTAGATACAAAGTAAAGCTCCCTCTACACTGTCCCCATCAAGCACTCCCAGGACAGGTACAGCTCGGGGTAAGATACAAGTAAAGCTACCTCTACACTGTCCCCATCAAACACTCCCAGGACAGCTACAGCTCGGGGTACGATACAGAGTAAAGCTCCCTCTACAGTGTCCCCATTAGACTCTCCCAGGGCAGTTACAGCATGGGGTTAGATACAGAGTAAAGCACCCTCTACACTGTCCCCATCAAACACTCCCAGGACAGGTACAGCACAGGGTTAGATACAGAGTATAGCTCCCACTACACTGGCCCCATCTAACACTCCCAGGACAGATACAGCACGAGGTTAGATACAGAGTAAATCTCCCTCTACACTTTCCCACCCAGCACTCCCAGGACAGCTACAGAACGCGGTTAGATACAGAGTAAAACTCCCTCTACACGTTCCCATAAAACACTCCCTGGACAGCAACAGAACGCGGTTAGATACAGAGTAAAGCACCATCTACAGTGTCCCCATCAAAAACTCCCAGGTCAAGTACAGCACGGGGTTAGATACAGAGTAAAGCTCCCTCTACACTGTCCCCATTAAACACTCCCAGGACAGGTACAGCACAGGGTAAGATGCAGAGTAAAGCTCCCTCTACACTGGCCCAATCAAACACTCCCAGGACAGGTACAGCACGGGGTTAGATACAGAGTAAAGCTCCCTCAACACTGTCTCCATCAAACACTGCCAGGAGAGGAAGAGCACGTGGATAGATATAGAGTAAGGCTCCCTCTACACTGTCCCCATTAGACTCTCCCAGGGCAGTTACAGCATGGGGTTAGATACAGAGTAAAGCACCCTCTACACTGTCCCCATCAAACACTCCCAGGACACGTACAGCACGGGGTTAGATACAGAGTAAAACTCCCTCTACACGTTCCCATCAAACACTCCCAGGACAGCTACAGCACGGGGTTCGATACAGAGTAAATCTCCCTCTACACTGTCCCCATCAAACACTCCGAGGACAGGTACAGCACAGGGTTAGATACAGAGTAAATCTCCCTCTACACTGTCCCCATCAAACACTCCCAGGACAGGTACAGCTCGGGGTTAGATACAGAGTAAAGCTCCCTCAACACTGTCCCCATCAAAAACTCCCAGGTCAAGTACAGCACGGGGTTAGATACAGAGTAAAGATCCCTCTACAATGTCCCCATTAAACACTCCCAGGACAGGTACAGCACAGGGTTAGATACAGAGCAAAGCTCCCTCTACACTGTCCCCATCAAGCACTCCCAGGACAGATACTGCATGGGGTTAGATACAGAGTAAATCTCCCTCTACACTGTCCCCATCAAACACTCCCAGGACAGGTACAGCACGGGGTTAGAAACAGAGCAAAGCTCCCTCTACACTGTCCCCATCAAAAAGTCGCAGGAGAGGTACAGCACAGTGTTACATACAGAGTCAAGCTCCCTCTACACTGTCCCCATCAAACAGTCCCAGGGCAGGTAAAGCAAGGGGTTAGATACAGAGTATAGCAGCCTCTACACTGGCCCAAACAAACACTCCCAGGACTGATACAGCACGGGGTTAGATGCAGAGTAAAGTTCCCTCTACACTGTCCCCATCAAACAGTCCCAGGACTGGTACAGCATGGGGTTAGATACAGAGTAAAGCTCAATCTACACTGTCCCCATCAAACAATCCTAAGACATGTACAGCACGGGGTTAGATACAGAGAAAAGCTCCCTTAACACTGTCACCATAAACAATCCCAGGACAGGTACAGCTCGGGGTAAGATACAGAGTAATGCTCCCTCTTCACTGTCCCCATTAAACACTCCCAGGGCAGTTACAGAAGGGGTTAGATACAGAGTAATGCACCCTCTACACTGTCCCCATCAAACACTCCCAGGACAGGTACAGCACGGGGTTAGATACAGAGTAAAGCTCCCTCTACACTGTCCCCATCAAACACTCCCAGGACAGGTACAGCAAGGGGTTAGATACAGAGTAAATCTCCCTCTACACTGTCCCCATTAAACACTCCCAGGGCAGTAACAGCACGGGGTTAGATACAGAATAAGGCACCCACTAAACTGTCCCCATCAAACACTCCCAGGGCAGTTACAGCAAGGGGTTAGATACAGAGTAAAGCTCCCTCTACACTGTCCCCATCAAACACTCCCAGGACAGGTACAGCACGGGGTTAGATACAGAGTAAAGCTGTCTCTACACCGTCCCCATCAAACACTCCCAGGACAGGTACAGCACAGGGTTAGATACAGAATAAAGCTCCCTCTACACTGTCCCCATCAAACACTCCCAGGACAGCTACAGCACGGGGTTAGATACAGAGTAAAGCTGTCTCTACACTGTCCCCATCAAACACTCCCAGGACAGGTACAGCATTGGGTTAGATACAGAGGAAAGCTCCCTCTACACTGTCCCCACTGAATTCTCCCAGGGCAAGTACAGCACGGGGTTAGATACAGAGTAAATCTCCCTCTACACTGTCCCCATCAAACACTCCCAGGACAGGTACAGCACGGGGTAAGATACAGAGTAAAGCTCCCTCTACACTGTCCCCATCAAACACGCCCAGGGCAGGTACAGCATGGGGTTAGATACAGAGTAAATCTCCCTCTACACTGTCCCCATCAAACACTCCCAGGACAGGTACAGCACGGGGTAAGATACAGAGTAAATCTCCCTCTACACTGTCCCCATCAAACACTCCCAGGACAGGTACAGCACGGGGTAAGATACAGAGTAAAGCTCCCTCTACACTGTCCCCATCAAACACGCCCAGGGCAGGTACAGCACGGGGTTATATACAGAGTAAAGCTCCCTCTACACTGTCCCCATCAAACACTCCCAGGGCAGGTACAGCATATGGTTGGATGCAGAGTAAAGCAACCTCTACACTTTCCGCATCAAACACTCCCAGAACAGGTACAGCACGGGGTTAGATACAGAGCAAAGCTCCCTCTACACTGTCCCCATCAAACACTCCCAGGGCAGGTACAGCACGGGGTTAGATACAGAGTAAAGCTCCCTCTACACTATCACCATCAAACACTCCCAGGACAGGTACAGCATGGGGTTAGATACAGAGTAAAGCTCCCTCTACACTGTCCCCATCAAACACTCCCAGGGCAGGTACAGCACGGGGTTAGATACAGAGTAAAGCTCCCTCTACACTATCACCATCAAACACTCCCAGGACAGGTACAGCACGGGGTTAGATACAGAGTAAAGCTCCCTCTACACTGTCCCCATCAAACACTCCCAGGACAGGTACAGCACGGGGTTAGATACTGAGTAAAGCTCCCTCTACACTGCCCCCATCAAATAATCCCAGGACAGGTACAGCACAGGGTTAGATACAGAGTAAAGCACCCTCTACACGGCCCCCATCAAACACTCCCAGGACAGGTACAGCACAGTGTTAGATACAGAGTATAGCTCCCTCTACACTGTCCCCATCAAACACTCCCAGGACAGGTACAGCACAGGGTTAGATACAGAGTAAAGCTCCCTCTACACTGTCCCCATCAAACACTCCCAGGGCAGGTACAGCACGGGGTTAGATACAGAGTATAGCTCCCTCTACACTGTCCCCATCAAACACTCCCAGGACAGGTACAGCACAGGGTTAGATACAGAGTAAAGCTCCCTCTACACTGTCCCCATCAAACACTCCCAGGACAGGTACAGCACGGGGTTAGATACAGAGTATAGCTCCCTCTACGCTGACCCCATCAAACACTCCCAGGACAGGTGCAGCACGGGGTTAGATACAGAGTAAATCTCCCTCTACACTGTCCCCATCAAACACTCCCAGGACAGGTACAGCACGGGGTTAGATACAGAGTAAAGCTCCCTCTACACTGTCCACATCAAACACTCCCTGGACAGGTAAAGCACGGGGTTAGATACAGAGTAAAGCTCACTCTACACTGTCCCAATCAAACACTCCCAGGACAGGTTACAGCATGGGGTTAAATACAGAGTAAAGCTCCCTCTACACTGTCCCCATGAAACACTCCCAGGGCAGGTACAGCACAGGGTTAGATACAGAGTAAAGCTCCCTCTACACTGTCCCCCATCAAACACTCCCAGGACAGGTACAGCACGGGGTTAGATACAGAGTAAATCTCCCTCTACACTGCCCCATCAAATAATCCCAGGACAGGTACAGCACAGGGTTAGATACAGAGTAAAGCTCCCTCAACACTGCCCCCATCAAACACTCCCAGGACAGGTACAGCACAGGGTTAGATACAGAGTAAAGCCGCCTCTACACTGTCCCCATCAAACACGCCCAGGGCAGGTACAGCACGGGGTTAGATACAGAGTAAAGCCGCCTCTACACTGTCCCCATCAAACACGCCCAGGACAGGTACAGCACATGGTTGGATGCAGAGTAAAGCAACCTCTACACTTTCCGCATCAAACACTCCGAGGACAGGTACAGCACGGGGTTAGATACAGAGTAAAGCTTCCTCTACACTGTCCCCATCAAACACTCCCAGGACAGGTACAGCACGGGGTTAGATACAGAGTAAAGCTCCCTCTACACTTTCCCATCAAACACTCCCAGGACAGGTACAGCACGGGGTTAAATGCAGAGTAATGCTCCCTCTACACTGTCCCCATCAAACACTCCCAGGGCAGGTACAGCACATGGTTGGATGCAGAGTAAAGCAACCTCTACACTTTCCGCATCAAACACTCCGAGGACAGGTACAGCACGGGGTTAGATACAGAGCAAAGCTCCCTCTACACTCTACCCATTAAACTCTCCCAGGGCAGTTACAGCAAGGGGTTAGATACAGAGTAAAGCTCCCTCTACACTGTCCCCATCTAACACTCCCTGGACAGGTAAAGCACGGGGTTAGATGCAGAGTAAAGCTCCGCTATACTGTCCCCATCAAACACTCCCAGGACAGGTACAGCACGGGGTTAGATACAAGGTAAAGCTCCCTCTACACTGTCCCCATCAAACACTCCCAGGGCAGTTACAGAAAGGGGTTAGATACAGAGTAAAGCCCCCTCTACACTTTCCACATCAAACACTCCCAGCACAGGTACAGCACGGGGTTAGATACAGAGTATAGCTCCCTCTACGCTGACCCCATCAAACACTCCCAGGACAGGTACAGCACGGGGTTAGATACAGAGTATAGCTCCCTCTACAGTGTCCCCATCAAACACTCCCAGGACAGGTACAGCACGGGGTTAGATACAGAGTATAGCTCCCTCTACGCTGACCCCATCAAACACTCCCAGGACAGGTACAGCACGGGGTTAAATGCAGAGTAATGCTCCCTCTACACTGTCCCCATCAAACACTCCCAGGGCAGGTACAGCACATGGTTGGATGCAGAGTAAAGCAACCTCTACACTTTCCGCATCAAACACTCCCAGGACAGGTACAGCACGGGGTTAAATGCAGAGTAATGCTCCCTCTACACTGTCCCCATCAAACACTCCCAGGGCAGGTACAGCACATGGTTGGATGCAGAGTAAAGCAACCTCTACACTTTCCGCATCAAACACTCCCAGGACAGGTACAGCTCGGGGTGAGGTACAGAGTAAAGCTCCCTCTACACTGTCCCCATCAAACACTCCCAGGACAGGTACAGCACGGGGTTAGATACAGAGTAAAGCTCCCTCTACACTGTCCCCATCTAACACTCCCTGGACAGGTAAAGCACGGGGTTAGATGCAGAGTAAAGCTCCGCTATACTGTCCCCATCAAACACTCCCAGGACAGGTACAGCACGGGGTTAGATACAAGGTAAAGCTCCCTCTACACTGTCCCCATCAAACACTCCCAGGGCAGGTACAGAAAGGGGTTAGATACAGAGTAAAGCCCCCTCTACACTTTCCACATCAAACACTCCCAGCACAGGTACAGCACGGGGTTAGATACAGAGTATAGCTCCCTCTACGCTGACCCCATCAAACACTCCCAGGACAGGTACAGCACGGGGTTAGATACAGAGTAAATCTCCCTCTACACTTTCCACATCAAACACTCCCAGCACAGGTACAGCACGGGGTTAGATACAGAGTATAGCTCCCTCTACGCTGACCCCATCAAACACTCCCAGGACAGGTACAGCACGGGGTTAGATACAGAGTATAGCTCCCTCTACAGTGTCCCCATCAAACACTCCCAGGACAGGTACAGCACGGGGTTAGATACAGAGTATAGCTCCCTCTACGCTGACCCCATCAAACACTCCCAGGACAGGTACAGCACGGGGTTAGATACAGAGTAAAGCTCCCTCTACACTGGCCCCATCAAACACTCCCAGGACAGGTACAGCACGGGGTTAGATGCAGAGTAAAGCTCCCTCTACACTTTCCCATCAAACACTCCCAGGGCAGGTACAGCAGAGGGTTAGGTACAGATTAAAGGTCCCTCTACACTGCCCCCATCAAACACTCCCAGGGCAGGTACAGCACGGGGTTAGATACAGAGTCAAGCTCCCTCTACACTGTCCACATCAAACACTCCCAGGACAGGTACAGCATGGGGTTAGATACAGAGTATAGCTCCCACTACGCTGACCCCATCAAACACTCCCAGGACAGGTACAGCATGGGGTTAGATACAGAGTATAGCTCCCTCAACACTGTCCCCATTAGAAACTCCCAGGACAGGTACAGCACTGGGTTAGATACAGAGTATAACTCCCTCTACACTGTCCCCATCAAACACTTCCAGGACAGGTACAACAAGGGATGAGATACAGAGTAAAGCTTCCTCTACACTGTCCCCATCAAACACTCCCAGGACAGGTACAGCACGGGGTTAGATACAGAGTAAAGTTCCCTCTACACTGCCCCCATCAAACACTCCCAGGACAGGTACAGCACGGGGTTAGATACAGAGTAAAGCTCCCTCTACACTGTCCCCATCAAACACTCCCAGGGCAGGTACAGCACGGGGTTAGATGCAGAGTAATGCTCCCTCTACACTCTCCCCATCAAACACTCCCAGGACAGGTACAGCTCGGGGTGAGGTACAGAGTAAAGCTCCGTCTACACTGTCCCCATTAAACTCTCCCAGGGCAGTTACAGCAAGGGGTTAGATACAGATTAAAGGTCCCTCTACACTGTCCTCATCAAACACACCCAGGACAGGAACAGCACAGGGTTAGATACAGAGTAAAGCTCCCTCTACACTGTCCCCATCAAACACTCCCAGGACAGGTACAGCACGGGGTTAGATACAGAGTAAAGCTCCCTCTACACTGTCCCCATCAAACACTCCCAAGACAGATACAGCTCGGGTAAGATACAGAGAAAATCTCCCTCTACACTGTCCCCATCAAACACTCCCAGGACAGGTACAGCACGGGGTTAGATACAGAGTAAAGCACCGTACACAGTGTCACCATTAAACACTACCAGGAAAGCTACAGCATGGGGTTAGATACAGAGTAAAGCTCCCTCTACACTGTCCCCATCAAACACTCCCAAGACAGATACAGCTCGGGTAAGATACAGAGAAAATCTCCCTCTACACTGTCCCCATCAAACACTCCCAGGACAGGTACAACACAGGGTTAGATACAGAGTAAAGCTCCCTCTACACTGTCCCCATCAAACACTCCCAGGACAGGTATAGCACGGGGTAAGATACAGAGTAAAGCTCCCTCAACACTGTCCCCATCAAACACTCCCAGGACAGGTACAGCACGAGGTTAGATACAGAGTAAAGCTCCCTCTACACTGTCCGCATCAAACACTCCCAGGACAGGTACAACACGGGGTTAGATACAGAGTAAAGCTGCCTCAACACTGTCCCCATCAAACACTCCCAGGACAGGTACAGCACGGGGTTAGATACAGAGAAAATCTCCCTCTACACTGTCCCCATCAAACACTCCCAGGACAGGTACAACACAGGGTTAGATACAGAGTAAAGCTCCCTCTACACTGTCCCCATCAAACACTCCCAGGACAGGTATAGCACGGGGTAAGATACAGAGTAAAGCTCCCTCAACACTGTCCCCATCAAACACTCCCAGGACAGGTACAGCACGAGGTTAGATACAGAGTAAAGCTCCCTCTACACTGTCCGCATCAAACACTCCCAGGACAGGTACAGCACGGGGAAAGCTACAGAGTAAAGCTCTCTCTACACTGTCAACATCAAACACTCCCAGGACAGGTACAGCATGGGGTTAGATACAGAATAAGGCACCCACTAAACTGTCCCCATCAAACTCTCCCAGGACAGGTACATCATGGGGATAGATACAGAGTAAAGCTCCCCCTACACTGTCCCCATCAAACACTCACAGGACAGGTACAGCACAGGGTTAGATACAGAGTCAGGCTCCCTCTGCACTGTCCCCATCAAACACTCCCAGGGCAGTTACAGCAAGGGGTTAGATACAGAGAAAGCACCCTCTACACTGTCCCCATCAAACACTCCCAGGACAAGTACAGCTCGGGGTTAGATACAGAGCAAAACTCCCTCTCCACTGTCCCCATCAAACACTCCCAGGACAGCTACAGCTCGGGGTAAGATACAGAGGAAAGCTCCCTCTACACTGTCCCCATCAAACACTCCCAGGGCAGTTACAGCATGGGGTTAGATACAGAGTAAAGCACCCTCTACACTGTCCCCATCAAACACTCCCAGGACAGGTACAGCACGGGGTTAGATACAGAGGAAAGCTCCCTCTACACTGTCCCCATCAAGCACTCCCAGGACAGATACTGCATGGGGTTAGATACAGAGTAAATCTCCCTCTACACTGTCCCCATCAAACACTCCCAGGACAGGTACAGCACGGGGTTAGAAACAGAGCAAAGCTCCCTCTACACTGTCCCCATCAAAAAGTCGCAGGAGAGGTACAGCACAGTGTTACATACAGAGTCAAGCTCCCTCTACACTGTCCCCATCAAACAGTCCCAGGGCAGGTAAAGCAAGGGGTTAGATACAGAGTATAGCAGCCTCTACACTGGCCCAAACAAACACTCCCAGGACTGATACAGCACGGGGTTAGATGCAGAGTAAAGTTCCCTCTACACTGTCCCCATCAAACAGTCCCAGGACTGGTACAGCATGGGGTTAGATACAGAGTAAAGCTCAATCTACACTGTCCCCATCAAACAATCCTAAGACATGTACAGCACGGGGTTAGATACAGAGAAAAGCTCCCTTAACACTGTCACCATCAACAATCCCAGGACAGGTACAGCTCGGGGTAAGATACAGAGTAATGCTCCCTCTTCACTGTCCCCATTAAACACTCCCAGGGCAGTTACAGAAGGGGTTAGATACAGAGTAATGCACCCTCTACACTGTCCCCATCAAACACTCCCAGGACAGGTACAGCACGGGGTTAGATACAGAGTAAAGCTCCCTCTACACTGTCCCCATCAAACACTCCCAGGACAGGTACAGCAAGGGGTTAGATACAGAGTAAATCTCCCTCTACACTGTCCCCATTAAACACTCCCAGGGCAGTAACAGCACGGGGTTAGATACAGAATAAGGCACCCACTAAACTGTCCCCATCAAACACTCCCAGGTCAGTTACAGCAAGGGGTTAGATACAGAGTAAAGCTCCCTCTACACTGTCCCCATCAAACACTCCCAGGACAGGTACAGCACGGGGTTAGATACAGAGTAAAGCTGTCTCTACACCGTCCCCATCAAACACTCCCAGGACAGGTACAGCACAGGGTTAGATACAGAATAAAGCTCCCTCTACACTGTCCCCATCAAACACTCCCAGGACAGCTACAGCACGGGGTTAGATACAGAGTAAAGCTGTCTCTACACTGTCCCCATCAAACACTCCCAGGACAGGTACAGCATTGGGTTAGATACAGAGGAAAGCTCCCTCTACACTGTCCCCACTGAATTCTCCCAGGGCAAGTACAGCACGGGGTTAGATACAGAGTAAATCTCCCTCTACACTGTCCCCATCAAACACTCCCAGGACAGGTACAGCACGGGGTAAGATACAGAGTAAAGCTCCCTCTACACTGTCCCCATCAAACACGCCCAGGGCAGGTACAGCATGGGGTTAGATACAGAGTAAATCTCCCTCTACACTGTCCCCATCAAACACTCCCAGGACAGGTACAGCACGGGGTAAGATACAGAGTAAATCTCCCTCTACACTGTCCCCATCAAACACTCCCAGGACAGGTACAGCACGGGGTAAGATACAGAGTAAAGCTCCCTCTACACTGTCCCCATCAAACACGCCCAGGACAGGTACAGCACAGGGTTAGATACAGAGTCAAGGTTCCTCTACAGTGTCCCCATCAAACACTCCCAGGACAGGTACAGCACAGGGTTAGATACAGAGTAAAGCTCCCTCTACACTGTCCCCATCAAACACTCCCAGGGCAGGTACAGCATATGGTTGGATGCAGAGTAAAGCAACCTCTACACTTTCCGCATCAAACACTCCCAGAACAGGTACAGCACGGGGTTAGATACAGAGCAAAGCTCCGTCTACACTGTCCCCATCAAACACTCCCAGGGCAGGTACAGCACGGGGTTAGATACAGAGTAAAGCTCCCTCTACACTGTCACCATCAAACACTCCCAGGACAGGTACAGCACGGGGTTAGATACTGAGTAAAGCTCCCTCTACACTGCCCCCATCAAATAATCCCAGGACAGGTACAGCACGGGGTTAGATACAGAGTAAAGCTCCCTCTACACGGCCCCCATCAAACACTCCCAGGACAGGTACAGCACAGGGTTAGATACAGAGTAAAGCTCCCTCTACACTGTCCCCATCAAACACTCCCAGGACAGGTACAGCACGGGGTTAGATACAGAGTATAGCTCCCTCTACGCTGACCCCATCAAACACTCCCAGGACAGGTGCAGCACGGGGTTAGATACAGAGTAAATCTCCCTCTACACTGTCCCCATCAAACACTCCCAGGACAGGTACAGCACGGGGTTAGATACAGAGTAAAGCTCCCTCTACACTGTCCACATCAAACACTCCCTGGACAGGTACAGCACGGGGTTAGATACAGAGTAAAGCTCACTCTACACTGTCCCCATCAAACACTCCCAGGACAGGTACAGAACGGAGTTAGATACAGAGTAAAGCTCCCTCTACACTGTCCCAATCAAACACTCCCAGGACAGGTACAGCACAGGGTTAGATACAGAGTAAAGCTCCCTCTACACTGTCCCCCATCAAACACTCCCAGGACAGGTACAGCACAGGGTTAGATACAGAGTAAAGCTCCCTCTACACTGTCCCCCATCAAACACTCCCAGGACAGGTACAGCACGGGGTTAGATACAGAGTAAATCTCCCTCTACACTGCCCCCATCAAATAATCCCAGGACAGGTACAGCACAGGGTTAGATACAGAGTAAAGCTCCCTCAACACTGCCCCCATCAAACACTCCCAGGACAGGTACAGCACAGGGTTAGATACAGAGTAAAGCCGCCTCTACACTGTCCCCATCAAACACGCCCAGGGCAGGTACAGCACGGGGTTAGATACAGAGTAAAGCCGCCTCTACACTGTCCCCATCAAACACGCCCAGGACAGGTACAGCACATGGTTGGATGCAGAGTAAAGCAACCTCTACACTTTCCGCATCAAACACTCCGAGGACAGGTACAGCACGGGGTTAGATACAGAGTAAAGCTTCCCTCTACACTGTCCCCATCAAACACTCCCAGGACAGGTACAGCACGGGGTTAGATACAGAGTAAAGCTCCCTCTACACTTCCCCATCAAACACTCCCAGGACAGGTACAGCACGGGTTAGAATGCAGAGTAATGCTCCCTCTACACTGTCCCCAACAAACACTCCCAGGACAGGTACAGCTCGGGTTAGATACAGAGTAAAGCTCCCTCTACACTCTACCCATCAAACACTCCCAGGGCAGTACAGCAGGGGGTTAGATACAGAGTAAAGCTCCCTATACACTGTCCCCATCAAACACTCCCATGACATGTACAGCACAGGGATAGATACAGAGTAAATTTCCCTCTACACTGCCTCCATCAAACACACCCAGGACAGGTACAGCATGGGGTTAGATACAGAGTAAAGCCCCTCTACACTGTTCCATCAAACACTCCCAGGACAGGTACAGTACGGGGTTAGGTACAGAGTAAATCCCCTCTACACTATCCCAATCAAATACTCCCAGGAGAGGTACAGCACGGGGTTAGATACAGAGTAAAGCTCCCTCTACTCTGACCCCATCAAACACTCCCAGGACAGGTACAGCACGGGGTTAGATACAGAGTATAGCTCCCTCTACACTGTCCCCATCAAACACTCCCAGGACAGGTACAGCACGGGGTTAGATACAGAGTAAAGCTCCCTCTACACTCTCCCCATCAAACACTCCCAGGATATGTACAGCACGGGGTTAGATACAGAGTAAAGCTCCCTCTGCACTGCCCCAATCAAAAACACCCAGGAAAGGTACAGCTCAGGGTTAGATACAGAGTAAAGCAATCTGTACACTGTCCACATCAAACACTCCTAGGACAGGTATAGCACGGGGTTAGATACAGAGAAAAGCTACTTCTACACTGTCCCCGTCAAACACTCCCAGGATAGGCACAGCACGGGGTTAGATACAGAGTAAAGCACCCTCTACACTGTCCCATCAAACACTCCCAGGACAGGTACAGCACGGGGTTAGATACAGAGTAAAGCTCCCTCTACACTGTCCCCATCAAACACTCCCAGGACAGGTACAGCACGGGGTTAGATACAGAGTAAAGCTCCCTCTACACTGTCCCCATCTAACACTCCCAGGACAGGTACAGCACGGGGTTAGATACAGAGTAAAGCTCCTCTATACTGTCCCCATCAAACACTCCCAGGACAGGTACAGCACGGGGTTAGATACAAGGTAAAGCTCCCTCTACACTGTCCCCATCAAACACTCCCAGGGCAGTTACAGAAAGGGGTTAGATACAGAGTAAAGCTCCCTCTACACTTTCCCCATCAAACACTCCCAGGCACAGGTACAGCACGGGGTTAGATACAGAGTATAGCTCCCTCTACGCTGACCCCATCAAACACTCCCAGGACAGGTACAGCACGGGTTAGATACAGAGTAAAGCTCCCTCTACACTTTCCCCATCAAACACTCCCAGGACAGCTACAGCACGGGGTTAGATACAGAGTAAAGCTGTCTCTACACCGTCCCCATCAAACACTCCCAGGACAGGTACAGCACGGGGTAAGCTACAGAGTAAAGCTCTCTCTACACTGTCAACATCAAACACTCCCAGGACAGGTACAGCACAGGGTTAGATACAGAGTCAGGCTCCCTCTGCACTATCCCCATCAAACACTCCCAGGACAGGTACAGCACGGGGTTAGATACAGAGTAAAGCTCCCTCTACACTGTCCCCATCAAACACTCCCAGGACAGGTACAGCATTGGGTTAGATACAGAGGAAAGCTCCCTCTACACTGTCCCCATCAAACACTCCCAGGACAGGTACAGCAAGGGGTTAGATACAGAGTAAAGCACCCTCTACACTGTCCCCATCAAAAACTCCCAGGACAGATACTGCATGGGGTTAGATACAGAGTAAAGCTCCCTCTACACTGTCCCCATCAAACACTCCCAGGACAGGTACAGCACGGGGTTAGATGCAGAGTAAAGCTCCCTCTACACTGTGCCCATCAAACACTCCCAGGACAGGTACAGCACGGGGTTAGATACAGAGGAAAGCTCCCTGTACACTGTCCCCATCAAACACTCCCAGGACAGGTACAGCACGGGGTTAGATACAGAGCAAAACTCCCTCTCCACTGTCCCCATCAAACACTCCCAGGACAGCTACAGCTCGGGTTAAGATACAGAGGAAAGCTCCCTCTACACTGTCCCCATCAAACACTCCCAGGACAGGTACAGCACGGGGTTAGATACAGAGGAAAGCTCCCTCTACACTGTCCCCATCAAACACTCCCAGGGCAGGTACAGCAAGGGGTTAGATACAGAGTAAAGCACCGTCTACACTGTCACCATTAAACACTACCAGGAAAGCTACAGCATGGGGTAAGATACAGAGTAAAGCTCCCTCTACACTTTCCGCATCAAACACTCCCAGGACAGGTACAGCACGGGGTTAGATACAGAGTAAAGCTCCCTCTACACTGTCCCCATCAAACACTCCCAGGACAGGTACAGCACGGGGTTAGATACAGAGTAAAGCTCCCTCTACACTGTCCCCATCAAACACTCCCAGGACAGGTACAGCACGGGGTTAGATACAGAAAAAAGCTCCCTCTACACTGTCCCCATCAAACACTCCCAGGACAGGTGCAGCACGGGGTTAGATACAGAGTAAATCTCCCTCTACACTGTCCCCATCAAACACTCCCAGGGCAGGTACAGCACGGGGTTAGATACAGAGTAAAGCTCCCTCTACACTGCCCCCATCAAACACTACCAGGACAGGTACAACACGGGGTTAGATGCAGAGTAAAGCTCCCTCTACACTGTCCCCAACAAACACTCCCAGGACAGGTACAGCTCGGGGTGAGGTACAGAGTAAAGCTCCCTCTACACTCTACCCATTAAACACTCCCAGGACAGGTCCAGAACGGGGTTTGAAACAGAGCAATGCTCCCTCTACACTGTCCCCATCAAACACTCCCAGGACAGGTATAGCTCGGGGTTAGATACAGAATAATGCTCACTCTACACTGCCCCCATGAAACACTCCCAGGGCAGGTACAGCACAGGGTTAGATACAGAGTAAAGTTCGCTCTACACTGTCTCCATCAAACACTCCCAGGACAGGTACAGCATGGGGTTAGATACAGAGTAAAGTTCGCTCTACACTGTCTCCATCAAACACTCCCAGGACAGGTACAGCATGGGGTTAGATACAGAGTAAAGTTCGCTCTACACTGTCTCCATCAAACACTCCCAGGACAGGAACAGCACAGGGTTAGATACAGAGTAAAGCTCCCTCTACACTGTCCCCATTAAACATCCCAAGACAGGTACAGCATGGGGTTAGATAGAGAGTAAAACTCCCTCTACACTGTCCCCATCAAACACACCCAGGACAGGTACAGCACAGGGTTAGATACAGAGTAAAGCTCCCTCTACACTGTCCCCATCAAACACTCCCAGGACAGCTACAGCTCGGGTTAAGATACAGAGGAAAGCTCCCTCTATACTGTCCCCATCAAACACTCCCAGGGCAGTTACAGCATGGGGTTAGATACAGAGTAAAGCACCCTCTACACTGTCCCCATCAAACACTCCCAGGACAGGTACAGCACGGGGTTAGATACAGAGTAAAGCTCCCTCTACACTGTCCCCATCAAACACTCCCAGGACAGGTACAGCACGGGGTTAGATACAGAGGAAAGCTCCCTCTACACTGTCCCCATCAAACACTCCCAGGGCAGGAACAGCAAGGGGTTAGATACAGAGTAAAGCACCGTCTACACTGTCACCATTAAACACTACCAGGAAAGCTACAGCATGGGGTAAGATACAGAGTAAAGCTCCCTCTACACTTTCCGCATCAAACACTCCCAGGACAGGTACAGCACGGGGTTAGATACAGAGTAAAGCTCCCTCTACACTGTCCCCATCAAACACTCCCAGGACAGGTACAGCACGGGGTTAGATACAGAGTAAAGCTCCCTCTACACTGTTCCCATCAAAGAATCCCAGGGCAGGTACATCACGAGGTTAGATACAGTGTAAAGCTCGATCTACACTGTCCCCATCAAAAAGTCGCAGGACAGGCACAGCACAGTGTTACATACAGAGTCAAGCTACCTCTACACTGTCCCCATCAAACACTCCCAGGGCAGGTACAGCACAGGGTTAGATACAGAGTCAAGCTCCCTCTACACTGTCCCCATCAAACACTCCCAGGGCAGGTAAAGCAAGGGGTTAGATACAGAGTATAGCAGCCTCTACACTGGCCCAAACATACACTCCCAGGACTGATACAGCACAGGGTTAGATGCAGAGTAAAGTTCCCCCTACACTGTCCCCATCAAACACTCCCAGGACAGGTACAGCATGGAGTTAGATACAGAGTAAAGCTCCCTCTACACTGTCCCCATCAAACACTCCCAGGACAGGTACAGCATTGGGTTAGATACAGAGGAAAGCTCCCTCTACACTGTCCCCACTGAATTCTCCCAGGGCAGTTACAGCACGGGGTTAGATACAGAGTAAAGCACCCTCTACACTGTCCCCATCAAACACTCCCAGGACAGGTACAGCACGGGGTTAGATACAGAGGAAAGCTCCCTCTACACCTTCCCCATCAAACACTCCCAGGACAGGTACAGCACGGGGTTAGATACAGAGGAAAGCTCCCTCTACACCATCCCCATCAAACACTCCCAGGACAGGTACAGCACATGGTTGGATGCAGAGTAAAGCAACCTCTACACTTTCCGCATCAAACACTCCCAGAACAGGTACAGCACGGGGTTAGATACAGAGCAAAGCTCCCTCTACACTGTCCCCATCAAACACTCCCAGGACAGGTACAGCACGGGGTTAGATACAGAGTAAAGCTCCCTCTACACTGCCCCCATCAAACACTCCCAGGACAGGTACAGCACGGGGTTAGATACAGAGTAAAGCTCCCTCTACACTGTCCCAATCAAACACTCCCAGGACAGGTGCAGCACGGGGTTAGATACAGAGTAAATCTCCCTCTACACTGTCACCATCAAACACTCCCAGGACAGGTGCAGCACGGGGTTAGATACAGAGTAAATCTCCCTCTACACTGTCCCCATCAAACACTCCCAGGACAGGTACAGCACGGGGTTAGATACAGAGTAAAGCTCCCTCTACACTGTCCACATCAAACACTCCCTGGACAGGTAAAGCACGGGGTTAGATGCAGAGTAAAGCTCCCTCTATACTGTCCCCATCAAACAATCCCAGGGCAGGTACAGCACGGGGTTAGATACAGAATAAAGCTCACTCTACACTGTCCCCATCAAACACTCCCAGGACAGGTACAGCACGGGGTTAAATACAGAGTAAAGCTCCCTCTACACTGTCCCCATGAAACACTCCCAGGGCAGGTACAGCACAGGGTTAGATACAGAGTAAAGCTCCCTCTACACTGTCCCCCATCAAACACTCCCAGGACAGGTACAGCACAGGGTTAGATACAGAGTAAAGCTCCCTCTACACTGTCCCCCATCAAACACTCCCAGGACAGGTACAGCACGGGGTTAGATACAGAGTAAATCTCCCTCTACACTGCCCCCATCAAATAATCCCAGGACAGGTACAGCACAGGGTTAGATACAGAGTAAAGCTCCCTCAACACTGCCCCCATCAAACACTCCCAGGACAGGTACAGCACAGGGTTAGATACAGAGTAAAGCCGCCTCTACACTGTCCCCATCAAACACGCCCAGGGCAGGTACAGCACGGGGTTAGATACAGAGTAAAGCCGCCTCTACACTGTCCCCATCAAACACGCCCAGGACAGGTACAGCACATGGTTGGATGCAGAGTAAAGCAACCTCTACACTTTCCGCATCAAACACTCCGAGGACAGGTACAGCACGGGGTTAGATACAGAGTAAAGCTTCCTCTACACTGTCCCCATCAAACACTCCCAGGACAGGTACAGCACGGGGTTAGATACAGAGTAAAGCTCCCTCTACACTTTCCCATCAAACACTCCCAGGACAGGTACAGCACGGGGTTAAATGCAGAGTAATGCTCCCTCTACACTGTCCCCATCAAACACTCCCAGGGCAGGTACAGCACATGGTTGGATGCAGAGTAAAGCAACCTCTACACTTTCCGCATCAAACACTCCGAGGACAGGTACAGCACGGGGTTAGATACAGAGCAAAGCTCCCTCTACACTGTCCCCAACAAACACTCCCAGGACAGGTACAGCTCGGGGTGAGGTACAGAGTAAAGCTCCCTCTACACTCTACCCATTAAACTCTCCCAGGGCAGTTACAGCAAGGGGTTAGATACAGAGTAAAGCTCCCTCTACACTGTCCCCATCTAACACTCCCTGGACAGGTAAAGCACGGGGTTAGATGCAGAGTAAAGCTCCCTCTACACTGTCCCCATCAAACACTCCCAGGGCAGTTACAGAAAGGGGTTAGATACAGAGTAAAGCCCCCTCTACACTTTCCACATCAAACACTCCCAGCACAGGTACAGCACGGGGTTAGATACAGAGTATAGCTCCCTCTACGCTGACCCCATCAAACACTCCCAGGACAGGTACAGCACGGGGTTAGATACAGAGTATAGCTCCCTCTACAGTGTCCCCATCAAACACTCCCAGGACAGGTACAGCACGGGGTTAGATACAAGGTAAAGCTCCCTCTACACTGTCCCCATCAAACACTCCCAGGGCAGTTACAGAAAGGGGTTAGATACAGAGTAAAGCCCCCTCTACACTTTCCACATCAAACACTCCCAGCACAGGTACAGCACGGGGTTAGATACAGAGTATAGCTCCCTCTACGCTGACCCCATCAAACACTCCCAGGACAGGTACAGCACGGGGTTAGATACAGAGTATAGCTCCCTCTACAGTGTCCCCATCAAACACTCCCAGGACAGGTACAGCACGGGGTTAGATACAGAGTATAGCTCCCTCTACGCTGACCCCATCAAACACTCCCAGGACAGGTACAGCACGGGGTGAGATACAGAGTAAAGCTCCCTCTACACTGTCCCCATCAAACACTCCCAGGGCAGGTACAGCACATGGTTGGATGCAGAGTAAAGCAACCTCTACACTTTCCGCATCAAACACTCCCAGGACAGGTACAGCACGGGGTTAAATGCAGAGTAATGCTCCCTCTACACTGTCCCCATCAAACACTCCCAGGGCAGGTACAGCACATGGTTGGATGCAGAGTAAAGCAACCTCTACACTTTCCGCATCAAACACTCCCAGGACAGGTACAGCTCGGGGTGAGGTACAGAGTAAAGCTCCCTCTACACTGTCCCCATCAAACACTCCCAGGACAGGTACAGCACGGGGTTAGATACAGAGTAAAGCTCCCTCTACACTGTCCCCATCTAACACTCCCTGGACAGGTAAAGCACGGGGTTAGATGCAGAGTAAAGCTCCGCTATACTGTCCCCATCAAACACTCCCAGGACAGGTACAGCACGGGGTTAGATACAAGGTAAAGCTCCCTCTACACTGTCCCCATCAAACACTCCCAGGGCAGTTACAGAAAGGGGTTAGATACAGAGTAAAGCCCCCTCTACACTTTCCACATCAAACACTCCCAGCACAGGTACAGCACGGGGTTAGATACAGAGTATAGCTCCCTCTACGCTGACCCCATCAAACACTCCCAGGACAGGTACAGCACGGGGTTAGATACAGAGTAAATCTCCCTCTACACTTTCCACATCAAACACTCCCAGCACAGGTACAGCACGGGGTTAGATACAGAGTATAGCTCCCTCTACGCTGACCCCATCAAACACTCCCAGGACAGGTACAGCACGGGGTTAGATACAGAGTATAGCTCCCTCTACAGTGTCCCCATCAAACACTCCCAGGACAGGTACAGCACGGGGTTAGATACAGAGTATAGCTCCCTCTACGCTGACCCCATCAAACACTCCCAGGACAGGTACAGCACGGGGTTAGATACAGAGTAAAGCTCCCTCTACACTGGCCCCATCAAACACTCCCAGGACAGGTACAGCACGGGGTTAGATGCAGAGTAAAGCTCCCTCTACACTTTCCCATCAAACACTCGCAGGACAGCTACAGCACAGGGTTAGATACAGAGTAAAGCTCCCTCTACACTGTCCTCATCAAACACTCCCAGGGCAGGTACAGCAGAGGGTTAGGTACAGATTAAAGGTCCCTCTACACTGCCCCCATCAAACACTCCCAGGGCAGGTACAGCACGGGGTTAGATACAGAGTCAAGCTCCCTCTACACTGTCCACATCAAACACTCCCAGGACAGGTACAGCATGGGGTTAGATACAGAGTATAGCTCCCACTACGCTGACCCCATCAAACACTCCCAGGACAGGTACAGCATGGGGTTAGATACAGAGTATAGCTCCCTCAACACTGTCCCCATTAAAAACTCCCAGGACAGGTACAGCACTGGGTTAGATACAGAGTATAACTCCCTCTACACTGTCCCCATCAAACACTTCCAGGACAGGTACAACAAGGGATGAGATACAGAGTAAAGCTTCCTCTACACTGTCCCCATCAAACACTCCCAGGACAGGTACAGCACGGGGTTAGATACAGAGTAAAGTTCCCTCTACACTGCCCCCATCAAACACTCCCAGGACAGGTACAGCACGGGGTTAGATACAGAGTAAAGCTCCCTCTACACTGTCCCCATCAAACACTCCCAGGGCAGGTACAGCACGGGGTTAGATGCAGAGTAATGCTCCCTCTACACTCTCCCCATCAAACACTCCCAGGACAGGTACAGCTCGGGGTGAGGTACAGAGTAAAGCTCCGTCTACACTGTCCCCATTAAACTCTCCCAGGGCAGTTACAGCAAGGGGTTAGATACAGATTAAAGGTCCCTCTACACTGTCCTCATCAAACACACCCAGGACAGGAACAGCACAGGGTTAGATACAGAGTAAAGCTCCCTCTACACTGTCCCCATCAAACACTCCCAGGACAGGTACAGCACGGGGTTAGATACAGAGTAAATCTCCCTCTACACTGTCCCCATCAAACACTCCCAGGACAGGTACAGCACAGGGTTAGATACAGAGTAAAGCTCCCTCTACACTGTCCCCATCAAACACTCCCAGGACAGGTACAGCATGGGGTTAGATACAGAGTATAGCTCCCTCTACGCTGACCCCATCAAACACTCCCAGGACAGGTACAGCACGGGGTTAGATACAGAGTAAAGCTCCCTCTACACTGTCCCCATCAAACAGTCCCAGGGCAGTTACAGCACGGGGTTAGATACAGAGTAAAGCTCCCTCTACACTGTCCCCATCAAACACTCCCAGGACAGGTACAGCACGGGGTTAGATACAGAGTAAAGCACCGTACACACTGTCACCATTAAACACTACCAGGAAAGCTACAGCATGGGGTTAGATACAGAGTAAAGCTCCCTCTACACTGTGCCCATCAAACACTCCCAGGACAGGTATAGCACGGGGTAAGATACAGAGTAAAGCTCCCTCAACACTGTCCCCATCAAACACTCCCAGGACAGGTACAGCACGAGGTTAGATACAGAGTAAAGCTCCCTCTACACTGTCCGCATCAAACACTCCCAGGACAGGTACAGCACGAGGTTAGATACAGAGTAAAGCTCCCTCTACACTGTCCGCATCAAACACTCCCAGGACAGGTACAGCACGGGGAAAGCTACAGAGTAAAGCTCTCTCTACACTGTCAACATCAAACACTCCCAGGACAGGTACAGCATGGGGTTAGATACAGAATAAGGCACCCACTAAACTGTCCCCATCAAACTCTCCCAGGACAGGTACATCATGGGGATAGATACAGAGTAAAGCTCCCCCTACACTGTCCCCATCAAACACTCACAGGACAGGTACAGCACAGGGTTAGATACAGAGTCAGGCTCCCTCTGCACTGTCCCCATCAAACACTCCCAGGGCAGTTACAGCAAGGGGTTAGATACAGAGAAAGCACCCTCTACACTGTCCCCATCAAACACTCCCAGGACAAGTACAGCTCGGGGTTAGATACAGAGCAAAACTCCCTCTCCACTGTCCCCATCAAACACTCCCAGGACAGCTACAGCTCGGGGTAAGATACAGAGGAAAGCTCCCTCTACACTGTCCCCATCAAACACTCCCAGGGCAGTTACAGCATGGGGTTAGATACAGAGTAAAGCACCCTCTACACTGTCCCCATCAAACACTCCCAGGACAGGTACAGCACGGGGTTAGATACAGAGGAAAGCTCCCTCTACACTGTCCCCATCAAACACTCCCAGGGCAGGTACAGCAAGGGGTTAGATAAGAGGAAAGCACCGTCTACACTGTCACCATTAAACACTACCAGGAAAGCTACAGCATGGGGTAAGATACAGAGTAAAGCTCCCTCTACACTGTCCCCATCAAGCACTCCCAGGGCAGTTACAGCAAGGGGTTAGATACAGAGTAAAGCACCCTCTACACTGTCCCCATCAAAAACTCCCAGGACAGTTACAGCATTGGGTTAGATACAGAGTAAAGCTCCCTCTACACTGTCCCCATCAAACACTCCCAGGGCAGGTACAGCATGGGGTTAGAAACAGAGTAAAGCTCCCTCTACACTGTTCCCATCAAAGAATCCCAGGGCAGGTACATCACGAGGTTAGATACAGTGTAAAGCTCGATCTACACTGTCCCCATCAAAAAGTCCCAGGGCAGGTAAAGCAAGGGGTTAGATACAGAGTATAGCAGCCTCTACACTGGCCCAAACAAACACTCCCAGGACAGGTACAGCACAGGGTTAGATGCAGAGTAAAGTTCCCCCTACACTGTCCCCATCAAACACTCCCAGGACAGGTACAGCACAGGGTAAGATACAGAGTAAAGCTCCCTCTATACTGTCCCCATCAAACACTCCCAGGACAGGTACTGCACGGGGTTAGATACAGAGCAAAACTCCCTCTACACTGTCCCCATCAAACAGTCCCAGGACAGCTACAGCTCGGGGTAAGATACAGAGGAAAGCTCCCTCTACACTGTCCCCATCAAGCACTCCCAGGGCAGTTACAGCAAGGGGTTAGATACAGAGTAAAGCACCCTCTACACTGTCCCCATCAAACACTCCCAGGACAGGTACAGCTCGGGGTGAGGTACAGAGTAAAGCTCCCTCTACACTGTCCCCATCAAACACTCCCAGGACAGGTACAGCACGGGGTTAGATACAGAGTAAAGCTCCCTCTACACTGTCCCCATCAAACACTCCCCGGGCAGGTACAGCACATGGTTGGATGCAGAGTAAAGCAACCTCTACACTTTCCGCATCAAACACTCCGAGGACAGGTACAGCATGGGGTTAGATACAGATTAAAGCTCCCTCTACACTGTCCCCATTAAACACTCCCAGGACAGGTACAGCACGGTGTTAGATACAGAGTAAAGCTCCCTCTACACTGTCCCCATCAAACACTCCCAGGACAGGTACAGCACGGGGTTAGATACAGAGTAAAGCTCCCTCTACACTGTCCCCATCAAACACTCCCAGGACAGGTACAGCACGGGGTTAGATACAGAGTAAAGCTCCCTCTACACTGTCCCCATCAAACACTCCCAGGACAGGTACAGCACGGGGTTAGATACAGAATAAAGCTCACTCTACACTGTCCCCATCAAACACTCCCAGGACAGGTACAGCACGGGGTTAGATACAGAGTAAAGCTCCCTCTACACTGTCCCCATCAAACACTCCCAGGACAGGTACAGCATGGGGTTAAATACAGAGTAAAGCTCCCTCTACACTGTCTCCATCAAACACTCCCAGGACAGGTACAGCACGGGGTTAGATACAGAGTAAAGCTCCCTCTACACTGCCCCCATCAAATAATCCCAGGACAGGTACAGCACGGGGTTAGTGACAGAGTAAAGCTACACTGTCCCCATCAAACACTCCCAGGACAGGTACAGCACGGGGTTAGATACAGAGTAAAGCTCCCTCTACACTGTCCCCATCAAACAGTCCCAGGACAGCTACAGCTCGGGGTAAGATACAGAGGAAAGCTCCCTCTACACTGTCCCCATCAAGCACTCCCAGGGCAGTTACAGCAAGGGGTTAGATACAGAGTAAAGCACCCTCTACACTGTCCCCATCAAACACTCCCAGGACAGGTACAGCTCGGGGTGAGGTACAGAGTAAAGCTCCCTCTACACTGTCCCCATCAAACACTCCCAGGACAGGTACAGCACGGGGTTAGATACAGAGTAAAGCTCCCTCTACACTGTCCCCATCAAACACTCCCAGGACAGGTACAGCACAGGGTTAGATACAGAGTAAAGTTCCCTCTACACTGTCCCCATCAAACACTCCCAGGACAGGTACAGCACGGGGTTAGATACAGAGTAAAGCTCCCTCTACACTGTCCCCATCAAACACTCCCAGGACAGGTACAGCACGGGGTTAGATACAGAATAAAGCTCACTCTACACTGTCCCCATCAAACACTCCCAGGACAGGTACAGCACGGGGTTAGATACAGAGTAAAGCTCCCTCTACACTGTCCCCATCAAACACTCCCAGGACAGGTACAGCATGGGGTTAAATACAGAGTAAAGCTCCCTCTACACTGTCTCCATCAAACACTCCCAGGACAGGTACAGCACGGGGTTAGATACAGAGTAAAGCTCCCTCTACACTGCCCCCATCAAATAATCCCAGGACAGGTACAGCACGGGGTTAGTGACAGAGTAAAGCTACACTGTCCCCATCAAACACTCCCAGGACAGGTACAGCACGGGGTTAGATACAGAGTAAAGCTCCCTCTACACTGCCCCCATCAAATAATCCCAGGACAGGTACAGCACAGGGTTAGATACAGAGTAAAGCTCCCTCTACACTGTCCCCATCAAACACTCCCAGGGCAGGTACAGCACATGGTTGGATGCAGAGTAAAGCAACCTCTACACTTTCCGCATCAAACACTCCCAGGACAGGTACAGCACGGGGTTAGATACAGAGTATAGCTCCGTCAACACTGTCCCCATCAAACACTCCCAGGGCAGATACAGCACGGGGTTAGATACAGAGTAAAGCTCCCTCTACACTGCCCCCATCAAACACTCCCAGGACAGGTACAGCACGGGGTTAGATACAGAGTAAAGCTCCCTCTACACTGTCCCCATCAAACACTCCCAGGACAGGTACAGCACGGGGTTAGATACAGAGTAAAGCTTCCTCTACACTGTCCCCATCAAACACTCCCAGGGCAGGTACAGCACGGGGTTAGATACAGAGTAAAGCTCCCTCTACACTGTCCCCATCAAACACTCCCAGGACAGGTACAGCACGGGGTTAGATACAGAGTAAATCTCCCTCTACACTGTCCCCATCAAACACTCACAGGACAGGTACAGCACGGGGTTAGATACAGAGTAAATCTCCCTCTACACTGTCCCCATCAAACACTCACAGGACAGGTACAGCACGGGGTTAGATACAGAGTCAAGCTCCCTCTACACTGTCCCCATCAAACAGTCCCAGGGCAGGTAAAGCACAGGGTTAGATACAGAGTATAGCAGCCTCTACACTGGCCCAAACAAACACTCCCAGGACTGATACAGCACGGGGTTAGATACAAAGTCAAGGTCCCTCTACACTGTCCCCATCAAACACTCCCAGGACAGGTACAGCAAGGGGTTAGATACAGAGTAAAGCTCCCTCTACACTGTCCCCATCAAACACTCCCAGGGCAGGTACAGCACGGGGTTAGATACAAAGTCAAGGTCCCTCTACACTGTCCCCATCAAACACTCCCAGGACATCTACAGCAAGGGGTTAGATACAGAGTAAAGCTCCCTCTACACTGTCCCCATCAAACACTCCCAGGACAGGTACAGCACGGGGTTAGATACAGAGTAAGGCTCCCTCTACAATGTCCCCATCAAACACTCCCAGGACAGGTACAGCACGGGGTTAGATACAGAGTAAGGCTCCCTCTACAATGTCCCCATCAAACACTCCCAGAACAGGTACAGCACGGGGTTAGATACAGAGTAAAGCTCCCTCTACACTGTCCCCATCAAACACTTCCAGGACAGGTACAGCACGGGGAAGGATACAGAGTAAAGCTCCCTCTACATTATCCCCATCAAACACTCCCAGGGCAGTAACAGCAAGGGGTTAGATACAGAGTAAAGCACCGTACACACTGTCACCATTAAACACTACCAGGAAAGCTACAGCATGGGGTTAGATACAGAGTAAAGCTCCCTCTACACTGTCCGCATCAAACACTCCCAGGACAGGTATAGCACGGGGTAAGATACAGAGTAAAGCTCCCTCAACACTGTCCGCATCAAACACTCCCAGGACAGGTACAGCACGGGGAAAGCTACAGAGTAAAGCTCTCTCTACACTGTCAACATCAAACACTCCCAGGACAGGTACAGCATGGGGTTAGATACAGAATAAGGCACCCACTAAACTGTCCCCATCAAACTCTCCCAGGACAGGTACATCATGGGGATAGATACAGAGTAAAGCTCCCCCTACACTGTCCCCATCAAACACTCACAGGACAGGTACAGCACAGGGTTAGATACAGAGTCAGGCTCCCTCTGCACTGTCCCCATCAAACACTCCCAGGGCAGTTACAGCAAGGGGTTAGATACAGAGAAAGCACCCTCTACACTGTCACCATCAAACACTCCCAGGACAGGAACAGCACGGGGTTAGACGCAGAGTAAAGCTCCCTCTACACTGTCCCCATCAAACACTCCCAGGACAGGTACAGCTCGGGGTTAGATACAGAGTAAAGCACCCTCTACACTGTCCCCATCAAACACTCCCAGGGCAGTTACAGCATGGGGTTAGATACAGAGTAAAGCACCCTCTACACTGTCCCCATCAAACACTCCCAGGACAGCTACAGCTCGGGGTAAGATACAGAGGAAAGCTCCCTCTACACTGTCCCCATCAAACACTCCCAGGGCAGTTACAGCATGGGGTTAGATACAGAGTAAAGCACCCTCTACACTGTCCCCATCAAACACTCCCAGGACAGGTACAGCATGGGGTTAGATACAGAGTAAAGCTCCCTCCACACTGTCCCCATCAAACACTCCCAGGACAGGTACAGCATGGGGTTAGATACAGAGGAAAGCTCCCTCTACACTGTCCCCATCAAACACTCCCAGGGCAGGTACAGCAAGGGGTTAGATAAGAGGAAAGCACCGTCTACACTGTCACCATTAAACACTACCAGGAAAGCTACAGCATGGGGTAAGATACAGAGTAAAGCTCCCTCTACACTGTCCCCATCAAGCACTCCCAGGGCAGTTACAGCAAGGGGTTAGATACAGAGTAAAGCACCCTCTACACTGTCCCCATCAAAAACTCCCAGGACAGTTACAGCATTGGGTTAGATACAGAGTAAAGCTCCCTCTACACTGTCCCCATCAAACACTCCCAGGGCAGGTACAGCACGGGGTTAGATACAGTGTAAAGCTCGATCTACACTGTCCCCATCAAAAAGTCGCAGGACAGGCACAGCACAGTGTTACATACAGAGTCAAGCTCCCTCTACACTGTCCCCATCAAACACTCCCAGGGCAGGTACAGCACAGGGTTAGATACAGAGTCAAGCTCCCTCTACACTGTCCCCATCAAACAGTCCCAGGGCAGGTAAAGCAAGGGGTTAGATACAGAGTATAGCAGCCTCTACACTGGCCCAAACAAACACTCCCAGGACTGATACAGCACAGGGTTAGATGCAGAGTAAAGTTCCCCCTACACTGTCCCCATCAAACACTCCCAGGACAGGTACAGCACAGGGTAAGTAACAGAGTAAAGCTCCCTCTTTTCTGTCCCCATCAAACACTCCCAGGACAGGTACTGCACGGGGTGAGATACAGAGCAAAACTCCCTCTCCACTGTCCCCATCAAACACTCCCAGGACAGCTACAGCTCGGGGTAAGATACAGAGGAAAGCTCCCTCTACACTGTCCCCACTGAATTCTCCCAGGGCAGTTACAGCATGGGGTTAGATACAGAGTAAAGCACCCTCTACACTGTCCCCATCAAACACTCCCAGGACAGGTACAGCATTGGGTTAGATACAGAGGAAAGCTCCCTCTACACTGTCCCCATCAAACACTCCAAGGACAGGTACAGCAAGGGGTTAGATACAGAGTAAAGCACCGTCTACACTGTCACCATTAAACACTACCAGGAAAGCTACAGCATGGGGTAAGATACAGAGGAAAGCTCCCTCTACACTGTCCCCATCAAGCACTCCCTGGGCAGTTACAGCAAGGGGTTAGATACAGAGTAAAGCTCCCTCTACACTGTTCCCATCAAACACTCCCAGGGCAGGTACATCACGAGGTTAGATACAGTGTTAAGCTCGATCTACACTGTCCCCATCAAAAAGTCGCAGGAGAGGTACAGCACAGTGTTACATACAGAGTCAAGCTCCCTCTACACTGTCCCCATCAAACACTCCCAGGACAGGTACAGCACGGGGTAAGATACACAGTAAAGCTCTCTCTACACTGTCAACATCAAACACTCCCAGGGCAGGTAAAGCAGGGGGTTAGATACAGAGTATAGCAGCCTCTACACTGGCCCAAACAAACACTCCCAGGACTGATACAGCACAGGGTTAGATGCAGAGTAAAGTTCCCCCTACACTGTCCCCATCAAACACTCCCAGGACAGGTACAGCACGGGGTAAGATACACAGTAAAGCTCTCTCTACACTGTCAACATCAAACACTCCCAGGACAGGTACAGCACGGGGTTAGATACAGAGTAAAGCTCCCTCTACACTGTTCCCATCAAACACTCCCAGGACAGGTACAGCATGGGGTTAGATATAGAGTAAAGCTCCCTCTACACTGTCCCCCTCAAACAGTCCCAGGACAGGTACAGCACGGGGTTAGATACACAGTAAAGCTCCCTCTACGCTGTCCCCATCAAACACTCCCAGGACAGGTACAGCACGGGGTTAGATACAGAGTAAAGCACCCTCTACACTGTCCCCATCAAACACTCCCAGGGCAGTTACAGCACGGGGTTAGATACAGAGTAAAGCTCCCTCTATACTGTCCCCATCAAACACTCCCAGGACAGGTACAGCACAAGGTTAGATACAGATTAAAGCTCCCTCTACACTATCCCCATCAAACACTCCCAGGGCAGGTACAGCACATGGTTGGATACAGTGTCAAGCTCCCTCCACACTGTCCCTATCAAACACTCCCAGGACAGGTACAGCACAGGGTTAGATACAGAGTAAGGCTCCCTCTACACTGCCCCCATCAAACACTCCCAGGGCAGATACAGCACGGGGTTAGATACAGAGTAAGGCTCCCTCTACACTGCCCCCATCAAACACTCCCAGGGCAGGTACAGCACGGGGTTAGATACAGAGTAAAGCTCCCTCTACACTCTCCCCATCAAACTCTCCCAGGACAGGTACAGCACGGGGTTAGATACAGTGTAAAGCTCCCTCTACACTGTCTCCATCAAACACTCCCAGGACAGGTACAGCACGGGGTTAGATACAGAGTAAAGCTCCCTCTACACTGTCCCCATCAAACACTCCCAGGACAGGTACAGCACGGGGTTAGATACAGAGTAAAGCTCCCTTATACTGTCCCCATCAAACACTCCCAGGGCAGGTACAGCACAGGGTTAGATACAGAGTAAAGCTCTCTCTACACTGTCCCCATCAAACACACCCAGGACAGGTACAGCACGGGGTTAGATACAGAGTAAAGCTCCCTCTATACTGTCCCCATCAAACACTCCCAGGACAGGTACAGCACGGGGTTAGATACAGAGTAAAGCTCCCTCTACAAAGTCCCCATCTAACACTCCCAGGACAGGTACAGCACGGGGTTAGATACAGAGCAAAGCTCCCTCTACACTGTCCCCATCAAACACTCCCAGGACAGGTACAGCACGGGGTTAGATGCAGAGTAAAGCACCCTCTACACTGTCCCCATTAAACTCTCTCAGGGCAGTTACAGAAAGGGGTTAGATACAGAGTAAAGCCCCCTCTACACTTTCCACATCAAACACTCCCAGCACAGGTACAGCACGGGGTTAGATGCAGAGTAAAGCACCCTCTACACTGTCCCCATTAAACTCTCTCAGGGCAGTTACAGAAAGGAGTTAGATACAGAGTAAAGCCCCCTCTACACTTTCCACATCAAACACTCCCAGGACAGGTACAGCATGGGGTTAGATACAGAGTAAAGCTCCCTCTACACTGTCCCCATCAAACACTCCCAGGGCAGGTACAGCACGGGGTTAGATACAGAGTATAGCTCCCGCTACACTGTCCCCATCAAACACTCCCAGGGCAGGTACAGCACATGGTTGGATGCAGAGTAAAGCAACCTCTACACTTTCCGCATCAAACACTCCGAGGACAGGTACAGCACGGGGTTAGATACAGAGTAAAGCTCCCTCTACACTGGCCCCATCAAACACTCCCAGGACAGGTACAGCACGGGGTTAGATACAGAGTAAAGCTCCCTCTACACTGTCCCCATCAAACACTCCCAGGACAGGTACAGCACGGGGTTAGATACAGAGTAAAGCTCCCTCTACACTGTCCCCATTAAACACTCCCAGGACAGATACAGCACGGGGTTAGATACACAGTAAAGCTCCCTCTACACTGTCCCCATCAAACACTCCCAGGGCAGGTACAGCACATGGTTGGATGCAGAGTAAAGCAACCTCTACACTTTCCGCATCAAACACTCCGAGGACAGGTACAGCACGGGGTTAGATACAGAGCAAAGCTCCCTCTACACTGTCCCCATCAAACACTCCCAGGACAGGTACAGCACGGGGTTAGATGCAGAGTAAAGCTCCCTCTACACTGTCCCCATCAAACACTTCCAGGGCAGGTACAGCACGGGGTTAGATGCAGAGTAATGCTCCCTCTACACTGTCCCCATCAAACACTCCCAGGACAGGTACAGCACGGGGTTAGATGCAGAGTAATGCTCCCTCTACACTGTCCCCATCAAACACTCCCAGGACAGGTACAGCACGGGGTTAGATACAGAGTAAAGCTCCCTCTACACTGTCCCCATCAAACACTCCCAGGGCAGGTACAGCACAGGGTTAGATACAGAGTAAAGCTCCCTCTACACTGTCCCCATCAAACACTCCCAGGACAGGTATAGCTCGGGGAAAGGTACAGAGTAAAGCTCCCTCTACACTGTCCCCATTAAAATCTTCAGGGCAGTTACAGAAAGGGGTTAGATACAGAGTAAAGCTCCCTCTACACTTTCCACATCAAACACTCCCAGGACAGGTACAGCACGGGGTTAGATACAGAGTAAAGCTCACTCTACACTGCCCCCATCAAACACTCCCAGGACAGGTACAGCACGGGGTTAGATACAGAGTAAAGCTCCCTCTACGCTGACCCCATCAAACACTCCCAGGACAGGTACAGCACGGGGTTAGATACAGAGTAAATCTCCCTCTACACTGTCCCCATTAAAAACTCCCAGGACAGGTACAGCACGGGGTTAGATATAGAGTAAAGCTCCCTCTACACTGTCCCCATCAAACACTCCCAGGGCAGGTACAGCACATGGTTGGATGCAGAGTAAAGCAACCTCTACACTTTCCGCATCAAACACTCCGAGGACAGGTACAGCACGGGATTAGATACAGAGTAAAGCTCCCTCTACACTGTCCCCATTAAACACTCCCAGGACAGGTACAGCACGGGGTTAAATACAGATTAAAGCTCCCTCTACACTGTCCCCATCAAACACTCCCAGGGCAGGTACAGCACGGGGTTAAATGCAGAGTAATGCTCCCTCTACACTGTCCCCATCAAACACTCCCAGGGCAGGTACAGCACATGGTTGGATGCAGAGTAAAGCAACCTCTACACTTTCCGCATCAAACACTCCCAGGACAGGTACAGCACGGGGTTAGATACAGAGTAAAGCTCCCTCTACACTTTCCCATCAAACACTCGCAGGGCAGCTACAGCACAGGATTAGATACAGAGTAAAGCTCCCTCGACACTGTCCCCATCAAACACTCCCAGGACAGGTACAGCACGGGGTTAGATACAGAGTATAGCTCCCTCTACACTGTCCCCATCAAACACTCCCAGGACAGGTACAGCACGGGGTTAGATACAGAGTAAAGCTCCCTCTACACTGTCACCATCAAACACTCCCAGGACAGATACAGCACGGGGTTAGATACACAGTAAATCTCCCTCTACACTGTCCCCATCAAACACTCCCAGGACAGGTACAGCTCAGGGTGAGGTACAGAGTAAAGCTCCCTCTACACTGACCCCATCAAACACTCCCAGGGCAGGTACAGCACAGGGTTAGATACAGAGTAAAGCTCCCTCTACACTGTCCACATCAAACACTCCCAGGACAGGTACAGCACGGGGTTAGATACAGAGTAAAGCTCCCTCTACACTGTCCCCATCAAACACTCCCAGGACAGGTATAGCTCGGGGAAAGGTACAGAGTAAAGCTCCCTCTACACTGTCCCCATTAAAATCTCTCAGGGCAGTTACAGAAAGGGGTTAGATACAGAGTAAAGCTCCCTCTACACTTTCCACATCAAACACTCCCAGGACAGGTACAGCACGGGGTTAGATACAGAGTAAAGCTCACTCTACACTGCCCCCATCAAACACTCCCAGGACAGGTACAGCACGGGGTTAGATACAGAGTAAACCTCCCTCTACACTGTCCCCATCAAACACTCCCAGGACAGGTACAGCACGGGGTTAGATACAGAGTAAATCTCCCTCTACACTGTCCCCATTAAAAACTCCCAGGACAGGTACAGCACGGGGTTAGATATAGAGTAAAGCTCCCTCTACACTGTCCCCATCAAACACTCCCAGGGCAGGTACAGCACATGGTTGGATGCAGAGTAAAGCAACCTCTACACTTTCCGCATCAAACACTCCGAGGACAGGTACAGCACGGGATTAGATACAGAGTAAAGCTCCCTCTACACTGTCCCCATTAAACACTCCCAGGACAGGTACAGCACGGGGTTAAATACAGATTAAAGCTCCCTCTACACTGTCCCCATCAAACACTCCCAGGGCAGGTACAGCACGGGGTTAAATGCAGAGTAATGCTCCCTCTACACTGTCCCCATCAAACACTCCCAGGGCAGGTACAGCACATGGTTGGATGCAGAGTAAAGCAACCTCTACACTTTCCGCATCAAACACTCCCAGGACAGGTACAGCACGGGGTTAGATACAGAGTAAAGCTCCCTCGACACTGTCCCCATCAAACACTCCCAGGGCAGTTACAGCACAGGGTTAGATACAGAGTAAAGCTCCCTCTACACTGTCTTCATCAAACACTCCCAGGGCAGGTACAGCACGGGGTTAGATACAGAGTAAATCTCCCTCTACACTGTCACCATCAAACACTCCCAGGACAGATACAGCACGGGGTTAGATACACAGTAAATCTCCCTCTACACTGTCCCCATCAAACACTCCCAGGACAGGTACAGCTCAGGGTGAGGTACAGAGTAAAGCTCCCTCTACACTCTCCCCATTAAACTCTCCCAGGGCAGTTACAGAAAGGGGTTAGATACAGAGTAAAGCTCCCTCTACACTGTCCCCATCAAACACTCCCAGGACAGGTACAGCATGGGGTTAGATACAGAGTATAGCTCCCTCAACACTGTCCCCATTAAAAACTCCCAGGACAGGTACAGCACGGGGTTAGATACAGAGTATAGCTCCCTCTACACTGTCCTCATCAAACACTCCCAGGGCAGAAACAGCACAGGGTTAGATACAGATTAAAGCTCCCTCTACACTGTCCCCATCAAACACTCCCAGGACAGGTACAGCACGGGGTTAGATACAGATTAAAGCTCCCTCTACACTGTCCCCATCAAACACTCCCAGGACAGGTACAGCACAGGGTTGGATGCAGAGTAAAGCTCCCTCTACACTGTCCCCATCAAACACTCCCAGGGCAGGTACAGCACGGGGTTAAATGCAGAGTAATGCTCCCTCTACACTGTCCCCATCAAACACTCCCAGGGCAGGTACAGCACAGGGTTGGATGCAGAGTAAAGCAACCTCTACACTTTCCGCATCAAACACTCCGAGGACAGGTACAGCACGGGGTTAGATACAGAGTAAAGCTCCCTCTACACTTTCCCCATTAAACACTCCCAGGACAGGTACAGCACGGGGTTAGATACAGAGTAAAGCTCCCTCTACACTTTCCCATCAAACACTCGCAGGACAGCTACAGCACAGGATTAGATACAGAGTAAAGCTCCCTCTACACTGTCCTCATCAAACACTCCCAGGACAGGTGCAGCACGGGGTTAGATACAGAGTAAATCTCCCTCTACACTGTCACCATCAAACACTCCCAGGACAGATACAGCACGGGGTTAGATACAGAGTATAGCTCCCTCTACACTGTCCCCATCAAACACTCCCAGGACAGGTGCAGCACGGGGTTAGATACAGAGTAAATCTCCCTCTACACTGTCACCATCAAACACTCCGAGGACAGGTACAGCACGGGGTTAGATGCAGAGTAATGCTCCCTCTACACTGTCCCCATCAAACACTCCCAGGACAGGTGCAGCACGGGGTTAGATACAGAGTAAAGCTCCCTCTACACTGTCCCCATCAAACACTCCCAGGACAGGTACAGCACAGGGTTAGATACAGAGTAAATCTCCCTCTACACTGTCCCCATCAAACACTCCCAGGGCAGGTACAGCATGGGGTTAGATACAGAGTAAATCTCCCTCTACACTGTCCCCATCAAACACTCCCAGGACAGGTACAGCACGGGGTTAGATGCAGAGTAAAGCTCCCTCTACACTGTCCCCATCAAACACTCCCAGGACAGGTACAGCACGGGGTTAGATACAGAGCAAAGCTCCCTCTACAATGTCCCCATCAAACTCTCCCAGGACAGGTACAGCACGGGGTTAGATACAGAGTAAAGCTCCCTCTACACTCTCCCCATCAAACACTCCCAGGACAGGTACAGCACAGGGTTAGATACAGAGTAAATCTCCCTCTACAATGTCCCCATCAAACACTCCCAGGACAGGTACAGCACAGGGTTAGATACAGAGTAAATCTCCCTCTACACTTTCCGCATCAAACACTTCCAGGGCAGGTACAGCACGGGATTAGATACAGAGTAAAGCTCCCTCTACACTGTCCCCATTAAACACTCCCAGGACAGGTACAGCACGGGGTTAAATACAGATTAAAGCTCCCTCTACACTCTCCCCATTAAACTCTCCCAGGGCAGTTACAGAAAGGGGTTAGATACAGAGTAAAGCTCCCTCTACACTGTCCACATCAAACTCTCCCAGGACAGGTACAGCACGGGGTTAGATACAGAATAATGCACACTCTACACTGTCCCCATCAAACACTCCCAGGGCAGTTACAGCAAGGGGTTAGATACAGAGTAAAGCTCCCTCTACACTGTCCCCATCAAACACTCCCAGGACAGGTACAGCATGGGGTTAGATACAGAGTATAGCTCCCTCAACACTGTCCCCATTAAAAACTCCCAGGACAGGTACAGCACGGGGTTAGATACAGAGTATAGCTCCCTCTACACTGTCCTCATCAAACACTCCCAGGGCAGAAACAGCACAGGGTTAGATACAGATTAAAGCTCCCTCTACACTGTCCCCATCAAACACTCCCAGGACAGGTACAGCACGGGGTTAGATACAGATTAAAGCTCCCTCTACACTGTCCCCATCAAACACTCCCAGGACAGGTACAGCACAGGGTTGGATGCAGAGTAAAGCTCCCTCTACACTGTCCCCATCAAACACTCCCAGGGCAGGTACAGCACGGGGTTAAATGCAGAGTAATGCTCCCTCTACACTGTCCCCATCAAACACTCCCAGGGCAGGTACAGCACAGGGTTGGATGCAGAGTAAAGCAACCTCTACACTTTCCGCATCAAACACTCCGAGGACAGGTACAGCACGGGGTTAGATACAGAGTAAAGCTCCCTCTACACTTTCCCCATTAAACACTCCCAGGACAGGTACAGCACGGGGTTAGATACAGAGTAAAGCTCCCTCTACACTTTCCCATCAAACACTCGCAGGACAGCTACAGCACAGGATTAGATACAGAGTAAAGCTCCCTCTACACTGTCCTCATCAAACACTCCCAGGACAGGTGCAGCACGGGGTTAGATACAGAGTAAATCTCCCTCTACACTGTCACCATCAAACACTCCCAGGACAGATACAGCACGGGGTTAGATACAGAGTATAGCTCCCTCTACACTGTCCCCATCAAACACTCCCAGGACAGGTGCAGCACGGGGTTAGATACAGAGTAAATCTCCCTCTACACTGTCACCATCAAACACTCCGAGGACAGGTACAGCACGGGGTTAGATGCAGAGTAATGCTCCCTCTACACTGTCCCCATCAAACACTCCCAGGACAGGTGCAGCACGGGGTTAGATACAGAGTAAAGCTCCCTCTACACTGTCCCCATCAAACACTCCCAGGACAGGTACAGCACAGGGTTAGATACAGAGTAAATCTCCCTCTACACTGTCCCCATCAAACACTCCCAGGGCAGGTACAGCATGGGGTTAGATACAGAGTAAATCTCCCTCTACACTGTCCCCATCAAACACTCCCAGGACAGGTACAGCACGGGGTTAGATGCAGAGTAAAGCTCCCTCTACACTGTCCCCATCAAACACTCCCAGGACAGGTACAGCACGGGGTTAGATACAGAGCAAAGCTCCCTCTACAATGTCCCCATCAAACACTCCCAGGACAGGTACAGCACGGGGTTAGATACAGAGTAAAGCTCCCTCTACACTCTCCCCATCAAACACTCCCAGGACAGGTACAGCACAGGGTTAGATACAGAGTAAATCTCCCTCTACACTGTCCCCATCAAACACTCCCAGGGCAGGTACAGCATGGGGTTAGATACAGAGCAAAGCTCCCTCTACAATGTCCCCATCAAACACTCCCAGGACAGGTACAGCACAGGGTTAGATACAGAGTAAATCTCCCTCTACACTGTCCCCATCAAACACTCCCAGGGCAGGTACAGCATGGGGTTAGATACAGAGTAAATCTCCCTCTACACTGTCCCCATCAAACACTCCCAGGACAGGTACAGCACGGGGTTAGATACAGAGTAAAGCTCCCTCTACACTGTCCCCATCAAACACTCCCAGGACAGGTATAGCTCGGGGAAAGGTACAGAGTAAAGCTCCCTCTACACTGTCCCCATTAAAATCTCTCAGGGCAGTTACAGAAAGGGGTTAGATACAGAGTAAAGCCCCCTCTACACTTTCCGCATCAAACACTTCCAGGGCAGGTACAGCACGGGATTAGATACAGAGTAAAGCTCCCTCTACACTGTCCCCATTAAACACTCCCAGGACAGGTACAGCACGGGGTTAAATACAGATTAAAGCTCCCTCTACACTGTCCCCATTAAACACTCCCAGGGCAGGTACAGCACGGGGTTAGATACAGAGTAAAGCTCCCTCTACACTGTCCCCATCAAACACTCCCAGGGCAGGTACAGCACGGGGTTAGATACAGAGTAAACCTCCCTCTACACTGTCCCCAACAAACACACCCAGGACAGGTACAGCACGGGGTTAGATACAGAGTAAAGCTCCCTCTACACTGTCCCCATTAAACACTCCCAGGGCAGGTACAGCACGGGGTTAGATACAGAGTAAATCTCCCTCTATACTGTCCCCATCAAACACTCCCAGGACAGGTACAGCACGGGGTAAGATACAGAGTAAAGCTCCCTCTACACTGTCGCCATCAAACACTCCCAGGACAGGTACAGCACGGGGTTAGATACAGAGTAAAGCTCCCTCTACACTGTCCCCATCAAACACTCCCAGGGCAGGTACAGCACGGGGTTAGATACAGAGTAAAGCTCCCTCTACACTGTCCCCATTAAACTCTCTCAGGGCAGGTACAGCACGGGGTTAGATACAGAGTAAAGCCCCCTCTACACTGTCCCCATCAAACACTCCCAGCACAGGTACAGCACGGGGTTAGATACAGAGTAAAGCTCCCTCTACACTGTCTACATCAAACACTCCCAGGACAGGTACAGCATGGGGTTAGATACAGAGTATAGCTCCCACTACGCTGACCCCATCAAACACTCCCAGGACAGGTACAGCACGGGGTTAGATACAGAGTAAAGCTCCCTCTACACTGTCCACATCAAACACTCCCAGGACAGGTACAGCATGGGGTTAGATACAGAGTATAGCTCCCTCAACACTGTCCCCATTAAAAACTCCCAGGACAGGTACAGCACTGCGTTAGATACAGAGTATAGCTCCCTCTACACTGTCCCCATCAAACACTCCCAGGACAGGTACAGCACGGGGTTAGATACAGATTAAAGCTCCGTCTACACTGCCCCCATCAAACACTCCCAGGACAGGTACAGCACGGGGTTAGATACAGAGTAAAGCTCCCTCTACACTGTCCCCATCAAACACTTCCAGGACAGGTACAACACGGGATGAGATACAGAGTAAAGCTTCCTCTACACTGTCCCCATCAAACACTCCCAGGACAGGTACAGCACATGGTTAGATACAGAGTAAAGCTCCCTCTACACTGCCCCCATCAAACACTCCCAGGACAGGTACAGCACGGGGTTAGATGCAGAGTATAGCTCCCTCTACGCTGACCCCATCAAACACTCCCAGGACAGGTACAGCACGGTGTTAGATGCAGAGTAAAGCTCCCTCTACACTGTCCCGATCAAACACTCCCAGGAGAACTACAGCACGGGGTTAGATACAGAGTAAAGCTCTCTCTACACTGTCCCCATCAAACACTCCCAGGGCAGGTACAGCACATGGTTGGATGCAGAGTAAAGCAACCTCTACACTTTCCGCATCAAACACTCCGAGGACAGGTACAGCACGGGGTTAGATACAGAGCAAAGCTCCCTCTACACTGTCCCCATTAAACACTCCCAGGACAGGTACAGCACGGGGTTAGATACAGATTAAAGCTCCCTCTACACTGTCCCCATCAAACACTCCCAGGACAGGTACAGCTCGGGGTTAGATACAGAGTAATGCTCCCTCTACACTGTCCCCATCAAACACTCCCAGGACAGGTACAGCACGGGGTTAGATACAGAGTAAAGCTACACTGTCCCCATCAAACACTTCCAGGACAGGTACAGCTCGGGGTGAGGTACAGAGTAAAGCTCACTCTACACTGTCCCCATCAAACACTCCCAGGACAGGTACAGCATGGGGTTAGATACAGAGTAAAGCTCCCTCTACACTGTCCCCATCAAACACTCCCAGGACAGGTACAGCACGGGGTTAGGTACAGATTAAAGGTCCCTCTACACTGTCCCCATCAAACACTCCCAGGACAGGTACAGCATGGGGTTAGATACAGAGTAAACCTCCCTCTACACTGTCCCCATCAAACACTCCCAGGACAGGAACATCATGGGGTTAGATACAAGGTAAAGCTCCCTCTACACTGTCCCCATCAAACACTCCCAGGACAGGTACAGCACGGGGTTAGATACAGAGTAAATCTCCCTCTACACTGTCCCCATCAAACACTCCCAGGACAGGTACAGCACAGGGTTAGATACAGAGTAAAGCTCCCTCTACACTGTCCCCATTAAACACTCCCAGGGCAGGTACAGCACGGGGTTAGATACAGAGTAAAGCTCCCTCTATACTGTCCCCATCAAACACTCCCAGGACAGGTACAGCACAGGGTTAGATACAGAGTAAACCTCCCTCTACACTGTCCCCATCAAACACTCCCAGGACAGGTACAGCACGGGGTTAGATACAGAGTAAAGCTCTCTCTACACCGTCCCCATTAAACACTCCCAGGACAGGTACAGCACGGGGTGAGATACAGAGTAAAGCTCCCTCTACACTGTCGCCATCAAACACTCCCAGGACAGGTACAGCACGGGGTTAGATACAGAGTAAAGCTCCCTCTACACTCTCCCCATCAAACACTCCCAGGACAGGTACAGCACGGGGTTAGATACAGAGTAAAGCTCCCTCTACACTGTCCCCATTAAACTCTCCCAGGGCAGTTACAGCAAGGGGTTAAATACAGAGTAAAGCACCCTCTACGCTGTCCCCATCAAACACTCCCAGGACAGGTACAGCTCGGGGTAAGATACAGAGTAAAGCTCCCTCCACACTGTCCCCATCAAACACTCCCAGGACAGGTACAGCACGGGATTAGATACAGAGTAAAGCTCCCTCTACACTGTCCCCATCAAACACTCCCAGGGCAGGTACAGCACGGGGTTAGATACAGAGTAAAGCTTCCTCTACACTGTCCCCATCAAACACTCCCAGGACAGGTACAGCACGGGGTTAGATACAGAGTAAAGCTCCCTCTACACTTTCCCATCAAACACTCGCAGGACAGGTACAGCACGGGGTTAGATACAGTGGTAAGCGCCCTCTATACTGTCCCCATCAAACACTCCCAGGACAGGTACAGCACAGGGTTAGATACAGAGTAAATCTCCCTCTACACTGTCCCCATTAAACACTCCCAAGACAGGTACAGCACGGGGTTAGATACAGAGTAAAGCTCCCTCTACACTGACACATCAAACACTCCCAGGACAGGTACAGCACGGGGTTAGATACAGATTAAAGCTCCCTCTACACTGGCCCCATCAAACACTCCCAGGACAGGTACAGCACAGGGTTAGATACTGATTAAATCTCCCTCTACACTGTCCTCATCAAACACTCCCAGGGCAGATAGAGCACAGGGTTAGATACAGAGTAAAGCTTCCTCTACACTGCCCCATTAAACACTCCCAGGACAGGTACAGCACAGGGATAGATACAGAGTAAAGTTCCATCTACATTGTCACCATCAAACACTCCCAGGACAGGTACAGCACGGGGTTAGATACAGAGTAAAGCTCCCTCTACACTGTCCCCATTAAACTCTCCCAGGGCAGTTACAGCAAGGGGTTAAATACAGAGTAAAGCACCCTCTACGCTGTCCCCATCAAATGCTCCCAGGACAGGTACAGCTCGGGGTAAGATACAGAGTAAAGCTCCCTCCACACTGTCCCCATCAAACACTCCCAGGACAGGTACAGCACGGGGTTAGATACAGAGTAAAGCTCCCTCTACACTGTCCCCATCAAACACTCCCAGGGCAGGTACAGCACGGGGTTAGGTACAGAGTAAAGCTCCCTCTACACTGTCCCCATCAAACACTCCCAGGACAGGTACAGCACGGGGTTAGATACAGAGTAAAGCTCCCTCTACACTGTCCCCATCAAACACTCCCAGGACAGGTACAGCACGGGGTTAGATACAGAGTAAAGCTCCCTCTACACTCTCCCCATCAAACTCTCCCAGGGCAGGTACTGCACAGGGTTAGATACTGAGTTAGGCTCCCTCTACACTGTCCCCATCAAACACTCCCAGGACAGGTACAGCACAGGGTTAGATACAGGGTAAAGCTCCCTCTACACTGTCCCCATTAAACACTCCTGGACAGGTACAGCACAGGGTTAGATACAGAGTAAATCTCCCTCTACACTGTCCCCATCAAACACTCCCAGGACAGGTACAGCATGGCGTTAGATACAGAGTCAAGCTCCCTCTACACTGGCCCCATCAAACACTCCCAGGACAGGTACAGCATGGGGTTAGATACAGAGTAAAGCTTCCTATACTCTGTCCCCATCAAACACTCCCAGGACAGGTACAGCACAGGGATAGATACAGAGTAAAGCTCCCTCTACACTGGCCCCATCAAACACTCCCAGGGCAGTTACAACATAGAATAGGTTATGAAGAGAGATTTCCCAGGTTTTTTTGCCCTAAAATATGGAAGGTCAGGGATGGTTTAATTGAAGTTTTTCGGATTTTGAAAGTAACTGGTTGGATAAATCAAGATTGTTCCATTGGTGGGACAGTCCTAGACAAAGGGACATCGTGATAAAATCCGAGCCAAACCATTCAGGAGGGAAGTTCAGAAACATTCCTTCCTGGAAAGTGTGGCATTCTCTCCCACAGACAACAGTAGGTGCTTCACCTCAGTTAATAATTTTAAATCTGAGATGGATAATTTTTTTGTTAGAAAGTGGGGTGGAGGGAGGAAAGTTATGTGAATGGCACTAGGATACAGATCAGCCATGATTTCAGTGCATGTTAGAATAGCCTGGAAGGGCTCAATGCTCCACCACTCATTGTTGACCTTCTGCCTCATCTCCACCCCCCGCACTCTCCCCAGCTCCCTTCATTCCCTCAGTTTCCAAAAATCTATTGTTCCCGGCATTGAATATACCCAACGACTGAGCATCCACAGCTCCATGGGATAGAGAATTCCAAGCATTCCCAACTGTCCGAGTGAAGAAATTCCTCCTCAGCCCGATCCTACATGATCGGATTTTGGAAAATTAGGGGCAGCTGCATCCACCGGTCAGTGTCTAGGGGAATGATAAGAGAATCACAGAATAATTACAGCACAGAAGGAGTCCATTTGGCCTGTTGTGTCCATGCTGCCTTTCTAGGGAGCAATTTACCTACAGCCTTCTCCCCATAGCCCAGCATATTCTTTCTTTTCAGATAATTATCCAATTCCCCCTTGAAAGTCTCAATTGAATCTACACTCTCAGACAGCGCATTCCAGATCCTAACTACTCACTGCATGAAAAAGGTTTTACCTCATGTCACCATTACTTCTTTTGCCAGTTAGTTACCTCACATCTGTGCCCTCATTCTCGATCCTTCCACCAATGGGAACAGTTTGTCCCTATCTACTCTGTCCAGACCTTTCCTGATCTTGAATGCCTCTATTAAGTCTCCTCTCAGCCTTCTCTTCTCCAAGGAGAACAGTCCCAACTTCTCCAATCTATCCAGATAACTGAGGTTTCTCATCCATTCTCGTGAATCTAATCCCGTCTCTAAGAGAGCAAAGGAGTGGTTAGGAGGAATGCTCGATGCAGAAATTTTCCTATTGAATAACATTTATGATAATGGTTTCATGGTCATCATGAGACTTTTTAATTCCAGATTTTCATTGAATTTAAATTTCACTGATAAAGTGGGATTCAAACCCGGGTCCCCAGAGCAATACCCTGGGTCTCTGGAATACTAGCCTAATGACAATACCAATATGCCACCACCTGTCCAAAGTCACTGCTGCCCCTGATTAACCTTTCTGATTAACCTTTCCCTTATCTCTCCTTCTTAGGCAGCCCCCCAGGACCGAGGGGGACTTGCTTGCACTCCGGTTTGGATTCTGAGCTGATAAGTTGCAGCGCACGCTCTGCAAACTCTGTCACACCTGGGCCAGGCGGTGCTTGTAGGGTTGGTTACGTGGGTTGTTTGGAGGTTTGTGCGCTCCCTCTGATGCCTCGACTTCACCTCTGCACATTCCTGATGAAGTCTCTAGATGTGTTGGGTGCCTTCTCCATTTTAGTGGTCACAAGCCAGGGAGTCCCATGAGTCAGTGGGAATGCTTTGAGGACATCCCTAAAGTATTTCCGCTATTCCCCTGGGACTCTCCTGCCATGAATGACTTCCGAGTAGAGCAGTTGCTTCGGCTGTCTGGTGTTAGGCCGTACAAGCGACATTCCCTTATACCATGAGGCTGGAAGGCAAAGCCGGACAGGCAAAGTCAGTACATCCCCTAACATGTGTGTTAATGGAGGAAGACAGGATTAATCGACTTTCTGTTGCTGCTCTGCCGGGGGTCTGATCGATGATTAGGGAATTTGGTGGGAATACAGAGGGATACTATTCCCTCTGGACGATGAATCCAGAACAAGCAGCTGGAAATTTAAAATTAAGGCTAGTTCATTCTAGAATGAGATCGGGAAACACTTTTTCACACAAAGTGTAGTGGAAATCTGGAACTGTCTCCCCCAAAAAGGTACCGGGTTCTGGGGGTCAATTGGATCTTTTAAGAATGAAATTGGTAGATTATTGTTATTATTAGGATGATGCCTGATAAGGAGTGAAGCTGGATAAATGGAGTTGAATTATGGATCAGATTAAATCTGACTGAATGCTGGAACAGGCTCCTTATAACAAAACCAGCTTGCATTTATATAGCACATTTCACATCATAAAATGTCCGACAGTTCTTCACTGCAGCATTATTAAACGGAGAAAGGCTACAGAAAGCTGCAGTACAGAGGGATATGAGAGTCTTTGTGCATGAATCCCAAAAAGCTAACATACAAGTTCAGTAGGTAATAGGGAAGGCAAAAGGAATGTTGACCTTTATTTCAAAGGGAATGGAGTATAAAAATACAGAAGTCTTGCTAAAAGTATACAAGGCACTAGTTAGACCACACCTAGAACACTGTGAACAGTTTTGGTCCCCTTATCTCAGGAAAGATATACTGGCATTGGAGGCAGTCCAGAGAAGGTTGATCCCAGGTATGGAGGGATTTTCTTATGCGGAGAGGTTGAGTAGTTTGGACCTGTACTCTTTGGAGTTTAGAAGAATGAGAGGCGACTTTATTGAAACATATAAGATTCTTAGGGGCTTTGACAGGGTAGATGCTGAGAGGTTGTTTCCCCTTGTGGGAGAGTCTAGGACCAGAGGGCATAATCTCAGAGTAAGGGGTCACCCACTTAAAACAGAGATGAGGAGGAATTTCTTCTCTCAGAGGGTAGTGAATACTACAGCAGAATTTTGGATGACCTCAAATTAATGAAAGGTGAGAAACAGAAGGCCAACCAAGTGAGCACTGGTCATGTCCAGAGGCATGGGAGCCCCATCCCACCTGAATGCAGGATATAAATGACATGGAAACTAACCTTCACAGAGAAAGATGAATGCGTTAATTATATTTTATCTGATCATAATCGCATTTCAGCTTGTGGGAACTTGCTGTGCACAAATGGGCTGCCACAGTTCCTACATTACAATGGTAATATCATGTCAAAAAAGTATTTAATTGGCTGAAAAGCATTTGAGGCATCCACTGGTCATGAAAGGTGCTATAAAAATGCAGGTCTTTCTCTCTTTATCTTTTATATTATTGTAGTGTTTCACCATTAGGTCCAACCCCCATGCTGTCTAATGATGGAATCATACAGTGAGACAGTACAGAAGGAGGCCATTTAGCCCCTCATGCCTGTGCTGGCTCTTTGCAAGAGCTATCCAATTAGTCCCACCCCCAACCCTTTCCCCCAGCCCTGCAAGTTTTACCTTTTTAAATATTTATCCCGTTGCCTACTGAATGTGATTACTGACTCTGCTTCCAATACACTCTGCAGGCAACACACTCCAGACCACAACAACTTGCTGGGTAAGAAAATTCACCTCATTGTCCACTCTGGACCTTTTTTGCCAATTATATTAAACCCGTGTCCTCTGGTTACTGACTCTCCTGCTATTGGCAAGAGTTTCTCCTTAGTTCCTCTATCAAAACACTTGATGATTTTGTACACCTCTAACAAATCTCTTCTTAACCTTAATATCAAAGCTAAATATGCAGATGCTGGAAATCTGAAATAAAAACTGAAAGTGCTGGAAAAACTCGCAGGTCCTAAGAAGGCTAATGTGCTATCCTTTATTATGAGAGGAATTGAATGTAAAAGTAAGGATGTTATGCTTCAGTTATACAGGGCATTGGTGAGATCACGTCTTGAATACTGTGCGCAGTTTTGGTCCTATTATTTAAGGAAGGATGTAAATGCGTTGGAGGCAGTTCAGAGGAGGTTTATGAGATTGATACCTGGAATGAGTGGATTGTCTTGTGAGGAAAGGTTGGACAGAATGGGCTTGTTTCCACTGGAGTTTAGAAGAATGAGGGGTGACTTGATTGAAGTATACAAGATCCTGAACGGCCTTGACAAGATAGACATGGAAAGGATGTTTCCTCTGGTGAGGGGAGTGGAGAACTAAGGGGAACTGTTTTAAAATTAGTTGCCCTTTTAGGACAGAGATGAGGAGGAAATTGTTCTCCCAGGGGATCGTGTGACGTTGGAACTCTCTGCCTCAGAAGCTGGTGGAGGCGGAGTCATTGAATATTTTTAAGGCAGAGGCAGATAGATTCTAGTTAGGAAAGGGAATCAAAGGTTATCTGGGGTAGATGGGAACGTGGAGTGAGAAGTACAAGGAGGAGGTGGTGGCGGAGTGGTATTGTCACTGGACTAGTAATGCAGAGAGCCAGGGTAATGCTTTCAAATCCTGCCAAGTGGAATTTCAATTAAATAAAAATCTGGAGCTACTAAGCTAAAAGTTATTGTAAAAATCCATGTGATTCACTAATGCCCCTCTAGTGAAGAAAATCTGGTGCCCTACCTGTGACCCACAGCAATGTGGTTGCTGTGGAAATGGTCTAGCAAACTGCTCCAAAACCAATAAAAAGGGATGAAACCGGACGGACCACACGGCATCGACCTAGGCTCTGGAAACGCCAACAACAACCTCAGCCCTGTCGACCCTGCAAAGTCCTCCTTACTAACATCTGGGGACTAGTTCCAAAATTGGGAGAGCTGCCTCACAGACTAGTCAAACAACAGCCTGACATAGTCATCCTCACAGAATCATTGTCATACACACGGAATCATACCTTACAGATAATGTCCCAGACACCACCATCACCATCCTGGGTAGGTCCTGTCCCAGCAGAGGTTGTTGCACAGTGGTATACAGTTGGGAGGGAGTTGCCCAGGGAATCCACAACATTGACTTTGGCCAAATATGGGCAAGGAAACCTCCTGCTGATTAACACGTACCGCCACCCCCCCCCCCCCCCCACCCCCCCAAAACCCTCCACCCCCCAAGCTGATGAATCAGTGCTCCTCCATATCGAACACCACTTGGAGGAAGCACTGAGGGTGGCAAGGGCACAGCTGGGTGGGGGACTTCAATGTCCATCAGCAAGAGAGGCTTGGTAGCACCACTACTGACCGAGCTGGCAGGGTTTTAAAGGACATAGTTGCTAGACTGGGTGTGTCTGCAGCAGGTGGTGGGGGAAAAACATTCTTGACCTCATCCTCACCAACCTGCCTGCCGCAGATGCATCTGTCCCTGACAGTGTTGGTAGGAGTGACCACTGCACAGTCGTGGAGATGAAGTCTCGCCTCCACATTGAAGATACCCTCCATTGTGTTGTGTATCATTACCTCCATGCTAAGTGGGATAGATTTCGAACAGATCTAGCAACTCAAGACTTGAGTTGACATCCATGAGGTGCTGTGGGCCATCAGCAGCAGCAGAATTGTACTCAACACAATCTGTAACCTCATGACCTGGCTTATCCCCCACTCTACCATTACCATCAAGCCAGGGGATCAACCCCGGTTCAATGAACAGTGCAGGAGGGCATGCCAGGAGCAGCACCAGGCATACCTAAAAATGAGGTGTCAGCCTGGTGAAGCTACAACACAGGATTACTTGCGTGCCAAGCAGCATAAGCAGCAAGTGATAAACAGAGCTAAGCAATCCACAACCAAAGGATCACATCTATGTTCTGCAGTCCTGCCGCATCCAGTTGTGAATGGTGGTGGGCAGTTAAACAACTCACTGGAGGAGGAAGATCCACAAATATCCCCATCCTCAATGATGGAGGTGCCCAGCACATCAGTGCAAAAGATAAGGCTGAAGCATTTACTATGATCTTCAGCCAGAAGTACCGAGTGGACGATCCATCTCGGCCTCCTCCGGAGGTCCCCAGCATCACAGATGCCAGTCTTCAACCACTTCAATTCACTCCACATGTCAAGAAACAGTTGAAGGCACTGGATACTGCACAGGCTATAGGCTCTGACAACATTCCGGCAACAGTACTCAAGACATCTGCTCCAGAACTTGCCGCAGCCCTAGCCAAGCTGTTCCAGTACAGCTACAACATTGGCATCCACCTGGCTATGTGGAAAATTGCCCAGGTATGTCCTGTACACAAAAAGCAGGATAAATGCAACCTGGCCAATTACCGCCCCATTGGTCTACTCTCCATCATCAGTAAAGTAATGGAAGGGATCATCAACAGTGCTATCAAGCAGCACTTGCTTACCAATAACCTGCTCACTGACACCCATTTTGGGTTCTGCCAGGGCCACTCAGCTCCTGACCTCATTACAGCCTTGGTTCAAACATGGTCAAAAGAGATGAACTCCCGAGGTGAGGTGAGAGTGACTGCCCTTGACATCAAGGCAGCATTTGACTGAGTGTGGTATCAAGGAGCCCTAGCAAAACTGGACTCAATGGGAATCAGGGGGAAAGCTCTCCGCTGGTTGGAGTCATACCTAGTACAAAGGAAGATGGTTGTGGTTGTTGGAGGTCAGTCATCTCAGCTCCAGCACATCACTGCAGGAGTTCCTCAGGGTAGTGTCCTCGGCTCAACCAACTTCCACTACTTCATCAATGACCTTCCTCCATCATAAGGTCAGAAGTGGGGATGTTCGCTGATGATTGCAAAATGTTCAGCACCATTCACGACTCCTCAGATACTGTAGCTGTCCGTGTCCAAATGCAGCAAGACCTGGACAATATCCAGGCTTAGGCTGACAAGTGGCAAGTAACATTCACACCACATAAGTGCCAGGCAATGACCATCTCCAACAATCCAACTATCGCCCCTTGATTTTCAATGGCATTACCATCACTGAATCCCCACTGTCAACATCCTGGGGGTTACCATTGATGAGAACATGAACTGGACTAGCCATATAAATACTGTGGCTACAAGAGCAGGTCAGAGGCTAGGAATCCTGTGATGAGTAACTCACCTCCTGACTCCCCCAAAGCCTATCCACCATCTACAAGGCAAAAGTCAGGAGTGTGATGGAATACTCCCCACTTGCCTGGAAGAGTGCAACTCCCATAGAACTCAAGAAGCTTGACATCATCCAGGACAAAGCAGCATGCTTGATTGGCACCCCATCTACAAACATTCGCTCCCTCCACCACTGATGCACAGTAGCAGCAGTGTGTACCATCTACAAGATACACTGCAGGAATTCATCAAGGCTCCTTAGACAGCATCTTCCAAACCCACGACCACTACCACCTAGAAGGACAAGGGCAGCAGATAGATGGGAACACCACCATCTGCAAGTTCCCCTCCAAGTCACTCACCATCCTGACTTGGAAATATATCACCGTTCCTTCATTGTCGCTGGGTCAAAATCCTAGACCTCTCTTCCTAACAGCACCGTGGGTGTACTTACACCACATGGACTGAAGCGGTTAAGGAAGGCAGCTCACCACCACCTTCTCAAGGGTAACTAGGGATGAGCAATAAATGCTGGCCCAGCCAGTGAAGCCCACATCCCATGAATGAAGTAAAAAACTACAAGCAGATCAGCTATGATCTTATTGAATGGTGGAACTGGCTCAAGGGGCTGAATGGCCTACTTTGCTACGATTTCGTATGTTCGTATGTCCGGCAGCATCTGTGGAGAGAGTTAATGTTTCAGATCTGTGATCTTTCATCAGAGGTTTTGAGTGACACTTTTCAAAATAGCATCCTCAACTAGTCGTTCCATCATCAAAGTTTCAAAATCTCTTAGATCTGTTCCTGCAACCCCTTTAAAATTGATCCATTAATAATGTCACACACATTCAGATTGCCGCTGACTGCCCACCTCAAAGTTAATTGTTCTATCTGAGCCAATGTGTTCTTTAGTCTCACTGTTTGATCAGGATGTGACAGTAGTCTAGTGGTAATGTTACTAGGCTGGTAACCTAAATTTCTCCGGGGGACATGGGTTTCAGTCCCACCAGTAGCAACTGACTGAATTTTAAATTCAATTCATAAATCTGGAATTGTGAATTAGTTTCAGTAAAGGCAGCATCAAAACGATCACTTTTTGTTGTAAAAACCCATCTGATTCACTCATGTCTTTTAGGGAAGGAAATCTGCCATCCTTACCCGGTCTGGTCTACGTGTGACTCCAGACCCACAGCAACGTGGGTGACTCTGAAAATGGCCGAGCAAGTCACTCAGTTCAACAAATGCTGGCCTGGCCAGAGTTGCCCACATTGCATAAATAGTAGATCATTTATGGCTGAGATGTACAATTAACTTCCTTCTGTGTTCAAGACATTCACTGAATTTAGTCCTCAATTTACTTTTTTAAAAATTTTAGTCTTTTATATATCTTGTGTATATTGCATATGTAGTATGTCCATGAGTGCTGCAGTGTATTTTCTATTTTGATTCATTGCACAAAAGTATTTCTTCAAGTAATCTGATTGCTGGCTGGAACTTGGTGGATCAGCAAATGTTTGTGGGATGGTGGTGATCGAGTGGAAGGGTCAAAGCATCGAGGGCATAAAGCCAGAGAGGCAGCCTCAGAGAAGCAGTGCCTAACGACAAGACCAGCAGACAAGGACAGGAGGCCCAGAGACTGACTGATCCAAACTGTAGCGACAAAGAACGGAAATAAGAGATAATTAACATAATTAACAGGGGAAAAAAAAGAGCAGTCGATTGGGACAAAATGGCACTTCAAAAAAAAAGGCTCAGCGTTATTTGCATAAATTAGGATGGTCTGCTTCTTTCAGCTTCGGCTCTGCCTTTCCCCATTATCCTAAACTTTCCCGTTTAATTAGTTCCTCCCGGACTGTCGGGGGGAGATAAAGAGAGGCGGGCCCCGACTTGAGTCTTGTAGATGGGGTTTCTCAGATCTCCCCCCACCCCTGCTGAAGGGGCCACGGCGAAATAAAATTAATCTTTTTGACTTTGTGAAGGAAGGTGATACGGTTGATGGGAGGCATTCACTGGGGAGTCCGCACCAATCCTATCAGCAAAGATGCTTAATGCGAGGCGAGAAGAATGAATGAACTCAAGCGCTGGGCAGTATTCATTCTCCACCCCACCTCTCTCCGCCGCACCAACCGCACCCCAGCCAACTCCCCTCGCGTCACCTTCCCTCCCGAACAAGAGAGAAGCAACAAATTAATCGTGCTGTTCCTATCTGATAAAGACGTACATTTGGAGATAATCCCTTGCATGCAGAGCTGAGGCATTAACATTGACCTGTCTACTTCCATTTCAATACCTAGGCACTCTGCCACTTGCTGCAGCTGCTGATCGATGTGGGGGGGTGGGTGGGGAGATTACCTCTACCTGCCTGACCCTCCCCGATCACCAGAAACCTCCTCGATACCGCCTCTGCTGCACCATCACCATCCTCACTAAATCACTAGCCAGTGCTACACAACACTTCATCACTCCGCCACCCTGTCTGACACTCCACTCTTCCCCATTCCAGCCCCCCCACCCTCCCCCCTTCATGGCCCAACCCATTAGAAATTGTGCTTTCCACACCCGATGGAATTTCCAGCCTCAACACTTCTCAGTCTCCTGTAAAGACCCTCGTTAAAAGACATCTCCTACCTGCCACCAACTCGTTCCTTGGTTCTAGTTTGTCCCTTGCACTTATCAGCCGACAGCCATGGCTCAGTGGAATTATTCTCGCCTCCACGAGAGATCAAGGGTTCAAAGGCCTACTCAAGAGATCCGAAGGAGACATTACCTAGGCTGACACACCAGTCCGGGACTGAGGGGGTGCTGCTCTGTCGGAGGGTTAGTGCAGAGGGAGTGCTGCACTGTCGGTGGGTCAGTACTGAGGGAGTGCTGCACTGTCAGAGGGTCAGTACTGAGGGAGTGCCGCACTGTCAGAGGGTCAGTAGTGAGGGAGTGCCGCACTGTCAGAGGGTCAGTAGTGAGGGAGGCTGCACTGTCACAGGGTCACTACTGAGGGAGTGCTGCACTGTTGGAGGGTCAGTACTGAGGGAGTGCTGCACTGTCAGAAGGTCAATACCAAGGGAAGGTGAATGCTGCACTGTAAAACGGTCAGTACTGAGGGAGCGCTGCATTTTCAGAGGGTCAGTACTGGAGTAATGCTGCACTGTCGGAGGGTTAGTACTGAGGGAGCGCCATGGTCTCAATGGGTCAGTACTGAGGGAGTACTGCACTGTCGAAGGGTTAGTACTGAGGGAGCGCTGCACTGTCACAGGGTCAGTACTGAGTGAGTGCTGCACTGTCACAGGGTCTGTATTGAGGGAGTGCTGCACTGTCACAGGGTCACTACTGAGGGAGTGCTGCATTGTCAGAGGGTCTGTAATGAGGGAGTGCTGCACTGTCAGAGGGTCAATACCAAGAGAAGGTGAATGCTGAGGGAGCGCCACACTGTCACAGGGTCAGTACTGAGGGAGTACTGCACTGTCAGAGGGTCAGCACTGAGGGAGTGCTGCATTGTCAAAGGGTTAGTACTGAGGGAGTGCTGCACTGTCGAAGGGTCAGAACTGAGGGAGTGCCGCACTGTTGTAGGGTCAGTATTGAGGGAGTGCCGCACTGTCAGAGGGTCAGTAATGAGGGAGTGCTGCACTGTCGGAGGGTCGGTACTGAGGGAGTGCCGCACTGTCGAAGCGTCAGAACTGAGGGAGTGCCGCACTGTCAGAGGGTCAGTACTGAGGGAGTGCCGCACTGTCACAGATTCAGAACTGAGGGAGTGCTGTACTGTCAGAGGGTCAGTACTGGGGGAGTGCTGCACTGTTGAAGCGTCAGTACTGAGGGAGTGCTGCACTGTCGGAGGGTCAGTACTGAGGGAGTGCTGCACTGTCGGAGAGTCAGTACTGCGGGAGTGCTGCACTGTCAGAGGGTCAGTACTGAGGGAGTGCTGCACTGTCAGACAGTCAGTACTGAGGGAGTGCTGCACTGTCGGAGAGTCAGTACTGAGGGAGTGCTGCACTGTCGGAGGGTCAGTACTGAGGGAGTGCTGCACTGTCGGAGGGTCAGTACTGAGGGCCTGCTGCACTGTCAGAGGGTCAGTACTGAGAGAGTGCTGCACTGTCGGAGGGTCAGTACTGAGGGAGCGCTGCACTGTCGGAGGGTCAGTACTGAGGGAATGCCGCACTGTCGAAGGGTCAGTACTGAGGGAGTGCCGCTCTGTCAGCGGGTCAGTACTGAGGGGTGCTGTACTGTCAGGGGTCAGTACTGAGGGAGTGCTGCACTGTCAGAGGGTCCAGCTGCTGAGAAGTCATGGAGAAGGTAAGTGTGGAAGGTTATGTGGGAAGTTTTGGTGGGTGATGTTGGGGGTGGTCAGATGGTCAGTTAAGGGGGAGCAGTCAGGGGAATGGGTCGGTAGGTCAAGTGGGTGTTAATTGGTCGGGGATGGTCAGTTGGTCAGGGCCCTGGCGGTTGGGTGGTCAATGGGGATGTCGGGCGGTCGATGGGGTATGTGTGGGTCGGTGGTCAGTAGGGGGTGGAAGTTGGGTGGTCAGTGGGGGGGTGGGGATCAGGTGGTCAAATGGGGGTTTGGGGGGGTCAGATGGTCAGTAGGGAGGTTTTGAGATTGAGTGGTCAGTAGTGGGTTTGGGATGGGTGGTCAGTAAGAGGGTGGAAGTTGGATGGTCAGTAGGGAGGGTTTGGGATTGGGTGGTCAGTAGTGGGGGTGTAGAGATCAGGTGGTCAGTGTCAGGTGGGGGATCAGGTGGTCAGTAGGGGCATTGGCAATTGGGTGGTCAGTGGAGCTGTAGGATTTGGTGATCAGTGGGGATGGGGGGTGTCAGGGTCAAGTGGTCAGTTGGGGAGTGGGTTTCAGGAGGTCAATGGGAGCTTCAGTCAGTGGGAATGCAGTTTGGGGAAGGGGTCAGTCAGGTGTCGGATGGTGGGGATGGGGAGGTCAATGGGGATGGGTTGGTTGGGGAGATCAGGTTGGGAGAGGGTGGTCAGTCTAGTGGGTCAGTTGGATGGGATTGGTGGGGATTGGGTGGTCAGTGGGGGGTGGGGATTGGGTGGTCAGTGTGGGGGTGGAGATCGGGTGGTCAGTTGGAGTAGGGATCAGATGGCCAGTGTGGGGGTAGAGATCAGGTGGTCAGTGTGGGAGTGGAGATCGGGTGGTCGGTTTGGGGGTAGAGATTGGGTGGTCAGTGTGGGGGTGAAGATTGGGTGGTCGGTGTGAGGTGGGGATTGGGTGGTCAGTGTGGGGGTGGAGATCGGGTGGTCAGTGTGGGGGTGGAGATCGGGTGGTCGGTTTGGGGGTAGAGATTGGGTGGTCAGTGTGGGGGTGAAGATTGGGTGGTCAGTGTGGGGATGGAGATCGGGTGGTCAGTGTGGGAGTGGAGATCGGGTGGTCAGTGTGGGAGTGGAGATCGGGTGGTCAGTGTGGGGGTGGAGATCGGGTGGTCGGTTTGGGGGTAGAGATTGGGTGGTCAGTGTGGGGGTGAAGATTGGGTGGTCAGTGTGGGGGTGGAGATCGGGTGGTCAGTGTGGGGGTGGAGATCGGGTGGTCAGTTGGAGTAGGGATCGGATGGCCAGTGTGGGGGTAGAGATCAGGTGGTCAGTGTGGGAGTGGAGATCGGGTGGTCGGTTTGGGGGTAGAGATTGGGTGGTCAGTGGGGGGTGGGGATTGGGTGGTCAGTGTGGGGGTGGAGATCGGGTGGTCAGTGTGGGGGTGGAGATCGGGTGGTCAGTTGGAGTAGGGATCGGATGGCCAGTGTGGGGGTAGAGATCAGGTGGTCAGTGTGGGAGTGGAGATCGGGTGGTCGGTTTGGGGGTAGAGATTGGGTGGTCAGTGTGGGGGTGAAGATTGGGTGGTCAGTGTGGGGATGGAGATCGGGTGGTCGGTGTGAGGTGGGGATTGGGTGGTCAGTGTGGGGGTGGAGATCGGGTGGTCAGTGTGGGGGTGGAGATCGGGTGGTCGGTTTGGGGGTAGAGATTGGGTGGTCAGTGTGGGGGTGAAGATTGGGTGGTCAGTGTGGGGATGGAGATCGGGTGGTCAGTGTGGGAGTGGAGATCGGGTGGTCGGTGTGGGGTGGGGATTGGGTGGTCAGTGTGGGGGTGGAGATCGGGTGGTCAGTGTGGGGGTGGAGGTCGGGTGGTCAGTTGGAGTAGGGATCGGATGGCCAGTGTGGGAGTGGAGATCGGGTGGTCAGTGTGGGAGTGGAGATCGAGTGGTCGGTGTGGGGGTAGAGATCGGGTGGCCAGTGTGGAGGTGGAGATCGGGTGGTCAGTGTTGGGGTGGAGATCAGGTGGTCAGTGTGAGGTGGAGATCAGGTGGTCAGCGTCGGGGGGTAGGGATCGGGTGCTCTGTGTGAGGTGGAGATCGGGTGGTCAGTGTGAGGTGGAGATCGGGTGGTCAGTGTGAGGTGGAGATCGGGTGGTTTGTGTGAGGTGGAGATCGAGTGGTCTGTGTGAGGTGGAGATCGAGTGGTCTGTGTGAGGTGGAGATTGGGTGGTCTGTGTGAGGTGGAGATCGGGTGGTCTGTGTGAGGTGGAGATTGAGTGGTCTGTGTGAGGTGGAGATCGGGTGGTCAGTGTGAGGTGGAGATCGGGTGGTCAGTGTGAGGTGGGGATCGAGTGGTCTGTGTGAGGTGGAGATCGGATGGTCTGTGTGGGGAGGTAGGGATCGGGTGGTCAGTGTGAGGTGGAGATCGGATAGTCAGTGTGAGGTGGAGATCGAGTGGTCTGTGTGAGGTGGAGATCGGGTGGTCAGTGTGGGGAGGTAGGGATCGGGTGGTCAGTGTGAGGTGGAGATCAAGTGGTCAGCATGGGGTGGGGATCGGGTGGTCAGCGTGGGGTGGGGATCGGGAGGTCAGTGTGGGGTGGAGATTGAGTGGTCTGTGTGAGGTGGAGATCGGGTGGTTCAGTGTGAGGTGGAGATTGAGTGGTCTGTGTGAGGTGGAGATCGGGTGGTCAGTGTGGGGGTAGAGATTGGGTGGTCTGTGTGGGGGTGGAGATCGGGTGGTCAGTTGGGGTAGAGATCGGGTGGTCAGTTGGGGTAGCGATTGGGTGGTCTGTGTGGGGGTAGGGATCGGGTGGTCAGTGTGGGGTGGAGATCGGGTGGTCTGTGTGGGGTAGAGATCGGGTGGTCTGTGTGGGGTAGAGATCGGGTGGTCAGTGTGGGGGTAGGGATTGGGTGGTCAGTGTGGGGGTGGAGATCAGGTGGTCAGTGTGGGGGTGGAGATCAGGTGGTCAGTGTGAGGTGGAGATCAGGTGGTCAGCGTGGGGGGGGTAGCGATCGGGTGCTCTGTGTGAGGTGGAGATCGGGTGGTCAGTGTGAGGTAGAGATCGGGTGGTCTGTGAGAGGTGGAGATCGAGTGGTCTGTGTGAGGTGGGGATTGAGTGGTCTGTGTGAGGTGGAGATCGGGTGGTCAGTGTGAGGTGGAGATCGGGTGGTCAGTGTGAGTTGGAGATCGGGTGGTCAGTGTGAGGTGGGGATCAAGTGGTCTGTGTGAGGTGGAGATCGGGTGGTCTGTGTGGGGAGGTAGGGATCGGGTGGTCAGTGTGAGGTGGAGATCAAGTGGTCAACATGGGGTGGGGATCGGGTGGTCAGCGTGGGGTGGGGATCGGGTGGTCAGTGTGGGGTGGAGATCGGGTGGTCAGCGTGGGGTGGGGATCGGGTGGTCAGTGTGGGGTGGAGATCGGGTGGTCAGTGTGAGGTGGAGATCGGGTGGTCAGTGTGAGGTGGAGATCGGGTGGTCTGTGAGAGGTGGAGATCGAGTGGTCTGTGTGAGATGGGGATCAAGTGGTCTGTGTGAGGTGGAGATCGAGTGGTCTGTGTGAGGTGGAGATTGGGTGGTCTGTGTGAGGTGGAGATCGGGTGGTCAGTGTGAGGTGGAGATCGGGTGGTCTGTATGAGGTGGAGATCGAGTGGTCTGTGTGAGGTGGAGATCGAGTGGTCTGTGTGAGGTGGAGATCAGGTGGTCAGTGTGAGGTGGAGATCGGGTGGTCAGTGTGAGGTGGAGATCGGGTGGTCAGTGTGAGGTGGGGATCGAGTGGTCTGTGTGAGGTGGAGATCGGGTGGTCTGTGTGGGGAGGTAGGGATCGGGTGGTCAGTGTGAGGTGGAGATCGGGTGGTCAGTGTGAGGTGGAGATCAAGTGGTCTGTGTGAGGTGGAGATCGGGTGGTCAGCGTGGGGAGGTAGGGATCGGGTGGTCAGTGTGAGGTGGAGATCGAGTGGTCAGTGTGGGGTGGGGATCGGGTGGTCAGTGTGAGCTGGAGATCGGGTGGTCAGTGTGAGGTGGAGATCGGGTGGTCAGTGTGAGGTGGAGATCGGGTGGTCTGTGTAGGGAGGTGGGGGTCAGAGGCTCAGGTAGTTGTGGGGAGGTGAGTTGTAGACAGTGGCATAGTGGTATTGTCGCTGGGCTGGTAATCCAGTGGCCCAGGCAATGCTCTGGGGACATGAGTTCAAATCCCAGCACAGCAGCTGGAGATTGTATTCAATTAATAAATCTGGAATATAAAACTAATCCCAGTCATGGGGACCATGAAATTATCATCGATTATTGTAAAAACCCATCTGGTTCACTAATGCCCTTTAGGGAAGGAAATCTGTCATATTTACCTGGTCTGGCCTACATGTTACTCAAGACCCACAGCAACGTGGTTGACTCTGAAATGACCGAGCAAGGTCACTTCAACAGCAATTAGGGATGTTCAATAAACACTGCCTTTCCCAGTGATGTCAATGTCCCCTGAAAAAAGAAGAAAATCTCCTACGAACATGCCTATCACTGTAATCTCCTCCAGCCCTACAACCCTTCCTATCACTGTAACCTCCTCCACCCCTACAACCCTCCCTATCACTGTAACCTCCTCCACCCCTACAACCCTCACTATCTCTGTAACCTCCTCCAGTCCCTACACCCCTCCCTATCTCTGTAACCTCCTCCAGCCCTGACAACCCTCCCTATCTCTGTAACCATCTCCAGTCCCTAAAACCCTCCCTATCTCTGTAACCACCTCCAGTCCCTACAACAATCCCTATCACTGTAACCTCCTCCACCCCTAAAACCCTCCCTATCTCTGTAACCTCCTCCACCCCTACAACCCTCTCTATCTCTGTAACCTCCTCCAGTCCCTACAACCCTCCCTATCTCTGTCACCTCCTCCACCCTACACCCCTCCCTATCTCTGTCACTCCTCCAACCCCTACACCCCTCCCTGTCTCTGTAAACTCCTCCAGCCCCTACAACCCTCCCTATCTCGGTAACCTCCTCCAGCCCCTCCAACCCTCCCTATCTCTGTCACCTTCTCCACCCCCTACACCCCTCCCTATCTCTGTCATCGCCTCCAGCCCCTACACCCCTCCCTATCTCTGTAACCTCCTCCAGCCCCTACACACCTCCCTATCACTATCACCTCCTCCACCCCTACATCCCTCCCTATCTCTTTAGCCTCCTCCAGCCACTACAACCCTCCCTATCTCTGTAACCTCCTCCAGCCGCTACACCCCTCCCTATCACTATCACCTCCTCCACCCCTACATCCCTCCCTATCTCCGTAACCTCCTCCACCCCTACAACCCTCCCTATCTATGTAACCACCTCCACACCTACAACCTTCCCTATCTCTGTAACCTCCTCCAGCCCCTACAACCCTCCCTATCTCTGTAACCTCCTCCAGTCCCTACACCCCTCCCTATCTCTGTAACCTCCTCCAGCCCCGACAACCCTCCCTATCTCTTTAGCCTCCTCCAGCCCCTACAACCCTCCCTATCTCTGTCACCTCCTCCACATCCTACACCCCTCCCTATCTCTGTCACCTCCTCCAGCCCCTACATCCCACCCTATCTCTGTAACCTCTTCCAACCCCTACACCCCTCCCTATCTCTGTCACCTCTTCCAGCCCCTACACACCTCCCTATCTCTGTAACCTCCTCCAGCCCCTACAGCCCTCCATATCACTATCACCTCCTCCACACCTACACACCTCCCTATCTCTGTAACCTCCTCCAGCTCCTACACCCCTCTCTATCTCTGTCACCTCCTCCACCCCCTACACAACTCCCTATCTCTGTCACCTGCTCCAGACCCTACGCCCCTCCCTATATCTGTCACCTCCTCCACCCCTACACCCCTCCCTATCTCTGTCACCTCCACCAGCCCCTACAACACTCCCTATCTATGTAACCTACTCCAGTCCCTACACCCCTCCCTGTCTCTGTAACCTCCTCCAGCTCCTACACCCCTCCCTATCTCTGCAACCTCCTCCAGTGCCTACAGCCCTCCCTATCACTATCACCTCCTCCACCCCTACACCCCTCCCTATCTCTGTCACCTCCTCAACCCCCTACACCACTCCCTATCTCTGTCACCTGCTGCAGCGCCTACACCCCTCCCTGTCTCTGTAACCTCCTCCAGCCCCTACAACCACCCTATCTCTGTAGCCTCCTCCAGCCCCTACAACCCTCCCTATCTCTGTAACCTCCTCCAGCACCTACACCCCTCCCTATCTCTGTAACCTCCTCCAGCCCCTACAGACCTCCCTATCACTATCACCTCCTCCACCCCTACATCCCTCCCTATCTCTGTCACCTCGTCCACCCCTACAACTCTCCCTATCTCTGTTACCTCCTCCACACCAACACCCCTCCCTATCTCTGTAACCTCCTCCAGCCCCTACTGCCCTCCCTATCACTATCACCTCCTCCACCCCACACCCCTCCCTATCTCTGTCACCTCCTCCAGCGCCTACTACCCTCCCTATCTCTGTAACCTCCTCCAGATCCCTACAACCCTCCCTATCTCTGTCACCTCCTCCAGCCCCTACAACCCTCCCTATCTCTGTCACCTCCTCCAGACCCTACAACGCTCCCTATCTCTGTCACCTCGTCCACCCCTACAACTCTCCCTATCTCTGTTACCTCCTCCACACCAACACCCCTCCCTATCTCTGTAACCTCCTCCAGCCCCTACTGCCCTCCCTATCACTATCACCTCCTCCACCCTACACCCCTCCCTATCTCTGTCACCTCCTCCAGATCCCTACTACCCTCCCTATCTCTGTAAACTCCTCCAGATCCCTACAACCCTCCCTATCTCTGTCACCTCCTCCAGCCCCTACAACCTTCCCTATCTCTGTCACCTCCTCCAGCCCCTACTACCCTCCCTATCTCTGTCACCTCCTCCGCCCCTACAACCCTCCCTATCTCTGTCACCTCCTCCATACACCCCTCCTCATCTCTGTAACCCCCTCCAGCCCCTGCATATCTCCCTATCTCTGTAACCTGCTCCAGATCCCTACAGCCCTCCCTATTTCTCTAACCTTCTGCACCCTCAACAACGCTCCCTATCACTGTCACCTCCTCTACCCCTACAACCCTCCCTATCTCTGTCACCTGCTCCAGCCCCTACAGCCCTCCATATCTCTGTCAGCTCCTCCACCCACTACACCCCTCCCTATCTCTGTCACTTCCTCCAGCCCCTACAGCCCTCCCTATCACTATCACCTCCTCCACCCCTACACCCCTCCCTATCTCTGAAACATCCTCCAGCCCCTACAACCCTCCCTATCTCTTTAGCCTCCTCCAGCCCCTACAACCCTCCCTATCTCTGTAACCTCCTCCAGCCCCTACACCCCTTCCTATCACTATCACCTCCTCCACCCCTACATCCCTCCCTATCTCTGTCACCTCCTCCACCCCTACAACTCTCCCTATCTCTGTAACCTCCTCCAGCCCTTACAGCCCCCCCTATCACTATCACCTCCTCCACCCCTACATCCCTCCCTATCTCTGTCACCTCCTCCAGATCCCTACAACCCTCCCTATCTCTGTCACCTCCTCCCGATCCCTACAACCCTCCCTATCTCTGTCACCTCCTCCAGATCCCTACAACCCTCCCTATCTCTGTCACCTCCTCCAGCCCCTCCAACCTTCCCTATCTCTGTAAACTCCTCCACCCCCTACAACCCTCCCTATCTCTGTAACCTCTCTCTAGTTCCTACAACCCTCCCTATCTCTGTAACCTCCTCCAGCCCCTACAACCCTCCTTATCTCTGTCACCTCCTCCATACACCCCTCCACATCTCTGTAACCCCCTCCAGCGACTGCATATCTCCCTATCTCTGTAACCTCCTCCAGATCCCTACAGCCCTCCCTATCTCTCTAACCTTCTCCATCCTCAACAACCCTCCCTATCACTGTCACCTCCTCTGCCCCTACAACCCTCACTATTTCTGTAACCTCCTCCAGTTCCTACAACCCTGCCTATCTCTGTAACTTCTTCCAGTTCATCCAACCCTCCCTATTTCTGTAACCTCCTCCAGATCACTACAACCCTCCCTATCTCTGTAACCCCCTCCAGCCCCTACAACCCTCCCTTTCTCTGTAACCTCTTCCACCCTCTACAACCCTCCCTATCTCTGTAACCTCCTCCACCCCCTACAAACCTCCCTATCACTTTCACCTCCTCCACCCCCTACAACCCTCCCTATCTCTGTAACCTCTCTCCAGTTCCTACAACCCTCCCTATCTCTGTAACCTCCTCCAGCTTCTACAACCCCGCCTATCACGATAAACTCCTCCAGTCCCTAAAATCCTCCCTATCTCTGTAACCTCTACAAGTCCCCACAACCCTCCCTATCATTGTAACCTCCTCCAGCCCCTACAACTCTCCCTATCTCTGTCACCTCCTCCAGCCCCTACAACCTTCCCTATCTCTGTAACCTCCTCCAGCCCCTACAACCCTCCCTATCTCTGTAACCCCCTCCAGCCCCGACAACCCTCCCTATCTCTGTCACCTCCTCCAGCCCCTACAACCCTCCCTATCACTGTCACCTCCTACACCTCTCCCTATCTCTGTAACCTCCTCCACCCTCTACAACCTTCCTTATCTCTGTATCCTCCTCCATCCCCTACAACCCTCCCTATCACTTTCAACTCCTCCACTCCCTACAACCCAGCCTATCGCTATAATACTCCTCCAGCCCCTACAACCCTCCCTATCTCTGTAACCTCTTCTAGCCCCTACAACACTCCCTATCTCTGTAACCTCGTCCAGTCCCTACAACCCTCCCTATCTGTGTAACCCCCTCCACCCCAACTACCCTCCCTATCTCTGTCACCTCCTCCAGCCCCTACAACCCTCCCTATCACTGTCACCTCCTCCAGATCCCTACAACCCTCCCTATGTCTGTCATCTCCTCCAGCCCCTACAACCCCTGCTATCTCTGTCACCTCCTCCGGACTCTACAACGCTCCCTATTTCTGTAATCTCCTGCAGTCCCTACAACGCTCCCTATCTCTGTAACCTCCTACAGACCCTACAACCCTCCATATCTCTGTCACCTCCTCCATACACCCCTCCTCATCTCTGTAACATTCTCCACCCTCAACAACCCTCCCTATCTCTGTAACCTCCTCCACCCCCTATAACCCTCCCTATCACTGTCACCTCCTCCACCCCTACAACCCTCCCTATTTCTGTAACCTCCTCCAGTTCCTACAACCCTCCCTATCTCTGTAACTTCTTCCAGTTCATCCAACCCTCCCTATTTCTGTAACCTCCTCCAGATCCCTACAACCCTCCCTATCTCTATAACCTCCTCCAGCCCCTACAACCCTCCCTATCTCTGTAACCTCCTCCAGCCTCCACAACCCTCCCTATCACTGTAATCTCCTCCAGCCCCTGAGGTTTCTACACTTCTCCAATTCTGGCCTTTTGCCCATCCCCAATTTTAACCACTCATCACTGGTGGCTGTACTTTCAGTAGCTTAGACCTGAACATCTGGAATTCCCTCCGTACACATCCCCACTTCCCTCTCATCCTCTAAGACCCAAAGGGTCATTGGTGTATGAAATTCATTTCCCCAGAGAGCAGTGGAGGCTGGATCATTGAATATATTCAAGGCAGAGTTAGGCAGATTTTTGATGGACCTGGGAGTCGGGGTTTATGGGGGGCAGACAGGCAAGTGGAGCTGTTCAACTATCAGATCAGCCAATATATTATTGAATGGTGGGGCCGGCCTGAATGGCCTACTCCTGCTCCTACTTTCCTATGCTCCTTAGGCCTACCGCTTTGACCACATTTCTGGTTACCTGTCCTAATGTCTCAATTTCTGGCTTATTATGAAATTATGTTTGACAATAAGTCCTCTGAAGGACATTGGGACGTATCAATGCAGGTTATTGTTACCATCCTGACTTGGAAATATATCACCGTTCCTTCACTGTTGCTGGGTCAAAATCCTGGAACTCCCTCCCTAACAGCACGCTGGGTGTACCTACAGCACATGGACTGCAGCGGCTCAAGAAGGCAGCTCACCACCACCTTCTCAAGGGCAACTAGGGATGGGCAATAAATGCTGGCCCAGCCAGCAAAGCCCACATCCCGTGAATAAATTTTTTAAAAAGCCGATGATAGTGTCTCAACCATTAGGACAGGATATGTTCTGCCCACTAGTGCTGCCTCTCTTCACCATCGCCACTGATTCCACACTTGCCACTCTGATTGCTGACTTGATACCATGGAGGAGTCGGCAGGATTTTCTTTTAACCCCCAACTCAACTTTGGCAAGACTTTTGTTTTTTTGTTTTTGTTTTGGCAAGACTTGGACTGCAACCATTCGGAAAGTAGATTCACTCCCATCTTCTCTAGGCCATGTAGGGATGGAGAAGAAATGCCAGCCTTGTTAACGATGCCCGCATCCCAGGAATGATTTGAAAAACAGCCAAATGGAACTTTCTGCAATTTAAAAGAATCAGCAATAAAATTGCGTATGAAGTGGGATTTAGCAGTTCCATTATGTAATTATTCTGATACATGAATTACTATTTAATTATTTTCATTGCCCAATATGTTATCACAATGCTAATATATTTTGGATGAATTTGACTCCGTTCTGATTTATTCGTCATTAACATGCACTTTGATGCTTCACCTGCAGGATTGGAGGGTTTACACGATCATATTTTAAAACTGCCTACAACAATTATCAAACTGATTTAAAGGGGCAATATCACATATGATGTTAGTAAGTACAGATTGTTGTCACATTGCCAATGCCTGTACAACATTATGCTGACCTGAAAGGAGGAGATTGAACTCCCCACTTCCTGCACCATTTACTGATGGACTAGAGCTCCCACTGGACCCTGAAAGGAATATCCATTATTAAATACAAATCACACACCGACACCCCGATGGCATTGTTTCCCACTTCCTAAGCATGATACAATCACCGCTGACGCCCTCACATTGGGAAACCAATGATGCCAGGTGGATTTACTTCTACACAAAGAAGTTTTGTTATGTGGCCGAGAATAGTGGAAATGGCCTCCCGGACCCCTCCTGGAAAGCCCGGGCTTCTGCTATCCTTCCCAGCTGCGATGCCCTTGCAAACTTCCAACTCACCTCGACTGACCTGCTCTCCATGCCAGTGGACAGCCTTTGGCTCACTCTGCCCTCCCCCCTGCCACATCCCCCCCCCCCTCCCCCCCCCACTGCGATTCCTGCCAGTGGGTAAACATTTGAGTGGTGGCATTCTTATGAGCTTCCATGGAATATTCCCAAACCACACTGTCAGCTGCTCCCTCTGGAAGCACTGAAGTCTCTGATAGTCACTGATCATCGACCACTCTATGCAGCTGAGTGAATGGCAATGGTTTTGGTCATTTTGCCAAGGGACCATTGCCAGAATTAACTCCTGAGGCTGGTGAATCAGGTCTTGCTTGAGGGTCCTGGTTACTCCAGGGCACACTTCTAGCTTTCATCCATAGGAATTGATGACTCTCGAACTCAAAGTCCTGGTGAGTGATCGCACTGAATTCAGTGACAAATCACAATAGTAGGTTTATCTGGCAGGAGTACATACACAAAGTCTGAAATTGTCAGGACTGCTTGAGAAGACTGTGAACAGAAATATAAGACCATAAGATGCAGGAGCAGAATTAAGCCATTCAGCCCATCGAGTCTGCTCCGCCATTAAATGAGATCATGGCTGATAATCTTCAACTCCACTTTCCTGCCTTTTTCCCATTACCCTTGACTCCCCCACTGATTAAAAATCTGTCTCAACCTTGAATATACTCAACAACCCAGCCTCTACAGCCCTCTGCGGTAAAGAATTCCACAGATTCACTACCCTTGTCTTAAATGGATGACCCCTTACTCTGAGATTATACCCTCTGGTCCTAGACTTTCCCTCAAGGAGAAGCAACCCCTCAGCATCTACCCTCTCATTCTACAAAACTCCAATGAGGACAGGCCCAACCTACTCAACCTCTCCTCATAAGAAAATCCCTCCATACCCTGGATCAATTTAGTGAACCTTCTCTGGACTGCCTCCAATGCCAGTATATCTTTCCTTAGATAAGAGGACCAAAACTGTTCACAGTATTCTAAGTGTGGTCTAACTAGTGCCTTGTATACTTTTAACAAGACTTCCCTATTTTTATACACCACTCCCTTTGAAATAAAGGCCAACATTCCATTTGCCTTCCCTATTACCTGCTGAACTTGTATGTTAGCTTTTTGGGATTCATGCATGAGGACCCCAAATCCCTCTGTGCTGTAGCTTTCTGCAGTTTTTCTCCATTTAAATAATATTCAGCTCCTCTATTCTTCCTGCCAAAGTGCATAACTTCACATTTTCCCACATTATATTCCATCTGCCAAGTTTTTGCCCATTCACTTAACCTGTCTGTATCCCTCTGTCAACCCCTTGTGTCATTCTCAGCACTTGTCCTCCCACTTATTTTTGTGTCATCTGCAAAATTGACGATAGTACATTCACTTCCCTCATCCAAGTCATTGATATATATTGTAAATAATTGTGGCCCCAGCACTGATCACTGTGGTGTTCCACTAGTTACAGGTTGCCATCATGAAAATGCCCCCCTTATCCCAACTCTGTTTTCTATTAGTTAGCCAATCCTCTATCCATGCTAATATACTACCCCCAACACCAACGGCTCTTATCTTATTAAGTAGCCTTATGTGCTGTACCTTATCGAATGCCTTTCGGAAATCCAACTATATTACATCTACTCATTTGCCCCTGTCTATCTGCTTCTTACCTCCTCAAAGAATTCTAATAAATTTGTCAGGTGTGATTTCCCCTTCATGACGCCATGCTGACTCAGCTTGATTAGATTATGCATTTCTAAATGCTCTGCTATTACATCTTTTATAATCACATTCTCCCAATGACAGATGTTAAGCTAACTGGCCTGTAGTTACCTGTTATTTTGTCTCTTTCACTTTTTGAATAAGGGAGTCACATTGGCAATTTCCCAGTGCTTTGGGACTTTTCCAGAATCTAAGGATTCTTGGAAGATTACTACCAGTGCATCCACTATCTCTCCAGCCACTTCCTTTAATATCCTAGGATGCAACCCATCAGGTCCAGGGGCCTTATTGGCTTTTGGCCCCATTAGTTTCCCTAGTACTTTCTCTCTAGTGTATTTATTTCCTCCCCCCTCTTTTTCCCCTTGGTTATTTAGTATTTTTGGAATGCTATTAGTATCTTCTATTTACCCCAGTACTGGTGCCAGTGTCCCATGAACTGAAACCCATTCCTTCCACACCAATCTTTGAGCCATGCATTTAACTCCTTGACTTTATTTACCCTTGAACTGCTGCAGTCCATGTGGTGTAGGTACACCCACAGTGCTGTTAGGGAGAGAGTTCCAGGATTTTGACCCAACGACAGTGAAGGAACGGTGATATATTTCCAAGTCAGGATGGTGTGTGGCTTGGAGGGGAACTTCCAGGTGGTGGTATTACCATGCATCTGCTGCCCTTGTCCTTCTTGGTGGTTGTGGGTTCGGCTGTTGAAGGAGGCTTGGTGAATTGTTAATTGGTCTCAGGATGGGGGCAACCATCTCAGCACTTTTAAAAGGTTTGAAAATACAAATGGCCACAGCTGCCAGCAGCCATGGTGGAGGGAGAACCCTCGGCAGCCACAGCTGTGGCTATCTTTCAGCATCAGCACCCAGTGTGGGGCGGGAGTTGTAAATTATTGTGGAGCGTTGGCACCACCTCTGGCCTTCCAACAGGAAGCCTCCTCTTTCCATTGGCCACCTGTCAGCCACAGCCAAAAGTTCCAATCCGTGTGGGGGTGGGGGCAAGGCCTGATTCGTCCACCTGTTGCCTGTGGGCAGGTAACTGTTGCACCTCTGACCCGGACTCCTTGAAAATGTCCTGGAGGCGGGAGGACCCCAGTAAACCGCAATGCCGATCCCTCACTGATATTTTTTTGCCTGCCCGTCTCCGGTCCCAGCATGCAACCAATTGAAAGTTCAGCCTGTGTAGTCAGAGGAGAAGTGTCCGAAAGTGTAGCGAGGTGGTGGCAAAGCGGAAGAAAAAATCAAGAACATTTTAAAGGCAGTTGGAGCTTAGGGAGCCTTTAATTCCCCACTGTTTTATCCATGGCAATATTGTTTTAACCATGGCAACACTTTGACCAGTCATAGCCAATTTGCCAGCCAATCTCCTGTAGTAAAAATTGTTGTGATCCTTTGAAATTTGACATTCTTGTGTTTGTCCTGATGAATGCAAGGGGAAAAGATTTCACAATGTGTCTCTCTTTTCTGCAATATTCAAGTTCTGTACAACTGTCACGAAAGTATAATACTTCTCATAATATTATTGTGATTTATTGTAAAAGTGGGTTAATAGTGCGGTTTGGATAGTGTGTGTGTGTGTGTGTGTGTGTGTGTGTGTGTGTGTGTAAGATAGGTTTCAAATGCTAAGTGTGTAAACATGGCTGAAGTTTTAGAAGGTGACGTGAGGAGAATTTGCATTTTTAGATAAAATCAGGGTAGTTTGAATTTCAAAGAGATGGTAGGATGTTACACCTGGCCAGAGAAGCTAGGCCAAGCAGTGTGTTTGTTTTTCCCAAAGATTGCTGACAACATTAGCACCATGAAAAGATTCATGTTATGAGAAAAGTAGTTTCAAAGACATATGGGAACAATGGAATTTGCATTAAAAGGGAGAAACATGTATAAAGGGAAATAAGGCTGTGTGTCAAGGAAGATCTACCAGGAGTGTGAAAAGCCTCCAGTAGTTGTGCATTAAGCTGTTGTTTACCAAAACTGAAGCTGGGAAAAGCCATTTTGAATCTTACTGTCCAGGGTATTGTGTTAACTGGCTGGAATCTATTTAAATTTTTTTTTTGTTTACTGTTGCCTTAATGGGGATGCAACTGGAAGCCAGATGAATTAGAGGTTTTAGGGGTTATTATAGTAATAATTTGTAGACCTATGTTTGTGCTTGAAATCTTTTGTTTTGTTAATAAGTGTTTCATTTAGTTTTCTAAAAACACCTCTGAAGTCATGATAGACTTACTACTTCTGAATTCAGGGCACGCACCTCAAAATAAAATACAAATTGCAAAATTATTATGACCCCTTGATCAAGTTTCTCTCATGGATTTGATCCCCCGGCACACATCGTCATAACAATAACCAAGTGACTGTGTAAAGTTCCGCAGACTGGCAAATGGTAGGAAATGGTTGTTCCACAAGAATTGCTGCTGGGACCGTTGTTGTTCACCATTCACATAAACAACTCAGCCTCAAGAATCAGAAATATAATCAGATGTAAATTTGCAGATGACAGTGAATTGGGGGGTATAATTAATACAGAAGAGGATTACGACAAAATACAGGAGGATATTAATAAACTTGCTCAGTTGGCATTTAATTGGCATTTAATTATTCAGCCTAGGTAAGTGTGAGTGGTACATTTTGGTAGGGAGCATAAATGTGAACCATACTCCTTGGAAAATATGTGTTTAAATGGGATAGAGAAGCAGAGGGATCTGAAATACAGATCACTAAAGTACCAACACAGGTCATAAAAAAGGCATCAAAACACTAGGGTTCATTTCTAGAACAGTAGAACTGAAAAGCAGAGAGGTTATGTGAAATGAAAACGGAAAATGCTGTAAGTACTCAGCAGGCCTGGTATTATCTGTGGAGAGAGAAAGAGAGTTAACAATTCAGTTCTGATGAAAGATCATCAGCCTGAAAGATTGGGCTGCATTTTCCCAGGCTTGCATTAAGTGTGGTAGTGGGTGGGTAAACGATGTTTTACCCATCGGCTGCAATGGTGGGTTTTTACACTGTGTCATGCCAAACACACCTCATTATTTATGTACTCCTGGGAGACACGCCGTTTCCATGGTAGGTAGATGCCCATTCGCTTGCCGACCATTAGCCCTCGCTGCTGCATCACGCCAGGCGCCATGTTTAAAGTCCAGCTGCAAGCACAGCACTCACTGCTTCCAGCTCACCACTGCAGCACGGACAAGATAGCCAGCAAAGGAAAGAAGGTGGCAGCAGCAGCTCCCCCCCCCGCCCTCCCCTGCCCCCGCTTCAACGACGGGTCCCTCGAGCAACTGCTGGATGCTGTGGAGGCCCCGCCGGGATGTCCTGTACCCCCACTCTGGCCGCAGGATGGGCAGCAACGTGAATAATCCGGCTTGGGAGGCGGTGGTCAGTGCCCACGCCCTTCAGAAGAGAACAGATACCCGGTGCTGTAAGAGGATGAATGATCTCCTCCGTTCCACCAGGGTAAGTCACTCTTCTCACAATCTCAACTCACACACTCACAAGCCCATCACACATCCACGGGGATCTCACTCACTGCCAGTTCAAGGGACATCACCATTCGTTCTCTCACACACACCGTCATTATCCTCATCCCGTCCATGGGACCAAACACCACCCACACAGGCCAGGCATACTAATCACCTGGACTGGCAGGAGTCCTGCTTACACTCTCTCCATCTCTGTTCATTCAGGACAAACTGGCACACAACAAGAGAGAGAGGTCACAGACCAGTGGCTGAATGTCTGAAATCAAGGTCCTCACGCACTCTGAAAACAGCCATCCAGCTGGCCGGCCACGATCTGGGCCAGTCCTGAGCTGACAGGGAGGTCGGCTCTGCTTACCAAGTGAGGATCCAGCAGTGCAACATCCATCAGACAACCATTCCGTGAGTGATGTGTCCTGTTTCACAGGCCACTGCCGTGCACTAGTTATCTCCCCTTGCTTTCGGAGGCACATCTGCCAAACAGCTGACAGAGTGCATGACCCAGGGCCTCCAATCCAGTCCTGAGGGAACCTCTGAAGAGGAATCTGGAGATATCCTCCCTGAAGACCTGTCACAGTGTCACCCACACCCTCCACCAGCACAGAGACACACACCTCGGTGGGACCTAGCTTTACAGTATCTGGCGAGCACATTAAAATGTCTGATCCACAACAGGTGGTGGCAGGGACTTCCCAGGTCCCCAGAACGCAGGATTGCTGGAGGCCAGAACGTTGCTGAGTCCGGGTCAGATGATGAGCCTCTGGACTTGGTCACGTCACAGTTGCTGGAGCTGCAAAGGCGAGCTCGGGGACATCAGGAAGGGGTGTCAGCTGCCACGCACGATGGAGGAGTCCGTCCGTCTTCAGGCTGAGGTGATGGCGCCGGCATTGCCAACGCACTGAGGTCAACACTGGCAGGATGGCAGCCGCCACGGAGACCTTGGTCCAGGACCTCACTGCTGCACGGGCTGAACTCCATCACTGATGCCATAGTTGGCCTCCAACAGGGTGTATTGTGGGGTAGCTCGATCTCACTCCAGCTACCCCTTCTTCCCAAGGAGTCACCCTGGGGCCCTCGGGCACCCATAGGCAGGAGGATCAGCAGCCGCACACCCCAGGGCCATCCATCCAGGTGACTCCAAGAGTGTCCGGCCCCCTTCTTCCTGTGACCTCCGCAGATCCAGCTCCACAGGCCGAGGAGGGTGCCACTGCCACACAGCAGGACCCCGAAAGCAGGCCGGGGTCTTCCAAGTCTCAGCCCCCCAGAGGACGCTCGCCAAAGTCATCACAGACAGGGCTTGGCAGTCAGCAGGCCGCCTCCACCTCTGCTGTGCTGTTCGGGGAGCACCAAGACATAGTAGCAAGGTTAGGAAAGTTAAGAAGAATGGGTGTTAATCACTTGTACACACTGTTCACTATTGTCAATAAACTCCTAAGAATGTCTCCCTGCCTGTGGCCCTTCGTTCTGATGAGCAGTGTTCGTGTCACTCAGATGTGAAACCTTTCTGTACAAGATAAAAGGCAGGTGTCTCAGTCCAGGGCCTCGTCTCTGTGCTCTGTGCAGCCTTCAGACCACAGTGATGGTCCAGCCTCTCACTCCCTGGAAACATTACTGATGCCTGCACCTCGACGGTGCTGGCCATTGCTGCCAGAATGTAGTGGACAGGCGTCACAGAGTTCCCTCATTCTCCCTGTGTGCTCTCAGCACCCTGAAGGTGGGGCTGGCCCCCATCTCTTCAGCATCTGTGACCAGTGATGCTGTGCACCAGCTCCTGAAGGGCTCAGGTGCTGAAGGCGGACACAGCATCAGAACTTATAAAGTTTCACGCCTGCGTCTCTACAATATGACCCTGATCACAGAGCACAAGTGAGCTGCCCTCGGCCAGACAGGAGTCAGACATTCTCAGAGGCTATGTGAAGATCTATGGAATATCCTCACTGTATGTCATCATCATCCTCTTGCAATCGAGTGATTATTAGGGCCTCCACTGCATCTCCATGACAGGAGCATTCTCACACCAGGTATTGGTGCTGCGATTTGCCACATTGGAGTCAAACGTTCACAACTGCGATGTGAGGATCTATGGGGACACCTCACTGCATGTCATCATCATCCTCCACTATCTGGGAGCTATGAGGGCCTCCTGACTGTGCCTGCCTCATCTAACCAGTGCGAGAGCTTTATCCCCGTCATCGTCACCACCGAGGACCCCCTCACCCTCATCCCCGTCGGTGTCCTCCTCATCAGGGAGATGTGCAGCTCCTCCATCTCCTCCTCAGCCAGCTCCTCTCCCTGTTGCAGTGCCAGGTTGTAAAGGGTACAGCAGACAGTGATGATGTGTGACACCCTCTGCAGACTGTGTTGCAGGGCTCCACCAGACCGGTCCAGGCACCGGAACCACATCTTCAGCATCCTGATGGTCTGCTCCACCAAGTTGTGAGATGCTGCATGAGCCTCATTATACAGTCGCTCTGCTGCAGCCTGAGGCTGCTACACGGGTGTCATCACCCACGGCCTCTGCAGGTGTCTCTTGTCCCCAAGGAGCCAACCCTGCAGCCTCTGTGGACCCTGGAAGACTGCAGGGATCTGCGAGCGACTCAGGATGTAGGCATCGTGCACACTCCCTGGAAACCGTGCTCATACCTGCAGGATGCGTTTCTGGTGGTCGCATACCACATTCATTGAGTGGAAGCCCTTGCAGTTGATGAAGTCCACTGAGTGTAGCATTGCAGACCTGAGCGTCACATGAGTGCAGTCAATCACACCCCGCATCTGTGAAGATCCTGAGATCAGGGAGAATCTAATGGTCTTTGCAACCTGGCTGTCCCGGTCCTGGGTGAAATGTACGAAGTTGTGTTGCCATGGAGAAGATGACATCTGTGACCTCGGATGTATTTGTGGGTAGTGGATTGTGAAATCCCACAGCAGTCACCTGTGGAGCCCTGAAAGGAGCCACTGACATAGAAATTGAGCGCCGGAGTCACTTTCACAGCCACTGGCAGTGGATGCCCTCCATGTCCCCTTGGCACCAAGTCCTGCAGTAAGTGGCAGATGTGAGCCACCAGATCCCTAGACATGCGCAGTCGTCAGCGACACTGGTTCTCAGTCATTTGCAGGAATGGCAGGTGGCATCTATAGACCCTGGGTGTCGCTAGGCACCGACCAGACACACCGGCCAACTGTCACACCTGGGCAGCATAGAACCATAGAACCATAGAACCATAGAACACTACAGCACAGAAAACAGGCCATTCGGCCCTTCTAGTCTGTGCCAAAATATTATTCCGCTAGTTTCATTGACCTGCACCCAGTCCATAACCCTCCAGACCTCTCCCATCCATGTATCTATCTAATTTATTCTTAAAACTTAAGAGTGAGCCCACATTTACCACGTCAGATGGTAGCTCATTCGACACTCTCAACACTCTCTGAGTGAACAAGTTCCCCCTAAACCTTTCCTCTTTCACCCTAAAGCCATGTCCTCTCGTGTTTATCTCTCCTAATCTAAGTGGAAAGAGCCTACTCGCATTTACTCTGTCTATAACCCTCATAATTTTGTAAACTTCTATCAAATCTCCCCTCATTCTTCTACGCTCCAAGGAATAAAGTCCTAACCTGTTTAATCTTTCCCTGTAACTCAACTCCTGAAGACCCAACAACATCCTAGTAAATCTTCTCTGCACTCTCTCAATCTTGCTGATATCCTTCCTGTAGTTAGGCGACCAGAACCGCACACAATACTCCAAAGTTGGCCTCACCAATATCTTATACAACCTCCCCATAACATCCCAACTCCTATACTCAATACTTTGATTTGTGAAGGCAAGTATGCCAAAAGCTTTCTTTACAACCCTGTCTACCTGTGACGCCACTTTCAGGGAATTATGTATCTGAACTCCCAGATCCTTTTGTACCTCTGCACTCCTCAGTGCCCTACCATTTACTGTATATGTCCTACCTTGGTTTGTCCTTCCAAAATGCAACATCTCACACTTTTCCGCATTAAATTCCATCTGCCATTTTCTGGCCCATTTTTCCAGTTGGTCCAGATCCCTCTGCAAGCTTTGAAAGCCTTCCTCGCTGTCCACAACGCCTCCAATCTTAGTGTCATCAGCAAACTTGCTGATCCAATTTACCACATTATCATCCAGATCGTTGATATAGACAACAAACAACAATGGTCCCAGCACAGATCCCTGAGGCACACCACTAGTCACAGACCTCCAGTCTGAGAAGCAATCATCCACTACCACTCTCTGTCTTCTCCCACAGCCAATTTCAAATCCAGTTTACAACCTCTCCATCGATACCAAGTGTCTGAACCTTCTGAACTAACCTCCCATGTGCGACCTTGTCAAAGGCCTTACTAAAGTCCATGTAGACAACATCCACAGCCTTTCCTTCATCTACTTTCTTGGTAACCTCCTCGAAAAACTCAACAAGGTTCGTTAAACAAGACCTACCACGCACAAAACCATGCTGACCATCCTTAATCAGCCCTTGGCTGTCCAAATAATTATATATCCGATCTCTCAGAACACCTTCCAATAATTTACCTACTACTGACGTCAGGCTCACTGGCCTGTAATTACCTGGTTTACTTTTGGAGCCTTTTTTAAACAACGGAACAACACGAGCTACCCTCCAATCCTCCGGCATCTCCCCCGTGGCTAAGGACATTTTAAATATTTCTGCCAGGGCCCCTGCAATTTCTACATTAGTCTCCCTCAAGGTCCAAGGGAATATCATGTCAGGCCCGGGGGATTTATCTACTTTTATTCGCTGTAAGGCAGCAAGCACCTCCTCCTTTAATCTCTATATGTACCATGAAACTACTGCTTGTTTCTCTTCCTTCCTTATACACTATGCCAGTTTCCTGAGTAAATACTGATGCAAAAAAACTGTTTAAGGTCTCCCCCATCTCGTGAGGCTCCACACACAGACGACCACTCTGATCTTCAAGGGGACCAATTGTGTCCCTTATTATCCTGTTACTCTTAATGTACTTGTAGAAATCCTTCGGGTTTACCTTCACATTATCTGCCAAAGCAACCTCATGTCTTCTTTTTGCCTTCCTGGTTTCCTTCTTTAGTATTTTCTTAAATTTTCTATACTCTACAAGTACCTCATTTGCTTCTTGTTGCCTATACCTGCTATACACCTCTCGCCTCTTCTTAACCAGATCGCCAATATCCCTTGAAAACCCAGGTTCCCTATGCCTGTTAACTTTGCCTTTAATCCTGACAGGAACATGCAAACTCTGCACTCTCAAAATTTCACCTTTGAATGCCTTCCACTTACTGAACACATCCTTGCCAGAAAACAACTTATGCCAATCCACTCTTCTTAGATCCTTTCACATTTCCACAAAATTGGCCTTTCTCCAATTTAGAATCTCAACTCGAGGACCAGACCTATCCTTATCCATAATTAACTTAAAACTAGTGACATTGTGGTCACTGGACCCAAAATGTTCGCCTATACATACTTCTGTCACCTGACCTGTCTCGCTCCCTAACAGGAGATCAACTATTGCATCCTCTCTCGTTGGTACCTCTATACATTGATTTAGAAAACTTTCCTGAACACATTTGACAAACTCCAAGCCATCCAGCCCTTTTACAGTATAGGAGTCCCAGTCAATATGTGGAAAGATAAAATCTCCTACTATCACAACTTTCTGTTTCTTACATCGGTCTGCTATCTCTCTACAGATTTGCTCCTCTAATTCTCTTTGACCATTGGGCAGTCTATAATACAACCCTAATAATGTGGTCACACCATTCCCATTCCTCAGCTCCACCCATATGGCCTCTGTAGACGAGCCCTCCGCTGTCCTGTCTACACACAGCTGTGATAGTTTCCCTGACTAGTAATGCCACTCCTCCTCCTTTCATCCCTCCTCCTCTATCATGTCTGAAACAACGGAACCCCCGAACATTGAGCTGCCAGTCCTGCCCCTCCTGCAACCAAGTCTCACTAATAGCAATAATGTCATAATCCCACGTGCCAATCCACGTCCTAAGCTCATCTGCCTTTCCGACATTATTCCTTGCATTGAAATAGATGCACCTGAGAACATTTCTATCAGGTACAAACCTTTGATTTCTGTCTATACAAGCATTCCTCACTTGACCTTTATCTTCCTCCACCTCACTATCTGCTCTAACACTCTGGTTCCCCTCCCCCTGCAAATCTAGTTTAAACCCCTGGAGCAGCACTAGCAACCCTACCTGCAAGGATGTTAGTCCCCCTCCAGTTCAGGTGCAAACCGTCCCATCGGAACAGGTCCCACCTTCCCTGGAACAGAGCCCAATTGTCCAGAAACATGAAGCCCTCCCTCCTGCACCATCTCCTTAGCCACGTATTTAGCTGCATTATCCTCCTATTTCTAGCCTCACTAGCACGTGGCACGGGTAGCTCTCCTGAGATCGCAACCCTGGAGGTCCTGTCCTTCAACTTTGCACCTAACTCCCTAAACTCTCTTTGCAGGACCTCCTCCTCCTTCCTATCCACCTCATTGGTCCCTACATGGACCACGACATCTGGCTGCTCACCCTCCCTCCTGAGAATACTGAGATGCAGTGCTGGAGCCCCTGCTGCCCCTTCTTCCTCAGGTTGCTGCTCCTGCCTTTGCGCGACCAGCAGCCTCAGTCACTCTCTCCTCCGTCTTCTCCACTCTCTGTGGGCCATCAGGCATACAGCTAGGTGGTTCAGGCTCCATTCTCCTGATGTGATCCTCCTGCAGCATGAAAGAGAGAGAGACGTGGTTAGCACCTTTCCTGGCCCTGTGTGACAGGCCCTTCATGCTTCCCAGAGAGTGCTGGTTACTTCCCCCACCCCCCCCCCACCACCCTGACCACAGTGGCCTCCGAGGCTGGGCAGTAGTTGCCCCTGGACACCCCATTAGCAACAGCCGCCTCTGTGGGTAGAGCGGCACTTCACCCCATGCATGCATCACTGCCCCCAGTAACTCTGTGTCTCTCTCCACAGATGCTGCCTGACCTGCTGATCATTTCCAGAATTTTCTGGGTTTTTTTAATTTCAGATTTCAGCATCTGCGGAATTTTGATTTTGTGTGAGAGGTTATGTTGAACCCTGGTGACATCACATTTGGAGTCCTGGGAACAGCCTGGTCTCCATGTTATAGAAAGGATCTAGAGGCATTGGCAAAGATGCAAAAGGTGTTTATGAAGATGATAACAGAACTGAGCATTAATACCTAGCAGGAAAGATTGAACAGATTGGGGCTATTTTCTGTAGAAAAGAGAATACTGAGTGTTATGGTTGAGATCTGTAAGAGGATGAAAGGGTTTGATATTGCCAATATAAAACAGTTATTAATAAATCCACTAGGGAATTCAGGAAAAATTTACCCAAAGGCTAACATGGATACATTAAGAGAAAGCTCAGTAAATACTTAAAGGAGAAAGGAATAGAAGGCTATGTTGATGGGGTTAAATGAAGAAGAATGGGAAGAGACTCCTGTGGAGCATTAACACATGCAACATTCACGCCAGACAAGTGTCAGGCAAGAACCATCTTCAACAAGAAGAATCCGACCTTCTCCCCTTGACGTTCAATGGCATTACCATTGCTGAATCCACCACTATTAACATTTGGGTGTTCCCATTGACCAGAAACTGAACTGGACCAGAAACCAAATACTGTGGCTACAAGAGCAGGTCAGAGACTCAGAATCCTGCAGAGAGTAACTCACCTCCTGACTCCCCAAAGCCTGTCCGCCATCTACAAGAAACAAGTCAGGAGTGTGATGGAACACTCTCCGCTTGCCTGAATGAGTGCAGCTCCCACAACACTCAAGAAGCTCGACACCATCCATGACAAAGCAGCCCCGCTTGGTTGGCAAGTTGGTAAATGCTGGTCTTACCAGTGATTCTCAAAGCGCACAAACAAATTTTTAAAAATTAAATCTGCCCTTAACTGTCTCTACTCTAAGGAATAATCCCAGTTTGTTCAATTTCTCCATCTGGGAAACTGCCTAGGTTCACCATCCATTGAAGTTAGCTGCAAAGTGCACATGTGTGAACATGCGAGGGAGATTCTGAAGCCTCTCACTTGGGGTGGGGTCACTAGGGCAGTTGTACCCAGCTGATGGCAGACAATATCTCATTGCTCCGATTCTGGCGTCACTGTGACTGCCATGATCTCAGCCCCAGACAGTTGCTCAGTGGTTTGAGAGGCTGCCTGAGTTGGGCAGTGTTTGCAGTGTGGGGTCTGATGGCCTACATCGGTCAGTCACCATTTGAAGACCATTGATGCACAGCACAATGCTCTGCTGGGTATCAATCCAAAAGGATGCCCAGATGTAAATCAGACGTTATTTTTGTGGGGCCTGAAAGAGCTGGAGTGGTCCACGTGAATCAATTCCTCCCATCCATCTTGAAATTGGACTCCCTCCTCCGGTCTAAAGTCTGATCAAACATTAGCGAACTCCAGTCTTGGATTTGGACCTGGTCTCCAGCAGGAATTCTCAGAGGGCCAATGGGCAGTCCCCAACAGGCGCAAAAACTACCCAGCACCAGGTCAGGATAGGCTGAAATTGAACCTCTTCACCTCCCCCTCCCCCATTATCAACCCTGCAACCACAAGGCGACTGTCTAGTCCCACACAATGGTTAAGCTGGAGGACTCAGTGGTCCTGCAGCCCAGGGTAAACTTAGGCTTAGAGGCCTTCCCATGCCTAGTGGCACACGAGGGGGACCAAACCCATGCTTATGTCTGTTTCCATAGCTAGTTTTTTTCCTGCAGCAGATCACCAGCCTGGCACCAGAGGCTATAGCTTGAGTGGTGCCAATCCACATCAAGAATGGCTCGCCAGGAGAGTTTAAGCATCTGCGATCAGCATATTGGAAGGATTTACAGCTCAGTAATCAACCTGTTTGGCCACATTATGAAGGCACATATCAAGTCCTGGGGTGGGACTCAAACCCAGAGCCTTCGGGTCGAAGGCAGGGACACCACCCCCTGCACCACAAGACCTCACTGCAGGGGAAAAGGGGAAATGGAAAATGGTCACAACGGTGAGACACCAGGAGGAACTGCAACCAGGAGAGTCAATGCCTTCAGGAGGCAGCCCAGTTCCAAACCTCAGCTGTCTGCTGTGTGGAAGGGAGGGGGGTCATATCATTGATAATCTAGGATTATCTCCTTTCACCCAAACAGAATATGGGCATCTCTAAGCAGTAATATGGTGGCTTAATTACAAGTAATTCTTGATAGCAACAAAGCAATGGGTAATTTCCTTGGAATTTATCCACCTTGTTATCCAACTTCAGTGTCAGAGCCAGAGACACCCGAGAAAAATTATGACAAAAAACAGAAAGGGGAATAAGAAAAGTGATAGGCAGAGAAATCAAGGGCAAGAATCAAACAGGGTCTCAGTGACAAATAGTGGGAACAGGACAAGTAATGTTAAAAAGACAAGCCTTAAGGCTTTGTGCCTTAATGCGAGGAGCATTCGCAATAAAGTGGATGAATTAACCATGCAAATAGATGTAAGCAGGTATGATATAGTCGGGATTACAGAGACATGGCTGCAGGGTGACCAGGGATCGGAACTGAACATCCAGGGGTATTCAGTATTTAGGAAGGACAGACAAAAAGGAAAAGGCGGTGGAGTTGCATTGCTGGTTAAAGAGGAAATGAATGCAATAGTGAGGAAAGACATTAGCTCTGACAATGTGGAATCTGTATGGGTAGAGCTGAGAAACACTAACGGGCAAAAAACGTTAGTGGGGGTTGTATATAGACCCCCAAACTGTAATGGTGATGTTGGGAATGGCATTAAACAGGAAATTAGAGACGTTTGCAATAAAGGAACATCTGTAATTATGGGTGACTTTAATATGCAATTAGATTGGGCAAATCAAATTAGTAACAATACTGTAGAGGAAGAATTCCTGGAGTGTATACGGGATGGTTTCCTGGACCAATACATTGAGGAACCAACGAGAGAACTGACTGGGTATTGTGTAATGAGAAAGGAATAATTGGCAACCTAGTTGTGCGAGGCCCCTTGGGGATGAGCGACCATAATATGATAGAATTCTTCATCAAGATGGAGAGTGACGTGGTTGATTCTGAGACTTGGGTCCTGAATCTTAATAAAGGAAACTACGATGGTATGAGGCACGAGTTGGCTATGATGGAATGGGAAATGTTACTTAAAGGGATGATGGTGGATAGGAAATGGCAAACATTCAAAATGCGCATGGGTGAACTGCAACAATTGTTTATTTCTGTCTGCCGCACAAGTAAAACAGGAAAGGTGGCCAAACCATGGCTTACAAGGGAAATTAAAGATTGTATTAGATCCAAGGAAGAGGCATACAAAGTGGCCAGAAAAAACAACAGACCTGAGGATTGGGAGCAGTTTAGAATTCAGCAAAGAAGAACCAAGGGATTGATTAAGAAGGGGAAAATAGAGTACGAGAGTAAGCTTGCAGGGATCATAAAAACTGACTGTAAAAGTTTCTATCGGTATGTGAAGAGAAAAAGATTGGTGAAGACAAATATAGGTCCCTTACAGTCAGAAACAGGGGGATTTATAATGGGGAACAAAGAAATGGCTGACCAACTAAATACATACTTTAGTTCTGTCTTCACAAAGGAGGACACTAATAACATACCAGAAATGTTGGGGATCACAGGTTTTAGTGAGAAGGAGGAACTGAAAGAAATCAGCATTAGTAGGGAAATGGTGTTGGGGAAATTGATGGGATTGAAGGCCGATAAATCCCCGGGGCCTGATAATCTACATCCCAGAGTACTTAAGGAAATGGCCCTAGAATTAGTGGATGCATTGGTGGTCATCTTCCCAGATTCTATAGACCCTGGAACAGTTCCTACAGATTGGAGGGTAGCTAATGTAACCCCACTGTCTAAAAAGGGAGGCAGAGAGAAAACAGGCAATTATAGACGAGTCAGCCTGACTTTTGTAGTGGGGAAAATTCTAGAGTCCATTATAAAAGATTTAATAGCTAAGCACGTGGAAAACAGTGGCAGAATTGTACAGAGTCAGCGTGGGTTTATGAAAGGGAAATCATGCTTGATAAATCTACTGGAATTTTTCTAGGATGTAACTAGTAGAGTTGATGAGGTGGAGCCAGTGTATGTGGTTTATTTGGACTTCAGAAGGCTTTCGACAAAGTCCCACACAAGAGATTAGCGAATAAAATTAAAGCGCATGGGATTGGGGGTGGTGTATTGAGATGGATAGAAAACTGGTTGGCAGACAGGAAACAAAGAATAGGAATAAACGGGTCTTTTTCCGAATGGCAGGCAGTGACTAGTGGGGTACTGCAGGGATTGGTGCTGGGACCCCAGTTATTCAACAGTATATATTATTGATTTAGATGAGGGAATTAAATGTAATATCTCCAAATTTGCAGATGACACAAAGCTGGGTGGGAGGGTAAGCTGTGAGGAGGATGCAGAGATGCTTCAGTGTGATTTGGACAAGCTGAGTAAGTGGGCAAATGCATGGCAGATGCAGTATAATGTGGATAAATGTGAGGTTATCCATTTTGGTAGCAAAAACAGGTAGGCAGATTTATTATCTGAATGGCTATAAATTGAGAGAGGGGAATGTACAATGAGACCTGGGTATCCTTGTACATCTGTTGCTGAAGGTAAGCATGCAGGTACAGCAGGCGGTAAAGAAGGCAAATGGTATGTTGGCCTTCATAGCGAGAGGATTCGAGTGCAGGAACAGGGATGTCTTGCTGCAATTGTACAGGGCCTTGGTGAGACCACACCTGGAATATTGTGTGCAGTTTTGGCCTCCTTATCTGAGGAAGGATGTCCTTGCTAAAGAGGGAGTGCAGCGAAGATTTACCTGACTGATTCCTGGGATGGCGAGACTGATATATGAGGAGAGATTGAGTCGATTAGGATTATATTCGCTGGAGTTCAGAAGAATGAGGGGGATCTCATAGAAACCTATAAAATTCTAACAGGGCTAGACAGGGTAGATGCAGGAAGGATGTTCCCGATGGTGGGGGAATCCAGAACCAGGGGTCACAATCTGAGGATACGGGGTAGACCATTTAGGACTGAGATGAGGAGAAATTTCTTCACCCAGAGAGTGGTGAGCCTGTGGAATTTGTTACCACAGAAAGTAGTTGAGACCAAAACATTGTATGCTTTTAAGAAGGAATTAGGTATAGCTGTTGGTGTGAAAGGGATCAAAGGGTATGGGGAGAAAGCGGGAGCAGGCTATTGAGTTGGATGATCAGCCATGATCATAATGAATGGCGCAGCAGGCTGGAAGGGCCGAATGGCCTACTCCTGCTCCTAGTTTCTATGTTTCTATGTTAAACGCCATTGATGTCAATTTACCATGGCTGTGGCCGACTGGCAAGAGTATTACCAGCGGAGTTTACCCTCAGAATATTATCATTAATTAATTAGCTGATTGGAGAAGGCAGAGGAAATGTTAAAGGTCATCAAGGTCAGGGATGTCTGAGTGGGAAATGGAATCTTATGCCCTGTTCTTCATTCAAATTGTATCACTTCACACTTCTCAGTGTTAAATCTCATTTGACATGTGTCCGCCCATTCCATCAGCCTGCCTATGTCCTCTTGAAGTCTCTTGCTATCCACCTCATAGTTCACTTCTAAGCTTAGTGTCAATCATGAATTTTGGAAATTGTGCATCCAAATCTAGGCCATTAGTATAAATCAACAAACCAGAGGTCCTACACTTGACCCTTGGGGAACTGTACTACAAACCTTCCTCTAGTCCAAAGCTCAGCCGTTCACCGTTACTCTCTCTTTCCAGCCACTCGGCCAATTTTCAGATACTGTCTCTGTTATTCTGTGGGCTTTAGCTTTGCTGACAAGCCTGTTTCGCGGCCTCTATCAAATGCCTTTGGAACTCCTGGTTCACCACATTACCCTCATTAACCCACTCTGCTACCATATCAAAGAAACTCAGTCAGATCAGTTAAACACAATTTGCCCTTAATAAATCTGGGCTGGTTTTCCTTAATTAAATTTGGCCCAGTGACTGTTAGTTTTATGCCGGATTATCACTTCTAGAAGCTTCCCCATCACTGAGGTTAAATTGACTGGCCTGTAGTGGCTGGGTAAATCTTTACCTTCTTGAACAGGGTGTAAGATTTGCAATCCGACACTCCACTGGCACTATCCCTGTATCTAAGGAGGAATTGAAAGTTATGGCCAGTGTCTCCACAATTTCCACCTTTACTTCCCTCAGTATCCCTGGATGCATCTGATCCGGACCTGGTGACCTATCAACTTTAAGTACAGTCAATCTTTCTAATGATTCCTCTTTATCAATTTTTAGCACGTCCAGTGTCTCGACTACCCCCTCTTTCACTATGACTTAGGCAGCATCTTCTTCCTTGGTAAAGACAGATGCAAAGTATTCATTTAATACCTCAGTCATGACCCCTGCCTTCATGTGTAAATCCCCTTTCAGGTCCCTAATTGGCCTCACTCGTCCTTTTACTACCCTTTTACTATTTACATGCCTATAGAAAACATTTGTGTTCCCTTTTATGTTAGCTGTTAGTCTCTTCCCAAGACAGTTTTGCCTGCCATTCTTTGATTCCAATTTACCTGGGCCACATCCATTCTCACCCCATCGAAATTGGGCCTCCCCCAATTGACTATTTTATTCTGGATTGCTCCTTGTCCTTTTCCAACCTAAACTTCATGATACAATGATCACTGTTGCCTAAGTGTTCACCAGTTGGCACTTGGCCCACCTCATTCACAAGAACCAGATCCAGCAATGCCTCCTTCCTCATTGGGTCAGAAACACGATGATCTAGAAAGTTGGCCTGAACCTATTTCAGAAATCATTCCATTTTTCTGCCCATCCCAGTCTATTTAGGATAATTAAGGCACCTCGATAGTTTTTGCACCTTTCTGTAATTTCCCTGCAAATTTGTTACCCTACATCTTCCTCACTAGTTTGTGGCCTATTGACTACACCCAGGAGTGTAATGGTACCTCTATTGTTTCTTAGCTCTAACCAGATAGATTCTGTCCTTGACCCCTCTGGGATATCCTCTCTCTCTTTCCAGCACTGTATTTTTTCTTTAATCAATACTGTCGTTCCTCCACCTTTCTTCCTTTCCTGAACACCTTGTATCCAATATTTAGTCCCTAGGCCTGCCCTTTACTGAATCGTGTCTCCATTATCGCCGCAATATCATATGCCACCAACAAGGCTTCATCCCAAATTCAGGAGAGTGACACCTTCATTTGCCACTTTCGCCATCCATATGGCATCTGTGGGTGAGATTGCCAACTTACTGCCAATTAGAGCTGAATTATGAGCAGTTTGGTGCCGTGGGCCTGTGCCCACTAGGAACTGGATCAAGACTGTCCCAAACTCATTTCACTCAGGACCCTGGCAGCTGTCAGAGAGAGACTTCCGTCCAATTAGTCGGGGAGGTGGATTGGAATCCTAGAAAGGTGGAAGGAATGGGATATAGTCCAGGCTGTCACCTACTGCCACTGTCATTTCTGGACATGTGGAGTTAAGGAAAATTGCTTGTTCTAAGGCACTTTTTTCTTGCATCAGGAAACTTTCCCATGCAGAATAAAAGCAAATAGAGTTAATATCTCTTTAAAGCTAGCCTGCCTGCTTTATCTGTATATCAAAAAAAGGAACGACAGTCTTAAACAATACGGAACTCTACACCTACAAACCTGCTAATTGGGGACATATGTCTCCTAACAGAATCATTCAGAAGGGACCCCTTCTGCTTCCCAGTACTCCTCATTAGCATAACAGGCACATCATTGGTTGAGTTGCGCTGACGTCGAGGGGGGAGGGGGGAGTCTGACATGCAAACGTGGTTCAGCAACAATGCCAGGCTCTAGGAGTGTTGTTATTTAGTTTCACCAGCTGCAGCTCTGGCCAAAACTGATGAAGGAGGGAGAAGAAAACTATGTGGCACAAATGCAAACTGCAGAAATAGTGGAATTCACTCGTTGTCCTGTCAGCCATTCCCTGTCCTGTCACCCACTCCCTGTCCGGTCACACACACCCTGTCCGGTCACCCAATCCCTGTCCGGTCACCCACTCCCTGTCCTGTCACCCATTCCCTGTCCTGTCGCCCACTCCCTGTCCTGTCACCCACTCCCTGTCCTGTCACCCACTCCCTGTCCTTTCACCCACTCCCTCTCCTGTCACCCACTCCTTGTCCTGTCACCCACTCCCTGTCCTGTCACCCATTCCCTCGTCACACACTCCCCTCTCCTGTCACCCACTCCCTGTCCTGTCACCCACTCCCTGTCCTGTCACCCACTCCCCTCTCCTGTCACCCACTCCCTGTCCTGTCACACACTCCCTCGTCACCCACTCCCTTGTCACCCACTGCCTGTCCTGTCACCCACTCCCTCGTCACTCACTCCCTGTCCTGTCACCCACTCCCTCGTCACTCACTCCCTGTCCTGTCACCCACTCCCTGTCCTGTCACCCACTCCCTCGTCACTCACTCCCTGTCCTGTCACCCACTCCCTCGTCACTCACTCCCTGTCCTGTCACCCACTCCCTTGTCACCCACTCCCTGTCCTGTCACCCACTCCCTGTCCTGTCACCCACACCTCGTCCTGTCACCCACTCCCTCGTCACCCACTACCTGTCCTGTCACCCACTCCCTCGTCACTCACTCCCTGTCCTGTCACCCACGCCCTTGTCACCCACTCCCTCTCCTGTCACCCACTCCCACGTCACACACTCCCTGTCACATCACGCACTCCCTGTCCTGTCATCCACCCCCTGTCCTTTCACCCACTCCCTCGTCACCCACTCCTTGTCCCGTCACCCACTCCCCTCTCCTGTCACCCACTCCCTTTCCTGTCACCCAATCCCTCGTCACCCACTCCCTCTCTCATCACCTACTCCTTGTCCTATCACCCACTCCCTGTCCTGTCACCCAATCACTCGTCACCCAGTCCCTCTCTCGTCACCTACTCCTTGTCCTGTCACCCATTCCCTCGTCACACACTCCCTCGTCACCCACTCCCTGTCCTGTCACCCACTCCCCTTCCTGTCACCCACTCCCTGTCCTGTCACCCACTCCCTTGTCACCCACTCCCTGTCCTGTCACCCACTCCCTTGTCACCCACTCCCTGTCCTGTCACCCATTCCCTTCCTGTCACCCACTCCCTGTCCCATCACCCACTCCCTGTCCTGTCACCCACTCCCTCTCCTGTCACCCACTCCCTGTCCCGTCGCCCACTCCCTGTCCTGTCACCCACTCCCTGTCCTGTCACCCACTCCCTCGTCACCCACTCCCTGTCCTGTCACCCACTCCCTCGTAACCCACGCCCTGTCCTGTCACCCACCCCTCGTCACCCACCCCCTGTCCTGTCACCTACTTCCTCTCCTGTCACCCACTCCCTGTCCTGTCACCCCCTCACTGTCCTGTCACCCACACCTCGTTCTGTCACCCAATCCCTAGCCTGTCACCCACTCCCTGTCGCATCACCCACTCCCTGTCCCATCACACAACCCCTGTCTTGTCACCCACTCTCTGTCCTGTCACCCACTCCCTCGTCACCCATTCCTTCGTCACTCACTCCCTGTCCTGTCACCCACTCCCCTTCCTGTCAGCCACTCCCTGTCCTGTCACCCACTCCCCTTCCTGTCACCCACTCCCTGTCCTGTCACCCACTCCCTGTCCCGTCACCCACTCCCTGTCCTGTCACCCACTCCCTCTCCTGTCACCCACTCCCTCTCCTGTCACCCACTCCTCGTCCTGTCACCCACTCCCTCTCCTGTCACCCACTGCCTGTCCTGTCACCCACTCCCTCGTCACTCACTCCCTGTCCTGTCACCCACTCCCCTCTCTTGTCACCCACACCCTCGTCACCCACTCCCTGTCCTGTCACCCACTCCCTCTCCTGTCACCCACTCCTTGTCCTGTCACCCACTCCCTCTCCTGTCACCCACTCCTCGTCCTGTCACCTACTCCCTGTCGCATCACCCACTCCCCTCTCCTGTCCCCACTTCCGCGTCACCCACTCCCTCGTCACCCACTCCCTGTCCTGTCACTCAATCCCTCTCCTGTCACCCACTCCCAGTCCTGTCACCCACTTCCTCGTCACACACTCCCTCTCTTTTCACCCACTCCCTCGTCACCCACTCCCTCTCCCATCACCCACTTCCTGTCCTGTCACCCACTCCCTGTCCCGTCACCCACTCCCTGTCCTGTCACCCACTCCCTGTCCTGTCACCCAATTCCTCGTCACCCACTCCCTGTCCTGTCACCCACTCCCTGTCCTGTCACCCACTTCCTCGTCACCCACTCCCTCTCCCATCACCCACTTCCTGTCCTGTCACCCAATCCCTGTCCTGTCACCCACTCCCTGTCCTGTCACCCACTCCCTGTCCCTTCACCCACTCCCTGTCCTGTCACCCATTCCCTGTCCTGTCACCCACTCCCTGTCCTGTCACCCACTCCCTCTCCATTCATCCACTTCCTGTCGCATCACCCACTCCCTGTCCTGTCACCCACTCCTCGTCTTTTCACCCACTCCCTGTCCTGTCACCCATTTCCTCGTCACCCACTCCCTGTCCTGTCACCCACTTCCTCGTCACCCACTCACTGTCCTGTCACCCACTCCCTCGTCACCCACTCCCTGTCCTGTCACCCACTCCCTCGTCACCCACTCCCTGTCCGGTCACCCACTCCCTCGTCACCCACTCCCTGTCCCATCACCCACTCCCTGTCCTGTCACCCACTCCCTCATCACCCACTCCCTGTCCTGTCACCCACTCCCCTCTCTTGTCACCCACACCCTCGTCACCCACTCCCTGTCCTGTCACCCACTCCCTCTCCTGTCACCCACTCCTTGTCCTGTCACCCACTCCCTCTCCTGTCACCCACTCCTTGTCCTGTCACCTACTCCCTGTCGCATCACCCACTCCCCTCTCCTGTCCCCACTTCCGCGTCACCCACTCCCTCGTCACCCACTCCCAGTCCTGTCACCCACTTCCTCGTCACACACTCCCTCTCTTTTCACCCACTCCCTCGTCACCCACTCCCTCTCCCATCACCCACTTCCTGTCCTGTCACCCACTCCCTGTCCCGTCACCCACTCCCTGTCCTGTCACCCACTCCCTGTCCTGTCACCCAATTCCTCGTCACCCACTCCCTGTCCTGTCACCCACTCCCTGTCCTGTCACCCACTTCCTCGTCACCCACTCCCTCTCCCATCACCCACTTCCTGTCCTGTCACCCAATCCCTGTCCTGTCACCCACTCCCTGTCCTGTCACCCACTCCCTGTCCCTTCACCCACTCCCTGTCCTGTCACCCATTCCCTGTCCTGTCACCCACTCCCTGTCCTGTCACCCACTCCCTCTCCATTCATCCACTTCCTGTCGCATCACCCACTCCCTGTCCTGTCACCCACTCCTCGTCTTTTCACCCACTCCCTGTCCTGTCACCCACTTCCTCGTCACCCACTCCCTGTCCTGTCACCCACTTCCTCGTCACCCACTCACTGTCCTGTCACCCACTTCCTCGTCACCCACTCCCTGTCCTGTCACCCACTTCCTCGTCACCCACTCCCTGTCCTGTCACCCACTCCCTGTCGCATCACCCACTCCCTGTCCTGTCACCCACTCCCTGTCCTGTCACCCACTCCCTGTCCCGTCACCCACTCCCCATCTCGTCACCCACTCCCTGTCATGTCACCCACTCCTCGTCCTGTCACCCACTCCCTGTTCTGTCACCCACTCCCTGTCCTGTCACCCACTCCCTCGTCACCCACTCCCTGTCCCGTCACCCACTCCTTCGTCACCCACTCCCTTTCCTGTCACCCACTCGCTGTCCCATCACCCACTCCCTCTCCTGTCACCCAATCCCCGTCCTGTCACCCATTCCCTGTCCTGTCACCCACTCCCCTCTCTTTTCACCCACACCCTCGACACCCACTCCCTGTCCTGTCACCCACTCCCTGTCCTGTCACCCACTCCCTGTCCTGTCACCCGCTCCCTTGTCACCCACCCCCTGTCCTGTCACCCACTCCCTGTCACGTCACCCACTCCCTGTCCCGCCACCCACTCCCTCGTCACCCACTTCCTGTCCTGTCACCCACTTCCTCGTCACCCACTCCCTCTCCTGTCACCCACTCCCTGTCCTGTCACCCACTCCCTGTCCTGTCACCCACTCCCTCTCCTGTCATCCACTCCCTGTCCTGCCACCCACTCCCTCGTCACCCACTTCCTGTCCTGTCACCCACTTCTTCGTCACCCACTCCCTGTCCTGTCGCCCACTCCCTTTCCTGTCACCATCTCCCTCGTCACCCATTCCCTTTCCTGTCACCCACTCCCTCGTCACCCACTCCCTGTCCTGTCACCCATTCCCTCGTCACCCACTCCGTCCCGTCACCCACTTCCTCGTCACCCACTCCCTGTCCTGTCACCCACTCCCTGTCCTGTCACCCACTTCCTGTCCTGTCACCCAATCCCCGTCCTGTTACCCACTCCCTCATCACCCACTCCCTGTCCCACCACCCACTCCCTGTCCTGTCACCCACTCCATGTCCTGTCACCCATTCCCTGTCCTGTCACCCACCCCCTGTCAGGTCACCCACTCCCTCGTCACCCACTCCCTGTCCTGTCACCCACTCCCTTGTCACCCACCCCCTGTCCTGTCACCCACTCCCTGTCATGTCACCCACTCCCTGTCGCATCACCCACTCCCTGTCCTGTCACCCACTCCCTCTCCTGTCACCCACTCCCTGTCCTGCCACCCACTCCCTCGTCACCCACTCCCTGTCCTGCCACCCAATCGCTCTCCTGTCACCCACTCACTCTCCTGTCACCCAGTCCCCTTCCTGTCACCTACTCCCTCTCCCATCACCCACTCCCTGTCCTGTCGCCCACTCCCTGTCCTGTCACCCACACCCTGTCCTGTCACCCACTCCCTTTCCTGTCACCCACTCCCTCTCCCATCACCCACTCCCTGTCCTGTCGCCCACTCCCTGTCCTGTCACCCGCTCCCTGTCCTGTCACCCACTCCCTTTCCTGTCACCCACTCCCTGTCCTGTCACCCACCCCCTGTCCTGTCACCCACACCCTGTACTGTCACCCACTTCCTGTCCTGTCACCCACTCCCTGTCCTGTCACCCACTCCCTGTCCTGTCACCCACTCCCTCTCCTGTCACCCACCCCCTGTCCTGTCACCCACTCGCCTCTCCTGTCACCCACTCCCTCTCCTGTCACACATTTCCTGTCCTGTCACCCACTCCCTGCCCTGTCACCCACTCCCTGTCCTGTCACCCACTCCCTCGTCACCCACTCCCTGTCCTGTCACCATCTCCCTCGTCACCCGCTCCCTGTCCTGTCACCCACTCCCTGTCCTGTCACCCACTCCCTCGTCACTCACTCCCTGTCCTGTCACCCACTCCCTGTCCTGTCACCCATCCTCGTCCTGTCACCCACTCCCTGTCCTGTCACCCACTCCCTGTCCCGTCACCCACTCCCTGTCCTGTCACCCACTCCCTGTCCTGTCACCCACTCCCTGTCCTGTCACCCACTCCCTCGTCACTCGCTCCCTGTCCTGTCACCCACTCCCTGTCCTGTCACCCGCTCCCTGTCCTGTCACCCACTCCCTGTCCTGTCACCCACTTCCTGTCCTGTCACCCAATCCCCGTCCTGTTACCCACTCCCTCGTCACCCACTCCCTGTCCCACCACCCACTCCCTGTCCTGTCACCCACTCCATGTCCTGTCACCCATTCCCTGTCCTGTCACCCACCCCCTGTCCTGTCACCCACTCCCTCGTCACCCACTCACTGTCCTGTCACCCACTCCATTGTCACCCACCCCCTATCCTGTCACCCACTCCCTATCACGTCACCCACTCCCTGTAACGTCACCCACTCCCTGTCCTGTCACCCACTCCCTGTAACGTCACCCACTCCCTGTCGCATCACCCACTCCCTGTCCTGTCACCCACTCTCTCTCCTGTCACCCACTCCCTGTCCTGCCACCCACTCCCTCGTCACCCACTCCCTGTCCTGTCACCCAATCGCTCTCCTGTCACCCACTCCCTCTCCTGTCACCCACTCCCCTTCCTGTCACCCACTCCCTCTCCCATCACCCACTCCCTGTCCTGTCGCCCACTCCCTGTCCTGTCACCCACTCCCTGTCCTGTCACCCACTCCCTTTCCTGTCACCCACGCCCTGAACTGTCAACCACTCCCTGTCCTGTCACCCACTCCCTCGTCACTCACTCCCTGTCCTGTCACCCACTCCCTCTCCTGTCACCCACTTCCTGTCCTGTCACCCACTCCCTGTCCTGTCACCCACTCCCTGTCCTGTCACCCACTCCCTCGTCACCCACTCCCTGTCCTGTCACCATCTCCCTCGTCACCCGCTCCCTGTCCTGTCACCCACTCCCTGTCCTGTCACCCACTCCCTGTCCTGTCACCCACTCCCTCGTCACTCACTCCCTGTCCTGTCACCCACTCCCTCGTCACCCACTCACTGTCCTGTCACCCACTCCATTGTCACCCACCCCCTGTCCTGTCACCCACTCCCTGTCACGTCACCCACTCCCTGTCGCATCACCCACTCCCTGTCCTGCCACCCACTCCCTCGTCACCCACTCCCTGTCCTGTCACCCAATCGCTCTCCTGTCACCCACTCCCTCTCCCATCACCCACTCCCTGTCCTGTCGCCCACTCCCTGTCCTGTCACCCACTCCCTGTCCTGTCACCCACTCCCTTTCCTGTCACCCACGCCCTGAACTGTCAACCACTCCCTGTCCTGTCACCCACTCCCTGTACTGTCACCCACTTCCTGTCCTGTCACCCACTCCCTCTCCTGTCACCCACTTCCTGTCCTGTCACCCACTCCCTGTCCTGTCACCCACTCCCTGTCCTGTCACCCACTCCCTCGTCACCCACTCCCTGTCCTGTCACCATCTCCCTCGTCACCCGCTCCCTGTCCTGTCACCCACTCCCTGTCCTGTCACCCACTCCCTGTCCTGTCACCCACTCCCTCGTCACTCACTCCCTGTCCTGTCACCCACTCCCTGTCCTGTCACCCATCCTCGTCCTGTCGCCCACTCCCTGTCCTGTCACCCACTCCCTGTCCCGTCACCCACTCCCTGTCCTGTCACCCACTCCCTGTCCTGTCACCCACTCCCTGTCCTGTCACCCACTCCCTCGTCACTCGCTCCCTGTCCTGTCACCCACTCCCTGTCCTGTCACCCGCTCCCTGTCCTGTCACCCACTCCCTGTCCTGTCACCCACTTCCTGTCCTGTCACCCACTCCCTGTCCTGTCACCCACTCCCTCTCCTGTCACCCACTCCCTGTCCCGTCACCCACTCCCTGTCCTGTCACCCACTCCCTGTCCTGTCACCCACTCCCTGTCCTGTCACCCACTCCCTCGTCACCCGCTCCCTGTCCTGTCACCCACTCCCTGTCCTGTCACCCACTCCCTGTCCTGTCACCCATCCTCGTCCTGTCACCCACTCCCTGTCCTGTCACCCACTCCCTGTCCTGTCACCCACTCCCTCGTCACTCACTCCCTGTCCTGTCACCCACTCCCTGTCCTGTCACCCACTCCCTGTCGCATCACCCACACCCGTCCTGTCACCCACTCCCTATCCTGTCACCCACTCCCTCTCCTGTCACCCACTCCCTGTCCCGTCACCCACTCCCTGTCCTGTCACCCACTCCCCATCTCGTCACCCACTCCCTGTTCTGTCACCCACTCCCTGTCATGTCACCCACTCCTCGTCCTCTCACCCACTCCCTGTCCTGTCACCCACTCCCTGTCCAGTCACCCACTCCCTCGTCACCCACTCCCTCTCCTGTCACCCACTCCCTCGTCACCCACTCCCTGTCCTGTCACCCACTCCCTGTCACGTCACCCACTCCCCTCTCCTGTCACCCACTCCTTGTCCTGTCACCCACTCCCTGTCGCATCACCCACTCCCTGTCCTGTCACCCAATCTCTCTCCTGTCACCCACTCCCTGTCCTGTCACCCACTCCCTGTCCTGTCACCCACTCCCTGTCCTGCCACCCACTCCCTCGTCACCCACTCCCTGTCCTGTCACCCACTTCCTCCTCACCCACTCCCTGTCCAGTCACCCAATCGCTCTCCTGTCACCCACTCCCTTTCCTGTCACCCACTCCCTGTCCTGTCACCCACTCCCTGTCCTGTCACCCATCCTCGTCCTGTCACCCACTCCCTGTCCTGTCACCCACTCCCTCTCCTGTCACCCACTCCCTGTCCCGTCACCCACACCCCATCTCGTCACCCACTCCCTGTCATGTCACCCACTCCTCGTCCTGTCACCCACTCCCTGTTCTGTCACCCATTCCCTTTCCTGTCACCCACTCGCTGTCCCTTCACCCTCTCCCTCTCCTGTCACCCAATCCCCGTCCTGTTACCCACTCCCTCGTCACCCACTCCCTGTCCCACCACCCACTCTCTGTCCTGTCACCCACTCACTGTCCTGTCACCCATTCCCTGTCCTGTCACCCACCCCCTGTCCTGTCACCCACACCCTCGTCACCCACTCTCTGTCCTGTCACCCACTCCCTTGTCACCCACCCCCTGTCCTGTCACCCACTCCCTGTCAAGTCACCCACTCCCTGTCGCATCACCCAGTCCCTGTCCTGCCACCCACTCCCTCGTCACCCACTCCCTGTCCTGTCAGCCAATCGCTCTCCTGTCACCCACTCCCTCTCCTGTCACCCACTCCCCTTCCTGTCACCCACTCCCTCTCCCATCACCTACTCCCTGTCCTGTCGCCCACTCCCTGTCCTGTCACCCACTCCCTGTCCTGTCACCCACTCCCTTTCCTGTCACCCACTCCCTGTCCTGTCGCCCACTCCCTGTCCTGTCACCCGCTCCCTGTCCTGTCACCCACTCCCTTTCCTGTCACCCACTCCCTGTCCTGTCACCCACTCCCTGTACTGTCACCCACTTCCTGTCCTGTCACCCACTCCCTGTCCTGTCACCCACTCCCTGTCCTGTCAACCACTCCCTATCCTGTCACCCACCCCCTGTCCTGTCACCCACTCCCCTCTCCTGTCACCCACTCCCTCTCCTGTCACCCACTTCCTGTCCTGTCACCCACTCCCTGTCCTGTCACCCACTCCCTGTCCTGTCACCCATTCCCTCGTCACCCTCTCCCTGTCCTGTCAACATCTCCCTCGTAACCCGCTCCCTGTCCTGTCACCCACTCCCTGTCCTGTCAACCACTCCCTGTCCTGTCACCCATTCCCTCGTCATTCACTCCCGGTCCTGTCACCCACTCCCTGTCCTGTCACCCATCCTCGTCCTGTCACCCACTCCCTCTCCTGTCACCCACTCCCTGTCCCGTCACCCACTCCCTGTCCTGTCACCCACTCCCTGTCCTGTCACCCACTCCCTCGTCACTCGCTCCCTGTCCTGTCACCCACTCCCTGTCCTGTCACCCGCTCCCTGTCCTGTCACCCACTCCCTGTCCTGTCACCCACTTCCTGTCCTGTCACCCAATCCCCGTCATGTTACCCACGCCCTCGTCACCCACTCCCTGTCCCGCCACCCACTCCCTGTCCTGTCACCCACTCCCTGTCCTGTCACCCATTCCCTGTCCTGTCACCCACCCCCTGTCCTGTCACCCACTGCCTCGTCACCCACTCCCTGTCCTGTCACCCACTCCCTTGTCACCCACCCCCTGTCCTGTCACCCACTCCCTGTAATGTCACCCACTCCCTGTCGCATCACCCACTCCCTGTCCTGTCACCCACTCCCTCTCCTGTCACCCACTCCCTGTCCTGCCACCCACTCCCTCGTCACCCACTCCCTGTCCTGTCACCCAATCGCTCTCCTGTCACCCACTCCCTCTCCTGTCACCCACTCCCCTTCCTGTCACCCACTCCCTCTCCCATCACCCACTCCCTGTCCTGTCGCCCACTCCCTGTCCTGTCACCCACTCCCTTTCCTGTCACCCACTCCCTCTCCCATTACCCACTCCCTGTCCTGTCGCCAACTCCCTGTCCTGTCACCCACTCCCTGTCCTGTCACCCACTCCCTGTCCTGTCACCCACTCCCTGTACTGTCACCCACTTCCTGTCCTGTCACCCACTCCCTGTCCTGTCACCCACTCCCTGTCCTGTCACCCACTTCCTCGTCACCCACTCCCTGTCCAGTCACCCAATCGCTCTCCTGTCACCCACTCCCTGTCCTGTCAACCACTCCCTGTACTGTCACCCACTCCCTGTCCTGCCACCCACTCCCTCGTCACCCACTCCCTGTCCTGTCACCCACTTCCTCGTCAGCCACTCCCTGTCCAGTCAACCAATCGCTCTCCTGTCAACCACTCCCTGTCCTGTCACCCACTCCCTGTCCTGTCACCCACTCCCTGTCCTGTCACCCATCCTCATCCTGTCACCCACTCCCTGTCCTGTCACCCACTCCCTCTCTTGTCACCCACTCCCTGTCCCGTCACCCACTCCCCATCTCGTCACCCACTCCCTGTCATGTCACCCACTCCTCGTCCTGTCACCCACTCCCTGTTCTGTCACCCACTCCCTGTCCTGTCACCCACTCCCTCGTCACCCACTCCCTCTCCTGTCACCCACTCCCTTTCCTGTCACCCACTCCCTCTCCCATCACCTACTCCCTGTCCTGTCGCCCACTCCCTGTCCTGTCACCCACTCCCTGTCCTGTCACCCACTCCCTTTCCTGTCACCCACTCCCTGTCCTGTCGCCCACTCCCTGTCCTGTCACCCGCTCTCTGACCTGTCACCCACTCCCTTTCCTGTCACCCACTCCCTGTCCTGTCACCCACTCCCTGTTCTGTCACCCACTCCCTGTACTGTCACCCACTTCCTGTCCTGTCACCCACTCCCTGTCCTGTCACCCACTCCCTGTCCTGTCACCCACTCCCTCTCCTGTCACCCACCCCCTGTCCTGTCACCCACTCCCCTCTCCTGTCACCCACTCCCTCTCCTGTCACCCACTTCCTGTCCTGTCACCCACTCCCTGTCCTGTCACCCACTCCCTGTCCTGTCACCCACTCCCTCGTCACCCACTCCCTGTCCTGTCACCATCTCCCTCGTCACCCACTCCCTGTCCTGTCACCCACTCCCTGTCCTGTCACCCACTCCCTCGTCATTCACTCCCTGTCCTGTCACCCACTCCCTGTCCTGTCACCCATCCTCGTCCTGTCACCCACTCCCTCTCCTGTCACCCACTCCCTGTCCCGTCACCCACTCCCTGTCCTGTCACCCACTCCCTGTCCTGTCACCCACTCCCTCGTCACTCGCTCCCTGTCCTGTCACCCACTCCCTGTCCTGTCACCCGCTCCCTGTCCTGTCACCCTCTCCCTGTCCTGTCACCCACTTCCTGTCCTGTCACCCAATCCCCGTCCTGTTACCCACTCCCTAGTCACCCACCCCCTGTCCCACCACCCAATCCCTGTCCTGTCACCCACTCCCTGTCCTGTCACCCATTCCCTGTCCTGTCACCCACCCACTGTCCTGTCACCCACTCCCTCGTCACCCACTCCCTGTCCTGTCACCCACTCCCTTGTCACCCACCCCCTCTCCTGTCACCCACTCCCTGTCGCATCACTCACTCCCTGTCCTGTCACCCACTCCCTCTCCTGTCACCCACTCCCTGTCCTGCCACCCATTCCCTCGTCACCCACTCCCTGTCCTGTCACCCAATCGCTCGCCTGTCACCCACTCCCTCTCCTGTCACCCACTCCCCTTCCTGTCACCCACTCCCTCTCCCATCACCCACTCCCTGTCCTGTCGCCCACTCCCTGTCCTGTCACCCACTCCCTTTCCTGTCACCCACTCCCACTCCCATCACCCACTCCCTGTCCTGTCGCCCACTCCCTGTCCTGTCACCCACTCCCTTTCCTGTCACCCACTCCCTGTCCTGTCACCCACTCCCTGTCCTGTCACCCACTCCCTGTACTGTCACCCACTCCCTGTCCTGTCACCCACTCCCTGTCCTGTCGCCCACTCCCTGTCCTGTCACCCACTCCCTTTCCTGTCACCCACTCCCTGTCCTGTCACCCACTCCCTGTACTGTCACCCACTCCCTGTCCTGTCACCCACTCCCTGTCCTGTCACCCACTCCCTGTCCTGTAACCCACTCCCTCTCCTGTCACCCACCCCCTGTCCTGTCACCCACTCCCCTCTCCTGTCACCCACTCCCTCTCCTGTCACCCACTTCCTGTCCTGTCACCCACTCCCTGTCCTGTCACCCACTCCCTGTCCTGTCACCCACTCCCTCGTCACCTACTCCCTGTCCTGTCACCATCTCCCTCGTCAGCCGCTCCCTGTCCTGTCACCCACTCCCTGTCCTGTCACCCACTCCCTCGTCACTCACTCCCTGTCCTGTCACCCACTCCCTGTCCTGTCACCCATCCTCGTCCTGTCACCCACTCCCTGTCCTGTCACCCACTCCCTGTCCCGTCACCCACTCCCTGTCCTGTCACCCACTCCCTGTCCTGTCACCCACTCCCTGTCCTGTCACCCATTCCCTGTCCTGTCACCCACTCCCTCTCCTGTCACCCACTCCCTGTCCCGTCACCCACTCCCTGTCCTCTCACACACTCCCTTTCCTGTCACCCACTCCCTGTCCTGTCACCCACTCCATGTCCTGTCACCCACTCCCTGTACTGTCACCCACTTCCTGTCCTGTCACCCACTCCCTGTCCTGTCACCCACTCCCTGTCCTGTCACCCACTCCCTCTCCTGTCACCCACCCCCTGTCCTGTCACCCACTCGCCTCTCCTGTCACCCACTCCCTCTCCTGTCACCCACTTCCTGTCCTGTCACCCACTCCCTGTCCTGTCACCCACTCCCTGTCCTGTCAGCCACTCCCTCGTCACCCACTCCCTGTCCTGTCACCATCTCCCTCGTCACCCGCTCCCTGTCCTGTCACCCACTCCCTGTCCTGTCACCCACTCCCTCGTCACTCACACCCTGTCCTGTCACCCACTCCCTGTCCTGTCACCCATCCTCGTCCTGTCACCCACTCCCTGTCCTGTCACCCACTCCCTGTCCCGTCACCCACTTCCTGTCCTGTCACCCGCTCCCTGTCCTGTCACCCACTCCCTGTCCTGTCACCCACTCCCTCGTCACTCGCTCCCTGTCCTGTCACCCACTCCCTGTCCTGTCACCCGCTCCCTGTCCTGTCACCCACTCCCTGTCCTGTCACCCACTTCCTGTCCTGTCACCCAATCCCCGTCCTGTTACCCACTCCCTCGTCACCCACTCCCTGTCCCACCACCCACTCCCTGTCCTGTCACCCACTCCATGTCTGTCACCCATTCCCTGTCCTGTCACCCACCCCCTGTCCTGACACACACTCCCTCGTCACCCACTCCCTGTCCTGTCACCCACTCCCTTGTCATCCACCCCCTGTCCTGTCACCCACTCCCTGTCACGTCACCCACTCCCTGTCGCATCACCCACTCCCTGTCCTGTCACCCACTCCCTCTCCTGTCACCCACTCCCTGTCCTGCCACCCACTCCCTCGTCACCCACTCCCTGTCCTGTCACCCAATCGCTCTCCTGTCACCCACTCCCTCTCCTGTCACCCACTCCCCTTCCTGTCACCCACTCCCTCTCCCATCACACACTCCCTGTCCTGTCGCCCGCTCCCTGTCCTGTCACCCACTCCCTGTCCTGTCACCCACTCCCTTTCCTGTCACCCACTCCCTCTCCCATCACCCACTCCCTGTCCTGTCACCCATCCTCGTCCTGTCACCCACTCCCCGTCCCGTCACCCACTCCCCATCTCGTCACCCACTCCCTGTCATGTCACCCACTCCTCGTCCTGTCACCCACTCCCTGTTCTGTCACCCACTCCCTGTCCTGTCACCCACTCCCTCGTCACCCACTCCCTCTCCTGTCACCCACTCCCTCGTCACCCACTCCCTGTCCTGTCACCCACTCCCTCGTCACCCACTCCCTCTCCTGTCACCCACTCCCTCGTCACCCACTCCCTGTCCCGTCACCCACTCCCTTTCCTGTCACCCACTCGCTGTCCCTTCACCCTCTCCCTCTCCTGTCACCCAATCCCCGTCCTGTTACCCACTCGCTTGTCACCCACTCCCTGTCCCACCACCCACTCTCTGTCCTGTCAACCACCCCCTGTCCTGTCACCCACTCCCTCGTCACCCACTCTCTGTCCTGTCACCCACTCCCTTGTCACCCACCCCCTGTCCTGTCACCCACTCCCTGTCAAGTCACCCACTCCCTGTCGCATCACCCAGTCCCTGTCCTGCCACCCACTCCCTCGTCACCCACTCCCTGTCCTGTCACCCAATCGCTCTCCTGTCACCCATTCCCTCTCCTGTCACCCACTCCCCTTCCTGTCACACACTCCCTCTCCCATCACCTACTCCCTGTCCTGTCGCCCACTCCCTGTCCTGTCACCCACTCCCTGTCCTGTCACCCACTCCCTTTCCTGTCACCCACTCCCTGTCCTGTCGCCCACTCCCTGTCCTGTCACCCGCTCCCTGTCCTGTCACCCACTCCCTTTCCTGTCACCCACTCCCTGTCCTGTCACCCACTCCCTGTCCTGTCACCCACTCCCTCTCCTGTCACCCACCCCCTGTCCTGTCACCCACTCCCCTCTCCTGTCACCCACTCCCTCTCCTGTCACCCACTCCCTCGTCACTCACACCCTGTCCTGTCACCCACTCCCTGTCCTGTCACCCATACTCGTCCTGTCACCCACTCCCTGTCCTGTCACCCACTCCCTGTCCCGTCACCCACTTCCTGTCCTGTCACCCGCTCCCTGTCCTGTCACCCACTCCCTGTCCTGTCACCCACTCCCTCGTCACTCGCTCCCTGTCCTGTCACCCACTCCCTGTCCTGTCACCCGCTCCCTGTCCTGTCACCCACTCCCTGTCCTGTCACCCACTTCCTGTCCTGTCACCCAATCCCCGTCCTGTTACCCACTCCCTCGTCACCCACTCCCTGTCCCACCACCCACTCCCTGTCCTGTCACCCACTCCATGTCTCTCACCCATTCCCTGTCCTGTCACCCACCCCCTGTCCTGACACACACTCCCTCGTCACCCACTCCCTGTCCTGTCACCCACTCCCTTGTCATCCACCCCCTGTCCTGTCACCCACTCCCTGTCACGTCACCCACTCCCTGTCGCATCACCCACTCCCTGTCCTGTCACCCACTCACTCTCCTGTCACCCACTCCCTGTCCTGCCACCCACTCCCTCGTCACCCACTCCCTGTCCTGTCACCCAATCGCTCTCCTGTCACCCACTCCCTCTCCTGTCACCCACTCCCCTTCCTGTCACCCACTCCCTCTCCCATCACACACTCCCTGTCCTGTCGCCCACTCCCTGTCCTGTCACCCACTCCCTGTCCTGTCACCCACTCCCTTTCCTGTCACCCACTCCCTCTCCCATCACCCACTCCCTGTCCTGTCGCCCACTCCCTGTCCTGTCACCCTCTCCCTGTCCTGTCACCCACTCCCTTTCCTGTCACCCACTCCCTGTCCTGTCACCCACTCCCTGTTCTGTCACCCACTCCCTGTCCTGTCACCCATCCTCGTCCTGTCACCCACTCCCCGTCCCGTCACCCACTCCCCATCTCGTCACCCACTCCCTGTCATGTCACCCACTCCTCGTCCTGTCACCCACTCCCTGTTCTGTCACCCACTCCCTGTCCTGTCACCCACTCCCTCGTCACCCACTCCCTCTCCTGTCACCCACTCCCTCGTCACCCACTCCCTGTCCTGTCACCCACTCCCTCGTCACCCACTCCCTCTCCTGTCACCCACTCCCTCGTCACCCACTCCCTGTCCCGTCACCCACTCCCTTTCCTGTCACCCACTCGCTGTCCCTTCACCCTCTCCCTCTCCTGTCACCCAATCCCCGTCCTGTTACCCACTCGCTTGTCACCCACTCCCTGTCCCACCACCCACTCTCTGTCCTGTCACCCACCCCCTGTCCTGTCACCCACTCCCTCGTCACCCACTCTCTGTCCTGTCACCCACTCCCTTGTCACCCACCCCCTGTCCTGTCACCCACTCCCTGTCAAGTCACCCACTCCCTGTCGCATCACCCAGTCCCTGTCCTGCCACCCACTCCCTCGTCACCCACTCCCTGTCCTGTCACCCAATCGCTCTCCTGTCACCCATTCCCTCTCCTGTCACCCACTCCCCTCCCTGTCACACACTCCCTCTCCCATCACCTACTCCCTGTCCTGTCGCACACTCACTGTCCTGTCACCCACTCCCTGTCCTGTCACCCACTCCCTTTCCTGTCACCAACTCCCTGTCCTGTCGCCCACTCCCTGTCCTGTCACCCGCTCCCTGTCCTGTCACCCACTCCCTTTCCTGTCTCCCACTCCCTGTCCTGTCACCCACTCCCTGTCCTGTCACCCACTCCCTGTCCTGTCACCCACTCCCTCTCCTGTCACCCACCCCCTGTCCTGTCACCCACTCCCCTCTCCTGTCACCCACTCCCTCTCCTGTCACCCACTTCCTGTCCTGTCACCCACTCCCTGTCCTGTCACCCACTCCCTGTCCTGTCACCCATTCCCTCGTCACCCACTCCCTGTCCTGTCACCATCTCCCTCGTAACCCGCTCCCTGTCCTGTCACCCACTCCCTGTCCTGTCACCCACTCCCTCGTCATTCACTCCCTGTCCTGTCACCCACTCCCTGTCCTGTCACCCATCCTCGTCCTGTTACCCACTCCCTCTCCTGTCACCCACTCCCTGTCCCGTCACCCACTCCCTGTCCTGTCACCCAATCCCTGTCCTGTCACCCACTCCCTCGTCACTCGCTCCCTGTCCTGTCACCCACTCCCTGTCCTGTCACCCGCTCCCTGTCCTGTCACCCACTCCCTGTCCTGTCACCCACTTCCTGTCCTGTCACCCAAACCCCGTCCTGTTACCCACGCCCTCGTCACCCACTCCCTGTCCCACCACCCACTCCCTGTCCTGTCACCCACTCCCTGTCCTGTCACCCATTCCCTGTCCTGTCACCCACCCCCTGACCTGTCACCCACTCCCTCGTCACCCACTCCCTGTCCTGTCACCCACTCCCTTGTCACCCACCCCCTGTCCTGTCACCCACTCCCTGTAACGTCACCCACTCCCTGTCGCATCACCCACTCCCTGTCCTGTCACCCACTCCCTCTCCTGTCACCCACTCCCTGTCCTGCCACCCACTCCCTCGTCACCCACTCCCTGTCCTGTCACCCAATCGCTCTCCTGTCACCCACTCCCTCTCCTGTCACCCACTCCCCTTCCTGTCACCCACTCCCTCTCCCATCACACACTCCCTGTCCTGTCGCCCACTCCCTGTCCTGTCACCCACTCCCTTTCCTGTCACCCACTCCCTCTCCCATTACCCACTCCCTGTCCTGTCGCCAACTCCCTGTCCTGTCACCCGCTCCCTGTCCTGTCACCCACTCCCTGTCCTCTCACCCACTCCCTGTCCTGTCACCCACTCCCTGTACTGTCACCCACTTCCTGTCCTGTCACCCACTCCCTGTCCTGTCACCCACTCCCTGTCCTGTCACCCACTCCCTCTCCTGTCACCCACCCCCTGCCCTGTCACCCACTCCCCTCTCCTGTCACCCACTCCCTCTCCTGTCACCCACTTCCTGTCCTGTCACCCACTCCCTGGCCTGTCACCCACTACCTGTCCTGTCACCCATTCCCTCGTCACCCACTCCCTGTCCTGTCACCATCTCCCTCGTAACCCGCTCCCTGTCCTGTCACCCACTCCCTGTCCTGTCACCCACTCCCTCGTCACTCACTCCCTGTCCTGTCACCCACTCCCTGTCCTGTCACCCATCCTCGTCCTGTCACCCACTCCCTGTCCTGTCACCCACTCCCTGTCCCGTCACCCACTCCCTGTCCTGTCACCCACTCCCTGTCCTGTCACCCACTCCCTGTCCTGTCACCCATTCCCTGTCCTGTCACCCACTCCCTCTCCTGTCACCCACTCCCTGTCCCGTCACCCACTCCCTGTCCTCTCACACACTCCCTTTCCTGTCACCCACTCCCTGTCCTGTCACCCACTCCATGTCCTGTCACCCACTCCCTGTACTGTCACCCACTTCCTGTCCTGTCACCCACTCCCTGTCCTGTCACCCACTCCCTGTCCTGTCACCCACTCCCTCTCCTGTCACCCACCCCCTGTCCTGTCACCCACTCGCCTCTCCTGTCACCCACTCCCTCTCCTGTCACCCACTTCCTGTCCTGTCACCCACTTCCTGTCCTGTCACCCACTCCCTGTCCTGTCAGCCACTCCCTCGTCACCCACTCCCTGTCCTGTCACCATCTCCCTCGTCTCCCGCTCCCTGTCCTGTCACCCACTCCCTGTCCTGTCACCCACTCCCTCGTCACTCACACCCTGTCCTGTCACCCACTCCCTGTCCTGTCACCCATACTCGTCCTTTCACCCACTCCCTGTCCTGTCACCCACTCCCTGTCCCGTCACCCACTTCCTGTCCTGTCACCCGCTCCCTGTCCTGTCACCCACTTCCTGTCCTGTAACCCAATCCCCGTCCTGTTACCCACTCCCTCGTCACCCACTCCCTGTCCCACCACCCACTCCCTGTCCTGTCACCCACTCCATGTCTCTCACCCATTCCCTGTCCTGTCACCCACCCCCTGTCCTGACACACACTCCCTCGTCACCCACTCCCTGTCCTGTCACCCACTCCCTTGTCATCCACCCCCTGTCCTGTCACCCACTCCCTGTCACGTCACCCACTCCCTGTCGCATCACCCACTCCCTGTCCTGTCACCCACTCACTCTCCTGTCACCCACTCCCTGTCCTGCCACCCACTCCCTCGTCACCCACTCCCTGTCCTGTCACCCAATCGCTCTCCTGTCACCCACTCCCTCTCCTGTCACCCACTCCCCTTCCTGTCACCCACTCCCTCTCCCATCACACACTCCCTGTCCTGTCGCCCACTCCCTGTCCTGTCACCCACTCCCTGTCCTGTCACCCACTCCCTTTCCTGTCACCCACTCCCTCTCCCATCACCCACTCCCTGTCCTGTCGCCCACTCCCTGTCCTGTCACCCTCTCCCTGTCCTGTCACCCACTCCCTTTCCTGTCACCCACTCCCTGTCCTGTCACCCACTCCCTGTTCTGTCACCCACTCCCTGTCCTGTCACCCATCCTCGTCCTGTCACCCACTCCCCGTCCCGTCACCCACTCCCCATCTCGTCACCCACTCCCTGTCATGTCACCCACTCCTCGTCCTGTCACCCACTCCCTGTTCTGTCACCCACTCCCTGTCCTGTCACCCACTCCCTCGTCACCCACTCCCTCTCCTGTCACCCACTCCCTCGTCACCCACTCCCTGTCCTGTCACCCACTCCCTCGTCACCCACTCCCTCTCCTGTCACCCACTCCCTCGTCACCCACTCCCTGTCCCGTCACCCACTCCCTTTCCTGTCACCCACTCGCTGTCCCTTCACCCTCTCCCTCTCCTGTCACCCAATCCCCGTCCTGTTACCCACTCGCTTGTCACCCACTCCCTGTCCCACCACCCACTCTCTGTCCTGTCACCCACCCCCTGTCCTGTCACCCACTCCCTCGTCACCCACTCTCTGTCCTGTCACCCACTCCCTTGTCACCCACCCCCTGTCCTGTCACCCACTCCCTGTCAAGTCACCCACTCCCTGTCGCATCACCCAGTCCCTGTCCTGCCACCCACTCCCTCGTCACCCACTCCCTGTCCTGTCACCCAATCGCTCTCCTGTCACCCATTCCCTCTCCTGTCACCCACTCCCCTCCCTGTCACACACTCCCTCTCCCATCACCTACTCCCTGTCCTGTCGCACACTCACTGTCCTGTCACCCACTCCCTGTCCTGTCACCCACTCCCTTTCCTGTCACCCACTCCCTGTCCTGTCGCCCACTCCCTGTCCTGTCACCCGCTCCCTGTCCTGTCACCCACTCCCTTTCCTGTCACCCACTCCCTGTCCTGTCACCCACTCCCTGTCCTGTCACCCACTCCCTGTCCTGTCACCCACTCCCTCTCCTGTCACCCACCCCCTGTCCTGTCACCCACTCCCCTCTCCTGTCACCCACTCCCTCTCCTGTCACCCACTTCCTGTCCTGTCACCCACTCCCTGTCCTGTCACCCACTCCCTGTCCTGTCACCCATTCCCTCGTCACCCACTCCCTGTCCTGTCACCATCTCCCTCGTAACCCGCTCCCTGTCCTGTCACCCACTCCCTGTCCTGTCACCCACTCCCTCGTCATTCACTCCCTGTCCTGTCACCCACTCCCTGTCCTGTCACCCATCCTCGTCCTGTTACCCACTCCCTCTCCTGTCACCCACTCCCTGTCCCGTCACCCACTCCCTGTCCTGTCACCCAATCCCTGTCCTGTCACCCACTCCCTCGTCACTCGCTCCCTGTCCTGTCACCCACTCCCTGTCCTGTCACCCGCTCCCTGTCCTGTCACCCACTCCCTGTCCTGTCACCCACTTCCTGTCCTGTCACCCAAACCCCGTCCTGTTACCCACGCCCTCGTCACCCACTCCCTGTCCCACCACCCACTCCCTGTCCTGTCACCCACTCCCTGTCCTGTCACCCATTCCCTGTCCTGTCACCCACCCCCTGACCTGTCACCCACTCCCTCGTCACCCACTCCCTGTCCTGTCACCCACTCCCTTGTCACCCACCCCCTGTCCTGTCACCCACTCCCTGTAACGTCACCCACTCCCTGTCGCATCACCCACTCCCTGTCCTGTCACCCACTCCCTCTCCTGTCACCCACTCCCTGTCCTGCCACCCACTCCCTCGTCACCCACTCCCTGTCCTGTCACCCAATCGCTCTCCTGTCACCCACTCCCTCTCCTGTCACCCACTCCCCTTCCTGTCACCCACTCCCTCTCCCATCACACACTCCCTGTCCTGTCGCCCACTCCCTGTCCTGTCACCCACTCCCTTTCCTGTCACCCACTCCCTCTCCCATTACCCACTCCCTGTCCTGTCGCCAACTCCCTGTCCTGTCACCCGCTCCCTGTCCTGTCACCCACTCCCTGTCCTCTCACCCACTCCCTGTCCTGTCACCCACTCCCTGTACTGTCACCCACTTCCTGTCCTGTCACCCACTCCCTGTCCTGTCACCCACTCCCTGTCCTGTCACCCACTCCCTCTCCTGTCACCCACCCCCTGCCCTGTCACCCACTCCCCTCTCCTGTCACCCACTCCCTCTCCTGTCACCCACTTCCTGTCCTGTCACCCACTCCCTGGCCTGTCACCCACTACCTGTCCTGTCACCCATTCCCTCGTCACCCACTCCCTGTCCTGTCACCATCTCCCTCGTAACCCGCTCCCTGTCCTGTCACCCACTCCCTGTCCTGTCACCCACTCCCTCGTCACTCACTCCCTGTCCTGTCACCCACTCCCTGTCCTGTCACCCATCCTCGTCCTGTCACCCACTCCCTGTCCTGTCACCCACTCCCTGTCCCGTCACCCACTCCCTGTCCTGTCACCCACTCCCTGTCCTGTCACCCACTCCCTGTCCTGTCACCCATTCCCTGTCCTGTCACCCACTCCCTCTCCTGTCACCCACTCCCTGTCCCGTCACCCACTCCCTGTCCTCTCACACACTCCCTTTCCTGTCACCCACTCCCTGTCCTGTCACCCACTCCATGTCCTGTCACCCACTCCCTGTACTGTCACCCACTTCCTGTCCTGTCACCCACTCCCTGTCCTGTCACCCACTCCCTGTCCTGTCACCCACTCCCTCTCCTGTCACCCACCCCCTGTCCTGTCACCCACTCGCCTCTCCTGTCACCCACTCCCTCTCCTGTCACCCACTTCCTGTCCTGTCACCCACTTCCTGTCCTGTCACCCACTCCCTGTCCTGTCAGCCACTCCCTCGTCACCCACTCCCTGTCCTGTCACCATCTCCCTCGTCTCCCGCTCCCTGTCCTGTCACCCACTCCCTGTCCTGTCACCCACTCCCTCGTCACTCACACCCTGTCCTGTCACCCACTCCCTGTCCTGTCACCCATACTCGTCCTTTCACCCACTCCCTGTCCTGTCACCCACTCCCTGTCCCGTCACCCACTTCCTGTCCTGTCACCCGCTCCCTGTCCTGTCACCCACTCCCTGTCCTGTCACCCACTCCCTCGTCACTCGCTCCCTGTCCTGTCACCCACTCCCTGTCCTGTCACCCGCTCCCTGTCCTGTCACCCACTCCCTGTCCTGTCACCCACTTCCTGTCCTGTCACCCAATCCCCGTCCTGTTACCCACTCCCTCATCACCCACTCCCTGTCCCACCACCCACTCCCTGTCCTGTCACCCACTCCATGTCTGTCACCCATTCCCTGTCCTGTCACCCACCCCCTGTCCTGACACACACTCCCTCGTCACCCACTCCCTGTCCTGTCACCCACTCCCTTGTCATCCACCCCCTGTCCTGTCACCCACTCCCTGTCACGTCACCCACTCCCTGTCGCATCACCCACTCCCTGTCCTGTCACCCACTCACTCTCCTGTCACCCACTCCCTGTCCTGCCACCCACTCCCTCGTCACCCACTCCCTGTCCTGTCACCCAATCGCTCTCCTGTCACCCACTCCCTCTCCTGTCACCCACTCCCCTTCCTGTCACCCACTCCCTCTCCCATCACACACTCCCTGTCCTGTCGCCCACTCCCTGTCCTGTCACCCACTCCCTGTCCTGTCACCCACTCCCTTTCCTGTCACCCACTCCCTCTCCCATCACCCACTCCCTGTCCTGTCGCCCACTCCCTGTCCTGTCACCCGCTCCCTGTCCTGTCACCCACTCCCTTTCCTGTCACCCACTCCCTGTCCTGTCACCCACTCCCTGTCCTGTCACCCACTCCCTGTCCTGTCACCCATCCTCGTCCTGTCACCCACTCCCCGTCCCGTCACCCACTCCCCATCTCGTCACCCACTCCCTGTCATGTCACCCACTCCTCGTCCTGTCACCCACTCCCTGTTCTGTCACCCACTCCCTGTCCTGTCACCCACTCCCTCGTCACCCACTCCCTCTCCTGTCACTCACTCCCTCGTCACCCACTCCCTGTCCTGTCACCCACTCCCTCGTCACCCACTCCCTCTCCTGTCACCCACTCCCTCGTCACCCACTCCCTGTCCCGTCACCCACTCCCTTTCCTGTCACCCACTCGCTGTCCCTTCACCCTCTCCCTCTCCTGTCACCCAATCCCCGTCCTGTTACCCACTCGCTTGTCACCCACTCCCTGTCCCACCACCCACTCTCTGTCCTGTCACCCACCCCCTGTCCTGTCACCCACTCCCTCGTCACCCACTCTCTGTCCTGTCACCCACTCCCTTGTCACCCACCCCCTGTCCTGTCACCCACTCCCTGTCAAGTCACCCACTCCCTGTCGCATCACCCAGTCCCTGTCCTGCCACCCACTCCCTCGTCACCCACTCCCTGTCCTGTCACCCAATCGCTCTCCTGTCACCCATTCCCTCTCCTGTCACCCACTCCCCTCCCTGTCACACACTCCCTCTCCCATCACCTACTCCCTGTCCTGTCGCACACTCACTGTCCTGTCACCCACTCCCTGTCCTGTCACCCACTCCCTTTCCTGTCACCCACTCCCTGTCCTGTCGCCCACTCCCTGTCCTGTCACCCGCTCCCTGTCCTGTCACCCACTCCCTTTCCTGTCACCCACTCCCTGTCCTGTCACCCACTCCCTGTCCTGTCACCCACTCCCTGTCCTGTCACCCACTCCCTCTCCTGTCACCCACCCCCTGTCCTGTCACCCACTCCCCTCTCCTGTCACCCACTCCCTCTCCTGTCACCCACTTCCTGTCCTGTCACCCACTCCCTGTCCTGTCACCCACTCCCTGTCCTGTCACCCATTCCCTCGTCACCCACTCCCTGTCCTGTCACCATCTCCCTCGTAACCCGCTCCCTGTCCTGTCACCCACTCCCTGTCCTGTCACCCACTCCCTCGTCATTCACTCCCTGTCCTGTCACCCACTCCCTGTCCTGTCACCCATCCTCGTCCTGTTACCCACTCCCTCTCCTGTCACCCACTCCCTGTCCCGTCACCCACTCCCTGTCCTGTCACCCAATCCCTGTCCTGTCACCCACTCCCTCGTCACTCGCTCCCTGTCCTGTCACCCACTCCCTGTCCTGTCACCCGCTCCCTGTCCTGTCACCCACTCCCTGTCCTGTCACCCACTTCCTGTCCTGTCACCCAAACCCCGTCCTGTTACCCACGCCCTCGTCACCCACTCCCTGTCCCACCACCCACTCCCTGTCCTGTCACCCACTCCCTGTCCTGTCACCCATTCCCTGTCCTGTCACACACCCCCTGACCTGTCACCCACTCCCTCGTCACCCACTCCCTGTCCTGTCACCCACTCCCTTGTCACCCACCCCCTGTCCTGTCACCCACTCCCTGTAACGTCACCCACTCCCTGTCGCATCACCCACTCCCTGTCCTGTCACCCACTCCCTCTCCTGTCACCCACTCCCTGTCCTGCCACCCACTCCCTCGTCACCCACTCCCTGTCCTGTCACCCAATCGCTCTCCTGTCACCCACTCCCTCTCCTGTCACCCACTCCCCTTCCTGTCACCCACTCCCTCTCCCATCACCCACTCCCTGTCCTGTCGCCCACTCCCTGTCCTGTCACCCACTCCCTTTCCTGTCACCCACTCCCTCTCCCATTACCCACTCCCTGTCCTGTCGCCAACTCCCTGTCCTGTCACCCGCTCCCTGTCCTGTCACCCACTCCCTGTCCTCTCACCCACTCCCTGTCCTGTCACCCACTCCCTGTACTGTCACCCACTTCCTGTCCTGTCACCCACTCCCTGTCCTGTCACCCACTCCCTGTCCTGTCACCCACTCCCTCTCCTGTCACCCACCCCCTGCCCTGTCACCCACTCCCCTCTCCTGTCACCCACTCCCTCTCCTGTCACCCACTTCCTGTCCTGTCACCCACTCCCTGGCCTGTCACCCACTCCCTGTCCTGTCACCCATTCCCTCGTCACCCACTCCCTGTCCTGTCACCATCTCCCTCGTAACCCGCTCCCTGTCCTGTCACCCACTCCCTGTTCTGTCACCCACTCCCTGTCCTGTCACCCACTCCCTCGTCATTCACTCCCTGTCCTGTCACCCACTCCCTGTCCTGTCACCCATCCTCGTCCTGTCACCCACTCCCTCTCCTGTCACCCACTCCCTGTCCCGTCACCCACTCCCTGTCCTGTCACCCACTCCCTGTCCTGTCACCCACTCCCTCGTCACTCGCTCCCTGTCCTGTCACCCGCTCCCTGTCCTGTCACCCACTCCCTGTCCTGTCACCCACTTCCTGTCCTGTCACCCAATCCCCGTCCTGTTACCCACGCCCTCGTCACCCACTCCCTGTCCCACCACCCACTCCCTGTCCTGTCACCCACTCCCTGTCCTGTCACCCATTCCCTGTCCTGTCACCCACCCCCTGTCCTGTCACCCACTCCCTCGTCACCCACTCCCTGTCCTGTCACCCACTCCCTTGTCACCCACCCCCTGTCCTGTCACCCACTCCCTGTAACGTCACCCACTCCCTGTCGCATCACCCACTCCCTGTCCTGTCACCCACTCCCTCTCCTGTCACCCACTCCCTGTTCTGCCACCCACTCCCTCGTCACCCACTCCCTGTCCTGTCACCCAATCGCTCTCCTGTCACCCACTCCCTCTCCTGTCACCCACTCCCCTTCCTGTCACCCACTCCCTCTCCCATCACCCACTCCCTGTCCTGTCGCACACTCCCTGTCCTGTCACCCACTCCCTTTCCTGTCACCCACTCCCTCTCCCATTACCCACTCCCTGTCCTGTCGCCAACTCCCTGTCCTGTCACCCGCTCCCTGTCCTGTCACCCACTCCCTTTCCTGTCACCCACTCCCTGTCCTGTCACCCACTCCCTGTCCTGTCACCCACTCCCTGTACTGTCACCCACTCCCTGTCCTGTCACCCGCTCCCTGTCCTGTCACCCACTCCCTGTCCTGTCACCCACTTCCTGTCCTGTCACCCAATCCCCGTCCTGTTACCCATTCCCTAGTCACCCACTCCCTGTCCCACCACCCAATCCCTGTCCTGTCACCCACTCCCTGACCTGTCACCCATTCCCTGTCCTGTCACCCACCCACTGTCCTGTCACCCACTCCCTCGTTACCCACTCACTGTCCTGTCACCCACTCCCTCGTCACTCGCTCCCTGTCCTGTCACCCACTCCCTGTCCTGTCACCCGCTCCCTGTCCTGTCACCCACTCCCTGTCCTGTCACCCACTTCCTGTCCTGTCACCCAATCCCCGTCCTGTTACCCACTCCCTAGTCACCCACTCCCTGTCCCACCACCCAATCCCTGTCCTGTCACCCACTCCCTGTCCTGTCACCCATTCCCTGTCCTGTCACCCACCCACTGTCCTGTCACCCACTCCCTCGTTACCCACTCCCTGTCCTGTCACCCACTCCCTTGTCACCCACCCCCTCTCCTGTCACCCACTCCCTGTAACGTCACCCACTCCCTGTCGCATCACCCACTCCCTGTCCTGTCACCCACTCCCTGTCCTGTCACCCACTCCCTGTCCTGTCACCCACTCCCTCGTCACCCACTCCCTGTCCTGTCACCATCTCCCTCGTCACCCACTCCCTGTCCTGTCACCCACTCCCTGTCCTGTCACCCACTCCCTGTCCTGTCACCCACTCCCTCGTCATTCACTCCCTGTCCTGTCACCCACTCCCTGTCCTGTCACCCATCCTCGTCCTGTCACCCACTCCCTCTCCTGTCACCCACTCCCTGTCCCGTCACCCACTCCCTGTCCTGTCACCCACTCCCTGTCCTGTCACCCACTCCCTCGTCACTCGCTCCCTGTCCTGTCACGCACTTCCTCGTCACCCACTCCCTGTCCAGTCACCCAATCGCTCTCCTGTCAACCACTCCCTGTCCTGTCACCCACTCCCTGTCCTGTCACCCACTCCCTGTCCTGTCACCCATCCCCGTCCTGTCACCCACTCCCTGTCCTGTCACCCACTCCCTCTCTTGTCACCCACTCCCTGTCCCGTCACCCACTCCCCATCTCGTCACCCACTCCCTGTCATGTCACCCACTCCTCGTCCTGTCACCCACTCCCTGTTCTGTCACCCACTCCCTGTCCTGTCACCCACTCCCTCGTCACCCACTCCCTCTCCTGTCACCCACTCCCTCGTCACCCACTCCCTGTCCTGTCACCCACTCCCTCGTCACCCACTCCCTCTCCTGTCACCCACTCCCTCGTCACCCACTCCCTGTCCCGTCACCCACTCCCTTTCCTGTCACCCACTCGCTGTCCCTTCACCATCTCCCTCTCCTGTCACCCAATCCCCGTCCTGTTACCCATTCCCTCGTCACCCACTCACTGTCCCACCACCCAATCCCTGTCCTGTCACCCACTCCATGTCCTGTCACACATTCCCTGTCCTGTCACCCACCCCCTGTCCTGTCACCCACTCCCTCGTCACCCACTCCCTGTCCTGTCAGCCACTCCCTTGTCACCCACCCCCTGTCCTGTCACCCACTCCCTGTCACGTCACCCACTCCCTGTCGCATCACCCAGTCCCTGTCCTGTCACCCACTCCCTCTCCTGTCACCCACTCCCTGTCCTGCCACCCACTCCCTCGTCACCCACTCCCTGTCCTGTCACCCAATCGCTCTCCTGTCACCCACTCCCTCTCCTGTCACCCACTCCCCTTCCTGTCACCCACTCCCTCTCCCATCACCTACTCCCTGTCCTGTCGCCCACTCCCTGTCCTGTCACCCACTCCCTGTCCTGTCACCCACTCCCTTTCCTGTCACACACTCCCTGTCCTGTCGCCCACTCCCTGTCCTGTCACCCGCTCTCTGTCCTGTCACCCACTCCCTTTCCTGTCACCCACCCACTGTCCTGTCACACACTCCCTGTTCTGTCACCCACTCCCTGTACTGTCACCCACTTCCTGTCCTGTCACCCACTCCCTGTCCTGTCACCCACTCCCTGTCCTGTCACCCACTCCCTCTCCTGTCACCCACCCCCTGTCCTGTCACCCACTCCCCTCTCCTGTCACCCACTCCCTCTCCTGTCACCCACTTCCTGTCCTGTCACCCACTCCCTGTCCTGTCACCCACTCCCTGTCCTGTCACCCACTCCCTCGTCACCCACTCCCTGTCCTGTCACCATCTCCCTCGTCACCCACTCCCTGTCCTGTCACCCACTCCCTGTCCTGTCACCCACTCCCTCGTCATTCACTCCCTGTCCTGTCACCCACTCCCTGTCCTGTCACCCATCCTCGTCCTGTCACCCACTCCCTCTCCTGTCACCCACTCCCTGTCCCGTCACCCACTCCCTGTCCTGTCACCCACTCCCTGTCCTGTCACCCACTCCCTCGTCACTCGCTCCCTGTCCTGTCACCCACTCCCTGTCCTGTCACCCGCTCCCTGTCCTGTCACCCACTCCCTGTCCTGTCACCCACTTCCTGTCCTGTCACCCAATCCCCGTCCTGTTACCCACTCCCTAGTCACCCACTCCCTGTCCCACCACCCAATCCCTGTCCTGTCACCCACTCCCTGACCTGTCACCCATTCCCTGTCCTGTCACCCACCCACTGTCCTGTCACCCACTCCCTCGTTACCCACTCCCTGTCCTGTCACCCACTCCCTCGTCACTCGCTCCCTGTCCTGTCACCCACACCCTGTCCTGTCACCCGCTCCCTGTCCTGTCACCCACTCCCTGTCCTGTCACCCACTTCCTGTCCTGTCACCCAATCCCCGTCCTGTTACCCACTCCCTAGTCACCCACTCCCTGTCCCACCACCCAATCCCTGTCCTGTCACCCACTCCCTGTCCTGTCACCCATTCCCTGTCCTGTCACCCACCCACTGTCCTGTCACCCACTCCCTCGTTACCCACTCCCTGTCCTGTCACCCACTCCCTTGTCACCCACCCCCTCTCCTGTCACCCACTCCCTGTAACGTCACCCACTCCCTGTCGCATCACCCACTCCCTGTCCTGTCACCCACTCCCTGTCCTGTCACCCACTCCCTCGTCACCCACTCCCTGTCCTGTCACCATCTCCCTCGTCACCCACTCCCTGTCCTGTCACCCACTCCCTGTCCTGTCACCCACTCCCTGTCCTGTCACCCACTCCCTCGTCATTCACTCCCTGTCCTGTCACCCACTCCCTGTCCTGTCACCCATCCTCGTCCTGTCACCCACTCCCTCTCCTGTCACCCACTCCCTGTCCCGTCACCCACTCCCTGTCCTGTCACCCACTCCCTGTCCTGTCACCCACTCCCTCGTCACTCGCTCCCTGTCCTGTCACCCACTCCCTGTCCTGTCACCCGCTCCCTGTCCTGTCACCCTCTCCCTGTCCTGTCACCCACTTCCTGTCCTGTCACCCAATCCCCGTCCTGTTACCCACTCCCTAGTCACCCACTCCCTGTCCCACCACCCAATCCCTGTCCTGTCACCCACTCCCTGTCCTGTCACCCACTCCCTCTCCTGTCACCCACTCCCCTTCCTGTCACCCACTCCCTCTCCCATCACCCACTCCCTGTCCTGTCGCCCACTCCCTGTCCTGTCACCCACTCCCTTTCCTGTCACCCACTCCCTCTCCCATCACCCACTCCCTGTCCTGTCGCCCACTCCCTGTCCTGCCACCCGCTCCCTGTCCTGTCACCCACTCCCTTTCCTGTCACCCACTCCCTGTCCTGTCACCCACTCCCTGTACTGTCAACCACTTCCTGTCCTGTCACCCACTCCCTGTCCTGTCACCCACTCCCTGTCCTGTCACCCACTCCCTCTCCTGTCACCCACCCCCTGTCCTGTCACCCACTTCCTGTCCTGTCACCCAATCCCCGTCCTGTTACCCACTCCCTAGTCACCCACTCCCTGTCCCACCACCCAATCCCTGTCCTGTCACCCACTCCCTGTCCTGTCACCCATTCCCTGTCCTGTCACCCACCCACTGTCCTGTCACCCACTCCCTCGTTACCCACTCCCTGTCCTGTCACCCACTCCATTGTCACCCACCCCCTCTCCTGTCACCCACTCCCTGTAACGTCACCCACTCCCTGTCGCATCACCCACTCCCTGTCCTGTCACCCACTCCCTGTCCTGTCACCCACTCCCTGTCCTGTCACCCACTCCCTCGTCACCCACTCCCTGTCCTGTCACCATCTCCCTCGTCACCCACTCCCTGTCCTGTCACCCATTCCCTGTCCTGTCACCCACTCCCTGTCCTGTCACCCACTCCCTCGTCATTCACTCCCTGTCCTGTCACCCACTCCCTGTCCTGTCACCCATCCTCGTCCTGTCACCCACTCCCTCTCCTGTCACCCACTCCCTGTCCCGTCACCCACTCCCTGTCCTGTCACCCACTCCCTGTCCTGTCACCCACTCCCTCGTCACTCGCTCCCTGTCCTGTCACCCACTCCCTGTCCTGTCACCCGCTCCCTGTCCTGTCACCCTCTCCCTGTCCTGTCACCCACTTCCTGTCCTGTCACCCAATCCCCGTCCTGTTACCCACTCCCTAGTCACCCACTCCCTGTCCCACCACCCAATCCCTGTCCTGTCACCCACTCCCTGTCCTGTCACCCACTCCCTCTCCTGTCACCCACTCCCCTTCCTGTCACCCACTCCCTCTCCCATCACCCACTCCCTGTCCTGTCGCCCACTCCCTGTCCTGTCACCCACTCCCTTTCCTGTCACCCACTCCCTCTCCCATCACCCACTCCCTGTCCTGTCGCCCACTCCCTGTCCTGTCACCCGCTCCCTGTCCTGTCACCCACTCCCTTTCCTGTCACCCACTCCCTGTCCTGTCACCCACTCCCTGTACTGTCAACCACTTCCTGTCCTGTCACCCACTCCCTGTCCTGTCACCCACTCCCTGTCCTGTCACCCACTCCTTCTCCTGTCACCCACCCCCAGTCCTGTCACCCACTCCTCTCTCCTGTCACCCACTCCCTCTCCTGTCACCCACTTCCTGTCCTGTCACCCACTCCCTGTCCTGTCACCCACTCCCTGTCCTGTCACCCACTCCCTCGTCACCCACTCCCTGTCCTGTCACCATCTCCCTCGTCAGCCGCTCCCTGTCCTCTCACCCACTCCCTGTCCTGTCACCCACTCCCTGTCCTGTCACCCATCCTCGTCCTGTCACCCACTCCCTGTCCTGTCACCCACTCCCTGTCCAGTCACCCACTCCCTGTCCTGTCAACCACTCCCTGTACTGTCACCCACTCCCTGTCCTGTCACCCACTCCCTCGTCACTCGCTCCCTGTCCTGTCACCCACTCCCAGTCCTGTCACCCGCTCCCTGTCCTGTCACCCACTCCCTCTCCTGTCACCCACTCCCTGTCCCGTCACCCACTCCCTGTCCTCTCACCCACTCCCTTTCCTGTCACCCACTCCCTGTTCTGTCACCCACTCCCTGTCCTGTCACCCACTCCCTGTACTGTCACCCACTTCCTGTCCTGTCACCCACTCCCTGTCCTGTCACCCACTCCCTGTCCTGTCACCCACTCCCTCTCCTGTCACCCACCCCCTGTCCAGTCACCCACTCGCCTCTCCTGTCACCCACTCCCTCTCCTGTCACCCACTTCCTGTCCTGTCACCCACTCCCTGTCCTGTCACCCACTCCCTGTCCTGTCACCCACTCCCTCGTCATCCACTCCCTGTCCTGTCACCATCTCCCTCGTCACCCGCTCCCTGTCCTGTCACCCACTCCCTGTCCTGTCACCCACTCCCTGTCCTGTCACCCATCCTCGTCCTGTCACCCACTCCCTGTCCTGTCACCCACTCCCTGTCCTGTCACCCACTCCCTGTCCTGTCACCCATCCTCGTCCTGTCACCCACTCCCTGTCCTGTCACCCACTCCCTCTCCCGTCACCCACTTCCTGTCCTGTCACCCACTCCCTGTCCTGTCACCCACTCCCTCGTCACTCGCTCCCTGTCCTGTCACCCACTCCCTGTCCTGTCACCCACCCCCTGTCCTGTCACCCACTCACTCGTCACCCACTCCCTGTCCTGTCACCCACGCCCTTGTCATCCACCCCCTGTCCTGTCACCCACTCCCTGTCACGTCACCCACTCCCTGTCGCATCACCCACTCCCTGTCCTGTCACCCACTCCCTCTCCTGTCACCCACTCCCTGTCCTGCCACCCACTCCCTCGGCACCCACTCCCTGTCCTGTCACCCAATCGATCTCCTGTCACCCAATCCCTCTCCTGTCACCCACTCCCCTTCCTGTCACTCACTCCCTCTCCCATCACACACTCCCTGTCCTGTCGCCCACTCCCTGTCCTGTCACCCACTCCCTGTCCTGTCACCCACTCCCTTTCCTGTCACCCACTCCCTCTCCCATCACCCACTCCCTGTCCTGTCGACCAATCCCTGTCCTGTCACCCGCTCCCTGTCCTGTCACCCACTCCCTTTCCTGTCACCCACTCCCTGTCCTGTCACCCACTCCCTGTCCTGTCACCCACTCCCTGTCCTGCCACCCACTACCTGTCCTGTCACCCACTCCCTGTCCTGTCACCCACACCCTCTCCTGTCACCCACCCCCTGTCCTGTCACCCACTCCCCTCTCCTGTCACCCACTCCCTCTCCTGTCACCCACTTCCTGTCCTGTCACCCACTCCCTGTCCTGTCACCCACTCTCTGTCCTGTCACCCACTCCCTCGTCACCCACTCCCTGTCCTGTCACCATCTCCCTCGTCAGCCGCTCCCTGTCCTGTCACCCACTCCCTGTCCTGTCACCCACTCCCTGTCCTGTCACCCACTCCCTCGTCACTCACTCCCTGTCCTGTCACCCACTCCCTGTCCTGTCACCCACAACCTCTCCTGTCACCCACTCCCTGTCCTGTCACCCACTCCCTTTCATGTCACCCACTCCCTGTCCTGTCACCCACTCCCTGTCCTGTCACCCACTCCCTGTCCTGTCACCCACTCCCTTTCATGTCACCCACTCCCTGTCCTGTCACCCACTCCCTGTCCTGTCACCCACTCCCTTTCATGTCACCCACTCCCTGTCCTGTCACCCACTCCCTCGTCACTCACACCCTGTCCTGTCACCCGCTCCCTGTCCTGTCACCCATCCTCGTCCTGTCACCCACTCCCTGTCCTGTCACCCACTCCCTGTCCCGTCACCCACTTCCTGTCCTGTCACCCACTCCCTGTCCTGTCACCCACTCCCTGTCCTGACACCCACTCCCTCGTCACTCGCTCCCTGTCCTGTCACCCACTCCCTGTCCTGTCACCCACCCCCTGTCCTGTCACCCACTCCCTCGTCACCCACTCCCTGTCCTGTCACCCACTCCCTTGTCATCCACCCCCTGTCCTGTCACCCACTCCCTGTCACGTCACCCACTCCCTGTCGCATCACCCACTCCCTGTCCTGTCACCCACTCCCTCTCCTGTCACCCACTCCCTGTCCTGCCACCCACTCCCTCGGCACCCACTCCCTGTCCTGTCACCCAATCGATCTCCTGTCACCCAATCCCTCTCCTGTCACCCACTCCCCTTCCTGTCACTCACTCCCTCTCCCATCACACACTCCCTGTCCTGTCGCCCACTCCCTGTCCTGTCACCCACTCCCTGTCCTGTCACCCACTCCCTTTCCTGTCATCCACTCCCTCTCCCATCACCCACTCCCTGTCCTGTCGACCAATCCCTGTCCTGTCACCCGCTCCCTGTCCTGTCACCCACTCCCTTTCCTGTCACCCACTCCCTGTCCTGTCACCCACTCCCTGTCCTGTCACCCACTCCCTGTCCTGCCACCCACTCCCTGTCCTGTCACCCACTCCCTGTCCTGTCACCCACACCCTCTCCTGTCACCCACCCCCTGTCCTGTCACCCACTCCCCTCTCCTGTCACCCACTCCCTCTCCTGTCACCCACTTCCTGTCCTGTCACCCACTCCCTGTCCTGTCACCCACTCTCTGTCCTGTCACCCACGCCCTTGTCATCCACCCCCTGTCCTGTCACCCACTCCCTGTCACGTCACCCACTCCCTGTCGCATCACCCACTCCCTGTCCTGTCACCCACTCCCTCTCCTGTCACCCACTCCCTGTCCTGCCACCCACTCCCTCGTCACCCACTCCCTGTCCTGTCACCCAATCGCTCTCCTGTCACCCACTCCCTCTCCTGTCACCCACTCCCCTTCCTGTCACCCACTCCCTCTCCCATCACCTACTCCCTGTCCTGTCGCCCACTCCCTGTCCTGTCACCCACTCCCTGTCCTGTCACCCACTCCCTTTCCTGTCACCCACTCCCTGTCCTGTCGCCCACTCCCTGTCCTGTCACCCACTCTCTGTCCTGTCACCCACTCCCTCGTCACCCACTCCCTGTCCTGTCACCATCTCCCTCGTCAGCCGCTCCCTGTCCTGTCACCCACTCCCTGTCCTGTCACCCACTCCCTGTCCTGTCACCCACTCCCTCGTCACTCACTCCCTGTCCTGTCACCCACTCCCTGTCCTGTCACCCACTCCCTGTCCCGTCACCCACTCCCTGTCCTGTCACCCACTCCCTTTCATGTCACCCACTCCCTGTCCTGTCACCCACTCCCTGTCCTGTCACCCACTCCCTTTCATGTCACCCACTCCCTGTCCTGTCACCCACTCCCTCGTCACTCACACCCTGTCCTGTCACCCGCTCCCTGTCCTGTCACCCATCCTCGTCCTGTCACCCACTCCCTGTCCTGTCACCCACTCCCTGTCCCGTCACCCACTTCCTGTCCTGTCACCCACTCCCTGTCCTGTCACCCACTCCCTGTCCTGACACCCACTCCCTCGTCACTCACTCCCTGTCCTGTCACCCACTCCCTGTCCTGACACCCACTCCCTCGTCACTCGCTCCCTGTCCTGTCACCCACTCCCTGTCCTGTCACCCGCTCCCTGTCCTGTCACCCACTCCCTGTCCTGTCACCCACTTCCTGTCCTGTCACCCAATCCCCGTCCTGTTACCCACTCCCTCGTCACCCACTCCCTGTCCCACCACCCACTCCCTGTCCTGTCACCCACTCCATGTCCTGTCACCCATTCCCTGTCCTGTCACCCACCCCCTGTGCTGTCACCCACTCCCTCGTCACACACTCCCTGTCCTGTCACCCACTCCCTTGTCATCCACCCCCTGTCCTGTCACCCACTCCCTGTCACGTCACCCACTCCCTGTCGCATCACCCACTCCCTGTCCTGTCACCCACTCCCTTGTCACCCACCCCCTGTCCTGTCACCCACTCCCTGTAACGTCACCCACTCCCTGTCGCATCACCCACTCCCTGTCCTGTCACCCACTCCCTCTCCTGTCACCCACTCCCTGTCCTGCCACCCACTCCCTCGTCACCCACTCCCTGTCCTGTCACCCAATCGCTCTCCTGTCACCCACTCCCTCTCCTGTCACCCACTCCCCTTCCTGTCACCCACTCCCTCTCCCATCACCCACTCCCTGTCCTGTCGCCCACTCCCTGTCCTGTCACCCACTCCCTTTCCTGTCACCCACTCCCTCTCCCATCACCCACTCCCTGTCCTGTCGCCCACTCCCTGTCCTGTCACCCGCTCCCTGTCCTGTCACCCACTCCCTTTCCTGTCACCCACTCCCTGTCCTGTCACCCACTCCCTGTACTGTCAACCACTTCCTGTCCTGTCACCCACTCCCTGTCCTGTCACCCACTCCCTGTCCTGTCACCCACTCCTTCTCCTGTCACCCACCCCCTGTCCTGTCACCCACTCCTCTCTCCTGTCACCCACTCCCTCTCCTGTCACCCACTTCCTGTCCTGTCACCCACTCCCTGTCCTGTCACCCACTCCCTGTCCTGTCACCCACTCCTTCTCCTGTCACCCACCCCCTGTCCTGTCACCCACTCCTCTCTCCTGTCACCCACTCCCTCTCCTGTCACCCACTTCCTGTCCTGTCACCCACTCCCTGTCCTGTCACCCACTCCCTGTCCTGTCACCCACTCCCTCGTCACCCACTCCCTGTCCTGTCACCATCTCCCTCGTCAGCCGCTCCCTGTCCTCTCACCCACTCCCTGTCCTGTCACCCACTCCCTGTCCTGTCACCCATCCTCGTCCTGTCACCCACTCCCTGTCCTGTCACCCACTCCCTGTCCAGTCACCCACTCCCTGTCCTGTCAACCACTCCCTGTCCTGTCACCCACTCCCTGTCCTGTCACCCACTCCCTCGTCACTCGCTCCCTGTCCTGTCAACCACTCCCAGTCCTGTCACCCGCTCCCTGTCCTGTCACCCACTCCCTCTCCTGTCACCCACTCCCTGTCCCGTCACCCACTCCCTGTCCTCTCACCCACTCCCTTTCCTGTCACCCACTCCCTGTTCTGTCACCCACTCCCTGTCCTGTCACCCACTCCCTGTACTGTCACCCACTTCCTGTCCTGTCACCCACTCCCTGTCCTGTCACCCACTCCCTGTCCTGTCACCCACTCCCTCTCCTGTCACCCACCCCCTGTCCTGTCACCCACTCGCCTCTCCTGTCACCCACTCCCTCTCCTGTCACCCACTTCCTGTCCTGTCACCCACTCCCTGTCCTGTCACCCACTCCCTGTCCTGTCACCCACTCCCTCGTCATCCACTCCCTGTCCTGTCACCATCTCCCTCGTCACCCGCTCCCTGTCCTGTCACCCACTCCCTGTCCTGTCACCCACTCCCTGTCCTGTCACCCATCCTCGTCCTGTCACCCACTCCCTGTCCTGTCACCCACTCCCTGTCCTGTCACCCACTCCCTGTCCTGTCACCCATCCTCGTCCTGTCACCCACTCCCTGTCCTGTCACCCACTCCCTCTCCCGTCACCCACTTCCTGTCCTGTCACCCACTCCCTGTCCTGTCACCCACTCCCTCGTCACTCGCTCCCTGTCCTGTCACCCACTCCCTGTCCTGTCACCCACCCCCTGTCCTGTCACCCACTCACTCGTCACCCACTCCCTGTCCTGTCACCCACTCCCTTGTCATCCACCCCCTGTCCTGTCACCCACTCCCTGTCACGTCACCCACTCCCTGTCGCATCACCCACTCCCTGTCCTGTCACCCACTCCCTCTCCTGTCACCCACTCCCTGTCCTGCCACCCACTCCCTCGGCACCCACTCCCTGTCCTGTCACCCAATCGATCTCCTGTCACCCAATCCCTCTCCTGTCACCCACTCCCCTTCCTGTCACTCACTCCCTCTCCCATCACACACTCCCTGTCCTGTCGCCCACTCCCTGTCCTGTCACCCACTCCCTGTCCTGTCACCCACTCCCTTTCCTGTCACCCACTCCCTCTCCCATCACCCACTCCCTGTCCTGTCGACCAATCCCTGTCCTGTCACCCGCTCCCTGTCCTGTCACCCACTCCCTTTCCTGTCACCCACTCCCTGTCCTGTCACCCACTCCCTGTCCTGTCACCCACTCCCTGTCCTGCCACCCACTCCCTGTCCTGTCACCCACTCCCTGTCCTGTCACCCACACCCTCTCCTGTCACCCACCCCCTGTCCTGTCACCCACTCCCCTCTCCTGTCACCCACTCCCTCTCCTGTCACCCACTTCCTGTCCTGTCACCCACTCCCTGTCCTGTCACCCACTCTCTGTCCTGTCACCCACTCCCTCGTCACCCACTCCCTGTCCTGTCACCATCTCCCTCGTCAGCCGCTCCCTGTCCTGTCACCCACTCCCTGTCCTGTCACCCACTCCCTGTCCTGTCACCCACTCCCTCGTCACTCACTCCCTGTCCTGTCACCCACTCCCTGTCCTGTCACCCACTCCCTCTCCTGTCACCCACTCCCTGTCCTGTCACCCACTCCCTTTCATGTCACCCACTCCCTGTCCTGTCACCCACTCCCTGTCCCGTCACCCACTCCCTGTCCTGTCACCCACTCCCTTTCATGTCACCCACTCCCTGTCCTGTCACCCACTCCCTGTCCTGTCACCCACTCCCTTTCATGTCACCCACTCCCTGTCCTGTCACCCACTCCCTCGTCACTCACACCCTGTCCTGTCACCCGCTCCCTGTCCTGTCACCCATCCTCGTCCTGTCACCCACTCCCTGTCCTGTCACCCACTCCCTGTCCCGTCACCCACTTCCTGTCCTGTCACCCACTCCCTGTCCTGTCACCCACTCCCTGTCCTGACACCCACTCCCTCGTCACTCGCTCCCTGTCCTGTCACCCACTCCCTGTCCTGTCACCCACCCCCTGTCCTGTCACCCACTCCCTCGTCACCCACTCCCTGTCCTGTCACCCACTCCCTTGTCATCCACCCCCTGTCCTGTCACCCACTCCCTGTCACGTCACCCACTCCCTGTCGCATCACCCACTCCCTGTCCTGTCACCCACTCCCTCTCCTGTCACCCACTCCCTGTCCTGCCACCCACTCCCTCGGCACCCACTCCCTGTCCTGTCACCCAATCGATCTCCTGTCACCCAATCCCTCTCCTGTCACCCACTCCCCTTCCTGTCACTCACTCCCTCTCCCATCACACACTCCCTGTCCTGTCGCCCACTCCCTGTCCTGTCACCCACTCCCTGTCCTGTCACCCACTCCCTTTCCTGTCATCCACTCCCTCTCCCATCACCCACTCCCTGTCCTGTCGACCAATCCCTGTCCTGTCACCCGCTCCCTGTCCTGTCACCCACTCCCTTTCCTGTCACCCACTCCCTGTCCTGTCACCCACTCCCTGTCCTGTCACCCACTCCCTGTCCTGCCACCCACTCCCTGTCCTGTCACCCACTCCCTGTCCTGTCACCCACACCCTCTCCTGTCACCCACCCCCTGTCCTGTCACCCACTCCCCTCTCCTGTCACCCACTCCCTCTCCTGTCACCCACTTCCTGTCCTGTCACCCACTCCCTGTCCTGTCACCCACTCTCTGTCCTGTCACCCACTCCCTCGTCACCCACTCCCTGTCCTGTCACCATCTCCCTCGTCAGCCGCTCCCTGTCCTGTCACCCACTCCCTGTCCTGTCACCCACTCCCTGTCCTGTCACCCACTCCCTCGTCACTCACTCCCTGTCCTGTCACCCACTCCCTGTCCTGTCACCCACTCCCTCTCCTGTCACCCACTCCCTGTCCTGTCACCCACTCCCTTTCATGTCACCCACTCCCTGTCCTGTCACCCACTCCCTGTCCCGTCACCCACTCCCTGTCCTGTCACCCACTCCCTTTCATGTCACCCACTCCCTGTCCTGTCACCCACTCCCTGTCCTGTCACCCACTCCCTTTCATGTCACCCACTCCCTGTCCTGTCACCCACTCCCTCGTCACTCACACCCTGTCCTGTCACCCGCTCCCTGTCCTGTCACCCATCCTCGTCCTGTCACCCACTCCCTGTCCTGTCACCCACTCCCTGTCCCGTCACCCACTTCCTGTCCTGTCACCCACTCCCTGTCCTGTCACCCACTCCCTGTCCTGACACCCACTCCCTCGTCACTCACTCCCTGTCCTGTCACCCACTCCCTGTCCTGTCACCCGCTCCCTGTCCTGTCACCCACTCCCTGTCCTGTCACCCACTTCCTGTCCTGTCACCCAATCCCCGTCCTGTTACCCACTCCCTCGTCACCCACTCCCTGTCCCACCACCCACTCCCTGTCCTGTCACCCACTCCATGTCCTGTCACCCATTCCCTGTCCTGTCACCCACCCCCTGTGCTGTCACCCACTCCCTCGTCACACACTCCCTGTCCTGTCACCCACTCCCTTGTCATCCACCCCCTGTCCTGTCACCCACTCCCTGTCACGTCACCCACTCCCTGTCGCATCACCCACTCCCTGTCCTGTCACCCACTCCCTCTCCTGTCACCCACTCCCTGTCCTGCCACCCACTCCCTCGTCACCCACTCCCTGTCCTGTCACCCAATCGCTCTCCTGTCACCCACTCCCTCTCCTGTCACCCACTCCCCTTCCTGTCACCCACTCCCTCTCCCATCACACACTCCCTGTCCTGTCGCCCACTCCCTGTCCTGTCACCCACTCCCTGTCCTGTCAACCACTCCCTTTCCTGTCACCCACTCCCTCTCCCATCACCCACTCCCTGTCCTGTCACCCGCTCCCTGTCCTGTCACCCACTCCCTTTCCTGTCACCCACTCCCTGTCCTGTCACCCACTCCCTGTACTGTCACCCACTTCCTGTCCTGTCACCCACTCCCTGTCCTGTCACCCACTCCCTGTCCTGTCACCCACTCCCTCTCCTGTCACCCACCCCCTGTCCTGTCACCCACTCCCCTCTCCTGTCACCCACTCCCTCTCCTGTCACCCACTTCCTGTCCTGTCACCCACTCCCTCTCCTGTCACCCACTCCCTGTCCTGTCACCCACTCCCTCGTCACCCACTCCCTGTCCTGTCACCCACTCCCTCCTCACCCGCTCCCTGTCCTGTCACCCACTCCCTGTCCTGTCACCCACTCCCTGTCCTGTCACCCACTCCCTCTCCTGTCACCCACTTCCTGTCCTGTCACCCACTCCCTCGTCACCCGCTCCCTGTCCTGTCACCCACTCCCTGTCCTGTCACCCACTCCCTGTGCTGTCACCCACTCCCTCTCCTGTCACCCACTCCCTGTCCTGTCACCCACTCCCTGTCCTGTCACCCATCCTCGTCCTGTCACCCACTCCCTGTCCTGTCACCCACTCCCTGTCCTGTCACCCACTCCCTCGTCACTCACTCCCTGTCCTGTCACCCGCTCCCTGTCCTGTCACCCACTCCCTGTCCTGTCAACCACTCCCTGTCGCATCACCCACTCCCTGTCCTGTCACCCACTCCCTGTCCTGTCACCCACTCCCTGTCCTGTCACCCACTCCCCATCTCGTCACCCACTCCCTGTTCTGTCACCCACTCCCTGTCATGTCACCCACTCCTCGTCCTGTCACCCACTCCCTGTTCTGTCACCCACTCCCTGTCCTGTCACCCACTCCCTCGTCACCCACTCCCTCTCCTGTCACCCACTCCCTCGTCACCCACTCCCTCTCCTGTCACCCACTCCCTCGTCACCCACTCCCTGTCCTGTCACCCACTCCCTCGTCACCCACTCCCTCTCCTGTCACCCACTCCCTCGTCACCCACTCCCTGTCCTGTCACCCACTCCCTGTCCCTTCACCCACTCCCCTCTCCTGTCACCCACCCCCTGTCCTGTCACCCACTCCCTTGTCACCCACCCCCTGTCCTTTCACCCACTCCCTTGTCACCCACTCCCTGTCCCTTCAACCAATCCCCTCTCTTTTCACCCACACCCTCGACACCCACTCCCTGTCCTGTCACCCACTCCCTTGTCACCCACCCCCTGTCACGTCACCCACTCCCCTCTCCTGTCACCCAATCCCTGTCCTGTCACCCACTGCGTGTCGCATCACCCACTCCCTGTCCTGTCACCCACTCCCTCTCCTGTCACCCACTCCCTGTCCTGCCACCCACTCCCTCGTCACCCACTCCCTGTCCTGTCACCCACTTCCTCGTCACCCACTCCCTGTCCAGTCACCCAATCGCTCTCCTGTCACCCACTCCCTATCCCATCACCCACTCCCTGTCCTGTCGCCCACTCCCTGTCCTGTCACCCACTCCCTGTCCTGTCACCCACTCCCTTTCCTGTCACCCACTCCCTCTCCCATCACCCACCCGCTGACCCGTCACCCACTCCCTGTCCTGTCACCCACTCCCTGTCCTGTCACCCACTCACTCTCCTGTCACCCACTCCCTCTCCTGTCACCCACTCCCTGTCCTGTCACCCACTCCCTGTCCTGTCACCCACTTCCTGTCCTGTCACCCACTCCCTCTCCTGTCACCCACTCCCTCTCCTGTCACCCACCCCCTGTCCTGTCACCCACTCCCCTCTCCTGTCACCCACTCCTTGTCCTGTCACCCACTCCTCGTCCTGTCACCCACTCCCTGTTCTGTCACCCACTCCCTGTCCTGTCACCCACTCCCTCGTCACCCACTCCCTCTCCTGTCACCCACTCCCTCGTCACCCACCCCCTGTCCTGTCACCCACTCCCTCATCACCCACTCCCTCTCCTTCACCCACTCCCTCGTCACCCACTCCCTGTCCCGTCACGCACTCCCTTTCCTGTCGCCCACTCGCTGTCCCTTCACCCACTCCCTCTCCTGTCACCCAATCCCCGTCCTGTTACCCACTCCCAGTCCTGCCACCCACTCCCTCTCCTGTCACCCACTCCCCTTCCTGTCACCCACTCCCTCTCCCGTCACCCACTCCCTGTCCTGTCGCCCACTCCCTGTCCTGTCAGCCACTCCCTGTCCTGTCACCCACTCCCTTTCCTGTCACCCACTCCCTCTCCCATCACCCACTCCCTGTCCTGTCGCCCACTTCCTGTCCTGACACCCGCTCCCTGTCCTGTCACCCACTCCCTTTCCTGTCACCCACTCCCTGTCCTGTCACCCACTCCCTGTCCTGTCCCCCAACTCCCTGTACTGTCACCCACTTCCTGTCCTGTCACCCACTCCCTGTGCTGTCACCCACTCCCTGTCCTGTCACCCACTCCCTCTCCTGTCACCCACCCCCTGTCCTGTCACCCACTCCCCTCTCCTGTCACCCACTCCCTCTCCTGTCACCCACTTCCTGTCCTGTCACCCACGCCCTCTCCTGTCACCCACTCCCTGTCCTGTCACCCACTCCCTCGTCACCCACTCCCTGTCCTGTCACCATCTCCCTCGTCACCCGCTCCCTGTCCTGTCACCCACTCCCTGTCCTGTCACCCACTCCCTCGTCAATCACTCCCTGTCCTGTCACCCACTCCCTCTCCTGTCACCCATCCTCGTCCTGTCACCCGCTCCCTGTCCTGTCACCCACTCCCTGTCCCGTCACCCACTCCCTGTCCTGTCACCCACTCCCTGTCCTGTCACCCACTCCCTGTCCTGTCACCCACTCCCTCGTCACTCGCTCCCTGTCCTGTCACCCACTCCCTGTCCTGTCACCCGCTCCCTGTCCTGTCACCCACTCCCTGTCCTGTCACCCACTTCCTGTCCTGTCACCCACTGCCTGTCCTGTCACCCACTCCCTCTCCTGTCACCCACTCCCTGTCCCGTCACCCACTCCCTGTCCTGTCACCCACTCCCTGTCCTGTCACCCACTCCCTCATCACTCACTCCCTGTCCTGTCACCCACTCCCTGTCCTGTCACCCACTCCCTCGTCACCCGCTCCCTGTCCTGTCACCCACTCCCTGTCCTGTCACCCACTCCCTGTCCTGTCACCCATCCTCGTCCTGTCACCCACTCCCTGTCCTGTCACCCACTCCCTGTCCTGTCACCCACTCCCTCGTCACTCACTCCCTGTCCTGTCACCCGCTCCCTGTCCTGTCACCCACTCCCTCTCCTGTCACCCACTCCCTGTCCCGTCACCCACTCCCTGTCCTGTCACCCACTCCCCATCTCGTCACCCACTCCCTGTTCTGTCACCCACTCCCTGTCATGTCACCCACTCCTCGTCCTGTCACCCACTCCCTGTTCTGTCACCCACTCCCTGTCCTGTCACCCACTCCCTCGTCACCCACTCCCTCTCCTGTCACCCACTCCCTCGTCACCCACTCCCTGTCCTGTCACCCACTCCCTCGCCACCCACTCCCTCTCCTGTCACCCACTCCCTCGTCACCCACTCCCTGTCCTGTCACCCACTCCCTGTCCCTTCACCCACTCCCTCTCCTGTCACCCAATCCCCGTCCTGTTACCCACTCCCTCGTCACCCACTCCCTGTCCCACCATCCACTCCCTGTCCTGTCACCCACCCCCTGTCCTGTCACCCACTCCCTTGTCACCCACCCCCTGTCCTGTCACCCACTCCCTTGTCACCCACTCCCTGTCCCTTCAACCAATCCCCTCTCTTTTCACCCACACCCTCGACACCCACTCCCTGTCCTGTCACCCACTCCCTTGTCACCCACCCCCTGTCCTGTCACCCACTCCCCTCTCCTGTCACCCACCCCCTGTCCTGTCACCCACTCCCTTGTCACCCACCCCCTGTCCTTTCACCCACTCCCTTGTCACCCACTCCCTGTCCCTTCAACCAATCCCCTCTCTTTTCACCCACACCCTCGACACCCACTCCCTGTCCTGTCACCCACTCCCTTGTCACCCACCCCCTGTCACGTCACCCACTCCCCTCTCCTGTCACCCACTCCCTGTCCTGTCACCCACTGCGTGTCGCATCACCCACTCCCTGTCCTGTCACCCACTCCCTCTCCTGTCACCCACTCCCTGTCCTGCCACCCACTCCCTCGTCACCCACTCCCTGTCCTGTCACCCACTTCCTCGTCACCCACTCCCTGTCCAGTCACCCAATCGCTCTCCTGTCACCCACTCCCTCTCCCATCACCCACTCCCTGTCCTGTTGCCCACTCCCTGTCCTGTCACCCACTCCCTGTCCTGTCACCCACTCCCTTTCCTGTCACCCACTCCCTCTCCCATCACCCACCCGCTGTCCCGTTACCCACTCCCTGTCCTGTCACCCACTCCCTGTCCTGTCACCCACTCACTCTCCTGTCACCCACTCCCTCTCCTGTCACCCACTCCCTCTCCTGTCACCCACTCCCTGTCCTGTCACCCACTTCCTGTCCTGTCACCCACTCCCTCTCCTGTCACCCACTCCCTCTCCTGTCACCCACTCCCTCGTCACCCACTCCCTGTCCCGTCACGCACTCCCTTTCCTGTCACCCACTCGCTGTCCCTTCACCCACTCCCTCTCCTGTCATCCAATCCCCGTCCTGTTACCCACTCCCTCGTCACCCACTCCCTGTCCCACCATCCACTCCCTGTCCTGTCACCCACCCCCTGTCCTGTCACCCACTCCCTTGTCACCCACCCCCTGTCCTGTCACCCACTCCCTTGTCACCCACTCCCTGTCCCTTCAACCAATCCCCTCTCTTTTCACCCACACCCTCGACACCCACTCCCTGTCCTGTCACCCACTCCCTTGTCACCCACCCCCTGTCCTGTCACCCACTCCCCTCTCCTGTCACCCACCCCCTGTCCTGTCACCCACTCCCTTGTCACCCACCCCCTGTCCTTTCACCCACTCCCTTGTCACCCACTCCCTGTCCCTTCAACCAATCCCCTCTCTTTTCACCCACACCCTCGACACCCACTCCCTGTCCTGTCACCCACTCCCTTGTCACCCACCCCCTGTCACGTCACCCACTCCCCTCTCCTGTCACCCACTCCCTGTCCTGTCACCCACTGCGTGTCGCATCACCCACTCCCTGTCCTGTCACCCACTCCCTCTCCTGTCACCCACTCCCTGTCCTGCCACCCACTCCCTCGTCACCCACTCCCTGTCCTGTCACCCACTTCCTCGTCACCCACTCCCTGTCCAGTCACCCAATCGCTCTCCTGTCACCCACTCCCTCTCCCATCACCCACTCCCTGTCCTGTTGCCCACTCCCTGTCCTGTCACCCACTCCCTGTCCTGTCACCCACTCCCTTTCCTGTCACCCACTCCCTCTCCCATCACCCACCCGCTGTCCCGTTACCCACTCCCTGTCCTGTCACCCACTCCCTGTCCTGTCACCCACTCACTCTCCTGTCACCCACTCCCTCTCCTGTCACCCACTCCCTCTCCTGTCACCCACTCCCTGTCCTGTCACCCACTTCCTGTCCTGTCACCCACTCCCTCTCCTGTCACCCACTCCCTCTCCTGTCACCCACTCCCTCGTCACCCACTCCCTGTCCCGTCACGCACTCCCTTTCCTGTCACCCACTCGCTGTCCCTTCACCCACTCCCTCTCCTGTCATCCAATCCCCGTCCTGTTACCCACTCTCTCGTCACCCACTCCCTGTCCCACCACCCACTCCCTGTCCTGTCACCCACTCCCTGTCCTGTCACCCATTCCCTGTCCTGTCACCCACCCCCTGTCCTGTCACCCACACCCTCGTCACCCACTCCCTGTCCTGTCACCCACTCCCTTGTCACCCACCCCCTGTCCTGTCACCCACTCCCTCTCCTGTCACCCAATCCCCGTCCTGTTACCCACTCCCTGTCCTGCCACCCACTCCCTCTCCTGTCACCCACTCCCTGTCCTGCCACCCACTCCCTCGTCACCCACTCCCTGTCCTGTCACCCAATCGCTCTCCTGTCACCCACTCCCTCTCCTGTCACCCACTCCCCTTCCTGTCACCCACTCCCTCTCCCGTCACCCACTCCCTGTCCTGTCGCCCACTCCCTGTCCTGTCACCCACTCCCTGTCCTGTCACCCACTCCCTTTCCTGTCACCCACTCCCTCTCCCATCACCCACTCCCTGTACTGTCACCCACTTCCTGTCCTGTCACCCACTCCCTGTCCTGTCACCCACTCCCTGTCCTGTCACCCACTCCCTCTCCTGTCACCCACCCCCTGTCCTGTCACCCACTCCCCTCTCCTGTCACCCACTCCCTCTCCTGTCCCCCACTTCCTGTCCTGTCACCCACGCCCTCTCCTGTCACCCACTCCCTGTCCTGTCACCCACTCCCTCGTCAACCACTCCCTGTCCTGTCACCATCTCCGTCGTCACCCACTCCCTGTCCTGTCACCCACTCCCTGTCCTGTCACCCACTCCCTCGTCAATCACTCCCTGTCCTGTCACCCACTCCCTCTCCTGTCACCCATCCTCGTCCTGTCACCCGCTCCCTGTCCTGTCACCCACTCCCTGTCCCGTCACCCACTCCCTGTCCTGTCACCCACTCCCTGTCCTGTCACCCACTCCCTGTCCTGTCACCCACTCCCTCGTCACTCTCTCCCTGTCCTGTCACCCACTCCCTGTCCTGTCACCCGCTCCCTGTCCTGTCACCCACTCCCTGTCCTGTCACCCACTTCCTGTCCTGTCACCCACTGCCTGTCCTGTCACCCACTCCCTCTCCTGTCACCCACTCCCTGTCCCGTCACCCACTCCCTGTCCTGTCACCCACTCCCTGTCCTGTCACCCACTCCCTCGTCACTCACTCCCTGTCCTGTCACCCACTCCCTGTCCTGTCACCCACTCCCTCGTCACCCGCTCCCTGTCCTGTCACCCACTCCCTGTCCTGTCACCCACTCCCTGTCCTGTCACCCACTTCCTGTCCTGTCACCCAATCCCCGTCCTGTTACCCACGCCCTCGTCACCCACTCCCTGTCCCACCACCCACTCCCTGTCCTGTCACCCACTCCCTGTCCTGTCACCCATTCCCTGTCCTGTCACCCACCCCCTGTCCCGTCACCCACTCCCCATCTCGTCACCCACTCCCTGTCATGTCACCCACTCCTCGTCCTGTCACCCACTCCCTGTTCTGTCACCCACTCCCTGTCCTGTCACCCACTCCCTCGTCACCCACTCCCTCTCCTGTCACTCACTCCCTCGTCACCCACTCCCTGTCCTGTCACCCACTCCCTCGTCACCCACTCCCTCTCCTGTCACCCACTCCCTCGTCACCCACTCCCTGTCCCGTCACCCACTCCCTTTCCTGTCACCCACTCGCTGTCCCTTCACCATCTCCCTCTCCTGTCACCCAATCCCCGTCCTGTTACCCATTCCCTCGTCACCCACTCACTGTCCCACTACCCAATCCCTGTCCTGTCACCCACTCCATGTCCTGTCACACATTCCCTGTCCTGTCACCCACCCCCTGTCCTGTCACCCACTCCCTCGTCACCCACTCCCTGTCCTGTCAGCCACTCCCTTGTCACCCACCCCCTGTCCTGTCACCCACTCCCTGTCACGTCACCCACTCCCTGTCGCATCACCCAGTCCCTGTCCTGTCACCCACTCCCTCTCCTGTCACCCACTCCCTGTCCTGCCACCCACTCCCTCGTCACCCACTCCCTGTCCTGTCACCCAATCGCTCTCCTGTCACCCACTCCCTCTCCTGTCACCCACTCCCCTTCCTGTCACCCACTCCCTCTCCCATCACCTACTCCCTGTCCTGTCGCCCACTCCCTGTCCTGTCACCCACTCCCTGTCCTGTCACCCACTCCCTTTCCTGTCACCCACTCCCTGTCCTGTCGCCCACTCCCTGTCCTGTCACCCGCTCTCTGTCCTGTCACCCACTCCCTTTCCTGTCACCCACTCCCTGTCCTGTCACCCACTCCCTGTTCTGTCACCCACTCCCTGTACTGTCACCCACTTCCTGTCCTGTCACCCACTCCCTGTCCTGTCACCCACTCCCTGTCCTGTCACCCACTCCCTCTCCTGTCACCCACCCCCTGTCCTGTCACCCACTCCCCTCTCCTGTCACCCACTCCCTCTCCTGTCACCCACTTCCTGTCCTGTCACCCACTCCCTGTCCTGTCACCCACTCCCTGTCCTGTCACCCACTCCCTCGTCACCCACTCCGTGTCCTGTCACCATCTCCCTCGTCACCCACTCCCTGTCCTGTCACCCACTCCCTGTCCTGTCACCCACTCCCTCGTCATTCACTCCCTGTCCTGTCACCCACTCCCTGTCCTGTCACCCATCCTCGTCCTGTCACCCACTCCCTCTCCTGTCACCCACTCCCTGTCCCGTCACCCACTCCCTGTCCTGTCACCCACTCCCTGTCCTGTCACCCGCTCCCTGTCCTGTCACCCACTCCCTGTCCTGTCACCCACTTCCTGTCCTGTCACCCAATCCCCGTCCTGTTACCCACTCCCTAGTCACCCACTCCCTGTCCCACCACCCAATCCCTGTCCTGTCACCCACTCCCTGACCTGTCACCCATTCCCTGTCCTGTCACCCACCCACTGTCCTGTCACCCACTCCCTCGTTACCCACTCCCTGTCCTGTCACCCACTCCCTCGTCACTCGCTCCCTGTCCTGTCACCCACTCCCTGTCCTGTCACCCGCTCCCTGTCCTGTCACCCACTCCCTGTCCTGTCACCCACTTCCTGTCCTGTCACCCAATCCCCGTCCTGTTACCCACTCCCTAGTCACCCACTCCCTGTCCCACCACCCAATCCCTGTCCTGTCACCCACTCCCTGTCCTGTCACCCATTCCCTGTCCTGTCACCCACCCACTGTCCTGTCACCCACTCCCTCGTTACCCACTCCCTGTCCTGTCACCCACTCCCTTGTCACCCACCCCCTCTCCTGTCACCCACTCCCTTTAACGTCACCCACTCCCTGTCGCATCACCCACTCCCTGTCCTGTCACCCACTCCCTGTCCTGTCACCCACTCCCTGTCCTGTCACCCACTCCCTCGTCACCCACTCCCTGTCCTGTCACCATCTCCCTCGTCACCCACTCCCTGTCCTGTCACCCACTCCCTGTCCTGTCACCCACTCCCTGTCCTGTCACCCACTCCCTGTCCTGTCACCCACTCCCTTTCCTGTCACCCACTCCCTGTCCTGTCGCCCACTCCCTGTCCTGTCACCCGCTCTCTGTCCTGTCACCCACTCCCTTTCCTGTCACCCACTCCCTGTCCTGTCACCCACTCCCTGTACTGTCACCCACTCCCTGTCCTGTCACCCACTCCCTGTCCTGTCACCCACTCCCTCTCCTGTCACCCACCCCCTGTCCTGTCACCCACTCCCCTCTCCTGTCACCCACTCCCTCTCCTGTCACCCACTCCCTGTCCTGTCACCCACTCCCTGTCCTGTCACCCACTCCCTCGTCACCCACTCCCTGTCCTGTCACCCACTCCCTCTCCTGTCACCCACCCCCTGTCCTGTCACCCACTCCCCTCTCCTGTCACCCACTCCCTCTCCTGTCACCCACTCCCTGTCCTGTCACCCACTCCCTGTCCTGTCACCCACTCCCTCGTCACCCACTCCCTGTCCTGTCACCATCTCCCTCGTCACCCACTCCCTGTCCTGTCACCCACTCCCTGTCCTGTCACCCACTCCCTCGTCATTCACTCCCTGTCCTGTCACCCACTCCCTGTCCTGTCACCCATCCTCGTCCTGTCACCCACTCCCTCTCCTGTCACCCACTCCCTGTCCCGTCACCCACTCCCTGTCCTGTCACCCACTCCCTGTCCTGTCACCCACTCCCTCTCCTGTCACCCACTCCCTCGTCACCCACTCCCTCTCCTGTCACTCACTCCCTCGTCACCCACTCCCTGTCCTGTCACCCACTCCCTCGTCACCCACTCCCTCTCCTGTCACCCACTCCCTCGTCACCCACTCCCTGTCCCGTCACCCACTCCCTTTCCTGTCACCCACTCGCTGTCCCTTCACCATCTCCCTCTCCTGTCACCCAATCCCCGTCCTGTTACCCATTCCCTCGTCACCCACTCACTGTCCCACTACCCAATCCCTGTCCTGTCACCCACTCCATGTCCTGTCACACATTCCCTGTCCTGTCACCCACCCCCTGTCCTGTCACCCACTCCCTCGTCACCCACTCCCTGTCCTGTCAGCCACTCCCTTGTCACCCACCCCCTGTCCTGTCACCCACTCCCTGTCACGTCACCCACTCCCTGTCGCATCACCCAGTCCCTGTCCTGTCACCCACTCCCTCTCCTGTCACCCACTCCCTGTCCTGCCACCCACTCCCTCGTCACCCACTCCCTGTCCTGTCACCCAATCGCTCTCCTGTCACCCACTCCCTCTCCTGTCACCCACTCCCCTTCCTGTCACCCACTCCCTCTCCCATCACCTACTCCCTGTCCTGTCGCCCACTCCCTGTCCTGTCACCCACTCCCTGTCCTGTCACCCACTCCCTTTCCTGTCACCCACTCCCTGTCCTGTCGCCCACTCCCTGTCCTGTCACCCGCTCTCTGTCCTGTCACCCACTCCCTTTCCTGTCACCCACTCCCTGTCCTGTCACCCACTCCCTGTTCTGTCACCCACTCCCTGTACTGTCACCCACTTCCTGTCCTGTCACCCACTCCCTGTCCTGTCACCCACTCCCTGTCCTGTCACCCACTCCCTCTCCTGTCACCCACCCCCTGTCCTGTCACCCACTCCCCTCTCCTGTCACCCACTCCCTCTCCTGTCACCCACTTCCTGTCCTGTCACCCACTCCCTGTCCTGTCACCCACTCCCTGTCCTGTCACCCACTCCCTCGTCACCCACTCCGTGTCCTGTCACCATCTCCCTCGTCACCCACTCCCTGTCCTGTCACCCACTCCCTGTCCTGTCACCCACTCCCTCGTCATTCACTCCCTGTCCTGTCACCCACTCCCTGTCCTGTCACCCATCCTCGTCCTGTCACCCACTCCCTCTCCTGTCACCCACTCCCTGTCCCGTCACCCACTCCCTGTCCTGTCACCCACTCCCTGTCCTGTCACCCGCTCCCTGTCCTGTCACCCACTCCCTGTCCTGTCACCCACTTCCTGTCCTGTCACCCAATCCCCGTCCTGTTACCCACTCCCTAGTCACCCACTCCCTGTCCCACCACCCAATCCCTGTCCTGTCACCCACTCCCTGACCTGTCACCCATTCCCTGTCCTGTCACCCACCCACTGTCCTGTCACCCACTCCCTCGTTACCCACTCCCTGTCCTGTCACCCACTCCCTCGTCACTCGCTCCCTGTCCTGTCACCCACTCCCTGTCCTGTCACCCGCTCCCTGTCCTGTCACCCACTCCCTGTCCTGTCACCCACTTCCTGTCCTGTCACCCAATCCACGTCCTGTTACCCACTCCCTAGTCACCCACTCCCTGTCCCACCACCCAATCCCTGTCCTGTCACCCACTCCCTGTCCTGTCACCCATTCCCTGTCCTGTCACCCACCCACTGTCCTGTCACCCACTCCCTCGTTACCCACTCCCTGTCCTGTCACCCACTCCCTTGTCACCCACCCCCTCTCCTGTCACCCACTCCCTTTAACGTCACCCACTCCCTGTCGCATCACCCACTCCCTGTCCTGTCACCCACTCCCTGTCCTGTCACCCACTCCCTGTCCTGTCACCCACTCCCTCGTCACCCACTCCCTGTCCTGTCACCATCTCCCTCGTCACCCACTCCCTGTCCTGTCACCCACTCCCTGTCCTGTCACCCACTCCCTGTCCTGTCACCCACTCCCTGTCCTGTCACCCACTCCCTTTCCTGTCACCCACTCCCTGTCCTGTCGCCCACTCCCTGTCCTGTCACCCGCTCTCTGTCCTGTCACCCACTCCCTTTCCTGTCACCCACTCCCTGTCCTGTCACCCACTCCCTGTACTGTCACCCACTTCCTGTCCTGTCACCCACTCCCTGTCCTGTCACCCACTCCCTGTCCTGTCACCCACTCCCTCTCCTGTCACCCACCCCCTGTCCTGTCACCCACTCCCCTCTCCTGTCACCCACTCCCTCTCCTGTCACCCACTCCCTGTCCTGTCACCCACTCCCTGTCCTGTCACCCACTCCCTCGTCACCCACTCCCTGTCCTGTCACCCACTCCCTCTCCTGTCACCCACCCCCTGTCCTGTCACCCACTCCCCTCTCCTGTCACCCACTCCCTCTCCTGTCACCCACTCCCTGTCCTGTCACCCACTCCCTGTCCTGTCACCCACTCCCTCGTCACCCACTCCCTGTCCTGTCACCATCTCCCTCGTCACCCACTCCCTGTCCTGTCACCCACTCCCTGTCCTGTCACCCACTCCCTCGTCATTCACTCCCTGTCCTGTCACCCACTCCCTGTCCTGTCACCCATCCTCGTCCTGTCACCCACTCCCTCTCCTGTCACCCACTCCCTGTCCCGTCACCCACTCCCTGTCCTGTCACCCACTCCCTGTCCTGTCACCCACTCCCTCTCCTGTCACCCACTTCCTGTCCTGTCACCCACTCCCTGTCCTGTCACCCACTCCCTGTCCTGTCACCCACTCCCTCGTCATCCACTCCCTGTCCTGTCACCATCTCCCTCGTCACCCGCTCCCTGTCCTGTCACCCACTCCCTGTCCTGTCACCCACTCCCTGTCCTGTCACCCATCCTCGTCCTGTCACCCACTCCCTGTCCTGTCACCCACTCCCTGTCCTGTCACCCACTCCCTGTCCTGTCACCCATCCTCGTCCTGTCACCCACTCCCTGTCCTGTCACCCACTCCCTGTCCCGTCACCCACTTCCTGTCCTGTCACCCACTCCCTGTCCTGTCACCCACTCCCTCGTCACTCGCTCCCTGTCCTGTCACCCACTCCCTGTCCTGTCACCCGCTCCCTGTCCTGTCACCCATTCCCTGTCCTGTCACCCACCCCCTGTCCTGTCACCCACTCCCTCGTCACCCACTCCCTGTCCTGTCACCCACTCCCTTGTCATCCACCCCCTGTCCTGTCACCCACTCCCTGTCACGTCACCCACTCCCTGTCGCATCACCCACTCCCTGTCCTGTCACCCACTCCCTCTCCTGTCACCCACTCCCTGTCCTGCCACCCACTCCCTCGGCACCCACTCCCTGTCCTGTCACCCAATCGCTCTCCTGTCACCCAATCCCTCTCCTGTCACCCACTCCCCTTCCTGTCATCCACTCCCTCTCCCATCACACACTCCCTGTCCTGTCGCCCACTCCCTGTCCTGTCACCCACTCCCTGTCCTGTCACCCACTCCCTTTCCTGTCACCCACTCCCTTTCCTGTCACCCACTCCCTCTCCCATCACCCACTCCCTGTCCTGTCGACCAATCCCTGTCCTGTCACCCGCTCCCTGTCCTGTCACCCACTCCCTTTCCTGTCACCCACTCCCTGTCCTGTCACCCACTCCCTGTCCTGTTACCCACTCCCTGTCCTGCCACCCACTCCCTGTCCTGTCACCCACTCCCTGTCCTGTCACCCACACCCTCTCCTGTCACCCACCCCCTGTCCTGTCACCCACTCCCCTCTCCTGTCACCCACTCCCTCTCCTGTCACCCACTTCCTGTCCTGTCACCCACTCCCTGTCCTGTCACCCACTCCCTGTCCTGTCACCCACTCCCTCGTCACCCACTCCCTGTCCTGTCACCATCTCCCTCGTCAGCCGCTCCCTGTCCTGTCACCCACTCCCTGTCCTGTCACCCACTCCCTGTCCTGTCACCCACTCCCTCGTCACTCACTCCCTGTCCTGTCACCCACTCCCTGTCCTGTCACCCATCCTCATCCTGTCACCCGCTCCCTGTACTGTCACCCTCTCCCTGTCCCGTCACCCACTCCCTGTCCTGTCACCCACTCCCTTTCATGTCACCCACTCCCTGTCCTGTCACCCACTCCCTCGTCACTCACACCCTGTCCTGTCACCCGCTCCCTGTCCTGTCACCCATCCTCGTCCTGTCACCCACTCCCTGTCCTGTCACCCACTCCCTGTCCCGTCACCCACTTCCTGTCCTGTCACCCACTCCCTGTCCTGTCACCCACTCCCTGTCCTGACACCCACTCCCTCGTCACTCGCTCCCTGTCCTGTCACCCACTCCCTGTCCTGTCACCCGCTCCCTGTCCTGTCACCCACTCCCTGTCCTGTCACCCACTTCCTGTCCTGTCACCCAATCCCCGTCCTGTTACCCACTCCCTCGTCACCCACTCCCTGTCCCACCACCCACTCCCTGTCCTGTCACCCACTCCATGTCCTGTCACCCATTCCCTGTCCTGTCACCCACCCCCTGTGCTGTCACCCACTCCCTCGTCACACACTCCCTGTCCTGTCACCCACTCCCTTGTCATCCACCCCCTGTCCTGTCACCCACTCCCTGTCACGTCACCCACTCCCTGTCGCATCACCCACTCCCTGTCCTGTCACCCACTCCCTCTCCTGTCACCCACTCCCTGTCCTGCCACCCACTCCCTCGTCACCCACTCCCTGTCCTGTCACCCAATCGCTCTCCTGTCACCCACTCCCTCTCCTGTCACCCACTCCCCTTCCTGTCACCCACTCCCTCTCCCATCACACACTCCCTGTCCTGTCGCCCACTCCCTGTCCTGTCACCCACTCCCTGTCCTGTCAACCACTCCCTTTCCTGTCACCCACTCCCTCTCCCATCACCCACTCCCTGTCCTGTCACCCGCTCCCTGTCCTGTCACCCACTCCCTTTCCTGTCACCCACTCCCTGTCCTGTCACCCACTCCCTGTACTGTCACCCACTTCCTGTCCTGTCACCCACTCCCTGTCCTGTCACCCACTCCCTCTCCTGTCACCCACTCCCTCTCCTGTCACCCACACCCTGTCCTGTCACCCACTCCCTGTACTGTCACCCACTTCCTGTCCTGTCACCCACTCCCTGTCCTGTCACCCACTCCCTGTCCTGTCACCCACTCCCTCTCCTGTCACCCACCCCCTGTCCTGTCACCCACTCCCTCTCCTGTCACCCACTCCCTCTCCTGTCACCCACTTCCTGTCCTGTCACCCACTCCCTCTCCTGTCACCCACTCCCTGTCCTGTCACCCACTCCCTCGTCACCCACTCCCTGTCCTGTCACCCACTCCCTCGTCACCCGCTCCCTGTCCTGTCACCCACTCCCTGTCCTGTCACCCACTCCCTGTCCTGTCACCCACTCCCTGTCCTGTCACCCACTCCCTCTCCTGTCACCCACCCCCTGTCCTGTCACCCACTCCTCTCTCCTGTCACCCACTCCCTCTCCTGTCACCCACTTCCTGTCCTGTCACCCACTCCCTGTCCTGTCACCCACTCCCTGTCCTGTCACCCACTCCCTGTCCTGTCACCATCTCCCTCGTCACCCACTCCCTGTCCTGTCACCATCTCCCTCGTCAGCCGCTCCCTGTCCTCTCACCCACTCCCTGTCCTGTCACCCACTCCCTGTCCTGTCACCCATCCTCGTCCTGTCACCCACTCCCTGTCCTGTCACCCACTCCCTGTCCTGTCACCCACTCCCTCTCCTGTCACCCACTCCCTGTCCTGTCACCCACTCCCTCGTCACCCGCTCCCTGTCCTGTCACCCACTCCCTGTCCTGTCACCCACTCCCTGTCCTGTCACCCACTCCCTCTCCTGTCACCCACTCCCTGTCCTGTCACCCACTCCCTGTCCTGTCACCCATCCTCGTCCTGTCACCCACTCCCTGTCCTGTCACCCACTCCCTGTCCTGTCACCCACTCCCTGTCCTGTCACCCACTCCCTGTCGCATCACCCACTCCCTGTCCTGTCACCCACTCCCTGTCCTGTCACCCACTCCCTGTCCTGTCACCCACTCCCCATCTCGTCACCCACTCCCTGTTCTGTCACCCACTCCCTGTCATGTCACCCACTCCTCGTCCTGTCACCCACTCCCTGTTCTGTCACCCACTCCCTGTCCTGTCACCCACTCCCTCGTCACCCACTCCCTCTCCTGTCACCCACTCCCTCGTCACCCACTCCCTCTCCTGTCACCCACTCCCTCGTCACCCACTCCCTGTCCTGTCACCCACTCCCTGTCCCTTCACCCACTCCCTCTCCTGTCACCCACTCCCTATCCCATCACCCACTCCCTGTCCTGTCGCCCACTCCCTGTCCTGTCACCCACTCCCTGTCCTGTCACCCACTCCCTTTCCTGTCACCCACTCCCTCTCCCATCACCCACCCGCTGACCCGTCACCCACTCCCTGTCCTGTCACCCACTCCCTGTCCTGTCACCCACTCACTCTCCTGTCACCCACTCCCTCTCCTGTCACCCACTCCCTGTCCTGTCACCCACTCCCTGTCGTGTCACCCACTTCCTGTCCTGTCACCCACTCCCTCTCCTGTCACCCACTCCCTCTCCTGTCACCCACCCCCTGTCCTGTCACCCACTCCCCTCTCCTGTCACCCACTCCTTGTCCTGTCACCCACTCCTCGTCCTGTCACCCACTCCCTGTTCTGTCACGCACTCCCTGTCCTGTCACCCACTCCCTCGTCACCCACTCCCTCTCCTGTCACCCACTCCCTCGTCACCCACCCCCTGTCCTGTCACCCACTCCCTCGTCACCCACTCCCTCTCCTTCACCCACTCCCTCGTCACCCACTCCCTGACCCGTCACGCACTTCCTTTCCTGTCGCCCACTCGCTGTCCCTTCACCCACTCCCTCTCCTGTCACCCAATCCCCGTCCTGTTACCCACTCCCTGTCCTGCCACCCACTCCCTCTCCTGTCACCCACTCCCCTTCCTGTCACCCACTCCCTCTCCCGTCACCCACTCCCTGTCCTGTCGCCCACTCCCTGTCCTGTCAGCCACTCCCTGTCCTGTCACCCACTCCCTTTCCTGTCACCCACTCCCTCTCCCATCACCCACTCCCTGTCCTGTCGCCCACTTCCTGTCCTGTCACCCGCTCCCTGTCCTGTCACCCACTCCCTTTCCTGTCACCCACTCCCTGTCCTGTCACCCACTCCCTGTCCTGTCACCCACTCCCTGTACTGTCACCCACTTCCTGTCCTGTCACCCACTCCCTGTCCTGTCACCCACTCCCTGTCCTGTCACCCACTCCCTCTCCTGTCACCCACCCCCTGTCCTGTCACCCACTCCCCTCTCCTGTCACCCACTCCCTCTCCTGTCACCCACTTCCTGTCCTGTCACCCACGCCCTCTCCTGTCACCCACTCCCTGTCCTGTCACCCACTCCCTCGTCACCCACTCCCTGTCCTGTCACCATCTCCCTCGTCCCCCGCTCCCTGTCCTGTCACCCACTCCCTGTCCTGTCACCCACTCCCTGTCCTGTCACCCACTCCCTCGTCAATCACTCCCTGTCCTGTCACCCACTCCCTCTCCTGTCACCCATCCTCGTCCTGTCACCCGCTCCCTGTCCTGTCACCCACTCCCTGTCCCGTCACCCACTCCCTGTCCTGTCACCCACTCCCTGTCCTGTCACCCACTCCCTGTCCTGTCACCCACTCCCTCGTCACTCGCTCCCTGTCCTGTCACCCACTCCCTGTCCTGTCACCCGCTCCCTGTCCTGTCACCCACTCCCTGTCCTGTCACCCACTTCCTGTCCTGTCACCCACTGCCTGTCCTGTCACCCACTCCCTCTCCTGTCACCCACTCCCTGTCCCGTCACCCACTCCCTGTCCTGTCACCCACTCCCTGTCCTGTCACCCACTCCCTCATCACTCACTCCCTGTCCTGTCACCCACTCCCTGTCCTGTCACCCACTCCCTCGTCACCCGCTCCCTGTCCTGTCACCCACTCCCTGTCCTGTCACCCACTCCCTGTCCTGTCACCCATCCTCGTCCTGTCACCCACTCCCTGTCCTGTCACCCACTCCCTGTCCTGTCACCCACTCCCTCGTCACTCACTCCCTGTCCTGTCACCCGCTCCCTGTCCTGTCACCCACTCCCTGTCCTGTCAACCACTCCCTGTCGCATCACCCACTCCCTGTCCTGTCACCCACTCCCTGTCCTGTCACCCACTCCCTCTCCTGTCACCCACTCCCTGTTTTGTCACCCACTCCCTGTCCTGTCGCCCACTTCCTGTCCTGTCACCCACTCCCTGTCCTGTCACCCACTCCCTCTCCTGTCACCCACTCCCTGTCCCGTCACCCACTCCCTGTCCTGTCACCCACTCCCCATCTCGTCACCCACTCCCTGTTCTGTCACCCACTCCCTGTCATGTCACCCACTCCTCGTCCTGTCACCCACTCCCTGTTCTGTCACCACTCCCTGTCCTGTCACCCACTCCCTCGTCACCCACTCCCTCTCCTGTCACCCACTCCCTCGTCACCCACTCCCTGTCCTGTCACCCACTCCCTCGCCACCCACTCCCTCTCCTGTCACCCACTCCCTCGTCACCCACTCCCTGTCCTGTCACCCACTCCCTGTCCCTTCACCCACTCCCTCTCCTGTCACCCAATCCCCGTCCTGTTACCCACTCCCTCGTCACCCACTCCCTGTCCCACCATCCACTCCCTGTCCTGTCACCCACCCCCTGTCCTGTCACCCACTCCCTTGTCACCCACCCCCTGTCCTGTCACCCACTCCCTTGTCACCCACTCCCTGTCCCTTCAACCAATCCCCTCTCTTTTCACCCACACCCTCGACACCCACTCCCTGTCCTGTCACCCACTCCCTTGTCACCCACCCCTTGTCCTGTCACCCACTCCCCTCTCCTGTCACCCACCCCCTGTCCTGTCACCCACTCCCTTGTCACCCACCCCCTGTCCTTTCACCCACTCCCTTGTCACCCACTCCCTGTCCCTTCAACCAATCCCCTCTCTTTTCACCCACACCCTCGACACCCACTCCCTGTCCTGTCACCCACTCCCTTGTCACCCACCCCCTGTCACGTCACCCACTCCCCTCTCCTGTCACCCACTCCCTGTCCTGTCACCCACTGCGTGTCGCATCACCCACTCCCTGTCCTGTCACCCACTCCCTCTCCTGTCACCCACTCCCTGTCCTGCCACCCACTCCCTCGTCACCCACTCCCTGTCCTGTCACCCACTTCCTCGTCACCCACTCCCTGTCCAGTCACCCAATCGCTCTCCTGTCACCCACTCCCTCTCCCATCACCCACTCCCTGTCCTGTTGCCCACTCCCTGTCCTGTCACCCACTCCCTGTCCTGTCACCCACTCCCTTTCCTGTCACCCACTCCCTCTCCCATCACCCACCCGCTGTCCCGTTACCCACTCCCTGTCCTGTCACCCACTCCCTGTCCTGTCACCCACTCACTCTCCTGTCACCCACTCCCTCTCCTGTCACCCACTCCCTCTCCTGTCACCCACTCCCTGTCCTGTCACCCACTTCCTGTCCTGTCACCCACTCCCTCTCCTGTCACCCACTCCCTCTCCTGTCACCCACTCCCTCGTCACCCACTCCCTGTCCCGTCACGCACTCCCTTTCCTGTCACCCACTCGCTGTCCCTTCACCCACTCCCTCTCCTGTCATCCAATCCCCGTCCTGTTACCCACTCTCTCGTCACCCACTCCCTGTCCCACCACCCACTCCCTGTCCTGTCACCCACTCCCTGTCCTGTCACCCATTCCCTGTCCTGTCACCCACCCCCTGTCCTGTCACCCACACCCTCGTCACCCACTCCCTGTCCTGTCACCCACTCCCTTGTCACCCACCCCCTGTCCTGTCACCCACTCCCTCTCCTGTCACCCAATCCCCGTCCTGTTACCCACTCCCTGTCCTGCCACCCACTCCCTCTCCTGTCACCCACTCCCTGTCCTGCCACCCACTCCCTCGTCACCCACTCCCTGTCCTGTCACCCAATCGCTCTCCTGTCACCCACTCCCTCTCCTGTCACCCACTCCCCTTCCTGTCACCCACTCCCTCTCCCGTCACCCACTCCCTGTCCTGTCGCCCACTCCCTGTCCTGTCACCCACTCCCTGTCCTGTCACCCACTCCCTTTCCTGTCACCCACTCCCTCTCCCATCACCCACTCCCTGTACTGTCACCCACTTCCTGTCCTGTCACCCACTCCCTGTCCTGTCACCCACTCCCTGTCCTGTCACCCACTCCCTCTCCTGTCACCCACCCACTGTCCTGTCACCCACTCCCCTCTCCTGTCACCCACTCCCTCTCCTGTCCCCCACTTCCTGTCCTGTCACCCACGCCCTCTCCTGTCACCCACTCCCTGTCCTGTCACCCACTCCCTCGTCACCCACTCCCTGTCCTGTCACCCACGCCCTCTCCTGTCACCCACTCCCTGTCCTGTCACCCACTCCCTCGTCAACCACTCCCTGTCCTGTCACCATCTCCCTCGTCACCCACTCCCTGTCCTGTCACCCACTCCCTGTCCTGTCACCCACTCCCTCGTCAATCACTCCCTGTCCTGTCACCCACTCCCTCTCCTGTCACCCATCCTCGTCCTGTCACCCGCTCCCTGTCCTGTCACCCACTCCCTGTCCCGTCACCCACTCCCTGTCCTGTCACCCACTCCCTGTCCTGTCACCCACTCCCTGTCCTGTCACCCACTCCCTCGTCACTCTCTCCCTGTCCTGTCACCCACTCCCTGTCCTGTCACCCGCTCCCTGTCCTGTCACCCACTCCCTGTCCTGTCACCCACTTCCTGTCCTGTCACCCACTGCCTGTCCTGTCACCCACTCCCTCTCCTGTCACCCACTCCCTGTCCCGTCACCCACTCCCTGTCCTGTCACCCACTCCCTGTCCTGTCACCCACTCCCTCGTCACTCACTCCCTGTCCTGTCACCCACTCCCTGTCCTGTCACCCACTCCCTCGTCACCCGCTCCCTGTCCTGTCACCCACTCCCTGTCCTGTCACCCACTCCCTGTCCTGTCACCCATCCTCGTCCTGTCACCCACTCCCTGTTCTGTCACCCACTCCCTGTCCTGTCACCCACTCCCTCGTCACTCACTCCCTGTCCTCTCACCCGCTCCCTGTCCTGTCACCCACTCCCTGTCCTGTCACCCACTCCCTGTCCTGCCACCCACTCCCTCGTCACCCACTCCCTGTCCTGTCACCCACTTCCTCGTCACCCACTCCCTGTCCAGTCACCCAATCGCTCTCCTGTCACCCACTCCCTCTCCCATCACCCACTCCCTGTCCTGTTGCCCACTCCCTGTCCTGTCACCCACTCCCTGTCCTGTCACCCACTCCCTTTCCTGTCACCCACTCCCTCTCCTATCACCCACCCGCTGTCCCGTTACCCACTCCCTGTCCTGTCACCCACTCCCTGTCCTGTCACCCTCTCCCTGTCCTGTCACCCACTCCCTGTCCTGTCACCCACTCCCTCTCCTGTCACCCACTCCCTGTCCCGTCACCCACTCCCTGTTCTGTCACCCACTCCCTGTCCTGTCACCCACTCCCTCGTCACCCACTCCCTCTCCTGTCACCCACTCCCTCGTCACCCACTCCCTGTCCTGTCACCCACTCCCTGTCCCTTCACCCACTCCCTCTCCTGTCACCCAATCCCCGTCCTGTTACCCACTCCCTCGTCACCCACTCCCTGTCCCACCATCCACTCCCTGTCCTGTCACCCACCCCCTGTCCTGTCACCCACTCCCTTGTCACCCACCCCCTGTCCTTTCACCCACTCCCTTGTCACCCACTCCCTGTCCCTTCAACCAATCCCCTCTCTTTTCACCCACACCCTCGACACCCACTCCCTGTCCTGTCACCCACTCCCTTGTCACCCACCCCCTGTCACGTCACCCACTCCCCTCTCCTGTCACCCACTCCCTGTCCTGTCACCCACTGCGTGTCGCATCACCCACTCCCTGTCCTGTCACCCACTCCCTCTCCTGTCACCCACTCCCTGTCCTGCCACCCACTCCCTCGTCACCCACTCCCTGTCCTGTCACCCACTTCCTCGTCACCCACTCCCTGTCCAGTCACCCAATCGCTCTCCTGTCACCCACTCCCTCTCCCATCACCCACTCCCTGTCCTGTTGCCCACTCCCTGTCCTGTCACCCACTCCCTGTCCTGTCACCCACTCCCTTTCCTGTCACCCACTCCCTCTCCCATCACCCACCCGCTGTCCCGTTACCCACTCCCTGTCCTGTCACCCACTCCCTGTCCTGTCACCCACTCACTCTCCTGTCACCCACTCCCTCTCCTGTCACCCACTCCCTGTCCTGTCACCCACTTCCTGTCCTGTCACCCACTCCCTCTCCTGTCACCCACCCCCTGTCCTGTCACCCACTCCCCTCTCCTGTCACCCACTCCTTGTCCTGTCACCCACGCCTCGTCCTGTCACCCACTCCCTGTTCTGTCACCCACTCCCTGTCCTGTCACCCACTCCCTCGTCACCCACTCCCTCTCCTGTCACCCACTCCCTCGTCACCCACCCCCTGTCCTGTCACCCACTCCCTCATCACCCACTCCCTCTCCTGTCACCCACTCCCTCGTCACCCACTCCCTGTCCCGTCACGCACTCCCTTTCCTGTCACCCACTCGCTGTCCCTTCACCCACTCCCTCTCCTGTCACCCAATCCCCGTCCTGTTACCCACTCTCTCGTCACCCACTCCCTGTCCCACCACCTACTCCCTGTCCTGTCACCCACACACTCGTCACCCACTCCCTGTCCTGTCACCCACTCCCTTGTCACCCACCCCCTGTCCTGTCACCCACTCCCTGTCACGTCACCCACTCCCTGTCGCATCACCCACTCCCTGTCCTGTCACCCACTCCCTCTCCTGTCACCCACTCCCTGTCCTGTCACCCACTGCGTGTCGCATCACCCACTCCCTGTCCTGTCACCCACTCCCTCTCCTGTCACCCACTCCATGTCCTGTCACCCACTCCCTTTCCTGTCACCCACTCCCTCTCCCATCACCCACTCCCTGTCCTGTCGCCCACTCCCTGTCCTGTCACCCTCTCCCTGTCCTGTCACCCACTCCCTTTTCTGTCACCCACTCCCTGTCCTGTCACCCACTCCCGCTCCTGTCACCCAATTCCTGTCCTGTCACCCACTCCCTGTCCTGTCACCCACTCCCTCTCCTGTCACCCACTCCCCTTCCTGTCACCCACTCCCTCTCCCATCACACACTCCCTGTCCTGTCGCCCACTCCCTGTCCTGTCACCCACTCCCTGTCCTGTCAACCACTCCCTTTCCTGTCACCCACTCCCTCTCCCATCACCCACTCCCTGTCCTGTCACCCGCTCCCTGTCCTGTCACCCACTCCCTTTCCTGTCACCCACTCCCTGTCCTGTCACCCACTCCCTGTACTGTCACCCACTTCCTGTCCTGTCACCCACTCCCTGTCCTGACACCCACTCCCTGTCCTGTCACCCACTCCCTCTCCTGTCACCCACTCCCTCGTCACCCACCCCCTGTCCTGTCACCCACTCCCTCATCACCCACTCCCTCTCCTGTCACCCACTCCCTCGTCACCCACTCCCTGTCCCGTCACGCACTCCCTTTCCTGTCACCCACTCCCTGTCCCACCACCTACTCCCTGTCCTGTCACCCACACACTCGTCACCCACTCCCTGTCCTGTCACCCACTCCCTTGTCACCCACCCCCTGTCCTGTCACCCACTCCCTGTCACGTCACCCACTCCCTGTCGCATCACCCACTCCCTGTCCTGTCACCCACTCCCTCTCCTGTCACCCACTCCCTGTCCTGTCACCCACTGCGTGTCGCATCACCCACTCCCTGTCCTGTCACCCACTCCCTCTCCTGTCACCCACTCCATGTCCTGTCACCCACTCCCTTTCCTGTCACCCACTCCCTCTCCCATCACCCACTCCCTGTCCTGTCGCCCACTCCCTGTCCTGTCACCCGCTCCCTGTCCTGTCACCCACTCCCTTTTCTGTCACCCACTCCCTGTCCTGTCACCCACTCCCGCTCCTGTCACCCAATTCCTGTCCTGTCACCCACTCCCTGTCCTGTCACCCACTCCCTCTCCTGTCACCCACTCCCCTTCCTGTCACCCACTCCCTCTCCCATCACACACTCCCTGTCCTGTCGCCCACTCCCTGTCCTGTCACCCACTCCCTGTCCTGTCAACCACTCCCTTTCCTGTCACCCACTCCCTCTCCCATCACCCACTCCCTGTCCTGTCACCCGCTCCCTGTCCTGTCACCCACTCCCTTTCCTGTCACCCACTCCCTGTCCTGTCACCCACTCCCTGTACTGTCACCCACTTCCTGTCCTGTCACCCACTCCCTGTCCTGTCACCCACTCCCTGTCCTGTCACCCACTCCCTCTCCTGTCACCCACCCCCTGTCCTGTCACCCACTCCCCTCTCCTGTCACCCACTCCCTCTCCTGTCACCCACTTCCTGTCCTGTCACCCACTCCCTCTCCTGTCACCCACTCCCTGTCCTGTCACCCACTCCCTCGTCACCCACTCCCTGTCCTGTCACCCACTCCCTCGTCACCCGCTCCCTGTCCTGTCACCCACTCCCTGTCCTGTCACAAACTCCCTGTCCTGTCACCCACTCCCTCTCCTGTCACCCACTCCCTGTCCTGTCACCCACTCCCTCGTCACCCGCTCCCTGTCCTGTCACCCACTCCCTGTCCTGTCACCCACTCCCTGTCCTGTCACCCACTCCCTCTCCTGTCACCCACTCCCTGTCCTGTCACCCACTCCCTGTCCTGTCACCCATCCTCGTCCTGTCACCCACTCCCTGTCCTGTCACCCACTCCCTGTCCTGTCACCCACTCCCTCGTCACTCACTCCCTGTCCTGTCACCCGCTCCCTGTCCTGTCACCCACTCCCTGTCCTGTCAACCACTCCCTGTCGCATCACCCACTCCCTGTCCTGTCACCCTCTCCCTGTCCTGTCACCCACTCCCTGTCCTGTCACCCACTCCCCATCTCGTCACCCACTCCCTGTTCTGTCACCCACTCCCTGTCATGTCACCCACTCCTCGTCCTGTCACCCACTCCCTGTTCTGTCACCCACTCCCTGTCCTGTCACCCACTCCCTCGTCACCCACTCCCTCTCCTGTCACCCACTCCCTCGTCACCCACTCCCTCTCCTGTCACCCACTCCCTCGTCACCCACTCCCTGTCCTGTCACCCACTCCCTCGTCACCCACTCCCTCTCCTGTCACCCACTCCCTCGTCACCCACTCCCTGTCCTGTCACCCACTCCCTGTCCCTTCACCCACTCCCTCTCCTGTCACCCACTCCCTGTCCTGTCACCCACTCCCTTGTCACCCACCCCCTGTCCTGTCACCCACTCCCCTCTCCTGTCACCCACCTCCTGTCCTGTCACCCACTCCCTTGTCACCCACCCCCTGTCCTTTCACCCACTCCCTTGTCACCCACTCCCTGTCCCTTCAACCAATCCCCTCTCTTTTCACCCACACCCTCGACACCCACTCCCTGTCCTGTCACCCACTCCCTTGTCACCCACCCCCTGTCACGTCACCCACTCCCCTCTCCTGTCACCCACTCCCTGTCCTGTCACCCACTGCCTGTCGCATCACCCACTCAATGTCCTGTCACCCACTCCCTGTCCTGCCACCCACTCCCTCGTCACCCACTCCCTGTCCTGTCACCCACTTCCTCGTCACCCACTCCCTGTCCAGTCACCCAATCGCTCTCCTGTCACCCACTCCCTATCCCATCACCCACTCCCTGTCCTGTCGCCCACTCCCTGTCCTGTCACCCACTCCCTGTCCTGTCACCCACTCCCTTTCCTGTCACCCACTCCCTCTCCCATCACCCACCCGCTGACCCGTCACCCACTCCCTGTCCTGTCACCCACTCCCTGTCCTGTCACCCACTCACTCTCCTGTCACCCACTCCCTCTCCTGTCACCCACTCCCTGTCCTGTCACCCACTCCCTGTCCTGTCACCCACTTCCTGTCCTGTCACCCACTCCCTCTCCTGTCACCCACTCCCTCTCCTGTCACCCACCCCCTGTCCTGTCACCCACTCCCATCTCCTGTCACCCACTCCTTGTCCTGTCACCCACTCCTCGTCCTGTCGCCCACTCCCTGTTCTGTCACCCACTCCCTGTCCTGTCACCCACTCCCTCGTCACCCACTCCCTCTCCTGTCACCCACTCCCTCGTCACCCACCCCCTGTCCTGTCACCCACTCCCTCGTCACCCACTCCCTCTCCTTCACCCACTCCCTCGTCACCCACTCCCTGTCCCGTCACGCACTCCCTTTCCTGTCGCCCACTCGCTGTCCCTTCACCAACTCCCTCTCCTGTCACCCAATCCCCGTCCTGTTACCCACTCCCTGTCCTGCCACCCACTCCCTCTCCTGTCACCCACTCCCCTTCCTGTCACCCACTCCCTCTCCCGTCACCCACTCCCTGTCCTGTCGCCCACTTCCTGTCCTGTCACCCGCTCCCTGTCCTGTCACCCACTCCCTTTCCTGTCACCCACTCCCTGTCCTGTCACCCACTCCCTGTCCTGTCACCCACTCCCTGTACTGTCACCCACTTCCTGTCCTTTCACCCACTCCCTGTCCTGTCACCCACTCCCTGTCCTGTCACCCACTCCCTCTCCTGTCACCCACCCCCTGTCCTGTCACCCACTCCCCTCTCCTGTCACCCACACCCTCTCCTGTCACCCACTTCCTGTCCTGTCACCCACGCCCTCTCCTGTCACCCACTCCCTGTCCTGTCACCCACTCCCTCGTCACCCACTCCCTGTCCTGTCACCATCTCCCTCGTCACCCGCACCCTGTCCTGTCACCCACTCCCTGTCCTGTCACCCACTCCCTCGTCAATCACTCCCTGTCCTGTCACCCACTCCCTCTCCTGTCACCCATCCTCGTCCTGTCACCCGCTCCCTGTCCTGTCACCCACTCCCTGTCCCGTCACCCACTCCCTGTCCTGTCACCCACTCCCTGTCCTGTCACCCACTCCCTGTCCTGTCACCCACTCCCTCGTCACTCGCTCCCTGTCCTGTCACCACTCCCTGTCCTGTCACCCGCTCCCTGTCCTGTCACCCACTCCCTGTCCTGTCACCCACTTCCTGTCCTGTCACCCACTGCCTGTCCTGTCACCCACTCCCTCTCCTGTCACCCACTCCCTGCCCCGTCACCCACTCCCTGTCCTGTCACCCACTCCCTGTCCTGTCACCCACTCCCTCATCACTCACTCCCTGTCCTGTCACCCACTCCCTGTCCTGTCACCCACTCCCTCGTCACCCGCTCCCTGTCCTGTCACCCACTCCCTGTCCTGTCACCCACTCCCTGTCCTGTCACCCACTCCCTCGTCACTCACTCCCTGTCCTGTCACCCGCTCCCTGTCCTGTCACCCACTCCCTGTCCTGTCAACCACTCCCTGTCGCATCACCCACTCCCTGTCCTGTCACCCACTCCCTGTCCTGTCACCCACTCCCTCTCCTGTCACCCACTCCCTGTCCCGTCACCCACTCCCTGTCCTGTCACCCACTCCCCATCTCGTCACCCACTCCCTGTTCTGTCACCCACTCCCTGTCATGTCACCCACTCCTCGTCCTGTCACCCACTCCCTGTTCTGTCACCCACTCCCTGTCCTGTCACCCACTCCCTCGTCACCCACTCCCTCTCCTGTCACCCACTCCCTCGTCACCCACTCCCTGTCCTGTCACCCACTCCCTCGCCACCCACTCCCTCTCCTGTCACCCACTCCCTCGTCACCCACTCCCTGTCCTGTCACCCACTCCCTGTCCCTTCACCCACTCCCTCTCCTGTCACCCAATCCCCGTCCTGTTACCCACTCCCTCGTCACCCACTCCCTGTCCCACCATCCACTCCCTGTCCTGTCACCCACCCCCTGTCCTGTCACCCACTCCCTTGTCACCCACCCCCTGTCCTGTCACCCACTCCCTTGTCACCCACTCCCTGTCCCTTCAACCAATCCCCTCTCTTTTCACCCACACCCTCGACACCCACTCCCTGTCCTGTCACCCACTCCCTTGTCACCCACCCCCTGTCCTGTCACCCACTCCCCTCTCCTGTCACCCACCCCCTGTCCTGTCACCCACTCCCTTGTCACCCACCTCCTGTCCTTTCACCCACACCCTTGTCACCCACTCCCTGTCCCTTCAACCAATCCCCTCTCTTTTCACCCACACCCTCGACACCCACTCCCTGTCCTGTCACCCACTCCCTTGTCACCCACCCCCTGTCACGTCACCCACTCCCCTCTCCTGTCACCCACTCCCTGTCCTGTCACCCACTGCGTGTCGCATCACCCACTCCCTGTCCTGTCACCCACTCCCTCTCCTGTCACCCACTCCCTGTCCTGCCACCCACTCCCTCGTCACCCACTCCCTGTCCTGTCACCCACTTCCTCGTCACCCACTCCCTGTCCAGTCACCCAATCGCTCTCCTGTCACCCACTCCCTCTCCCATCACCCACTCCCTGTCCTGTTGCCCACTCCCTGTCCTGTCACCCACTCCCTGTCCTGTCACTCACTCCCTTTCCTGTCACCCACTCCCTCTCCCATCACCCACCCGCTGTCCCGTTACCCACTCCCTGTCCTGTCACCCACTCCCTGTCCTGTCACCCACTCACTCTCCTGTCACCCACTCCCTCTCCTGTCACCCACTCCCTCTCCTGTCACCCACTCCCTGTCCTGTCACCCACTTCCTGTCCTGTCACCCACTCCCTCTCCTGTCACCCACTCCCTCTCCTGTCACCCACTCCCTCGTCACCCACTCCCTGTCCCGTCACGCACTCCCTTTCCTGTCACCCACTCGCTGTCCCTTCACCCACTCCCTCTCCTGTCATCCAATCCCCGTCCTGTTACCCACTCTCTCGTCACCCACTCCCTGTCCCACCACCCACTCCCTGTCCTGTCACCCACTCCCTGTCCTGTCACCCATTCCCTGTCCTGTCACCCACCCCCTGTCCTGTCACCCACACCCTCGTCACCCACTCCCTGTCCTGTCACCCACTCCCTTGTCACCCACCCCCTGTCCTGTCACCCACTCCCTCTCCTGTCACCCAATCCCCGTCCTGTTACCCACTCCCTGTCCTGCCACCCACTCCCTCTCCTGTCACCCACTCCCTGTCCTGCCACCCACTCCCTCGTCACCCACTCCCTGTCCTGTCACCCAATCGCTCTCCTGTCACCCACTCCCTCTCCTGTCACCCACTCCCCTTCCTGTCACCCACTCCCTCTCCCGTCACCCACTCCCTGTCCTGTCGCCCACTCCCTGTCCTGTCACCCACTCCCTGTCCTGTCACCCACTCCCTTTCCTGTCACCCACTCCCTCTCCCATCACCCACTCCCTGTCCTGTCGCCCACTTCCTGTCCTGTCACCCGCTCCCTGTCCTGTCACCCACTCCCTTTCCTGTCACCCACTCCCTGTCCTGTCACCCACTCCCTGTCCTGTCACCCACTCCCTGTACTGTCACCCACTTCCTGTCCTGTCACCCACTCCCTGTCCTGTCACCCACTCCCTGTCCTGTCACCCACTCCCTTCCTGTCACCCACCCCCTGTCCTGTCACCCACTCCCCTCTCCTGTCACCCACTCCCTCTCCTGTCCCCCACTTCCTGTCCTGTCACCCACGCCCTCTCCTGTCACCCACTCCCTGTCCTGTCACCCACTCCCTCGTCAACCACTCCCTGTCCTGTCACCATCTCCCTCGTCACCCGCTCCCTGTCCTGTCACCCACTCCCTGTCCTGTCACCCACTCCCTGTCCTGTCACCCACTCCCTCGTCAATCACTCCCTGTCCTGTCACCCACTCCCTCTCCTGTCACCCATCCTCGTCCTGTCACCCGCTCCCTGTCCTGTCACCCACTCCCTGTCCCATCACCCACTCCCTGTCCTGTCACCCACTCCCTGTCCTGTCACCCACTCCCTGTCCTGTCACCCACTCCCTCGTCACTCTCTCCCTGTCCTGTCACCCACTCCCTGTCCTGTCACCCGCTCCCTGTCCTGTCACCCACTCCCTGTCCTGTCACCCACTTCCTGTCCTGTCACCCACTGCCTGTCCTGTCACTCACTCCCTGTCCTGTCACCCACTCCCTGTCCTGTCACCCACTCCCTCGTCACCCGCTCCCTGTCCTGTCACCCACTCCCTGTCCTGTCACCCACTCCCTGTCCTGTCACCCATCCTCGTCCTGTCACCCACTCCCTGTCCTGTCACCCACTCCCTGTCCTGTCACCCACTCCCTCGTCACTCACTCCCTGTCCTGTCACCCGCTCCCTGTCCTGTCACCCACTCCCTGTCCTGTCAACCACTCCCTGTCGCATCACCCACTCCCTGTTCTGTCACCCACTCCCTGTCCTGTCACCCACTCCCTCTCCTGTCACCCACTCCCTGTCCCGTCACCCACTCCCTGTTCTGTCACCCACTCCCTGTCCTGTCACCCACTCCTCGTCCTGTCACTCACTCCCTGTTCTGTCACCCACTCCCTGTCCTGTCACCCACTCCCTCGTCACCCACTCCCTCTCCTGTCACCCACTCCCTCGTCACCCACTCCCTGTCCTGTCACCCACTCCCTGTCCCTTCACCCACTCCCTCTCCTGTCACCCAATCCCCGTCCTGTTACCCACTCCCTCGTCACCCACTCCCTGTCCCACCATCCACTCCCTGTCCTGTCACCCACCCCCTGTCCTGTCACCCACTCCCTTGTCACCAGCCCCTGTCCTGTCACCCACTCCCTTGTCACCCACTCCCTGTCCCTTCAACCAATCCCCTCTCTTTTCACCCACACCCTCGACACCCACTCCCTGTCCTGTCACCCACCCCCTTGTCACCCACCCCCTGTCCTGTCACCCACTCCCCTCTCCTGTCACCCACCCCCTGTCCTGTCACCCACTCCCTTGTCACCCACCCCCTGTCCTTTCACCCACTCCCTTGTCACCCACTCCCTGTCCCTTCAACCAATCCCCTCTCTTTTCACCCACACCCTCGACACCCACTCCCTGTCCTGTCACCCACTCCCTTGTCACCCACCCCCTGTCACGTCACCCACTCCCCTCTCCTGTCACCCACTCCCTGTCCTGTCACCCACTGCGTGTCGCATCACCCACTCCCTGTCCTGTCACCCACTCCCTCTCCTGTCACCCACTCCCTGTCCTGCCACCCACTCCCTCGTCACCCACTCCCTGTCCTGTCACCCACTTCCTCGTCACCCACTCCCTGTCCAGTCACCCAATCGCTCTCCTGTCACCCACTCCCTCTCCCATCACCCACTCCCTGTCCTGTTGCCCACTCCCTGTCCTGTCACCCACACCCTGTCCTGTCACCCACTCCCTTTCCTGTCATCCACTCCCTCTCCCATCACCCACCCGCTGTCCCGTTACCCACTCCCTGTCCTGTCACCCACTCCCTGTCCTGTCACCCACTCCCTGTCCTGTCACCCACTCCCTCTCCTGTCACCCACTCCCTGTCCCGTCACCCACACCCTGTTCTGTCACCCACTCCCTGTCATGTCACCCACTCCTCGTCCTGTCACCCACTCCCTGTTCTGTCACCCACTCCCTGTCCTGTCACCCACTCCCTCGTCACCCACTCCCTCTCCTGTCACCCACTCCCTCGTCACCCACTCCCTGTCCTGTCACCCACTCCCTGTCCCTTCACCCACTCCCTCTCCTGTCACCCAATCCCCGTCCTGTTACCCACTCCCTCGTCACCCACTCCCTGTCCCACCATCCACTCCCTGTCCTGTCACCCACCCCCTGTCCTGTCACCCACTCCCTTGTCACCCACCCCCTGTCCTTTCACCCACTCCCTTGTCACCCACTCCCTGTCCCTTCAACCAATCCCCTCTCTTTTCACCCACACCCTCGACACCCACTCCCTGTCCTGTCACCCACTCCCTTGTCACCCACCCCCTGTCACGTCACCCACTCCCCTCTCCTGTCACCCACTCCCTGTCCTGTCACTCACTGCGTGTCGCATCACCCACTCCCTGTCCTGTCACCCACTCCCTCTCCTGTCACCCACTCCCTGTCCTGCCACCCACTCCCTCGTCACCCACTCCCTGTCCTGTCACCCACTTCCTCGTCACCCACTCCCTGTCCAGTCACCCAATCGCTCTCCTGTCACCCACTCCCTCTCCCATCACCCACTCCCTGTCCTGTTGCCCACTCCCTGTCCTGTCACCCACTCCCTGTCCTGTCACCCACTCCCTTTCCTGTCACCCACTCCCTCTCCCATCACCCACCCGCTGTCCCGTTACCCACTCCCTGTCCTGTCACCCACTCCCTGTCCTGTCACCCACTCACTCTCCTGTCACCCACTCCCTGTCCTGTCACCCACTCCCTGTCCTGTCACCCACTCACTCTCCTGTCACCCACTCCCTCTCCTGTCACCCACTCCCTCTCCTGTCACCCAATTCCTGTCCTGTCACCCACTCCCTCTCCTGTCACCCACCCCCTGTCCTGTCACCCACTCCCCTCTCCTGTCACCCACTCCTTGTCCTGTCACCCACGCCTCGTCCTGTCACCCACTTCCTGTTCTGTCACCCACTCCCTGTCCTGTCACCCACTCCCTCGTCACCCACTCCCTCTCCTGTCACCCACTCCCTCGTCACCCACCCCCTGTCCTGTCACCCACTCCCTCGTCACCCACTCCCTCTCCTGTCACCCACTCCCTCGTCACCCACTCCCTGTCCCGTCACGCACTCCCTTTCCTGTCACCCACTCGCTGTCCCTTCACCCACTCCCTCTCCTGTCACCCAATCCCCGTCCTGTTACCCACTCTCTCGTCACCCACTCCCTGTCCCACCACCCACTCCCTGTCCTGTCACCCACTCCCTGTCCTGTCACCCATTCCCTGTCCTGTCACCCACCCCCTGTCCTGTCACCCACACACTCGTCACCCACTCCCTGTCCTGTCACCCACTCCCTTGTCACCCACCCCCTGTCCTGTCACCCACTCCCTGTCACGTCACCCACTCCCTGTCGCATCACCCACTCCCTGTCCTGTCACCCACTCCCTCTCCTGTCACCCACTCCCTGTCCTGTCACCCAATCGCTCTCCTGTCACCCACTCCCTCTCCTGTCACCCACTACCCTTCCTGTCACCCACTCCCTCTCCCATCACCTACTCCCTGTCCTGTCGCCCACTCCCTGTCCTGTCAGCCACTCCCCTCTCCTGTCACCCACTCCCTCTCCTGTCACCCACTTCCTGTCCTGTCACCCACTCCCTGTCCTGTCACCCACTCCCTGTCCTGTCACCCACTCCCTCGTCACCCACTCCCTGTCCTGTCACCATCTCCCTCGTCACCCGCTCCCTGTCCTGTCACCCACTCCCTGTCCTGTCACCCACTCCCTGTCCTGTCACCCACTCCCTCGTCACTCACTCCCTGTCCTGTCACCCTCTCCCTGTCCTGTCACCCACTCCCTCGTCACTCACTCCCTGTCCTGTCACCCACTCCCTGTCCTGTCACCCATCCTCGTACTGTCACCCACTCCCTGTCCCGTCACCCCCTCCCTGTCCTGTCACCCACTCCCTGTCCTGTCACCCACTCCCTGTCCTGTCACCCACTCCCTCGTCACTCGCTCCCTGTCCTGTCACCCACTCCCTGTCCTGTCACCCGCTCCCTGTCCTGTCACCCACTCCCTGTCCTGTCACCCACTTCCTGTCCTGTCACCCAATCCCCGTCCTGTTACCCACTCCCTCATCACCCACTCCCTGTCCCACCACCCACTCCCTGTCCTGTCACCCACTCCCTGTCCTGTCACCCATACCCTGTCCTGTCACCCACCCCCTGTCCTGTCACCCACTCCCTCGTCACACACTCCCTGTCCTGTCACCCACTCCCTTGTCATCCACCCCCTGTCCTGTCACGCACTCCCTGTCGCATCACCCACTCCCTGTCCTGTCACCCACTCCCTCTCCTGTCACCCACTCCCTGTCCTGCCACCCACGCCCTCGTCACCCACTCCCTGTCCTGTCACCCAATCGCTCTCCTGTCACCCACTCCCTCTTCTGTCACCCACTCCCCTACCTGTCACCCACTCCCTCTCCCGTCACCCACTCCCTGTCCTGTCGCCCACTCCCTGTCCTGTCACCCACTCCCTGTCCTGTCACCCACTCCCTTTCCTGTCACCCACTCCTTCTCCCATCACCCACTCCCTGTCCTGTCGCCCACTCCCTGTCCTGTCACCCGCTCCCTGTCCTGTCACCCACTCCCTTTCCTGTCACCCACTCCCTGTCCTGTCACCCACTCCCTTTCCTGTCACCCACTCCCTGTCCTGTCACCCACTCCCTTTCCTGTCACCCACTCCCTGTCCTGTCACCCACTCCCTTTCCTGTCACCCACTCCCTGTACTGTCACCCACTTCCTGTCCTGTCACCCACTCCCTGTCCTGTCACCCACTCCCTGTCCTGTCACCCACTCCCTCTCCTGTCACCCACCCCCTGTCCTGTCACCCACTCCCCTCTCCTGTCACCCACTCCCTCTCCTGTCACCCACTTCCTGTCCTGTCACCCACTCCCTGTCCTGTCACCCACTCCCTGTCCTGTCACCCACTCCCTCGTCACCCACTCCCTGTCCTGTCACCATCTCCCTCGTCAGCCGCTCCCTGTCCTGTCACCCACTCCCTGTCCTGTCACCCACTCCCTGTCCTGTCACCCACTCCCTCTCCTGTCACCCATCCTCGTCCTGTCACCCGCTCCCTGTCCTGTCACCCATTCCCTGTCCCGTCACCCACTCCCTGTCCTGTCACCCAATCCCTGTCCTGTCACCCACTCCCTGTCCTATCACCCACTCCCTCGTCACTCGCTCCCTGTCCCGTCACCCACTCCCTGTCCTGTCACCCGCTCCCTGTCCTGTCACCCACTCCCTGTCCTGTCACCCACTTCCTCTCCTGTCACCCACTCCCTGTCCTGTCACCCACTCCCTCTCCTGTCACCCACTCCCTGTCCCGTCACCCACTCCCTGTCCTGTCACCCACTCCCTGTCCTGTCACCCACTCCCTGTCCTGTCACCCACTCCCTCGTCACTCACTCCCTGTCCTGTCACCCACTCCCTGTCCTGTCACCTACTCCCTCGTCACCCGCTCCCTGTCCTGTCACCCACTCCCTGTCCTGTCACCCACTCCCTGTCCTGTCACCCATCCTCGTCCTGTCACCCACTCCCTGTCCTGTCACCCACTCCCTGTCCTGTCACCCACTCCCTCGTCACTCACTCCCTGTCCTGTCACCCACTCCCTGTCCTGTCACCCACTCCCTGTCCTGTCACCCACTCCCTGTCGCATCACCCACTCCCTGTCCTGTCACCCACTCCCTGTCCTGTCACCCACTCCCTCTCCTGTCACCCACTCCCTGTCCCTTCACCCACTCCCTGTCCTGTCACCCACTCCCCATCTCGTCACCCACTCCCTGTTCTGTCACCCACTCCCTGTCATGTCACCCACTCCTCGTCCTGTCACCCACTCCCTGTCCTGTCACCCTCTCCCTGTCCTGTCACCCACTCCCTCGTCACCCACTCCCTCTCCTGTCACCCACTCCCTCGTCACCCACTCCCTGTCCTGTCACCCACTCCCTCGTCACCCACTCCCTCTCCTGTCACCCACTCCCTCGTCACCCAATCCCTTTCCTGTCACCCACTCGCTGTCCCATCACCCACTCCCTGTCCTGTCACCCACTCCCTGTCCTGTCACCCACTCCCTCGTCACCCACTCGCTCTCCTGTTACCCACTCCCTCGTCACCCACTCCCTGTCCCACCACCCACTCCCTGTCCTGTCACCCACTCCCTGTCCTGTCACCCATTCCCTGTCCTGTCACCCACCCCCTGTCCTGTCACCAACTCCCTGTCCTGTCACCCACCCCCTGTCCTTTCACCCACTCCCTTGTCACCCACTCCCTGTGCCTTCAACCACTCCCCTCTCTTTTCACCCACACCCTCGACACCCACTCCCTGTCCTGTCACCCACTCCCTTGTCACCCACCCCCTGTCCTGTCACCCACTCTCTGTCACGTCAACCACTCCCCTCTCCTTCAACCACTCCCTGTCCTGCCACCCACTCCCTCGTCACCCACTCCCTGTCCAGTCACCCAATCGCTCTCCTGTCACCCACTCCCTGTCCTGTCACCCACTTCCTGTCCTGTCACCCACTCCCTGTCCTGCCACCCACTCCCTCGTCACCCACTCCCTGTCCTGTCACCCACTTCCTCGTCACCCACTCCCTGTCCAGTCACCCAATCGCTCTCCTGTCACCCACTCCCTTTCCTGTCACCCACTCCCTCTCCCATCACCCACTCCCTGTCCTGTCGCCCACTCCCTGTCCTGTCACCCACTCCCTGTCCTGTCACCCACTCCCTTTCCTGTCACCCACTTGCTGTCCCGTCACCCACTCCCTGTCCTTTCACCCACTCCCTTTCCTCTCACCCACTTCCTGTCCTGTCACCCACTCCCTGTCCTGTCACCCACTTACTGTCCTGTCACCCACTCCCTGTCCTGTCACCCACTCCCTCTCCTGTCACCCACCCCCTGTCCTGTCACCCACTCCCTCGTCACTCACTCCCTGTCCTGTCACCCATCCTCGTCCTGTCACCCACTCCCTCTCCTGTCACCCACTCCCTGTCCCGTCACCCACTCCCTGTCCTGTCAGCCACTCCCCATCTCGTCACCCACTCCCTGTTCTGTCACCCACTCCCTGTCATGTCACCCACTCCCTCTCCTGTCACCCACTCCCTGTCCTGTCACCCACTCCCTGTCCTGTCACCCACTCCCTCTCCTGTCACCCACTCCCTGTCCCGTCACCCACTCCCTGTCCTGTCACCCACTCCCCATCTCGTCACCCACTCCCTGTTCTGTCACCCACTCCCTGTCATGTCACCCACTCCTCGTCCTGTCACCCACTCCCTTTCCTGTCACCCACTCCCTGTTCTGTCACCCGCTCCCTCGTCACCCACTCCCTCTCCTGTCACCCACTCCCTCGTCACCCACTCCCTGTCCTGTCACCCACTCCCTCGTCACCCACTCCCTCTCCTGTTACCCACTCCCTCGTCACCCACTCCCTGTCCCACCATCCACTCCCTGTCCTGTCACCCACCCCCTGTCCTGTCACCCACTCCCTTGTCACCCACTCCCTGTCCCTTCAACCAATCCCCTCTCTTTTCACCCACACCCTCGACACCCACTCCCTGTCCTGTCACCCACTCCCTTGTCACCCACCCCCTGTCCTGTCACCCACTCCCTGTCACGTCACCCACTCCCCTCTCCTGTCACCCACTCCCTGTCCTGTCACCCACTGCCTGTCGCATCACCCACTCCCTGTCCTGTCACCCACTCCCTCTCCTGTCACCCACTCCCTGTCCTGCCACCCACTCCCTCGTCACCCACTCCCTGTCCTGTCACCCACTTCCTCGTCACCCACTCCCTGTCCAGTCACCCAATCGCTCTCCTGTCACCCACTCCCTCTCCCATCACCCACTCCTTGTCCTGTCGCCCACTCCCTGTCCTGTCACCCACTCCCTGTCCTGTCACCCACTCCCTGTCCTGTCACCTACTCCCTCGTCACCCACTCCCTGTCCTGTCACCCACTCCCTGTCCTGTCACCCACTCCCTGTCCTGTCACCCACTCCCTCGTCACCCACTCCCTGTCCTGTCACCCACTCCCTCGTCACCCACTCCCTGTCCCGTCACCCACTCCCTGTCCTGTCACCCGCTCCCTGTCCTGTCACCCACTCCCTCGTCACCCACTCCCTCTCCTGTTACCCACTCCCTCGTCACCCACTCCCTGTCCTGTTACCCACTCCCTCTCCAGTCACCCACTCCCTCTCCTGTCACCCACTCCCTCTCCTGTCACCCACTCCCTGTCCTGTCACCCACTCCCTCGTCACCCACTCCCTGTCCTGTCACCCACTCCCTGTCCTGTCACCCACTCCCTGTCCCTTCACCCACCCCCTGTCCTGTCACCCAATCCCCGTCCTGTTACCCTCTCCCCTCTCTTGTCACCCACTCCCTGTCCCGTCACCCACTCCCTGTCCTGTCACCCATTCCCTGTTCTGTCACCCACTCCCTGTCCTGTCACCCACTCCCTCTCCTCTCACCCACTCCCTGTCCTGTCACCCACTCCCTGTCCCTTCACCCACCCCCTGTCCTGTCACCCAATCCCCGTCCTGTTACCCTCTCCCCTCTCTTGTCACCCACTCCCTGTCCCGTCACCCACTCCCTGTCCTGTCACCCATTCCCTGTTCTGTCACCCACTCCCTGTCCTGTCACCCACTCCCTCTCCTCTCACCCACTCCCTGTCCTGTCACCCACTCCCTGTCCTGTCACCCACTCTCTCTCCTGTCACCCACTCCCTGTTTTGTCACCCACTCCCTGTTTTGTCACCCACTCCCTGTCCTGTCACCCACTCCCTCTCCTGTCACCCACTCCCTGTTTTGTCACCCACTCCCTGTCCTGTCACCCACTCCCTGTCCTGTCACCCACTCCCTCTCCTGTCACCCACTCCCTGTTTTGTCACCCACTCCCTGTCCTGTCACCCACTCCCTTGTCCTGTCAGCCACTCCCTGTCCCATCACCCACTCCCTCGTCACCCACTCCCTGTCCTGTCGCCCAGTCTCTTGTCCTGTCACCCACTCCCTTTCCTGTCACCCACTCCCCAAACCTTTCATCCACTACCCCCATCACTGCACAGAATTCCCCACTTCACACACACAGAACCAAGAACTATGAGTCTGCAGTGTCCCATTCCCTCTCCGGGGAGCTAGGCTTTGCAAGAGCAGCTCAGACACCCAACGTTTGTAACCCCGATTCCTCAGTCCATTCCTGTACTGGGTTTGTCGAGTTATTGATTTTCAATACACTGCTGGGTTATCCTTCAAGGACCAGATACAAGTCACAACTGACACTTGCAGAGTGTGACACAGAGCCAGGAGTGATGACAAATCTTGCAGCCCTTTCTCTGCCCAGACTTTTGTGTGCCTAGGCAGAGGAGGGCAGAGCTGGGCAGTTCAAAGCTCGTGTTTCATTTTAATGTTGAGAGAAAGCGGAGAGGTTAGAAGTTCTTCAAAACTGTAAAACCTTCAAACTGACTGTCAACGTCGGATAATATAACCCACGCATGAGTGAAATATACAGAGCATGAGAGGCAGATTAAACAGCAACAAAAGCAACAACTTACATTTATATAGTGCCTTCAACATAATGAACCATCCCAAGGTCACAGGAGAGTTATAAAATATGACGCTGAGACACATAAGGAGATCTGATGATACCTCTTGGTCAAAGAGGTGTGTTTAAAGGAGGAAGGTGGGGTAAAGAGGCAGAGAGGAGCAGGGAGGAAATTCCAGAGCTTGGGGTCTAGACAGCTGAAGACACAGCCTCCAATGGTGGAGCGATTATAATTGGAACTACACATGAAAGCAGAATTACAGGAGCACAGATAACACAGAGGGTTGTGGGGTCGGAGGGATTGTAAAACAAGGATGACCAGGTGTCAATGTAGGTCAGTGAGCACGGGGGGACAGGGGAATGGAGCCGGGTGCGAGTTAAGACATGGACAGCAGAGTTTTGGATGACCTCAAGTTCACAGAGGGTAGTATGTGGGAGAGCAGTCAAGAGCGTGTTGGAATAGTTGAATATAGAGGCAACAAAGGCATGAATGAGGGTATCATTAGCAGCTGAGCTGAGACAGGGGTACAGAGAAAAGCTCCCTCCATGCTGGCCAACACTCCCAGGTGGATACGGCGTGAGTTATGTACAAAGTAATGCCACCCATTCTCGTTCCTGGGCAAACCTTAACCCAAAATTGAAGATATCCCCCTATTCTATTAATGTGACATTCCATTTGTCACTCTAACCAGCAACAACTTAGAATCACAGAATCACAAAATGGTTATAGCACAGAAAGAGGCCATTCAACCCATCACGTCCACACTGGCTCTTTTTTTTAATTCATTCACAGGATGTGGGCTTCACTGACTGGGCCAGCATTTATTGCCCATCCTTAGTTGCCCTTGAGAAGGTGATGGTGAGCTGCCTTCTTGAACCACTGCAGTCCATGTGGTGTAGGTACACCCACAGTGCTGTTAGGGAGGGAGTTCCAGGATTTTGACCCAGTGACAGTGAAGGAACAGTGATATATTTCCAAGTCAGGATGGTGAGTGACTTGGAGGGGAACTTCCAGGTGGTGGTATTGCCATCTATCTGCTCCCTTGTCCTTCTAGGTGATAGTGGTCATGGGTTTGGAAGGTGCTGTCTAAGGAGCCTTGGTGAGTTTCTGCAGTGCATCTTGTAGATGGTACACACTGCTGCTACTGTGTGTTGGTGGTGGAGGGACTGTATGTTTGTGCATGTGGTGCCAGTCAAGTGGGCTGCTTTGTCCTGGATGGTGTCAAGCTTCTTGAGTGTTGTGGAAGCTTCACTCTTCCAGGCAAGTGGGGAGTATTCCATCACACTCTTGACTTGTGCCTTGTAGATGGTGGACAGGCTTTGGGGGAGTCAGGAGGTGGGTTACTCATCACAAGATTCCCATCCTCTGACCTGTTCTTGTAGCCACAGTATTTATGTGGCTAGTCCAGTTCAGTTTCTCTGTGACAGCAACTCACCCAGTCCCACTCCCCTGCTCATTGCACATTTTTCACTTCAGGTACTTACCCAGTTCCCTTTTGAAAGCTATGATTGACGTGCCTCCCCCAAACTGTATGTATTTCAGATCACTGCATAAAAATGAGTTGCCTCATCTCAACGTTAGTTCTGTTGCCGTTCACCTCAAATCAGTGTCCTCTGGTTCTTAACACTTCTGTCAATAGGAACAGTTTTTTCTTACCTACTCTGTCTAGACTCCTCATGATTTTGAATACCTCTGTCAAATATCCTGTCAGCCTTTTCTTCTCGAAGTAGAACAATCCCAGTTTCTCTGACCTATCCACGTGACTAAAGTCCCTTATGCTGGAATCATTCTCATAAATCCTATCTGCACCCTCACAAATGCCTTCACATCCTTCCTAAATTGCAGAGCCCAGAACTGGACACAATAGTCTGCTGTGGTGGAACATTATTTAAAAGGTTCACCATAACTTCCTTGCTTTTGTACCCTATGCCTCTATTGATAAAGTCCTGGGTTCTGTCTGATTTATTAACTACTTTCTTCACCTTCGATGATTTGTGCACACATACCTCCCAACTCCCTGTTCCAGGATCCCTTTCGGAACTGCATCCTTTATATTAACTTTCCTCATTCTTCTGATCGAAATGGAAATGATTGGCGGTATGTGTGCACATACCTCTATACCTCTTTGCAGCCTCTCTGTGTCCTCCCCACAGTTTATCTTTCCATCTTGTTTGGTATCATCAGCAAACTTAGATACATGACTCTCTGTCTCTTCATCTAAGTCATTAATATAGATTGTAAATAGCTGAGGTCCCAGCATTGATCCTTGCAACTCTCCCTCATTCACAGCCTGCCAATTTGAAAAAGCTCCATTTATGCCCACTCTGTTTTCTATCTGTTAACCAATCCGCTATCCATGCTAACATATTACCTCCAACTCCATGAGCCCTCATTTTGCCTGTTAACCTTTTGTGCAGTGACTTATCAAATGCCTTTTGAAAATCCAGCTATACTACATCTACTGGTTCCCCTTTATCCATTCTACTAGTTATAAACATATTTGGCAAATGGGACTTCCCTTCCATAAAATCATGTTGAGTTGGTCTAATCATACTATGCTTTTCTCTGTGCACTGTTAAGACTTCCTCAATAATATATTGCAGCATTTTCCCAGCGAGGATATATCCTTGGGGAACACAAAGATAATGCTGCAAGAGTGAGGAGACAAACCATTGCAGCTGATACTCCGGCTTTGATTAGATAACTAGGATCGTGAGTGCACTCCACCCAGCTGGAGGAGGGAGGAGAGGCCTTGGTGGAAGATGGTGTGGTCAATCTTGTCAAATGCTGCAAAAAGGTTGAGAAGGATAAAAAGGGATGGTTTACTTTTGTCATAGTCACAGAGGATATCAGTTATGACGTTGATAAGAACCACTCCAATATTTTGGTGGACATGCTATCCATATGGCTTCTGTGGGTGAGATTCCAATTTTCTGAAAATTGCATCTGAATTATTCTTCCTTCATACCAAGCAAGAATTGATTTATTGACCATCACTTGTTGCTCTGAAGGTAAGTGCCTCACTGAGTAACCTCAGTGAGAGCGTAAGTCAATCACTTATTGTGGGACTGGAGTTATACATTGAGGCAGGTTCTCTTTCCTGAAGGATAAATGGTGAATGAGCTGGTTTTCTACAGCAGTCCAGCAGTTACCATAGCTATCATTTTCTGCTACCAGCTCAGAAAATACCAGTTTTCTTGAATTCATTTTGGCTTGATGAGATGTGAGCCATTCAAATCATAACCATTACACATAACTATGTGTAATAGGTCAATGGCCACTGAGTCCAGGACTGAGGCTGCCACAAACTCATTTTGCTTAGGTCCCTTATGGTTTTCAATCCACTGTAACAATTATTCTATATATGAACCACCCAACCCCCTCAATTAGACTCCAACCTGCAACTCAATCCCAGCTATCCATTATTCTATATTTAAAATACCCAAACTTCTTGACTAGACTCCAGACTATAACTTACTTACAGAAGTCAGTCTCTATTCAGTTCCTGGGCATCAAACAGTTCACATCTGCTCGCATTATTTCCTGGGGAGGAGATAACCATGAATATTTTGCAATAAACTTGCATTGACCTACATTTGCCTCATTTCACATACAGCTCTGGGTCTTCACCTCCAGTCATGTGAGAAAGGCACTAACTGGAGCCCAAACCCCTAAACATTATATATTATCCAAGTAATCACATTGTGCACTCTTATAATGGATGTGCCTCATAACCAATGACCAAGAACCTATATTTATATAGTGCCTTTAGAGTAATACATCCAAACATGTTTCACAGAAGTGTTATAAAATAAAATTTGACACTGAACCACGTAAGAAGTTATAAGGGTAGGTGTTCAGAAGTTTGGTCAAAGAGTTGGTTTTTAAGGAGCATCTTAAAGGAGGAAAGAAAGGCAGAGACAAGTAGATGTTTAGGAAGTGCATTCCAGAGCTTTGGGCCCAGGCAGCTGAAGGCACCTTTTTTTTAATTCATTCACAGGATTTGGGCTTCACTGTCTCAGCCAATATTTATTGCTCAGCTCTAGATGCCCTTGAGACCAGTGCCACCAATGGTAGAATGATTAAGATCAGGGATGCTTGAGAAGCCAAAATTAGAGGGTTGTGGGGCTGAAAGACATTAAAGAAATAGGGAGGGGTAAGGCCATGGACAGGCTTGACAACAAGGATGAGAATTTTTAAATTGCCTAACAAGAAATCGATGTACGTCAGTGAGCACCAGGGTGATGTGTGAATAATACTTGGTGTGAGACAGGACACAGGCAGCAGAGTTTTAGATGACCTTATATTTATGAAGGGTAGAAGATAGGAGAGCAACCAGGAGTACATTGGAACAATCAAGTCTAAAGGCAGCAAAGGCATGGTTTCAGTATCAGAGGTGCTGAGACATAAAAAGTTAAGGAGAGGCACATCACAAGTGACAATATAGTGATCACTATTGAAAGGTGTGGAAATCACATGAAAGAAAATCAGGATAAGCAAAATGACATTTCCTTAATTTAGACATTACCCTTCAGGGCTTTGAGTCATAGTGTCACAATGGCACAGAAGGAGAGCATTCAGCCCATCGAGAGAATGCTGACTCTCCGTAGAGGAATCCAGTCAAGCCCATTCCCCCATCCTATCCTCATAACCATCCCCATTCCTTCAAGTGCCCATCCAATTTCCTTTTGAAATCATAGATTGTCTCCTCTTCAAGAATTCCAGGTCATTACCACTCACCGTGTAGACAAGCTCCTCCTTATATCCACCCTCTCTTGCCCAAATCTTGAATCTCTGTCCCCAAGCCCTTGTGCCATCAGCTAGCAGGAACAGTTTACCTTTGTCAACCTTATCTTAACCAATGACTCAATACCTCTGTTTATGAAGCCCAAAATCCCATATGCTTTCCTAATTACTCTGATAGTATATCCTTCCATCTCCAAAGATGATCTTATGCTGCCTCTCCCTATCTCTTCTACTAAAGTGCATCACCTCACACTTCTCTGTTTTGAATTTCACCTGCAACTTGTCTGCCTATTCCACTAACCTACCTATACCCTGTTACAGTTGATTGGTATTATCCTCACGGTTTGCCATACCTCCAAGTTTGGCATCATCAGAACATTTTGAAATGTTACTTAGTATTACAGTGTACAAGTCATTTATATATGTCAAAAAACAGTAGCCCTAGCACTGGCCCGTGTGGAACATTACTATCCATCACCTACCAGTTTTAAAACCAACTATTTACCATAACTTGTTTTTTGTTCTTAAGCCTTTTTTTATCCAAGCTGACACTGACCCTCCTATTTCATGAGCCTCAATTTTGTTAAACAGCCCCATTTTGGAGTGAGATGTTATGTTGAGAGGAAAGGAGAGAAGAAAATGAGTGAGTTTATTAAAGAAAACTGAAACCTAAACTTTAAACTGCAATGCTCAGTATCATTGCTGTTGGTTGTGGAAAGGGGAAATGACAATCTTGAGAGTCAACAGCTTTGATTCCTGTTATTATTTCATTCCATTCTTATGAATATACATTGTGCATGGAACAATTCTAAATTTACTTTTGTACTCTTGTTGAGTAAAGCTGATCACCTGGCATCGAAGACAAATGGCCATTCATCATGTGTAAGCCTAAAGGGTGAGAGTCAGTCTATTCAACATTGGATGCATCACACTATCGTAGTCTACTTGGACTTCAGCGAGGCTTTTGATAAGGTCCCGCATGAGAGACTAATAATGAAGGTAAGAGCTCATGGGATCCAAGGCAATTTGGCAAATTGGATCCAGAATTCGCAGAGTGGCAGAGGACAATGGTCAAGGGGTGTTTTTGTGACTGGATGCCTGTGTCCAGTGGGGATCCACAGGGATCAGTGTTGCTGTTTGTGGTATTTATAAACAATTTAGTCTTGAATGTAGGAGGGTTGATCAATAAGATGACACAAAAATTGGTGGGGTGGTAAATAGTGAGGAGGATAGCCTTAGATTACAGGAGGATATAGATGGGCTAGTCAGATGGGCTGATCAGTGGCAAATGGAATTTAATCTGGATAAGTGTGAGGTGATGCACTTGGGAAGGGCAAAAAAGGCACAGGGATACATGATGAATGGTAGGATGCTGGGAAGTACTGAGGATCAGAGGGACCTTGGTGTGAATTTCTACCAGTCCCTTAAGGTAGCGGGGCAGGTAAATAATGTGGTTAAGAAGGCATATGGGATACTTGCCTTTATTAGCCGGGTACAGGGAGGTTATGCTGGAACTATATAAAACACTGGTTAGGCCACAGCTAGAGTATTACATGTAGTTCTGGAATCCGCAGTATAGGAAGGATGTGATTGCACTAGAGAGAGTGCAGAGGAGATTTACCAGGATGCTGCCTGGGCTGGAGAGTTTTAGTTATGAAGAGAGATTGGATAGACTGGGGTTATTTTTCCTGGAGCAGAGGAGATTGAGGGAGGACATGATTGAGGTGTATAAAATTATAAGGGGCATAGATAGAGTAGCCAGGAAGGAACTTTTCCCTCAGTGAAGGGATCAATAACCAGGGGGCATAGATTTAAGATAAGGGGCAGGAGGTTTAGAGGGAGTGTGAGGAATAATTTTTTAACCCAGAGGGTGGTGGGAATCTGGAACTCACTGCCTGAAAGGGTGGTAGAAACCCTCATAACATTTAAGAAGTATCTGGATGTGCACTTGCGATGCCATGGCACACAAAGCTATGGGCCTAGTGCTGGAAAATGGGATTAGAATAGTTAGGTACTTATATAAAAACAAAAAAACTGCGGATGCTGGAAATCCAAAACAAAAACAGAATTACCTGGAAAAACTCAGCAGGTCTGGCAGCATCGGCGGAGAAGAAAAGAGTTGACGTTTCGAGTCCTCATGACCCTTCGACAGAACTTGAGTTCGAGTCCAAGAAAGAGTTGAAATATAAGCTGGTTTAAGGTGTGTGTGTGGGGGGGCGGAGAGATAGAGAGACAGAGAGGTGGAGGGGGGGCGGTGTGGTTGTAGGGACAAACAAGAAGTGATAGAAGCAGATCATCAAAAGATGTCAACGACAATAGTACAATAGAACACATAGGTGTTAAAGTTAAAGTTGGTGATATTATCTAAACGAATGTGCTAATTAAGAATGGATGGTAGGGCACTCAAGGTATAGCTCTAGTGGGTTTTTTTTTTATTTTTTTTTATTTTTTTTAAATTTTTTTTATATAATGGAAATAGGTGGGAAAAGGAAAATCTTTATAGTTTATTGGAAAAAAAAAGGAAGGGGGAAACAGAAAGGGGGTGGGGATGGGGGAGGGAGCTCACGACCTAAAGTTGTTGAATTCAATATTCAGTCTGGAAGGCTGTAAAGTCCCTACTAGGGACCTGCTGAGTTTTTCCAGGTAATTCTGTTTTTGTTATAGTTAGGTACTTGTTTGACCGGTGCAGATTTGATGGGCTGAAGGGCTTTTTTCTGTGCTATAGACCCCTATGATTCTATGACAGTCAAGTCTGAGTTTGCCTCATACCAAAGTCCAACAGACTTCACTAGACAACAAGCAGGAGGTAGGAATCCTAGATGACTTGGCTGGGAATTTTGACTCTATAACAGTTAATGCACTTCCAAAGCAATCCAGTATGATAAAAGTAGAACTTAAATTTGTCTATATCACAATTTCAAACCATCTTAAAACACTGTACATCAAACAGACTAATTTGTGATATGTAGTCACTGCTGTATTACTGCCAAACTCAATATGCATGTGACACTTGTTATGTGCGCTCACTCAGAAACTGAGCTCCAGGTCATTGCCAACTCCTTCCCTGAAGCATATGAGAAAATGGGTCTTTCCCTAGACACTAAGAAAATGAAGATCCTCTTCCAATCAGATCCCACAGCAAAACACCCCCCACCCCCATCATCAACACCCCCCCCCCCACCTCCCCCCCCCCCCCCCCCCCCCCCTCCGCCCCCCACATCATTTAAGATCAATGGCAAGATCCTGGAAAATGTGGACAATTTGATGACCTACAGCTTGGTGTACAGGGCACTATTTCAATATTTGTGGATGATGCGAAACTTGAAAGCATTGTGAATTGTGTAGATCATCACAAGAGCATCGGCAGGTTGGGGAATAGGTGGACAATTGGCAGATGAAGTTCATTACGCAGAATTGTGTAGTGATTCATTTTGGTAGGAAGAACATGGAGAGACAATATAAAATAAATGAACAACTCTAAAGGGTGTGCAGGAGCAGAAGGACCTGAGTGTATATGAGCAAAAATCACTGAAGGTGGCAGGGCAGGTTGAGAGAGTGGTTAATGAAGCAAACAGTTTCCTAGGCTTTATTAATAGGGGCATAGAGTACAAGAGCAATGAGGTTATGATGAACTTGTGTAAGGCACTAGTTTGGCCACAGCTGTAGTATTGTGTCCAGATCTGGTGCTACATTTTAGGAAGGATATGATGCATTGGAGAGATTGCAGGAGATATTCATGAAAATGGTTCCAGTGATGAGAAAATACAGTTGTAAAGATATATTGGAGAAGTTCAGGACTCTTTTCCTGGAGAAGAAAAGTCTAAGAGGAGATTTCACAGAGATATTCAAAATCATGAGGGGTCTAGACTGAGTAGATAGAGAGAAACTGTTCCCTCTTGTGAAAGGATCAAGAACAGGGTGCACAGATTTAAAGTAATTAGTGAAAGGAACAAAAGCTGCCAAGAGGACAACCTACAGCAGCCTCAAAGCACTGGAGAAGTACCACCAGCAGGGCCTTCACCAGATTCTGCAAATCTGGTGACAAGAAAGGTGGTACAACAGCAGCATCCTGCCCAGCATCGAGGCATTAATCATGCAAAACCTGCTCTGGTGGCTGGGACATTCATTCACATGCCTGACACCAGACTCCCGAAGTAATTGTTCTGCTTGGAACTCGGTTGCAGCAGGAGGCTCCCAGGAAGACAGAGAGAACATTTTAGGGAAGAGGTCAAGCATACTCATGGGAGACCCTGGCTTGTGACTGCCAAAATGGAGAAGGGTCAGGAGGGCACATTGAGAGACCCCCCTACCCAACCCTTCAACACCATCTGACCCAAGTGCAGCAGAATCTGCAGATCACACATTGCACTTATCAGCCATCTCAGAACCCATTGAAGTAGAGCGGAGACAAGTCACCCTCATTTCCAGGGGACTGTCTAAGAGGAAGACTGTCAAATTCAACAGCCAGAACCTCAAGCGCACAAATTATCGCTTTTAGTTAAGATGGGATTATTAACCAAGACACCAAGAGAGCTTCCTGCTCTCCACCAGTGCCATAGGATCTTTAATATTCAACTGGGCAGGAAAGGGGAAGTTTCAATTTAGCATCTGGTCTGACAGACGGCATCCCTGGCAGTGCAGCACTCCCTCATTCCTTCACTGAGTTGTTAGCCTGGGCTATTAGCTCAATTGATGGCTTGAACCCACAAACTCCGGGCTGAAAAGACAGCAGCAATAACTGACATTGAAATCCTATCAGACATTAAGGTCCTATCCAGAATTCGATCAGCACAGTCCAGAGAATTAAACCTTTTTGATCTGTGATTCAACCACCAATGTGAATTCGAGGCATTCTTGAAAAAAATGGAGGGAGGGAGAAAAGGGGAGTGCGGCGACAGCAAACGAAAAATTGAATTCGTCTGGCGTAATGTGGATCCCCAGAGAATTTTTGATGGACTGAATTAAGCATTTCCATTTACCACCTGATCGCGACTGTATAAAACCTACAGCTGCTGACCTCACAGCCTGTAGAATTCATTCTCATCCTTCAGCCAGCCTCAGGAAGGAGCGGAGCAGAGAGCCGCGGAGAGCTGTCCACAGTGCTGAAACTGCAACCCGGGACTGCCCCAGCAAAAGGAGCCGCTGGGAGCTGTCCACAGTGCTGAAATCAAACCCGAGGCTCTCCCACCCCCAGCACAGGAGCTGTTGGGAGCACGACAGTTCTGAAACTACAACCCGGGACTCTTCCCCTGCTAAGCAAGCATACGGAATCGCTGAAAGTATATCCTGCTCTCTGCCCCACACGGATCTGCAGAAGGAAAACATGCCGCGCTCCTTCCTGGTTAAGAAAGTCAAGCTTGATGATTTCCCATCTCCTACAACCAGCATCCCATCGCCGACCTCAGACTACGATAACGCTTATGGCAGACGCGCCACCAATAACGTTGGAAGCCTAACTGCCCGATTGCACGAAAAAGGTAAATGCTTCCCGTCCTTTGATCTGTTGCTGTGGCGTGCACCATCGTTTCTCAATCTCTCTATTCTCCACGCCGCATTTGCAAAGATTAACACCAAACATAAGCGGAAAAAAATCTCCTCGTTGGAATAACTGCATCAGGGATGTGTGCAAAAATAAGCCTCTGTAAGCATTTTACGCATTGCGTGTAATATTTTGAGGTATTTATCCAAGAATGATGTTTTCATTGATTGCATTGTTTCTTGATGCGGCTCCCTCCCGCTTTTAATAAAAAAAAATAGGTTTCTCTAATTTGAATGTATACTTTTGTCAAACCTTTGGATGCCAGTCGCTTTCCTGTTTTTTTTTTAAACAGGGGAGTTTTAGAGAGAGGATTCTGTGTTCATCTTCTAAATGTAAAGAGGTGACAACCTCGCGTGTAGCAACTGGCTGCACCTAGAGGCAGAGGAGAGAAAGTTGGAAAAGACCGCAGTACATCTATGAGCGCAGGCAATGGTCTACCGGCACCTCGGTGGGCCGTTCCTTGCTCCAACTGCCAGGAACCAACCTTTGTGTAATATATTATTAATAACAATACAATCACGCTTGTTGCATCTTCAGACAAATGAAATTTAAACAAAAATCGATTCGAAAACCCTGACTTACACTTGTCCCTCAGCTTTGACTCCGGTTCTAGCGGTTTGATGTTAACAAAGGATCTCTGTGCGCGTGTGTTGGTGTGTATGTTTTGATTTTATTTCACAGTATATTTCTCATTTCTGTGATTGTCACGATAGCTTTATTTAGTGCTGCATACGCCACACGCAGAACCATGGACCATGCTGTCCCTTGGCGTTGCAATGTTTGTTTAAGGACACAATGGGACTTCATTGGCAGGGCTTGTAATCGCAGGCACCGTGCATTCTATCTCGCTGACCCGATGTTGCGTCTAAATTGGATTTTACATCTGACGGTGTTACAAAGGCAGTGAGACTGAACAGCTTGTTGATCGCTCTGAAATCGAGTTTCATTCACTGGAATGCGGCCCTGCTCACATCAACTGCCCACTCTCCTGCGATAGGCGCTGTGATGATTGTTATTGTGTGCGTGAGCGTGTACTTGAAACGAATTAAATGCAATTATTTTATTCATATATATATATATATATAGATATAGATATACACACACAGAAACGGCAACTCGGAGCTAAATGCAATGTTCATGTTATTGGCTCGTTTCCTGTGAAGTCATTTGGTGAGGCGGGTTACATTTCTAGCGCATGGGCCCTAGCTTTTGTCCCCAGTTGTAATGTTACTAAAAATAAATTGCAAACTGCAGTTTGCTTGTTGCGGTATATAAATAGCAGAAACTGCAAAAAAAAAGGAGGCTGTATTTAAGGACATGATGATTCCTGCCGTGACCTCTAAGTGAACAAAGATTTCCATCTCTCTCTCTCTCTCTCTTTTAATCGTCAGGGTACATCAGTGACTATATCACGCCTTCCGTTTACGATGGAGACCCACAGAACGCGATTAAACTGTCTTCGTCCGAGCCTATCTATGCAGCGGTTCACGGTGAGTACGGAGTCCCAGACTCGGAGCCACCAGACAGCCCACAATCGGGGATTACAACCGGCTATATCAACGGGGATGCTGCGGTGAGCGAAGGCTACACGGTGGATGCCTTCTTCATCACTGACGGCAGATCGAGGAGGAAGGCCATTGCCGGCCCCAGGAGCACAATTCAGCGTCACACATGCAACGAGTGCGGGAAGACCTATGCCACCTCGTCCAACTTGAGTCGGCACAAGCAGACCCACCGAAGCTTGGACAGTAAGATGGCCAAGAAGTGTCCGACCTGTGCCAAGGTCTATGTATCCATGCCGGCCATGGCCATGCACCTCCTGACCCACGACCTCAAGCACAAGTGTGAAATCTGCGGCAAAGCCTTCAGCAGACCCTGGCTCCTCCAAGGTCACATGCGGTCTCACACCGGGGAGAAACCTTTCGGGTGCGCTCATTGTGGTAAAGCCTTTGCTGACCGCTCCAACCTCAGAGCCCACATGCAAACTCATTCAGCTTTCAAACACTTCAAGTGCAAACGGTGCAACAAGACCTTTGCTTTGAAGTCCTATCTGAACAAGCATTATGAATCCGCCTGTTTTAAAGGCGCTGTCCCTGTACTGAACGCAGTCGAAGCCTGATCTTCACCCTCTCTTGTTCCTCCTACCCACCCCGCCCCTGTCACGCCCCCCCACCCTTCCCCCACCGATTACCCCAAACCCCTCAAACGTAAAGGAACCCTGAAAGGAACACGAAATACAAGAGGGGGAGAAAATTGCTACGCGTTATAGCACATCTAAAAATATTTTCTATAAGAAAGAACTGAAGACAAAAATGAAACCTGTTTGCCATCTTCGAATAGACTATACAGAGCAACTTCCTAACTCAAGCTGTAGAGTTTCGACCCTTGCCAAATCACTCGCTGAAATTCAGCGAGGGCAGTAAAGGTGTTTGTAACTATTAAGAGGTCAAACCTTTTTTTTAAAAAAAAAGAATCGGAGGACAATGATGTACTTTTGCCAACGACCAGAAATAGGCCCCTCCCCCCTCGTCTTTGAGGTAACATTACCGGTAACAAAATGGTTTGTTTATTTATGAATTATTTAATTTATTTATTCAGTGACAGTTTGTTTGATCTTCCTATCAATGACCCTCTCCTTGCACTCTTTCTCGCTTGAAACGCAGTTTGAAGATTTTTTTTGTTTTGACTGATTGAGTTGCACTTTATTTATTTATTTGCCGAATTATTTCATTATTGAATCAGAATCGGTTCAGTATTTAACAGGTTGCCAATCTGTTACTGACATGCCAAAGCGCTTGCCACTTTCAGAGGGAGAGACGGAAACAAACTTCGGTTCGATCATTTTCGTCGAACCATTTGCATTTTATGCATGTAACAGTATTCAATCTATGCCAATTGTAAGATAACTATATTTTGAATTTTTTGCAAGAAGATGATAAAAATCATAAGAATTAAATAATGTAGTCAGTTTTGAGGGCAATATTTCACGTAGGAGCCTGAACTATGCTATAGAGCAATAATTATTTGATGCATGATATTTTTAAGAGAAAAGATAGTATTTGGATAAGCAGCAAAATCAGGTACATTTTAATCCAGTATTCTGAATAGTAAGACAGTTATTTAGGATAATAATAATAAATGATTAATATCAGGGAACTTTCCAATGTAGTCTTATAGGATTTAAGACAAATGAATCTTCCATTTTAACGTTGGCTGCCTTTGTTCCATTGTGGTATTAGGGGATGGTCTTTATGGTGCTGATTGAACAGCTCCCAGCCATTCAATGACTTTTGATATATGAACAAGACGCAGTAAAATCACTTTCAACGCACTCCCATTACCGTCTTACTCTGTCTTATTCCATTTTAGGTTTACACCCGGTAGCACTAAATGTTGGATTCCTAGATTCAGGTAGTAGGAATTGTAATTATTAATAATAACCATTTAAGCAACACACGAACACACGCACACAGGAGAACTGTATGTCGTAGGAAGTCTTGTAAATAACATTTGCAACTTAAAAACAAAAAAAAACAGGATTTTTACAAATTGTAAAAAGTGTTTAACCCTCCCAGTTTCTGGGGGAAATTTTCACGGGAATTTTTAAGCCAGTATCTGAAATGACGGTTGTAAGCACAATGACACCAGACATTATGGCGCACTTCATAATTAAAATGAATAATAATAATTAATAAAGACAATTCTTAATATATGATGTATGCCTTGTCATTTTTCCAATTTTTTATACATATTAAATATCCGTCGCAATGATTGGAAGCTAAAGTTCCTGCTCCGAGCCCCACTTGTGCTAACCTGGGTAGTAACAGGTTGATATTGTAACAGGTAGTGGGTTTTTTTAAAAAAATCTATTTGATGGCGATTGGCGAATAGGTAACCTGGTCACGTAGTCGGAATGTGTTAACAATTGCCAGACCCTGACACTTTTCGGGGCCTCACAATTATCCGCCGGTTCTTTCACCCCCCACCACCGCCCCCCCGCCCCCACCCTCACCCCCACCCCCACCCCGCCCCCCTCACCCCTTGGGCACTGAAGCTGCACAATAGCCATAGCCAGACATCTGTGTTGTTCACAGCACATCCCCTTCCTTCTCACCCACCCACCCCGGCACTCCTCTCCCCACACAAAATATCCAACAATCCAAATATCTGCGCCAATATCACCCCGCAGCTCCTGTGTTTTATACCCTTATAGTAGGTCACTGCGATTTAAGATGCCGGCGACCGATCCGATTGACCAGCAAAAGCACCAAGGGTAGGGTAAATCCAGGTTTAAAACGTGATTGTGAATCAATTAATGATATGCCCAGTTCAGACCTTTCACTTATTGTCACTGTGTTGCTTCCCCCCTTTAAAAGAAATGTCACTGGCCCTTTGCTGCAATCTGTATCCTGCTTTCTAGCTGTTTTTTTTAGGAACTGTTGTCTCTGTGTGTTAAAGGGCCGGCACAGCGTTAGGCTATCCCTCAAAATGTTGGCTGTAACGACCCTTCAGCTCACAGCCCTGTGGTCCCCGTGTGGAGTAGTGTAGCTGTGGTCTGCAACAGCATTTAATTCTTTCCCACTGTCAGAAGCGATTTGTCTTTCTTTTGTCTCATACAGAGAGAAGGGGGACGAAGGGGAAAGAGAGAGAGAGAGGAAGGGGAGAGACATGAAGAGGAAGAGAGAGAAAGATGAAGACAGTTGGGCAGGCAGAAATAGAAATAGATGGCGAGTGGGTGAGAGAGGCAAAAAGAGACACGGGGGAAAAAGAAAGACAGAGGGACATGGATGAGTAGACAGAGAGAGAGAGACAGAAACAGAGAGAGAGTCAGAGAGAGAAAAGAGAGAAAAAGAGAAAGTAGCAGAGGGAGACAGAGGAGAGAGAAAAAGAGGCAAAGGAAAAAGGGAGTATAGAGGGCGAGTGAGAAAGAGGGGAGAAAGCCAAAAAGAGGGAAGGGAGAGACAGAGAGGGAGAGTAGGAAAGAGACAGAGAGAGAGAGGGGGAGAATAGGAGAGAGAGGCAGAGAGAGAGGGAGAGTAGGAGAGACTCAGACAGAGAGAAAGGGAGAGTATGAGAGAGACGGAGAGAGGGAGGGAGAGTAGGAGACAGAGAGACAGAGAGAGGGAGGGAGAGTATGAGAGAGGCAGAGAGAGAAAGTGAGAGAGACAAAGTAAGCAGAGAGACAGAGAGCGAAAGAGAGGCAAAAAGGGAAAAACACGAGAGGCATCATGGTGATGATCAGTTATTTAAAAGCTTTTTCTTTAACCATTGCCCTGGTTGGATTGGTGTGAAATTGAAGAGAAACTGATCAGCAGATGGCTGCAAAGAGGCACATCACACCAGCTCGGGTGTTAGTTCAGTCATTGGAGGAACATAATCCCTACAGATCAATCATTGCCTTTATGCCTCAAGTCACCGCTCGGTACTGTTCTGTTTCGTTATTGTCGGAAGGCGCGAGGAGGCTGCCAAACTTGACCAAACTGTAAACATCCAGGATAAATGTACTTTAACAGCAGCATCGAATCCGGCCGAAGCCTGGTCAATGACTCTGCCACAATATCTTTTTCCTGGATTCATTGGTTTCCATTGGTGTTCATGAGAACTCATCTTTACTCCGTGATATTTTCCGTCAGGACTGTACAGTTTAAGACAGTGGGCCGGAATCGACCCTTCCGAGCGATCCCGCAGTGCCGCCAGAGCTAGTTCACTGGGTTCAGAGAGACCCAGGGGGGTGAGCAGATGGGCATTGGAGAACTAAGCAGGGTTGTATTATGACACAGTTAGACGTTGGAGTCAGAGATAGAGTTTTGGTGGGATTTCCATATAAAATGCTTATTAATTTTTAAAATCAAATATTTGAATCTCATCCCATTAAAGCGCTCGCATTGGAGCATAATGTGATTGCAATGGAGAAATGATTGAGAATAATTACAAGTTTACAGTTTAATGAGACTCTTGGATACTTCATATTAGTTTATATGGGATGCAAATCTATATCAAGTAATGAAGGCTTGGGAGCGAGTTACAGGCTGCAATCCAAATGGATGGGTTCATGGTGTGGGCGACCTGGGGTTTGTGGAGAGACTCGAGAATCTGGGATTGTTCCCCTAGAACAGAGGGCTAGTTTTGCAGAGGTGTTCAAAGTTGTGAAGGGTTTTAATGGAGTAAATGAGGAGAGGCTGTCTCCAGTGACAGGACGGTCGGGAAACAGAGGGACACCGATTGAAGAGAATTGGGAAAGGGGGAGATGAGGAGAGTTTATTTTTACACAGGGAGTTGTTGGGATCTGGAATGGACAGGCAAAAGAGTGGTGAAAGCAGATTCAATCATAACTTCTAATAAGGAATTGGATATACACTTGAAAAGGAAACATTATCAGGGTTATAGAGAAGGGCAGTTAAGTGGGACAAATTGCATAGCTCCTTTAAAGAGCCATCAACAATGGGCCGAAGGACCTACTGATCTGTAAGGCTCTATGAAAGGTAGAACATGACATATTGATGAATGTGTTTCTGGGAAATATTTAGAGAAAGGTTTTAGCGACACCATAAGCCATAAAGAATATTCCTAACTTATTCCTAACTACAATGTAAACCTTCATATTGCCTTATTCAAATCCCTAAAAAAGACTAGTAATATTATCAGACTTCATGATATGGTCCAGCTATATAGTCATGTGATTGGCATAAGGGTCATCAATAGCCCTGAAAGGGACATGAGTAAATCTAGTACATGGTTGTCCAACGTAGATAGAGGCAAGATGTTTCACATAGGTGCAGGAAATGCATACCAGGAATGTAGCTGGTTGATAAAGAAGAGATGAAAAGTCCATTACTTCAGGGGGTGTTGGTGTGTCATGGTAATGTCACTGGACTAGTAACCCAATTCTGAAGAAGGGCCATTTTGGACTCGAAACATTAACTCTGTTTTTCTCTCTCCACAGATGCTGCCAGACCTGCTGAGTTTTTCCAGCACTTTCTGTTTTTATTTCAGTCTTCCAGGCTAATGCTCTGGGGACACGGGTTCAAATCCCACCATGAAAGGTGGTGAAATCTGAATAACATTAATATACCTGGAAATATAAAGTTAGTCTCAGCGATGGTGACATTTGACAACTATCACTGATTGTTTTAAAAAAAAACCCATCTTGTTCACTAATACCCTTTAGGGAAGGAAATCTGCCGTCCTTACCTGGTCTGGCCTACATGTGACTCCAGACCCACAGCAATGTGGTTGTCTCTTAACTGCCTGAAATGGACTAGCAAACCACTCAGTTCAAGGGCAACGAGGGATGGACAACAAATGCTAGCTTTGCCAGCAACACCCACATCCCATGAGAGAATAAAGAATAAAAACAAAGTATCAAACCAGTGCAGGGCTTGTCAATAAAGTTGGTTAAGTACTGGGATGAATCTCAAAGAGTTTAGACTAAAAGCCAAACCAGGTAACCATAACCTGCATAAGGAAAATACGAGGTCAGATCCAGACCTTGGACTGTTTTACCTCACAAAGGTATTGACCTGTAAGGACAAGTTTGGATCTGGAGTAACAAGGTCAAGACCATGGGTTGACATCCAGCTAAAGAAGATAAGCTTAAAATATTAAACTCACCTACTTGAAGAAAAGGAGATTGAGAATTGACAAGAGGCCTGTTTTAAGTGCGCAGAGGCAGAGATAATGTAGAATAAGCAGGCTATTTAATATCAGCTGTGAGTATCATGTTGCCTAACCTTAAGAGCATCTAGAGATCAGAATATTTTCCAATGATATTGCAGATTTCTGGAGTGTAATCTATTTCAAATCAGTTTACACTGCTTCCATTCACTCCCTACATCATACTTTCCCCGGTTTTCTCTCCTTTTCTCCTCAATGTACTGACTCCAAGGTTCCTACAGAAACTGCAGCATTCCAGATCCTCACATGAATGGTTAAACTTCGATTAGCTATTGATTGTCAGCAGACTGATCATCCATGATGGGCTTCACATTGGACTCTACCATCACCCACAATCCACACATGTAGGGCAGTGATGTAAAGAGCAGGGATCCACATTGGTTCCCCCATCCAATAGCCCCACAGCTTTAGGGCACTGCTGCAGCTGAGACTTGCTAACTTGGCAGAGGCCAGGAATGAACAGCCCCCTATTCTCCCAATCAATACTGTTCAGCAACTACATTGTAGTAGCTAGGTCAAGGCACTTGGAAAAGTTCCAAGTAATCAGGCAGAGTCAACATGGTTTTGTGAAAGGGAAATCATGTCTAACCAATTTATTGGAGTTCTTTGAAGAATTAGCATATGCTGTGGATAAAGGGGAACCAGTGGATGTACTGCACTTAGATTTCCCGAAGGCACTGATAAGCTGCCACATCAAAGGTTATTGCAAAAAATAAAAGCTCGTGGCAAAGGTCACTTTTTGGCATGGATAGAAGATTGGCTAGCTACCAGAGAACAGAGAGTAGGCATGAATGGGTCTTTTTCTGATTGGCAAGATGTAACGAGTGGTGTGCCACAGGGATCATTGCTGGGATCTCAACTTTTTACAATTTATATAAGTTATTTGGATGAGGGAACCAAAGCTATGGTTGCTAAATTTGCTGATGATGCAAAGATAGGTAGGAAAGTAAGATGTGAAGAGGACTTAAGGAGGCTACAAAGAGATATAGATAGGTTAAGTGAGTGGGCAATGATCTGATGAATGGAGTATAATGTGGGAAAGTGTGAAATTGTTCATTTTGGCAGGAAAAATAAAAAAAGCATATTATCTAAATGGTGAGAGATTGCAGAGTTCTGAGATGTGGAGGGATCTGGGTGTCCTAGTGCATGAATCACAAATGCCAGTATGCAGGTGCAGCAGGTAATTAGGAAAGCTAATAGAATGTTGGCACTTATTGTGAGGAGAATTGAATATAAAGTAGGGAGGTTGTACTTCAGTTATACAGAATACAAATGAGACCACACCTGGAGTACTGTGTACAGTATTGGTCTCCCTATTTAAGAAGGATGTTAATATGTTGGAAGCAGTTCAGAGAAGGTTGGCTAAACTAATACCAGGAATGGGCAGGTTTTCTTATGAGGAAAGGTTGGACAGGTTAGGCTTGTATCCACTGGAGTTTAGAAAAGTAAAAGACGGCTTGATTGAAACATATAAGATACTGAAGGGTCTGAACAGGATGGATGTGAAGAGGATGCTTCCTCTTGTGGGAGAATCTAGAACTAGGGGTCACTGTTTAAAAATAAGGGGCTGTCCATTTAAGAACAGAGATGAGGAGAAATTTTTTCTCACAAAGGGTAGTGAGTCTTCAGAACTCCCTTCCTGAAAAGGTGATAGAAGCAGAATCTTTGAAAATGTTAAAGGCAGAGGTTGATAGATTCTTGATAAGCAAGGCAGTGAAAGGTTATCAGGGGTAGGCAGGAATGTGGAGTCAATCAGATCAGATCAGCCATGATCTTATTGAATGGCGGAGCAGGCTCGAGGGGCCGAGTGGCCTACTCCTGCTCCTAGTTTGTATGTCAGAGTATCAAGTGATTCAGAGAAAAGGAAGGAAATGGATTAGGTGTATATCGGCCACGATCTATTTAAGTGACTGAGCAGTTGCCTGGGCTGAATGGTTTACTTCTGTTGGTAAAATTTCTATTAACAAAAAGCCAGCGCACTGACTCTTGTCAAGAGGAGTAGAGTAACTATTTAGTTAAGGCCAGGATTTGAGGTGATTAATAGAGCAAAGTCAGCAGGTGCTACCTTGGACATCATTGGACTATGGAAATAGCAGGTGTGAGCCCTTTCAAATTTATTCATGTTTGTATTACATACTGTATTTCTCCGATTATTCATTCACCAGATGTGGGCACTGTTGGCAAATTCAGCATTTATTGTAAATTCCTAATTGTCCTTAAGATACAAATTGCTAGGACATTCCCGAGGACAGTTAGGAGTCACCAGCTTTGGGTCTGGAGCCAAACATGTAGGCCAGACCAAATAATGTCAGCAGATTTCCTTCCCTTCAGGCTGTGAATAAACTAGATGAGTTTTTACAACAATCTGGTAGTTTAATGGTCACCTTTACTAAGACTAGCTTTTAATTCTGCATTATTTAATTAACTGAATTCAAATTCCACAGTTGGGTTTGAATTCCCGCCTCCAGATCATTATGCCAGGCTTCTGGAGCAGTAGTCCAGTAACATTACACTACCATAGCCCAGGACAGGGGAGGTGGTGGCATAGTGGTATCATCACTGGATTAGTATTCTAGAAGAAGCAGGGACTGGGGTTGAAATCCCACCATAGCAGATGGAGACATTTGAATTCAATAAAAAAAAATCTGGAATTGAAAGTCTGATGATGACTACAAAAGCTAATGTCCTTCGGGAAGGAAATCTATGGTCTTTACCTGCTCTGGCCTACATGTTAACTCTTAAGTGCAAGGGCAGTTAGAGGTGCAGAATAAATGCCGGTCTTGCCAATGCCCACGTCCCACCCCATGAATAAAAGAAATACAGCATGAAAACAGACTATTAGGTTCAACACAGATCCATGTGTCCTCACTTACCCATCCTTCTATTCCTTTCTCTCTCACCTGATTATCCAGCTTCACTTTAACTGCATCTGTACTAATCACCTATACTAATGGTAGAGTTCCACATTCCAACTATTCACTAGGTAAAGACATTTTCCCTGAATGCCCTATTGGATCTATTAGTGACTATCATATATTTATGGCTCCTAGTTTTAATTTCTTCTGCAAGTGAAAACACCTTCTCTACATCCCTCCAATAAAATGCTTTAATAATCATAAAGACCTTTTCAGGTCCACATCCACCTTGTCAAGATCCTCAGGATCTTACATATTTCAATTAAGTCATCTCTTACTCTTCTCAACTCCAGCGGATACAAGCCTAGCCTGTCTAACTTTTCCACATAAGACAAACCGCCCCCCCCCAACCCCCCCGCCCCATTCCTGGTATTAGTTAATAACCCTTCTTTGAACTGCTTCCAACATATTAACAGAAGCTTTTCCCGTCTTTCCTGATAGGCTTAAACCTCTCAGTTCTGTTATTGTGTGAGTAAATCTTTTTTGCACCTGCTCTGGTGCCTCTATGACCTTTCAAAAATGTGGAGATCTGAACTGTTCACAATATTCTAAGCCTGGTCCAATCAAGGTTCTATGCAAGTATAACATATGGTCTTATTCTTGCTACCAAAATGTACCATCTCCTGTCGATCTATATTAAAGTTCATTTGGCAATTACATGGCGATTCCACAGTTATATGAATGTTGCCCAGTATTTGTTGTCTTCCCCTGGGTTAACTACACTTCCCAAGTCATCCACAAATTTTGAAATTGTACCCCCACTTCCCAATTCCAAATCATTTATGAAAATGATGAGCAGGGGTGTTTCTAGCACCTACCCTTGTGGCACACCAATTCCCACCATTTGCCAATCTAAGTAACTACCTTTAACCCAAACCTTGCTGAAAAGAGAGACACGTTGCTGAAGCCTTTTGTCTTGCACTCATCAGGACAAACACAAGAATGCCAAATTTCAAACAATCACAACAATTTATACTGCAAGGGAAAAGGGTTCTGATTGGTTGGCAAGTTGACTCTGATTGGACAAGGCATTGCCATGTGGGGAAATTCGTGCAAGACCAAAAGCTTCAGCAAGATGTCTCTTTTTCAGCACCTCCTTTAACCCCTTCTCTCTGATTTCTGTTTTGTAGCCAGCTTGCTATCCATTCAGCCAGTTGTCCTCAGACTCTGTACATTCGGACCTTAACCATGATTCTGCTGTGCATTCCTTTCTTGAAGATTTTGAGATTCCAGATATATTACATCTACTACATTACCTATATCTACATTTTCATTACTACTTCAAAAGATTCAAAAGCTTCATCAAGCGTGACCTTCCCTGAGAAATCTAAGCTATTTTTCATTGTATTTTCAGTTTCTCGATAATTTTCTATTACATTTTTAAACAAGGATTTCATTATCTTCCCTATGACGAACATTAAGCTAATTGGCCTATTGTTCCTTGGACTTGTCCGGTCTCCCTTTTAATGTATAGGAACCAGATTAGCTGTCTGCCAGGTCACTATTCCCTTTCCTAATGATTTTATTTTAATATATGTAATAATGTCTTTGTTATCTCTTCACCAACTTTTAATATGCATGAATAATGGGCTTGATAGATAGTTCATTGGTGGCTGATTGCAAAAATGTTCAGTTTTGTTTTCTTAATAGATCAAATCCAATAGAAAACATGCACAGCAGGGTAACTTGCAAACTGAATTAGGAGGATCCAACTTGATGATTTCTTCCTATTCCACATCATGTACTTAAATGTAGAAATATGTGTCACCCATGACTTACATTGACCTCTGAGGCAGAAGGTCATGAGTTCAAGACCCACTCTAGGGGTTTGAGCCAATAATCCAGACTAATAAGCCGATGGAATACTGATGGAGTTCCGCATTGTCGAAGCTGATGTCTTTGGGATGGGATTCAGGTCTCATCTTCCCTCTCAGGTGCACTTGAAAGATCATGTGACACTTCTTGAACATGAGCAGAGACATTCTCCCTTTATTCCCCTGATCAGTGGCACTGACAACAAATGATCTGATCAACTCTCTGCTGCTGGTGGGAACTTGCTGGGTGTAAATCAGCAGCTCTATTACCTACATTACAATAGTGACTACATTCAGGAGCTCTTTACTAATCATTTCTTTTTTATTTGTTCATGGGGTGTGGACATCACTAGCTAGGCCAGCATTTATTGCCCATCCCTAATTGCCCTTATTCAGAGGGCATTTAAAAGTCAGCCCCATTGCTGTGGGTCTGGAGTCACATGTAGGCCAGACCAGGTAAGGATGGCAGATTTCCTTCCCTAAAGTGAACCAGATGGGGTTTTATGACAATCAGCAATGGTTTCTTGGTCATCATTAGACTTTTAATTCCAGATTCTTATTGAAGTCAAATTTCACCATCTGCTGTGGTGGGATTTGAACCCAGGTCCCCAGAGCATTCGTCCTTAGGTTGTGAAGGGTGCTATAGAAATGGAAGCTTCTTGTTTCCGTGTACATTATAATTTTAATTTGAAGTTGTGGTTTTCTTCAGTTTTAGATCCACTGCAAGCAGGCATCAGGACTCTGTTGTGGCCAGATATCTTGTTCTATATCACTGGCGCATGGTAGTCTAAAGTTGGGTTAGTAACAGCGATGACATTTGATTTATCTGGACATTCTTTGCAGCTGCTCACTGGGGACCTCTGCGGGAAAGAAATACGTTAGTTAGTAACAGGAGCAGTGCAGCAAATTTATCCGGCCTCATCATTTCTGCTGAGCTGATGGGCAGGAATTTAGTAGCTAGTGGTTAAAAATGGATAGCTAGGAGGGGCTGAGATGGATGGCGTAGAAGTAAGCAGGGCAATTTCACCGGAATGTGAGTGTCGGATTAGAGGAAATTAATTTAAAGCAATCAAGAAAGACGAGAGATGAAAGGGATTTTCTTTGGCGGGGAGGGGTTGGAGATTAAATAAATTGGGAACAGCCCAGGACATTGGCAAATATAGGAAGCAGTGTTCTTAATAGTTAGAAACAGATTTGAAAAAGCTGGATAAATATTTGGTTTGATTGTAGTTGTGAAGGACACATTACAGGCAGTGATGATCAAACATTCCTCAAAACAGGATCGTTGAGCAGCTGCTGGCAAAGCAGAACTATCCGGTCAACAGAAAATAGCCACCCAAAGATGTACATTGTAGGAGATGAGCTTCTATGAGTGTCCTGATGCTTCATTCGATTTGGGGTATGAGTTTGGGAGCAACGAGGATTGAGTTCTTACAGTTATAGTTATTGTATACTCAGAGGGTCATTAATCTGTGGAATCCTCTTCCCCAGAGAGCAATGGAGGCTGGGTCATTGAATATAATCAAGGCTTGAGTTAGATGGATTATTGACAGACAAAGGAGTCAAGGGTTATAGGGGACAGACAGGAAAGTGGAGTTGAGACCACATCCAGAGCAGCCTTGACCTTATTGAATGGCACAGCAGGCTCGAAGGGCTGAATGGCCTACTCCTGCTCCTAATTCTATGTTCCTATGATTGAGAGAAGACTCATGGTAATTGGCTGAGTTGGATTTGTGTGCAGGACATACCTGGGCAATTTTCCGCATTGTCAGTTAGATGCCAGTGGTGTAGCTGTACTGGAACAGCTTGGCTAGGGGTGCACCAGTCCTGGAGCACAAGTCTGCAGTACTATTGCTGGGATATTGTCAGGGCCCATAGTCTTTGGTGTATCCAATGCCTTCAGCCATTCCTTAATGTCATGTGGAATGAATCATTCTGAAGGTTGCTGAAGACAACCTGTAATGCTGGGGACCTCAGGAGGAGGCCAAGAGGGATCATCCACTAGGCACCTCTGGCTGAATAGTTGCAAATTCATTGACCTTGTCTTTTGCATGATGTGCTAGGTTCCCCCATCATTGAGGATGGGGATATTTGTGGAGCCTCCTCCTCTAGTGAGTTGTTAAATTCTCCACCACAATCAGGACTGGATGTGGCAGGACTGAGGAGCTTAGATCTGATCAATTGATTGTGGAGTCACTTAGCTCTGTCTATTGCATGCTGCCTTCACTGTTTGGTATGCAAGTAGTCCTGTGTTATAGTTTCATCAGGTTAGCACCCCATTTTTAGGTATGCTGCTCCTGGCATGCCCTCCTACATTCTTCATTGAACCAGGGTTGATCCCCCAACTGGATGGTAATAGTGGAGTCGGGTATATGCCAGGCCATAAAGTTACAGATTGTGCTTGTATACAATCCTGCTGCTGTTGGCCCACAACACCTTATGCATGCCCAGGTTTGGCAGCAGTGTGTATCACCTACAATATGCACTGCAGGAACTAAGCAATACTCCTCAGACAGCACCTTCAAAACCCACGGCCACTACTATCTCGAAGGACAAGGGCAGCAGGCAGATGGGAACACCACCACATACAAGTTCTCCTCCAAGTCACTCACCAGACTGACTTGGAAATATATCACCGTTCCTTCACTGTTGCTAGATCAAAATCCTGGAACCCCCTCCCTAACAGCACAGTGGGGGTACCTACACCACATGGACTGCAGCAGTTCAAGAAGGCAGCTCACCACCACCTTCTCAAAGGCAATTAGGGATGGGAAATAAATTCTGGCCTAGCCAGTGATGCCCACATCCCATGAACAGATATAAAAAAAGCTAGATTTGATCTAAACCTATCCAATTTAACGCGGTGGTTGTGCCGCAACAATATGATGGATGGTATCCTTAATATTGACAATAGTTTTGTGGCCACCGTTAATGAGACTAGCTTAATTGAGTTTAAATTCTACTAGCTGCCATGGTGAGATTTGAACCCATGTCCCCAGAACATTAGACTAGGCCACCATATGGGTTACCAGTCTCATGACATTACCATTATGCCACCAGTAGGCTGGCACTTGCATGTAAGGTATGATTCAGTGAGTATGACTATGTCAAGCTGTTTTGTGACTAGTCCACGGGACCGATCTCCTGATTTTGGCTCAAATCTCCCGATGATAATGAGGAGGGCTTTGCAGCGTTAACTGGGCAGGGGGTGTGTTTGTGCTGTTTCTAGTGCCTAGCTCGATGCCAGATGATCTGTACAGTTTTATTCTGATTCAACTTTATCGCTGCAATTTGATACAACTGAGTGGCTGGCTCAGCCATTTCAGAGGGCAGTTCAGAGTCAACCACATTGATGTGGGTCTGGAGTCACAGGTAGGCCAGACCAGGTAAGGACAGCAGGTTTCTTTCCTTGATCTATGTTGAATGGTCACTTCTGTTTTAATATCCTTTCTATACTTTAATAATTTCTATAATTTCCCCCAAACAGCACATTGTCCTCCATCTGTGGCCTAACCAATGTTTAGTGCTAAATTATCATCATTCTTTCACTCTTATTTTCTAATTTTCTAAGTATAAACTGTTGTTGCTATTTTTATGGTTTGGCCATGTTATACTTTCAGAGAATTGTGTATTTAAATGTGTAATTCTCTCTGTTCAACCACACCCTTCAGTGTCTATCCATTCTGTGTCTATTCTTCTCTGGTAATGTAGTGCCTGATAATTATCCACATTAAATTGCATCTGCCACATGTCAGCCCATTACGCCACATCTTTATCGATTTTATTTACAGCTGTCTTCACCGTCTGCCAGACCTCCCTACTTTTGTGGAAATTGCAAAAAAACAATGATCAGATTAAGGCAAAGGCAAAATACTGCGGATGCTGGAAATCTGAAACAAAAACAAAAAATTCTGGAAAAACTCAGCAGGTCTGACAGCATCTGTGGAGAGAAAGACAGAGTTAACGTTTCGAGTTCTTCAGAGCTAAAAAAGTTGCTGGTAATGATCAGATTATGTTCCCTATACCACATCCTAATTATAAACTGGTATATAAGTAAATCATGATCCACAGTTTACATGACACTTATGCCTGGGGCTCACATCAATTACAACTTTCTCCAATCTGAGCAACACTCATTTACCTTAAAGACTGATTTCCTGTCTTCCAAACGACTTGCTATCCAGGTTGCTATATTTCTTCTTATATTACAGGTTTGAATTTTTTCCTAAAATTTCTATGAGATACATTGTCAGGCACTTTCTGAAAATCCATATACTTATACATATGTACGAGCTTACATAATTAGAGGCAGGAGTTGACTACCCGGCCCTTCGAGCCTGCTCCACCATTCAATAAGCTCATGGCTAATCTGATTGTAACTTCCCGCCTACTCCCAATAACCTTTCACCCCCTTTAAAGCAGAAATCAAGCTCTTCCTTAAAAATATTCAAAAACACTGCTTCCACTGTCTTTTGATGAAGAGATGTCCAAAGACTCACAACCCTCTGAGAGAAGAAAAATTCTCCTCATCTCTGTCATAAATGAGCGACCCTTTATTTTTAAACAGTGACCCCTAGTTCTAGATTCTCCCACAAGAGGAAACACCCTCTCCACATCCACCCTGTCCAGACCCCTCAGGATATTATATGTTTCAATCAAGTCACCTCTTACTCTTCTAAACTCCAGCGGATGCAAGTGTAACCTGTCCAACCTTTCCTCATAAGACAACCCACCCATTCCTGGTATTAGTTTAGCCAACTTTTTCTGAACTGTTTCCAATGCAATTACATTCTTCCTTAAGTAAGGAGACTAATACTGATGTTCACAGTTCTCTAATGTGGTCTCACCAGTGTCCTGTACAACTGAAACATAACATCCCTACTTTTCTACTCAATTCCCCTCATAATAAATGATAACATTCTATTAGCTTTCCTAATCACTTCCTGTACCTGCAAGCTAACCTTTTGTGATTCATGTGCTGGGCACCCAGGTTCCTCTGCATCTCAAGGTTCTGCAATCTCTCACCATTTAGATAATAAGCTTCCTTTTTTATTCTTCCTGCCAAAATGAACAATTTCACATTTTCCCACGTTATATTCCATTTGCCAGATCTTTGCCCGCTCACTTAACCTATATCTACGATCCTTTGTAGCCTCCTTATGTCCTCTTCACAACTTACTTTCTTACCTACCTTTGTATCATCAGCAAATTTAGCAACCATTCCCTTCATCCAAGTCATTTATATAAATTGTAAAAAGTTGGGGCCCCAGCACAGATCCATGTGGCACACAACTTGTTGCATCCTGCCAACCAGAAAAATACCTATTTATGCCTACTCTCTGTTTCCTGTTAGGTAGCCAATCTTCTATCCATGCCAATATGTTACCACCTACACCATGAGCTTTTATTTTCTGCAATGACCTTTGATGGGGCACCTTAACAAATCTAAGTACATGGCATCTACTTAGCAACCCGGGGTTAGTTATTCAATAAGTTATATTAATTAATGTCAAACTGTTCCCAGCTTTAATAATCAGTAATGGCTGTCCTTTTAATGGGATTAGACACTCCTGATTTCTTTTATCTCAGTGGGGTTGAAATCTAAACTGAGGAAGTAATTCTACAATTATTCAGAGCCTTGGTCAGAACCCACCTAGAGCAATGGTATTGCCAAAAAAAGAGACATGCTGTCAAAGCTTTTTGTCTTACTCTCATCAGGACAAATGCAAGATTACCAGCTATAAAGGGAATAATAAGATATACTGCATGAAAAAGAGTGCTGATTGGTTGGAAAGTGGACTCTGGGGACAGAATTCCCTGGTCCATTCCCCATGCCAATGCCTTGACCAATCAGAGTCAACCTGCCTGATCTGCATTTAAACAAAAGCTTGGCAGTTAATTGTTCCCTGGTGCATTCTCATGGCAATGCCCCTACTAATCAGAGACCACTTGCCAACCAATCAGCCCCCTCTTATTCAGTATTGTTCCCTTTAGAATTGATATTCTTGCATCTGTCCTGATGAGTGCAAGATGAAAAACTTCGACAGCATATTCTTCTTTCAGGAATACTCAAGTTCTGTACGACCAAATGAGTAAAGTAACTGTGTTTGGTTGTGCGCATCATACCTCGAGGTAGATACACTGACCTTGGTGGGTGATTGGTGCAGCTTCAGCACAATGATACCAGGGTTTAAAAGCTTTGATTATGAGGACCGGTTGCAGATACTTGAATAAAGGCAAAATACTGCGGATGCTGGAAATCCAAAACAAAAACAAAAAATGCTGGAAAAGCTCAGCAGGTCTCACAGCATCTGTGGAGAGAGAGAGACAGAGATAACGTTTCGACTCTGGACGGATCTTCTTCAGATCAGATGCTGTCAGACCTGCTGAGTTTTTCCAGCATTTTTTGTTTTCATTGCAGATACTTGAATTGTGTTTCCATCAATTTGGAGGGAGTGATCAAACTGAGGTCTTTAAACCAATAAAAAGATTTGATAGGGTAGATACAGGGAAATAGCCTCCCCGACACTAATAGCTTTCCAAAACTACCGAATAAGCAAGAGACAAATGGGGGTGGAGGGGGAGGAAATAAATACAATAACTATCACTAGACAAAAAGTACTAGGGAAACTAATGGGGCTAAAGGATGATAAGTCCCCTGGACCTGATGCGTTACATCCTAGGATATTAAAGGAAGCAGCTACAGAGATAGTGAAAGCATTGGTAGCAATCTTCCGAGAATCCTTAGATTCTGGAAAAGTCCCAGAGGATGGAAAACTGCCAATGTAACACCCTTATTCAAAAAGGGGGTAAGACAAAGAACTGTTTTTTAAAATTCATCCATGGGATGTGGGCTTCGCTGGCTGGGCCAGCATTTATTGCCCATCCCTAGTTGCCCTTGAGCAGGTGGTGGTGAGCTGCCTTCTTGAACCGCTGCAGTCCATGTGGTGTAGGTACACCCATGGTGCTGTTAGGAAGGGAGTTCCAGGATTTTGAGCCAGCGACAGCGAAGGAACGGTGATACATTTCCAAGTCAGGTTGATGAGTGACTTGGAGGGGAACTTGCAGCTGGTGGTGTTCCCATCCATCTGCTGCCCTTGTCCTTCTAGATGGTAGGGGTTGTGGGTTCGGGAGGTGCTGTTGAAGGAGCCTTGGTGAATTCCTGCAGAGTATTCCATCACATTCCTGACTTGTGCCTTGTTGATGGTGGTCAGGCTTTGGGGAGTCAGGAGGTGAGTTACCCATACAGGATTCCTAGCTTCTGACCTGCTCTTGTAGCCACGATATTTATGTGGCTAGTCCGGTTCAGTTTCTGGTCAATGGTAACCCTCAGGATGTTGATAGTAGGGGATTCAGCAATGGTAATGCCATTGAACATCAGGGGGTGATGGTTGAATTCTCTCTTGTTGGAGATGGTCATTGCCAGGCACTTGTGTGGCGTGAATGTTACTTGCCACTTGTCAGCCCAAGCCTGGATATTGTCCAGCTCTTGCTGCATTTGGGCATGGACTGCTTCAGTATCTGAGGAGTCGTGAATGGTGCTGAACATTGTGCAATCATCAGCGAACATCCCCACTTCTGACATTATGATGGAAGGAAGGTCATTGATGAAACAGCTGAAGATGGTTGGGCCGAGGACACTACCCTGAGGAACTCCTGCAGTGATGTCCTGGAGCTGAGATGACTGACCTCCAACAACCACAACCATCTTCCTTTGTGCTAGGTATGACTCCAACCAGTGGAGAGTTTTCCCCCTGATTCCCATTGACTCCAGTTTTGCTGGGGCTCCTTGATGCCACCATCGGTCAAATGCGACATGGTGTCAAGGGCAGTCACCCTCACCTCACCTCGGCAGTTCAGCTCTTTTGTCCATGTTTGAACCAAGGCTGTAATGAGGTCAGGAGCTGAGTGGCCCTGGCTGATCCCAAAGTGGGCGTCAGGTAACTATAGGCCAGCTAACTTAACATCCGTCATTGGGAAAATGTTAGAGTCTATTATATAGGATGGATAGCAGAGCATTTAGGGGAAAGCATGCCTGACAAACTCATTAGAATTCTTTGAGGAGGTAACAAGCAGGATAGATAAAGGGAGACTAGTAGATGTAATATTTTTGGATTTCCAAAAGATGCTCGATAAGGTACCGCACATAAGGCTACTTAATAAGATAAGATCCCATAGTGTTCGGGGTAATATATTAGCATGGATAGAGGATTGGCTAACTAATAGAAGACAGAGTTGGGATAATGGGGGCATTTTCATGATGGCAACCTGTAACTAGTGGAACACCACAGTGATCAGTGCTGGGGCCACAATTATTTACAATATATGTTAATGACTTGGATGAAGGAAATTAATGTACCATCATCAAGTTTGTGGATGACACAAAAATAGGTGGGAAGGCAAGTGGTGAGGATGACACAAGGGGTCTACAGAGGGATATAGACAGGTTCAGTGAGTGGGCAAAAACTTGGCAGATGAAATATAATGTGGGTAAATGTGAGGTTATGCACTTTGGCAGGAAGAATAGAGGAGCTGAATATTATTTAAATGGAGAAAGACTGCAGAAAGCTGAAGCACAGAGGAATTTGGGGTCCTTGTGTATGAATCACAAAAAGCTAACATACAAGTTCAACAGGTAATAGGGAAGCAAATGGAATTTTGACCTTTATTTCAAAGGGAATGAAGTATAAAAATAGGGAAGGCTTGCTAAAACTATACAAGGCACTATTTAGACCACAACCTAGAATACTGTGAACAGTTTTGGTCCACTTATCTAAGGAAAGATATACTGGCATTGGAGGCAGTGCAGAGAAGGTTCACTGGGTTGATCCCGGGTATGGAGGGATTTTCTTATGAGGAGAGGTTGGATAGGTTGGGCCTGTCCTCATTGGAGTTTAGAAGAATGAGAGCGACCTTATTGAAACATATAAGATTCTTAGAGGGCTTGACAGGGTAGATACTGAGAGGTTGTTTCCCCTTGTGGGAGAGTCTAGGACCAGAGGGCATAATCTCAGAGTAAGGGGTCACCCATTTAAAATAGAGATGAGGAGGAATTTCTACTGAGGGTAGTGAATCTGTGGCATTCTTTACCCCAGAGGGCTGTAGAGGCTGGGTTGTTAAGTATATTCAAGATTGAGACAGATTTTTAATCAGTATGGGAATCAAGGGTTATGGGGAAAAGGCAGGAAAGTGGAGTTGAGGATTATCAGATCAGTCATGATCTCATTGAATGATGGAGCAGACTCGATGGGCTGAATGGCCTACTTCTGCTCCTATGTCTTATGGTCTAATGGGAATCCATGGCAAGGATGAAAAGAGCTAGTCCCACTCCCCTACCTTCCTCTCTAGTCCTGCAAATTGTTTCTCTTCAGGTAATTATCCAATTCCTTTTCCAATTGACTCTGCCTCCACCACACTCTCGGGTAATGCATTGCAGAAAGAAAAGAACAATAATGCACAGCAAGCTCCCCAATTGAGATAAATGGCCACTTAATCTGCTTTTGTGAAGTTGGTTGAGGGGTTGGCCAGGACAATAGACTCATAGAGGTCTACAGCACAGAAAAAGGCCCTTCGGCCCATCCAGTCTGCGTCAGTCAAACAAGTACCTAACTATTCTAATCCCATTTTACAGCACTAGGCCCATTGCCTTGTATGCCATGGCATCGCAAGTGCACATCCAAATACTTCTTAAATGTTATGAGGGTTTCTGCCTCTATCACCCTTTCAGGCAGTGAGTTCCAGATTCCCACCACCCTCTGGGTGAAAAAATTCTTCCTCACATCCCCTCTAAACCTCCTGCCCCTTACCTTAAATCTATGCCCCCTGGTTATTGATCCCTCCGCCAAGGGGAAAAGTTCCTTCCCGTCCACCCTATCCATGCCCTTTATGATTTTATACAATGAAGAAACTCTCCTGCTTTTGTTCAAAATAGTGGCCATGGGACTTTTCACACCCTTCCGAGAGGGCAGACGGGACAGCAATGTAACGTCTCAGTGAAAGATAGCACCAACAACTTTGGAGTGTCAGCCTGGATTATGTGCTCATGTCTCTGGAGGGGTTCGAACCCACAGCCTCTTGGCTCAGTGCCAAAACTGCTACTGACTGGGCCAGCTGGACTCATTGATACTCACTTTGGGATCCACCAGGGCCACTCAGCTCCTGACCTTATTACAGCCTTTGCTCAAACATGGACAAAAGAGCTGAACTCCAGAGGTGAGGTGAGAGTGACTGTCCTTGACATCAAGGCCACGTTTGACCATGTGTGGCATCAAGGAGCCCTAGCAAAACTAGACGCAATGGGACTCAGAGGGAAAACTCTCCGCTGGTTGGAGTCATACCCAGCACAAAGGAGGATGGTTGAGGTTGTTGGAGGTCAATCATCTCAGTTCCAGGACATCACTGCAGGAGTTCCTCAGGGTAGTGTCCTCGGCCCAACCATCTTCAGCTGCTTCATCAATGACCTTCCTTCCATCATAAGTTCAGAAGTGGGGATGTTCGCTGATGATTGCAACAATGTTCAGCACCATTCACGACTCCTCAGGTACTGAAGCAGTCCATGTCCAAATGCACCAGGACTTGGACAATATCTAGGCTTAGACTGACAAGTGGCAAATAACACTCACTCCACACAAGTGTCAGGCAATGATCATCTCTATCAAGAGAGAATCTTGAATCGCCCCTTGACATTCATGGCATTACCATCACTGAACCCTCCACCATCACATTCTGGGAGTTACCATCGACCAGAAACTGAACTGGACTAGCTGTATAAATAGTGTGGCTACAAGAGCAGATCAGAGGGTAGGAATGCTGCAGCGAGTAACTCACCTCCTGGCTCCCCAAAGCCTGTCCACCATCTACAAGGCACAAGTCAGGAGTGTGATGGAACACTCTCCACTTGCCTGGATGAGTGCAGCTCCACCAACACTCAAGAAGCTCGACACCATCCAGGACAAAGCAGCCCGCTTGACTGGCATCCCATCCACAAACATTCACTCCCTCCAACACCGATGACAGTAGCAGCAGTGTGTGTACCATCTACAAGATGCACTGTAGGAACTCACGAAGGGTCCTTAGACAGCACCTTCCAAACCCACGACCACTACCATCTAGAAGGACAAGAGCAGCAGATACATGCAAACACCACCACTTGGAAGTTCCTCTCCAAGCCACTCACCATCCTGACTTGGAAATATATTGCCGTTCCTTCACTGTCGTTGGGTCAAAATCCAGGAACTCTCTCCCTAACAGCACGGTGGGTGTACCTACACCACATGGACTGCAGTGGCTCAAGAAGGCAGCTCACCATCACCTTCTCAAGGGCAATTAGGGATGGGCAATAAATGCTGACCCAGCCAGCGACACCCATATCCCTTTAAAACTTTAGAACGACACTTAAAATTTAGCTTCGGCTGGGCTATAGAGGAAGAAGTCTGCAAGCATTTCCTCTCCTCATCACTAGTTGGTAAAACCTGTGCTGTGCAGTCATGTGCATTTACAGATAGTATTTGAGAAAAGAGGTATACTTGGTTCTGATGACCCATGCACTATTGTGTTTTATGTAACAATATCAGATATGTTGGCTCAATGTGAGAGTGGAACTGTACCCTAGTGCAGAACTCAATCCCTAATAGGCAAAAATTTCCTTACAAGAGAGAAAAGGAAGCTGTCACTGAAAGGATTCATTAGACTGGAATGAGTGTCATCGAATGGAAAGGAATAGATTCTTCCGTATGTTGAACATCTGTCCTCCTTCAGCTGCTGGTGTGTTTATTCTCAATTATCTATAGAACAGTCTGCAGTTGTTCACACTCAGTGTGCATACTCCAATAGGGCCAATTGGTCTCCAGTCATCATAATCTCTCCCTATTCAATACCACCGTATAGATTACAATTTAACATGCCATTTCCCATTCACTCCCATTGAATAGATTCCAATGGAGCAACTGCTCCATGTTCCCTCCAATTCATTGAAATTCTACAGCGTTGAATTAATCTCCCATTCGTTCCTATTGCAAACAAGGAAGTATTTATGACCAACCACTACACTTATAAGAATCATGGTTTATGGATTCGCAGAATGATTACAGCACAGGAGCAGGCCATTCAGCCCACTGTGTCTGTGCCAGCTCTCTGAAGGGAGTCCTCTCAACTCTTGAGGTTCTAGCTTTTGTGTCCAAGTTCCAGTCCAAAGATTTGGGAACATAATCCAGGCTGAAGTTCCAATGTGAGTATCAAGCGAGTGCTGCACTGTCAGAGGGTCAGTACTGAGGGAGTGCTGCACTGTCGGAGGGTCAGTACTGAAGGAGTGCTGCACTGTCAGAGGGTCAGTACTGAAGGAGTGCTGCACTGTCAGAGGGTCAGTACTGAAGGAGTGCTGCACTGTCGGAGGGTCAGTACTGAGGGAGTGCTGCACTGTCAGAGGGTCAGTACTGAGGGAGCACTGCAGTGTCAGAGGGTCAGTACTGAGGTAGCACTGCACTATCAGAGGATCAGTACTGAGGGAGCACCGCACTGTTGGAGGGTCAGTGCTGAGGGAGTGCTGCACTGTCAGAGGGTCAGTACTGAAGGAGTGCTGCACTGTCAGAGGGTCAGTACTGAGGGAGCACTGCAGTGTCAGAGGGTCAGTACTGAGGTAGCATTGCACTATCAGAGGATCAGTACTGAGGGAGCACCGCACTGTTGGAGGGTCAGTGCTGAGGGAGTTCTGCACTGTCAAAGGGTCAGTATTGAGGGAGTGCTGCACTGTCAGAGGGTCAGTACCAAGGAAGTGCCGCACTGTCAGAGGGTCAGTACTGAGATAGCGCTGCACTATCAGAGGGTCATTACTGAGGGAGTGCTGCACTGTCAGAGGTTCAGTACTGAGGGAGCACCGCACTGTAGGAGGGTCAGTACTGAGGGAGTGCTGCACTGTTAGAGGGTCAGTACTGACGGAGTGCTGCACTGTTAGAGGGTCAGTAATGAGGGATCACCGCACTGTCAGAGGGTCAGTACTGAGGGAGTGCTGCACTGTCAGAGGGTCAGTACTGAGTGAGTGCTGCACTATCAGAGGGTCAGGCTTGGCCTAAATAGCCAAGTGGTTATGGTACTGGGCTTGTAACCCCAAGATCAAGAGTTCAAATCTCACACTGGCAAACTATGAAACAATGTAACTTCATCTGAATAGGATCAGAGCGTCAGTAGTGAGGGAGCACCGCAATGTAGAAGGGTCAGTACTGATGGAGTGCTGCACTGTTAGAGGGTCAGTAATGAGAGAGTGCTGCACTGTCAGAAGGTCTTTCTGTCGAACGAGCTGTTAACCAAGGCACCACTTGCCCTCCCAGGTGGATGTAAAAGATCCCATGGCACTACTGGGAGAAGAACAGGACAGCTCACCCTGGTGTCCTGTCCAATATTTATCCCTCAACCAACATTACTAGAACAGATTATCTGGTCATTGCTGTTTGTTGGAGCTTGCTGTGTGCAAATTGGCTGTTTTTTTTTTCATTATTCATGGGATGTGGTCAGCACTGGCAAGGCCAGCATTTGTTGCCCATCTTAACTGCCATTGAACAGAGAGGCTTCCTGGGCCATTTCAGAGAGCAGTTAAGAGTCACATGCAGGCCAGACTAGGTAAGGATGGTAGATTCCCTTCCCAAAAGGTCATTAATCAACTAGATGAGCTTTTATGACAATCTAATGGTTAACTGACTACCTTTATAATCCAGATTCATTCATCGAATTTAAATTCCACCAGCTGCCATGGTGGGATTTAAACATGTGTCCCCAGAGAATTAACTTAGGCCTCTGTACTACTAGTCCAATGATATTACCACTACATCACCAGTCTCCCTATTTCCTATGTTACAGCAGTGACTGCACTTTTAAAAGTGGCTGTAAAGCACTTTGGAATGGCCTAACTTCATGAAAGGTGCTATTAATGCGGTGCCTTGGTTAGTGTCGCTACATCTGTGCCAGAAGCTCTGGATTCAAGTCTTCCCCCCCATAACTTGATAGGAATGAAAGGTGTGTTCATAGAGTGGATAAATAGATTGATTATTAACTGCAAATCCTTCCAACACACCTACGGCAGGTAGCAAGAGTGGAAGAGCTTCCTGGTAAGCCAGAACTGTATGATAGCTGCAGTGTAACAGCCTCCTGTGTTAAAAGACCCCACATGCAACCTCTTGCCATGGGCTATACACTGTGGTAAGTGTCCTCCTCACTTTGAGGAACTGCAAGAGAGAGAAAAATGTAAGTTATTTATTTCTATTCATGTCACAGAATGGGAATAGGCTCAAGACTGGCTCCTGACTACAGTTGCTGCAGGCTTTTGATACTGTTTGATGTATACCGACCAAATCTATGTCTATTGACCAGCACTGGCCTCAGCATTGGCAATCATTGGCATCAGAATTAACCAGCACTGGTTCCAGAACTGGCCTCAGTGTTGGAAATTACTGGCCCCAGCATTGACCTGCACTGGCCTCAGCAGTGACCAGTTCTGGCCTCAGCACTAGCCTAAGCATTAGCCTCAGCACTGACCCTGACCAACACTGGCCTCATGTTTGATTAGCACTGGGCCAGCACTGGACCCAGCACTGGCCCCAGCATTGGTAACCATTGACAAGCACTGGCACCAGCATTGAACAGCACTGGCCCCGGCATTGACCAGCACTGGCCCCAGCATCGACCATCACTGGCCGCAGCATCGACCAGCACTGGCCCCAGTATCGACCAGCACTGGCCGCAGCATCAACCAGCACTAGCCCCAGCATCGACCAGCACTGGCCGCAGCATCGACCAGCACTGGCCCCAGTATCGACCAGCACTGGCCCAGCATCGACCAGCACTGGCCCCAGCATCGACCAGCACTGGCCACAGCATTGACCAACACTGGCCTCAGCAGTGACCAGCACTGGCCCCAGCATTGATCAGCACTGGCCCCAGCAGTGACCAGCACTGGCCCCGGCATTGACCAGCACTGGCCCCAGCATCGACCAGCACTGGCCGCAGCATTGACCAGCACTGGCCCCAGCATCGACCAGCACTGGCCACAGCATTGACCAACACTGGCCTCAGCAGTGACCAGCACTGGCCCCAGCATTGATCAGCACTGGCCCCAGCAGTGACCAGCACTGGCCACAGCATTGACCAACACTGGCCTCAGCAGTGACCAGCACTGGCCCCAGCATTGACCAGCACTGGCCACAGCAGTGAACAGCATTTGCCTCAGCAGTGACCAGCACTCACCTCAGCGTTGAATTGCATTGGACCTTGTACTGGCACCAGTATTGACCAGCACTGGCCCCAGTATTGACCAGCACTGGCCCTAGCATTGACCCAGCACTGGCCTCAGCATTGACCAGCACTGGACTCAGCATTGACCAGCACATGACTCAGCATTGACCAGCAGTGGCCCCAGTATTGACCAGCACTGGCCCCAACATTGACCAGCCGTGACCCCAGCAATGACCACCACTGGCCTCAGCACTGACCAGCACTGACCCCAGCATTGACTGCCACTGGCCTCAGCACTGACCCCAGCATTGACCGCCACTGGCCTCAGCATTGACCAGCATTGACCGCCACTGGCCTCAGCAGTGGCCCCATCATTGACCAGCACTCACCTCAGCATTGACCTGCAATGGACCCAGTATTGACCAGCACTGGCCTCTTCATTGTCTGGCACTGGCACCAGCATTGACCAGCACTGGCCCCAGCATTGACCAGCACTGACCCCAGCGTTGACCACCACTGGCCTCAGCACTGACCTCATCATTGACCAGCAGTGGCCCCATCATTGACCAGCACTCATAGAGTCACTCACCTCAGCATTGACCAGCACTGTCCCCAACATTGACAAACAGCCGCCCCAGCATTGACCAGCACTGGGCTCAGCATCGACCAGCACTGACCTCAGCATGGACCAGCACTGGCCCATCATTGACCAGCACTGGCCCCATCATTGACCAGCACTGGCCCCAGCATTGATCAGCACTGACCCCATCAGTGACCCGCACTGGCCCCAGCATGGACTAGCACTAGCCCCAGCATTGACCAGCAGTGGGCCCAGTATTAACCAGCACTAGCCTCAGCATTGACCAGAACTGACCCCAGCATTGACAACCACTGGCCTCAGCACTGACCTCATCATTGACCAACACTAATAGAGTCACTCACCACAGCATTGACCAGCACTGGCCCCAGCATTGACCAACAGTCACCCCAGCATTGACCAGCACTGGGCTCAGCATAGACCAGCACTGGCCCCAGCGTGAACCAGCACTGGCCCCATCATTGACCAGTACTGGCCCCAGCATTGACCAGCACTGGGCTCAGCATGGACCAGCACTGGGCTCAGCATGGACCAGCACTGGCCCCAGCATTGACCAACAGTCGCCCCAGCATTGACCAGCACTGGCCCCAGCATTGACCAGCACTGACCCCATCATTGACCCACACTGGCCCCAGCATAGGCCAGCACTGGGCTCAGCATGGACCAGCACTGGCCCGAGCATTGACCAGCACTGGCCCTAGCATTGACCAGCACTGGCCCCAGCATTGACCAGCATTGTGTAGGTCAAGAAAAAACCTGCATGTATTCAGCATGTTATGATCCCAGCTGATGTTGCTGCTGGACACACCAGATTCTAGAGTGGAACCCGGCTTGATAGTTCTGCACTTTGACTTTTTTGTTTAGAAACATGGAGAGCGGCCACTGAACAGAGTCACAAGAGTCAGGTGATGAACTTTTAACAAAGGAATAAAACATTTATTAAGCAAGAAAAGATGAGCTATATTACAATACTCCTTCGACTACAACTATCCATTTACAGATATATACAGATTTGTAAGAACAACACAAGTTACAAAAGCTATCTTATCCTCTAATGTTCACAGTAAATACACAGTCCATCTAAACCAATAGATGACCTGTGGTCAGACACACCATGGCTCTGAAATCAAGTGACAGATATAGGCCTCTCAGCAACTCCCCCCAGACGCTTGTCACACCATGAGGCAACCAGTCTCACTCAACGCCGTCTTTCAGATGGGGGTTTCCAATCCCCACTCTTCTCCCAAATGACACTTTCAGATGCCTTCCACAAGGGTCCAGCTCCAGGGTTTCAAACTCTCCTTCCGATATTCCTTTCCCCTAGATTGCTATGTGCATTCAAGCTTCTTTCCACTCACTCTCTCTCAGACTCAGCCATGCCAATAGAATGCCACTCCTTCACATGCTCATAGTAAAGAATTACAGACCTTTGGCTGTCTCCTTGGATCTTCTGGCTTCTCACACACCTATATTGCTTTAAATCTGTATCCTGCAGCCTCTCCCTTTAAGCTTGGAGACTTCCTCACTGCTTCTTGTTTTTAACTTTAACAGGACCTTTTCCAGATTCCTGCTCTTTCCCTTTGACTAGAAGGTCTTGTTGGGACTTTCTCTTGTTCCACTCCCTGGTTTTGGGGACTTTCTTCTTTAGTTGTTTGAAACCTGCTTCCTGCAGTTTCCTCTCCTGTGCCCTGCCTCTCCTGTGCTCTGCTTCTCCTAGCAGTTGGCTTCCAACTTTAGTTTGGGGCTTGCTCCAAAGCTGCTTCAACTGGCAACTCTTTCCAACCTTAGAGCATAACAACCAACTGAACTCAAACTGATTTTGGTTTCTTTCTGTCTGTGTGGGACCTGTGTGTGGACCCCTGTTGCTAGGCAACAACATATTTTCTACCTTGTTTGTTTGAACTCCCCTTCAAGAGTCATAAACCTCATTAAAATGCAGATATCTTTTGAAGTAAAACTAAAACTCAGGTTTCATCCTTTTAACCTACAAAATACAGAAATACAAACTAAAGGTGTACCCTATTCCCAGCACACCCAGATCCACATAGAACTTATACTTAAATTATCTCTATTTCCTAAAAAGCACCTATCACAATCCCAGGATGTCCCAAAGCACCTTCCCCAGCAACAAAGAGGAAACTTTCAACAATGACAGAACTGCTGGAATCTCTCTGCAGATCAGTAAAGATCTGTAGAGAGAGCACTGGACAGAATTAGATTCCTCCAATCTGGAAGATGGACAAGGAATGGAATAATGGAGAGAGCATGGACAGGAAACACACACCAACCACACGATATTGTAACATTCCCCTTGTTACCAGCTTAAATATCATGTTAATTTACTATTTTACAACTGGAGCATGTTATGAAGTTAGCTGTATCCCCAGTATCCCAATAAACCTCACTAATAACGGTAATATACTGACTGGGGTGTTTTCAAGACTCATCAGAGCATTAGGAACTGGCGGAGGCCATTCAGCCCCTCGAGCCGGTTCCGTCATTCAGTTAGCACAGCTGATCTATATCTCAGCCCCATTTAAACACCTTTGCTCCACAGCTCCTGATACAGTTACCTGCTTGAAGCTCTGATTAAGCCAAGCTATCCAAGCCCTTTTGAGGGGAGAGAGTTCGAGATTACTACTCCCCAGAAGGCTCTTATTTAAAATTATGCCCCAATTAATCATTTTTTTATTTATTATTTCGTGGGATGTGGGCATCTCTGGCAGACCAGCATTTATTGCCAATCCCTAATTGCCCTTGAATTGAGTGGCTTGCTAGCTCATTTCAGAGGGCAGTTAAGAGTCAACCACATTGCTGTGGGTCTGGAGTCACATGTAGGCCAGACCAGGTAAGGATGGCAGATTTCCTTCTCTAAAGGACACCAGTGAGCCGGTTGGGTTTTTATGACAATCAGTGATAGTTTCATGGTCACCGTTACTGAGACTAGTTTTCAATTCCAGGGTTTATTAATGGAATTTAAATTCCACTGGCTGCTGTGGTGAGATTTGAACCTATATCCCCATTTAACCTGCGCCTCTGGACATTACCACTACGCACCACGCCACACAAGTGCCAGGCAATGACCATCTCCAACAAGAGAGAATCTAACCATGACCCCTTGACATTCAATGACATTACCATCACTGAATCCCCCACTATCAACATCCTGGGGCTTACCATTGACCAGAAATTGAACTGGACTAGCCACATAAATACTGCGGCTACAAGGGCAGGTCAGAGGCTAGGAATTCTGCAGCGAGTAACTCATAGGAAACACAAGAAATATGAGCAAGACGTTATGCTGGAACTGTACAAATCATTAGTTGGGCCACAACTTGAGTACTGTGCACAGTTCTGGCCACCTCATTACAGAAAGGATGTGGTTGCACTAGAGAGGGTACAGAGGAGATTTACGAGAATGTTGACAGGACTGGAAAATTGCAGGTATGAGGAAAGATTAGAGAGGCTGGGGTTGTTTTCCTTGGGACAGGGGAGGCTGAGGGGAGAATAGATTGAGAAATAAAAAAATTGTGAGGGGCCTGAATAGAGTGGATGGGAAGGGCCTCTTTAGCAAAGAGTTTAGAAGGCATAGATTTAAAGTGATTGGTAAAAAGATTAGAGGGGAGATGAGGAATTTTTTTTACCCAGAGGGTTGTGGGGTTCTGGAACTCACTGCCTGAAAGGGTAGTAGAGGTTGAAACTCTCAACTCATATAAAAGTTGCCTGGATACGCACCTCCTGTGCTGCAACCTGCAGGGCTATGGACTGAATAATGGAAAGTGGGGTTAGGCTGAGTGGTTTGCTTCTCGTCCAGCACAGACATGATGGGCCAAGTTGTCTCCTTTTTGTGCTGTTAACTTTCTACAATTCTATGGTCCACCATTCAACTAGATTCCAGCTGATCTTCTACTTCAACACCAACTTCTCGCACTATCTCCATATCCCTTGACATCATTAATCTCTAGAAATCTATCAATATTCGCCTTGAAAATACTCAGTGATTGAACCTCCACAGGCCTCTGGGGTAGAGAATTCCAAAGAATCACCACCCTCTGAATCAAGAAATTCCTCCTCGTCTTAGTCCTAAATTGACCTCCTGACTCCCCAAAGCCTGTCCACTATCTACAAGGCACAAGTCAGGAGTGTGATGGAATATTCTCCACTTGCCTGGATGAGTGCAGCTCCCACAACACTCAAAAAGCTTGACACCATCCAGGACAAAGCAGCCTGCTTGATTGAAACCACATCCACAATCATTTACTCCCTGCACCATCCATGTATAAGTGGCAGCAGTTTCTACCATCTACAAGATGCACTGCAGAAACTCACCAAGGCTCCTTCAACAGCACCCACAACAAAAGCAGCAGATAGATGGGAACACCACCACCTGGAAGTTCCCCTTCAAGCTACTCACCACCCTGGCTTGGAAATATATCACTGATCCTTCACTGTCACTGGATCAAAATCCTGGAACTCCCTTCCTAACAGTATTGTGGGTGTACCTACACCACATGGACTGCAGCAGTTCAAGAAGTGGCTCACTGCCACCTTCTCAGGGCAACTAGGGATGGGCAATAGGGACAATAAGTGTTGGCCTAACCAGCGACACCCATAACCCATGAAAGAATTTAAAAAACATCATAGGAGAACTTAAAGACACAGATGAAGCTGAGTTAGTGAAAGCTTGGTCAATGAAGCACATTTTAAGGATGGTGTTAAAGGAGGAGAAGGAGGTGGAGAGTCAGAGAGGTTTGGCGAGGCAATTCCAGAATTCAGGGCCCAGGCAGCTGAAGGCACAGCCACCAATGGTGAAGCTATTAAAAATGGGTTTGCGCAAGAGGCCAGAATTGGAGGAACGCAGAGGGTTGAAGCACTGGAGGAGATTACAGAATAGGGAGGAAAGAGGCAATGCAGGGCGTTATAAACAAGGATGGGAATTTGAAACTGCAGTTCTTGCTGACAGATTTTCACAATGAGTGGAGAATATTGGAATAGTCAGGTTCTGAGGTAACAAAGGCATGGATGAGAGTCTTAGTAGTGGATGAGTGACGAGGTGTGGTAAGGTTACACAGGTGAAGGTAGACAATGATGGGAGGTGATATTATGGCCGGAAACTCAGCTCAGCTCAGCAAGGTTGCAAACAGTTTGGTTCAGCCTTAGACAGTTGCCAATGTGAGGAATGGCGTTGGTATCTAGGGGCTGGAAATTGTGGCAGGGACAGAAGAGAATGGCTCAGTTTAATGTCTGGTCCAAAAAGGGGCACCTCCAACAGTGCAGCACTCCCTTGGGACTGATCCTCCGACAGTGCAGCTCTCCTTCTGTGCTGACCCTCTGACAGTGCAGCACTCCCTTGGGACTGACCCTCTGACAGTGCAGCACTCCCTTGGGACTGACCCTCTGTCAGTGCAGCACTTCCTCAGTTCTGATTCTCCAACAGCACAGCACTCCCTCAGTACTGACCCTCTGTCAGTGCAGCACTTCCTCAGTTCTGATTCTCCAACAGCACAGCACTCCCTCAGTACTGACCCTCTGACAGTGCAGCGCTCCCTCAGTACTGACCCTCCAACAGTGCAGTACTCTCCCCGTATTGAGCCTCCAACAGTGCAGCACTCCCTCAGTACTGACCTTCCGACAGGGCAGTGCTCCCTCAGTACTGACCCTCCAATGGTGCGGCGCTCCCTCAGTACAGGCCAGTGAGTCTCACATCAGTGGTAGGGAAACTATTGAAGAAATTGTTGAAGGAGAGTATCTATCTCCACTTGGAGAGACAAGGTTTGATCAGGGATAGTCAGCATGGCTTTGTCAGAGGGAGGCCATGCTTAACAAATTTGATTGAATTTTTTGAGGAGGTGACCAGGTGTGTAGATGAGGTTAGTGCAGTTGATGTAGTTTATATGGATTTCAGCAAAGCCTTTGAGAAGGTCCCACATGGGAGACTTATAAAGAAGGTAAATGCACATGGGATACAGGGTAATTTGATAAGGTGGATTCAAATTTGGCTTAGTTATAGGAGACAGAAGGTGATGACAGAAGGATGCTTTATTGACTGGAAGCCAGTGTCCAGTGCCGTACCACAGGGATCTGTGCTGGGTCCCTTGTTATTTCTCATTTATATAAACGACATAGATGACAATGTGGGGGATAGGATTAGTAAGTTTGCGGATGACATGAAGATTGGCCGGGTGGTTAACAGTGAGTTGAGTGTCTTGGGCTACAGAAAGATATAGATGGGATGGTCAAATGGGCAGATAAGTGGCAGATGGAATTTAACCCTGAAAAGTGTGAGGTGATACACTTTGGAAGGAGTAATTTGACAAGGAAGTATTCAATGAATGGCATGACATTAGGAAGTTCTGAGGAACAAAGGTACCTTGGCGTGTGTGCCCATAGATCTCTGAAGGCAGAGGGGCACGTTGGTGGAGTGGTGAAAAAGGCATATGGGACACTTGCCTTTATCAATCAATGCATAGATTACAAAAGTAGGGAGGTCATGTTGGAGTTGTATAAAATCTTGGTGAGGCCACAGCTGGAGTACTGTGTGCAGTTCTGTTCGCCCATTATAGGAAGGATGTGATTGCACTGGAGGGGGTGCAGAGGAGATTCACCAGGATTTGCCTGGGATGAAACAATTAAGTTATGAAGAGAGGTTGGATAGACTTGGGTTGTTTTCGTTGGAGCAGAGAAGACTGAGGGGCGACCTGATCGAGGTGTACAAGATTATGAGGGGCATGGACAGGGTGGATAGGGAGCAGCTGTTCCCCTTGGTTGAAGGGTCAGTCACAAAGGGACATAAGTTCAAGGTGAGGGGCAGGAGGTTTAAGGGGGATGTGAGGAAAAACTTTTTTACCCAGAGGGTTGTGACGGTCTGGAATACGCTGCCTGGGAGGGTGGTGGAGGCGGGTTGCCTCACATCCTTTAAAAAGTACCTGGATGAGCACTTGGCACATCATAACATTCAAGGCTATGGGCCAGGTGCAGGTAAATGGGATTAGGTAGGTAGGTCAGGTGTTTCTCATGTGTCGGTGCAGACTCGATGGGCCGAAGGGTCTCTTCTGCACTGTGTGATTCTGTGATTCTGTGATACTGACCCTCCGACAGTGCAGATGTCCCTCAGTGCTGCACTGGAGTGTCAGCCTGGATCTTTGTTCTCAAATTCTCTGCAGAGGGATTTGCCCTGGAAACGCTGACTTTAGGCTGAGATTTCGATTGGAACTAAGCGACTCTGAGCAACGCTGCTGCTAAAAAAATAGAAAACTTCCCTTACTACACGAGCACCATAAACTTCTCATACAGTTCAAGGAAGCAGAGAGCGGACAACCATCCCCATGAATGATTGAACATCCTGTGGTATTGACAATGCAGAGGATAGAAATGACCTTACCAGTCACACTCATCTGTCCAAAGGTGGAGGTGGGGCAGAGGTGTAACTTGGGACAGCTTGATCTTTAGTAATGACAACTAATGACTCAGAGGGAACCTTGAGCTCGATGTTGACATTCCCACCTACAGGTTCGTGGGTGCAGGCTTCAAATTGCCTTCCAGACAGGGAGGCAACAGGAGCCCAGGGATCCAGCTATGGACATGCAGGAAGATGCTTCCTCCGATGGTTTGGGTCCTCCTGCCATATAGGACCCAACCCCAACCCTATTGACTTTTATTTAAAATGTGCTGACCGGAATTGTGCACAGTACTCTCCATCAGCAAGAGTTTCTCATTTATAGCCCATCCCTAATTGCCCTTGAATTGAGTGGCTTGCTAGGCCATCGCAGAGAGCAGTTAAGAGTCAACCAAATTGCTGTGTGTCTGGAGTCACATGTAGGCCAGACCAGGTAAGGATGGCAGATTTCCTCCCCTAAAGGGCATTAGTGACCCAGATGGATTTTTACAAGTGATGTAATGGTCACCATTACTGAGACTCTAGAGTTAATAACTGTGTTGAGTTTCTACCAGCTGCCATCATGGGATTTGAACCCATGTCCCCACATTATTAACCGGGACCTCTAGATCACTAGTCCAATGACATTGCCACTCTGCCACCATCTCAAGTCTCAGCTATCTACAGTGAGAAATTGTCAACTTCATGTTGGTCAGACAGAAACTCTATCCAAATGGATTTTCTCAGTAGCTTGACATGGACAGTACTGAGTCTCCTTTGACAGGTCAGACTTCTTAAAATACAGCAGAGGATAAATAGGAAAGGACTAAAGATGGAATTCTGGGGACATGCTGGAGGCATGAGAGGGAAAACCTTTCGAAATGTAGTTATTCTGCTGGGAACAGGTGGGTGCATACCAAGGATAGCAGCAGTTAACTGTGGGGAGGAGCTGGTGAAGTGTGATCATGGAGGGCTACGAGGGGCAATGACAAACAGTTACTATCACACAGGGGCATTACCAATGTTTTTGACCAAGATGGCATTGGCACAAGAGCTAGCACCAGGAAGAACTCCACTCACTCCTCTCTGAATAGTGCCATAGGATCTTTAAATGTCACTATATAAAACCTCCTCTTCAATCACTTTTCCCCCTCTTGGCCGTCCCCACAGTTTGATGTCCACTTGCTATCCACAGCCATGAAACATCACTCTGCACATAATCCAATGCCTCAGAAATGTAAGTTGCCATTGTTGCTTTCTGGACTTTGCATTTTGACTTCAACCTCATTAGAGACAGGATTGCCAAATTTGGTTAACAAATGGTTAACCATAATCTCCGACTCCAGGCTGGTGGGGCTTGTCCTGCGGGATCACACTGGTCATAATTTATTTGCCGAATCTCAAAAATTGATAGGCACATGGGCTACCAGAATGATAACACCACTATATCCAGAATCGAAATCTTGATCTCTGCTTGTTATCAATGTGGCACATCTTTATTTCATACAGACTCGAAACGTTAAATGTCTTTCTCTCCACAGATGCTGTCAGACCTGCTGAGCTTTTCCAGCATTTTCTGTTTTTGTTTCAGATTTCCAGCATCCACAGTACTTTCCTTTTATTTTATTCCCCATTTTCCCCAATCCCCTCAAAAAATATCCAATCTGCAAGGATCAGTTTTCTGTAGAAACCCTTTAGTTTCTCATTCATTGTGGGCTTCACATCACAAACAAATTCGGCTAGCCTAATTATGATGAGCAGAAGCATCCAATTATTCTGCTTGAGAAAATAATGTACATATTATTGGTTATAGGAACTGACTAGATGGCCCTTCATCCAATTCAAGGCAGTATCTGCTGACACCTGCCTCATCTGCCAACTGTATTATTTGGAGATTAAGTCTCTCATTAATGTCAAGACTAGCTTCACACCCATAGTACTACAGGCCTCAGGCTTCAACATATGTTCAACCTGTATGGGTATTGGGCACTAATTAACAAGCAGTAAAACATAGCTGCAGATGTATACACACACACACACACACACACACACACACACAGTATCAAATTCCATGTGAGAGATTCTCACTGGGCTAAAAATATTGGTTTTCATTCCCTTGAGTTTAGAAAGTTGAGCGGTGAGCTAATCAGGGTGATCAAAATGATGAAGGAGTTTGAAAGGATCGATGCAGAGAAAGTGTTTCTTCTGTGTGGGGGAATCCAGAGCAAGGGGCCACACTCTTAAAATTGGAGCTAGTCCATTCAGCTTTAAAATCGAAAAGAACTCTTTCACACAAAGGTTATTGAAAATTTGGAACTCTCTCCCCAAAAGGCTTTGGATGCTGGTGTTCAATTGAAAATGTCAAGTCAAAGATCAGTGTTGGTCAAAACATGACTGTTCTTCTTCAAAATAGTGTTATGAGATTTTTTTAATATCCGTCAGAGATGGCATCACCAACAGTGCAGTACTCCTTCTGGTATATCAGCATTGATTTTGCCTGAAGTCCCTACAGTGGGACAAGCCCTTTGACTGAGAAGTGAGTGTGCTACCAACTGAGCCAATTGGTTGATCACCTACAGTTCTACGGTTTGAACTGAAGTTAAAATGCTGATATCATCATTTCTTTCAGCATTTTAACACACACAGCATGCTCCCTCACACATTTTTCTCCCAGTTCAGTAAACATTTGCCGATAACCCAAGAGTTTTAGGCTTCACTATAATCCTTATCTCCGTGCAAGGGCCACACATGCATTCTTTCTTGGACACAAAATTCTGAATCACAACATGGCCATCTGTGAGGAGCAGGTGTGGGGTGGAAGGAGAGAAGATGCTGCTGAGGCAACACAACACAGTTGTGAAACAGAATAATATTAGGATAAGATGGTGCATATTTAGAGGAAATTTGCACATATGCATCTTATTCCAACATTACATCAACTATCCATTTCCCTAGTCCTCAACCTTCTGCCTGATCTCAACTCCTGCTCCCTCAATCCCATTTCCAATCAATTCCTGACTACCCAACTCTCTTCTCTAAACCCTGCACTTACTAACATTGTCAATGATCCCCCATTAAAACCGCCATTATAATCTCAAAAACTCTATCCTTCAACTTACCTCCAACTTTGCTTTCATCTTCAGGATCTTGAATGTATTTATCTCATCTTCCTATATCAATAATTCCCTATTTAAATCACTACAGTTTATAGCACAAAATAGACTCTCTTCAAAAATTATGAGCAACATTCTTTTATAGCTGTGTATTTAATCCCTGCTCATTATTTCTGCATGTAATCAGTCACATTACTCTCTTCCAAAGTCTCTGCCCTACTGTCCAACTCTTAACAGAATGCCCATCCCTTTCCTCTCTAATATCTTGAACAGGATATCAAGTCCTCATTCCACTTGTTGGGTGACACATCTCCATCGATCCACTTCTCCTGACCTCAGTTGTGTCTCTACTCCCAGACTGGCTGTACAATATGGATGAGTCTCAAAATGCTGCTGCTCCACCATGGTAACTTCATAGGGACTGGGGTGGTCAGGTCAACCAGGACCGTCCCCTCTGGAAACTTCTCCCTAACCCCACCCCTCCTCTCTCCTCGCCTGTAAAATCTCAAAACCCAAACCTTTCTCCAAGCTCTTTTGGAAAGACGCTAGCCATTTGAGCTTAGGACAGCGCTGTGATAATGATCAGATATATATATTTTTTTAAAGTGATGGTGGTTGAGGGGTGACTATTGGCCAGGACACAACTTACATTTATATAGCGCCTATCAGGTAATAAAACATGCCAAAGTGTTTCACAGGATTATAAAACAAAGTATGACACTGAGCCACATGAGTAGATATTAGGTCAGATTACCAAAACCTTAAGCAAAGAGTTAGATTTAAATGAGTGTCCTGAAGCAGCAAAGTGAGGTACAGAGGTGCCATAAAATCTTATAAATCCACCCGAGATGGCAATCGGGGCCTCGGTTTCACCTCTTATATGAAAGGCTGAATGCAAGTTGTTGCAGACATCTTGACAGTTACCAGTTAACACAAAACCCCATAGGTTTTCAAAAGGCAAAAGGTTTCTTTTTTAATAAATGAAACATATTGTGATATGCTTCTGGTTCTGTTTATTGAAGATTTTGAATGCTGAATGGAACTCAATGGAGTAGTTTTATTGCACATTTCTAGCTCCCCATTGTCCCAAACTCTACAAGCTAAAGAAGCAAACAGCATAGGGTTTTAACAAATTTATATACATATAAATCAAGAGTGACTATCAACATGTTTACATCTCTATGATACACGCCATAAATCCAATCACCAATGGTCTGATGAGAGCTGACAGGGAGGACACTGTCCAGCCAGTGACCTTAAACCCACCAAATCATGTCACATTCTTGGTAAAGGGCTTTCATGTTGAGGTTTCAGCAGCTGGATATAGCAATAGTGAATATAAAGCTGGTTCTTGCAGAGACCCCAATGCAGTGGAGGAAGAGACAGCCCTGACCAAGTGCAGATGTTGCCTGAGTGTATCCAGTAACCTTGGAACAGAATTGGCAGGTCTGAATCAACAATCTTCGAGCTACAACTGTTGGAAAGAAATGGTGTTCACAATATGCAGTGATGTTTATAGATGGCTGTACAGGCAGTCAGCGTCAATGTCATTCCACTTAGCTCAACACCAGAGATGTGGGGATGTTTTCCCCATTCTTACCAATTCACTCCCCTTTCTTCTTGCTGACACTACCTTCCAGTGGGTTGTGAGACTGTTACTCTCTAAAACTTTACCCAAGTAGCAATGACATGCAAAAGAGTCTGGACAGTTAGTACCGGCCAATCCTGATCTCACCCAACATCTAGCCAATCGATGAAGGAAAGGAGTAACTGGATCCTGGCTGAATTTTCTCTCCATAACCCAGAGTCTGATCATTAGTAGAATCCCTATTGTCATCCTAGTCAAGGTCAGTGAACATTAGCTAAAACATATACCACCAGTGCACAGTGACCGCAGTGTGTACCGTCTACATGCACTGCAGCAACTCCCAAACCCACAATCTGAACCACCTAGGAAGACAAGGGCAGCAAGTGCATGGGAACACCACCACCTCCGAGTCACACATCTGCCTTGTCATGCATCTGTGTACAAGAAATGCAGAAAGTTAGCATGCAGGTGCAGCAAGCAATACAAAGGCAAATGGCATGTTGGCCTTTATTGCAAGGGGATTAGAGTATAAGAACAAAGAAGTCTTACTACGTTGTACAGGGTTTTGGTGAAACCGCATCTGGAATAGTGTGCGCAGTTTTGGTCTGCACACTTAAGGATATACTTGTATTGGAGACGGTGCAGCAAAGGTTCAATAGATTGGTCCCTGGGATGAGTGGGCTGTCCTATGATGAGAGACTGAGTTAATTGAGTTTATATTCTCTGGAGTTTAGAAGAATGAGATGATCTTATTGAAACCTACAAAATTCTGAAGGGGTCTGATAGGGTGGTCGCTGAGACTGTTTCTGCTGGTCAGAGAATCCAAAACACACAGGCAAAGGCTCAGAATAAAGGCCGATCATTTAGGACTGAGATAAGGAGAAGTTGCTCCACTCAAAGGGTTGCAAATCTTTGGAATTCTCTACCCCAGAGGGTCGTGGATGCTCCATCATTAAATACATTTAAGGCTGAGATGGACAGGTTTTTGGTGTATCAGGGAATTCAGGGATATGGGGAGTGGGAAGGAAAATGGAGTTGAAGTTCAAGATTAGCCATGATCATATTGAACAGCAGAGCAGGCTCAACAGGCCATTTGGTCCACTCCTGCTCCTACTTCTTGTGTTCTTGTGCCTGACTTGGGCATCTATCATATATCCCTCTGCATCACTGGGTCAATATGCTGGAACTCCCTCCCTAACCGCACTGTGGGAGCACCTTCATCATAAGGACTGCTAAAGTTCAAAGAGGTGGCCCATGAGCTATAAACGCCAGCCTTGCCAGTGAAGATAATACCAAGAATGTTTTTAACTGAGATTTTTTTTTAATTCATTCACGAGATGTGGGTGTTACTGGCTGGGCCAGCATTTATTGTCCATCTCTAATTGCCCTTGAGAAGGTGGTAGTGAGCTGCCTTCTTGAACCGTTGCAGTCCATGTGGTGTAGGTACACCCACCGTGCTGTTAGAAAGGGAATTCCAGGATTTTGACCCAGTGACAGAGAAGGAACGGTGATATATTTCCAAGTCAGGATCGTGAGTGGCTTGGAGGGGAACTTCCAGGTGCTGGTGTTCCCATCTACCTACTGCCCTTGTACTTCTAGGCGGTAGTGGTCGTGGGTCTGGAAGGTGCTGTCTAAGGATCCTTGGTGAATTCCTGCAGTGCATCTTGTAGATGGTACACACTGCTACCACTACACGTCTGTGATGGAGGGAGTGAATGTTTGTGGATGTGATGCCAATCAAGTGGGGCTGCTTTGCCTGGATGGTGTCTAGCTTCTTCAGTGTTGTAGTAACTGTAATCATCCAGGCTGGATGATGACCGTTTGCTGGACGATGATACAATATAACATTTTTCTTTATGGGCTTTCCAGATTTGAGATGCTTTGTCACAATTTCTGCACCAACAATCTAGTCAGATGGCAGTGCTTTGGAATTTATGAACACTTTGGAGTCTTTTTAATTACTTGTACTAGAATAATTGGTTTCCCATTTGGATCTTTTGTTCTGCATGATCACAAAAGGGTTTGGGAATCCCTGCACAATATTGTACTTGTGAGATTAAGATATAAATATGAAAAGGAGGAAGAGCCAGGATACTTTACTTGGAATAAGGGAAAGAGAATTAACCATGAAATCAATAGTTTTGAATTACAATTCGGAATTCATCTCAGTCAAAGAAATCGAGCTTTTGGGCTGCAAATATTTTGAAACAGCCAGATAATGTTCTATACAGTAAGGCTGCGGAAAAGAAAAATCACAAGTGAACAAATTGGGGTAATTTCAGGTATTATAGATGCAATAGTCACTTGCGTGTTTAAAAGCAATAATTAGGACGCCTTCAGGGATCAATGCATTTAGCAACACAATTTCATTATGCTTGTAAAGCAAAAGATGATGGGTGAGAAACCATCGCCGAAATGACTTGAGTCTCAAACATTGGTTCAAAACGACCAGAAATTTTCTTATGACCTATGCTCTAATTTGACCAGCTCAGTGATAAGACAAGTGTCTGCCAACTGTACACTTGAACGTCCCACATGAACTATAAAGATTGTAAATCTCACCGTTGTTCAGTATATCAGTGTCGCTCCCAAAGTCCAAATTTCTAGTATTTAAGTCGTCACGTAATATCAATGCCAAATAAGTTGCTTTAGTGTCATTGTCTATTCAAGCGCGCCCAGGGGAAAGGGTGGTACCGGTTAATCAAAAATACCAGTTCTGCGTCTTCAACCAATCAGGGAGCTCCTGGTTGATCTCATGGTGATGTGGGTGTTGAGGTCTCCTGAAAGATCTGGGAGCGGAGCGGAGGAATCTGGTGTTGTAGAAGAGTGAGAGGCTGAGACCAGAGTGAGAACAGGCAGTGGATAAGGATTACCCTGAGTAATCCATTTCCAAAACTTCATTGTGTTGGGGTGCAGATTTTTTTATTCATTCATGGGCTGGGGGCGTTTCTGGTTAAGTCAGCATTTGTTGCCCGTCCCTAATTGCCCTTGAGAACTGAGTGTCTTGCTGGGCCATTTCAGAGTCACCACATTGCTGTGGGTCTGGAGTCACAAGTGGACCAGACCAGGTAAGGACAGCAGGTTTCCTTCCCTAAAGGACATCAGTGAACCAGATGGGTTTTTACAACAATCGACAATGGTTTCATGGTCATCATTAGACTTTTAATTCCAGATTTTTAATTTTTTTTTATTGAATTCAAATTCCACCATCTGCCATGGACCCAGGTTCCCCAGAGCATTCATTAGTGAGTCTCTGGATTACTAGCCCAGTGACAATACCACTGCGCCACAGCCTTCCCCGGCAAAGGGTCAGCTAGGGCAGAAAATACCCTAGTGTTGGCCCTGACAGAAAGAAAGAAATAGCGTTTGTACAGCACCTTTCATGACCTTCAGTCACCCCAAAGTGTTTTACAGCCAATTACAGCACTTCTGAAGTATAGTTAATGCTGTAATGTAAGATACAAGACAGCCATCCTGGCAACAGACTCCCACAAAGAGCAATCTGATAATGACCCCCATTTAGTCAGCAGCGGGAATGGGCTGACGTGGGGGGGAATCTGCATACTTGCTAATTTGGCTCATTGGAAGCTACCATCCCTGAACCCACCAGGATATTGTGGTGGTTCAGGAATTCTCCTGAACTCACACGGGTCCCTAGTGCCTCCTGAATGCTCATTAGGTCCAGATGACTCTTAGTCATACAGACTCGAAACATTAATTCTGTCTTTCTCTCCACAGATGCTGTCAGACCTGCTGAGCTTTTCCAGCATTTTTTGTTTTTGTTTCAGATTTCCAGCACCTGCAGTATTTTGCTTTTAGCTCCTGAACGCTGTTGGGTTTGCAAAGGGCTCCGTGATGGATCGATCTTTCACAGGCCTGTGGTATCCAATCGAGAGACCCGCCATCAGCAAGTGCGATACCCACTGAATGCCAACCCCCACTTTTGCATCTGACTCCCCGTCTTGGTGACACCCAACCCGGCCGTCTCCATTGATGAGTGAAGGGACCACTGAATTACTGGCAGCTGCAGTAAAGGCAACAAAATAGGCAATTTTACGTATTTATACGTGTGCGTGTGCTCGTGTCTTCGTGCGCTCGTGTCTCTGCGTGCGTTCGTGTCTCTGTGCGCTCGTGTCTCCGTGCGTGTGCATGTGCTCGTGTCTCCGCGCGCTCGTGTCTCTGTGTGCTCATGTCTCTGTGCGTGTGCATGTGCTTGTGTCTCCGCGCACTCGTGTCTCCGTGCGTGCGTTCGTGTCTCTGTGCGCTCATGTCTCTGTGCGTGTGCATGTGCTTGTGTCTCCGCGCGCTCGTGTCTCCGTGCATGTGCATGTGCTCGTGTCTCCGCGCGCTCATGTCTCCGTGTGTGCGTGTGCTTGTGTCTCCGTGTGCGCACGTGCGCTTATGTCTCCGTGCGTGTGCGTGCGCTCGTGTCTCCGTGTGCGCGCGTGCACTTGTGTCTCCGTGTGCGCATGTGCGCTCATGTCTCCATGCGCTCGTGTCTCTGCGGCGCTAATGTCTCCGTGCGCTCGTGTCTCTGTGCGCTCGTGTCTCTGCGTGCGCTCGTGTCCCATGCGTGTGCATGCGCTCGTGTCTCCGTGCGTGTGCGTGGGCTCGTGTCTCCGTGCATGTGCGTGCGCTCATGTCTCCGTGCGTGTGCTCGTGTCCCCGTGTGTGCGTGCGCTCGTGTCTCCGTGTCTGTGCATGCGCTTGTGTCTCCGTGCACTCGTGTCTCCGTGCGCTCATGTCTCCGTGTGTGTGCGTGTGCTCGTGTCTCCATGTGTGTGCGTGTGCTCGTGTCTCCGTGCGCTCGTGTCTCTGAGCATGTGCGCTCGTGTTTCTGTGCGTGTGCCTGCTCTCGTGTCTCCGTACGCTCATGTCTGCATGCGCTCGTGTCTCCATGTGTGTGCGTGTGCTCGTGTCTCCGTGCGTGTGCGTGTGCTCGTGTCTCCGTGCGTGTGCATGCGCTCGTGTCTCCGTGCGTGTGCCTGCTCTCGTGCCTCCGTGCGTGTGCATGTGCTCGTGTCTCCGGGCGCTCATGCGCTCGTGTCCCCATGTGTGTGCGTGCGCTCGTGTCTTCGGGCGCTCGTGTCCCCGTGCGTGTGCGTGCACTCGTGTCTCCGTGCGTGCACGTGCGCTCATGTCTCCATGTGCTCGTGTCTCCGTGCGCTCGTGTCTCCGTGCGCTCGTGTCTCCGTGCATGTGCGTGCGCTCGTGTCTCTGTGCGCTCGTGTCTCCGTGCATGTGCGTGCGCTCGTGTCTCCGTGCTTGTGTCTCCGTGTGCGTGCGTTCGCTCGTGTCTCCGTGCGTGTGCGTGCGCTCGTGTCTCCGTGCTTGTGTCTCCGTGTGCGTGCGTTCGCTCGTGTCTCCGTGTGCTCATGTCTCCGTGTGCGTGTGTTCGCTCGTGTAGCCGTGCGTGCGCATGCGCTCGTATCTGTGTGCATGCGCTCGTGTCTCTGCGTGTGCTCCTCCGTGCGTGCACGTGCGCTCATGTCTCCGTGCGTGTGCGTGCACTCGTGTCTCCGTGCATGTGCGTGCACTCGTGTCTGTGTGCGTGCACATACGCTCGTGTCGCCGTGCGCTCGTGTCTCTGCGTGTGCTCATATCTCTGTGCGCTCGTGTCTCTGCATTCGTGTCTCTGTGCGCTAGTGTCTCTGTGCGCTCGTGTCTCTGCGTGTGCTCGTGTCTCCGTGCATGTGCCTGCGCTCGTGTCTCCGTGCATGTGCGTGCGCTCGTGTCTCTGTGCATGTGCGTGCGCTCATGTCTCCGTGCGTATGCATGTGCTCGTGTCCCCGTGTGCGTGCGCTCGTGTCTCCGTGTGTGTGCATGCGCTCGTGTCTCTGTGCGCTCGTGTCTCCGAGCACGTGCGCTCGTGTTTCTGTGCGTGTGCCTGCTCTCGTGTCTCCGTATGCTCATGTCTGCGTGCGCTCGTGTCTCCGTGCGTATGCGTGCCCGTGTCTCCGTGCGTGTGCGTGCGCTCGTGTCTCTGTGCGCTCATGTCTCTGCGTGTGCTCGTGTCTCCGTGCGTGTGCATGCGCTCGTGTCTCCGTGCATGTGCGTGCGCTCATGTCTCCGTGCCTGTGCATGTGCTCGTGTCCCCGTGTGTGCGTGCGCTCGTGTCTCCGTGTGTGTGCATGCGCTCGTGTTTCCGTGCGCTCGTGTCTCCATGTGTGTGCGTGTGCTCGTGTCCCTGTGCGTGCTCGTGTCTCCGTGCGCTCGTGTCTCCGAGCATGTGCGCTCGTGTTTCTGTGCGTGTGCCTGCTCTCGTTTCTCCGTACGCTCATGTCTGCGTGCGCTCGTGTCTCCGTGCGTATGCGTGCCTGTGTCTCCGTGCGTGTGCGTGCGCTCGTGTCTCTGTGCGCTCATGTCTCTGCGTGTGCTCGTGTCTCCGTGCGTGTGCATGCGCTCATGTCTCCGTGCGTGCATGCGCTCGTGTCTCCGTGCGCTCATGTCTCCGTGTGTGTGCGTGTGCTCGTGTCCCCGTGCGTGCGCTCGTGTCTCCGGGCGCTCGTGTCCCCCTGCGTGTGCGTGCGCTCGTGTCTCCGGGCGCTCGTGTCCCCGTGCGTGTGTGTGCGCTCGTGTCTCCGTGCGTGCACGTGCGCTCGTGTCTCCGTGCGTGCACGTGCGCTCATGTCTCCGTGCGTGCACGTGCGCTCATGTCTCCGTGTGCTCGTGTCTCCGTGCATGTGCGTGCGTGCGCTCGTGTCTCCGTGCATGTGCGTGCGCTCGTGTCTCCGTGCATGTGCGTGCGCTCGTGTCTCCGTGCATGTGCGTGCGCTCGTGTCTCCGTGTGCTTGTGTCTCCGTGTGCGTGCGTTCGCTCGTGTCTCCGTGCGTGCATGTGCGCTCGTATCTGTGTGCATGCGCTCGTCTCTGCCTGCGTGCGCTCGTGTCTCTGCATGTGCTCCTCCGTGCGTGCATGTGCGCTCATGTCTCCGTGCGTGTGCGTGCGCTCGTGTCTGCGTGCGTGCACATACGCTCGTGTCTCCGTGCGCTCGTGTCTCCGTGCGCTCACGTCTCCGCACGAGCTTGTGTCTCTGCGTGCGCTCACCTCTCCGTGCACGTGCGTGCACTCGTGTCTGCGTGCATGCACATACGCTCGTGTCGCCGTGCGCTCGTGTCTCCGCGTGCTCGTGTCTCCGTGCACGCATGTGCGCTCGTGTCTCCGCGTGTGCTTGTGTCTCTGTGCGCTCGTGTCTCTGCGTGTGCTCGTGTCTCCGTGCGCTCGTGTCTCTGTGTGCACTCGTGTCTCCGTGCGTTCGTGTCTCCGTGCGTTCGTGTCTCCGTGCGCTCGTGTCTCCGTGCGCTCGTGTCTCTGCGTGTGCTCGTGTCTCCGTGCGCTCGTGTCTCTTCGTGTGCTCGTGTCTCTGCGTGTGCTCGTGTCTCCGTGCGCTCGTGTCTCTGCGTGCACTCGTGTCTCCGTGCGCTCGTGTCTCTGCGTGCGCTCGTGTCTCCGTGCGCTCGTGTCTCCGTGTGCTCATGTCTCCGTGCACGTGTGCTCGTGTCTCCGAGCACTCGTGTCTCTGTGCGTGTGCATGCACTCGTGTCTCCGTGTGCTCGTGTCTCTGCGTGTGCGTGCGCTCGTGTCTCTGCGCGTGTGTGCGCTCGTGTCTCCGCGCGCGTGCATGCACTCGTGTCTCCGCGCGTGTGCATGAACTCGTGTCTCCGCGCGTGTGCATGCACTCATGTCTCTGCGTGTGTGTGCGCATGCTTGTGTCTCCGTGTGCATGCACTCATGTCTCTGCGTGTGTGTGTGCATGAGAGGGATCCTGCAGTCGCCTGCCCTTGGTGTACATCTTATATACATCAGGTCGGTTCTGCACTCTAAAGAATAAAGCCTTGCTTAAAAAGTAACACATTGTGTGTGCAATACACGGTACAATATTTACATAGTGCCCAAGTGTATGTTCCTGAGAAGCATGAACCCTCACACTTTATAATGTAAAGTAACTGATGTTGTCACAGCACAGGCACCACCCCCCCCACCCCCCCCCACCCCCACCCCGCGATAGAAGGTGTGTACAAATTCTAAAACATGAATAAGAGAGCCCCAGTTAGTGTTGATCAGGCAGTCACACCAGGGTATAAATATAACGTGGGAACCCAGTGATGGTTATTTTGCAGTGATTGAGATGCCGACACAATGTATTAGGTCATCGTCACAACTGAAATATAAATAGGTGCTCACTTCCTGCTTTTACTGAAGCCTGCAGCACACAGCAGCTGCAGGGACAGATCAGCCTCAGTTAACTAGTGCAGTTTGCAGCATAGGTAGTGGTTAACATCTCAGGGTCTTTCCTCTACAGCTACATTCTGGCTGATTTCCAAAATTCCTGTAACAAAACTCTTTGCTGTGGGCTCCAGTTTTCACACAGGATACTACATGTCCAAGAGGAGTCACGGTCTGCAATTTAATCAAGGGGTTTGAATGGTAGCAGATATCAGGGTGTGAGTTACAGGCTGGAATCTAAGCGAGCTGGCTTCTCTACTGCAATAAATGTCTTATGTGATATGAGCCATACTGCCAACCTGCACTCCAGCAGTATCAGAGAAACCATGAAATTGCTGGTGTGAGGAACAGGGAGGGACTCACTGAGGCAGAATGGTGAGGTGTACTTTTCTGAAATAGGAATAGGAGCCTTGTTTGGAATAGATGGAACTTTATTCTGCATTGAACCAATCCTCAAGAGGGCAGAGGCTTATGAAAATAAATAAATTACAAGGAAAAAAATAAAGAAGTTGTTTTCAGAAGAGATGACTCAGGGGATCGAACCGATGCTTTGAAGATAGTGAAGAGCTAACATAAGTTAATTCAGGTTAATTTGGCCACAGTGTCAAAAAGCAGGGGCCCAGTTAAATATTAGAAAGGCTGGGGTGGAGGAGGGAAATCAAACGGATAGGTTGCTGGAATAACCAAATGTGGAACGCCATCAGTAGGGGCTATGTTGTGAGTTAAAAGGAACAATGCCGCATATTTCTGGAGAAAGAATGATTGAAGGATATGCAAGAATGCAGGAGCACTGGAATTGCTGGACCAGGATCCATTTACGGCACCTTGCTGTCCAGGCAGTCACATGATGCAATCATGGAGTTGTTGACTAACCGTAGCGATCAGTCTCTATCAGCGAGTCAAGAACAGACCCAGACATAGCGTGAGGGAAACCCCCAGTGGTGGAGAATTTGAGGAACCATAGGTGCAAATTCACCTGTCCCTCCCAAGCAACTCTTATCACCTCATTTCTCAAATTCCTTATATCACATCCCTAAATACTGTTTTCTGAAAGGCAGGAGAGACTGACTAACAATCTTTTCCTGCTCTAAACCACAAGGTGCTGCAGAAAGCTATAAATCAGCTGTAGCCTGTCAGGCAGCATCACTGTGTCCATCAGTTGGATCAGTCAGCAACATATCGAGCATCAGCTGACACCAACATTCTAGGAATAAGAACTTCTATTCGACATGAGTGACAGACAGTTAAACTTCAACAGAATTCAGTGATTCACAAAGGGTTATGTTGGTTAATGTTGTTTCTCTTACCACATTCAATATAATCCCATCTCCTCTAGGCTTCTGATGGAGCAATCTGACTGGCCCATGGAAATATCTCCAATTAACAAAGCCACAGACACTAATTACACTGGACATATAAAGTGCCATCCATTGCCAGCAACTCAGTCCAGTGTGATTACCAAGATATTCTTGGTGCTGGACAGCAGAGGAGGCCTTTCAGTCACTTTGCTTCACCACCTACAGCAGGTAAACATCTAAGATACCTACGGTACTAATGCAAATGGAATACTCGCCACTTGCCTGAATGAGTGCAGCTTCAACAACGTTAAAAGTTCAACACCATCTAGGACAAAGCAGCTCATGCAAAATGCCACGCACCACCTTAAGCATTCACTCCCTCCACCATCAGCCCAATATGGCTGCATACGTTTCATCTACAGGATGCTCTTTTCCAAGGTTACTTTGGCTGCACCTTAGTGATCTCCACAACTTAGAAGAACATCATCTCCCAAGTTCTCCTGTAAGTCACACACCATCCTGACTTGGGTCTCTATTGGAATTCCTTCATTATCAATACCCTGAAATACCTCTACCTAACAGTGCAGTGGAAGCACTTCACCCCAATACCACCATCTCAGGGAAATTAGGGATGGGCAATAAGTGCAGCCTTGCCAGCAACCACCAGATCCAGAAATTAACTTTTAAAAGTTACTGCTTCAGGACATCAAAGTGCTTTACAGCCATAGAGTCATAAAGGTCTACAGCACAGAAAAAGGGCCTTTGGCCCATCCAGTCTGCACCAGTCAAACAAGTACCTAACTATTCTAATCTCATTTTCTAGCACTAGGCCCATAGCCTTGTATACCATGGCATCGCAAGTACATCCAAATGCTTCTTAAATGTTATGAGAATTTCTGCCTCTACCACCCTTTCAGGCAGTGAGCTCCAGATTCCCACCACCCTCTGGGTGAAAAAATTCTTCCTCACATCCCCTTTGAACCTCCTGCCCCTTACCTTAAATCTATGGCCCCTGATAATTGATCCCTCCACTAAAGGGAAAAGTTTCTTCCTGTCTACCTTATCTATGCCCCTCATAATTTTATACACCTCAATCATGTCCTCCCTCAATCTCCTCTGCTCCAGTGAAAATAACCCCAGACTATCTAATCTCTCCTCAGAACTAAAACTCTCCAGCCCAGGCAACATCCTGGTAATTAAGCACATTTGAATTGGTGTCACTGTTCTAATGTAGGCACACAGTTGCACACAGCAAAATCCCACAATCAGCAATGACCAGATAATCTAGTTTAGTGATATTGGTTGAGAGATAAATATTGGCCAGGGCACAAGGGGGAACTCACCTGCTTTTCTTCAAAATACTGCAGGGAATTTTTTTAAGTACATCTGAGAGGGCAGATGGGGCCTCAGTTTAACCCCCTCATTCAAAGGGTGGCAAGGCAGTATTTAAATTCATCAGAGAAGTCACAAACTTGAAAAAAGTGCCCCTTCTCTCCTATCAGGACATACCCGTTTGAAATAAATATCAAGTTTTACCCCCCATCTGGTTGTAAGACGCTCACATACTCTACAATAACAGAAATGCTTGACACACCAGGTTTCCATTTAACCAGGTATGAATTCACAAGGACTTGCTCCCTAGTCTCTCATCTGAATGCCTGCATCAAGGTAAGAAAATAAGTGCTTACTGTTTTCTAATTTCTTTAAGTTGTCCTTGGCTGCATAACTGGCAGGGTGGGAAGGGTGATTCCCAGGGAAGGGGTCGGCAGGGTTTTTGGCTGGTCCACCTGTCTCACCCACCGCCCCCCCCAACCCGCCCCCCGTTTTGGTGGAGGTCGCAAAGGGTTAATGTAAAGCTCACATTTACTGTTCCTTAACCGAGGTTTTGGACACGCTGCGACACCGGGCACCTCGTTTCGATGGCTGAGAGTCGGCAGGGATTTCTCTCCCAGTTCAGCCGGCTGTGTGCCACAGGCTCTGCCTCAGTCACTGGCTACGGAAACAGCTGAAAAACAAACTCAGGGGCCCAATCCACCGCTGAGTTCACCACAGCAAAAGCGGCTGCCCCCAGGGTTGCCGTCAGTCCCCACACCGCCATCTTGACCAGTTGGTTGGCCCCCACCAGTGGAGATGCCCCCTCGGCGTTGGCAGGTGGTGGGCGAGGCTTCTCCTGGAACTGCTTGCGGAGCACGGCATCAGGACGCTGCTGAGATGTTGACATTTGGAAATCCTGGAAGGTGCTGATGGCGATGCTGCAGAGGGAGAAGCGAAATAGTTAACACAAGGTGATTAGTAACCAGGGACAACTAGATTTAGTTCCGAGGTAAAACTCTCGATGACAGACCTCAGCTAATGGACGCAATCCCATCCAGAGTCCTAATGGGGTCTTCAAGCGGAGACTTACTCGAATGATACCATGGATGAGGGTCTTCAGTTATGTAGAGAGACTAGAGAAGCTGGGATTGTTTCTCTTTGAACAGAGAAGATTGAGGGGAGATTTAACAGAGGTTAAAACTGAGGGGTTTTGACCGTGTAAATATGGAGAAACTGTTTCAAGCGGAAGAAGGTTGATAATCAGAGGATACAAATTTAAAATAATTTTCAAACGAGAAGGGATGAGGAGAATTTTTTTTTTTACGCAGTCAGCAAATTACGATGATTTAGGAAGTACTGCTTGAAAGGCTGGTGGGAGCAGACAGACTCCATACCAACTTTAAAAAAGGAATTGAATAAATACCTGAAAAAGGAACATTTTGCAGGGCTTTGAGGCAGTGGGGGTGTGGAACTAATTGGATCACTCTTTTAAAGACAGCCATGATGAGCTGAATGGCCTCCTTTTGTGCTTTGTGACTCTATGACTCAGGTTCTTGGCTCCTAAGGTCCGATTCTCAAGAGCTCTGTGTTTGATTCATGGAGTTGTAAGAAGGGTTGATGCAGTAAAATGCACTACAACTAGATGATTTTGGTTTGTAAACGTGATAGTGTGCATTCCATGTGACAGAACATCAATACTGCACATCCCTTTACTACACTGGGATACAAAAAGGCTACTTGACCCACTTAGCCTCTTTTCTCGGTACATTTTATTGCAACGTTTACAATTTGAATGGCCTTCGTATGTTTTCCTCTTTTACCTTACTTGATGTTAAAAAAAATAATTTTCAACTTTCAGATCTCTGTTCCAAATGTACCTTTTACTAATTCTAAATACATACCCAATGGTCCAACTCCTTGGGGTATTTATAAGTAACATTTTGCTTTTAGCTTCTCTATACAGTGTTTATTAAATTTGTGCATTTTGCTCAGGTCCCACTTTCCACATTGTCAAAACTAAGCTTCTCTAGTCTTTCTCCACAGCTCAGCATTTTTACACTTGTGATCAGTCTTGATTGGTAGGTTAAGAACTCCTGGGAGAGGCAGAAGAAAATTAATCCCGCCAGGTTGCCCACAGGAGGCAAAACAACAACATACATTGCATCTTTAACACTAAAAAGTCCCAGGGCGCTTCACAGCAACATTACCACATAACGTCTGACACCGAGCCTTATAAGGAGATGTTAGGGGAGGTTAGAGAAATTAGGGGAGGTTACTAAAAACTTGGTCAAAGGTTTTTTTTAAGAAATGTCTTCAAGAAGGAGAAGTGGAGAAATACAGAAGGGTTCACAGAGGGAATTTCAGAGTTTAGCAGCTGAAAGCAGGGTTATCAATGGTGGAGTGAAGGAGCGGGGGGTGCGCAAGAGGTCAGAATTGCAGGAGCGCAGAGATCTCTGACAGTTGCAGGGCTGGAGGTGGTTACAGGGATGGATGGTTTCAGCCGATGAGCTGAGGAAGGGGCAGAGTAGGTGATGTGAAGGGGGTCTTGGTGATGGAGGGGATAAGGGAATGGAAGCTCGTCTCAGGGTCAATTAGGGTGCCAAGCTTCTGAACAGTCTGGCTCAGCCTCAACGGTCTGGTTCAGTTCCACAACAGTGTGCTGTAGTAGCCTTTAAAATGCAGTTTTCTTTTAAGGAGGCTTGTTGTTGTTAAATTCACAAAAATTGCTAAGTCAGGGGAAAGAACTTTGTGTTTCTTAAATCAGGGGATCAATAGCTAGTGATGGGGACAGCAGTCCATGACCAGGGTAATTATAGATGGAGCTTAATGGAGTTAATTAAGATAATCAAGTAATAATGTAATGTGACAGTGGGTTAGAGAGTGATCTGATCACAGATTAGCAGAGAGGTCAATAACCGGGGAGCATCAATTTAAAGCAATTGGTAGAAGGATTAAAAGGGAGTTGAGGATTAAGTTTTTCACTCAAAAGATGGTGGGGGTCTGAAACTCTGCCTGAAAGAACCCTCATCGCATTTTAAAAAACACTTGCATATGCACTTGAGGTGCTGCAACCTACTGGGCTACGGGCCAAGAGGATTCCTGGGCTGTAAATCTTTCTATGTTTCCATCCTGTTGGACCCCTTGAATTTACATAACAATTCAATGGCAGACAGCAAGACTCCAATTCAATTCAATTCAATCTTTTTGTGTGGGAGAAGGAAGGGTGTTGCTGACACTAAGCGCACTCTTACAGAATTTAGAAACTGGCTTTTATAATAAGAATTCAGCAAGCTTCACTGGTTTGAAACAGTTCCTGGGAATTCATCACAATGGAGCAGTTTGCTTTTCCAGCAGGTAGTGGGTTAGGTTTCAGCTTCCTGTGTAATGGAGAACAGTGACGTTGGCTATTTAGCAACATCAATGACATTAAGGTTAGATCGATAGAAATCCAGGTCAAATTACACAAACCGGCAAAATTAATGCTTCCCTTTTTTGTGTTAAGCAAAATATACCAAAGAGGATGTAACTGCATCATCAGCTTACAAACAATGACAGTTCAATGACTTAGGAACACGAGATGGTTAACAAGGACAATATTACCTCAGGAACAGCTCAGGTCTGAAGGAATCCTGATGGGACTTATTTCAATATAAGACTCATGACTGAACCGATCCCCAACAGATCAATACAACAATTCACTACTACACCGCTCCCCATCAATAGATCAATACAACAATTCACTACTACACCGCTCCCCATCAATAGATCAATACAACAATTCACTACTACACTGCTCCCCATCAATAGATCAATACAATGATTCACCACTACAGTGCTCCCCATCAATAGAGCAATACAACAATCCACTACTACACTGTTCCCCATCGATAGATCAATACAACAATTCACTACTACACCGCTCCCCATCGATAGATCAATACAACAATTCACTACTACACCGTTCCCCATCGATAGATCAATACAACAATCCACTACTACACTGTTCCCCATCGATAGATCAATACAACAATTCACTACTACACTGTTCCCCATCGATAGATCAATACAACAATTCACTACTACACTGCTCCCCATCAATAGATCAATACAACGATTCACTACTAGTGCTCCCCATCAATAGATCAATACAACAATTCACTACTACACTGCTCCCCATCAATAGATCAATACAATTCACTACTACACTGCTCCCCATCAATAGATCAATACAATTCACTACTACACTGCTCCCCATCAAGAGATCAATACAACAATTCACTACTACACCGCTCCCCATCAATAGATCAATACAATTCACTACTACACTGCTCCCCATCAAGAGATCAATACAACAATTCACTACTACACTGCTCCCCATCAATAGATCAATACAATGATTCACTACTACACTGCTCCCCATCAATAGATCAATACAACGATTCACTACTACACCGCTCCCCATCAATAGATCAATACAATGATTCACTACTACACTGCTCCCCATCAATAGATCAATACAACGATTCACTACTACACCGCTCCCCATCAATAGATCAATGCAACAATTCACTACTACACCGCTCCCCATCAATAGATCAATGCAACTATTCACTACTACACCGCTCCCCATCGATAGATCAATACAACGATTCACTACTAGTGCTCCCCATCAATAGATCAATACAACAATTCACTACTACACTGCTCCCCATCAATAGATCAATACAACGATTTACTACTACACCGCTCCCCATCAATAAATCAATATAACGATTCACTATTACACTGCTCCCCATCAATTGATTAATAAAACAATTACTATATTCTTCCCCACCACTACAGCAAAATTCCTGGTCCCAATCATTGGAACATAGGAATTAGGAGCAGAAGTAGGCCATTTGACCCCTTGAGCCTGCTCCGCCATTCAACTAGATCATGGTTGATCATCTTACCACTCCCCACATATCCCTTGATATCTTTAACATCTCAAAATCCATCAAGCTCTGTCTTTAACATACTCAAATGACAGCGCCTACACCTTCTGGGCTGGAGAATTCCAAAGATTCACCATCCTATGAGTGAAGAAATTCTTCCTCATCTCAGTCCTAAATGGCCTACTCCTTATTCTGAGTCTGTATTCCCTTGTTCTAGACACCCCAGCCTGTGAAAAAATCCTTCCTGCATCTACCATGTCAACCCTCTAAGAATTTATTTTTAAAATTCATTCACGGGATGTGGGCTTCGCTGGCTGGGCCAGCATTTATTGCCCATCCCTAATTACCCTTGAGAAGGTGTTGGTGAGCTGCCTTCTTCAACCGCTGCAGTCCATGTGGTGTAGGTACACCCACAGTGCTGTTAGGAAGGGGTTTTGACCTAGCGACAGTGGAGGAACTGCGATATCTTTTCAAGTCAGGATGATGAGTGACTTGGAGGGGAACATTTTGAAAGCTTTAAAATTTGAAAGCTTCACCTCTCATTCTTCTAAACTCTAGAGGATAATCATTAGATATTGCTCTGGTGGCTCACTAACTTTCCAGGGGAACATGCCTGAGTGGTACAGACATTTCAACACCCCAGATTTAGGGAAGATGCAAGATAGGTGAGGCTGTGAGGAAATAAATAATAAAAAATTGTTAGTGTTCCTGCTCCCAGTCACTATCCTTAGATATCTGCTGGAAATCGCCAAGTGGGAATGTGAGGCAAGTAGTGAACAAGATTCAGTTATAAAAACAAAAAAACTGCGGATGCTGGAAATCCAAAACAAAAACAGAATTACCTGGAAAAACTCAGCAGGTCTGGCAGCATCGGCGGAGAAGAAAAGAGTTGACGTTTCGAGTCCTCATGACCCTTCGACAGAACTTGAGTTCGAGTCCAGGAAAGAGCTGAAATATAAGCTGGTTTAAGGTGTGTGTGTGGGGGGCGGAGAGATAGAGAGACAGAGAGGTGGAGGGGGTTGGTGTGGTTGTAGCGACAAACAAGCAGTGATAGAAGCAGATCATCAAAAGATGTCAACAACAATAGTACAATAGAACACATAGGTGTTAAAGTTAAAGTTGGTGATATTATCTAAACGAATGTGCTAATTAAGAATGGATGGTAGGGCACTCAAGGTATAGCTCTAGTGGGTTTTTTTTTATTTTATGTAATGGAAATAGGTGGGAAAAGGAAAATCTTTATAATTTATTGGGAAAAAAAAGAAGGGGGAAACAGAAAGGGGGTGGGGATGGGGGAGGGGACTCACGACCTAAAGTTGTTGAATTCAATATTCAGTCCGGAAGGCTGTAAAGTCCCTAGTCGGAAGATGAGGTGTTGTTCCTCCAGTTTGCGTTGGGCTTCACTGGAACAATGCAGCAAGCCAAGGACAGACATGTGGGCAAGAGAGCAGGGTGGAGTGTTAAAATGGCAAGCGACAGGGAGGTTTGGGTCATTCTTGCGGACAGACCGCAGGTGTTCTGCAAAGCGGTCGCCCAGTTTACGTTTGGTCTCTCCAATGTAGAGGAGACCACATTGGGAGCAACGAATGCAGTAGACTAAGTTGGGGGAAATGCAAGTGAAATGCTGCTTCACTTGAAAGGAGTGTTTGGGTCCTTGGACGGTGAGGAGAGAGGAAGTGAAGGGGCAGGTGTTGCATCTTTTGCGTGGGCAAGGGGTTGTGCCATACGAGGGGGTTGAGGAGTAGGGGGTGATGGAGGAGTGGACCAGGGTGTCCCGGAGGGAGCGATCCCTACGGAATGCCGATAAGGGGGGTGAAGGGAAGATGTGTTTGGTAGTGGCATCATGCTGGAGTTGGCGGAAATGGCGGAGGATGATCCTTTGAATGCGGAGGCTGGTGGGGTCATAAGTGAGGACAAGGGGGACCCTATCATGTTTCTGGGAGGGAGGAGAAGGAGTGAGGGCGGATGCGCGGGAGATGGGCCGGACACGGTTGAGGGCCCTGTCAACGACCGTGGGTGGAAAACCTCGGTTAAGGAAGAAGGAGGACATGTCAGAGGAACTGTTTTTGAATGTAGCATCATCGGAACAGATGCGACGGAGGCGAAGGAACTGAGAGAATGGGATGGAGTCCTTACAGGAAGTGAGGGCCCCGCATGGGCCCCAGCTATGCCTGTCTCTTTATGGGGTATGTGGAACATTCCTTGTTGCAGTCCTACTCCGGCCCCCTTCCACAACTCTTTCTCCGGTACATCGATGATTACTTTGGTGCTGCTTCATGCTCTCGTCAGGACTTGGAAAAATTTATTAATTTTGCTTCCAATCTCCACCCCTCCATCATTTTCACGTGGTCCATCTCTGACAGTTCCCTTCCCTTCCTTGACCTCTCTGTCTCAATCTCTGGTGATAGACTGTCCACCAATATCCATTACAAACCCACCGACACCCACAGCTATCTCGACTACAGCTCCTCACACCCCACTTCCTGTAAGGACTCCATCCCATTCTCTCAGTTCCTTCGCCTCCGTCGCATCTGTTCCGATGATGCTACATTCAAAAACAGTTCCTCTGACATGTCCTCCTTCTTCCTTAACCGAGGTTTTCCACCCACGGTCGTTGACAGGGCCCTCAACCGTGTCCGGCCCATCTCCCGCGCATCCGCCCTCACTCCTTCTCCTCCCTCCCAGAAACATGATAGGGTCCCCCTTGTCCTCACTTATCACCCCACCAGCCTCCGCATTCAAAGGATCATCCTCCGCCATTTCCGCCAACTCCAGCATGATGCCACTACCAAACACATCTTCCCTTCACCCCCCTTATCGGCATTCCGTAGGGATCGCTCCCTCCGGGACACCCTGGTCCACTCCTCCATCACCCCCTACTCCTCAACCCCCTCGTATGGCACAACCCCTTGCCCACGCAAAAGATGCAACACCTGCCCCTTCACTTCCTCTCTCCTCACCGTCCAAGGACCCAAACACTCCTTTCAAGTGAAGCAGCATTTCACTTGCATTTCCCCCAACTTAGTCTACTGCATTCGTTGCTCCCAATGTGGTCTCCTCTACATTGGAGAGACCAAACGTAAACTGGGCGACCGCTTTGCAGAACACCTGCGGTCTGTCCGCAAGAATGACCCAAACCTCCCTGTCGCTTGCCATTTTAACACTCCACCCTGCTCTCTTGCCCACATGTCTGTCCTTGGCTTGCTGCATTGTTCCAGTGAAGCCCAACGCAAACTGGAGGAACAACACCTCATCTTCCGACTAGGGACTTTACAGCCTTCCGGACTGAATATTGAATTCAACAACTTTAGGTCGTGAGTCCCCTCCCCCATCCCCACCCCCTTTCTGTTTCCCCCTTCTTTTTTTTCCCAATAAATTATAAAGATTTTCCTTTTCCCACCTATTTCCATTATATAAAATAAAAAAAAAAACCCACTAGAGCTATACCTTGAGTGCCCTACCATCCATTCTTAATTAGCACATTCGTTTAGATAATATCACCAACTTTAACTTTAACACCTATGTGTTCTATTGTACTATTGTTGTTGACATCTTTTGATGATCTGCTTCTATCACTGCTTGTTTGTCGCTACAACCACACCAACCCCCTCCACCTCTCTGTCTCTCTATCTCTCCGCCCCCCACACACACACCTTAAACCAGCTTATATTTCAGCTCTTTCCTGGACTCGAACTCAAGTTCTGTCGAAGGGTCATGAGGACTCGAAACGTCAACTCTTTTCTTCTCCGCCGATGCTGCCAGACCTGCTGAGTTTTTCCAGGTAATTCTGTTTTTGTTTAAGATTCAGTTATACCCTGCCTACACTCACTAACACTGGTCAATTAGGCAAACTCGCAGCAGATCCAGCCTCCAAAAGTAGGAATCAGCAATTGGAGATGAAATGCAATTTGCTTTTTTGTTCAATTTATTCCTCACCATTTTCTCTTCCTCCACCAAACAGATTAAATATGGTCAATGCGCAGAATTCAAACACCTGATGTGTTATAATAGACTGCGTTTCCCAAGTTTATTCTGCTGACTCAGCAGTGACAGGCTGGATGCTCAGCAACATCCCAGTTATTAGCACACTGTGAAGGTGAAGCTGCAGCAGGGGAGTGTGCTGTAGTGCAGTGTGGAAGGAGATTAGATAGTAGTGAAAGAAAGAACGAGAGAAGACACAATGAACGAAGCTCGCAGTGAACGAAGCTGAATAAATGAAGAGGCTGAATCAGCCAAGTCAACCATCATCGCGGTCTGGCCCTTATCCAACTAATTTTCTTATTACAATACTCTGCCTAAGATTGCACGCAGATACAGCCGGACCAAAAAATACACAATTAGCTTCGCTGGTCATTCTGCATTGGGCTGATCTCAGCCAGCAGTTGCTACGGTTAAGTCTCTGCGCTAGGAGGAGAAAAGACTTAACAGGCGAGGATCATTATCCAGTGTTTCTTGTTTCTGCAACACAAGATGTTGTGTTCTGAGTATTAAACAGATTGTCGACAATCACACACTAGCAATGGTTGCTTGGTCAACACCTTTGAAACCCTATCCAGCAGGAGACAGCACCTTTGATGAAAGGAGGAGAAAAGAGGTTTTTTTTTAAATTTGAAAATACACACACAAACTTATTGGTACAAAAGGTTGTTTGACTCCTCACCCGTGTGTCAGGGCAGGCTCCTCCACCAGACACAATGTCTAAGTCCGCTCCCTTGCTCTATCCCAGAATATTTCAGTACTTTTCTTGTAATGAACTCCTCACCAATACACATATAAAAATGAATTCTAATATAACCATTCGATCCATCATGCCTTTGTCAGCTCTTTTTAAGAGCAATCCAAATATTTTCACTCCCCCTGCTCTTGCCCTGTAGCCCTGCGATTTTTGTCATTGTTAGTATTTATCCAATTCCCTTTCGAAAGTGACAATTGAATCTACTTCCACTGCCCTTTCAGGCAGCACGTTCCAGATCACAACAACTCACCGAGTAAAAACATTCTCATCTAAAATGATGCTGTGTGAAATAAAATCCGAATATGAATTCTGAGTTGAACAACTGACTCTCTGACCAAGTTCATGAGATAAACAGATACGAAGGAGTCTATTTGGGTCAGGACTACTCAGCTCCAGGCCTCATCACAGCCTTGATTCACAATTGAATCTAGAGGGGAGGTGACACATTAGCTGCCCTTGAGATCAAAACCGAGAGTGGCACAAAGCAGCCCTTGTAAAACTGAACTCAGTGGAGGTAAAAGGGTTGGAGTCATAACTGACTCAAAGGGAGATGGCCATACTTGTCAGAGGCCAGTCATAACAGCCCCAAGACATCAATGTAGGATATCGTTTGGGAAATGTTCTTGGCCCAATCATCTCCAGCTTCTTTACCCATAAGCTTCCCTCCATTATAATCTTTTATTTGGTACCAGTGGTGCTGCCACTGTGCATCGGTGCTGGAGGGGGTGAATGTTAATGGATGGGGTGCCAATCAAGCAGGCTGCTTTGTTCTAGATGGTGTCAAACTCCTTGACTGTTGTTGGAGCTGCACTCATCCAGGCAAGTGGACAGTATACCATTACACACCTGACTTGTGTCCTGTAGATGGTGGACAGGCTTTGGGGAGTCAGGAGGTGAGTTACTCACCGCAGGATTCCTGGCCTCTGACCTGCTCTTGTAGCCACATTATTTATATGGCTAGTCCAGTTCAGTTTCTGGTCAATGGTAACCCCTAGGATATTGATAGCTAAGGTTCAGCGATGGTAATGCCATTGAATGTCAAGCAGCAATGCTTAGATTCTCTCTTGTTGGAGATGGTCATTGCCTGGCACTTGTGTGGCACAAATGTTACTTGTCACTTGTCAGCTCAAGCCTGGATATTGTCCAGCTCTTGCTGCATTTGAACATGGACTGCTTCAGTAGCTGAGGAGTCGTGAATGGTGCTGAACGCTGTGCAATCATCAGCGAACATCCCCACTTCGGACCTTATGATGGAAGGAAGATCACTGATGAAGCAGCTGAAGGTGGTTGAGCCAAGGACACTACCCTGAGGAACTCCTGCAGTGATGTCCTGGAGTTGAGCTGACTGACCTCCAACAGCCACAACCATCTTCCTCTGTGCTAGGTATGACTCCAATCGGTGGAAAGTTATCCCCCTAATTTCCATTGACTCCAGTTTTGCTAGGGCTCCTCGATGTCACACCTGGTCAAATGCTGCCTTGATGTCAAAGGCAGGCACTCTCACCTCACCTCTGGAGACTAGCTCTCTTGTCCATGTCTGAACCAAGGCTGTAATGAGGTCAAGGGCTGAGTGGCCCTGGCGGAACCCAAACTAGGCGTCAGTGAGCAGGTTATGGCTAAGGAAATGATGCTTGATAGCACTGTTGATGACCCCTTCCATTACTTTACTGATGATCGGAAGTAGTCTGATGGGGTGGTAATTGGCCGGGTTGGATTTGTACTGATTTGTGTGTACAGGACATACCTGGGCAATTTTCCACATAGCCAGATTGATGCCAGTGTTGTAGCTGTACTGGAAAAGCATGACTAGGGGCGCGTCAAGTCTTCAGTACTATTGTCGGAATTTTGTCAGTGTCCTTAGCCTTTGCAGTATCCAATGCCTTCAGTCGTTTCTTGATATCACGTGGAGTGAATTGAATTGGCTGAAGACTGGCATCTGTGATGCTGGGGACCTCCGGAGGAGGCCAAGATGGATCATCCACTCGGCACTTCTGGCTGAAGATTGTTGCAAATGCTTCAGCTTTATCTTTTGCACTGATGTGCTGGGCTCCCCCTCATTGAGCATGGAGATATTCGAGGAGCCTCCTCCTCCAGTGAGCTGGTTAATTGTCCACCACCATTCATGATTGGATGTGGCAGGACTACAGAGCTTAGATCTGATCCATTAGTTGTGGAATTGCTTAGCCCTGTCTATCACTTGCTACTTATGCTGTTTGCACACAAGTCCTGTGTTATAGCTTCGCCAGGTTAATACCTCACTTTTAGGTATGCCTGATGCTGCTCCTGGCATGCCCTCCTGCACCATTCATTGCACCATAGTTGATCCCCTGGCTTAGTGGTAATGGTAGAGTGGGAGATATGCCATGAGGTTATAGACTATTGGTTGAGTGCAATTCTGCTGCTACTAATGGCCCAACACTGCCTCTTGGTTGCCCAGTCTTGAGTTGTTGGATCTGTTCAAAATCTATCCCATTAGGCACAATGGTAGTGCCACACAACACGATGGAGGGTATCCTCAATGTGAAGGCGGGACTTCGTCTCCACAAGGATTGTGCAGTGGTCACTCCTACCAATACTGTCATGGACACATGCATCTGTGGCAGGCAGATGGTGAGGCTGAGGTCAAATTTGTTTTTCCCTCTTTCTGGTTCCCTCACGACCTGCCGCAGACCCAGTCTAGCAGCTATGTCGTTTAGGACTCGGCCAGCAGTGGTGCTACCGAGCTACTCTTGGTGAAGAACATTGAAGTGCTCCATCCAGATTACATTCTGCACCCTTGCCACCCTCAGTGTTTCCTCCAAGTGATGTTCAACATGATGAATCATACCTTACAGACAATGCCCCAGACACCACCACCACTGATTCATCAGCTAAGGGGGCTGGTACATAGTAATCAGCAGATTTCCTTATCCATGCTTGATCTGATGCCATGAGATTTCATGGGGTCCGGAGTTGATGTTGAGGACTCCCAACACAACTCCCTCCCGACGGTGTATACCACTGTGAAGCCACCTCTGCTGGGTGTGTCCTACTGGTGGGACAGGACATACCCACGAATGGTGATGGTGGTGTCTGGGGCATTGTCTGTAAGGTATGATTCCATGAGTATGACTATGTCAGGCTGTTGCTTTACTACTCCGTGAGACAACCCTCCCAATTTTGGCAGTAGCCCCTAGATTTGCAAAGTTTGCCATTGTCATTTCCAGTGCCTAGGTCAATGCTGGGTGGTCCGTCCAGTTTCATTCCTTTCAGGATTTTTAGTGGTTTGATACAACTGAGTGACTTGCCATTTTCAGAGGGCATTTAAGAGTCAATCATATTGCTGTGGGTCTGGTCACATGTAGGCCAGACCAGGTAAGGACAGCAGATTTCCTTCCCTAAAGGACATTAGTGAACCAGATGAGTTTTTACGACAATCAACAATGGTTTCATCAAACTCCACAATCTGCCATGGTGGGATTCGAACCTGGGTCCTCTGAGCATTACCCGGAGTCTCTGGATTGCTAATCCAGTGACAATACTACTACGCCACCACCTCCCCTATGTGGAGGTCTGGAATGGATTCTTCACTAATGATGTACAACATTCACCTCCATTCACAAAGCCTCTGATATTGAGGGTGGCCATGTTAGCTTACAACAGGACCTGGCTGCTTAACATCCAGACTGGGCTAATGAGTGACAGATAAAATTAGCACCAAGTGAATTTTGCATAACAATCATCACCCACAAGACCATTGCCCAGGCATCTGCCCCCAACCTACAAAACCACTAATTATCAGGTCCCCAACCACCAAAGTACAAGGGGAAGAAGCTGACCTGGAATTGCCAAATTAACTCCATGGCAACATGAACGAGGCAGAGGCTTGGTGCTGTGTAATGAATGGCTCAGGCTCTAACTCCTCAAAGCATATCCACCATCTACAAGGTTCCAGTGCCAATACTTAACCTTAGAACCATAGAACACTACAGAAAAACAGGCCATTCGGCCCTTCTAGTCTGTGCCGAAATATTATTCCGCTAGTCCCATTGACCTGCACCAGTGCATAACCCTTCAGACCTCTCCCATCCATGTATCTATCCAATTTATTCTTAAAACTTAAGAGTGAGCCCACATTTACCACGTCAGATGGTAGTTCGTTCCACACTCTCACCACTCTGAGTGAAGAAGTTCCCCCTAAACCTTTCCCCTTTCACCCTAAAGCCATGTCCTCTCTTGTTTATATCTCCTAATCTAAGTGGAAAGAGCCTACTCGCATTTGCTCTATCTATACGCCTCATAATTTTGTAAACTTCTATCAAATCTCCCCTCATTCTTCTACCCTCCAAGGAATAAAGTCCTAACCTGTTTAATCTTTCCCTGTAACTCAAATCCTGAAGACCCGGCAACATCCTAGTAAATCTTCTCTGCACTCTCTCAATCTTACTGATATCCTTCCTGTAGTTAGGCGACCAGAACTGCACACAATACTCCAAAGTTAGCCTCACCAATGTCTTATACAACCTCACCATAACATCCCAACTCCTATACTCAATACTTTGATTTATGAAGGCCAGTATACCAAAAGCTTTCTTTACAACCCTGTCTACCTGTGACGCCACTTTCAGGGAATTATGTATCTGAACTCCCAGATCCCTTTGTTCCTCCACACTCCTCAGTGCCCTACCATTTACTGTGTATGTCCTACACTGGTTTGTCCTTCCAAAATGCAACACCTCACACTTTTCCACATTAAATTCCATCTGCCATTTTCTGGACCATTTTTCCAGTTGGTCCAGATCTCTCTGCAAGCTTTGAAAGCCTTCCTCGCTATCCACAACGCCTCCAATCTTAGTGTCATCAGCAAACTTGCTGATCCAATCTACCACATTATCATCCAGATCATTGATATAGACAACAAACAATGGTCCCAGCACAGATCCCTGAGGCACACCACTAGTCACAGGCCTCCAGTCTGAGAAGCAATCATCCACTACCACTCTCTGTCTTCTCCCACACAGCTAATTTCGAATCCAGTTTATAACCTCCCCATGGATACCAAGTGTCTGAACCTTCTGAACTAACCTCCCATGTGGGACCTTGTCAAAGGCCTTACTAAAGTCCATGTAGACAACATCCACAGCCTTTCCTTCATCTACTTTCTTGGTAACCTCCTCGAAAAACTCTATAAGGTTCGTTAAACACGACCTACCACGCACAAAGCCATGCTGACTATCCTTAATCAGCCCTTGGCTGTCCAAATAATTATATATCCGATCTCTCAGAACACCTTCCAATAATTTACCTACTACTGACGTCAGGCTCACTGGCCTGCAATTACCTGGTTTACTTTTGGAGCCTTTTTTAAACAACTGAACAACATGAGCTACCCTCCAATCCTCCGGCACCTCACCCGTGGCTAAGGACATTCTAAATATTTCTGCCAGGGCCCCTGTAATTTCTACACTAGTCTCGCTCAAGGTCTGAGGGAATATCATGTCAGACCCGGGGGATTTATCTACCTTTATTCGCTGTAAGGCAGCAAGCACCTCCTCCTCTTTAATCTCTATATGTTCCATGAAACTACTGCTTGTTTCCCTTCCTTCCTTATACACAATGTCAGTTTCCTGAGTAAATACTGATGCAAACAAACTGTTTAAGGTCTCCCCCATCTCGTGAGGCTCCACACATAGACAACCACTCTGATCTTCAAGGGGACCAATTGTGTCCCTTACTATCCTTTTACTCTTAATATACTTGTAGAAACCCTTCGGGTTTACCTTCACATTATCTGCCAAAGCAACCTCATGTCGTCTTTTTGCCTTCCTGATTTCCTTCTTTAGTATTTTCTTACATTTTCTATACTCTACAACTTATGCCAATCCACTCTTCCTAGATCCTTTCTCATTTCCACAAAATTGGCCTTTCTCCAATTTAGAATCTCAACTCGAGGACCAGACCTATCCTTATCCATAATTAACTTAAAACTAATGACATTGTGGTCACTGGACCCAAAATGTTCGCCTACACATACTTCTGTCACCTGACCTGTCTCGTTCCCTAATAGGAGATCTAGTATTGCATCCTCTCTCATGGGTACCTCTATATATTGATTTAGAAAACTCTCCTGAACACATTTGACAAACTCCAAGCCATCCAGCCCTTTTACAGTATGGGAGTCCCAGTCAATATGTGGAAAGATAAAATCTCCTACTATCACAACTTTCTGTTTCTTACATCGGTCTGCTATCTCTCTACGGATTTGCTCCTCCAATTCTCTCTGGCTATTGGGCAGTCTATAATACAACCCTATTAGTGTGGTCACACCTTTCCCATTCCTCAGCTCCACCCATATGGCCTCTGTAGACGAGCCCTCCGGGCTGTCCTGTCTACGCACAGCTGTGATAGTTTCCCTGACTAGTAATGCCACTCCTCCCCCTTTCATCCCTCCCCCTCTATCACATCTGAAACAACGGAACCCCGGAACATTGAGCTGCCAGTCCTGCCTCTCCTGCAACCAAGTCTCACTAATAGCAATAATGTTGTATTCCCAAGTGCAAATCCACGCCCTAAGCTCATCTGCCTTTCCGACAATACTCCTTGCATTGAAATAGAGAACATTTCTATCATGTACAAACCTTTGATTTCTGTCTATACAAGCATTCCTCGCTTGACCTTTATCCTCCTCCACCTCACTATCTGCTCTAACACTCTGGTTCCCCTCCCCCTGCAAATCTAGTTTAAACGCCCCGGAGCAGCACTAGCAAACCTACCCGCAAGGATGTTAGTCCCCTCCAGTTCAGGTGCAAACCGTCCCATCAGAACAGGTCCCGCTTTCCCTGAAACAGAGCCCAATTGTCCAGAAACATGAAGCCCTCCCTCCTGTACCATCTCCTTAGCCACGTATTTAGCTGCATTATCCTCCTAGTTCTAACCTCACTAGCATGTGGCACGGGTAGCACTCCTGAGATCGCAACCCTGGAGGTTCTGTCCTTCAACTTTGCACCTAACTCCCTAAACTCTCTTTGCAGGACCTCCTCCTCCTACCTATCCACCTCATTGGTCCCTACATGGACATCTGGCTGCTCACCCTCCCTCCTGAGAATACTGAGAACTCGATCCGAGATATCGCGGACCCTGGCACCAGGGAGGCAACAGACCATCCGGGATTCTCGATCTCTCCCCCAGAACCTCTTATTTGTCACTCTAACTATCGAATCCCCTATCCCCTTGGTTCAATGCACCAATAGGCACGGATGCACAAACAATAATTTGTGTTTATATAGTGCCTTTAACATAATAAAACATCCCAAGATGCTTCACAGGATCATTTATGAAGCAAAACTTGTTACTTAGCAACATCATGGAGATATCAGGACAAATGGCCAATACCTTGATCAAACAGGTAGGTTTTTGGAGTGTCTTAAAGGAGGAAGAAGAGATAGATGGATTTAAGGACAGAATTTCCGAGCTCAAACCTAGACAACTGAAAAAACTGGTATCAATAGTGGCACAATAAAATTGGGGATGCTCGATAGGCTAGAATTAGTTATAAAAATTGAAGCGTTGCTTGACCGGGAACTTGGGTCAGCAAGCACAGGGGTGATAGGAGTACGGGGCTTGGTGCGAGTAAGGACATGGGCAGCAGAGTTTTGGATGACCTCGAGATTGGGGAGGGAAGAACGTAGGAGGCTGGTCAGGACTGGTCAAGTCTAGATAGAACAAAGACACAAGAGGGTTTCAGCAACAGATGAGCTGAGGCGGTTGGTGGGGGTGGGGCAGGGTGCAGAGAGAGGCTATGTTGCAAATGTAGAAACAAGCATGGACAGCAGTTCATTCTGGGTCGAATGTGGCATCAAGGTTGCAAACAGTCTGGCTCAACTTCAGGATGGAGTCGATGGCTAGGAAACAGGCATTGGAGCAGGGACTGAAGACAATGGCTTCCTTTTCCTAATATTTAATTGGTGGAAATTTGTGCTCATCCAATGCTGGGTGTCAGATAAGTCACCTGATAATTTAGCAACAGTGGAGGAGTTAAGAGGTGGTGGAGGGTGTCGTCAACAAACATGTGAAAACTAAAACTGTGTTTTCTGTTGGTGTCACAGCAGCACATGGATGATATAGCGCCTTCCACAGCCACTGAACATCCCAAAGTGTTTTACTGCAAATGAAGTACTTCTAAAATGTAGTCATTATTGTAATGCAGGAAGCACAGCAGCCAATTTACACACAGTAAGCTCCCACAAAGAACAATGTGATAATGACCAGCTCATCTGTTTTTGTGATGTTGATTGAGGGATAAATATTGGCCAGGACATTGAAGAAATAGGAGAAGCCAAAGATAGGTCTTTGGGGGAACACCAAAGGTAATAGTGCAAGAGCAGGAAAAGAATGTATTGCAGGTAATACTATGGCCATGATTAAATAGGTCAGAATGGAACTAGGAGAGAGCAGTCCCACCTAGCTGGATGACAGTGGAGAGGCGTTGAAGGAGGATGGTGTGGTCAACCATGTCAAAGGCTGCAGACAGGTCGAGTAAAACAAAGAGGGAAAGTTTCCATTTGTCACAATCATAGAGGATGTCATTTGTGATTTTGATGAGAGCCGTTTTGGTGCTGTGACAAGGGTGGAAACCTGATTGGAGGTTTTCAAATATTCACACACATTGATGAAAGAGAAGTCTTGCCTTTTGTGTAGCTGAAGTGCTGCTTGTTTTGCAAGCTCTGGGGGTGGGTAGTGGGAAAAGAGCTCCTCCGCTTTGATGATCAGCACCTCATAAGGAAGGTCCTGCGGTATTTTGGACAGTAGCTGATGGACACTGGCCATGTCACAGTCACACCTCAGTACTTCTTTCTCCCTGTGCAACACAATCTGAAACAAGGCAGGCGATCAGTCATTTTCATGGCTGTGTCTTCACAATTGACACAATCTGCCCTGTCTGAACTTCCACTGGGTCAATTAGGAAAGTAACCAGGAAGTCTTGTTCCATTCACTCTCAGCTTGGGCTTCGGTTTATAAATCATTATGGAGGGGGACAATTACTCAGCCCATCCTTGTGCACCCATTTAGGAAGACTCGGGTCCGTCCACTGCAGCATCCAACTGGTTCAATGATCTCAGGATTGTTCCACATTGCCCCCTGCTCCCATCCTCCTCCCCACCATGCTATTCATCTCATTTCCAGCCTCCTTAAAGAGATGCACCATTTCCCACTCTCTGGCAAGGATTCCCAATACTCAAGAAGCTGGACACCAACCGGGACAAAGCAGCGCACTTAATTGGCACCCCATCCACGACCTCCAACATTCACTCCCTCCACCACCGACGCACAGAATCTTCAAGATTATGGAAAGGTTTGATGGATAGATGTAGAGCAGATGTTTCCACTTTTTGGGGAGCCCAGAACTAGGAGGCATATATTTAAAACATAAGTCCATTTGGAATTCAGGAGAAACTTTTTTAATTAAGAGATTGATTAGAATGTGGAACTTGTTACCACATGGGGTAGTTGAGGTGAATAGTACATTTTGGCCTCCACATTTAAGAAACGATATACTTGCATTAGAGGCAGTACAGTGAAGGGTCACTAAACTAGTGCCTGGGATGAGTGGCTGAGTATGTGGAGCTGAGAAGAATGAGAGGCCTACAAAATTTTAGGTTTCATTGAAACTGAAAAAAGAGGGTTTGAAAGGGTGGCTGCTTAGAATTTGTTTCCGCTGGTCAGGGAGTCTAAAACACGGGGGCAAAGTCTCAGGATAAGGGGCAATCATTTAGGACTGAGGTGAGGAGAAACTACTTCTTCAAAAGGTTGTGAATCTTAGGAATTCTCTACCCCAGAGGGTTGTGGATGCTCCCTCATTGAATACATTAAAGGCTGGGATGGGAAGATTTTTTGATCCCTCAGGAATTAAGGGGTGTTGGGAAGTGGGCAGGAAAATGGAGATGAAGCCCAAGGTCAGCCACGATCATACTGATGGTAGAGCAGGATTGACGGGCCACGAGGTCTACTTATGCTCCTGTTTCTTGTGTTCCTGATGTGTTTAAGGAGAAGGCAACATACGGAATAATCGAAGGCTGTGCTGATAAGGTGAGATGTAGAGTATTGTTTACTTATTCATGGGATGTGAGCATCGCTGGCTGGGCCAGCAGTTATTGCCCATCCCTAATTGCCCTTGAGGAGGTGGTGGTGAGCTGCCTTCTTGAACCGCTGTGGTCCATATGGTATAGGTACACGCCAAGGTGCTGTTAGAAAGGGAGTTCCAGGTGTTTGACCAAGTGACAGTGAAGAATGCCTCCTAGTTCTGGGCTCCCCAAAAAGTGGAAACATCTGCTCTCCATCTACCCATCAAACCTTTTCGTAATCTTAAAGATTCTGTGTCAGTGGTGGAGGGAGTGAATGTTGGAGGTGGTGGAGGGAGTGAATGTTGGAGGTGGTGAATGGGGTGTCAATTAAGTGGGCTGCTTTGTCCTGGTTAGCAATATTCAAGTCAGGATAGTGTATGGCTTGGAGGGGAACTTGCAGGTGGTGGTGACCCAATGCATTCGCTGCTCTTGTCATTCTAGGTGATAGAGGTCACAAGTTTGGAAGGTGCTGCCAAAGGAGCCTTGGTGAGTTGCTGCAGTGCATCTTGTAGATGGTACACACTGCTGCCATTGTGTGTCGGTGGTAGAGGAAGTGAATGTTTAAGGTGGTGGATGGGGTGCCAATCAAGTGGGCTGCTTTGTCCTGGATGGTGTCATGCTTCTTGAGTGTTGTTGGAGCTGCACTCATCCAGGCAAGTGGAGAGTATTCCATCACACTCTTGACTTGTACCTTGTAGATGGTGGGCAGGCTTTGGGGAGTCAGGTGGTGAGTTACTCTCTGCAAAAGTCCCAGCCTCTGACCTGCTCTTGTAGCCACAATATTTATATGGCTGGTCCAGTTCAGTTTCTGATCGATGGTAATCCCCAGGATGTTGACAGTGGGGCATTCAGCAATGGTAATGGTTTTGAATATCAAGGACAGATGGTTAGATTCTCTCTTGTTGGATATGGTCATTGCCTGACACTTGTGTGGCATGAATGTTATTTGCCACTTACCAGCCCGAGCCTGAATATTGTCCAGGTCTTGCTGCATTTGGACATGGACTGCTTCAGTATCTGAGGAGTCACAAATGGTGCTGAACATTGTGCAATCATCAGCGAACATCCCCACTCTGACTTTACGATGGAGGGAAGCAGCTGAAGATGGTTGGGCCTAGGACTCTACCCTGAGGAACTCCTACAATGATGTCCTGAAACTGACATGATTCACCTTCAACCACCACAACCACACCCCCTGACAGAACCCAGACTGTACGTCAGAATGGTGGGAAAAGGCTTGCGTAGAGCATAAACTCTGGCATAGACTAACTGTGCCAAATGGCTGATTCTCTGCTGTGGATTCTAAGTAATTTTGACAAATCACTGAGAAGAAGGGGCAGAGAAGTGCCAGACTAGGCGTTCAGACAGTGGGATGGGAACATGGTGCTACATACCGCCGCTGCAATGTAGACTGGCATCAGTGGGTGACTCGCCAGGAAAAAGTCATAGAGCCTGACGGTATGGCGAAACTTGGAGAGGACATGACTGTACCAGGTGATCAGCCAGCTCAGGGCAAAGATGGTGCCGACCTCAGCCCTAAATCAGAGACACAAGACAGCTTCAGATAAGGTGATTACTCTCATTCAAAGCAAGAAATAACATGCATTTGTACAACATCCATTCACATCCTCAGGACTCCAAAGTGCTTCAAATGCAATGAATTACCTTTGAAATGTTGTCACTGTGTAGACAAATGAAGCAGCCAATTATAACACTGCAAAGTCCCACAAACAGCAAATCAAATAAGTAAGCAGTTAATTTGTTTTAGTGGATTTGGTCAAGGAATCGATGGTGACCTGGAAACCCACTATTCTTCGAACAGTGTTATGGGATGCCTTTTACACCTACTCAAACTGACAGGTCTCCGTTTAACGTCTCATCTGTATGACTGAGTGTCAACCCAGGGTATCTGCTCAAGTCTCGAAAGTTGGGATTATCCCTCAGGCCAAGGTGAATTATTCAATATTAGCACCTCTTACCAGTGTTGTCGCTCAGTTCATTTGGTGATACAACATCCTTTGGAGGGGAAAAGAAATTCCACAAGCGAATAAAATGAGAATATTGGTAACACCCTTCCTGAGTGACGTACAATCTTTTAGAAGCACCGAGAGAGAATGGGAACAAATGTTTGACTTGATTCAGATTGTGTCCCCACAGTGACTGCTATTAAAACGTAACGCGGAAAGCGACAGATGGCCTATGCAGTTGAAGAACGGGAAACTGATAAAATGCAGGAGGGACGATTTCTTATCTGAGCCAAGGGTACAATTCCAATTAGGAACATAGGAACAGGAGTAGGCTATTCAGCCCTTCGAGCCTGCTCCACCATTCAATTAGATCATGACTGATCGTTTACCTCAATGCCACTTTCCCATGCCCTTCCCAAAATCCTTCATGTCATTAGTCTCCAGAAATCTGTCAACTTCTGTCTTGAACATGCTCAGTGATTGAGCTTCCACAACCCTCTGGGGTACAGAATCTAACCATCTGCCCTTGATATTCACCCTCTGAGTGAAGAGATTCCTCCTCACCTCAGTCTTAAATGGCCAACCCCTTATTCTGAGACTATGACTCTTAGTTCTAGACTCGCCAGCCAGGGGGAACATCCTTTCTACATCCACCCTGCCACGCTCTGTAAGAACTATGTAAGTTTCGACGCGATCACCTCTCACTATTCGAAACTCTAAAGAACACAAGCCAGTTTCCTCAATCTCTCATCATAAAACAATCCCAAAATCCCCAGGATTAGTCAGGTTAACCTCATGACCTCAGAGATCATGGGTTGAAAACAAACACAGAATTTAAATAGGTTTACAATAACGAGATGCAAAAAAACTTATTGAGCTGCCCATAACGAGCTGGCGCAGTTAACACATTCTAAGTGGTGTCTTTGCAATTTTACCCCAAATGGCTATTGTCTTTGGCATCTGCCCAAGATTTGAAAATAAATAGTGTAAGTAGTGGGAACTTTAGCACAGTTGAATGCATTCCGCCCAATGTTTTTTTTATCCAAGTTGGTGTTCACACATGTCCACTGATCCAGCTGATTGCCCTCCTGAGCCCAGCAACACAGAAGCTGCTGATCAAGAAGGTGAAGATCCAAATACAGAGAAGAGGAAATGTTCTGAGCCTCTGTCCTTCCCGTCTATCTCACAGCGGCACCACATGGTATATTGACCACCCAGCCCTCGGAAAGAGTCATACAAAGGCTTCTAAACACAAATCATTACGACCCTGGTCATTGCGAACCTGATCCCAGTAGCTAAACTGTCCAAGTTATCAAGGTTGTTTTTGTATTTTACACAGATTCAGTTCATGGTACATTACCTACATTACAACAAATGTTCAAAAGTAATTAATTGCCTGTAAAGCACTTTGGAATGTCCGGAGGTTGTGAAAGTTGCTCCAGAATGCAAGTTCTTTCTTTATACACTAGATTCAACTCTTTCAACACCAGCCAGTATCTTATCTTCTATACAGCCAGCTCCAAACTCTATCTAAAAATTCGGCCCTATCTTCTCTATACAGCAAGCCTTGCTCACTCACCATCCAGTGCTCAATGACTTCCTGTTTCCCAACACATCAATTTTAAAATTCTCATCTTCATCTATAAATCCCTTGTGGCCTCTCACCCTCCCCAGCTCTTTAACCACTGCCAACCCTACAAATCCCCCCAATTCACTACTCGTGCAACTCTGCCTTCTTCAGCAACCCTCTCCTTGGCAGCTGCACATTCAGACTCCTAGGCCAGATAATGACCAGATTATCTGGTTTTATCAAGGTGATTGAGGGATAAATATTGGCCAGGACACTGGAGACAACCTCCCCTGCTCTTCAAAAGAGTGCCAGAGGATCTTTTGCATCCATATGAGGGGGCAGTCAGGCCCTCGGTTTAATATTTCATCCGCAAGACAGCACCTCCAACCCTGCAGCATTCCCTCAATATTGCACAGGAGTCTCAGTCTTGATTTTTGTGCTCAAGTGCTGAAGTGGGACTTTGAATCCACAACTTTTTGATCAGAGGTGTTGTTGCTACCAATTAAGTCACAGCTGACAGTCAAAAGGCCAGCTCTTTGGCCTCACCTTATATCTCCTTCTTTGGCTTGGCATTTTCTATATTCCCCGTTACTTCTCTGTGAAGCACCTTGGAAAAATTTCTATGTGAAAGATGCGACAAAAGCAGAACTGCAGTACTGAGTTTTCACACTGGAGGCCGACAGTGAGGCACATAAAACAGAGATCTCCATCTGCAGGCATTTAATGGGTAACTCTTTCGAGTACAAACCCGTTTCCATCTGTTTCAGATGAAGTTACATTGTTTCATAGTTTGCCATTGTGAGATTTGAACTTTTGATCTTAGGGTTATAAACCCAGTACCATAACCACTTGGCTATTTAGGCCAAGCCATTTAATGGGTAAGGCAGCAGTTCAGATTAATTAGTTTGATTATTTCTATTCAACACTTGCCCCCCGAACCTTTATCCATTGAATCAGTCAAGGGAATGAGTATCAGCGAGCTACTTAACCACAGAAGACATCACAACCAAGTGAAATCTTATTCTCACCCAACATCCAGCTGTACCATGGTCAATGGATAGCAATAAGGACGATGATAGAAAGTTAGCATGGAGGTGCAGCAAGCAATTAAGAGGGCAAATGGCACACTGGCCTTTATTGCAAGGGGATTGGAGTATAAGAATAAAGAAGTCTTGCTACAGTTCTACCGTGTTTTGGTGAGACTGCATCTGGAATCCTGTGTGCAGTTTTCGTCTTCACATTTAGAACCTCAGAACCATAGAACACTACAGCACAGAAAACAGGCCATTCGGCCCTTCTAGTCTGTGCCGAAATATTATTCCACTGGTCCCATTGACCTGCACCTAGTCCATAACCCTCCAGACCTCTCCCATCCATGTATCTATCTAATTTATTCTTAAAACTTAAGAGTGAGCCCGCATTTACCACGTCAGATGGTAGCTCGTTCCACACTCTCACCACTCTGAGTGAAGAAGTTCCCCCTAATGTTCCCCCTAAACCTTTCCCCTTTCACCCTAAAGCCATGTCCTCTCGTGTTTATCTCTCCTAATCTAAGTGGAAAGAGCCTACTCGCATTTACTCTGCACCCCTCATATTTAAGAAGGGTATATACTTGCGTTGGAGGCAGTACAGAGAAGATCCACTAAATTGGTTCCTGGGATGAGGGGGTTGTCCTATGGTGAGAGGCTGAGCAAATTGGGTCTATATTCTCTGGAGGTTAGAAAAATGAGACATGATCTCATTGAAACATACAAAATTCTGAAGGAACTTGATAGGGTAGATGCCAAGAGAGTGCTTCCACTGATCGGGGAATCTGGAGCACAGGGGCATAGTCTCAGGATAAGGGGGCCGATCATTTAGGACCGAGATGAGGAGAAATTGCTTCACTCGCAAGGTTGTGAATCTTTGGAATTCTCTACCCCAGAGGGTTGTGGATGCTCCAGCGTTGAGTATATTTAAGGCTGGAATAGACAGATCTTTGGTCTCTCAGGGAATTAAGGGACATGGGAGCGAGCAGGAAAATGGAGCTGAAGCCCAAAATTAGCCACGATTGTACTGAATGGTGCAGCAGACTCGAAGGGCCATATGGTCCATTCCTGCTCCTGTTTCTTCTGTTCTTGTAAACCCTGGCGTAGATTTTCCCTCCCTGGCCAAATATAGCATTCCTAATGCCGCACAACCACACACATAATCTAGACATCCCAGTGTCAGGAGAAACTATTTTCAGTAGTTGAGAACTGGGCGCATAGGCTAAAAATAAGAGCCAGACCTTTCGGGAGAGAAATTAGGGAACATTTTTACACAGAAAGGGTGATAGAAGTTTAGAACTCTCTTCTGCAAATGTCAATTGATACTAATTGTCCATTTTAAAACTGAAATTGATACGATTTTTATTAACCAAAGGTATTAATGTGATATGGAACAAAGGCAGGTATATGAAGTTAGATCGCAGATCAGTCACAATCTCTCTGAATGGTAGAACAGGCTTGAGGGCTAGATTGCCTCCTCCTGCTCCTGCGTTCTAGTACTGAGGGGGTTCTACACTGTTGGAGGTGCTGTCTTTCCAATGCCATGTTAAACCCAGGTCACATCTGGCCTCTCAAGGTGAACATTAAATATCCCTCAGCATTATTCAAAGAAGAAGCAGGGAAACTCTCCCTTTCCTGGAATCTTGCTGTGTGCAAATTGGCTGCTGTGTTTCCTTACGTTAACAGTTACTACACTGCAAAAGTATTTAACTGATTGGAAAGCGTTTGGGGTGTTCCAAAGTCACGAAAGTCACTATAGAAATGCAAATTCTTTCCATTTCTGGTTTCCAGTATTTTGCTGTTTAAAACCCAGAGTCAGATTGTTATCAAAATACACCCACCCTCTCAGGTAGCTCTTTCACAAACCCTGGTGACTGTTTATTGAAAGGCAGTGAGGGGGAGTTGGCAGGAGGTGTTGGAGGTGGTGGCTTATGGCAAATTATTAGCTCCTCTCCTAAGCTAGGAAGATGGGTTACTCAAAATCTTGTGCTTTTCCTTCTCTCCCCTTATCTGGATGTGTGCCAAAGGAACCACTTGCCTTCAGTCACCTCACCCAGGTAGCTATCATTTGGTGGTGGGAGTGGAGGTGGGGAGGAGTGGTTGGGCGGTTTTAGCATCCGCAATGAGCCATCGCAGGCTATTTAACTGCAGGGGCATCACAATCAACCCTTATTCAGTCTTTGCTCACAAATGCACATTTCCAGGGGGGGTTGCTCACCAGCAATAACAGTGGCCTTCTTACTGAGACAGATGACAAGACTAACTGCACTGCTCTTAATGTCTGGTCCTAGTCTCTAGGGCCCACTGTTCACTGGGAACATCAGTGGGGGAGGGAGGCCCAATCGGGAAGAGTTAAGGTTACCAAAGGTGGCAAACATAACAAAATCTCACCTCTGCATGAAGTTGTGGAGTTCTGGGTTTACCCGCTCCAGAAGTGGCATTAGGTAGTTTAAAATATGTTTAGTGCTGTCCATTGTGGGATCCATAAAATCCCTGTGGAGTACCAAAAAAAAGAGAAGGGTTACCATTTACCACACTCAACACCACAAATGACAAAATCAGAGCAAAGTACTGCAGATGCTGGAAATCTGAAACAAAAATAAAAATAGCTGGAAAAACTCAGCAGGTCTGACAGCATCTATGGAGAGCAACACAGTTAACGTTTCGAGTCCGTATGACTCTTCATCAGAACTAAGTATGCACTTGTGTCCTGCAGCATGTGCTGTACCACAATGGCATCTGTACCTATCATTGCCAACCCAGCAGGCTCCAAGTCACCATCACTTTCTTCTTTCCTCATTACCAACTTCCTCCACTTTCAGTCTAAAGCTGTTGGCAGGAATATATAGCTTCTCAGGTTCCTTCTGGTAATATACCCTTCATCCATGTGTTTTGTCATTTGCCTGTTCCACTACCTGAAGCCTTAGTCCCATCTTACCCACGCACGTGCATTTCCAGCAGGGCTGGCTGTTTTTCTCCCCCCTGGATCTCTGATCCAGGATTCTCAGAACAGCTGCCTGGTGAATATCGGACAGACTTGAGATCAAACCTGCTGGTTTGTAATCTTTACAAAGAGAGGGTGATGAGAATGTGGAACTTGCCACCAACTGGACTGGCGTGAGTCAAATAACACAGTTGCATTTAAGGAGAAGGGCATGAAGGAAAGAGAATAGAAGGACATATTAAAAGTGTTAGACAAAGTAGGTTGAGAGGAGGCTTGTGTACATCACAAACACAAGCATAGCCTGGTTGGGCTGAATGGTCTGTTTCTATGCTGTTAATTTCATGTAGTCTGACGAAAAGGCAGACAAGTTGAAGGCACAAATTAACACATGGAAGTATGATGTCATTGCTGTCATGGAGACATGGTTGAGAGAAGGGCAGGATTGGCAGCTCAATATTCCAGGATATAGGGTCTTCAGTCGAGACAGGGAAGGAGGTAAGAGGGGGTTTTGCAATTTCAATCAAGGAATCAATTGCAGCAGTAAGGAGGGGTGACATCTTAGAAGGCTTCTCAAATGAAGCCACACGGGTAGAACTTAAAAACAAAAAAGGATCAATCACATTGCTGGGAGTGTACCATAGACCCCAAACAGTCAGAGAGAAATAGAAGAGCAGATATGTAGGCAAATTTCAGAAGTGTAAAAATAATAGGGTAGTAATAGTGGGGGATTTCAACTTCCCCAACATTAACTGGGTTAGTCATAGTGTGATAGGTTTAGAGGGAGAGGAATTCTTAAAATGCATCCAGGAGTGCTTTTTAAGCCAGTACGCAGAATGCCCTACAAGAGAGGGGGCGGTCCTGGACTTAATTTTAGGGAATGAAGCCGGGCAAGTAGGAGGTATCAGTGGAGGAGCATTTTGCAGATAGTGATCATAGCTCCGTAAGATTCAAGGTTGTTATGCAAAAGGATGGGCCAGAAATCAGGGTTCTAAATTGGGGGAAAGCCGATTTTAATGAGATCAGATATGATTTGGCCAGAGTGAACTGGGAGCAGCTATTTTTAGGTAAATCTGCATCAGAGCAGTGGGACTCATTCAAGAAGGAAATAGAGAGTGTACAGGGCCAACATATTCCAGTAAAGATAAAGGATGGGACCAACAAATCCAGCGAACCCTGGATGTCGACGGATATACAGGATTGGATAAAGAGAAAAAGTGAGGCTTATGGCAGATACTGAGGGCTCAAAACAGGGGAAGCCCGGATGAAATGTATCCCAGGCTGCTGAGTAAGACAAGGGAGGAGATAGCAGGGGCGCTAGCAATAATTTTCAATACCTCTCCAACCACAGGAGAAGTGCCAGAGGACTGGAGGACAGACAATGTGGTAGCATTATTCAAGAAGGGAGGGAGGGTTAAACCAGGGAACTACAGGCCAGTCAGTCTAACCTCAGTGGTGGGGAAACTATTGGAAGCAATTCTGAGGGACAGGGTTAATATACACTTGGAAAGGCAGGGATTAATCAAGGACAGTCAGCATGGCTTTGTTAAGGAGAGGTCATGTCTGACCAATTTGATTGAATTTTTCCAAGAGGTGACCAGGTGTGTAGATGAGGGCAATGCATTTGATGTAGTCTACTTGGACTTCAGCAAGGCTTCTGATAAGGGCCTGCATGGGAGACTGATAACGAAGGTAAGAGCCCATGGGATCCAAGGCAATTTGGCAAATTGGATCCAGAATTGGCTGAGTGGCAGGAAGCAGAGGGTGATGGTCAAGGGTTGTTTTTGTGACTGTGTCCAGTGGGGTTCCATGGGGATTGGCATTAGGTCCCTTGCTGTTTGTAGTATATATAAACGATTTACACTTGAATGTAGGAGTGTTGATCAGTAAGCTCATGAATGACACGAAAATTGGTGGGGTGGTAAAGAGTGAGGAGGATCCATAGATTACAGGATGATACAGACGGGCTGGTCAGATGGGTTGATCAGTGGCAAATGGAATTTAATCTGGATAAGTGTGAGGTGATGCACTTGGGCAGGACAAACAAGGCACAGGAATACACGATGAATGGTAGGACCCTAGGAAGTACCGAAGATCAGAGGGACCTTGGTGTGCGTGTCCACCAGTCCCTTAAGGTAGCGGGACAGGTAGATAAGGTGGTTAAGAAGGCATATGGGATACTTGCCTTTATTAGCTGAGGCACAGAATATAAGAGCAGGGAGGTTATGCTGGAACTGTATAAAACGCTGGTTAGGCCAAAGCTAAAGTATTGCATGCAGTTCTGGAATCCACATTATAGGAAGGATGTGTTTGCACTCGAGAGAGTGCAGAGGAGATTTACCAGGATGTTGCCTGGGCTGGAGAGTTTTAAGTATGAGGAGAGATTGGATAGACTGGAGTTATTTTCCCTAGAGCAGAGGAGATTGAGGGAGGACATGATTGAGGTATATAATATTATGAGGAGCATAGATAGAGTAGGTAGGAACTTTTCCCCTTGCTGGAGGGATCAATAACCAAGGGGCAAAGATTTAAGCTAAGGGGTAGGAGGTTTAGAGGGGATGTGAGGAAGAATTTTTTCACCCAGAGGGTGGTGGGAATCTGGAACTCACTACCTGAAAGGGTGATAGAGGCAGAAACCCTCATAACATTTAAGAAGTATTTGAATGTGCACTTGCGATGCCATGGCATACAAGGCCATGGGCCTAGTGCTAGAAAAAGGGATCAGAATAGTTAGGTACTTGTTTGACCGGCGCAGACTTGATGGGCCAAAGGGCCTTTTTCTGTGCTGTAGACCTCTATGACTCTAGTGGCAGCACATCACTGGATCCCAAGTCAATGTAAGGGCTTCACTTCCACCAGAACACTAGGTACCAAAAAAGAACTAAACATCCCCCCTCCCCCAACCCATCCAGAATTCCTCATGTATTTTTATTACAAATACTGAGGATGTTAGAAATCAGAACAGGATCTGAAGTAAAGCTCTCAACTTCATTAACTTTGTTTCTCGCACCACAAATGCTGCCTATTTCCGGCTGTTTCTGTTTTTATATGCATTTCTATTGTTTTACCCAGTTACTCAATTGTTCTGGTTTCTGAATTTCAGAACACTCCATGATCAAGTGTCCAACTAAAATACAGCAGAGCATGCAGATTACAAATAGAGAACTCCTTTTTCAGACAATTTCCACTAGAGGTCCCATCCCTTACTTTTGTGGGATCTGCCTCTTAGAGAGCAGAGCAACACAAAGATGAATCTTGTTTTAGAAATACCTGCAAAAAACGTTGATCAAACAGCAACAGAGAAAGTAAATACCAGCAATGACAAAACATGTATTTTTATAGTAGTGAAACTTTGATAGCTCTTGGTACAGTAGAAAATAATAGCTTGCAACCATGTGCTAAAAACTAATATATAATTCATTTCTGTTCCTTCTCCCTTTTTTCAAATAACCATCGGAGTTTGCTGCCTCAAACAAATCTCTTTAAAGATTCCAGCCATTCTGTCATCTTTCCAAACAAAGCAGACATATCTGAACCAAACACACAGTATATTCATTGGGAGAACGTCAAGGCGTTGTAGACAGTGCAGTGGAGATTTACTGGAATGATTTCAGGGAGCAGGGACATCAGTTTACCTGAAGAGACTAGCAAGGCTGGAAATGTTCTCCTCCAAGCAGGGAAGGTTGAGGGGAGAATTACTAGAGGCATTCAAAATTATGAAGGGTTTGACAGAGTAAATAAGGAGAAACTGTTTTCACTTGCAGCATGATCAGTGAAAAGGTGTCGCAAGCAGATTCAATAATAATTATTAATCTGGAATAGGATATATACTTGAAAAGGTAAGATCTACAAGGCTACTGGGAAAGAGCACGGGAGTGGAAACAATTGAAAAGCTCTTTCAAAGAGCTGGCACATGTGCTGTGGACCAAATAGTTTCCTTCTGTGTTGAATAATTCTATGATCTCCACGAATGATGCTTTTCTTTTTTATACATACATATAGATAGGCCCTTATACAAAAATGCAGAAAAAATAACATTGCTGGTGTTGGAAGTGGAAAAGCCCATTTTGGTGTGGTCGGAGCACTATGCTGAGCTGATGGCTGAGGAGTATTGTCAGGTTAGTGTAGAAGGAGATTTACCCCATTGCTGATTATTCTGTACTTCTTTCCAAAATTTCCTGGATTCTGGAAAGGTTCCATCAGGCTGGAAAGTAGCAAATATAACTGAATATAACTCCTCTATTCAAGAAGAGAGGGAGGCAGAAAACCATGGGCCAGTTAGCTTTGCGTCTGTTGTGGGAAACGTGTTAGATTCAATCATCAAAAAGGTTATAGCTAGGCACTTAGCAAAGCTCAGGGTAATCGGGAAGAGTCAATATGGTTTTATGAAAGGGAAATCACACGTTTAACCAATTTATTGGAGATCTTTGAAGGAGTAACATGTGCGGTGGATAGTGGGGAGCTTGTAGACGTACTGTACTTGGATTCCCGGAAAGCATTCAATAAGGTGCTACATCAGCAGTCATTGTGGAAAATAAAAGCTCATGGAGTAGGGGGTAACATATTAGCATGGATAGAGGATTGGCTGGCTGGCAGAAAACAGAGAGTATGCATAAATGGGTCTTTGTCTGGCTGGCAGGATGTGACAAGTAGTCTGTACTGGGGCCTCAACTTTTTACAATTTACATCAATGACTTAGATGAGGGGAGCGAAGGTACGGTAGCTAAATTTGCAGATGACACAAAGATTGGTAGGATAATATGTTATGAAGAAGATAAAAGGAATTTGCAGACAGATAGAGATAAGTTGCCCATCTACAAGATGCACTGCAGGAATTCACCAAGGCTCTTTTGTCAGCACCTTCCAAACCCACAACCACTACCATCTAGAAGGACAAGGGCAGCAGATAGATGGGAACACCACCACTGGAAGTTCGCCTCCAGGTCACTCACCATCCTGACTTGGAAATATATCGCCGTTCCTTCACTTCGCTGAGTCAAAATCCTGGAACTCCCTCCCCTAAGAGCACTGTGGGTGTACCTACACCACATGGACTGCAGCGGTTCAAGAAGGCAGCTCACCACCACCTTCTCAAGGACAATTAGGGATGGGCAATAACTGCTGGCCCAGCCAGTGAAGCCCACATCCAGTGAATGAATTTTTTTTTTTAATTTTTTAATTTTTTAAAGTTGAGTGAGTGGGCAGAAATATGGCAGATGGAGTATAATGTGGAAAAATGTGAAGTTGTTCACTTTGGCAGGAAGAACAGAAAAGCAAAGAATTGCTTAAATGGAGAACACTGCAGAATTCCAAGGTGCAGAGGGATCTAGGTGTTCTCATGCATGAGTCACAAAAAGTTAGTATGCAGGTACAGCAAGTAATTAAGGTGGCTAATAGAATGCTAACCTTTATGATGAGAGGGATTGAATATAAAAGTAAGAATGTTATGCTTCAGTTATGCAGGGCACTGGTGAGACAGGATCTCGAATACTATGTGCAGTTTTTGTCTCCTTATTTAATGAAGGATGTAAATGCATTGGAGACGGTTCAGAGGTTTACTAGATTGATACCTGGAACGTGCAGTTTGTCTTCTGAGGAAAGGCTGACCAGGTTGGGCTTGCTCCCCCTGGAGGTTACAAGAGTGAGGGGTGACTTGATTGAAGTATACAAGATCCTGAATGGTCTTGACAAGGTGAACGTGGAAAGGATGTTTCCTCTTGTGGGTTAGTCCAGAACTAAGAGGCACTGTTTTAAAATTAGGGTCAGCCTTTTAGGACAGAGATGAAGAGGAATTTTTTCTCTCAGAGGGTTAGACCATAAAACATAGGAGCAGAATGGCTTGGATGCACCAACACTCAGGATGCTCAAAGCAAGAGTTCGACCTGGACTGCAACCATTCGGAAAGTAGATTCACTACCATCTTCTCTAGGCTGTGTAGGGATGGAGAATAAATGCCAGCCTTGATAACCATAAGACCTAGGAGCAGAAATTAGGCCATTCAGCCCATCGAGTCTGCTCTGCCATTCAATCATGGCTGATAAGTTTCTCAACCCCATTCTCCTGCCTTCTCCCCGTAACCTTTGATCCCCTTACCAATCAAGAACCTATCTCGGTCTTAAATACACTCAATGACCTGGCCTCCACAGCCTTCTGTGGCAATGAATTCCATAGATTCATCATTCTCTGGCTAAAGAAGTTTCTCCTCATCTCTGTTCTAAAAGGTCTTCCCTTTACTCTGAGGCTGTGCCCTCGGGTCCTAGTCTCTCCTAATAATGGAAACATCTTCCCCACGTCCGCTCTATCCAGGCCTTTCAGTATTCTGTAAGTTTCAATCAGATCCCCCCCTCATCCCTCTAAACTCCATCGAGTATAGACCCAGAGTCCTCAAAGGTTCCTCAAATATTAAGCATTTCATTCCTGGGATCATTCTCATGAACCTCCTCTGGACCCTCTCCAGGGCCAGCACATCCTTCCTCAGATACGGGGCCCAAAATTGCTCACAGTATTCTAAATGTGGTATCAGGGATAGATGAGAATATACAAACAGCACTGTGGGTGTACCCACACATGGACTGCAGCGGTTCAAGAAGGCAGCTCACCACCACCTCATCAAGAGCAATTAGGGATGGGCAATAAACAGTGGCCGCACCAGTGATGCTCACATGAATGAATTAAAAATACTAGGACTGGCAATCAAGATCCTATTTTAAATGCTGGAGGCAAAGGAATGGTTATCCTTTACAGCATTGTGTTATATTAGCTATTTCCCTGAATCTGGATCTTCCCACCTCAAGTCAAATGGGAAAATCCAGATAGTCTGAGCAAGGAGATAAATTGTTCTTGGTGCGTATGCACAAAGATATGGTCAGAAGTCATGTAGGTAGCCTCATGTGACCTGGCTTACTCCACATTTCTCTTAAAGTCTGCACCTCTCCCAGGATCATTCTCAGCATGTCACCATCTAAGTCATGTGGAGTTAATGGCACTTGACTGGTGTTGATGGAGTGTGAGGAACCCATTTTTGAAAAATTTGAAGGACATTGAATGTCGGACATTTTCCCTCCTGAATTATTTTTAAAAGTTTGCAAGGTTAATTCAGGGCCGTGAATATGGACCATGGGTCCAAAAAGCCATGGGTCAATGGATAGATGGATGTGCAGCAGGGAACACCTGGAGAGGGAAGAGGTACTTTGTATATCTAAGTTAACAACTGCTGTTGCCAGGCTAAAGGCTCTTGCTGATTAGAAGTGTTCTCTGAACATTTTATTCTTTGAAACTCTCAGTCAGAGAGTGTGTATGTGCCTTAGAAGCAGGCTGGAAGAAGACGACTCTCTCTCTGCCCCACCTTTGCATTTCATGCAGATTGGAGTGAGTTACACTTTCAACAGAAACATTTCATCAGAATAACTCTACCGTTTTTTTTTGAAAGTCTGTAAAGTTGTGATAAGAAAGAGTAATCAAGGGCAGTTTCATCAAAAGTACATCTGAAAGAACTTCCAGATATATTGTGACCAGAATTCTATTGGATCAACAGCATCGAGGCCTTTCCAAAATGTTATCCTTTTAAAAGAGAAGTTCCCATACTCCAGCCTCTGCAGGGGACTGTACTTGTTTTATCCTGTTTTGTGTTTGCGTGAGAGTTCAATTATCTTTTCTTTAAAAAGGGGGGAAAATTGTTACACTACTAAACTAAAACTTGTATGTTGGCCAGTTTTATAACTTTTAAAACAGTATTTTAATAAATCAATTTTTTTGTGTTTATTGAAAGAAGCTTGGTTAGGGTCTTTTTATGACGGGAATAACAGTGTTAAAGGTAACAATTGGCTAGGTTTGTGGGAGGGTGAGACATTTAAACCAATGTTATGATCTGTGGAGAAGTGGGGCTAGAATTGACTGCGCACTCTCCCATCACGGTCCATAACAGGGGCTCGGTGTGGAATGCTAGTCCCAATTCGCGGCTGTTCACCTGAGATGATGGGAAGATAGTATCTCCATGAGTGCAATGGCCATCCTTTCACCGACAACCAGGAGGAAGGTCACGACAATGTCATGATAGCCCTGATAATAGTGAAGCTGTAGGTTCCTTTGCAAGACGTAAAGAATGACATTGATCAGTTGCTCTTGTAGGACTCCTCGTTCCTCTGATCGCATGCCTGTCAATAGAAACATTTGAAAATAAACTAAGAATGAGAAACCAACATAGACATTTAGTTTCAACCCAGCTTTCAACAGGACAGTTTCTGCCTACATCGCAAAAAGTACAATCAAATTAGGTCCATAAATTTTGTCAACTCAGTAACACATCCCCAGAATTTGAGGAATAATATTGTAAACTTTTCATGGTTATCAGGGAATAACACGAACCAAACAAGTCCCTGTCCTTCCCACAGTACTGAAGTCCCACAGACTTAATACTCTCTCTTTCATTCTCAATGTACTGAATTCCAACAGGCTAAATACCCTCCCTGTCCTTCCCCTTGTACTGAATTGCAGTAGAACACCGTTCTTATCTTCCTCATTATACTGAGCTGCAACAAGCTGAACTTTCCCATTTTAGTATTCCATTAGATTGAACCTCCATACCAGTCACTCCCATGTGTATCTCAATTCAAGAAAACATTGGGAGTACAGCACTGTGTTTCTACACTCTTGGTTTCTTCTCCCAGGCTATGCATCAACCATTCATGTATAGATCCAGTAGAATGGTGATTTTGTTACCAGATAACTGGACTAATAATCTAGGGAATATGAATTCAAATCCTACCATGACAAATCATACCTTGCAGCCTGAATTCAAATTCACAAAGGGTTATCGTAGGATACGCAGGTTAAAAAAACTGAAAATAAAAGAGTCAGTACAAGTGACCATGAAGAGGTCAGATTGTTAAAAACAAAACTTGCACTCACCTGCAGTCTTTACCCATTCTGGCCTGTATGAGATTCCAGTCTAACAGCTGGCTGACTCTTTACATGCCCAAACTGCCATAGTGGCACTTGAACATATTCTTTAGAATTTTCACGTACTTACCATGAGGAAACCTGCGCAGCGACCGTTGTACATCCATGAGCACCTGGTTGTAGTCTTTGTGGCCTTCCCTTATATCCTTGCCTTAAAAGACAAGTATACGTCAGATTTTAACACAATTTTTTTTTTCAGTATAAAACTGGGATTTTCTTCCCAAGGCATTCAACCAACCACAACCTGATCCCAGCCGTGCAAACAATGCCACATTACAGGCACAGGAGAGTGCGCACAAGCTGAGCCTGGACTCTCTGGCTGTCCCCAAGCTTCACTCAGGGGAGGAAGACAATGGTCTCCGCCAGACAACATGGTCCAGGACCAGCACTCACAGTGTAAAGAACTGCCCTACCCACATGTGGCAACACTTTCACACTGAAGCCAAAACTCTAAGACCTTTCACTACTTATTCCATGGCCCATGTAGTCTCAGCGTGCCAGTATGCAGTGTCTCTAGCTCATTAAAAGCTTTCCACAACCAGACAATAATGCTGACCTCTGTGCCATCGGTTATTTTGGCACTTAAGGGTGCAAATTGGTTAAGTGAGAAGGTTAGCAATGCCCAGACTGCATGCAGATATAGCAAGGACATTAAAGTTGTGGAAAATGGGCAGCATAGATTCTCCAGGATAAGTGTGCAGATGAGAAGCTATATGCATGGGGCAAGCTCTGAGGCACTGAAACCATCTCCATTGGAGCAAAGAAGACAAAGTGGAGATTTAATAGAGATTTTTAAAACTATGACGGGATTTGATAAAGTGATTGGGGAAAGACTATATTCTATGGTTCAGGAGTCAGTGATAAGAGGTTATCATTTGTGAAAGGGAAATCAAGTTTAACCAATTTTTTGGAGTTCTTTGAAGGAGTAACTTGCGCCATGGATAAAGTGTAGACACACTGTACTTGGATTTCCAGAAGGTATTTGGTAAGGTGCCACATCAAAGGCTATTGCAGAAAATAAAAGCTCATGGAGTAGTGGGTAACATATTAACATGGAAAGAAGATTGGCTGGCTAGCAGAAAACAGAGAATCTGCATAAATGAGTTGTTTTCTAATTGGCAGGATGCAACAAGTGGAGTCCCGCAAGGGTCTGTGCTGGGGCCTCAACTTTTTACAATTTATATCAATGACTTAGATAAGGGAAGCAAAGGCATGGTAGCTAAATTTTCAGACAACACAGAAATAGCTAGGAAAGTTTGTTGCGACGAGGACATAAGGAGGCTGCAGACAGATATAGATAGGCTGAGTGAGTGGGGAAAAAATATGGCACAATGTGGGAAAATGTGAAGTTGTTCATTTTGGCAGGAAGAATAAAAAAGCAAAGAATTACTTAAATGGAGACTGAAAGCACAATCCTGAGGGGCAGAGGGATCTTGGTGCTCCAGTCCATGAGTCATAAAAGGTTAGTATGCAGGTCCAACAAGTAATTGCTAATGGAATGCTATCCTTTATTATGAGAAGAATTGAACATAAAAGTAAGGATGTTATATTTCAGTTATACAGGGCACTGGTGAGACCACATCTCAAATACTGTGTGCAGTTTTGGTTTCCTTATTTAACAAAGGATGTAAACGTGTTGGAGGCGGTTCAGAGGAGGTTTACTAGATTGATACCTGGAATGGGTGGGTTGTCTTATGAGGAAAGGTTGAACAGGCTGGACTTGTTTCCACTGGAGTTTAGAAGAGTGAGGGGTGACTTTATTGAAGTTTACAAGATCCTGAACGGCCTTGACAAGGTGGACATGGGAAGGATGTTTCCTCTTGCGGGTGAGTCCAGAACTAGGGGGCACTGTTTTAAAATTAGGGGGCGCCCTTTTAGGACAGAGATGGGAAGAAATATTTTTCTCTCAGAGGGTTGTGCGACTTTGGAACTCTGCTTCAGAAGGCGGTGCAGGCAGGGTCACTGAATATCTTTAAGGCAGAGGCAACATAGATTCTTGTTAGGCAAGGGAATCAAAATGTATCGGGGTGTTGGGAATGTGGAATTAGAAATACTAACTGATCAGCTATGATCTTATAAAATGGCGGAGTAGGCTTGAGGGGCCGAATGGCCTACTTCTGCTTCTATTTTGTAAGTTCACATTTTAAAATTGTTGCTGTGAATGAGGAGAAGGGAAAGTCTTGTATTCCCTCAAGTATAGAAAGAGGTCATCTAATTGAAGTGTTTAAGATTATTTTAAAAATTGGTAGGGTAGAGAGAGAGAGAGAGAGAAACTATTTCCTCTGGTGGGGAGAGTCCAGAATAAGGGGGCATAGCCCTAAAATGACAGCCAGGGATTTCAGGGATGTTGTCAGTAAGCACTTTGTTTCACACAAAGGGTAGTGTAAACCTGGAACCCTCTCCCCCAAGGAGCTGTTGAGGCTGGGGATCAACTAAAGATTTCAAAACTGAATGTGACAGGTATTACTTGGGTTACAGAACTAAGACAGATAATCAGAGATACAGATCAGCCATGATTTAACTGAATGGTGGAACAGGCTTGAGGGGCTGAATGGCCACCTCCTTCCCATCATGGACGTCACTCATCTTGGACAAAAAATATTCACCAAAAAAGAATACAAATAATTGCACATTAGCGGGAGAAGTAAATGGATAGAAGCAAAAGGATTAACTTGCTACAGAGGAAGCTTGTCTGTAAAAGAATATAGTTGAAAGGAATTTTCCTCACTCCTGCCTTACCTGGTTTTGGAGGTAGGTTGTAAACATTTACATTCAGCAGCTTTGGCCAGACCTTCCTGCGGATCTCATCAGTCAGAAGCCCACCCTCGCTAATGGCAGACCGCCGTAGAGTCTCCACATCCACCGGGTCAACATTCAAGGCCTGATGAATAGCCACCAGCTTCTTCTTTTTCTTTGATTCTGGTTCTGTTGAGCGAAGAATGTGGTCAATATTCAGTGCAGAATCTGTCACCAGAATTTCAGTAAAGCCGCAGCTTTCTGTGTATAAAATGGAAATAGGGCAGGAAAGTGGAGTTGAGGTGGATGATCGGCCATGATCTAATTGAATGGCAAAGAAGGCTTGACAGGCCGAATAGCCTGCTCCTGCTCCTATGTTCCTAAATCCTCACTCTTTTAAATTGAGGAAATGAAAGTGTTGATTATTCCAAACTTCAGCTCTATCTGGAAAGAGTAATTATAGCTCTTTAATCAGTTGGCAGCACTGTCAGCTCAGAGTCAGGAGGTTGAGAATTCAATTCCACTCCTTGGACCAGAGTACATAATCCAGGATGACAGTCCAGTGCAACGCTGAGGGAGTGCCAGCCTGTGAGAGATGGCATCTTTCGGATAAAAATGTAAACAGAGGCCCTATCTCTCTTCTCAAATGAACGTAAAAGATCCCATGACGCTTTTAGAAAAAGCTTGGGGAGTTTCCTGGGCAATATTTATCCCTCAGCCAACATCAATAATACAGATTCTCCAGTCATTAACACAAGACCAAAAGACGTGGGACAGAAATAGGTCATTCGGCCCATCGAGTCTGCTCCGTCATTCAATGAGATCATGGCTGTTCTAATAACCCTCAACTCCACTTTCCTGCCTTTTCCCCATAACCCTTGACTCCCTTACTGATTAAAAATCTGTCTATCTCAGCCTTGAATATACTTAACGACCCAGCCTCTACAGCTCTCTGCTGTAAAGAATTCCACAGATTCACTGCCCTCAGAAGAAATTCCTCCTCATCTCTATTTTAAATGGGCATCCCCTTACTCTGAGATTATGCCCTCTGGTCCTAGATTCTCCCACAAAGGGAAGCAACCTCTCAGCTTTTAACCTTTCAAGCCCCCTAAGAATCTTATATCTTTCAATAAGGTCACCTCTCATTCTTCTAAAATCCAATGAGTACAGGCCTAACCTACTCAACCTCTCCTCATAAGAAAATCCCTCCATACCCGGGATCAACCCAGTGAACCTTCTCTGGACTGCCTCCAATGCCAGTATATCTTTCCTTAGATAAGGGGACCAAAATTGTTCTAGGTGTGGTCTAACTAGTGTCTCATATAGTTTTAGTAAGATTTCCCAATATTTATATTCCATTCCTTTTGAAGTAAAGACCAACATCCCATTTGCCTTACAGTATCTTTACTGTACTTTACAGTACAGAGTTAATGTTTCAAGTCCATATAACCCACCTTAAACAGTATAAATTTCATCACATTTTTACTTCTCTTTAGCTCTGAAGAGTCATACGGACTCAAAACATTAACTCTGTTTTCTCTCCACAGATGCTGTAAGACCTGCTGAGTTTTTCCAGCATTTTCTGTTTTTGTTTCAGATTTCCAGCATCTGCAGTATTTTGCTTTTATCCCATTTGCCCTCCCTATTACCTGTTGAACTTGTGTGTTAGCTTTTTGGGATGCATGCACGAGGACTCCCAAATCCCTCTGTGCTGCAGCCTTTTGCAGTCTTTCTCCATTTAAATGATATTCAGCTCTTCTATTCTTCCTGCCAAAGTGCATAACCTCATTTTCACACATTATATTCCATCTGCCACTTTTTTGCCCACTCACTTGTCTATATTCCTCTGTAGACCCCTGGTGTCATGCCTTCCCACCTATTTTTGTATCATCCACAAACTTGGCGATAGTACTTCACTTCCCTCATCTAAGTCATTAATATATATTGTAAATAATTGAGGACCCAGACCTCAGTGTGAGAGAATTGGCTTCCCTACATTTCAACAATTACTACAGTTGAAATGAAAGTACTTTGGTGGTTCTGAAGCATTTTAGGAAGTCCCGAGGTTGTGAAAGGCGGCCTATAAATACAAGGTCGCTTTTTTTTTAGAACTGGTGTCCATGTACACGAATCACAAAAAGTGAGCGTGCAGATGCAGCAAGTAATTAAAAAGCCAATTGGAAGCTTGGCCTTTATTGTAAGGGGGAATGGAGCACAAGTACAGTGTCTCAAAACCAGTAACATTGGGAACGAGTTCACACCAGATTTTAGATCTTGCTGGTTTTCGAGTCGGGGCGGTTCAGGCTGGGCCGGTCAAGGGATGCTCAGACCACTTGGCACATGGGAAAAGACAGGCACGCGAAGCTGACAGCTCGTCAGCACACCACAGCATCAATGCAGCACCTAGCCCAACAAGCCAGGAAATAACTTTACTCATCTAACAATAATAAAAATTCATGCACGGCAGCTTAAAGCAATGTCTGGTTGTTGGACATCACCGGTTTTTGGATAGTCGGATCTGAGACACTATCTATACAAAAGTAGGGAAGTCTTGCTACAACTGTACAGGGTATTGGTCAGACCACACCTAGAGTACTGTTTACAGTTTTGGCCACCTTACTTAAAAGAGGGATATCCTTCCATTGGACATAGGAACCAGCTTAGTGAACCTTCACTGAACCGGGGTGAAGGGGTTTATCTTAAGAGGAAACATTAAGCAAGTTGGACCTATATTCTTTTGGAGTTTAGAAGAATAAACTGGGATGGCTTGACAGGGTAGATGCTAAGAGGATGTTTCCCCTTCTGGAGGAATCTATACAAAGATGAGGAGGAATTTCTTGTCTCAGAGGGTGTCAGAATGGGGGTGTTTTTTAAAAATATTTTGGGGAATATTGGGTTATTCTGTAGAGAAGACTGGGTGCCTGTGTGTGTGTGCGCGCGCAAGAGTTTGATAGGAGTCAGGTTGCCTGGGGGTTTGGAAACATGAAAAGGATAGAGGTGTTAAGTTTAAGATACAAGCAAATAGGTTAGATCTAACATTTGCATGTTTAGATAAATTGAGAGTTTGTTTGAATATCAGAGGATAGTCAACGGTGTCAAGAAACATGTTTCCATCTTGCAGGAGTTCATAGCTAAACAAGCAGTGGGGCTATGATATTTTATTGACCCAAAAGCAAAGACAAGGTGGAAACATGAAATATCTAATGTTTGGAAGTGTGTGAGAACAATGGGATGAAGATGAAAGAGAAAAAAGGTATTTTAGAGTTTCTGTGGATAGCTGCTTTTAGCTGTTGAGCTGTTAACCTGGAGATAGCTGGAGCTGTTTCAGCTGTTAAGATAGCTCTGGGCTGGAAGAGGAATGCAGTTTGAATCACCTATCCAGCCAAGCAAGAAAAGCCTTGGGCTGCAGCAAGCCCAGGTTTATTCTGAAGTGAATTCCAACACAAAGTGGAAGGGGGTAAACGTCATATGGTGCACCTTTACTGAAGTTAAGGCAGCTTGCTTTGTGTAATATTACAAGATCTCATATTTAAATATCTATAAGGGAGTGATCCCTGGAAAGTGGTCACTTGCGGGTTTGATCAAGTAGAGTGTTTTTGGGGGAATGCTTTGTAAGACTAACTGCAATTGTGTAACTGTAATCTTGTGTGCTTAAGTTTTCTTTTATTTTTAATTTTTAAGATCTTCAGAAACTATATTTCCTATTTTCTATGTTTCTACGTTACTGGACCTCTTACTGCTATGATCGGTATGTATCCTTCTCATTTTCAGAATACAAACGAGGCTCCCTCTGGGATTTGGTTTGCGCAGCAATTAACACCGACTGTGGTCACAACAGTGGGTCATTAATCTTTGCAATGGTCTACCTCAGACAGCAGTGGAGGCTGGATCATTGAATATTGTGATCTTGAACAAACACAAATAAACTTCACTAAACAAGTTCAGAAAGATAAAACAATTTACAAGCTCTCTTATACTCTAAAATTCAGAGTTAATATGAGGTACATCTAAATTACAAGCCAACTGTGGCCAAACACACCTCATTGCACAATAAATGACAGATGTGGCCGAGACGAGTCCTTAGATCTCTCAACAACCCACCCAGACATCGTAACACACTGAGTCAACCAATCTCACTGAAACTCTATTGCGAGAGATTCCAGTCTTCGCCTTCGGAGATTGTGCCGCGGAATTCTCTCCAGAAGTTGTACAAACTCGGAGGGCTTCAACAAAGGCCCAACTTGCAGGGTTTCAAACTCGTCTCCTGAGATTCCGTTCCCCTGGATTTCCGAACGTACACTCGGACATCAACTCACAAGCACAATTTCAGCTCTTTGCCCTACCGCAAAGAACACCCAAACTCCAAAGGGGTACCTTCCAGATTACAAATTGTGTTAAGCAGTTCTTGGAGGTTGTTTTTAAAAAGAAGTTTTGTTTTATAATAGATCAATCATTCAGGGTTTATTGAAAGAAGCCTGGTTAAAATCTCTTATTCTGGGTCTAACAGTAGCGAAGGTTAATCACAGAATTTTAACAGCACAGAAGGAAGCCATTCGGCCCATCGTGTCTGCACCGGCTCTCCAAACGAGCATCATAACTTTGTGTCATTCCTCTTGCCTTTTCCCAATATCCCTGCACATTGTTTCTATTCAAATAGTCATCTAATGCCCTCTTGAATGCCCCGATTGAGCCTGCCTCCACCACACTTCCAGGCAGTGAATTCCAGACCCAAACCACTCGCTGTGTGAAAAAGCTTATTCTCAGGTCACATTTGCTTCATTTTAAATCTGTGCCCTCTCGTTCTTGATCCTTTTACGAGCGGAAACAGCTTCTCCCCATCTACTCTGTTCAGCCCCCCTCAAGATTTTGAACATCTTTAGCAAATCTCCTCTTAGCCTTCTCTCCAGAAAACAGTCCCAACCCCTCCAACCTATCTTCTTAACTGAAGCTTCTCATCCCTGGAACCATTCCTGTAAACCTCTTCAGCACTGTCTCCAAAGCGTTCACATCCTGCCTATAGTGTGGTGCCAAGAGCTGAACACAATACTTAAGCTGAGGTCTAATGAGTGTCTCATATAAATTCAGCATAACCTCCCTGCTCTTTTACTCTGTGCTCCTATTAATAAAACCCGGGATACTATATGCTTTATTAACTGCTGTCTCCATCTGTCCTGTCACCTTCAATGACCTATGCACAAATACGCCCAGGTCTTCCTGCTCCTGCAGGCCCTCCAAAATTTCGCCCCTTATTTTATAATGACTGTCCATGTTCTTCCTACCAAAATGCATCACCTCACACCTCTCCATACTGAACTTCATCTGCCGCCTATCTGACCAGCCCACCAACTTGTCTATGTCCATTTGAAGTTCTACACTATCCTCCTCACAGTTTACAACATTCCCAAGCTTCCTATCAACCGCAAACTTTGAAACTGTCCCCTGCACACCAAGATCTAGATTAATATATGTCAGGAAAAACAAGGGTCCTAATACCGACCCCTGGGGAACTCCACTACAAACCTTCCTCCAGCCTGAAAAATAATCATTGACCATTACCCTCTGCTTCCTATTTTTCAGCCAATTTTGCATCCACATTGTTACTGTTCCTTTTATTCCATGAATAACTTTTCTCACAAGTCCGTTGTATGCCACTGTATGAAATACCTTTTGAAAGTCCAAGTACACCATATCAACAGCATTACCCTCATTGACCTTTTCTGTCACCTCTTCAAAAAACTCCAGCAAGTTAGTTAAACATGATTTCCCTTTTAGAAATCCATGCTGGCTCTTCCTTATCAACCCATATTTTTCCATGTGACGACTAGTTCTATCCCAAACAATTGGCCATTTTGGTGAGTAAATAAAACGTTTAATGATGCGACCTGTGGAGTAGTGGGGCTACATAAGCTGTGCTCTTTTCCCATCCTAGTCATAACAATATACACTGACATTGGCACACCGGCTGTGAACAATATATATAATATAATACCCCACCTGGAGTACTGTGCAGTTTTGGTCCCCATATTTAAGAAAGGATACACTGGCATTGGAGGCAGTTCAAAAGAGACTCACAGTGCTGATTCCTGGGATGGTAGGGTTGACTTATCAAGAACAGCTAAACAGGTTAGGCCTTTATTCATTAGATAAAAACAAAAAAACTGCGGATGCTGGAAATCAAAAGCAAAAAAAACGGAATTACCTGGAAAAACTCAGCAGGTCTGGCAGCATCGGCGGAGAAGAAAAGAGTTGACGTTTCGAGTCCTCATGACCCTTCGACAGAACTTGAGTTCGAGTCCAAGAAAGAGTTGAAATATAAGCTGGTTTAAGGTGTGTGTGTGGGGGGGCGGAGAGAGAGAGAGAGAGAGAGAGAGAAGTGGAGGGGGGGGTGGTGTGGTTGTAGGGACAAACAAGCAGTGATAGAAGCAGATCATCAAAAGATGTCAACAACAATAGAACAAAAGAACACATAGGTGTTAAAGTTAAAATTGGTGATATTATCTAAACGAATGTGCTAATTAAGAATGGATGGCAGGGCACTCAAGGTATAGCTCTAGTGGGGGGGGGAAGAGCATAAAAGATTTTTAAAAATTTTTAAAAAATAATGGAAATAGGTGGGAAAAGGAAAATTTATATAATTTATTGGAAAAAAAAGGAAGGGGGAAACAGAAACGGGGTGGGGATGGGGGAGGGAGCTCACGTTGTTGAATTCAATATTCAGTCCGGAAGGCTGTAAAGTGCCTAGTCGGAAGATGAGGTGTTGTTCCTCCAGTTAGCGTTGGGCTTCACTGGAACAATGCAGCAAGCCAAGGACAGACATGTGGGCAAGAGAGCAGGGTGGAATGTTAAAATGGCAAGCGACAGGGAGGTTTGGGTCATTCTTGCGGACAGACCGCAGGTGTTCTGCAAAGCGGTCGCCCAGTTTACGTTTGGTCTCTCCAATGTAGAGGAGACCACATTGGGAGCAATGAATGCAGTAGACTAAGTTGGGGGAAATGCAAGTGAAATGCTGCTTCACTTGAAAGGAGTGTTTGGGTCCTTGGACGGTGAGGAGAGAGAAAGTGAAGGGGCAGGTGTTGCATCTTTTGCGTGGGCATGGGGTGGTGCCATAGGAGGGGGTTGAGGAGTAAGGGGTGATGGAGGAGTGGACCAGGGTGTCCCGGAGGGAGCGATCCCTACGGAATGCCGATAGGGGGGGTGAAGGGAAGATGTGTTTGGTGGTGGCATCATGCTGGAGTTGGCGGAAATGGCGGAGGATGATCCTTTGAATGCGGAGGCTGGTGGGGTGATAAGTGAGGACAAGGGGGACCCTATCATGTTTCTGGGAGGGAGGAGAAGGCGTGAGGGCGGATGCGCGGGAGATGGGCCGGACACGGTTGAGGGCCCTGTCAACGACCGTGGGTGGAAAACCTCGGTTAAGGAAGAAGGAGGACATGTCAGAGGAACTGTTTTTGAAGGTAGCATCATCGGAACAGATGCGACGGAGGCGAAGGAACTGAGAGAATGGGATGGAGTCCTTACAGGAAGCGGGGTGTGAGGAGCTGTAGTCGAGATAGCTGTGGGAGTCGGTGGGTTTGTAATGGATATTGGTGGACAGTCTATCACCAGAGATTGAGACAGAGAGGTCAAGGAAGGGAAGGGAAATGTCAGAGATGGATCACGTGAAAATGATGGAGGGGTGGAGATTGGAAGCAAAATTAATAAATTTTTCCAAGTCCCGACGAGAGCATGAAGCGGCACCGAAGTAATCATCGATGTACCGGAGAAAGAGTTGTGGAAGGGGGCCGGAGTAGGACTGGAACAAGGAATGTTCCACATGCCCCATAAAGAGACAGGCATAGCTGGGGCCCATGCAGGTACCCATAGCCACACCTTATATTTGGAGGAAGTGAGAGGATTGAAGGAGAAATTGTTCAGCGTGAGAACAAGTTCAGCCAGACGGAGGAGAGTAGTGGTGGATGGGGATTGTTCGGGCCTCTGTTCGAGGAAGAAGCTAAGGGCCCTCAGACCATCCTGGTGGGGGATGGAGGTGTAGAGGGATTGGATGTCCATGGTGAAGAGGAAGCGGTTGGGGCCAGGGAACTGGAAATTGTTGATGTGACGTAAGGTGTCAGAGGAATCACGGATGTAGGTGGGAAGGGACTGGGCAAGGGGAGAGAGAAGGGAGTCAAGATAACGAGAAATGAGTTCTGTGGGGCAGGAGCAAGCTGACACGATCGGTCTACCAGGGCAGTTCTGTTTGTGGATTTTGGGTAGGAGATAGAAGCGGGCCGTCCGAGGTTGGGCGACTATCAGGTTGGAAGCTGTGGGAGGGAGATCCCCAGAGGAGATGAGGTCAGTGACAGTCCTGGAAACAATGGCTTGATGTTCAGTGGTGGGGTCATGGTCCAGGGAGAGGTAGGAGGAAGTGTCTGCGAGTTGACGCTCAGCCTCCGCGAGGTAGAGGTCAGTGCACCAGACAACAACAGCACCACCCTTGTCAGCGGGTTTGATGACAATGTCAGGGTTGGACCTGAGAGAATGGAAGGAACGCAAGCTCCAACAACTCATCGACACCAACACCCATCTAGGACCCTCCACCCCTGCCTGTCCCTCCGTCCCCACCCCATCTTCCAATCCCAGCCCCAGCCGTGTATTCACTATACTTCCTGACCTTCCCCTCTTCGATGCTGAACGTTCAGTGCTCAGCACTGTTGGTGTCGATGGACCATGATCCCACCACAGAACATCAAGCCATTGTTTCCAGGACTGTCACTGACCTCATCTCCTCTGGGGATCTCCCTCCCACAGCTTCCAACCTGATAGTCGCCCAACCTCGGACGGCCCGCTTCTATCTCCTACCCAAAATCCACAAACAGAACTGCCCTGGTAGACCGATCGTGTCAGCTTGCTCCTGCCCCACAGAACTCATTTCTCGTTATCTTGACTCCCTTCTCTCTCCCCTTGCCCAGTCCCTTCCCACCTACATCCGTGATTCCTCTGACACCTTACGTCACATCAACAATTTCCAGTTCCCTGGCCCCAACCGCTTCCTCTTCACCATGGACGTCCAATCCCTCTACACCTCCATCCCCCACCAGGATGGTCTGAGGGCCCTTAGCTTCTTCCTCGAACAGAGGCCCGAACAATCCCCATCCACCACTACTCTCCTCCGTCTGGCTGAACTTGTTCTCACGCTGAACAATTTCTCCTTCAATCCTCTCACTTCCTCCAAATATAAGGTGTGGCTATGGGTACCTGCATGGGCCCCAGCTATGCCTGTCTCTTTATGGGGCATGTGGAACATTCCTTGTTCCAGTCCTACTCCGGCCCCCTTCCACAACTCTTTCTCCGGTACATCGATGATTACTTCGGTGCCGCTTCATGCTCTCGTCGGGACTTGGAAAAATTTATTAATTTTGCTTCCAATCTCCACCCCTCCATCATTTTCACGTGATCCATCTCTGACACTTCCCTTCCCTTCCTTGACCTCTCTGTCTCAATCTCTGGTGATAGACTGTCCACCAATATCCATTACAAACCCACCGACTCCCACAGCTATCTCGACTACAGCTCCTCACACCCCGCTTCCTGTAAGGACTCCATCCCATTCTCTCAGTTCCTTCGCCTCCGTCGCATCTGTTCCGATGATGCTACATTCAAAAACAGTTCCTCTGACATGTCCTCCTTCTTCCTTAACCGAGGTTTTCCACCCACGGTCGTTGACAGGGCCCTCAACCGTGTCCGGCCCATCTCCCGCACATCCGCCCTCACGCCTTCTCCTCCCTCCCAGAAACATGATAGGGTCCCCCTTGTCCTCACTTATCACCCCACCAGCCTCCGCATTCAAAGGATCATCCTCCGCCATTTCCGCCAACTCCAGCATGATGCCACCACCAAACACATCTTCCCTTCACCCCCCCTATCGGCATTCAGTAGGGATCTCTCCCTCCGGGACACCCTGGTCCACTCCTCCATCACCCCTTACTCCTCAACCCCGTCCTATGGCACCACCCCATGCCCACGCAAAAGATGCAACACCTGCCCCTTCACTTTCTCTCTCCTCACCGTCCAAGGACCCAAACACTCCTTTCAAGTGAAGCAGCATTTCACTTGCATTTCCCCCAACTTAGTCTAATGCATTCATTGCTCCCAATGTGGTCTCCTCTACATTGGAGAGACCAAACGTAAACTGGGCGACCGCTTTGCAGAACACCTGCGGTCTGTCCGCAAGAATGACCCAAACCTCACTGTCGCTTGCCATTTTAACACTCCACCCTGCTCTCTTGCCCACATGTCTGTCCTTGGCTTGCTGCATTGTTCCAGTGAAGCCCAACGCAAACTGGAGGAACAACACCTCATCTTCCGACTAGGCACTTTACAGCCTTCCGGAATGAATATTGAATTCAACAACTTTAGGTCGTGAGCTCCCTCACCCATCCTCTCCCCCTTTCTGTTTCCCCCTTCCTTTTTTTTTCCAATAAATTATATAGATTTTCCTTTTCCCACCTATTTCCATTATTTTTAAAAAAATTTTTTTAAATCTTTTATGCTCTCCCCACCCCCACTAGAGCTATACCTTGAGTGCCCTGCCATCCATTCTTAATTAGCACATTCGTTTAGATAATATCACCAAATTTAACTTTAACATCTATGTGTTCTTTTGTTCTATTGTTGTTGACATCTTTTGATGATCTGCTTCTATCACTGCTTGTTTGTCCCTACAACCACACCCCCACTCCAGTTCTCTCTCTCTCTCTCTCCGCCCCCACACACACACCTTAAACCAGCTTATATTTCAACTCTTTCTTGGACTCGAACTCAAGTTCTGTCGAAGGGTCATGAGGACTCGAAACATCAACTCTTTTCTTCCCCGCCGATGCTGCCAGACCTGCTGAGTTTTTCCAGGTAATTCGGTTTTTGTTTTTGTTCTTTATTCATTAGAGTTTGGAAGAATGAGGGGTGATCTTATTGAAACGTACAAGATTCTGACAGGCTGTTGAGAAGATGTTTCCACGAGTGGGAGAATCTTGAACTAGAGGACAGAGTTACAAAATAAGGGGACACTCATTTAAAACTGAGATGCCAAGGAAGTGCACGTACAGATACATTGCTGCACCAGCTGTGAATATACAGTGACACTGCTGCACCAGTTGTGAATATACATCGACACTGCTGCATGGGCAGTGAATGGACAGTGACACTGCTGCACCGGCTGTGAATGTACAGTGACACTGCTGCATCGGCTGTGAATATACACCAACACTGCTGCATCGGCTGTGAATGTACCGTGACATTGCTGCACCGGCTGTGAATGTACAGAGACATTGCTGCACCGGCTGTGGATGTACAGTGACACTGCTGCACCGGCTGTGAATGTACAGTGACACTGCTGCATCGGCTGTGAATATATACCGACACTGCTGCACCGGCTGTGAATGTACAGTGACACTGCTGCACCGGCTGTGAATGTACAGTGACATTGCTGCATCAGCTGTGAATATACACCGACACTGCTGCATCAGCAGTGCATGTACAGTGACATTGCTGCATCGGCTGTGAATATACAGAGACACAGCTGCACCGGCTGTGAATGTACAGTGACATTGTGCATCAGCTGTGAATGTACAGTGACACTGCTGCACCGGCTGTGAATATACAACGACACGGCTGCACCAGCTGCGAATGTACAGTGACATTGCTGCACCAGCTGTGAATGTACAGTGACATTGCTGCATCGGCTGTGAATATACAGTGACACTGCTGCACCGGCTGTGAATGTACAGTGACATTGCTGCTTCGGCTGTGAATATACAGTAACATTGCTGCACCGGCTGTGAATGTACAGTGACATTGCTGCATCGGCTGTGAATGTACAGTGGCATTGCTGCACCGGCTGTGAATGTACAGTGACATTGTTGCACCGGCTGTGAATGTACAGTGACACTGCTGCATCGGCTGTGAATGTACAGTGACATGGTGCACTGGCTGTGAATGTACAGTGACACTGCTGCATCGGCTGTGAATGTACAGTGACACTGCTGCACTGGCTGTGAATGTACAGTGACACTGCTGCATCGGCTGTGAATGTACAGCGACACTGCTGCACCAGCTGTGAATATACACCGAAACGGCTGCACCAGCTGTGAATGTACAGTGACATTGCTGCATCGGCTGTGAATGTACAGTGACATTGGTGCACCGGCTGTGAATATATACCGACACTGCTGCACCGGCTGTGAATGTACAGTGACATTACTGCATCGGCTGTGAATGTACAGTGGAATTGGTGCACCGGCAGTGAAAATACACCGACACTGCTGCACCGGCTGTGAATGTACAGAGACATTGCTGGACCGGCTGTGGATGTACAGTGACACTGCTGCACCGGCTGTGAATGTACAGTGACACTGCTGCATCGGCTGTGAATATATACCGACACTGCTGCACCGGCTGTGAATGTACAGTGACACTGCTGCACCGGCTGTGAATGTACAGTGACATCGCTGCATCAGCTGTGAATATACACCGACACCGCTGCATCAGCAGTGCATGTACAGTGACATTGCTGCATCGGCTGTGAATATACAGAGACACAGCTGCACCGGCTGTGAATGTACAGTGACATTGCTGCATCGGCTGTGAATATACAGTGACATTGCTGCACCGGCTGTGAATGTACAGTGACATTGCTGCATCGGCTGTGAATGTACAGTGGCATTGCTGCGCCGGCTGTGAATGTACAGTGACATTGTTGCACCGGCTGTGAATGTACAGTGACACTGCTGCATCGGCTGTGAATGTACAGTGACACTGCTGCACTGGCTGTGAATGTACAGTGACACTGCTGCATCGGCTGCGAATGTACAGCGACACTGCTGCACCGGCTGTGAATATACACCGAAACGGATGCACCAGCTGTGAATGTACAGTGACATTGCTGCACCGGCTGTGAATGTACAGTGACATTGCTGCACCGGCTGTGAATGTACAGTGACACTGCTGCACCGGCTGTGAATGTACACCGACACAGCTGCATCGGCTGTGAATATACAGTGACACTGCTGCACCGGCTGTGAATGTACAGTGACATTGCTGCTTCGGCTGTGAATATACAGTAACATTGCTGCACCGGCTGTGAATGTACAGTGACATTGCTGCATCGGCTGTGAATGTACAGTGGCATTGCTGCACCGGCTGTGAATGTACAGTGACATTGTTGCACCGGCTGTGAATGTACAGTGACACTGCTGCATCGGCTGTGAATGTACAGTGACATGGTGCACTGGCTGTGAATGTACAGTGACACTGCTGCATCGGCTGTGAATGTACAGTGACACTGCTGCACTGGCTGTGAATGTACAGTGACACTGCTGCATCGGCTGTGAATGTACAGCGACACTGCTGCACCAGCTGTGAATATACACCGAAACGGCTGCACCAGCTGTGAATGTACAGTGACATTGCTGCATCGGCTGTGAATGTACAGTGACATTGGTGCACCGGCTGTGAATATATACCGACACTGCTGCACCGGCTGTGAATGTACAGTGACATTACTGCATCGGCTGTGAATGTACAGTGGAATTGGTGCACCGGCAGTGAAAATACACCGACACTGCTGCACCGGCTGTGAATGTACAGAGACATTGCTGGACCGGCTGTGGATGTACAGTGACACTGCTGCACCGGCTGTGAATGTACAGTGACACTGCTGCATCGGCTGTGAATATATACCGACACTGCTGCACCGGCTGTGAATGTACAGTGACACTGCTGCACCGGCTGTGAATGTACAGTGACATCGCTGCATCAGCTGTGAATATACACCGACACCGCTGCATCAGCAGTGCATGTACAGTGACATTGCTGCATCGGCTGTGAATATACAGAGACACAGCTGCACCGGCTGTGAATGTACAGTGACATTGCTGCATCGGCTGTGAATATACAGTGACATTGCTGCACCGGCTGTGAATGTACAGTGACATTGCTGCATCGGCTGTGAATGTACAGTGGCATTGCTGCGCCGGCTGTGAATGTACAGTGACATTGTTGCACCGGCTGTGAATGTACAGTGACACTGCTGCATCGGCTGTGAATGTACAGTGACACTGCTGCACTGGCTGTGAATGTACAGTGACACTGCTGCATCGGCTGCGAATGTACAGCGACACTGCTGCACCGGCTGTGAATATACACCGAAACGGATGCACCAGCTGTGAATGTACAGTGACATTGCTGCACCGGCTGTGAATGTACAGTGACATTGCTGCACCGGCTGTGAATGTACAGTGACACTGCTGCACCGGCTGTGAATGTACACCGACACAGCTGCATCGGCTTTGAATATACAGTGACACCGCTGCACCGGCTGTGAATGTACACCGACATTGCTGCACTGGCTGTGAATGTACAGTGACAATGCTGCACCGGCTGTGAATGTACAGTAACACTGCTGCACCGGCTGTGAATGTACAGTGACATTGCTACACCGGCTGTGAATGTACACCGACACTGCTGCTCCGGCTGTGAATATACAGAGACACAGCTGCACTGGCTGTGAATGTACAGTGACACTGCTGCATCGGCTGTGAATATACACCGACACTGCTGCACCGGCTGTGAACGTACAGTGACACTGATGCACCCGCTGTGAATGTACAGAGACATTGTGCATCGGCTGTGAATGTACAGTGACATTGCTGCTCCAGCTATGAATGTACAGTGACACTGCTGCACCGGCTGTGAATGTACAGTGACACTGCTGCACCGGCTGTGAATGTACAGTGACACTGCTGCACTGGCTGTGAATGTACAGTGACACTGCTGCAATGGCTGTGAATGTACAGTGACACTGCTACACCGGCTGTGAATGTACAGTGACACTGCTGCACCGGCTGTGAATATACACCGAATCAGCTGCACCAGCTGTGAATGTACAGTGACATTGCTGCACCGGCTGTGAATATAGCGACATTGCTGCACCGGATGTGAATATACACCGACACTGCTGCACCGGCTGTGAATGTACAGTGACATTGGTGCATCGGCTGTGAATATACACCGACACTGCTGCACCGGCTGTGAATGTACAGTGACATTGCTGCATCGGCTGTGAATATACAGTGACATTTCTGTACCGGCTGTGAATATACAGTGACACTGCAGCACCGGCTGTGAATGTACAGTGACACTGCAGCACCGGCTGTGAATGTACAGTGACACTGCTGCACCGGCTGTGAATGTACAGTGACATTGCTGCACCAGCTGTGAATATACACCGACACTGCTGCATCAGCAGTGCATGTACAGTGACATTGCTGCATCGGCTGTGAATATACAGAGACACAGCTGCACCGGCTGTGAATGTACAAAGACACTGCTGCACCGGCTGTGAATGTACAGTGACATTGTGCATCAGCTGTGAATGTACAGTGACACTGCTGCACCGGCTGTGAATATACAACGACACGGCTGCACCAGCTGCGAATGTACAGTGACATTGCTGCACCAGCTGTGAATGTACAGTGACATTGCTGCATCGGCTGTGAATATACAGTGACATTGCTGCAACGGCTGTGAATGTACAGTGACATTGCTGCATCGGCTGTGAATGTACAGTGGCATTGCTGCACCGGCTGTGAATGTACAGTGACATTGTTGCACCGGCTGTGAATGTACAGTGACACTGCTGCATCGGCTGTGAATGTACAGTGACACTGCTGCACTGGCTGTGAATGTACACTGACACTGCTGCATCGGCTGTGAATGTACAGCGACACTGCTGCAACGGCTGTGAATATACACCGAAACGGCTGCACCAGCTGTGAATGTACAGTGACATTGCTGCATCGGCTGTGAATGTACAGTGACATTGGTGCACGAGCTGTGAATATATACCGACACTGCTGCACCGGCTGTGAATGTACAGTGACATTGCTGCATCGGCTGTGAATGTACAGTGGAATTGGTGCACCGGCAGTGAATATACACCGACACTGCTGCACCGGCTGTGAATGTACAGAGACATTGCTGCACCGGCTGTGGATGTACAGTGACAATGCTGCACCGGCTGTGAATGTACAGTGACACTGCTGCATCGGCTGTGAATATATACCGACACTGCTGCACCGGCTGTGAATGTACAGTGACACTGCTGCACCGGCTGTGAATGTACAGTGACATTGCTGCATCAGCTGTGAATATACACCGACACTGCTGCATCAGCAGTGCATGTACAGTGACATTGCTGCATCGGCTGTGAATATACAGAGACACAGCTGCACCGGCTGTGAATGTACGGTGACACTGCTGCACCGGCTGTGAATGTACAATGACATTGTGCATCAGCTGTGAATGTGCAGTGACACTGCTGCACCGGCTGTGAATATACAACGACACGGCTGCACCAGCTGTGAATGTACAGTGACATTGCAGCATCGGCTGTGAATATACAGTGACACTGCTACACCGGCTGTGAATGTACAGTGATATTGCTGCATCGGCTGTGAATATACACTGACATTGCTGCACCGGCTGTGAATGTACAGTGACATTGCTGCATCGGCTGTGAATGTACAGTGGCATTGCTGCACCAGCTGTAAATGTACAGTGACACTGATGCACCAGCTGTGAATGTACAGTGACATTGCTGCACCAGCTGTGAATGTACAGTGACACTGCTGCACAGGCTGTGAATGTACATTGACATTGCTGCACCGGCTGTGAATGTACAGTGACATTGCTGCACTGGCTGTGAATGTACACTGACACTGCTGCACTGGCTGTGAATGTACAGTGACATTTCTGCACCAGCTGTGAATATACGCTGACACTGCTGCACCGGCAGTGAATGGACAGTGACACTGCTGCACCGGCTGTGAATATACAGTGACATTGCTGCATCGGCTGTGAATGTACAGTAACACTGCTGCATCGGCTGTGAATATACAGTGACATTGCTGCATCGGCTGTGAATGCACAGTGACATTGCTACGCCGGCTGTGAATGTACACCGAGATTGTTGCACAGGCTGTGAATGTACAGTGACATTGCTGCACCGGCTGTGAATGTACAGTGACACTGCTGCACCGGCTATGAATGTACAGTGACACTGCTGCACCGGCTGTGAATATACAGTGACATTGAGGCACCGGCTGTGAATGTACAGTGACATTGCTGCACCGGCTGTGAATGTACAGTGACACTGCTGCACCGTCTGTGAACGTACAGTGACATTGCTGCACCGGCTGTGAATGTACAGTGACACTGCTGCACCGGCTGTGAATGTACAGAGACACTGCTGCACCGGCTGTGAATGTACAGTGACATTGGTGCACGAGCTGTGAATATATACCGACACTGCTGCACCGGCTGTGAATGTACAGTGACATTGCTGCATCGGCTGTGAATGTACAGTGGAATTGGTGCACCGGCAGTGAATATACACCGACACTGCTGCACCGGCTGTGAATGTACAGAGACATTGCTGCACCGGCTGTGGATGTACAGTGACAATGCTGCACCGGCTGTGAATGTACAGTGACACTGCTGCATCGGCTGTGAATATATACCGACACTGCTGCACCGGCTGTGAATGTACAGTGACACTGCTGCACCGGCTGTGAATGTACAGTGACATTGCTGCATCAGCTGTGAATATACACCGACACTGCTGCATCAGCAGTGCATGTACAGTGACATTGCTGCATCGGCTGTGAATATACAGAGACACAGCTGCACCGGCTGTGAATGTACGGTGACACTGCTGCACCGGCTGTGAATGTACAATGACATTGTGCATCAGCTGTGAATGTGCAGTGACACTGCTGCACCGGCTGTGAATATACAACGACACGGCTGCACCAGCTGTGAATGTACAGTGACATTGCAGCATCGGCTGTGAATATACAGTGACACTGCTACACCGGCTGTGAATGTACAGTGACATTGCTGCACCGGCTGTGAATGTACAGTGACACTGCTGCACCGGCTATGAATGTACAGTGACACTGCTGCACCGGCTGTGAATATACAGTGACATTGAGGCACCGGCTGTGAATGTACAGTGACATTGCTGCACCGGCTGTGAATGTACAGTGACACTGCTGCACCGTCTGTGAACGTACAGTGACATTGCTGCACCGGCTGTGAATGTACAGTGACACTGCTGCACCGGCTGTGAATGTACAGAGACACTGCTGCACCGGCTGTGAATGTACAGTGACATTGCTGCACCGGCTGTGAACGTACAGTGACATTGCTGCACCGGCTGTGAATGTACAATGACACTGCTGCACAGGCTGTGAATGTACACCGACATTGCTGCACCAGCTGTGCATGTACAGTGACACTGCTGCACCGGCTATGAATGTACAGTGACACTGCTGCACCAGCTGTGAATATACAGTGACACTGCTGCACCAGCTGGGAATATACACCGACACTGCTGCACCGGCTGTGAATGTACAGTGACACTGCTGCACCAGCTGTGAATATACAGTGACACTGCTGCACCAGCTGGGAATATACACCGACACTGCTGCACCGGCTGTGAATGTACAGTGACAATGCTGCACCGGCTGTGAATGTACACCGACATTGCTGCACTGGCTGTGAATGTACAGTGACAATGCTGCACCGGCTGTGAATGTACAGTAACACTGCTGCACCGGCTGTGAATGTACAGTGACATTGCTACACCGGCTGTGAATGTACACCAACACTGCTGCTCCGGCTGTGAATATACAGAGACACAGCTGCACAGGCTGTGAATATACAGAGACAAAGCTGCACCGGCTGTGAATGTACAGTGACACTGCTGCAATGGCTGTGAACGTACAGTGACACTGCTACACCGGCTGTGAATGTACTGTGACACTGCTGCACCGGCTGTGAATGTACAGTGACACTGCTGCACCGGCTGTGAATATACACCGAATCAGCTGCACCAGCTGTGAATGTACAGTGACATTGCTGCACCGGCTGTGAATATACAGTGACATTGTTGCACCGGATGTGAATATACACCGACACTGCTGCACCGGCTGTGAATGTACAGTGACATTGGTGCATCGGCTGTGAATATACACCGACACTGCTGCACCGGCTGTGAACGTACAGTGACACTGATGCACCCGCTGTGAATGTACAGAGACATTGTGCATCGGCTGTGAATGTACAGTGACATTGCTGCTCCAGCTATGAATGTACAGTGACACTGCTGCACCGGCTGTGAATGTACAGTGACACTGCTGCACCGGCTGTGAATGTACAGTGACACTGCTGCACTGGCTGTGAATGTACAGTGACACTGCTGCAATGGCTGTGAATGTACAGTGACACTGCTACACCGGCTGTGAATGTACAGTGACACTGCTGCACCGGCTGTGAATATACACCGAATCAGCTGCACCAGCTGTGAATGTACAGTGACATTGCTGCACCGGCTGTGAATATAGCGACATTGCTGCACCGGATGTGAATATACACCGACACTGCTGCACCGGCTGTGAATGTACAGTGACATTGGTGCATCGGCTGTGAATATACACCGACACTGCTGCACCGGCTGTGAATGTACAGTGACATTGCTGCATCGGCTGTGAATATACAGTGACATTTCTGTACCGGCTGTGAATATACAGTGACACTGCAGCACCGGCTGTGAATGTACAGTGACACTGCAGCACCGGCTGTGAATGTACAGTGACACTGCTGCACCGGCTGTGAATGTACAGTGACATTGCTGCACCAGCTGTGAATATACACCGACACTGCTGCATCAGCAGTGCATGTACAGTGACATTGCTGCATCGGCTGTGAATATACAGAGACACAGCTGCACCGGCTGTGAATGTACAAAGACACTGCTGCACCGGCTGTGAATGTACAGTGACATTGTGCATCAGCTGTGAATGTACAGTGACACTGCTGCACCGGCTGTGAATATACAACGACACGGCTGCACCAGCTGCGAATGTACAGTGACATTGCTGCACCAGCTGTGAATGTACAGTGACATTGCTGCATCGGCTGTGAATATACAGTGACATTGCTGCAACGGCTGTGAATGTACAGTGACATTGCTGCATCGGCTGTGAATGTACAGTGGCATTGCTGCACCGGCTGTGAATGTACAGTGACATTGTTGCACCGGCTGTGAATGTACAGTGACACTGCTGCATCGGCTGTGAATGTACAGTGACACTGCTGCACTGGCTGTGAATGTACACTGACACTGCTGCATCGGCTGTGAATGTACAGCGACACTGCTGCAACGGCTGTGAATATACACCGAAACGGCTGCACCAGCTGTGAATGTACAGTGACATTGCTGCATCGGCTGTGAATGTACAGTGACATTGGTGCACGAGCTGTGAATATATACCGACACTGCTGCACCGGCTGTGAATGTACAGTGACATTGCTGCATCGGCTGTGAATGTACAGTGGAATTGGTGCACCGGCAGTGAATATACACCGACACTGCTGCACCGGCTGTGAATGTACAGAGACATTGCTGCACCGGCTGTGGATGTACAGTGACAATGCTGCACCGGCTGTGAATGTACAGTGACACTGCTGCATCGGCTGTGAATATATACCGACACTGCTGCACCGGCTGTGAATGTACAGTGACACTGCTGCACCGGCTGTGAATGTACAGTGACATTGCTGCATCAGCTGTGAATATACACCGACACTGCTGCATCAGCAGTGCATGTACAGTGACATTGCTGCATCGGCTGTGAATATACAGAGACACAGCTGCACCGGCTGTGAATGTACGGTGACACTGCTGCACCGGCTGTGAATGTACAATGACATTGTGCATCAGCTGTGAATGTGCAGTGACACTGCTGCACCGGCTGTGAATATACAACGACACGGCTGCACCAGCTGTGAATGTACAGTGACATTGCAGCATCGGCTGTGAATATACAGTGACACTGCTACACCGGCTGTGAATGTACAGTGATATTGCTGCATCGGCTGTGAATATACACTGACATTGCTGCACCGGCTGTGAATGTACAGTGACATTGCTGCATCGGCTGTGAATGTACAGTGGCATTGCTGCACCAGCTGTAAATGTACAGTGACACTGATGCACCAGCTGTGAATGTACAGTGACATTGCTGCACCAGCTGTGAATGTACAGTGACACTGCTGCACAGGCTGTGAATGTACATTGACATTGCTGCACCGGCTGTGAATGTACAGTGACATTGCTGCACTGGCTGTGAATGTACACTGACACTGCTGCACTGGCTGTGAATGTACAGTGACATTTCTGCACCAGCTGTGAATATACGCTGACACTGCTGCACCGGCAGTGAATGGACAGTGACACTGCTGCACCGGCTGTGAATATACAGTGACATTGCTGCATCGGCTGTGAATGTACAGTAACACTGCTGCATCGGCTGTGAATATACAGTGACATTGCTGCATCGGCTGTGAATGCACAGTGACATTGCTACGCCGGCTGTGAATGTACACCGAGATTGTTGCACAGGCTGTGAATGTACAGTGACATTGCTGCACCGGCTGTGAATGTACAGTGACACTGCTGCACCGGCTATGAATGTACAGTGACACTGCTGCACCGGCTGTGAATATACAGTGACATTGAGGCACCGGCTGTGAATGTACAGTGACATTGCTGCACCGGCTGTGAATGTACAGTGACACTGCTGCACCGTCTGTGAACGTACAGTGACATTGCTGCACCGGCTGTGAATGTACAGTGACACTGCTGCACCGGCTGTGAATGTACAGAGACACTGCTGCACCGGCTGTGAATGTACAGTGACATTGGTGCACGAGCTGTGAATATATACCGACACTGCTGCACCGGCTGTGAATGTACAGTGACATTGCTGCATCGGCTGTGAATGTACAGTGCAATTGGTGCACCGGCAGTGAATATACACCGACACTGCTGCACCGGCTGTGAATGTACAGAGACATTGCTGCACCGGCTGTGGATGTACAGTGACAATGCTGCACCGGCTGTGAATGTACAGTGACACTGCTGCATCGGCTGTGAATATATACCGACACTGCTGCACCGGCTGTGAATGTACAGTGACACTGCTGCACCGGCTGTGAATGTACAGTGACATTGCTGCATCAGCTGTGAATATACACCGACACTGCTGCATCAGCAGTGCATGTACAGTGACATTGCTGCATCGGCTGTGAATATACAGAGACACAGCTGCACCGGCTGTGAATGTACGGTGACACTGCTGCACCGGCTGTGAATGTACAATGACATTGTGCATCAGCTGTGAATGTGCAGTGACACTGCTGCACCGGCTGTGAATATACAACGACACGGCTGCACCAGCTGTGAATGTACAGTGACATTGCAGCATCGGCTGTGAATATACAGTGACACTGCTACACCGGCTGTGAATGTACAGTGACATTGCTGCACCGGCTGTGAATGTACAGTGACACTGCTGCACCGGCTATGAATGTACAGTGACACTGCTGCACCGGCTGTGAATATACAGTGACATTGAGGCACCGGCTGTGAATGTACAGTGACATTGCTGCACCGGCTGTGAATGTACAGTGACACTGCTGCACCGTCTGTGAACGTACAGTGACATTGCTGCACCGGCTGTGAATGTACAGTGACACTGCTGCACCGGCTGTGAATGTACAGAGACACTGCTGCACCGGCTGTGAATGTACAGTGACATTGCTGCACCGGCTGTGAACGTACAGTGACATTGCTGCACCGGCTGTGAATGTACAATGACACTGCTGCACAGGCTGTGAATGTACACCGACATTGCTGCACCAGCTGTGCATGTACAGTGACACTGCTGCACCGGCTATGAATGTACAGTGACACTGCTGCACCAGCTGTGAATATACAGTGACACTGCTGCACCAGCTGGGAATATACACCGACACTGCTGCACCGGCTGTGAATGTACAGTGACACTGCTGCACCAGCTGTGAATATACAGTGACACTGCTGCACCAGCTGGGAATATACACCGACACTGCTGCACCGGCTGTGAATGTACAGTGACAATGCTGCACCGGCTGTGAATGTACACCGACATTGCTGCACTGGCTGTGAATGTACAGTGACAATGCTGCACCGGCTGTGAATGTACAGTAACACTGCTGCACCGGCTGTGAATGTACAGTGACATTGCTACACCGGCTGTGAATGTACACCAACACTGCTGCTCCGGCTGTGAATATACAGAGACACAGCTGCACAGGCTGTGAATATACAGAGACACAGCTGCACCGGCTGTGAATGTACAGTGACACTGCTGCAATGGCTGTGAACGTACAGTGACACTGCTACACCGGCTGTGAATGTACTGTGACACTGCTGCACCGGCTGTGAATGTACAGTGACACTGCTGCACCGGCTGTGAATATACACCGAATCAGCTGCACCAGCTGTGAATGTACAGTGACATTGCTGCACCGGCTGTGAATATACAGTGACATTGTTGCACCGGATGTGAATATACACCGACACTGCTGCACCGGCTGTGAATGTACAGTGACATTGGTGCATCGGCTGTGAATATACACCGAAACTGCTGCACCGGCTGTGAATGTACAGTGACATTGCTGCATCGGCTGTGAATATACAGTGACATTTCTGTACCGGCTGTGAATGTACAGTGACACCGCAGCACCGGCTGTGAATGTACAGTGACACTGCAGCACCGGCTGTGAATGTACAGTGACACTGCTGCACCCGCTGTGAATGTACAGTGACACTGCTGCACCCGCTGTGAATGTACAGTGACACTGCAGCACCGGCTGTGAATGTACAGTGACACTGCTGCACCGGCTGTGAATGTACAGTGACATTGTTGCACCGGCTGTGAATGTACAGTGACACTGCTGCATCGGCTGTGAATGTACAGTGACACTGCTGCACTGGCTGTGAATGTACAGTGACACTGCTGCATCGGCTGTGAATGTACAGCGACACTGCTGCACCGGCTGTGAATATACACCGAAACGGCTGCACCAGCTGTGAATGTACAGTGACATTGGTGCACCGGCTGTGAATATATACCGACACTGCTGCACCGGCTGTGAATGTACAGTGACATTGCTGCATCGGCTGTGAATGTACAGTGGAATTGGTGCACCGGCAGTGAATATACACCGACACTGCTGCACCGGCTGTGAATGTACAGAGACATTGCTGCACCGGCTGTGAATGTACAGAGCATTGCTGCATCGGCTGTGAATATGCAGTGACATTTCTGTACCGGCTGACAATGTACACTGACACTGCTGCACCAGCTGTGAATATGCACCGACACTGCTCCATCGACTGTGAATGTACAGTGACATTGCTGCACCAGTTGTGAATGTACAGTGACACTGATGCACCAGCTGTGAATGTACAGTGACATTGCTGCACCAGCTGTGAATGTACAGTGACACTGCTGCACAGGCTGTGAATGTACATTGACATTGCTGCACCGGCTGTGAATGTACAGTGACATTGCTGCACCGGCTATGAATGTACACTGACACTGCTGCACTGGCTGTGAATGTACAGTGACATTTCTGAACCAGCTGTGAATATACGCTGACACTGCTGCACCGGCAGTGAATGGACAGTGACACTGCTGCACCGGCTGTGAATATACAGTGACATTGCTGCATCGGCTGTGAATGTACAGTAACACTGCTGCATCGGCTGTGAATATACAGTGACATTGCTGCATCGGCTGTGAATGCACAGTGACATTGCTACGCCGGCTGTGAATGTACACCGAGATTGTTGCACAGGCTGTGAATGTACAGTGACATTGCTGCACCGGCTGTGAATGTACAGTGACACTGCTGCACCGGCTGTGAATGTACACCGACATTGCTGCACTGGCTGTGAATGTACAGTGACAATGCTGCACCGGCTGTGAATGTACAGTAACACTGCTGCACCGGCTGTGAATATACAGTGACATTGAGGCACCGGCTGTGAATGTACAGTGACATTGCTGCACCGGCTGTGAATGTACAGTGACACTGCTGCACCGGCTGTGAACGTACAGTGGCATTGCTGCACTGGCTGTGAATGTACAGTGACACTGCTGCACCAGCTGTGAATGTACAGTGACACTGCTGCACCGGCTGTGAATGTACAGTGACACTGCTGCACCGGCTGTGAATGTACAGTGACATTGCTGCACTGGCTGTGAATGTACAATGACACTGCTGCACAGGCTGTGAATGTACACCGACATTGCTGCACCAGCTGTGCATGTACAGTGACACTGCTGCACCGGCTATGAATGTACAGTGACACTGCTGCACCAGCTGTGAATATACAGTGACACTGCTGCACCAGCTGGAAATATACACCGACACTGCTGCACCGGCTGTGAATGTACACCGACACAGCTGCATCGGCTTTGAATATACAGTGACACCGCTGCACCGGCTGTGAATGTACACCGACATTGCTGCACTGGCTGTGAATGTACAGTGACAATGCTGCACCGGCTGTGAATGTACAGTAACACTGCTGCACCGGCTGTAAATGTACAGTGACATTGCTACACCGGCTGTGAGTGTACAGTGACACTGCTGCATCGGCTGTGAATACACACCGACACTGCTGCACCGGCTGTGAACGTACAATGACACTGATGCACCCGCTGTGAATGTACAGAGACATTGTGCATCGGCTGTGAATGTACAGTGACACTGCTCCACCGGCTGTGAATGTACAGCGACACTGCTGCACCGGCTGTGAATATACAATGACATGGCTGCACCGGCTGTGAATGTACAGTGACATTGCTGCTCCAGCTGTGAATGTACAGTGACATTGCTGCACCGGCTGTGAATGTACAGTAACATTGGTGCATCGGCTGTGAATATACACCGACACTGCTGCACCGGCTGTGAATGTACAGTGACATTGCTGCATCGGCTGTGAATATACAGTGACATTTCTGTACCGGCTGTGAATATACAGTGACACTGCAGCACCGGCTGTGAATGTACAGTGACACTGCAGCACCGGCTGTGAATGTACAGTGACACTGCTGAACCGGCTGTGAATGTACAGTGACACTGCTGCAATGGCTGTGAATGTACAGTGACACTGCTACACCGGCTGTGAATGTACTGTGACACTGCTGCACCGGCTGTGAATGTACAGTGACACTGCTGCACCGGCTGTGAATATACACCGAATCAGCTGCACCAGCTGTGAATGTACAGTGACTTTGCTACACCGGCTGTGAATATACAGTGACATTGCTGCACCGGATGTGAATACACACCGACACTGCTGCACCGGCTGTGAATGTACAGTGACATTGCTGCACCGGCTGTGAACGTACAGTGGCATTGCTGCACTGGCTGTGAATGTACAGTGACACTGCTGCATCGGCTGTGAATGTACAGCGACACTGCTGCACCGGCTGTGAATATACACCGAAACGGCTGCACCAGCTGTGAATGTACAGTGACATTGCTGCATCGGCTGTGAATGTACAGTGACATTGGTGCACCGGCTGTGAATATATACCGACACTGCTGCACCGGCTGTGAATGTACAGTGACATTACTGCATCGGCTGTGAATGTACAGTGGAATTGGTGCACCGGCAGTGAAAATACACCGACACTGCTGCACCGGCTGTGAATGTACAGAGACATTGCTGGACCGGCTGTGGATGTACGGTGACACTGCTGCACCGGCTGTGAATGTACAGTGACACTGCTGCATCGGCTGTGAATATATACCGACACTGCTGCACCGGCTGTGAATGTACAGTGACACTGCTGCACCGGCTGTGAATGTACAGTGACATCGCTGCATCAGCTGTGAATATACACCGACACCGCTGCATCAGCAGTGCATGTACAGTGACATTGCTGCATCGGCTGTGAATATACAGAGACACAGCTGCACCGGCTGTGAATGTACAGTGACACTGCTGCACCGGCTGTGAATGTACAGTGACATTGTGCATCAGCTGTGAATGTACAGTGACACTGCTGCACCGGCTGTGAATATACAACGACACGGCTGCACCAGCTGCGAATGTACAGTGACATTGCTGCACCAGCTGTGAATGTACAGTGACATTGCTGCATCGGCTGTGAATATACAGTAACACTGCTGCACCGGCTGTGAATGTACAGTGACATTGCTGCATCGGCTGTGAATATACAGTGACATTGCTGCACCGGCTGTGAATGTACAGTGACATTGCTGCATCGGCTGTGAATGTACAGTGGCATTGCTGCGCCGGCTGTGAATGTACAGTGACATTGTTGCACCGGCTGTGAATGTACAGTGACACTGCTGCATCGGCTGTGAATGTACAGTGACACTGCTGCACTGGCTGTGAATGTACAGTGACACTGCTGCATCGGCTGCGAATGTACAGCGACACTGCTGCACCGGCTGTGAATATACACCGAAACGGATGCACCAGCTGTGAATGTACAGTGACATTGCTGCACCGGCTGTGAATGTACAGTGACATTGCTGCACCGGCTGTGAATGTACAGTGACACTGCTGCACCGGCTGTGAATGTACACCGACACAGCTGCATCGGCTTTGAATTTACAGTGACACCGCTGCACCGGCTGTGAATGTACAGCGACATTGCTGCACTGGCTGTGAATGTACAGTGACAATGCTGCACCGGCTGTGAATGTACAGTAACACTGCTGCACCGGCTGTGAATGTACAGTGACATTGCTACACCGGCTGTGAATGTACACCGACACTGCTGCTCCGGCTGTGAATATACAGAGACACAGCTGCACTGGCTGTGAATGTACAGTGACACTGCTGCATCGGCTGTGAATATACACCGACACTGCTGCACCGGCTGTGAACGTACAGTGACACTGATGCACCCGCTGTGAATGTACAGAGACATTGTGCATCGGCTGTGAATGTACAGTGACATTGCTGCTCCAGCTATGAATGTACAGTGACACTGCTGCACCGGCTGTGAATGTACAGTGACACTGCTGCACCGGCTGTGAATGTACAGTGACACTGCTGCACTGGCTGTGAATGTACAGTGACACTGCTGCAATGGCTGTGAATGTACAGTGACACTGCTACACCGGCTGTGAATGTACAGTGACACTGCTGCACCGGCTGTGAATATACACCGAATCAGCTGCACCAGCTGTGAATGTACAGTGACATTGCTGCACCGGCTGTGAATATAGCGACATTGCTGCAACGGATGTGAATATACACCGACACTGCTGCACCGGCTGTGAATGTACAGTGACATTGGTGCATCGGCTGTGAATATACACCGACACTGCTGCACCGGCTGTGAATGTACAGTGACATTGCTGCATCGGCTGTGAATATACAGTGACATTTCTGTACCGGCTGTGAATATACAGTGACACTGCAGCACCGGCTGTGAATGTACAGTGACACTGCAGCACCGGCTGTGAATGTACAGTGACACTGCTGCACCGGCTGTGAATGTACAGTGACATTGCTGCACCAGCTGTGAATATACACCGACACTGCTGCATCAGCAGTGCATGTACAGTGACATTGCTGCATCGGCTGTGAATATACAGAGACACAGCTGCACCGGCTGTGAATGTACAAAGACACTGCTGCACCGGCTGTGAATGTACAGTGACATTGTGCATCAGCTGTGAATGTACAGTGACACTGCTGCACCGGCTGTGAATATACAACGACACGGCTGCACCAGCTGCGAATGTACAGTGACATTGCTGCACCAGCTGTGAATGTACAGTGACATTGCTGCATCGGCTGTGAATATACAGTGACATTGCTGCAACGGCTGTGAATGTACAGTGACATTGCTGCATCGGCTGTGAATGTACAGTGGCATTGCTGCACCGGCTGTGAATGTACAGTGACATTGTTGCACCGGCTGTGAATGTACAGTGACACTGCTGCATCGGCTGTGAATGTACAGTGACACTGCTGCACTGGCTGTGAATGTACACTGACACTGCTGCATCGGCTGTGAATGTACAGCGACACTGCTGCAACGGCTGTGAATATACACCGAAACGGCTGCACCAGCTGTGAATGTACAGTGACATTGCTGCATCGGCTGTGAATGTACAGTGACATTGGTGCACGAGCTGTGAATATATACCGACACTGCTGCACCGGCTGTGAATGTACAGTGACATTGCTGCATCGGCTGTGAATGTACAGTGGAATTGGTGCACCGGCAGTGAATATACACCGACACTGCTGCACCGGCTGTGAATGTACAGAGACATTGCTGCATCGGCTGTGAATGTACAGTGGAATTGGTGCACCGGCAGTGAATATACACCGACACTGCTGCACCGGCTGTGAATGTACAGAGACATTGCTGCACCGACTGTGGATGTACAGTGACAATGCTGCACCGGCTGTGAATGTACAGTGACATTGTTGCACCGGCTGTGAATATATACCGACACTGCTGCACCGGCTGTGAATATACAGAGACACAGCTGCACCGGCTGTGAATGTACGGTGACACTGCTGCACCGGCTGTGAATGTACAATGACATTGTGCATCAGCTGTGAATGTGCAGTGACACTGCTGCACCGGCTGTGAATATACAACGACACGGCTGCACCAGCTGTGAATGTACAGTGACATTGCAGCATCGGCTGTGAATATACAGTGACACTGCTACACCGGCTGTGAATGTACAGTGATATTGCTGCATCGGCTGTGAATATACACTGACATTGCTGCACCGGCTGTGAATGTACAGTGACATTGCTGCATCGGCTGTGAATGTACAGTGGCATTGCTGCACCAGCTGTAAATGTACAGTGACACTGATGCACCAGCTGTGAATGTACAGTGACATTGCTGCACCAGCTGTGAATGTACAGTGACACTGCTGCACAGGCTGTGAATGTACATTGACATTGCTGCACCGGCTGTGAATGTACAGTGACATTGCTGCACTGGCTGTGAATGTACACTGACACTGCTGCACTGGCTGTGAATGTACAGTGACATTTCTGCACCAGCTGTGAATATACGCTGACACTGCTGCACCGGCAGTGAATGGACAGTGACACTGCTGCACCGGCTGTGAATATACAGTGACATTGCTGCATCGGCTGTGAATGTACAGTAACACTGCTGCATCGGCTGTGAATATACAGTGACATTGCTGCATCGGCTGTGAATGCACAGTGACATTGCTACGCCGGCTGTGAATGTACACCGAGATTGTTGCACAGGCTGTGAATGTACAGTGACATTGCTGCACCGGCTGTGAATGTACAGTGACACTGCTGCACCGGCTATGAATGTACAGTGACACTGCTGCACCGGCTGTGAATATACAGTGACATTGAGGCACCGGCTGTGAATGTACAGTGACATTGCTGCACCGGCTGTGAATGTACAGTGACACTGCTGCACCGTCTGTGAACGTACAGTGACATTGCTGCACCGGCTGTGAATGTACAGTGACACTGCTGCACCGGCTGTGAATGTACAGAGACACTGCTGCACCGGCTGTGAATGTACAGTGACATTGGTGCACGAGCTGTGAATATATACCGACACTGCTGCACCGGCTGTGAATGTACAGTGACATTGCTGCATCGGCTGTGAATGTACAGTGCAATTGGTGCACCGGCAGTGAAAATACACCGACACTGCTGCACCGGCTGTGAATGTACAGAGACATTGCTGCACCGGCTGTGGATGTACAGTGACAATGCTGCACCGGCTGTGAATGTACAGTGACACTGCTGCATCGGCTGTGAATATATACCGACACTGCTGCACCGGCTGTGAATGTACAGTGACACTGCTGCACCGGCTGTGAATGTACAGTGACATTGCTGCATCAGCTGTGAATATACACCGACACTGCTGCATCAGCAGTGCATGTACAGTGACATTGCTGCATCGGCTGTGAATATACAGAGACACAGCTGCACCGGCTGTGAATGTACGGTGACACTGCTGCACCGGCTGTGAATGTACAATGACATTGTGCATCAGCTGTGAATGTGCAGTGACACTGCTGCACCGGCTGTGAATATACAACGACACGGCTGCACCAGCTGTGAATGTACAGTGACATTGCAGCATCGGCTGTGAATATACAGTGACACTGCTACACCGGCTGTGAATGTACAGTGATATTGCTGCATCGGCTGTGAATATACACTGACATTGCTGCACCGGCTGTGACTGTACAGTGACATTGCTGCATCGGCTGTGAATGTACAGTGGCATTGCTGCACCAGCTGTAAATGTACAGTGACACTGATGCACCAGCTGTGAATGTACAGTGACATTGCTGCACCAGCTGTGAATGTACAGTGACACTGCTGCACAGGCTGTGAATGTACATTGACATTGCTGCACCGGCTGTGAATGTACAGTGACATTGCTGCACTGGCTGTGAATGTACACTGACACTGCTGCACTGGCTGTGAATGTACAGTGACATTTCTGCACCAGCTGTGAATATACGCTGACACTGCTGCACCGGCAGTGAATGGACAGTGACACTGCTGCACCGGCTGTGAATATACAGTGACATTGCTGCATCGGCTGTGAATGTACAGTAACACTGCTGCATCGGCTGTGAATATACAGTGACATTGCTGCATCGGCTGTGAATGCACAGTGACATTGCTACGCCGGCTGTGAATGTACACCGAGATTGTTGCACAGGCTGTGAATGTACAGTGACATTGCTGCACCGGCTGTGAATGTACAGTGACACTGCTGCATCGGCTGTGAATATACAGTGACATTTCTGTACCGGCTGTGAATATACAGTGACACTGCAGCACCGGCTGTGAATGTACAGTGACACTGCAGCACCGGCTGTGAATGTACAGTGACACTGCTGCACCGGCTGTGAATGTACAGTGACATTGCTGCACCAGCTGTGAATATACACCGACACTGCTGCATCAGCAGTGCATGTACAGTGACATTGCTGCATCGGCTGTGAATATACAGAGACACAGCTGCACCGGCTGTGAATGTACAAAGACACTGCTGCACCGGCTGTGAATGTACAGTGACATTGTGCATCAGCTGTGAATGTACAGTGACACTGCTGCACCGGCTGTGAATATACAACGACACGGCTGCACCAGCTGCGAATGTACAGTGACATTGCTGCACCAGCTGTGAATGTACAGTGACATTGCTGCATCGGCTGTGAATATACAGTGACATTGCTGCAACGGCTGTGAATGTACAGTGACATTGCTGCATCGGCTGTGAATGTACAGTGGCATTGCTGCACCGGCTGTGAATGTACAGTGACATTGTTGCACCGGCTGTGAATGTACAGTGACACTGCTGCATCGGCTGTGAATGTACAGTGACACTGCTGCACTGGCTGTGAATGTACACTGACACTGCTGCATCGGCTGTGAATGTACAGCGACACTGCTGCAACGGCTGTGAATATACACCGAAACGGCTGCACCAGCTGTGAATGTACAGTGACATTGCTGCATCGGCTGTGAATGTACAGTGACATTGGTGCACGAGCTGTGAATATATACCGACACTGCTGCACCGGCTGTGAATGTACAGTGACATTGCTGCATCGGCTGTGAATGTACAGTGGAATTGGTGCACCGGCAGTGAATATACACCGACACTGCTGCACCGGCTGTGAATGTACAGAGACATTGCTGCATCGGCTGTGAATGTACAGTGGAATTGGTGCACCGGCAGTGAATATACACCGACACTGCTGCACCGGCTGTGAATGTACAGAGACATTGCTGCACCGACTGTGGATGTACAGTGACAATGCTGCACCGGCTGTGAATGTACAGTGACATTGTTGCACCGGCTGTGAATATATACCGACACTGCTGCACCGGCTGTGAATATACAGAGACACAGCTGCACCGGCTGTGAATGTACGGTGACACTGCTGCACCGGCTGTGAATGTACAATGACATTGTGCATCAGCTGTGAATGTGCAGTGACACTGCTGCACCGGCTGTGAATATACAACGACACGGCTGCACCAGCTGTGAATGTACAGTGACATTGCAGCATCGGCTGTGAATATACAGTGACACTGCTACACCGGCTGTGAATGTACAGTGATATTGCTGCATCGGCTGTGAATATACACTGACATTGCTGCACCGGCTGTGAATGTACAGTGACATTGCTGCATCGGCTGTGAATGTACAGTGGCATTGCTGCACCAGCTGTAAATGTACAGTGACACTGATGCACCAGCTGTGAATGTACAGTGACATTGCTGCACCAGCTGTGAATGTACAGTGACACTGCTGCACAGGCTGTGAATGTACATTGACATTGCTGCACCGGCTGTGAATGTACAGTGACATTGCTGCACTGGCTGTGAATGTACACTGACACTGCTGCACTGGCTGTGAATGTACAGTGACATTTCTGCACCAGCTGTGAATATACGCTGACACTGCTGCACCGGCAGTGAATGGACAGTGACACTGCTGCACCGGCTGTGAATATACAGTGACATTGCTGCATCGGCTGTGAATGTACAGTAACACTGCTGCATCGGCTGTGAATATACAGTGACATTGCTGCATCGGCTGTGAATGCACAGTGACATTGCTACGCCGGCTGTGAATGTACACCGAGATTGTTGCACAGGCTGTGAATGTACAGTGACATTGCTGCACCGGCTGTGAATGTACAGTGACACTGCTGCACCGGCTATGAATGTACAGTGACACTGCTGCACCGGCTGTGAATATACAGTGACATTGAGGCACCGGCTGTGAATGTACAGTGACATTGCTGCACCGGCTGTGAATGTACAGTGACACTGCTGCACCGTCTGTGAACGTACAGTGACATTGCTGCACCGGCTGTGAATGTACAGTGACACTGCTGCACCGGCTGTGAATGTACAGAGACACTGCTGCACCGGCTGTGAATGTACAGTGACATTGGTGCACGAGCTGTGAATATATACCGACACTGCTGCACCGGCTGTGAATGTACAGTGACATTGCTGCATCGGCTGTGAATGTACAGTGCAATTGGTGCACCGGCAGTGAATATACACCGACACTGCTGCACCGGCTGTGAATGTACAGAGACATTGCTGCACCGGCTGTGGATGTACAGTGACAATGCTGCACCGGCTGTGAATGTACAGTGACACTGCTGCATCGGCTGTGAATATATACCGACACTGCTGCACCGGCTGTGAATGTACAGTGACACTGCTGCACCGGCTGTGAATGTACAGTGACATTGCTGCATCAGCTGTGAATATACACCGACACTGCTGCATCAGCAGTGCATGTACAGTGACATTGCTGCATCGGCTGTGAATATACAGAGACACAGCTGCACCGGCTGTGAATGTACGGTGACACTGCTGCACCGGCTGTGAATGTACAATGACATTGTGCATCAGCTGTGAATGTGCAGTGACACTGCTGCACCGGCTGTGAATATACAACGACACGGCTGCACCAGCTGTGAATGTACAGTGACATTGCAGCATCGGCTGTGAATATACAGTGACACTGCTACACCGGCTGTGAATGTACAGTGATATTGCTGCATCGGCTGTGAATATACACTGACATTGCTGCACCGGCTGTGACTGTACAGTGACATTGCTGCATCGGCTGTGAATGTACAGTGGCATTGCTGCACCAGCTGTAAATGTACAGTGACACTGATGCACCAGCTGTGAATGTACAGTGACATTGCTGCACCAGCTGTGAATGTACAGTGACACTGCTGCACAGGCTGTGAATGTACATTGACATTGCTGCACCGGCTGTGAATGTACAGTGACATTGCTGCACTGGCTGTGAATGTACACTGACACTGCTGCACTGGCTGTGAATGTACAGTGACATTTCTGCACCAGCTGTGAATATACGCTGACACTGCTGCACCGGCAGTGAATGGACAGTGACACTGCTGCACCGGCTGTGAATATACAGTGACATTGCTGCATCGGCTGTGAATGTACAGTAACACTGCTGCACCGGCTGTGAATATACAGTGACATTGAGGCACCGGCTGTGAATGTACAGTGACATTGCTACGCCGGCTGTGAATGTACAGTGACACTGCTGCACCGTCTGTGAACGTACAGTGACACTGCTGCACCGGCTGTGAATGTACAGTGACACTGCTGCACCGGCTGTGAATGTACAGAGACACTGCTGCACCGGCTGTGAATGTACAGTGACATTGCTGCACCGGCTGTGAACGTACAGTGACATTGCTGCACCGGCTGTGAATGTACAATGACACTGCTGCACAGGCTGTGAATGTACACCGACATTGCTGCACCAGCTGTGCATGTACAGTGACACTGCTGCACCGGCTATGAATGTACAGTGACACTGCTGCACCAGCTGTGAATATACAGTGACACTGCTGCACCAGCTGGGAATATACACCGACACTGCTGCACCGGCTGTGAATGTACAGTGACACTGCTGCACCAGCTGTGAATATACAGTGACACTGCTGCACCAGCTGGGAATATACACCGACACTGCTGCACCGGCTGTGAATGTACAGTGACAATGCTGCACCGGCTGTGAATGTACACCGACATTGCTGCACTGGCTGTGAATGTACAGTGACAATGCTGCACCGGCTGTGAATGTACAGTAACACTGCTGCACCGGCTGTGAATGTACAGTGACATTGCTACACCGGCTGTGAATGTACACCAACACTGCTGCTCCGGCTGTGAATATACAGAGACACAGCTGCACAGGCTGTGAATATACAGAGACACAGCTGCACCGGCTGTGAATGTACAGTGACACTGCTGCAATGGCTGTGAACGTACAGTGACACTGCTACACCGGCTGTGAATGTACTGTGACACTGCTGCACCGGCTGTGAATGTACAGTGACACTGCTGCTCCGGCTGTGAATATACACCGAATCAGCTGCACCAGCTGTGAATGTACAGTGACATTGCTGCACCGGCTGTGAATATACAGTGACATTGCTGCACCGGATGTGAATATACACCGACACTGCTGCACCGGCTGTGAATGTACAGTGACATTGGTGCATCGGCTGTGAATATACACCGAAACTGCTGCACCGGCTGTGAATGTACAGTGACATTGCTGCATCGGCTGTGAATATACAGTGACATTTCTGTACCGGCTGTGAATGTACAGTGACACCGCAGCACCGGCTATGAATGTACAGTGACACTGCAGCACCGGCTGTGAATGTACAGTGACACTGCTGCACCCGCTGTGAATGTACAGTGACACTGCTGCACCCGCTGTGAATGTACAGTGACACTGCAGCACCGGCTGTGAATGTACAGTGACACTGCTGCACCGGCTGTGAATGTACAGTGACATTGTTGCACCGGCTGTGAATGTACAGTGACACTGCTGCATCGGCTGTGAATGTACAGTGACACTGCTGCACTGGCTGTGAATGTACAGTGACACTGCTGCATCGGCTGTGAATGTACAGCGACACTGCTGCACCGGCTGTGAATATACACCGAAACGGCTGCACCAGCTGTGAATGTACAGTGACATTGGTGCACCGGCTGTGAATATATACCGACACTGCTGCACCGGCTGTGAATGTACAGTGACATTGCTGCATCGGCTGTGAATGTACAGTGGAATTGGTGCACCGGCAGTGAATATACACCGACACTGCTGCACCGGCTGTGAATGTACAGAGACATTGCTGCACCGGCTGTGAATGTACAGAGCATTGCTGCATCGGCTGTGAATATGCAGTGACATTTCTGTACCGGCTGACAATGTACACTGACACTGCTGCACCAGCTGTGAATATGCACCGACACTGCTCCATCGACTGTGAATGTACAGTGACATTGCTGCACCAGTTGTGAATGTACAGTGACACTGATGCACCAGCTGTGAATGTACAGTGACATTGCTGCACCAGCTGTGAATGTACAGTGACACTGCTGCACAGGCTGTGAATGTACATTGACATTGCTGCACCGGCTGTGAATGTACAGTGACATTGCTGCACCGGCTATGAATGTACACTGACACTGCTGCACTGGCTGTGAATGTACAGTGACATTTCTGCACCAGCTGTGAATATACGCTGACACTGCTGCACCGGCAGTGAATGGACAGTGACACTGCTGCACCGGCTGTGAATATACAGTGACATTGCTGCATCGGCTGTGAATGTACAGTAACACTGCTGCATCGGCTGTGAATATACAGTGACATTGCTGCATCGGCTGTGAATGCACAGTGACATTGCTACGCCGCCTGTGAATGTACACCGAGATTGTTGCACAGGCTGTGAATGTACAGTGACATTGCTGCACCGGCTGTGAATGTACAGTGACACTGCTGCACCGGCTGTGAATGTACACCGACATTGCTGCACTGGCTGTGAATGTACAGTGACAATGCTGCACCGGCTGTGAATGTACAGTAACACTGCAGCATCGGCTGTGAATATACAGTGACATTGAGGCACCGGCTGTGAATGTACAGTGACATTGCTGCACCGGCTGTGAATGTACAGTGACACTGCTGCACCGGCTGTGAACGTACAGTGGCATTGCTGCACTGGCTGTGAATGTACAGTGACACTGCTGCACCGGCTGTGAATGTACAGTGACACTGCTGCACCGGCTGTGAATGTACAGTGACACTGCTGCACCGGCTGTGAATGTACAGTGACATTGCTGCACTGGCTGTGAATGTACAATGACACTGCTGCACAGGCTGTGAATGTACACCGACATTGCTGCACCAGCTGTGCATGTACAGTGACACTGCTGCACCGGCTATGAATGTACAGTGACACTGCTGCACCAGCTGTGAATATACAGTGACACTGCTGCACCAGCTGGGAATATACACTGACACTGCTGCACCGGCTGTGAATGTACACCGACACAGCTGCATCGGCTTTGAATATACAGTGACACCGCTGCACCGGCTGTGAATGTACACCGACATTGCTGCACTGGCTGTGAATGTACAGTGACAATGCTGCACCGGCTGTGAATGTACAGTAACACTGCTGCACCGGCTGTGAATGTACAGTGACATTGCTACACCGGCTGTGAGTGTACAGTGACACTGCTGCATCGGCTGTGAATACACACCGACACTGCTGCACCGGCTGTGAACGTACAATGACACTGATGCACCCGCTGTGAATGTACAGAGACATTGTGCATCGGCTGTGAATGTACAGTGACACTGCTCCACCGGCTGTGAATGTACAGCGACACTGCTGCACCGGCTGTGAATATACAATGACATGGCTGCACCGGCTGTGAATGTACAGTGACATTGCTGCTCCAGCTGTGAATGTACAGTGACATTGCTGCACCGGCTGTGAATATACAGTGACACTGCTGCACCGGCTGTGAATGTACAGTGACATTGCTGCACTGGCTGTGAATGTACAATGACACTGCTGCACAGGCTGTGAATGTACACCGACATTGCTGCACCAGCTGTGCATGTACAGTGACACTGCTGCACCGGCTATGAATGTACAGTGACACTGCTGCACCAGCTGTGAATATACAGTGACACTGCTGCACCAGCTGGGAATATACACTGACACTGCTGCACCGGCTGTGAATGTACACCGACACAGCTGCATCGGCTTTGAATATACAGTGACACCGCTGCACCGGCTGTGAATGTACACCGACATTGCTGCACTGGCTGTGAATGTACAGTGACAATGCTGCACCGGCTGTGAATGTACAGTAACACTGCTGCACCGGCTGTGAATGTACAGTGACATTGCTACACCGGCTGTGAGTGTACAGTGACACTGCTGCATCGGCTGTGAATACACACCGACACTGCTGCACCGGCTGTGAACGTACAATGACACTGATGCACCCGCTGTGAATGTACAGAGACATTGTGCATCGGCTGTGAATGTACAGTGACACTGCTCCACCGGCTGTGAATGTACAGCGACACTGCTGCACCGGCTGTGAATATACAATGACATGGCTGCACCGGCTGTGAATGTACAGTGACATTGCTGCTCCAGCTGTGAATGTACAGTGACATTGCTGCACCGGCTGTGAATATACAGTGACACTGCTGCACCGGCTGTGAATGTACAGTGACATTGCTGCATCGGCTGTGAATATACAGTGACATTTCTGTACCGGCTGTGAATGTACAGTGACACTGCAGCACCGGCTGTGAATGTACAGTGACACTGCAGCACCGGCTGTGAATGTACAGTGACACTGCTGAACCGGCTGTGAATGTACAGTGACACTGCTGCAATGGCTGTGAATGTACAGTGACACTGCTACACCGGCTGTGAATGTACTGTGACACTGCTGCACCGGCTGTGAATGTACAGTGACACTGCTGCACCGGCTGTGAATATACACCGAATCAGCTGCACCAGCTGTGAATGTACAGTGACTTTGCTGCACCGGCTGTGAATATACAGTGACATTGCTGCACCGGATGTGAATACACACCGACACTGCTGCACCGGCTGTGAATGTACAGTGACATTGCTGCATCGGCTGTGAATGTACAGTGGCATTGGTGCACCGGCTGTGAATATACACCGACACTGCTGCACCGGCTATGAATGTACAGTGACATTGCTGCACCGGCTGTGAATATACAGTGACATTTCTGTACCGGCTGTGAATATACAAGGACACTGCTGCATCGGCTGTGAATGTACAGTGACACTGATGCACCGGCTGTGATTGTACAGTGACAGTGCTGCACCGGCTGTGAATGTACAGTGACATTGCTGCAATGGCTGTGAATGTACAGTGACATTGCTGCACCGGCTGTGAATGTACAGTGACATTGCTGCACCAGCTGTGAATATACACTGACACTGCTGCACTGGCTGTGAATGTACAGTGACATTGCTGCGCCGGCTGTGAATACACACCGACATTGCTGCACCGACACTGAATAGACAGTGACACTGCTGCTCCGGCTGTGAATGTACAGTGACATTGCTGCACCGGCTGTGAATGTACAGTGACACTGCTGCATCGGCTGTGAATGTACAGCGACACTGCTGCACCGGCTGTGAATGTACAGCGACACTGCTGCACCGGCTGTGAATATACACCGAAATGGCTGCACCAGCTGTGAATGTACAGTGACATTGCTGCATCGGCTGTGAATGTACAGTGACATTGGTGCATGGGCTGTGAATATATACCGACACTGCTGCACCGGCTGTGAATGTACAGTGACATTGCTGCATCGGCTGTGAATGTACAGTGGAATTGGTGCACCGGCAGTGAATATACACCGACACTGCTGCACCGGCTGTGAATGTATAGAGACATTGCTGCACCGGCTGTGAATGTACAGAGACATTGCTGCATCGGCTGTGAATATGCAGTGACATTTCTGTACCGGCTGTGAATGTACACTGACACTGCTGCACCAGCTGTGAATATACACCGACACTGCTCCATCGACTGTGAATGTACAGTGACATTGCTGCACCAGCTGTAAATGTACAGTGACACTGATGCACCAGCTGTGAATGTACAGTGACATTGCTGCACCAGCTGTGAATGTACAGTGACACTGCTGCACAGGCTGTGAATGTACATTGACATTGCTGCACCGGCTGTGAATGTACAGTGACATTGCTGCACTGGCTGTGAATGTACACTGACACTGCTGCACTGGCTGGGAATGTACAGTGACATTTCTGCACCAGCTGTGAATATACGCTGACACTGCTGCACCGGCAGTGAATGGACAGTGACACTGCTGCACCGGCTGTGAATATACAGTGACATTGCTGCATCGGCTGTGAATGTACAGTAACCCTGCTGCATCGGCTGTGAATATACAGTGACATTGCTGCATCGGCTGTGAATGCACAGTGACATTGCTACGCCGGCTGTGAATGTACACCGAGATTGTTGCACAGGCTGTGAATGTACAGTGACATTGCTGCACCGGCTGTGAATGTACAGTGACACTGCTGCACCGGCTATGAATGTACAGTGACACTGCTGCACCGGCTGTGAATATACAGTGACATTGAGGCACCGGCTGTGAATGTACAGTGACATTGCTGCACCGGCAGTGAATGTACAGTGACACTGCTGCACCGGCTGTGAACGTACAGTGACATTGCTGCACCGGCTGTGAATGTACAGTGACACTGCTGCACCGGCTGTGAATGCACAGTGACACTGCTGCACCGGCTGTGAATGTACAGTGACATTGCTGCACCGGCTGTGAATGTACAATGACACTGCTGCACAGGCTGTGAATGTACACCGACATTGCTGCACCAGCTGTGCATGTACAGTGACACTGCTGCACCGGCTATGAATGTACAGTGACACTGCTGCACCAGCTGTGAATATACAGTGACACTGCTGCACCAGCTGGGAATATACACCGACACTGCTGCACCGGCTGTGAATGTACACCGACACAGCTGCATCCGCTTTGAATATGCAGTGACACCGCTGCACCGGCTGTGAATGTACACCGACATTGCTGCACTGGCTGTGAATGTACAGTGACAATGCTGCACCAGCTGTGAATGTACAGTAACACTGCTGCACCGGCTGTGAATGTACAGTGACATTGCTACACCGGCTGTGAATGTACACCGACACTGCTGCTCCGGCTGCGAATAGACAGAGACACAGCTGCACCGGCTGTGAATATACAGAGACACAGCTGCACCGGCTGTGAATGTACAGTGACACTGCTGCATCGGCTGTGAATATACACCGACACTGCTGCACCGGCTGTGAACGTACAGTGACATTGCTGCAATGGCTGTGAATGTACAGTGACATTGCTGCACCGGCTGTGAATGTACAGTGACATTGCTGCACCAGCTGTGAATATACACTGACACTGCTGCACTGGCTGTGAATGTACAGAGACATTGCTGCACCAGCTGTGAATATACACTGACACTGCTGCTCCGGCTGTGAATGTACAGTGACATTGCTGCGCCGGCTGTGAATACACACCGACATTGCTGCACCGACACTGAATAGACAGTGACACTGCTGCTCCGGCTGTGAATGTACAGTGACATTGCTGCACCGGCTGTGAATGTACAGTGACACTGCTGCATCGGCTGTGAATGTACAGCGACACTGCTGCACCGGCTGTGAATGTACAGCGACACTGCTGCACCGGCTGTGAATATACACCGAAACGGCTGCAACAGCTGTGAATGTACAGTGACATTGCTGCATCGGCTGTGAATGTACAGTGACATTGGTGCACGGGCTGTGAATATATACCGACACTGCTGCACCGGCTGTGAATGTACAGTGACATTGCTGCATCGGCTGTGAATGTACAGTGGAATTGGTGCACCGGCAGTGAATATACACCGACACTGCTGCACCGGCTGTGAATGTACAGAGACATTGCTGCACCGGCTGTGAATGTACAGAGACATTGCTGCATCGGCTGTGAATATGCAGTGACATTTCTGTACCGGCTGTGAATGTACACTGACACTGCTGCACCAGCTGTGAATATACACCGACACTGCTCCATCGACTGTGAATGTACAGTGACATTGCTGCACCAGCTGTAAATGTACAGTGACACTGATGCACCAGCTGTGAATGTACAGTGACATTGCTGCACCAGCTGTGAATGTACAGTGACACTGCTGCACAGGCTGTGAATGTACATTGACATTGCTGCACCGGCTGTGAATGTACAGTGACATTGCTGCACTGGCTGTGAATGTACACTGACACTGCTGCACTGGCTGTGAATGTACAGTGACATTTCTGCACCAGCTGTGAATATACGTTGACACTGCTGCACCGGCAGTGAATGGACAGTGACACTGCTGCACCGGCTGTGAATATACAGTGACATTGCTGCATCGGCTGTGAATGTACAGTAACACTGCTGCATCGGCTGTGAATATACAGTGACATTGCTGCATCGGCTGTGAATGCACAGTGACATTGCTACGCCGGCTGTGAATGTACACCGAGATTGTTGCACAGGCTGTGAATGTACAGTGACATTGCTGCACCGGCTGTGAATGTACAGTGACACTGCTGCACCGGCTATGAATGTACAGTGACACTGCTGCACCGGCTGTGAATATACAGTGACATTGAGGCACCGGCTGTGAATGTACAGTGACATTGCTGCACCGGCAGTGAATGTACAGTGACACTGCTGCACCGGCTGTGAACGTACAGTGACATTGCTGCACCGGCTGTGAATGTACAGTGACACTGCTGCACCGGCTGTGGATGCACAGTGACACTGCTGCACCGGCTGTGAATGTACAGTGACATTGCTGCACCGGCTGTGAATGTACAATGACACTGCTGCACAGGCTGTGAATGTACACCGACATTGCTGCACCAGCTGTGCATGTACAGTGACACTGCTGCACCGGCTATGAATGTACAGTGACACTGCTGCACCAGCTGTGAATATACAGTGACACTGCTGCACCAGCTGGGAATATACACCGACACTGCTGCACCGGCTGTGAATGTACACCGACACAGCTGCATCTGCTTTGAATATGCAGTGACACCGCTGCACCGGCTGTGAATGTACACCGACATTGCTGCACTGGCTGTGAATGTACAGTGACAATGCTGCACCAGCTGTGAATGTACAGTAACACTGCTGCACCGGCTGTGAATGTACAGTGACATTGCTACACCGGCTGTGAATGTACACCGACACTGCTGCTCCGGCTGCGAATATACAGAGACACAGCTGCACCGGCTGTGAATATACAGAGACACAGCTGCACCGGCTGTGAATGTACAGTGACACTGCTGCATCGGCTGTGAATATACACCGACACTGCTGCACCGGCTGTGAACGTACAGTGACACTGATGCACCGGCTGTGAATATACAACGACATGGCTGCACCAGCTGTGAATGTACAGTGACATTGCTGCTCCAGCTATGAATGTACAGTGACATTGCTGCACCGGCTGTGAATGTACAGTGACATTGCTGCACCGGCTGTGAATATACAGTGACACTGCTGCACCGGCTGTGAATGCACAGTGACACTGCTGCACCGGCTGTGAATAGACAGTGACACTGCTGCACCGGCTGTGAATGTACAGTGACACTGCTGCACCGGCTGTGAATGTACAGTGACACTGCTGCAATGGCTGTGAATGTACAGTGACACTGCTACACCGGCTGTGAATGTACTGTGACACTGCTGCACCGGCTGTGAATGTACAGTGACACTGCTGCACCGGCTGTGAATATACACCGAATCAGCTGCACCAGCTGTGAATGTACAGTGACATTGCTGCACCGGCTGTGAATATACAGTGACATTGCTGCACCGGATGTGAATATACACCGACACTGCTGCACCAGCTGTGAATGTACAGTGACATTGGTGCATCGGCTGTGAATATACAGTGACATTTCTGTACCGGCTGTGAATGTACAGTGACACCGCAGCACCGGCTGTGAATGTACAGTGACACTGCTGCACCGGCTGTGAATGTACAGTGACATTGCTGCACCGGCTGTGAATGTACAGAGACATTGCTGCATCAGCTGTGAATGGACACCGACACTGCTGCACCGGCTGTGAATGTACAGTGACATTGCTGCACCGGCTGTGCATGTACAGTGACATTGCTGCACCGGCTGTGAATGTACAGCAACACTGCTGCATAGACTGTGAATGTACAGAGACATTGCTGCACCGGCTGTGAATGTACAGTGACACTGCTGCACCGGCTGTGAATGTACACCGACACTGCTGCATCGGCTGTGAATGTACAGAGACATTGATGCACCGGCTGTAAATGTACGGAGACACTGCTGCACCAGCTGTGCATGTACAGAGACACTGCGGCACCGGCTGTGCATGTACAGTGACATTGCTGCACTGGCTGTGCATGTACAGTGACATTGCTGCACCGGCTGTGAATGTACAGAGACATTGCTGCACCGGCTGTGAATGTACAGTGACACTGCTGCACCGGCTGTGAATGTACAGTGACATTGCTGCACAGGCAGTGAATATACAGTGACATTGCTGCACTGGCTGTGAATGTACACCGACATTACTGCACCAGCTCTGAATGTACAGTGACATTGCTGCACAGGCAGTGAATATACAGTGACATTGCTGCACCGGCTGTGAATGTACAGTGACATTGGTGCATCGGCTGTGAATATACACCGACACTGCTGCACCGGCTGTGAATGTACAGTGACATTGCTGCATCGGCTGTGAATGTACAGTGACATTGCTGCATCGGCTGTGAATATACTGTGACACTGCTGCACCGGCTGTGAATGTACAGTGACATCGCTGCACCGGCTGAGAATGTACAGTGACATTGCTGCACAGGCAGTGAATATACAGTGATACTGCTGCATCAGCTGTGAATATACAGTGACACTGCTGCACCGGCTGTGAATATACAGTGACATTGCGGCACCGGCTGTGAATGTACAGTGACATTGCTGCACAGGCAGTGAATATACAGTGACACTGCTGCATCAGCTGTGAATATACAGTGACACTGCTGCACCGGCTGTGTATATACAGTGACATTGCGGCACCGGCTGTAAATGAACAGTGACGCTGCTGCACCGGCTGTGAATATACAGTGACATTGCTGCACCGGCTGTGAATGTACAGTGACATTGCTGCATAGGCAGTGAATATACAGTGATGTTGCCGTACAGGCAGTGAATATACAGTGACATTGCTGCACCAGCTGTGAATGTACAGTGACATTTCCATACTGGCTTGAATACACACTGCCATTGCCATAATTGCTGTGAATATGCAGTGACGTTTCCATGCTGACAGTGAATATACAGTGACACTGCCGTACACGCAGTAAATATGCACTTACAATGCCGTACAGGCAGTAAATATATAGTGACTTTATGGTGCCAGCTATGAGGAGGTAACAGAGAAAATTGATAAAGGAAACAACGTTGATGGGATGTATATAGATTTTCAAAAAGCATTTGATACAGTACCACACAACAGACTTGTGATCAAAATTCTAGCTCATGGAAGAAAAGGGAAAGTTGGCACTTGGATAAGAAATTGGCTGAGTGACAGGAAACAGAGAGTAGTGATAAATAATTCTTTTTCAGATTGGAGGAAGGTTTGTAGTGGAGTTCCTCAGGGATCAGTGTTGGGACCCTTGTTGTTCCTGATATTTATTAATGACCTAGACTGCGTGCGCAGGGCATGATTTTAAAATTTGCAGATGATACAAAGATTGGAAATGTCATCAGCTGTGATGGAGATAGTCTTGAACTTCATAAGGACATCGATTGGTGGTGGATTGGGCAGACAAGTAGCAGATGAAGCTCAATGCAGAGAAGTGTGAGGTGATTCATTTTGGCAGGAAATTTATGGTGAGAGAATGAAATAAAGGGAGAGACTCTAAAGGAGGTGCAGGAACAGAGGGAGCTCGGAGTATACGTACATAGGTTGTTGAAGATGGCAGGGCATGTTGACAGAGCAGTTAACAAGGCATATAGTATCTTAGGCTTTATTGATAGGAACATTGAGCACAAGAGTGAAGAGGTCATGTTGAACTTGTATAAGACACTAGTTAGGCCTCATCTGGAGTACTACATCCAGTTCTGGGCGCCATACTTGAGGAAGCTCATGAAGGCATTGTAGAGAGTACAGAGGAGATTCACAAGAATGACTCCTGGGATAAACAGCTGTAGCCATGAGATTAGATTGGCAAGAGTGGGGCTGTTTTCCTTGGAGAAAAGAGGCTGAGAGGAGACTTGATAGAGGTATTCAAGATCCTGAGGGGTATGGACAAGGTAAATAGTAAGAAACTGTTCCCACTCAAGAGACCATCAAGAACTAGATGGCACAGATTCAAAATAATTGGCATAAGGAGTAAATGTGATGTGAGGAAAACATTTTTCACCCAGAGGGTGGTTGGAGTCTGGAACAAACTTCCTGAAAGGATGGTGAAGGCAGGTTCGATCGAGGTATTCAAAAGGGAATTAGGTTGCTACCTGAAAAGAGAGAATGCGCAAGGTTTCAAGAATAAGGCAGGGAGTGGGACTAGGAGGAATGCTCTTTCAGAGAGCCAGTGCAGACTCCATTAGCCAAATAGCCTCCTACTGCACTGTAAAGGTACTGTGAATATACACTGACGTTGCCATAGTGGCTGCGAATCTGCACTGACAGCGCCTGAGGCGATGCACTGACGTCGGCTGGGAATATCCCAGCATTGCCTGTGAATGCACTGACATTGCCTGTGAATGTACTGACATTGCCTGTGATTATACACTGACATTGCCTGTGAATATACACGGACATTGCCTGCGATTACACAATGACATTGCCTGCGATTACACACTGACATTGCCTGCGATTACACACTGACATTGCCTGCGATTACACACTGACATTGCCTGCGATTACACACTGACATTGCCTGGGATTAAACACTGACATTGCTTGGGATTACACACTGACATTGCCTGGGATTACACACTGACATTGCCTGGGATTACACACTGACATTGCCTGTGAGTGTACATTGGCATTGCCTGTGAGTGTACACTGGCATTGCCTGTGAGTGTACACTGGCATTGCCTGTGAGTGTACACTGGCATTGCCTGAGAGTGTACACTGCCATTGCCTGAGAGTGTACACTGCCATTGCGTGAGAGTGTACACTGCCATTGCCTGAGAGTGTACACTGACATTGCCTGTGAGTGGACACTGACATTGCCTGTGAGTGGACACTGACATTGCCTGTGAGTGGACACTGACATTGCCTGTGAGTGGACACTGACATTGCCTGTGAGTGGACACTGACATTGCCTGTGAATATACACTGACATTGCGTGCGATTATATACAGACATTGCCTGCGATTATATACTGACATTGCCTGTGATTATATACTGACATTGCCTGTGATTGTACACTGACATTGCCTGTGAATGTACTGACATTCCTGTGATTATACACTGACATTGTCTATGATTATACACGGACATTGCCTGTGAATGTACTGACATTGCCTGTGATTATACACTGACATTGCCTGTGAATGTACACTGACATTGCCTGTGAATGTACTGACATTGCCTGTGATTGTACACTGACATTGTCTGTGAATGTACACTGACATTGCCCGTGATTACACACTGACATTGCCCGTGATTACACACTGACATTGCCTGTGAATATAACACAGACATTGCCTGTGAATATAACACTGACATTGCCTATGAATATAACAGACATTGCCTGTGAATATAACACTGACATTGCCTGCGAATATAACACTGACATTTCCTATGAATATAACATGACATTGCCTATGAATATAACACTGACATTGCCTGTGATAATACTGACAATGCTTGTGATTATACACTGACGTTGCCTGTGATTATACACGGACATTGCCTGTGAATGTACTGACATTGCCTGTGATTATACACTGACATTGCCTGTGATAATACTGACAATGCTTGTGATTATACACTGACTTTGCCTGTGATTACACACTGACATTGCCTGTGAATGTACACTGACATTGCCTGTGAATATACACTGACATTGCCTGTGAATATACACTGACATTGCCTGTGAATATACTGACATTGCCTGTGAATATACTGACATTGCCTGTGATTATACACTGACATTGCGTGTGATTATACACTGACATTGCCTGTGATTACACACTGACATGGCCTGTGAATGTACACTGACATTGCCTGTGATTACACACGGACATTGCCTGTGATTACACACGGACATTGCCTGTGAATGTACACTGACAGTGCCTGGGATTACACACTGAAATTGCCTGTGAATGTACACTGACATTGCCTGTGAATACACTGACATTGCCTGTGAATACACTGACATTGCCTGTGAATATACATGGACATTGCTGTGAATATACACTGACATTGCTTGTGAATATACACTGACATTGCATGTGAATGTACACTGACATTGCCTGTGAATACACACTGATATTGCATGTGATTACACACTGACATTGCCTGTGAATATACACGGACGTTGCCTGTGAATATACACTGACGTTGCCTGTGAATATACACTGGCATTGCCTGTGAGTGTACACTGGCATTGCCTGTGAGTGTACACTGCCATTGCCTGAGAGTGTACACTGCCATTGCCTGAGAGTGTACACTGCCATTGCCTGAGAGTGTACACTGCCATTGCCTGAGAGTGGACACTGACATTGCCTGTGAGTGTACACTGCCATTGCCTGAGAGTGTACACTGCCATTGCCTGAGAGTGTACACTGCCATTGCCTGAGAGAGTACACTGCCATTGCCTGAGAGTGTACACTGACATTGCCTGAGAGTGTACACTGCCATTGCCTGTGTGTGGACACTGACATTGCCTGTGAGTGTACTGACATTCCTGTGATTATACACTGACATTGTCTATGATTATACACGGACATTGCCTGTGAATGTACTGACATTGCCTGTGATTATACACTGACATTGCCTGTGATAATACTGACAATGCTTGTGATTATACACTGACGTTGCCTGTGATTACACACTGACATTGCCTGTGAATGTACACTGACATTGCCTGTGAATGTACTGACATTCCTGTGATTATACACTGACTTTGCCTATGATTATACACAGACATTGCCTATGATTATACACTGACATTGCCTGTGATTACTCACTGACTTTGCCTATGATTATAGACTGACATTGCCAGGGATTACACACTGACATTGCCTGTGAATATACACTGACATTGCCTGTGAATATACTGACATTGCCTGTGAATATACTGACATTGCCTGTGATTATCCACTGACATTGCGTGTGATTATACACTGACATTGCTTGTGATTACACACTGACATTGCTTGCGATTACACACTGACATTGCCTGGGATTACACACTGACATTGCCTGGGATTACACACTGACATTGCCTGGGATTACACACTGACATTGCCTGTGAGTGTACACTGGCATTGCCTGCGAGTGTACACTGGCATTGCCTGTGAGTGTACACTGGCATTGCCTGTGAGTGTACACTGGCATTGCCTGTGAGTGTACACTGGCATTGCCTGAGAGTGTACACTGCCATTGCCTGAGAGTGTACACTGCCATTGCCTGAGAGTGTACACTGCCATTGCCTGAGAGTGTACACTGACATTGCCTGAGAGTGTACACTGCCATTGCCTGTGTGTGGACACTGACATTGCCTGTGAGTGTACTGACATTCCTGTGATTATACACTGACATTGTCTATGATTATACACGGACATTGCCTGTGAATGTACTGACATTGCCTGTGATTATACACTGACATTGCCTGTGATAATACTGACAATGCTTGTGATTATACACTGATGTTGCCTGTGATTACACACTGACATTGCCTGTGAATGTACACTGACATTGCCTGTGAATGTACTGACATTCCTGTGATTATACACTGACTTTGACTATGATTATACACTGACTTTGCCTATGATTATGCACTGACATTGCCTATGATTATACACTGACATTGCCTGTGAATATACACTGACATTGCCTGTGAATATACACTGACATTGCCTGTGAATATACTGGCATTGCTTGTGAATATACTGACATTGCCTGTGATTATACACTGACATTGCGTGTGATTATACACTGACATTGCTTGTGATTACACACTGACATTGCCTGTGATTACACACTGACATGGCCTGTGAATGTACACTGACATTGCCTGTGATTACACACGGACATTGCCTGTGATTACACACTGACATTGCCTGTGAATGTACACTGACAGTGCCTGGGATTACACACTGAAATTGCCTGTGAATGTACACTGACATTGCCTGCGAATACACTGACATTGCCTGTGAATACACTGACATTGCCTGTGAATATACATGGACATTGCTGTGAATATACACTGACATTGCTTGTGAATATACACTGACATTGCATGTGAATGTACACTGACATTGCCTGTGAATACACACTGATATTGCATGTGATTACACACTGACATTGCCTGTGAATATACACGGACGTTGCCTGTGAATATACACTGACGTTGCCTGTGAATATACACTGGCATTGCCTGTGAGTGTACACTGGCATTGCCTGTGAGTGTACACTGCCATTGCCTGAGAGTGTACACTGCCATTGCCTGAGAGTGTACACTGCCATTGCCTGAGAGTGTACACTGCCATTGCCTGAGAGTGTACACTGCCATTGCCTGTGAGTGGACACTGACATTGCCTGTGAGTGTACACTGACATTGCCTGTGAATATACACTGACATTGCCTGCGATTATATACAGACATTGCCTGTGATTATATACTGACGTTGCCTGTGATTACACACTGACATTGCCTGTGAGTGTACACTGCCATTGCCTGAGAGTGTACACTGCCATTGCCTGAGAGTGTACACTGCCATTGCCTGAGAGTGTACACTGCCATTGCCTGAGAGTGTACACTGCCATTGCCTGTGTGTGGACAATGACATTGCCTGTGAGTGTACTGACATTCCTGTGATTATACACTGACATTGTCTATGATTATACACGGACATTGCCTGTGAATGTACTGACATTGCCTGTGATTATACACTGACATTGCCTGTGATAATACTGACAATGCTTGTGATTATACACAGACGTGGCCTGTGATTACACACTGACATTGCCTGTGAATGTACACTGACATTGCCTGTGAATGTACTGACATTCCTGTGATTATACACTGACTTTGCCTATGATTATACACTGACTTTGCCTATGATTATACACTGACATTGCCTATGATTATACACTGACATTGCCTGTGATTACACACTGACTTTGCCTATGATTACACACTGACTTTGCCAGGGATTACACACTGACATTGCCTGTGAATATACGCTGACATTGCCTGTAAATATACTGACATTGCCTGTGAATATACTGACATTGCCTGTGATTATACACTGACGCTGCCTGTGAATAGACACTGGCATTGCCTGTGAGTGTACACTGGCATTGCCTGTGAGTGTACACTGCCATTGCCTGAGAGTGTACACTGCCATTGCCTGAGAGTGTACACTGCCATTGCCTGAGAGTGTACACTGCCATTGCCTGAGAGTGTACACTGCCATTGCCTGTGAGTGGACACTGACATTGCCTGTGAGTGTACACTAACATTGCCTGTGAATATACACTGACATTGCCTGCGATTATATACAGACATTGCCTGCGATTATATACTGACATTGCCTGTGATTATATACTGACATTGCCTGTGATTGTACACTGACATTGCCTGTGAATGTACTGACATTCCTGCGATTATACACTGACATTGTCTATGATTATACACAGACATTGCCTGTGAATGTACTGACATTGCCTGTGATTATACACTGACATTGCCTGTGATAATACTGACAATGCTTGTGATTATACACTGACGTTGCCTGTGATTACACACTGACATTGCCTGTGAATGTACACTGACATTGCCTGTGAATGTACTGACATTCCTGTGATTATACACTGACTTTGCCTATGATTATACACTGACTTTGCCTATGATTATACACTGACTTTGCCTATGATTATAGACTGACATTGCCTATGATTATACACTGACATTGCCTGTGATTATACACTGACATTGCCTGTGATTACACACTGACTTTGCCTGTGACTATAGACTGACATTGCCAGGGATTACACACTGACATTGCCTGTGAATATACACTGACATTGCCTGTGAATATACACGGACATTGCCTGTGAATATACTGACATTGCCTGTGAATATACTGACATTGCCTGTGATTATACACTGACATTGCCTGTGATTATGCACTGACATTGCCTGTGATTATACACTGACATTGCTTGTGATTACACACTGACATTGCCTGTGATTACACACTGACATGGCCTGTGAATGTACACTGACATTGCCTGTGAGTACACACTGACATTGCCTGAGATTACACACTGACATTGCCTGTGAATGTACACTGACAGTGCCTGGGATTACACACTGAAATTGCCTGTGAATGCACACTGACATTGCCTGTGAATACACTGACATTGTCTGTGAATACACTGACATTGTCTGTGAATACACTGACATTGCCTGTGAATATACATGGACATTGCTGTGAATATACACTGACATTGCCTGTGAATATACACTGACATTGCATGTGAATGTACACTGACATTGCCTGTGAATATACACTGACATTGCCTGTGAATATACAGTCATTGCCTGTGAATATAACACTGACATTGCCTGTGAATGTACACTGACATTGCCTGTGATTACACAGAGACATTGCCTGTGAATATACACTGACATTGCCTGTGATTATACACTGACATTGCCTGTGATTATACACTGACATTGCCTGTGAATATACACTGACATTACCCGTGATTACACACTGACATTGCCCGTGAATACACACTGACAATGCCCGTGATTACACATTGACATTGCCCGTGAATATAACACTGACATTGCCTGTGAATACAACACTGACATTGCCCGTGAATATAACACTGACATTGCCTGTGAATGTACACTGACATTGCCTTTGATTACACACTGACATTGCCTGTGATTACATACTGACATTGCCTGTAATTATACACTAACATTACCTGTGATTATACAATAACATTACCTGTGATTATACACTAACATTGCCTGTGAATATACACTGACATTGCCTGTGATTACACACTGATATTGCCTGTGAGTGTACACTTACATTGCCTGTGAATGTACACTGACATTGCCTGTGATTGTACGTTGACATGGCCTGTGAATATACACTGACATTGCCTGTGAATATACACTGACATTGCCTGTGACTATACACTGACATTGCCTGTGAATATACACTGACATTGCCTGTGAAAATACACTGACATTGCCTGTGATTACGAACCGACATTGCCTGAGTGTACACTTACATTGCCTGTGAACGTACACTGACATTGCCTGCGAATATACTGACATTGCCCGCGAATATACTGACATTGCCTGTGAATGTACACTGACATTGATGTGAAAGTACACGGACATTGATGTGAAAGTACACTGACATTGCCTGTGAGTGTACACTTAAATTGCCTGTGAATGTACACTGATATTGCCTGTGAATGTACACTGACATTGCCTATGAATGTACTGACATTGCCTGTGATTACACACTGACATTGCCTGTGATTATACACTGACATTGCCTGTGAATACACTGACATTGCCTGTAAATGTACACTGACATTGCCTGTGAATGCACACTGACATTGCCTATGAATGCACTGACATTGCCTATGAATATACACTGACATTGCTTGTGAATATACCCTGACATTGCCTGTGAATATAACACTGACATTACCTGTGAATATACACTGACATTGCCTATGAATGCACTGAAATTGACTGTAACTACACACTGATATTGCATGTGATTTCACACTGACATTGCCTGTGAATATACGCTGACATTGCCTGTGAATGGACACTGACATTGCCTGTGAATGGACACTGACATTGCCTGTGAATGGACACTGACATTGCCTGTGAATGGACACTGACATTGCCTGTGAATGGACACTGACATTGCCTGTGAATGGACACTGACATTCCCTGTGAATGGACACTGACATTGCCTGTGAATGGACACTGACATTGCCTGAGAATGGGCACTGACATTCCCTGTGAATGAACTGACAATGCCTGTGAATGAACTGACATTGCCTATGATTACACACTGACATTGCCTGTGATTATACACTGACATTGCTTGTGATTACACACAGACATTGCCTGTGATTACACATTGACATTGCCTGTGAATATACACTGACATTGCCTGTGAATGTACACTGACATTGCCTGTGATAATACACTGACATTGCCTGTGATAATACACTGACATTGCCTGTGAATATACATTGACAATGCTTGTGAACATACACTGACATTGCCTGTGAATATACACTGACATTGCCTGTGAATATAACACTGACATTGCCCGTGATTACACACTGACATTGCCCGTGATTACACACTGATATTGCCCGTGAATAAAACACTGACATTGCCTGTGAATAAAACACTGACATTAGCTGTGAATATAACACTGACATTGCCTATGAATATAACACTGACATTGCCTGTGATGATACTGACATTGCCTGTGAATATACTGACATTGCCTGTGAATATAACACTGACATTGCCTGTGATTATACACCGCCATTACTTGTGATTATACACTGACATTGCCTGTGATTACACACTGACATGGCCTGTGAATGTACACTGACATTGCCTGTGATTACACATTGACATTGCCTGTGATTACACACTGATATTGCCTGTGAATGTACACTGACATTGCCTGTGAATGTACACTGACATTGCCTGTGATTACACACGGACATTGCCTGTGATTATACACTGACATTGCTTGTGATTACACACAGACATTGCCTGTGATTACACATTGACATTGCCTGTGAATGTACACTGACATTGCATGTGAATGTACTGACATAGCCTGTGATTATACACTGACATTGCCTGTGATTATACACTGACATTGCTTGTGATTACACACAGACATTGCCTGCGATTACACACTGACATTGCCTGTGAATATAACACTGACATTGCCCGTGATTACACACTGACATTGCCAATGATTACACACTGACATTGCCAATGATTACACACTGACATTGCCAATGATTACACACTGACATGGCCTGTGAATGTACACTGACATTGCCTGTGATTACACACTGACATTGCCTGTGATTACACACTGACATTGCCTGTGAATGTACACTGACAGTGCTTGGGATTACACACTGAAATTGCCTGTGAATGCACACTGACATTGCCTGTGAATACACTGACATTGCCTGTGAATACACTGACATTGTCTGTGAATACACTGACATTGTCTGTGAATACACTGACATTGTCTGTGAATATACATGGACATTGCTGTGAATATACACTGACATTGCCTGTGAATATACACTGACATTGCATGTGAATGTACACTGACATTGCCTGTGAATACACACTGATATTGCATGTGATTACACACTGACATTGCCTGTGAATATACACTGACGTTGCCGGTGAATATACACTGACATTGCCTGTGAATATACAGTCATTGCCTGTGAATATAACACTGACATTGCCAGTGAATGTACACTGACATTGCCTGTGAATATACACTGACATTGCCTGTGATTATACACTGACATTGCCTGTGAATATACACTGACATTGCCTGTGAATATAACACTGACATTACCCGTGATTACACACTGACATTGCCCGTGATTACACACTGACAATGCCCGTGATTACACATTGACATTGCCCGTGAATATAACACTGACATTGCCTGTGAATACAACACTGACATTGCCCGTGAATATAACACTGACATTGCCTGTGAATGTACACTGACATTGCCTTTGATTACACACTGACATTGCCTGTGATTACATACTGACATTGCCTGTAATTATACACTAACATTACCTGTGATTATACAATAACATTACCTGTGATTATACACTAACATTGCCTGTGAATATACACTGACATTGCCTGTGATTACACACTGATATTGCCTGTGAGTGTACACTTACATTGCCTGTGAATGTACACTGACATTGCCTGTGATTGTACATTGACATGGCCTGTGAATATACACTGACATTGCCTGTGAATATACACTGACATTGCCTGTGACTATACACTGACATTGCCTGTGAATATACACTGACATTGCCTGTGAAAATACACTGACATTGCCTGTGATTACGAACCGACATTGCCTGAGTGTACACTTACATTGCCTGTGAACGTACACTGACATTGCCTGCGAATATACTGACATTGCCCGCGAATATACTGACATTGCCCGCGAATATACTGACATTGCCTGTGAATGTACACTGACATTGATGTGAAAGTACACGGACATTGATGTGAAAATACACTGACATTGCCTGTGAGTGTACACTTAAATTGCCTGTGAATGTACACTGATATTGCCTGTGAATGTACACTGACATTGCCTATGAATGTACTGACATTGCCTGTGATTACACACTGACATTGCCTGTGATTATACACTGACATTGCCTGTGAATACACTGACATTGCCTGTGAATGTACACTGACATTGCCTGTGAATGCACACTGACATTGCCTATGAATGCACTGACATTGCCTATGAATATACACTGACATTGCTTGTGAATATACCCTGACATTGCCTGTGAATATAACACTGACATTACCTGTGAATATACACTGACATTGCCTATGAATGCACTGAAATTGACTGTAACTACACACTGATATTGCATGTGATTTCACACTGACATTGCCTGTGAATATACACTGACATTGCCTGTGAATATACACTGACATTGCCTGTGAATATACACTGACATTGCCTGTGATTATACACTGACATTGCCTGTGAAAGTACTGACATTGCCTGTGAAAGTACTGACATTGCCTGTGAGTGTACACTGCCATTGCCTGAGAGTGTACACTGCCATTGCCTGAGAGTGTACACTGCCATTGCCTGAGAGTGTACACTGCCATTGCCTGAGAGTGTACACTGCCATTGCCTGTGAGTGGACACTGACATTGCCTGTGAGTGTACACTGACATTGCCTGTGAATATACACTGACATTGCCTGCGATTATATACAGACATTGCCTGCGATTATATACTGACATTGCCTGTGATTATATACTGACATTGCCTGTGATTATACACTGACATTGTCTATGATTATACACAGACATTGCCTGTGAATGTACTGACATTGCCTGTGATTATACACTGACGTTGCCTGTGATTACACACTGACATTGCCTGTGAATGTACACTGACATTGCCTGTGAATGTACTGACATTCCTGTGATTATACACTGACTTTGCCTATGATTATACACTGACTTTGCCTATGATTATACACTGACTTTGCCTATGATTATAGACTGACATTGCCTATGATTATACACTGACATTGCCTATGATTATACACTGACATTGCCTGTGATTATACACTGACAATGCTTGTGAATATACACTGACATTGCCTGTGAATATACACTGACATTGCCCGTGAATATAACACTGACATTGCCCGTGATTACACACTGACATTGCCCGTGATTACACACTGACATTGCCTGTGATTACACACTGACATTGCCCGTGATTACACACTGACATTGCCTGTGAATATACTGACATTGCCTGTGAATATACTAACATTGCCTGTGATTATACACTGACATTGCCTGTGATTATACACTGACATTGTTTGTGACTACACACTGACATGGCCTGTGAATATACACTGACATTGCCTGTGATTATACACTGACATTGCTTGTGATTACACACTGACATTGCCTGTGATTACACACTGACATGGCCTGTGAATGTACACTGACATTCCCTGTGATTACACACTGACATTGCCTGTGATTACACACTGACATTGCCTGTGAATGTACACTGACAGTGCCTGGGATTACACACTGAAATTGCCTGTGAATGCACACTGACATTGCCTGTGAATACACTGACATTATATGTGAATACACTGACATTGTCTGTGAATACACTGACATTGCCTGTGAATATACATGGACATTGCTGTGAATATACACTGACATTGCCTGTGAATATACACTTACATTGCATGTGAATGTACACTGACATTGCCTGTGAATACACACTGATATTGCATGTGATTACACACTGACATTGCCTGTGAATATACACTGACGTTGCCTGTGAATATACACTGACATTGCCTGTGAATATACAGTCATTGCCTGTGAATATAACACTGACATTGCCTGTGAATGTACACTGACATTGCCTGTGATTACACAGAGACATTGCCTGTGAATATACACTGACATTGCCTGTGATTATACACTGACATTGCCTGTGATTATACACTGACATTGCCTGTGAATATACACTGACATTGCCTGTGAATATAACACTGACATTACCTGTGATTACACACTGACATTGCCCGTGAATACACACTGACAATGCCCGTGATTACACATTGACATTGCCCGTGAATATAACACTGACATTGCCTGTGAATACAACACTGACATTGCCCGTGAATATAACACTGACATTGCCTGTGAATGTACACTGACATTGCCTTTGATTACACACTGACATTGCCTGTGATTACATACTGACATTGCCTGTAATTATACACTAACATTACCTGTGATTATACAATAACATTACCTGTGATTATACACTAACATTGCCTGTGAATATACACTGACATTGCCTGTGATTACACACTGATATTGCCTGTGAGTGTACACTTACATTGCCTGTGAATGTACACTGACATTGCCTGTGATTGTACATTGACATGGCCTGTGAATATACACTGACATTGCCTGTGAATATACACTGACATTGCCTGTGACTATACACTGACAATGCCTGCGAATATACACTGACATTGCCTGTGAAAATACACTGCCTGTGACATTGCTGTCATTACGAACATTATGAACATTGCCTGTGATTACGAACCGACATTGCCTGAGTGTACACTTACATTGCCTGTGAATGTACACTGACATTGCCTGCGAATATACTGACATTGCCCGCGAATATACTGACATTGCCTGTGAATGTACACTGACATTGATGTGAAAGTACACGGACATTGATGTGAAAGTACACTGACATTGCCTGTGAGTGTACACTTAAATTGCCTGTGAATGTACACTGATATTGCCTGTGAATGTACACTGACATTGCCTATGAATGTACTGACATTGCCTGTGATTACACACTGACATTGCCTGTGATTATACACTGACATTGCCTGTGAATGTACACTGACATTGCCTGTGAATGCACACTGACATTGCCTATGAATGCACTGACATTGCCTATGAATATACACTGACATTGCTTGTGAATATACCCTGACATTGCCTGTGAATATACTGACATTGCCTGTGAATATAACACTGACATTGCCTGTGATTATACACCGCCATTACTTGTGATTATACACTGACATTGCCTGTGATTACACACTGACATGGCCTGTAAATGTACACTGACATTGCCTGTGATTACACATTGACATTGCCTGTGATTACACACTGATATTGCCTGTGAATGTACACTGACATTGCCTGTGAATGTACACTGACATTGCCTGTGATTACACACTGACATTGCCTGTGATTATACACTGACATTGCTTGTGATTACACACAGACATTGCCTGTGATTACACATTGACATTGCCTGTGAATGTACACTGACATTGCATGTGAATGTACTGACATAGCCTGTGATTACACACTGACATTGCCTGTGATTATACACTGACATTGCTTGTGATTATACACAGACATTGCCTGCGATTACACACTGACATTGCCTGTGAATATAACACTGACATTGCCCGTGATTACACACTGACATTGCCAATGATTACACACTGACATTGCCAATGATTACACACTGACATGGCCTGTGAATGTACACTGACATTGCCTGTGATTACACACTGACATTGCCTGTGATTACACACTGACATTGCCTGTGAATGTACACTGACAGTGCCTGGGATTACACACTGACATTGCATGTGAATACACTGACATTGCCTGTGAATACACTGACATTGTCTGTGAATACACTGACATTGTCTGTGAATACACTAACATTGCCTGTGAATATACATGGACATTGCTGTGAATATACACTGACATGGCCTGTGAATATACACTGACATTGCATGTGAATGTACACTGACATTGCCTGTGAATACACACTGATATTGCATGTGATTACACACTGACATTGCCTGTGAATATACACTGACGTTGCCTGTGAATATACTGACATTGCCTGTGAATATAACACTGACATTGCCAGTGAATGTACACTGACATTGCCTGTGATTACACAGAGACATTGCCTGTGAATATACACTGACATTGCCTGTGATTATACACTGACATTGCCTGTGATTATACACTGACATTGCCTGTGAATATACACTGACATTGCCTGTGAATATAACACTGACATTACCCGTGATTACACACTGACATTGCCCGTGAATACACACTGACAATGCCCGTGATTACACATTGACATTGCCCGTGAATATAACACTGACATTGCCTGTGAATACAACACTGACATTGCCCGTGAATATAACACTGACATTGCCTGTGAATGTACACTGACATTGCCTTTGATTACACACTGACATCGCCTGTGATTACATACTGACATTGCCTGTAATTATACACTAACATTACCTGTGATTATACAATAACATTACCTGTGATTATACACTAACATTGCCTGTGAATATACACTGACATTGCCTGTGATTACGCACTGATATTGCCTGTGAGTGTACACTTACATTGCCTGTGAATGTACACTGACATTGCCTGTGATTGTACATTGACATGGCCTGTGAATATACACTGACATTGCCTGTGATTATACACTGACATTGCCTGTGATTACACACTGACATTGCCTGTGAATATACACTGACATTGCCTGTGAATATACAGTCATTGCCTGTGAATATAACACTGACATTGCCTGTGAATGTACACTGACATTGCCTGTGATTACACAGAGACATTGCCTGTGAATATACACTGACATTGCCTGTGATTATACACTGACATTGCCTGTGATTATACACTGACATTGCCTGTGAATATACACTGACATTGCCTGTGAATATAACACTGACATTACCCGTGATTACACACTGACATTGCCCGTGAATACACACTGACAATGCCCGTGATTACACATTGACATTGCCCGTGAATATAACACTGACATTGCCTGTGAATACAACACTGACATTGCCCGTGAATGTAACACTGACATTGCCTGTGAATGTACACTGACATTGCCTTTGATTACACACTGACATTGCCTGTGATTACATACTGACATTGCCTGTAATTATACACTAACATTACCTGTGATTATACAATAACATTACCTGTGATTATACACTAACATTGCCTGTGAATATACACTGACATTGCCTGTGATTACACACTGATATTGCCTGTGAGTGTACACTTACATTGCCTGTGAATGTACACTGACATTGCCTGTGATTGTACATTGACATGGCCTGTGAATATACACTGACATTGCCTGTGAATATACACTGACATTGCCTGTGACTATACACTGACATTGCCTGTGAATATACACTGACATTGCCTGTGAAAATACACTGACATTGCCTGTGATTACGAACCGACATTGCCTGAGTGTACACTTACATTGCCTGTGAACGTACACTGACATTGCCTGCGAATATACTGACATTGCCCGCGAATATACTGACATTGCCTGTGAATGTACACTGACATTGATGTGAAAGTACACGGACATTGATGTGAAAATACACTGACATTGCCTGTGAGTGTACACTTAAATTGCCTGTGAATGTACACTGATATTGCCTGTGAATGTACACTGACATTGCCTATGAATGTACTGACATTGCCTGTGATTACACACTGACATTGCCTGTGATTATACACTGACATTGCCTGTGAATACACTGACATTGCCTGTGAATGTACACTGACATTGCCTGTGAATGCACACTGACATTGCCTATGAATGCACTGACATTGCCTATGAATATACACTGACATTGCTTGTGAATATACCCTGACATTGCCTGTGAATATAACACTGACATTACCTGTGAATATACACTGACATTGCCTATGAATGCACTGAAATTGACTGTAACTACACACTGATATTGCATGTGATTTCACACTGACATTGCCTGTGAATATACACTGACATTGCCTGTGAATATACACTGACATTGCCTGTGAATATACACTGACATTGCCTGTGATTATACACTGACATTGCCTGTGAAAGTACTGACATTGCCTGTGAAAGTACTGACATTGCCTGTGAAAGTACTGACATGCCTGTGAATGTACACTGACATTGCCGGTGAATGTACTGACATTGCCTGTGAATATACACTGACATTGCCTGTGAATGAACTGACAATGCCTGTGAATGAACTGACATTGCCTGTGATTACACACTGACATTGCCTGTGATTATACACTGACATTGCATGTGATTACACACAGACATTGCCTGTGATTACATATTGACATTGCCTGTGAATATACACTGACATTGCCTGTGAATGTACACTGACATTGCCTGTGATAATACACTGACATTGCCTGTGATAATACACAGACATTGCCTGTGAATATACATTGACAATGCTTGTGAACATACACTGACATTGCCTGTGAATATACACTGACATTGCCTGTGAATATAACACTGACATTGCCCGTGATTACACACTGACATTGCCCGTGATTACACACTGACATTGCCCGTGAATAAAACACTGACATTGCCTGTGAATAAAACACTGACATTAGCTGTGAATATAACACTGACATTGCCTATGAATATAACACTGACATTGCCTGTGATGATACTGACATTGACTGTGAATATACTGACATTGCCTGTGAATATAACACTGACACTGCCTGTGATTATTCACCACCATTACTTGTGATTATACACTGACATTGCCTGTGATTACACACTGACATGGCCTGTGAATGTACACTGACATTGCCTGTGATTACACACTGATATTGCCTGTGAATGTACACTGACATTGCCTGTGAATGTACACTGACATTGCCTGTGAATGTACACTGACATTGCCTGTGATTACACACTGACATTGCCTGTGATTATACACTGACATTGCTTGTGATTACACACAGACATTGCCTGTGATTACACATTGACATTGCCTGTGAATGTACACTGACATTGCATGTGAATGTACTGACATAGCCTGTGATTACACACTGACATTGCCTGTGATTATACACTGACATTGCCTGTGATTACACACAGACATTGCCTGCGATTACACACTGACATTGCCTGTGAATATAACACTGACATTGCCCGTGATTACACACTGACATTGCCAATGATTACACACTGACATTGCCAATGATTACACACTGACATTGCCAGTGATTACACACTGACATTGCCCGTGAATATAACACTGACATTGCCTGTGAATAAAACACTGACAGTGACTGTGAATATAACACTGACATTGCCTGTGAATATAACACTGACATTGCCTGTGAAATTAACACTGACATTGCCTGTGAAATTAACACTGACATTGCCTGTGATTATACACTGATGTTGCCTGTGATTACACACTGAGATTGCCTGTGAATGTACACTGACATTGCCTGTGATTATACACTGACTTTGCCTATGATTATACAAGGACATTGCCTGTGAATCTACTGACGTTGCCTGCGATTATACGCTGACATTGCCTGTGAATATACGCTGACATTGCCTGTGAATGGACACTGACATTGCCTGTGAATGGACACTGACATTGCCTGTGAATGGACACTGACATTGCCTGTGAATGGACACTGACATTGCCTGTGAATGGACACTGACATTGCCTGTGAATGGACACTGACATTGCCTGTGAATGGACACTGACATTCCCTGTGAATGGACACTGACATTGCCTGTGAATGGACACTGACATTGCCTGAGAATGGGCACTGACATTCCCTGTGATTACACACAGACATTGCCTGTGATTACACACTAACATTGCCTGTGATTATACACTGACATTGCCTGTGATTACACACTGACATTGCCTGTGATTATACAATTACATTGCCTGTGATTACACACTGACATTGCCTGTGAATGTACACTGACATTGCCTGTGAATGTACAATGACATTGCCTGTGATTACACACTGACATTGCCTGTGATTACACACTGACATTGCCTGTGATTACACACTGACATTGCCTGTGATTACACACTGACATTGCCTGTGATTACACAATGACATGGCCTGTGATTACACAGACATTGCCTGTGATTACACACTGACATTGCCTGTGATTACACACTGACATTGCCTGTAAATGTACACTGACATTGCCTGTGAGTGTACACTGACATTGCCTGTGATTATACACTGACAATGCTTGTGAATATACACTGACATTGCCTGTGAATATACACTGACATTGCCTGTGATTACACACTGACATTGCCTGTGAATATACTGACATTGCCTGTGAATATACTGACATTGCCTGTGAATAAAACACTGACACTGCCTGTGATTATACACTGACATTGCCTGTGATTATACACTGACATTGTTTGTGATTACACACTGACATGGCCCGTGAATGTACACTGACATTGCCTGGGATTACACACTGACATTGCCTGTGAATGTACACTGACATTGCCTGGGATTACACACTGACATTGCCTGTGAATGTACACTGACATTGCCTGTGAATATGCACTGACATTGCCTGTGATTATGCACTGACATTGCCTGTGAATGTGCACTGACATTGCCTGTGATTACACACAGACATTGCCTGTGATTACACACTGACATTGCCTGTGATTACACACTGACATTGTTTGTGACTACACACTGACATGGCCTGTGAATGTACACTGACATTGCCTGGGATTACACACTGACATTGCCTGTGAATATAACACTGACATTGCCTGTGATTACACACTGACATTGCCTGTGATTACACACGGACATTGCCTGTGATTACACACTGACATTGCCTGTGATTACACAGACATTGCCTGTGAATATACACTGACAATGCCTGTGAATATACAGACATTGCCTGTGATTATACACTGACATTGGCTGTGATTATACACTGACATTGGCTGTGATTATACCCTGACAATGCCTGAGAATATACACTGACAATGCCTGTGAATATACACTAACATTGCCTGTGAATATACACTAACATTGCCTGTGAATGTAACACTGACATTGCCCATGATTACACACTGACATTGCCCGTGATTACACACTGACATTGCCTGTGAATATAACAGACATTGCCTGTGAAATTAACACTGACATTGCCTGTGATTATACTGACATTGCCTGTGATTACACACTGACATTGCCTGTGAATGTACACTGACATTGCCTGTGATTACATACAGACATTCCGGTGATTATACACTCACTTTGCCTATGATTATACAAGGACATTGCCTGTGAATGTACACTGACAGAGCCTGGGATTACACACTGACATTGCCTGTGAATGTACACTGACATTGCCTGTGAATGAACACTGACATTGCCTGTGAATGTACACTGACATTGCCTGCGATTATACACTGACATTGCCTGTGATTACACACTGACATTGCCTGTGATTACACACTGAGATTGCCTGTGATTAGACAATGACATTGCCTGTGATTAGACAATGACATTGCCTGTGATTACACACGGACATTGCCTGTGAAAATACACTGACACTGCCTGTGAATATACACTGACATTGCCTGTGATTATACAATGACACTGCCTGTGAAAGTATACTGACATTGCCTGTGATTGTACACTGACATTGCCTGTGATTGTACAGTGACATAGCCAGTGAATATACACGGACATTGCCTGAGAATATACACTGACATTGCCTGCGATTACACACTGACATTGCCTGTGAATATACTGACATTGCCTGTGAATATACTGACATTGCCTGTGAATATACTGATATTGCCTGTGAATATAACACTGACACTGCCTGTGATTATACACTGACATTGCCTGTGATTATACACTGACATTGTTTGTGATTACACACTGATATGGCCTGTGAATGCACACTGACATTGCCTGGGATTACACACTGACATTGCCTGTGAATGTACACTGACATTACCTGTGAATGTGCACTGACATTGCCTGTGATTATACACTGACATTGCCTGTGAATGTACAGACATTGCCTGTGAATGTACAGACATTGCCTGTGATTACACACTGACATTGCCTGTGAGTACATACTGACATTGCCTGTGATTACACACTGACATTACCTGCGATTACACACTGACATTGCCTGTGATTACACACTGACATTGCCTGCAAATGTACACTGACATTGCCTGCAAATGTACACTGACATTGCCTGTGATTACACACTGACATTGCCTGTGAATGCACTGACATTGCCTGTGTATACACTGACATTGCCTCTGAATATACACTGACATTGCTGTGAATATACTCTTACATTGCCTGTGAATATACACTGACATTGCCTGTGATTATACACTGACATTGCCTGTGATTACACACTGAAATCGACTGTGATTACACACTGACATTGCCTGTGATTACACACCGACATTGCCTGTGAATGTACACTGACATTGCCTGTGATTACACAATGACATTGCCTGTGATTACACAATGACATTGCCTGTGAGTACACACTGACATTGCCTGTGAGTACACACTGACATTGCCTGTGAGTACACACTGACATTGACTGTGAGTACACACTGACATTGCCTGTGAGTACACACTGACATTGCCTGTGATTGTACACTTACATTGCCTGTGAATGTATACTGACATTGCCTGTGATTGTACACTGACATTGCCTGTGAATGTACACTGAAATAGCCTGTGAATATACACTGACATTGCCTGTGAATATACACTGACATTGCCTGTGATTACACACTGACATTGCCTGTGATTACACACTGACATTGCCTGTGAATATACTGACATTGCCTGTGAATATACTGACATTGCCTGTGAATATACTGACATTGCCTGTGAATAAAACACTGACACTGCCTGTGATTATACACTGACATTGCCTGTCATTATACACTGACATTGTTTGTGATTACACACTGACATGGCCTGTGAATGTACACTGACATTGCCTGGGATTACACACTGACATTGCCTGTGAATGTACACTGACATTGCCTGTGAATGTGCACTGACAATGCCTGTGATTATGCACTGACATTGCCTGTGAATGTACACTGACATTGCCTGTGATTACACACTGACATTGCCTGTGATTATACACTGACATTGCTTGTGATTATACACTGACATTGCTTGTGATTACACACAGACATTGCCTGTGATTACACACTGACATTGCCTGTGAATGTACACTGACATTGCCTGTGATTATACACTGACATTGTTTGTGACTACACACTGACATGGCCTGTGAATGTACACTGACATTGCCTGGGATTACACACTGACATTGCCTGTGAATATAACACTGACATTGCCTGTGATTACACACTGACATTGCCTGTGATTACACACTGACATTGCCTGTGATTACACACTGACATTGCCTGTGATTACACACTGACAATGCCTGTGAATATACAGACATTGCCTGTGATTATACACTGACATTGCCTGTGATTATACACTGACAATGCCTGAGAATATAAACTGACAATGCCTGAGAACATACACTGACATTGCCTGTGAATATACACTAACATTGCCTGTGAATAATACACTGACATTGCCTGTGATTATACTGACATTGCCTGTGATTATACACTGATGTTGCCTGTGATTACACACTGACATTGCCTGTGAATGTACACTGACATTGCCTGTGATTACATACTGACATTCCTGTGATTATACACTCACTTTACCTATGATTATACAAGGACATTGCCTGTGAATGTACACTGACAGTGCCTGGGATTACACACGGACATTGCCTGTGAATGTACACTGACATTGCCTGTGAATGTACACTGACATTGCCTGTGATTATACACTGACGTTGCCTATGATTATACACTGACATTGTTTGTGATTACACACTGACATGGCCTGTGAATGTACACTGACATTGCCTGGGATTACACACTGACATTGCCTGTGAATATAACACTGACATTGCCTGTGATTACACACTGACACTGCCTGTGATTACACACTGACATTGCCTGTGATTACACACTGACATTGCCTGTGAATATACACTGACATTGCCTGTGATTATACACTGACATTGCCTGTGATTATACACTGACAATGCCTGAGAATATACACTGACATTGCCTGTGAATATACACTGACACTGCCTGTGAATATAACACTGACATTGCCCATGATTACACACCGATATTGCCCGTGATAACACACCGATATTGCCCGTGATTACACACCGACATTGCCTGTGAATATAACACTGACATTGCCTGTAAAATTAACACTGACATTGCCTGTGAAATTAACACTGACATTGCCTGTGATTATACTGACATTGTATGTGATTATACACTGATGTTGCCTGTGATTACACACTGACATTGCCTGTGAATGTACACTGACATTGCCTGCGATTACATGCTGACATTCCTGTGATTATACACTGACTTTGCCTATAATTATACAAGGACATTGCCTGTGAATGTACACTGACAGTGCCTGGGATTACACACTGACATTGCCTGTGAATGTACACTGACATTGCCTGTCATTATACACTGACATTGTTTGTGATTACACACTGACATGGCCTGTGAATGTACACTGACATTGCCTGGGATTACACACTGACATTGCCTGTGAATGTACACTGACATTGCCTGTGAATGTGCACTGACATTGCCTGGGATTATACACTGACATTGCCTGTGAATGTACACTGACATTGCCTGTGAATATACACTGACATTGCCTGTGATTATACAGACATTGCTTGTGATTACACACAGACATTGCCTGTGATTACACACAGACATTGCCCGTGATTACACACAGACATTGCCCGTGATTACACACTGACATTGCCTGTGAATGTACACTGACATTGCCTATGAATGTACTGACATTGCCTGTGAATACACTGACATTGCCTGTGAATATACACTGACATTGCTGTGAATATACACTGACATTGCCTGTGAACATACACTGATATTGCCGGTGAATACACACTGACATTGCCTGTGAATGTACACCATCATTGCCTGTGAATACACACTGATATTGCATGTGATTACACACTGACATTGCCTGTGAATATACACTGACATTACCTGTGAATATACACTGACATTGCCTGTGAATATACACTGACATTGCCTGTGAATATACACTGACACTGCCTGTAAATATACACTGTCATTGCATGTGAATAGGACACTGACATTGCCTGTGAATATAACACTGACATTGCCTGTGATTACACACTGACATTGCCTGTGATTACACACTGACATTGCCTGTGATTACACACTGACATTGCCTGTGATTATACACTGACATTGCCTGTGAATATACAATGACATTGCCCATGATTACACACTGACATTGCCCGTGATTACACAGACATTGCCCGTGATTACACACTGACATTGCCCGTGATTACACACTGACATTGCCCGTGACTACACACTGACATTGCCTTTGAATAAAACACTGACATTGCCTGTGAATATAACACTGACATTGCCTGTGATTATACTGACATTGCCTGTGAATGTACACTGACATAGCCTGTGAATATAACACTAACATTGCCTGTGAATGTACACTGACATTGCCTGTGATTACATACTGACATTGCCTGTGAATATACACTGACATTGCCTGTGAATATACACTGACATTGCCTGTGATTATACACTGACATTGCCTGTGATTATACACTGACAATGCTTGTGAATATACACTGACATTGCCTATGAATATACACTGACATTGCCCGTGAATATAACACTGACATTGCCCGTGATTACACACTGACATTGCCCGTGATTACACACTGACATTGCCTGTGATTACACACTGACATTGCCCGTGATTACACACTGACATTGCCTATGAATATAACACTGACATTGCCTGTGAATATAACACCGACATTGCCCGTGATTACACACTGACATTGCCCGTGATTACACACTGACATTGCCCGTGATTACACACTGACATTGCCCGTGATTACACACTGACATTGCCTTTGAATATAACACTGACATTGCCTGTGAATATAACACTGACATTGCCTGTGAATGTACACTGACATTGCCTGTGATTATACACTGACATTGCCTGTGATTATACACGGACATTGCCTCTGATTATACACGGACATTGCCTGTGAATGTACTGACTTGCCTGCGATTATACACTAACATTGCCTATGCATGTACACTGACATTGCCTGTGAATGTACACTGACATTGCCTGTGAATGTACACTGACATTGCCTGTGATTACACACTGACATTGCCTGTGATTATACACTGACATTGCCTGTGATAACACACTGACATTGCCTGTGAATGTACACTGACATTGCCTGTGAATGTACACTGACATTGCCTGTGAATGTACACTGACATTGCCTGTGATTACACACTGACATTGATGTGAATGTACACTAACATTGCCTGTGATTACACACTGACATTGCCTGTGAATGTACACTGACATTGCCTGTGAATGTACACTGACATCGCCTGTGAATATAACACTGACATTGCCTGTGAATACAACACTGACATCGCCTGTAAAAGTACTGACATTGCCTGTGAATGTACTGACATTGCCTGTGAATGCACTGACATTGCCTGTGAATGCACTGACATTGCCTGTGAATGTAACGACATTGCCTGTGAATGTACTGACATTGCCTGTGAATGTACTGACATTGCCTGTGATTATACACTGATATTGCCTGCGAATATACACTGACATTGCCTGTGAAAGTACTGACATTGCCTGTGAATGTACAGTGACATTGCCTGTGAATGTACACTGACATTGCCTGTGATTACACACGGACATTGCCTGTGAATGTACACTGACACTGCCTGTGATTATACACCGCTATTACTTGTGATTACACACTGACATTGCCTGTGATTACACACTGACATGGCCTGTGAATGTACATTGACATTGCCTGTGATTACACACTGATATTGCCTGTGAATGTACACTGACATTGCCTGTGTATGTACACTGACATTGCCTGTGAATGCACACTGACATTGCCTGTGAATGTACTGACATTGCCTGTGAACGTACTGACATTGCTTGTGAATGTACAGTGACATTGCCTGTGAATGTACACTGACATTGCCTGTGATTACACACGGACATTGCCTGTGAATGTACACTGACATTGCCTGTGAATGTACACTTACATTGCCTGTGAATGTATACTGACATTGCCTGTGATTGTACACTGACATTGCCTGTGAATGTACAATGAAATAGCCTGTGAATATACACTGACATTGCCTGTGAATATACACTGACATTGCCTGTGATTACACACTGACATTGCCTGTGAATATACACTGACATTGCCTGTGAATATACTGACATTGCCTGTGAATATACTGACATTGCCTGTGAATATACTGACATTGCCTGAGAATATAAACTGACATTGATGGTGATTATATACTGACATTGCCTGTGATTGTACACGGACATTGCCTCTGAATGTTCATGGACAATGCCTGTGAATGTACTGACATTCCTGTGATTATACACTGACTTTGCCTATGATTATACACGGACATTGCCTGTGAATGTACTGACATTGCCTGTGAATACACAGACATTGCCTGTGAATACACACTGATATGGCATGTGATTGCACACTGACATTGCCTGTGAATATACACTGACACTGGCTGTGAATATACACTTACGTTGCCTATGAATATACACTGACATTGCCTGTGAATGTACACTGACATTGCCTGTGATTATACACTGACATTGCCTGTGATTATACACTGACAATGCTTGTGAATACACACTGACATTGCCCGTGATTACACACTGACATTGCCCGTGATTACACACTGACATTGCCCGTGATTACACACTGACATTGCCCGTGATTACACTGACATTGCCTGTGAATATAACACTGACATTGCCGGTGATTACACACTGACATTGCCTGTGAATGTACACTGACATTGCCTGGGATTACACACTGACATTGCCTGTGAATGTACACTGACATTGCCTGTGAATGTGCACTGACATTGCCTGTGATTGTGCACTGACATTGCCTGTGAATGTACACTGACACTGCCTGTGAATGTACACTGACATTGCCTGTGAATGTACACTGACATTGCCTGTGAATGTACACTGACATTGCCTGTGATTATACACTGACATTGCCTGTGATTATACACTGACATTGCTTGTGATTACACACAGACATTGCCTGTGATTACACACTGACATTGCCTGTGAATATACACTGACATTGCCTGTGATTATACACTGACATTGCCTGTGATTATACACTGACATTGTTTGTGACTACACACTGACATGGCCTGTGAATTACACTGACATTGCCTGGGATTACACACTGACATTGCCTGTGAATATAACACTGACATTGCCGGTGATTACACACTGACATTGCCTGTGATTACACACTGACATTGCCTGTGAATATACACTGACAATGCCTGTGAATATACACTGATATTGCCTGTGATTATACACTGACATTGCCTGTGATTATATACTGACAATGCCTGAGAATATACACTGACATTGCCTGTGAATATAACACTGACATTGCCCATGATTACACACTGACATTGCCCGTGATTACACACTGACATTGCCTGTGAATATAACACTGACATTGCCTGTGAAATTAACACTGACGTTGCCTGTGATTATACTGACATTGCCTGTGATTATACTGACATTGCCTGTGGTTATACACTGATGTTGCCTGTGATTACACACTGACATTGCCTGTGATTGTACACTTACATTGCCTGTGAATGTATACTGACATTGCCTGTGATTGTACACTGACATTGCCTGTGAATGTACACTGACATTGCCTGTGAATATACACTGACATTGCCTGTGAATATACACTGACATTGCCTGTGATTACACACTGACATTGCCTGTGAATATACACTGACATTGCCTGTCAATATACTGACATTGCCTGTGAATATACTGACATTGCCTGAGAATATAAACTGACATTGCCTGTGATTATATACTGACATTGCCTGTGGTTGTACACGGACATTGCCTCTGAATGTTCACGGACAATGCCTGTGAATGTACTGACATTCCTGTGATTATACACTGACTTTGCCTATGATTATACACGGACATTGCCTGTGAATGTACTGACATTGCCTGTGAATACACAGACATTGCCTGTGAATACACACTGATATTGCATGTGATTGCACACTGACATTGCCTGTGAATATACACTGACACTGGCTGTGAATATACACTTACGTTGCCTATGAATATACACTGACATTGCCTGTGAATGTACACTGACATTGCCTGTGATTATACACTGACATTGCCTGTGATTATACACTGACAATGCTTGTGAATACACACTGACATTGCCCGTGATTACACACTGACATTGCCTGTGATTATACAATGACATTGCCTGTGAATGTATACTGACATTGCCTGTGATTGTACACTGACATTGCCTGTGATTGCACACTGACATAGCCAGTGAATATACACGGACATTGCCTGAGAATATACACTGACATTGCCTGTGATTACACACTGACATGGCCTGTGAATATACTGACATTGCCTGTGAATATACTGACATTGCCTGTGAATATACTGATATTGCCTGTGAATATAACACTGACACTGCCTGTGATTATACACTGACATTGCCTATGATTATACACTGACATTGTTTGTGATTACACACTGATATGGCCTGTGAATGCACACTGACATTGCCTGGGATTACACACTGACATTGCCTGTGAATGTACACTGACATTACCTGTGAATGTGCACTGACATTGCCTGTGATTATACACTGACATTGCCTGTGAATGTACAGACATTGCCTGTGAATGTACAGACATTGCCTGTGATTACACACTGACATTGCCTGTGAGTACACACTGACATTGCCTGTGATTACACACTGACATTACCTGTGATTACACACTGACATTGCCTGTGATTACACACTGACATTGCCTGCAAATGTACACTGACATTGCCTGCAAATGTACACTGACATTGCCTGTGATTACACACTGACATTGCCTGTGAATGCACTGACATCGCCTGTGTATACACTGACATTGCCTCTGAATATACACTGACATTGCTGTGAATATACTCTTACATTGCCTGTGAACATACACTGACATTGCCTGTGATTATACACTGACATTGCCTGTGATTACACACTGAAATCGACTGTGATTACACACTGACATTGCCTGTGATTACACACCGACATTGCCTGTGAATGTACACTGACATTGCCTGTGATTACACAATGACATTGCCTGTGAGTACACACTAACATTGCCTGTGAGTACACACTGACATTGCCTGTGAGTACACACTGACATTGACTGTGAGTACACACTGACATTGCCTGTGAGTACACACTGACATTGCCTGTGATTGTACACTTACATTGCCTGTGAATGTATACTGACATTGCCTGTGATTGTACACTGACATTGCCTGTGAATGTACACTGAAATAGCCTGTGAATATACACTGACATTGCCTGTGAATATACACTGACATTGCCTGTGAATATACACTGACATTGCCTGTGATTACACACTGACATTGCCTGTGATTACACATTGACATTGCCTGTGAATATACTGACATTGCCTGTGAATATACTGACATTGCCTGTGAATATACTGACATTGCCTGTGAATAAAACACTGACACTGCCTGTGATTATACACTGACATTGCCTGTCATTATACACTGACATTGTTTGTGATTACACACTGACATGGCCTGTGAATGTACACTGACATTGCCTGGGATTACACACTGACATTGCCTGTGAATGTACACTGACATTGCCTGTGAATGTGCACTGACAATGCCTGTGATTATGCACTGACATTGCCTGTGAATGTACACTGACATTGCCTGTGATTACACACTGACATTGCCTGTGATTATACACTGACATTGCCTGTGATTATACACTGACATTGCTTGTGATTATACACTGACATTGCTTGTGATTACACACAGACATTGCCTGTGATTACACACTGACATTGCCTGTGAATGTACACTGACATTGCCTGTGATTATACACTGACATTGTTTGTGACTACACACTGACATGGCCTGTGAATGTACACTGACATTGCCTGGGATTACACACTGACATTGCCTGAGAATATAACACTGACATTGCCTGTGATTACACACTGACATTGCCTGTGATTACACACTGACATTGCCTGTGATCACACACTGACATTGCCTGTGATTACACACTGACATTGCCTGTGATTACACACTGACATTGAATGTGAATATACTGACATTACCTGTGAATATAACACTGACACTACCTGTGATTAAACACTGACACTCCCTGTGATTATACACTGACATTGCCTGCAATTACACACTGACATTGCCTGTCATTATACACTGACATTGTTTGTGATTACACACTGACATGGCCTGTGAATGTACACTGACATTGCCTGGGATTACACACTGACATTGCCTGTGAATGTACACTGACATTGCCTGTGAATGTGCACTGACATTGCCTGGGATTATACACTGACATTGCCTGTGAATGTACACTGACATTGCCTGTGAATATACACTGACATTGCCTGTGATTATACAGACATTGCTTGTGATTACACACAGACATTGCCTGTGATTACACACAGACATTGCCCGTGATTACACACAGACATTGCCCGTGATTACACACTGACATTGCCTGTGAATGTACACTGACATTGCCTATGAATGTACTGACATTGCCTGTGAATACACTGACATTGCCTGTGAATATACACTGACATTGCTGTGAATATACACTGACATTGCCTGTGAACATACACTGATATTGCCGGTGAATACACACTGACATTGCCTGTGAATGTACACCATCATTGCCTGTGAATACACACTGATATTGCATGTGATTACACACTGACATTGCCTTTGAATATAACACTGACATTGCCTGTGAATATAACACTGACATTGCCTGTGAATGTACACTGACATTGCCTGTGATTATACACTGACATTGCCTGTGATTATACACGGACATTGCCTCTGATTATACACGGACATTGCCTGTGAATGTACTGACTTGCCTGCGATTATACACTAACATTGCCTATGCATGTACACTGACATTGCCTGTGAATGTACACTGACATTGCCTGTGAATGTACACTGACATTGCCTGTGATTACACACTGACATTGCCTGTGATTACACACTGACATTGCCTGTGATAACACACTGACATTGCCTGTGAATGTACACTGACATTGCCTGTGAATGTACACTGACATTGCCTGTGAATGTACACTGACATTGCCTGTGATTACACACTGACATTGATGTGAATGTACACTAACATTGCCTGTGATTACACACTGACATTGCCTGTGAATGTACACTGACATTGCCTGTGAATGTACACTGACATCGCCTGTGAATATAACACTGACATTGCCTGTGAATACAACACTGACATCGCCTGTAAAAGTACTGACATTGCCTGTGAATGTACTGACATTGCCTGTGAATGCACTGACATTGCCTGTGAATGCACTGACATTGCCTGTGAATGTAACGACATTGCCTGTGAATGTACTGACATTGCCTGTGAATGTACTGACATTGCCTGTGATTATACACTGATATTGCCTGCGAATATACACTGACATTGCCTGTGAAAGTACTGACATTGCCTGTGAATGTACAGTGACATTGCCTGTGAATGTACACTGACATTGCCTGTGATTACACACGGACATTGCCTGTGAATGTACACTGACACTGCCTGTGATTATACACCGCTATTAGTTGTGATTACACACTGACATTGCCTGTGATTACACACTGACATGACCTGTGAATGTACATTGACATTGCCTGTGATTACACACTGATATTGCCTGTGAATGTACACTGACATTGCCTGTGAATGTACACTGACATTGCCTGTGAATGTACACTGACATTGCCTGTGATTACACACTGACATTGATGTGAATGTACACTAACATTGCCTGTGATTACACACTGACATTGCCTGTGAATGTACACTGACATTGCCTGTGAATGTACACTGACATCGCCTGTGAATATAACACTGACATTGCCTGTGAATACAACACTGACATTGCCTGTAAAAGTACTGACATTGCCTGTGAATGTACTGACATTGCCTGTGAATGCACTGACATTGCCTGTGAATGCACTGACATTGCCTGTGAATGTAACGACATTGCCTGTGAATGTACTGACATTACCTGTGAATGTACTGACATTGCCTGTGATTATACACTGATATTGCCTGTGAATATACACTGACATTGCCTGTGAAAGTACTGACATTGCTTGTGAATGTACAGTGACATTGCCTGTGAATGTACACTGACATTGCCTGTGATTACACACGGACATTGCCTGTGAATGTACACTGACATTGCCTGTGAATGTACACTTACATTGCCTGTGAATGTATACTGACATTGCCTGTGATTGTACACTGACATTGCCTGTGAATGTACACTGAAATAGCCTGTGAATATACACTGACATTGCCTGTGAATATACACTGACATTGCCTGTGATTACACACTGACATTGCCTGTGAATATACACTGACATTGCCTGTCAATATACTGACATTGCCTGTGAATATACTGACATTGCCTGTGAATATACTGACATTGCCTGAGAATATAAACTGACATTGCCTGTGATTATATACTGACATTGCCTGTGATTGTACACGGACATTGCCTCTGAATGTTCATGGACAATGCCTGTGAATGTACTGACATTCCTGTGATTATACACTGACTTTGCCTATGATTATACACGGACATTGCCTGTGAATGTACTGACATTGCCTGTGAATACACAGACATTGCCTGTGAATACACACTGATATTGCATGTGATTGCACACTGACATTGCCTGTGAATATACACTGACACTGGCTGTGAATATACACTTACGTTGCCTATGAATATACACTGACATTGTCTGTGAATGTACACTGACATTGCCTGTGATTATACACTGACATTGCCTGTGATTATACACTGACAATGCTTGTGAATACACACTGACATTGCCCGTGATTACACACTGACATTGCCCGTGATTACACACTGACATTGCCCGTGATTACACACTGACATTGCCCGTGATTACACTGACATTGCCTGTGAATATAACACTGACATTGCCGGTGATTACACACTGACATTGCCTGTGAATGTACACTGACATTGCCTGGGATTACACACTGACATTGCCTGTGAATGTACACTGACATTGCCTGTGAATGTGCACTGACATTGCCTGTGATTGTGCACTGACATTGCCTGTGAATGTACACTGACACTGCCTGTGAATGTACACTGACATTGCCTGTGAATGTACACTGACATTGCCTGTGAATGTACACTGACATTGCCTGTGATTATACACTGACATTGCCTGTGATTATACACTGACATTGCTTGTGATTACATACAGACATTGCCTGTGATTACACACTGACATTGCCTGTGAATATACACTGACATTGCCTGTGATTATACACTGACATTGCCTGTGATTATACACTGTCATTGTTTGTGACTACACACTGACATGGCCTGTGAATTACACTGACATTGCCTGGGATTACACACTGACATTGCCTGTGAATATAACACTGACATTGCCGGTGATTACACACTGCCATTGCCTGTGATTACACACTGACATTGCCTGTGAATATACACTGACAATGCCTGTGAATATACACTGATATTGCCTGTGATTATACACTGACATTGCCTGTGATTATATACTGACAATGCCTGAGAATATACACTGACATTGCCTGTGAATATAACACTGACATTGCCCATGATTACACACTGACATTGCCCGTGATTACACACTGACATTGCCTGTGAATATAACACTGACATTGCCTGTGAAATTAACACTGACGTTGCCTGTGATTATACTGACATTGCCTGTGGTTATACACTGATGTTGCCTGTGATTACACACTGACATTGCCTGTGATTGTACACTTACATTGCCTGTGAATGTATACTGACATTGCCTGTGATTGTACACTGACATTGCCTGTGAATGTACACTGACATTGCCTGTGAATATACACTGACATTGCCTGTGAATATACACTGACATTGCCTGTGATTACACACTGACATTGCCTGTGAATATACACTGACATTGCCTGTCAATATACTGACATTGCCTGTGAATATACTGACATTGCCTGAGAATATAAACTGACATTGCCTGTGATTATATACTGACATTGCCTGTGATTGTACACGGACATTGCCTCTGAATGTTCACGGACAATGCCTGTGAATGTACTGACATTCCTGTGATTATACACTGACTTTGCCTATGATTATACACGGACATTGCCTGTGAATGTACTGACATTGCCTGTGAATACACAGACATTGCCTGTGAATACACACTGATATTGCATGTGATTGCACACTGACATTGCCTGTGAATATACACTGACACTGGCTGTGAATATACACTTACGTTGCCTATGAATATACACTGACATTGCCTGTGAATGTACACTGACATTGCCTGTGATTATACACTGACATTGCCTGTGATTATACACTGACAATGCTTGTGAATACACACTGACATTGCCCGTGATTACACACTGACATTGCCTGTGATTATACAATGACATTGCCTGTGAATGTATACTGACATTGCCTGTGATTGTACACTGACATTGCCTGTGATTGCACACTGACATAGCCAGTGAATATACACGGACATTGCCTGAGAATATACACTGACATTGCCTGTGATTACACACTGACATTGCCTGTGAATATACTGACATTGCCTGTGAATATACTGACATTGCCTGTGAATATACTGATATTGCCTGTGAATATAACACTGACACTGCCTGTGATTATACACTGACATTGCCTATGATTATACACTGACATTGTTTGTGATTACACACTGATATGGCCTGTGAATGCACACTGACATTGCCTGGGATTACACACTGACATTGCCTGTGAATGTACACTGACATTACCTGTGAATGTGCACTGACATTGCCTGTGATTATACACTGACATTGCCTGTGAATGTACAGACATTGCCTGTGAATGTACAGACATTGCCTGTGATTACACACTGACATTGCCTGTGAGTACACACTGACATTGCCTGTGAGTACACACTGACATTGCCTGTGATTACACACTGACATTACCTGTGATTACACACTGACATTGCCTGTGATTACACACTGACATTGCCTGCAAATGTACACTGACATTGCCTGCAAATGTACACTGACATTGCCTGTGATTACACACTGACATTGCCTGTGAATGCACTGACATCGCCTGTGTATACACTGACATTGCCTCTGAATATACACTGACATTGCTGTGAATATACTCTTACATTGCCTGTGAACATACACTGACATTGCCTGTGATTATACACTGACATTGCCTGTGATTACACACTGAAATCGACTGTGATTACACACTGACATTGCCTGTGATTACACACCGACATTGCCTGTGAATATACACTGACATTGCCTGTGATTACACACTGACATTGCCTGTGAGTACACACTAACATTGCCTGTGAGTACACACTGACATTGCCTGTGAGTACACACTGACATTGACTGTGAGTACACACTGACATTGCCTGTGAGTACACACTGACATTGCCTGTGATTGTACACTTACATTGCCTGTGAATGTATACTGACATTGCCTGTGATTGTACACTGACATTGCCTGTGAATGTACACTGAAATAGCCTGTGAATATACACTGACATTGCCTGTGATTACACACTGACATTGCCTGTGATTACACATTGACATTGCCTGTGAATATACTGACATTGCCTGTGAATATACTGACATTGCCTGTGAATATACTGACATTGCCTGTGAATAAAACACTGACACTGCCTGTGATTATACACTGACATTGCCTGTCATTATACACTGACATTGTTTGTGATTACACACTGACATGGCCTGTGAATGTACACTGACATTGCCTGGGATTACACACTGACATTGCCTGTGAATGTACACTGACATTGCCTGTGAATGTGCACTGACAATGCCTGTGATTATGCACTGACATTGCCTGTGAATATACACTGACATTGCCTGTGATTACACACTGACATTGCCTGTGATTATACACTGACATTGCCTGTGATTATACACTGACATTGCTTGTGATTATACACTGACATTGCTTGTGATTACACACAGACATTGCCTGTGATTACACACTGACATTGCCTGTGAATGTACACTGACATTGCCTGTGATTATACACTGACATTGTTTGTGACTACACACTGACATGGCTTGTGAATGTACACTGACATTGCCTGGGATTACACACTGACATTGCCTGTGAATATAACACTGACATTGCCTGTGATTACACACTGACATTGCCTGTGATTACACACTGACATTGCCTGTGATTACACACTGACATTGCCTGTGATTACACACTGACATTGCCTGTGATTACACACTGACATTGCCTGTGATTACACACTGACATTGCCTGTGAATATACACTGACAATGCCTGTGAATATACAGACATTGCCTGTGATTATACACTGACATTGCCTGTGATTATACACTGACAACGCCTGAGAATATAAACTAACAATGCCTGAGAATATACACTGACATTGCCTGTGAATATACACTAACATTGCCTGTGAATAATACACTGACATTGCCTGTGATTATACTGACATTGCCTGTGATTGTACACTGATGTTGCCTGTGATTACACACTGACATTGCCTGTGAATGTACACTGACATTGCCTGTGATTACATACTGACATTCCTGTGATTATACACTCACTTTGCCTATGATTATACAAGGACATTGCCTGTGAATGTACACTGACAGTGCCTGGGATTACACACGGACATTGCCTGTGAATGTACACTGACATTGCCTGTGAATGTACACTGACATTGCCTGTGATTATACACTGACGTTGCCTATGATTATACACTGACATTGTTTGTGATTACACACTGACATGGCCTGTGAATGTACACTGACATTGCCTGGGATTACACACTGACATTGCCTGTGAATATAACACTGACATTGCCTGTGATTACACACTGACACTGCCTGTGATTACACACTGACATTGCCTGTGATTACACACTGACATTGCCTGTGAATATACACTGACATTGCCTGTGATTATACACTGACATTGCCTGTGATTATACACTGACAATGCCTGAGAATATACACTGACATTGCCTGTGAATATACACTGACACTGCCTGTGAATATAACACTGACATTGCCCATGATTACACACCGATATTGCCCGTGATTACACACTGATATTGCCCCTGATTACACACCGACATTGCCTGTGAATATAACACTGACATTGCCTGTAAAATTAACACTGACATTGCCTGTGAAATTAACACTGACATTGCCTGTGATTATACTGACATTGTATGCGATTATACACTGATGTTGCCTGTGATTACACACTGACATTGCCTGTGATTACACACTGACATTGCCTGTGATTACACACTGACATTGCCTGTGATTACACACTGACATTGCCTGTGATTACACACTGACATTGCCTGTGAATATACACTGACAATGCCTGTGAATATACAGACATTGCCTGTGATTATACACTGACATTGCCTGTGATTATACACTGACAATGCCTGAGAATATAAACTAACAATGCCTGAGAATATACACTGACATTGCCTGTGAATATACACTAACATTGCCTGTGAATAATACACTGACATTGCCTGTGATTATACTGACATTGCCTGTGATTGTACACTGATGTTGCCTGTGATTACACACTGACATTGCCTGTGAATGTACACTGACATTGCCTGTGATTACATACTGACATTCCTGTGATTATACACTCACTTTGCCTATGATTATACAAGGACATTGCCTGTGAATGTACACTGACAGTGCCTGGGATTACACACGGACATTGCCTGTGAATGTACACTGACATTGCCTGTGAATGTACACTGACATTGCCTGTGATTATACACTGACGTTGCCTATGATTATACACTGACATTGTTTGTGATTACACACTGACATGGCCTGTGAATGTACACTGACATTGCCTGGGATTACACACTGACATTGCCTGTGAATATAACACTGACATTGCCTGTGATTACACACTGACACTGCCTGTGATTACACACTGACATTGCCTGTGATTACACACTGACATTGCCTGTGAATATACACTGACATTGCCTGTGATTATACACTGACATTGCCTGTGATTATACACTGACAATGCCTGAGAATATACACTGACATTGCCTGTGAATATACACTGACACTGCCTGTGAATATAACACTGACATTGCCCATGATTACACACCGATATTGCCCGTGATTACACACCGATATTGCCCGTGATTACACACCGACATTGCCTGTGAATATAACACTGACATTGCCTGTAAAATTAACACTGACATTGCCTGTGAAATTAACACTGACATTGCCTGTGATTATACTGACATTGTATGTGATTATACACTGATGTTGCCTGTGATTACACACTGACGTTGCCTGTGAATGTACACTGACATTGCCTGTGATTACATGCTGACATTCCTGTGATTACATGCTGACTTTGCCTATAATTATACAAGGACATTGCCTGTGAATGTACACTGACAGTGCCTGGGATTACACACTGACATTGCCTGTGAATGTACATTGACATTGCCTGTCATTATACACTGACATTGTTTGTGATTACACACTGACATGGCCTGTGAATGTACACTGACATTGCCTGGGATTACACACTGACATTGCCTGTGAATGTACACTGACATTGCCTGTGAATGTGCACTGACATTGCCTGGGATTATACACTGACATTGCCTGTGAATGTACACTGACATTGCCTGTGAATATACACTGACATTGCCTGTGATTATACAGACATTGCTTGTGATTACACACAGACATTGCCTGTGATTACACACAGACATTGCCCGTGATTACACACAGACATTGCCCGTGATTACACACTGACCTTGGCTGTGAATGTACACTGACATTGCCTATGAATGTACTGACATTGCCTGTGAATACACTGACATTGCCTGTGAATATACACTGACATTGCTGTGAATATACACTGACATTGCCTGTGAACATACACTGATATTGCCTGTGAATATACACCGACATTGCCTGTGAATGTACACCATCATTGCCTGTGAATACACACTGATATTGCATGTGATTACACACTGACATTGCCTGTGAATATACACTGACATTGCCTGTGAATATACACTGACATTGCCTGTGAATATACACTGACATTGCCTGTAAATATACACTGTCATTGCATGTGAATAGAACACAGACATTGCCTGTGAATATAACACTGACATTGCCTGTGATTACACACAGATATTGCCTGTGATTACACACAGACATTGCCCGTGATTACACACTGACATTGCCTGTGAATGTACACTGACATTGCCTATGAATGTACTGACATTGCCTGTGAATACACTGATATTGCCGGTGAATATACACTGACATTGCCTGTGAATGTACACCATCATTGCCTGTGAATACACACTGATATTGCATGTGATTACACACTGACATTGCCTGTGAATATACACTGACATTGCCTGTGAATATACACTGACATTGCCTGTGAATATACACTGACATTGCCTGTGAATATACACTGACACTGCCTGCGAATATACACTGTCATTGCATGTGAATAGGACACTGACATTGCCTGTGAATATAACACTGACATTGCCTGTGATTACACACTGACATTGCCTGTGATTACACACTGACATTGCCTGTGATTACACACTGACATTGCCTGTGATTACACACTGACATTGCCTGTGATTATACACTGACATTGCCTGTGAATATACAATGACATTGCCCATGATTACACACTGACATTGCCCGTGATTACACACTGACATTGCCCGTGATTACACACTGACATTGCCCGTGATTACACACTGACATTGCCCGTGATTACACACTGACATTGCCCGTGACTACACACTGACATTGCCCGTGACTACACACTGACATTGCCCGTGACTACACACTGACATTGCCTTTGAATAAAACACTGACATTGCCTGTGAATATAACACTGACATTGCCTGTGATTATACTGACATTGCCTGTGAATGTACACTGACATAGCCTGTGAATATAACACTAACATTGCCTGTGAATGTACACTGACATTGCCTGTGATTACATACTGACATTGCCTGTGAATATACACTGACATTGCCTGTGAATATACACTGACATTGCCTGTGATTATACACTGACATTGCCTGTGATTATACACTGACATTGCCTGTGATTATACACTGACAGTGCTTGTGAATATACACTGACATTGCCTGTGAATATACACTGACATTGCCCGTGAATATAACACTGACATTGCCCGTGATTACACACTGACATTGCCCGTGATTACACACTGACATTGCCTGTGATTACACACTGACATTGCCCGTGATTACACACTGACATTGCCTTTGAATATAACACTGACATTGCCCGTGAATATAACACCGACATTGCCCGTGATTACACACTGACATTGCCCGTGATTACACACTGACATTGCCCGTGATTACACACTGACATTGCCCGTGATTACACACTGACATTGCCTTTGAATATAACACTGACATTGCCTGTGAATATAACACTGACATTGCCTGTGAATGTACACTGACATTGCCTGTGATTATACACTGACATTGCCTGTGATTATACACGGACATTGCCTCTGATTATACACGGACATTGCCTGTGAATGTACTGACTTGCCTGCGATTATACACTAACATTGCCTATGCATGTACACTGACATTGCCTGTGAATGTACACTGACATTGCCTGTGAATGTACACTGACATTGCCTGTGATTACACACTGACATTGCCTGTGATTACACACTGACATTGCCTGTGATAACACACTGACATTGCCTGTGAATGTACACTGACATTGCCTGTGAATGTACACTGACATTGCCTGTGAATGTACACTGACATTGCCTGTGATTACACACTGACATTGATGTGAATGTACACTAACATTGCCTGTGATTACACACTGACATTGCCTGTGAATGTACACTGACATTGCCTGTGAATGTACACTGACATCGCCTGTGAATATAACACTGACATTGCCTGTGAATACAACACTGACATCGCCTATAAAAGTACTGACATTGCCTGTGAATGTACTGACATTGCCTGTGAATGCACTGACATTGCCTGTGAATGCACTGACATTGCCTGTGAATGTACTGACATTGCCTGTGAATGTACTGACATTGCCTGTGAATGTACTGACATTGCCTGTGAATGTACTGACATTGCCTGCGAATATACACTGACATTGCCTGTGAAAGTTCTTACATTGCCTGTGAATGTACAGTGACATTGCCTGTGAATGTACACTGACATTGCCTGTGATTACACACGGACATTGCCTGTGAATGTACACTGACACTGCCTGTGTTTATACACCGCCATTACTTGTGATTACACACTGACATTGCCTGTGATTACACACTGATATTGTCTGTGAATGTACACTGACATTGCCTGTGAATGTACACTGACATTGCCTGTGAATGTACACCGACATTGCCTGTGATTACACACTGACATTGATGTGAATGTACACTAACATTGCCTGTGATTACACACTGACATTGCCTGTGAATGTACACTGACATTGCCTGTGAATGTACACTGACATCGCCTGTGAATATAACAATGACATTGCCTGTGAATACAACACTGACATCGCCTGTAAAAGTACTGACATTGCCTGCGAATGTACTGACATTGCCTGTGAATGCACTGACATTGCCTGTGAATGCACTGACATTGCCTGTGAATGTAACGACATTGCCTGTGAATGTACTGACATTGCCTGTGATTATACACTGATATTGCCTGCGAATATACACTGACATTGCCTGTGAAAGTACTGACATTGCTTGTGAATGTACAGTGACATTGCCTGTGAATGTACACTGACATTGCCTGTGATTACACACGGACATTGCCTGTGAATGTACACTGACATTGTCTGTGAATGTACACTGACATTGCCTGTGAATGTACTGACATTGCCTGTGAATGTACTGACATTGCCTGTGAATGTACTGACATTGCCTGTGAATACACAGACATTGCCTGTGATTACACACTGATATTGCATGTGATTACACACTGACATTGCCTGTGAATATACACTGACACTGGCTGTGAATATACACTTACGTTGTCTGTGAATATACACTGACGTTGCCTGTGAATATACACTGTCTTTGCCTGTGAATATAACACTGATATTGCCTGTGAATATAACACTGTCATTGCCTGTGAATATAACACTGACATTGCCTGTGATTATACACTGACATCGCCAGTGATTATACACTGACAATGCTTGTGAATATACAATGACATTGCCTGTGAATATAACACTGACATTGCCTGTGAATGTACACTGACATTGCCTGCTATTATACACTGACATTGCCTGCTATTATACACTGACATTGCCTGTGATTGTACACTGACAATGCTTGTGAATATACACTGACATTGCCTGTGAATATAACACTGACATTGCCTGTGATTACACACTGACATTGCCCGTGATTACACACTGACATTGCCCGTGATTACACACTGACATTGCCTTTAAATATAACACTGACATTGCATGTGAATATAACACTGACATTGCCTGTGAATGTACACTGACATTGCCTGTGATTATACACTGACATTGCCTGTGATTATACACGGACATTGCCTGTGAATGCACTGACTTGCCTGCAATTATACACTAACATTGCCTGTGAATGTACACTGACATTGCCTGTGAATGTATACTGACATTGCCTGTGATTACACACTGGCATTGCCTGTGATTACACACTGGCATTGCCTGTGATTACACACTGACATGGCCTGTGATTACACAATGACATGGCCTGTGATTACACAATGACATGGCCTGTGATTACACACTGACAAAGCCTGGGAGTGCACAATTACATTGCCTGTAAATGTACACGGACATTGCCTGTGAATATACACTGACATTGCCTGTGATTACACACTGACATTGCCTGTGATTGTACACTGACATTGCCTGTGAATGGACACTGACATTGCCTGTGAATGAACACTGACATTGCCTGTGAATGGACACTGACATTGCCTGTGATTACACACTGACATTGCCTGTGATTACACACCGACATTGCCTGTGAATGTACACTGACATTGCCTGATTGTACAATGACATTGCCTGTGAATATACACTGACATTGCCTGTGATTACACACTGACATTGCCTGTGATTACACACTGACATTGCCTGTGATTACACACTGACATTGAATGTGAATATACTGACATTACCTGTGAATATAACACTGACACTACCTGTGATTAAACACTGACACTCCCTGTGATTATACACTGACATTGCCTGCGATTACACACTGACATTGCCTGTGATTATACACTGACATTGCCTGTGGTATACACTGACATTGCCTGCGATTATACACTGACATTGCCTGTGATTATACACTGACATTGCCTGTGATTACACACTGAAATCGCCTGTGATTACACACTGACATTGCCTGTGATTACACACTGACATTGCCTGTGATTACACACTGACATTGCCTGTGATTACATACTGACATTGCCTGTGAGTACACACTGACATTGACTGTGAGTACACACTGACATTGCCTGTGAGAACACACTGACATTGCCTGTGATTATACACTTACATTGCCTGTGAATGTATACTGACATTGCCTGTGATTGTACACTGACATTGCCTGTGAATGTACACTGAAATAGCCTGTGAATATACACTGACATTGCCTGTGAATATACACTGACATTGCCTTTGATTACACACTGACGTTGCCTGTGAATATACACTGACATTGCCTGTGAATATACTGACATTGCCTGTGAATATACTGACATTGCCTGTGAATATACTGACATTGCCTGAGAATATAAACTGACATTGCCTGTGATTATATACTGACATTGCCTGTGATTGTACACGGACATTGCCTCTGAATGTTCATGGACAATGCCTGTGAATGTACTGACATTCCTGTGATTATACACTGACTTTGCCTATGATTATACACGGACATTGCCTGTGAATGTACTGACATTGCCTGTGAATACACAGACATTGCCTGTGAATACACACTGATATTGCATGTGATTGCACACTGACATTGCCTGTGAATATACACTGACACTGGCTGTGAATATACACTTACGTTGCCTATGAATATACACTGACATTGCCAGTGAATGTACACTGACATTGCCTGTGATTATACACTGACATTGCCTGTGATTATACACTGACAATGCTTGTGAATACACACTGACATTGCCCGTGATTACACACTGACATTGCCCGTGATTACACACTGACATTGCCCGTGATTACACACTGACATTGCCTGTGAATATAACACTGACATTGCCGGTGATTACACACTGACATTGCCTGTGAATGTACACTGACATTGCCTGGGATTACACACTGACATTGCCTGTGAATGTGCACTGACATTGCCTGTGATTGTGCACTGACATTGCCTGTGAATGTACACTGACATTGCCTGTGAATGTACACTGACATTGCCTGTGAATGTACACTGACATTGCCTGTGATTATACACTGACAATGCTTGTGAATACACACTGACATTGCCCGTGATTACACACTGACATTGCCTGTGATTATACAATGACATTGCCTGTGAATGTATACTGACATTGCCTGTGATTGTACACTGACATTGCCTGTGATTGCACACTGACATAGCCAGTGAATATACACGGACATTGCCTGAGAATATACACTGACATTGCCTGTGATTACACACTGACATGGCCTGTGAATATACTGACATTGCCTGTGAATATACTGACATTGCCTGTGAATATACTGATATTGCCTGTGAATATAACACTGACACTGCCTGTGATTATACACTGACATTGCCTATGATTATACACTGACATTGTTTGTGATTACACACTGATATGGCCTGTGAATGCACACTGACATTGCCTGGGATTACACACTGACATTGCCTGTGAATGTACACTGACATTACCTGTGAATGTGCACTGACATTGCCTGTGATTATACACTGACATTGCCTGTGAATGTACAGACATTGCCTGTGAATGTACAGACATTGCCTGTGATTATACACTGACATTGCCTGTGATTACACACTGACATTGCCTGTGATTACACACTGACATTACCTGTGATTACACACTGACATTGCCTGTGATTACACACTGACATTGCCTGCAAATGTACACTGACATTGCCTGCAAATGTACACTGACATTGCCTGTGATTACACACTGACATTGCCTGTGAATGCACTGACATTGCCTGTGTATACACTGACATTGCCTCTGAATATACACTGACATTGCTGTGAATATACTCTTACATTGCCTGTGAACATACACTGACATTGCCTGTGATTATACACTGACATTGCCTGTGATTACACACTGAAATCGACTGTGATTACACACTGACATTGCCTGTGATTACACACCGACATTGCCTGTGAATGTACACTGACATTGCCTGTGATTACACAATGACATTGCCTGTGAGTACAAACTGACATTGCCTGTGAGTACACACTGACATTGCCTGTGAGTACACACTGACATTGACTGTGAGTACACACTGACATTGCCTGTGAGTACACACTGACATTGCCTGTGATTGTACACTTACATTGCCTGTGAATGTATACTGACATTGCCTGTGATTGTACACTGACATTGCCTGTGAATGTACACTGAAATAGCCTGTGAATATACACTGACATTGCCTGTGAATATACACTGACATTGCCTGTGAATATACACTGACATTGCCTGTGATTACACACTGACATTGCCTGTGATTACCATGACATTGATTACACATTGACATTGCCTGTGAATATACTGACATTGCCTGTGAATATACTGACATTGCCTGTGAATATACTGACATTGCCTGTGAATAAAACACTGACACTGCCTGTGATTATACACTGACATTGCCTGTGATTATACACTGACATTGTTTGTGATTACACACTGACATGGCCTGTGAATGTACACTGACATTGCCTGGGATTACACACTGACATTGCCTGTGAATGTACACTGACATTGCCTGTGAATGTGCACTGACAATGCCTGTGATTATGCACTGACATTGCCTGTGAATGTACACTGACATTGCCTGTGATTACACACTGACATTGCCTGTGATTATATACTGACATTGCCTGTGATTATACACTGACATTGCTTGTGATTATACACTGACATTGCTTGTGATTACACACAGACATTGCCTGTGATTACACACTGACATTGCCTGTGAATGTACACTGACATTGCCTGTGATTATACACTGACATTGTTTGTGACTACACACTGACATGGCCTGTGAATGTACACTGACATTGCCTGGGATTACACACTGACATTGCTTGTGAATATAACACTGACATTGCCTGTGATTACACACTGACATTGCCTGTGATTACACACTGACATTGCCTGTGATTACACACTGACATTGCCTGTGATTACACACTGACATTGCCTGTGATTATACACTGACATTGCCTGTGATTATACACTGACAATGCCTGAGAATATAAACTGACAATGCCTGAGAATATACACTGACACTGCCTGTGAATATACACTAACATTGCCTGTGAATAATACACTGACATTGCCTGTGATTATACTGACATTGCCTGTGATTATACACTGATGTTGCCTGTGATTACACACTGACATTGCCTGTGAATGTACACTGACATTGCCTGTGATTACATACTGACATTCCTGTGATTATACACTCCCTTTGCCTATGATTATACAAGGACATTGCCTGTGAATGTACACTGACAGTGCCTGGGATTACACACGGACATTGCCTGTGAATGTACACTGACATTGCCTGTGAATGTACACTGACATTGCCTGTGAATGTACACTGACATTGCCTGTGATTATACACTGACGTTGCCTATGATTATACACTGACATGGCCAGTGAATGTACACTGACATTGCCTGGGATTACACACTGACATTGCCTGTGAATATAACACTGACATTGCTTGTGATTACACACTGAAACTGCCTGTGATTACACACTGACATTGCCTGTGATTACACACTGACATTGCCTGTGATTACGAACTGACATTGCCTGTGAGTGTACACTGTCATTGCTTGTGAATATACTGACACTGCCTGTGAATACACACTGATATTGCATGTGATTACACACTGACATTGCCTGTGAATATACACTGACATTGCCTGTGAATATACACTGACATTGCCTGTGAATATACACTGACATTGCCTGTGAATATACACTGACACTGCCTGCAAATATACACTGACATTGCATGTGAATAGGACACTGACATTGCCTGTGAATATAACACTGACATTGCCTGTGATTACACACTGACATTGCCTGTGATTACACACTGACATTGCCTGTGATTACACACTGACATTGCCTGTGATTACACACTGACATTGCCTGTAATTACACACTGACATTGTCTGTGAATATACAATGACATTGCCCATGATTACACACTGACATTGCCCGTGATTACACACTGACATTGCCCGTGATTACACACTGACATTGCCCGTGATTACACACTGACATTGCCCGTGATTACACACTGACATTGCCCGTGATTACACACTGACATTGCCCGTGACTACACACTGACATTGCCTTTGAATAAAACACGGACATTGCCTGTGAATATAACACTGACATTGCCTGGGATTATACTGACATTGCCTGTGAATGTACACTGACATACCTGTGAATATAACACTAACATTGCCTGTGAATGTACACTGACATTGCCTGTGATCACATACTGACATTGCCTGTGAATATACACTGACATTGCCTGTGAATATACACAGACATTGCCTGTGATTATACACTGACATTGCCTGTGATTATACACTGACAATGCCTGAGAATATAAACTGACAATGCCTGAGAATATACACTGACATTGCCTGTGAATATACACTAACATTGCCTGTGAATAATACACTGACATTGCCTGTGATTATACTGACATTGCCTGTGATTATACACTGATGTTGCCTGTGATTACACACTGACATTGCCTGTGAATGTACACTGACATTGCCTGTGATTACATACTGACATTCCTGTGATTATACACTCACTTTGCCTATGATTATACAAGGACATTGCCTGTGAATGTACACTGACAGTGCCTGGGATTACACACAGACATTGCCCGTGATTACACACAGACATTGCCCGTGATTACACACTGACATTGCCTGTGAATGTACACTGACATTGCCTATGAATGTACTGACATTGCCTGTGAATACACTGACATTGCCTGTGAATATACACTGACATTGCTGTGAATATACACTGACATTGCCTGTGAACATACACTGATATTGCCTGTGAATATACACCGACATTGCCTGTGAATGTACACCATCATTGCCTGTGAATACACACTGATATTGCATGTGATTACACACAGACATTGCCTGTGAATATACACTGACATTGCCTGTGAATATACACTGACATTGCCTGTGAATATACACTGACACTGCCTGTAAATATACACTGTCATTGCATGTGAATAGAACACAGACATTGCCTGTGAATATAACACTGACATTGCCTGTGATTACACACAGACATTGCCTGTGATTACACACAGACATTGCCCGTGATTACACACTGACATTGCCTGTGAATGTACACTGACATTGCCTATAAATGTACTGACATTGCCTGTGAATACACTGATATTGCCGGTGAATATACACTGACATTGCCTGTGAATGTACACCATCATTGCCTGTGAATACACACTGATATTGCATGTGATTACACACTGACATTGCCTGTGAATATACACTGACATTGCCTGTGAATATACACTGACATTGCCTGTGAATATACACTGACATTGCCTGTGAATATACACTGACACTGCCTGTGAATATACACTGACACTGCCTGTAAATATACACTGACATTGCATGTGAATAGGACACTGACATTGCCTGTGAATATAACACTGACATTGCCTGTGATTACACACTGACATTGCCTGTGATTACACACTGACATTGCCTGTGATTACACACAGACATTGCCTGTGATTACACACTGACATTGCCTGTGATTATACACTGACATTGCCTGTGATTATACACTGACAATGCCTGAGAATATAAACTGACAATGCCTGAGAATATACACTGACATTGCCTGTGAATATACACTAACATTGCCTGTGAATAATACACTGACATTGCCTGTGATTATACTGACATTGCCTGTGATTATACACTGATGTTGCCTGTGATTACACACTGACATTGCCTGTGAATGTACACTGACATTGCCTGTGATTACATACTGACATTCCTGTGATTATACACTCACTTTGCCTATGATTATACAAGGACATTGCCTGTGAATGTACACTGACAGTGCCTGGGATTACACACGGACATTGCCTGTGAATGTACACTGACATTGCCTGTGAATGTACACTGACATTGCCTGTGATTATACACTGACGTTGCCTATGATTATACACTGACATTGTTTGTGATTACACACTGACATGGCCTGTGAATGTACACTGACATTGCCTGGGATTACACACTGACATTGCCTGTGAATATAACACTGACATTGCCTGTGATTACACACTGACACTGCCTGTGATTACACACTGACATTGCCTGTGATTACACACTGACATTGCCTGTGAATATACACTGACATTGCCTGTGATTATACAGACATTGCCTGTGATTATACACTGACAATGCCTGAGAATATACACTGACATTGCCTGTGAATATACACTGACACTGCCTGTGAATATAACACTGACATTGCCCATGATTACACACCGATATTGCCCGTGATTACACACCGATATTGCCCGTGATTACACACCGACATTGCCTGTGAATATAACACTGACATTGCCTGTAAAATTAACACTGACATTGCCTGTGAAATTAACACTGACATTGCCTGTGATTATACTGACATTGTATGTGATTATACACTGATGTTGCCTGTGATTACACACTGACGTTGCCTGTGAATGTACACTGACATTGCCTGTGATTACATGCTGACATTCCTGTGATTATACACTGACTTTGCCTATAATTATACAAGGACATTGCCTGTGAATGTACACTGACAGTGCCTGGGATTACACACTGACATTGCCTGTGAATGTACACTGACATTGCCTGTCATTATACACTGACATTGTTTGTGATTACACACTGACATGGCCTGTGAATGTACACTGACATTGCCTGGGATTACACACTGACATTGCCTGTGAATGTACACTGACATTGCCTGTGAATGTGCACTGACATTGCCTGGGATTATACACTGACATTGCCTGTGAATGTACACTGACATTGCCTGTGAATATACACTGACATTGCCTGTGATTATACAGACATTGCTTGTGATTACACAGACATTGCCTGTGATTACACACAGACATTGCCCGTGATTACACACAGACATTGCCCGTGATTACACACTGACATTGCCTGTGAATGTACACTGACATTGCCTATGAATGTACTGACATTGCCTGTGAATACACTGACATTGCCTGTGAATATACACTGACATTGCTGTGAATATACACTGACATTGCCTGTGAACATACACTGATATTGCCTGTGAATATACACCGACATTGCCTGTGAATGTACACCATCATTGCCTGTGAATACACACTGATATTGCATGTGATTACACACTGACATTGCCTGTGAATATACACTGACATTGCCTGTGAATATACACTGACATTGCCTGTGAATATACACTGACACTGCCTGTGAATATACACTGTCATTGCATGTGAATAGAACACAGACATTGCCTGCGAATATAACACTGACATTGCCTGTGATTACACACAGACATTGCCTGTGATTACACACAGACATTGCCCGTGATTACACACTGACATTGCCTGTGAATGTACACTGACATTGCCTATGAATGTACTGACATTGCCTGTGAATACACTGATATTGCCGGTGAATATACACTGACATTGCCTGTGAATGTACACCATCATTGCCTGTGAATACACACTGACATTGCATGTGATTACACACTGACATTGCCTGTGAATATACACTGACATTGCCTGTGAATATACACTGACACTGCCTGTAAATATATACTGACATTGCATGTGAATAGGACACTGACATTGCCTGTGAATATAACACTGACATTGCCTGTGATTACACACTGACATTGCCTGTGATTACACACTGACATTGCCTGTGATTACACACAGACATTGCCTGTGATTATACACTGACATTGCCTGTGATTATACACTGACAATGCCTGAGAATATAAACTGACAATGCCTGAGAATATACACTGACATTGCATGTGAATATACACTAACATTGCCTGTGAATAATACACTGACATTGCCTGTGATTATACTGACATTGCCTGTGATTATACACTGATGTTGCCTGTGATTACACACTGACATTGCCTGTGAATGTACACTGACATTGCCTGTGATTACATACTGACATTCCTGTGATTATACACTCACTTTGCCTATGATTATACAAGGACATTGCCTGTGAATGTACACTGACAGTGCCTGGGATTACACACGGACATTGCCTGTGATTACACACTGACATTGCCCGTGACTACACACTGACATTGCCTTTGAATAAAACACTGACATTGCCTGTGAATATAACACTGACATTGCCTGTGATTATACTGACATTGCCTGTGAATGTACACTGACATACCTGTGAATATAACACTAACATTGCCTGTGAATGTACACTGACATTGCCTGTGATTACATACTGACATTGCCTGTGAATATACACTGACATTGCCTGTGAATATACACTGACATTGCCTGTGATTATACACTGACATTGCCTGTGATTATACACTGACAATGCTTGTGAATATACACTGACATTGCCTGTGAATATACACTGACATTGCCCGTGAATATAACACTGACATTGCCCGTGATTACACACTGACATTGCCCGTGATTACACACTGACATTGCCTGTGATTACACACTGACATTGCCCGTGATTACACACTGACATTGCCTTTGAATATAACACTGACATTGCCTGTGAATATAACACCGACATTGCCCGTGATTACACACTGACATTGCCCGTGATTACACACTGACATTGCCCGTGATTACACACTGACATTGCCCGTGATTACACACTGACATTGCCTTTGAATATAACACTGACATTGCCTGTGAATATAACACTGACATTGCCTGTGAATGTACACTGACATTGCCTGTGATTATACACTGACATTGCCTGTGATTATACACGGACATTGCCTCTGATTATACACGGACATTGCCTGTGAATGTACTGACTTGCTTGCGATTATACACTAACATTGCCTATGCATGTACACTGACATTGCCTGTGAATGTACACTGACATTGCCTGTGAATGTACACTGACATTGCCTGTGATTACACACTGACATTGCCTGTGATTACACACTGACATTGCCTGTGATTACACACTGACATTGCCTGTGAATGTACACTGACATTGCCTGTGAATGTACACTGACATTGCCTGTGAATGTACACTGACATTGCCTGTGATTACACACTGACATTGATGTGAATGTACACTAACATTGCCTGTGATTACACACTGACATTGCCTGTGAATGTACACTGACATTGCCTGTGAATGTACACTGACATCGCCTGTGAATATAACACTGACATTGCCTGTGAATACAACACTGACATCGCCTATAAAAGTACTGACATTGCCTGTGAATGTACTGACATTGCCTGTGAATGCACTGACATTGCCTGTGAATGCACTGACATTGCCTGTGAATGCACTGACATTGCCTGTGAATGTAACGACATTGCCTGTGAATGTACTGACATTGCCTGTGAATGTACTGACATTGCCTGTGATTATACACTGATATTGCCTGCGAATATACACTGACATTGCCTGTGAAAGTACTGACATTGCCTGTGAATGTACAGTGACATTGCCTGTGAATGTACACTGACATTGCCTGTGATTACACACGGACATTGCCTGTGAATGTACACTGACACTGCCTGTGTTTATACACCGCCATTACTTGTGATTACACACTGACATTGCCTGTGATTACACACTGACATGGCCTGTGAACGTACATTGACATTGCCTGTGATTACACACTGATATTGCCTGTGAATGTACACTGACATTGCCTGTGAATGTACACTGACATTGCCTGTGATTACACACTGACATTGATGTGAATGTACACTAACATTGCCTGTGATTACACACTGACATTGCCTGTGAATGTACACTGACATTGCCTGTGAATGTACACTGACATCGCCTGTGAATATAACACTGACATTGCCTGTGAATACAACACTGACATCGCCTGTAAAAGTACTGACATTGCCTGTGAATGTACTGACATTGCCTGTGAATGCACTGACATTGCCTGTGAATGCACTGACATTGCCTGTGAATGTAACGACATTGCCTGTGAATGTACTGACATTGCCTGTGAATGTACTGACATTGCCTGTGATTATACACTGATATTGCCTGCGAATATACACTGACATTGCCTGTGAAAGTACTGACATTGCTTGTGAATGTACACTGACATTGCCTGTGAATGTACACTGACATTGCCTGTGAATGTACTGACATTGCCTGTGAATGTACTGACATTGCCTGTGAATACACTGACATTGCCTGTGAATACACTGACATTGCCTGTGAATACACTGACATTGCCTGTGAATATACACTGACATTGCCTGTGAATGTACACTGACATTGCCTGTGAATGCACTGACATTGCCTGTGAATACAGACATTGCCTGTGAATACACAGACATTGCCTGTGATTACACACTGATATTGCATGTGATTACACACTGACATTGCCTGTGAATATACACTGACACTGGCTGTGAATATACACTTACGTTGTCTGTGAATATACACTGACGTTGCCTGTGAATATACACTGTCTTTGCCTGTGAATATAACACTGATATTGCCTGTGAATATAACACTGACATTGCCTGTGAATATAACACTGACATTGCCTGTGATTATACACTGACATCGCCAGTGATTATACACTGACAATGCTTGTGAATATACAATGACATTGCCTGTGAATATAACACTGACATTGCCTGTGAATGTACACTGACATTGCCTGTTATAATACACTGACATTGCCTGTGATTATACACTGACAATGCTTGTGAATATACACTGACATTGCCTGTGAATATAACACTGACATTGCCTGTGATTACACACTGACATTGCCCGTGATTACACACTGACATTGCCCGTGATTACACACTGACATTGCCTTTAAATATAACACTGACATTGCATGTGAATATAACACTGACATTGCCTGTGAATGTACACTGACATTGCCTGTGATTATACACGGACATTGCCTGTGAATGTACTGACTTGCCTGCAATTATACACTAACATTGCCTGTGATTGTACACTGACATTGCCTGTGAATGGACACTGACATTGCCTGTGAATGAACACTGACATTGCCTGTGAATGGACACTGACATTGCCTGTGATTACACACTGACATTGCCTGTGATTACACACCGACATTGCCTGTGAATGTACACTGACATTGCCTGATTGTACAATGACATTGCCTGTGAATATACACTGACATTGCCTGTGATTACACACTGACATTGCCTGTGATTACACACTGACATTGCCTGTGATTACACACTGACATTGAATGTGAATATACTGACATTACCTGTGAATACAACACTGACATTGCCTGTAAAAGTACTGACATTGCCTGTGAATGTACTGACATTGCCTGTGAATGCACTGACATTGCCTGTGAATGCACTGACATTGCCTGTGAATGTAACGACATTGCCTGTGAATGTACTGACATTACCTGTGAATGTACTGACATTGCCTGTGATTATACAGTGATATTGCCTGCGAATATACACTGACATTGCCTGTGAAAGTACTGACATTGCTTGTGAATGTACAGTGACATTGCCTGCGAATGTACACTGACATTGCCTGTGATTACACACGGACATTGCCTGTGAATGTACACTGACATTGCCTGTGATTGTACACTTACATTGCCTGTGAATGTATACTGACATTGCCTATGATTGTACACTGACATTGCCTGTGAATGTACACTGAAATAGCCTGTGAATATACACTGACATTGCCTGTGATTACACACTGACATTGCCTGTGAATATACACTGACATTGCCTGTGAATATACTGACATTGCCTGTGAATATACTGACATTGCCTGAGAATATAAACTGACATTGCCTGTGATTATATACTGACATTGCCTGTGATTGTACACGGACATTGCCTGTGATTGTACACGGACAATGCCTGTGAATGTCCTGACATTCCTGTGATTATACACTGACTTTGCCTATGATTATACACGGACATTGCCTGTGAATGTACTGACATTGCCTGTGAATACACAGACATTGCCTGTGAATACACACTGATATTGCATGTGATTGCACACTGACATTGCCTGTGAATATACACTGACACTGGCTGTGAATATACACTTACGTTGCCTATGAATATACACTGACATTGCCTGTGAATGTACACTGACATTGCCTGTGATTATACACTGACATTGCCTGTGATTATACACTGACAATGTTGTGAATACACACTGACATTGCCCGTGATTACACACTGACATTGCTCGTGATTACACACTGACATTGCCCGTGATTACACACTGACATTGCCTGTGAATGTACACTGACATTGCCTGGGATTACACACTGACATTGCCTGTGAATGTACACTGACATTGCCTGTGAATGTGCACTGACATTGCCTGTGATTGTGCACTGACATTGCCTGTGAATGTACACTGACATTGCCTGTGATTGTGCACTGACATTGCCTGTGAATGTACACTGACATTGCCTGTGAATGTACACTGACATTGCCTGTGATTATACACTGACATTGCTTGTGATTACACACAGACATTGCCTGTGATTACACACTGACATTGCCTGTGAATATACACTGACATTGCCTGTGATTATACACTGACATTGCCTGTGATTATACACTGACATTGTTTGTGACTACACACTGACATGGCCTGTGAATTACACTGACATTGCCTGGGATTACACACTGACATTGCCTGTGAATATAACACTGACATTGCCGGTGATTACACACTGACATTGCCTGTGATTACACACTGACATTGCCTGTGAATATACACTGACAATGCCTGTGAATATACACTGATATTGCCTGTGATTATACACTGACATTGCCTGTGATTATATACTGACAATGCCTGAGAATATACACTGACATTGCCTGTGAATATAACACTGACATTGCCCATGATTACACACTGACATTGCCCGTGATTACACACTGACATTGCCTGTGAATATAACACTGACATTGCCTGTGAAATTAACACTGACGTTGCCTGTGATTATACTGACATTGCCTGTGGTTATACACTGATGTTGCCTGTGATTACACACTGACATTGCCTGTGAATGTACACTGACATTGCCTGTGATTACATACTGACAGTCCTGTGATTATACACTCACTTTGACTATGATTATACAAGGACATTGCCTGTGAACGTACACTGACATTGCCTGTGAATGTATACTGACATTGCCTGTGAATGTACACTGAGATTGCCTGTGATTACACAGACATTGCCTGTGATTAGACAATGACATTGCCTGTGATTAGACAATGACATTGCCTGTGATTAGACAATGACATTGCCTGTGAGTACACACTGACATTGCCTGAGTACACACTGACATTGCCTGAGTACACACTGACATTGACTGTGAGTACACACTGACGTTGCCTGTGAGTACACACTGACATTGCCTGTGATTGTACACTTACATTGCCTGTGAATGCATACAGACATTGCCTGTGATTGTACACTGACATAGCCAGTGAATATACACTGACATTGCCTGAGAATATACACTGACATTGCCTGTGATTACACACTGACATTGCCTGTGAATATACACTGACATTGCCTGTGAATATACTGATATTGCCTGTGAATATACTGACATTGCCTGTGAATATACTGAAATTGCCTGTGAATATAACACTGACACTGCCTGTGATTATACACTGACATTGCCTGTGATTATACACTGACATTGTTTGTGATTACACACTGATATGGCCTGTGAATGTACACTGACATTGCCTGGGATTACACACTGACATTGCCTGTGAATGTACACTGACATTACCTGTGAATGTGCACTAACATTGCGTGTGATTATACACTGACATTGCCTGTGAATGTACACTGACATTGCCTGTGAATGTACAGACAATGCCTGTGATTACACACTGACATTGCCTGTGAGTACACACTGACATTGCCTGTGATTACACACTGACATTGAATGTGAATATACTGACATTACCTGTGAATATAACACTGACACTACCTGTGATTAAACACTGACACTGCCTGTGATTATACACTGACATTGCCTGCGATTACACACTGACATTGCCTGTGATTACACACTGACATTGCCTGTGATTACACACTGACATTGAATGTGAATATACTGACATTACCTGTGAATATAACACTGACACTACCTGTGATTAAACACTGACACTGCCTGTGATTATACACTGACATTGCCTGCGATTACACACTGACATTGCCTGTGATTATACACTGACATTGCCTGTGATTATACACTGACATTGCCTGTGATTATACACTGACATTGCCTGTGATTACACACTGACATTGCCTGTGATTACACACTGACATTGGCTGTGATTACACACTGACATTGCCTGTGATTACACACTGACATTGCCTGTGATTACACACTGACATTGCCTGTGATTACACACTGACATTGCCTGTGATTACACACTGACATTGCCTGTGAGTACACACTGACATTGCCTGTGAGTACACACTGACATTGCCTGTGAGTACACACTGACATTGCCTGTGATTGTACACTTACATTGCCTGTGAATGTATACTGACATTGCCTGTGATTGTACACTGACATTGCCTGTGAATGTACACTGAAATAGCCTGTGAATATACACTGACATTGCCTGTGAATATACACTGACATTGCCTGTGATTACACACTGACATTGCCTGTGAATATACACTGACATTGCCTGTGAATATACTGACATTGCCTGTGAATATACTGACATTGCCTGTGAATATACTGACATTGCCTGAGAATATAAACTGACATTGCCTGTGATTATATACTGACATTGCCTGTGATTGTACACGGACATTGCCTGTGATTGTACACGGACAATGCCTGTGAATGTACTGACATTCCTGTGATTATACACTGACTTTGCCTATGATTATACACGGACATTGCCTGTGAATGTACTGACATTGCCTGTGAATACACAGACATTGCCTGTGAATACACACTGATATTGCATGTGATTGCACACTGACATTGCCTGTGAATATACACTGACACTGGCTGTGAATATACACTTACGTTGCCTATGAATATACACTGACATTGCCTGTGAATGTACACTGACATTGCCTGTGATTATACACTGACATTGCCTGTGATTATACACTGACAATGCTTGTGAATACACACTGACATTGCCCGTGATTACACACTGACATTGCCCGTGATTACACACTGACATTGCCCGTGATTACACACTGACATTGCCTGTGAATGTACACTGACATTGCCTGGGATTACACACTGACATTGCCTGTGAATGTACACTGACATTGCCTGTGAATGTGCACTGACATTGCCTGTGATTGTGCACTGACATTGCCTGTGAATGTACACTGACATTGCCTGTGAATGTACACTGACATTGCCTGTGAATGTACACTGACATTGCCTGTGATTATACACTGACATTGCCTGTGATTATACACTGACATTGCTTGTGATTACACACAGACATTGCCTGTGATTACACACTGACATTGCCTGTGAATATACACTGACATTGCCTGTGATTATACACTGACATTGCCTGTGATTATACACTGACATTGTTTGTGACTACACACTGACATGGCCTGTGAATTACACTGACATTGCCTGGGATTACACACTGACATTGCCTGTGAATATAACACTGACATTGCCGGTGATTACACACTGACATTGCCTGTGATTACACACTGACATTGCCTGTGAATATACACTGACAATGCCTGTGAATATACACTGATATTGCCTGTGATTATACACTGACATTGCCTGTGATTATATACTGACAATGCCTGAGAATATACACTGACATTGCCTGTGAATATAACACTGACATTGCCCATGATTACACACTGACATTGCCCGTGATTACACACTGACATTGCCTGTGAATATAACACTGACATTGCCTGTGAAATTAACACTGACGTTGCCTGTGATTATACTGACATTGCCTGTGGTTATACACTGATGTTGCCTGTGATTACACACAGACATTGCCTGTGAATGTACACTGACATTGCCTGTGATTACATACTGACAGTCCTGTGATTATACACTCACTTTGACTATGATTATACAAGGACATTGCCTGTGAACGTACACTGACATTGCCTGTGAATGTACACTGACATTGCCTGTGAATGTACACTGAGATTGCCTGTGATTACACAGACATTGCCTGTGATTAGACAATGACATTGCCTGTGATTAGACAATGACATTGCCTGTGAGTACACACTGACATTGCCTGAGTACACACTGACATTGCCTGAGTACACACTGACATTGCCTGAGTACACACTGACATTGACTGTGAGTACACACTGACATTGCCTGTGAGTACACACTGACATTGCCTGTGATTGTACACTTACATTGCCTGTGAATGCATACAGACATTGCCTGTGATTGTACACTGACATTGCCTGTGATTGTACACTGACATAGCCAGTGAATATACACTGACATTGCCTGAGAATATACACTGACATTGCCTGTGATTACACACTGACATTGCCAGTGAATATACACTGACATTGCCTGTGAATATACTGATATTGCCTGTGAATATACTGACATTGCCTGTGAATATACTGAAATTGCCTGTGAATATAACACTGACACTGCCTGTGATTATACACTGACATTGCCTGTGATTATACACTGACATTGTTTGTGATTACACACTGATATGGCCTGTGAATGTACACTGACATTGCCTGGGATTACACACTGACATTGCCTGTGAATGTACACTGACATTTCCTGTGAATGTGCACTAACATTGCGTGTGATTATACACTGACATTGCCTGTGAATGTACACTGACATTGCCTGTGAATGTACAGACAATGCCTGTGATTACACACTGACATTGCCTGTGAGTACACACTGACATTGCCTGTGATTACACACTGACAATGCCTGTGATTACACACTGACATTGCCTGTGATTACACACTGACATTGCCTGCAAATGTACACTGACATTGCCTGCAAATGTACACTGACATTGCCTGATGGTACACTGACATTGCCTATGAATATACACTGACATTGCCAGTGAATATACACTGATATTGCCTGTGATTACACACTGACATTGCCTGTGAATACACTGACATTGCCTGTGAATATACACTGACATTGCCTGTGAATATACGCTGACATTGCCTGTGAATATACACTGACATTGCCTGTGATTATACAGACATTGCCTGTGATTACACACTGAAATCGCCTGTGATTACACACTGACATTGCCTGTGATTACCACACTGACATTGTCTGTGAGTACACACTGACATTGCCTGTGAGTACACACTGACATTGACTGTGAGCACACACTGGCATTGCCTGTGAGTACACACTGACATTGCCTGTGATTGTACACTTACATTGAATGTGAATGTATACTGACATTGCCTGTGATTGTACACTGACATTGCCTGTGAATGTACACTGAAATAGCCTGTGAATATACACTGATATTGCCTGTGAATATACACTGACATTGCCTGTGATTACACACTGACATTGCCTGTGAATATACACTAACATTGCCTGTGAATATACTGACATTGCCTGTGAATAAAACACTGACACTGCCTGCGATTATACACTGACATTGCCTGTGATTATACACTGACATTGTTTGTGATTACACACTGACATGGCCTGTGAATGTACACTGACATTGCCTGGGATTACACACTGACATTGCCTGTGAATGTACACTGACATTGCCTGTGATTACACACTGACATTGCCTGTGATTATACACTGACATTGCCTGTGATTATACACTGACATTGCTTGTGATTACACACAGACATTGCCTGTGATTACACACAGACATTGCCTGTGATTACACACTGACATTGCCTGTGATTATACACTGACATTGCCTGTGATTATACACTGACATTGTTTGTGACTACACACTGACATGGCCTGTGAATGTACACTGACATTGCCTGGGATTACACACTGACATTGCCTGTGAATATAACACTGACATTGCCTGTGATTACACACTGACATTGCCTGTGATTACACACTGACATTGCCTGTGATTACACAGACTTTGCCTGTGATTACACAGACTTTGCCTGTGAATATACACTGACAATGCCTGTGAATATACAGACATTGCCTGTGATTATACACTGACATTGCCTGTGATTATACACTGACAATGCCTGAGAATATACACTGACAATGCCTGAGAATATACACTGACAATGCCTGAGAATATACACTGACATTGCCTGGGAATATACACTAACATTGCCTGTGAATATAACACTGACATTGCCCATGATTACACACTGACATTGCCCGTGATTACACACTGACATTGCCTGTGAATATAACAGACATTGCCTGCGAAATTAACACTGACATTGCCTGTGTTTATACTGGCATTGCCTGTGATTATACACTGATGTTGCCTGTGATTACACACTGACATTGCCTGTGAATGAACACTGACATTGCCTGTGATTACATACTGACATTCCTGTGATTATACACTCACTTTGCCTACGATTATACAAGGACATTGCCTGTGAATGTACACTGACAGTGCCTGGGATTACACACTGACATTGCCTGTGAATGTACACTGACATTGCCTGTGAATGTACACTGACATTGCCTGTGAATGTACACTGACATTGCCTGTGATTATACAGACATTGCCTGTGATTACACACTGACATTGCCTGTGATTACACACTGAGATTGCCTGTGATTAGACAAAGACATTGCCTGTGATTAGACAAAGACATTGCCTGTGATTAGACAATGACATTGCCTGTGATTACACACGGACATTGCCTGTGAAAATACACTGACATTGCCTGTGAATATACACTGACATTGCCTGTGATTATACACTGACATTGCCTGTGAATGTATACTGACATTGCCTGTGATTGTACACTGACATTGCCTGTGATTGTACACTGACATAGCCAGTGAATATACACTGACATTGCCTGAGAATATACACTGACATTGCCTGTGATTACACACTGACATTGCCTGTGAACATACACTGACATTTCCTGTGAATATACTGACATTGCCTGTGAATATACTGACATTGCCTGTGATTATACACTGACATTGCGTGTGATTATACACTGACAATGCTTGTGAATATACACTGACATTGCCTGTGAATATAACACTGACATTGCCTGTGATTACACACTGACATTGCCTGTGAATGTACACTGACATTGCCTGTGAATGTACACTGACATTGCCTGTGAATGTACGCTGACATCGCCTGTGAATATAACACTGACATCGCCTGTGAATACGACACTGACATCGCCCGTGAATACAACACTGACATTGCCTGTGAAAGTATTGACATTGCCTATGAAAGTACTGACATTGCCTGTGAATGTACACTGACATTGCCTGTGAACGTACTGACATTGCCTGTGAATGTACTGACATTGCCTGTGAATGTACTGACATTGCCTGTGAATATACACTGACATTGCCTGTGATTATACACTGACATTGCCTGTGAATGTATACTGACATTGCCTGTGATTGTACACTGACATTGCCTGTGATTGTACACTGACATAGCCAGTGAATATACACTGACATTGCCTGAGAATATACACTGACATTGCCTGTGATTACACACTGACATTGCCTGTGAACATACACTGACATTGCCTGTGAATATACTGACATTGCCTGTGAATATACTGACATTGCCTGTGATTATACACTGACATTGCGTGTGATTATACACTGACAATGCTTGTGAATATACACTGACATTGCCTGTGAATATAACACTGACATTGCCTGTGATTACACACTGACATTGCCTGTGAATGTACAGACATTGCTTGTGATTACACACTGACATTGATGTGAATGTACACTAACATTGCCTGTGATTACACACTGACATTGCCTGTGAATGTACACTGACATTGCCTGTGAATGTACACTGACATTGCCTGTGAATGTACGCTGACATCGCCTGTGAATATAACACTGACATCGCCTGTGAATACGACACTGACATCGCCCGTGAATACAACACTGACATTGCCTGTGAAAGTATTGACATTGCCTATGAAAGTACTGACATTGCCTGTGAATGTACACTGACATTGCCTGTGAACGTACTGACATTGCCTGTGAATGTACTGACATTGCCTGTGAATGTACTGACATTGCCTGTGAATATACACTGACATTGCTTGTGAATATACACTGACATTGCCTGTGAAAGTACTGACATTGCCTGTGAAAGTACTGACATTGCCTGTGAATGTACACTAACATTGCCTGTGAATGTACTGACATTGCCTGTGATTACACACGGACATTGCCTGTGAATGTACACTGACATTGCCTGTGAATGTACACTGACATTGCCTGTGAATGTACACAGACATTGCCTGTGAATGTACACTGACATTGCCTGTGATCATACACTGACATTGCCTGTGAATGTACACTCACATTGCCTGTGAATGTACACTGACATTGTCTGTGATTACACACTGACATTGCTTGTGATTACACACAGACATTGCCTGTGATTACACACTGACATTGCCTGTGAATGTACACTGACATTGCCTGTGAATGTACACTGACATTGCCTATGAATGTACTGACATTGCCTGTGAATACACTGACATTGCCTGTGAATACACTGACATTGCCTGTGAATACACTGACATTGCCTGCGAATATACACCGACATTGCTGTGAATATACCGACATTGCCTGTGAATGTACCGACATTGCCTGTGAATGTACCGACATTGCCTGTGAATGTACTGACATTGCCTGTGATTATACACTGACATTGCCTGTGAATGTACACTGACATTGCCTGTGAATGTACACTGACATTGCCTGTGATTATACACTGACATTGCCTGTGATTACACACTGACATTGCCTGTGATTACACACTGAGATTGCCTGTGATTAGACAAAGACATTGCCTGTGATTAGACAAAGACATTGCCTGTGATTAGACAATGACATTGCCTGTGATTACACACGGACATTGCCTGTGAAAATACACTGACATTGCCTGTGAATATACACTGACATTGCCTGTGATTATACACTGACATTGCCTGTGAATGTATACTGACATTGCCTGTGATTGTACACTGACATTGCCTGTGATTGTACACTGACATAGCCAGTGAATATACACTGACATTGCCTGAGAATATACACTGACATTGCCTGTGATTACACACTGACATTGCCTGTGAACATACACTGACATTGCCTGTGAATATACTGACATTGCCTGTGAATATACTGACATTGCCTGTGATTATACACTGACATTGCGTGTGATTATACACTGACAATGCTTGTGAATATACACTGACATTGCCTGTGAACATAACACTGACATTGCCTGTGATTACACACTGACATTGCCTGTGAATGTACAGACATTGCTTGTGATTACACACTGACATTGCCTGTGATTACACACTGACATTGATGTGAATGTACACTAACATTGCCTGTGATTACACACTGACATTGCCTGTGAATGTACACTGACATTGCCTGTGAATGTACACTGACATTGCCTGTGAATGTACGCTGACATCGCCTGTGAATATAACACTGACATCGCCTGTGAATACGACACTGACATCGCCCGTGAATACAACACTGACATTGCCTGTGAAAGTATTGACATTGCCTATGAAAGTACTGACATTGCCTGTGAATGTACACTGACATTGCCTGTGAACGTACTGACATTGCCTGTGAATGTACTGACATTGCCTGTGAATGTACTGACATTGCCTGTGAATATACACTGACATTGCTTGTGAATATACACTGACATTGCCTGTGAAAGTACTGACATTGCCTGTGAAAGTACTGACATTGCCTGTGAATGTACACTAACATTGCCTGTGAATGTACTGACATTGCCTGTGATTACACACGGACATTGCCTGTGAATGTACACTGACATTGCCTGTGAATGTACACTGACATTGCCTGTGAATGTACACAGACATTGCCTGTGAATGTACACTGACATTGCCTGTGATCATACACTGACATTGCCTGTGAATGTACACTCACATTGCCTGTGAATGTACACTGACATTGTCTGTGATTACACACTGACATTGCTTGTGATTACACACAGACATTGCCTGTGATTACACACTGACATTGCCTGTGAATGTACACTGACATTGCCTGTGAATGTACACTGACATTGCCTATGAATGTACTGACATTGCCTGTGAATACACTGACATTGCCTGTGAATACACTGACATTGCCTGTGAATACACTGACATTGCCTGCGAATATACACCGACATTGCTGTGAATATACACTGACATTGCCTGTGAACATACACTGATATTGCCTGTGAATATACACTGACATTGCCTGTGAATGTACACCATCATTGCCTGTGAATACACACTGATACTGCATGTGATTACACACTGACATTGCCTGTGAATATACCGACATTGCCTGTGAATGTACCGACATTGCCTGTGAATGTACCGACATTGCCTGTGAATGTACTGACATTGCCTGTGATTATACACTGATATTGCCTGCGAATATACACTGACATTGCCTGTGAAAGTACTGACATTGCCTGTGATTATACACTGACATTGCCTGTGATTATACACGGACATTGCCTGTGAATGTACTGACTTGCCTGCAATTATACACTAACATTGCCTGTGATTGTACACTGACATTGCCTGTGAATGGACACTGACATTGCCTGTGAATGAACACTGACATTGCCTGTGAATGGACACTAACATTGCCTGTGATTACACACTGACATTGCCTGTGATTACACACCGACATTGCCTGTGAATGTACACTGACATTGCCTGATTGTACAATGACATTGCCTGTGAATATACACTGACATTGCCTGTGATTACACACTGACATTGCCTGTGATTACACACTGACATTGCCTGTGATTACACACTGACATTGAATGTGAATATACTGACATTACCTGTGAATATAACACTGACATTACCTGTGATTAAACACTGACATTGCCTGCGATTACACACTGACATTGCCTGCGATTACACACTGACATTGCCTGTGATTATACACTGACATTGCCTGTGATTATACACTGACATTGCCTGTGATTACACACTGACATTGCCTGTGATTACACACTGACATTGCCTGTGATTACACACTGACATTGCCTGTGATTACACACTGACATTGCCTGTGATTATACACTGACATTGCCTGTGATTACACACTGACATTGCCTGTGATTACACACTGACATTGCCTGTGATTACACACTGACATTGCCTGTGAGTACACACTGACATTGACTGTGAGTACACACTGACATTGCCTGTGAGTACACACTGACATTGCCTGTGATTGTACACTTACATTGCCTGTGAATGTATACTGACATTGCCTGTGATTGTACACTGACATTGCCTGTGAATGTACACTGAAATAGCCTGTGAATATACACTGACATTGCCTGTGAATATACACTGACATTGCCTGTGATTACACACTGACATTGCCTGTGAATATACACTGACATTGCCTGTGAATATACTGACATTGCCTGTGAATATACTGACATTGCCTGTGAATATACTGACATTGCCTGAGAATATAAACTGACATTGCCTGTGATTATATACTGACATTGCCTGTGATTGTACACGGACATTGCCTGTGATTGTACACGGACAATGCCTGTGAATGTACTGACATTCCTGTGATTATACACTGACTTTGCCTATGATTATACACGGACATTGCCTGTGTATGTACTGACATTGCCTGTGAATACACAGACATTGCCTGTGAATACACACTGATATTGCATGTGATTGCACACTGACATTGCCTGTGAATATACACTGACACTGGCTGTGAATATACACTTACGTTGCCTATGAATATACACTGACATTGCCTGTGAATGTACACTGACATTGCCTGTGATTATACACTGACATTGCCTGTGATTATACACTGACAATGTTGTGAATACACACTGACATTGCCCGTGATTACACACTGACATTGCTCGTGATTACACACTGACATTGCCCGTGATTACACACTGACATTGCCTGTGAATGTACACTGACATTGCCTGGGATTACACACTGACATTGCCTGTGAATGTACACTGACATTGCCTGTGAATGTGCACTGACATTGCCTGTGATTGTGCACTGACATTGCCTGTGAATGTACACTGACATTGCCTGTGAATGTACACTGACATTGCCTGTGAATGTACACTGACATTGCCTGTGATTATACACTGACATTGCTTGTGATTACACACAGACATTGCCTGTGATTACACACTGACATTGCCTGTGAATATACACTGACATTGCCTGTGATTATACACTGACATTGCCTGTGATTATACACTGACATTGTTTGTGACTACACACTGACATGGCCTGTGAATTACACTGACATTGCCTGGGATTACACACTGACATTGCCTGTGAATATAACACTGACATTGCCGGTGATTACACACTGACATTGCCTGTGATTACACACTGACATTGCCTGTGAATATACACTGACAATGCCTGTGAATATACACTGATATTGCCTGTGATTATACACTGACATTGCCTGTGATTATATACTGACAATGCCTGAGAATATACACTGACATTGCCTGTGAATATAACACTGACATTGCCCATGATTACACACTGACATTGCCCGTGATTACACACTGACATTGCCTGTGAATATAACACTGACATTGCCTGTGAAATTAACACTGACGTTGCCTGTGATTATACTGACATTGCCTGTGGTTATACACTGATGTTGCCTGTGATTACACACTGACATTGCCTGTGAATGTACACTGACATTGCCTGTGATTACATACTGACAGTCCTGTGATTATACACTCACTTTGATTGTACAAGGACATTGCCTGTGAACGTACACTGACATTGCCTGTGAATGTACACTGACATTGCCTGTGAATGTACACTGAGATTGCCTGTGATTACACAGATATTGCCTGTGATTAGACAATGACATTGCCTGTGATTAGACAATGACATTGCCTGTGATTAGACAATGACATTGCCTGTGAGTACACACTGACATTGCCTGAGTACACACTGACATTGCCTGAGTACACACTGACATTGACTGTGAGTACACACTGACATTGCCTGTGAGTACACACTGACATTGCCTGTGATTGTACACTTACATTGCCTGTGAATGCATACAGACATTGCCTGTGATTGTACACTGACATTGCCTGTGATTGTACACTGACATAGCCAGTGAATATACACTGACATTGCCTGAGAATATACACTGACATTGCCTGTGATTACACACTGACATTGCCTGTGAATATACACTGACATTGCCTGTGAATATACTGAAATTGCCTGTGAATATAACACTGACACTGCCTGTGATTATACACTGACATTGCCTGTGATTATACACTGACATTGTTTGTGATTACACACTGATATGGCCTGTGAATGTACACTGACATTGCCTGGGATTACACACTGACATTGCCTGTGAATGTACACTGACATTACCTGTGAATGTGCACTAACATTGCGTGTGATTATACACTGACATTGCCTGTGAATGTACACTGACATTGCCTGTGAATGTACAGACAATGCCTGTGATTACACACTGACATTGCCTGTGAGTACACACTGACATTGCCTGTGATTACACACTGACAATACCTGTGATTACACACTGACATTGCCTGTGATTACACACTGACATTGCCTGCAAATGTACACTGACATTGCCTGCAAATGTACACTGACATTGCCTGATGGTACACTGACATTGCCTATGAATATACACTGACATTGCCAGTGAATATACACTGACATTGCCTGTGATTACACACTGACATTGCCTGTGAATACACTGACATTGCCTGTGAATATACACTGACATTGCCTGTGAATATACGCTGACATTGCCTGTGAATATACACTGACATTGCCTGTGATTATACAGACATTGCCTGTGATTACACACTGAAATCGCCTGTGATTACACACTGACATTGCCTGTGATTACCACACTGACATTGCCTGTGATTACACAATGACATTGCCTGTGATTACACACTGACATTGTCTGTGAGTACACACTGACATTGCCTGTGAGTACACACTGACATTGACTGTGAGCACACACTGGCATTGCCTGTGAGTACACACTGACATTGCCTGTGATTGTACACTTACATTGAATGTGAATGTATACTGACATTGCCTGTGATTGTACACTGACATTGCCTGTGAATGTACACTGAAATAGCCTGTGAATATACACTGATATTGCCTGTGAATATACACTGACATTGCCTGTGATTACACACTGACATTGCCTGTGAATATACACTAACATTGCCTGTGAATATACTGACATTGCCTGTGAATAAAACACTGACACTGCCTGCGATTATACACTGACATTGCCTGTGATTATACACTGACATTGTTTGTGATTACACACTGACATGGCCTGTGAATGTACACTGACATTGCCTGGGATTACACACTGACATTGCCTGTGAATGTACACTGACATTGCCTGTGATTACACACTGACATTGCCTGTGATTATACACTGACATTGCCTGTGATTATACACTGACATTGCTTGTGATTACACACAGACATTGCCTGTGATTACACACAGACATTGCCTGTGATTACACACTGACATTGCCTGTGATTATACACTGACATTGCCTGTGATTATACACTGACATTGTTTGTGGCTACACACTGACATGGCCTGTGAATGTACACTGACATTGCCTGGGATTACACACTGACATTGCCTGTGAATATAACACTGACATTGCCTGTGATTACACACTGACATTGCCTGTGATTACACACTGACATTGCCTGTGATTACACAGACTTTGCCTGTGATTACACAGACTTTGCCTGTGAATATACACTGACAATGCCTGTGAATATACAGACATTGCCTGTGATTATACACTGACATTGCCTGTGATTATACACTGACAATGCCTGAGAATATACACTGACAATGCCTGAGAATATACACTGACATTGCCTGTGAATATACACTAACATTGCCTGTGAATATAACACTGACATTGCCCATGATTACACACTGACATTGCCCGTGATTACACACTGACATTGCCTGTGAATATAACAGACATTGCCTGCGAAATTAACACTGACATTGCCTGTGTTTATACTGGCATTGCCTGTGATTATACACTGATGTTGCCTGTGATTACACACTGACATTGCCTGTGAATGAACACTGACATTGCCTGTGATTACATACTGACATTCCTGTGATTATACACTCACTTTGCCTACGATTATACAAGGACATTGCCTGTGAATGTACACTGACAGTGCCTGGGATTACACACTGACATTGCCTGTGAATGTACACTGACATTGCCTGTGAATGTACACTGACATTGCCTGTGAATGTACACTGACATTGCCTGTGATTATACACTGACATTGCCTGTGATTACACACTGACATTGCCTGTGATTACACACTGAGATTGCCTGTGATTAGACAAAGACATTGCCTGTGATTAGACAATGACATTGCCTGTGATTACACACGGACATTGCCTGTGAAAATACACTGACATTGCCTGTGAATATACACTGACATTGCCTGTGATTATATACTGACATTGCCTGTGAATGTATACTGACATTGCCTGTGATTGTACACTGACATTGCCTGTGATTGTACACTGACATAGCCAGTGAATATACACTGACATTGCCTGAGAATATACACTGACATTGCCTGTGATTACACACTGACATTGCCTGTGAACATACACTGACATTGCCTGTGAATATACTGACATTGCCTGTGAATATACTGACATTGCCTGTGATTATACACTGACATTGCGTGTGATTATACACTGACAATGCTTGTGAATATACACTAACATTGCCTGTGAATATAACACTGACATTGCCTGTGATTACACACTGACATTGCCTGTGAATGTACAGACATTGCTTGTGATTACACACTGACATTGCCTGTGATTACACACTGACATTGATGTGAATGTACACTAACATTGCCTGTGATTACACACTGACATTGCCTGTGAATGTACACTGACATTGCCTGTGAATGTACACTGACATTGCCTGTGAATGTACGCTGACATCGCCTGTGAATATAACACTGACATCGCCTGTGAATACGACACTGACATCGCCCGTGAATACAACACTGACATTGCCTGTGAAAGTATTGACATTGCCTATGAAAGTACTGACATTGCCTGTGAATGTACACTGACATTGCCTGTGAACGTACTGACATTGCCTGTGAATGTACTGACATTGCCTGTGAATGTACTGACATTGCCTGTGAATATACACTGACATTGCTTGTGAATATACACTGACATTGCCTGTGAAAGTACTGACATTGCCTGTGAAAGTACTGACATTGCCTGTGAATGTACACTAACATTGCCTGTGAATGTACTGACATTGCCTGTGATTACACACGGACATTGCCTGTGAATGTACACTGACATTGCCTGTGAATGTACACTGACATTGACTGTGAATGTACACTGACATTGCCTGTGAATGTACACAGACATTGCCTGTGAATGTACACTGACATTGCCTGTGATCATACACTGACATTGCCTGTGAATGTACACTCACATTGCCTGTGAATGTACACTGACATTGTCTGTGATTACACACTGACATTGCTTGTGATTACACACAGACATTGCCTGTGATTACACACTGACATTGCCTGTGAATGTACACTGACATTGCCTGTGAATGTACACTGACATTGCCTATGAATGTACTGACATTGCCTGTGAATACACTGACATTGCCTGTGAATATACACAGACATTGCCTGTGAACATACACTGATATTGCCTGTGAATATACACTGACATTGCCTGTGAATGTACACCATCATTGCCTGTGAATACACACTGATACTGCATGTGATTACACACTGACATTGCCTGTGAATATACCGACATTGCCTGTGAATGTACCGACATTGCCTGTGAATGTACCGACATTGCCTGTGAATGTACCAACATTGCCTGTGAATGTACTGACATTGCCTGTGATTATACACTGATATTGCCTGCGAATATACACTGACATTGCCTGTGAAAGTACTGACATTGCCTGTGAAAGTACTGACATTGCCTGTGAATGTACACTGACATTGCCTGCGATTACACACTGACATTGATGTGAATGTACACTAACATTGCCTGTGATTACACACTGACATTGCCTGTGAATGTACACTGACATTGCCTGTGAATGTACACTGACATTGCCTGTGAATGTACACTGACATTGCCTGTGAATATAACACTGACATCGCCTGTGAATACGACACTGACATCGCCTGTGAATACAACACTGACATTGCCTGTGAATATACACTGACATTGCCTGTGATTACGAACTGACATTGCCTGTGAGTGTACACTGACATTGCTCGTGAATATACTGACACTGCCTGTGAATATAACACTGACACTGCCTGTGATTATACACTGACACTGCCTGTGATTATACACTGACACTGCCTGTGATTATACACTGACATTGCCTGTGATTACACACTGACACTGCCTGTGATTATACACTGACATTGCCTGTGATTATACACTGACATTGCCTGTGAATATACGCTAACATTGTGAATATAACACTGACATTGCCTCTAATTATAAACCTGACATTGCCTGTGATTATACTGACATTGCCTGTGATTACGCGCTGACATTGCCTATGAATGTACACAGACATTGCCTGTGAATATACTGACATTGCCTGTGAATATAACACTGACATTGCCTGTGAATGTACTGACATTGCCTGCGAATATACACTGACATTGCCTGTGAATATAACACTGACTTTGCCTGTGAATGTACACTGACTTTGCCTGTGATTATACTGACATTGCCTGTGATTATACACTGACGTTGCCTGTGATTACACACTGACGTTGCCTGTGATTACACACTGACATTGCCTGTGATTACACACTGACATTGCCTGTGATTACGCACTGACATTGCCTGTGATTACACACTGACATTGCCTGTGATTACACACTGACACTGGCTGTGAATATACACTTACGTTGTCTGTGAATATAACACTGACATTGCCTGTGAATGCACAGTGACATTGCCTGTGAATGCACAGTGACATTGCCTGTGAATGCACAGTGACATTGCCTGTGATTATACGCCGACATTGCCTGTGATTATACACTGACATTGCCTGTGATTATACACTGACAATGCTTGTAAATATACACTGACATTGCCAGTGAATATAACACTGACATTGCCCGTGACTACACACTGACATTGCCCGTGAATATAACTCTGACATCGCCCGTGAATATAACACCGACATTGCCTGCGAATATAACACCGACATTGCCTGTGAATATAACACCGACATTACCTGTGAATATAACACTGACATTGCCTGTGAATATAACACTGACATTGCCTGTGATTATACTGATATTGCCTGTGATTATACTGACATTGCCTGTGATTATACACTGACGTTGCTTGTGATTACACACTGACGTTGCCTGTGAATGCACACTGACATTGCCTGTGAATGTACACTGACATTGCCTGTGAATGTACACTGACATTGCTTGTGATTACACACTGACATTGCCTGTGATTACACACTGACATTGCCTGTGATTACACACTGACATTGCCTGTGAATGTACACTGACATTGCCTGTGAATGTACACTGACATTGCCTGTGAATGTACACTGACATTGCCTGTGATTACACACTGACATTGATGTGAATGTACACTAACATTGCCTGTGATTACACACTGACATTGCCTGTGAATGTACACTGACATTGCCTGTGAATGTACACTGACATTGCCTGTGAATGTACACTGACATCGCCTGTGAATACAACACTGACATCGCCTGTGAATACAACACTGACATTGCCTGTGATTACGAACTGACATTGCCTGTGAGTGTACACTGACATTGCTCGTGAATATACTGACACTGCCTGTGAATATAACACTGACACTGCCTGTGATTATACACTGACACTGCCTGTGATTATACACTGACATTGCCTGTGATTATACACTGACATTGCCTGTGATTATACACTGACATGGCCTGTGAATATACACGGACATTGCCTGTGAATATAACACTGACATTGCCTGTGAATATAACACTGACATTGCCTCTGAATATAACACTGACATTGCCTGTGATTATACTGACATTGCCTGTGATTACGCACTGACATTGCCTGTGATTACGCACTGACATTGCCTGTGAATGTACACAGACATTGCCTGTGAATATACTGACATTGCCTGTGAATATAACACTGACATTGCCTGCGAATGTACTGACATTGCCTGCGAATATACACTGACATTGACTGTGAATATAACACTGACTTTGCCTGTGAAGGTACACTGACTTTGCCTGTGATTATACTGACATTGCATGTGATTATACACTGACGTTGCCTGTGATTACACACTGACATTGCCTGTGATTACACACTGACATTGCCTGTGAATGTACACTGACATTGCCAGTGAATATAACTGACATTGCCTGTGAATATAACACTGACATTGCCTGTGAATATAACACTGACATTGCATGTGAATATAACACTGACATTGCCGGTGATTACACACTGACATTGCCTGTGATTACACACTGACATTGCCTGTGATTACACACTGACATTGCCTGTGAATGTACACTGACATTGCCTGTGAATATACACTGACATTGCCTGTGAATATTCACTGACATTGCCTGTGATTATACACTGACATTGCCTGTGATTATACACGGACATTGCCTGTGATTATACACTGACAATGCTTGTGAATATACACTGACATTGCCCGTGATTACACACTGACATTGCCCGTGATTACACACTGACATTGCCTTTGAATATAACACTGACACTGCCTGTGAATATACACTGACATTGCCCGTGACTATAACACTGACATTGCCCGTGATTACACACTGACATTGCCCGTGAAAATAACACTGACATTGCCTTTGAATATAACACTGACATTGCCTGTGAATATAACACTGACATTGCCTGTGAATGTACACTGACATTGCCTGTGAATGTACACTGACATTGCCTGTGATTATACACTGACATTGCCTGTGATTATACACTGACATTGCCTGTGAATGTACTGACTTGCCTGCGATTATACACTAACATTGCCTATGAATGTACACTGACATTGCCTGTGAATGTACACTGACATTGCCTGTGAATGTACACTGACATTGCCTGTGAATGTACACTGACATTGCCTGTGATTACACACTGAAATTGCCTGTGATTACACACTGACATTGCCTGTGAATGTTCACTGACATTGCCTGTGAATGCACACTGACATTGCCTGTGAATGCACACTGACATTGCCTGCGAATGTACACTGACATTGCCTGTGAATGTACACTGACATTGCCTGCGAATGTATACTGACATTGCCTGTGAATACACTGACATTGCCTGTGAATACACTGACATTGCCTGTGAATACACTGACATTGCCTGTGAATACACTGACATTGCCTGTGAATACACTGACATTGCCTGTGAATACACTGACATTGCCTGTGAATGTACACTGACATTGCCTGTGAATGTACACTGACATTGCCGGTGAGTACACTGACATTGCCTGTGAATGCACTGACATTGCCTGTGAATACACAGACATTGCCTGTGAATACACAGACATTGCCTGTGAATACACACTGATATTGCATGTGATTACACACTGACATTGCCTGTGAATATACACTGACACTGGCTGTGAATATACACTTACGTTGTCTGTGAATATACACTGACGTTGCCTGTGAATATACACTGTCTTTGCCTGTGAATATAACACTGACATTGCCTGTGAATATAACACTGACATTGCCTGTGAATATAACACTGACATTGCCTGTGAATGTACACTGACATTCCTGTGAATGTACACTGACATTGCCTGTGAATGTACACTGACATTGATGTGAATGTACACTAACATTGCCTGTGATTACACACTGACATTGCCTGTGAATGTACACTGACATTGCCTGTGAATATGACACTGACATCGCCTGTGAATACGACACTGACATCGCCTCTGAATACAACACTGACATAGCCTGTAAAAGTACTGACATTGCCTGTGAAAGTACTGACATTGCCTGTGAATGTACTGACATTGCCTGTGAATGTACACTGACATTGCCTGTGAATGTACACTGACATTGCCTGCGAATGTACTGACATTGCCTGTGAATGTACTGACATTGCCTGTGAATGTACTGACATTGCCTGTGAATGTACTGACATTGCCTGTGAATGTACTGACATTGCCTGTGAATGTTCTGACATTGCTTGTGAATATACACTGACATTGCTTGTGAATATACACTGACATTGCCTGTGAAAGTACTGACATTGCCTGTGAAAGTACTGACATTGCCTGTGAAAGTACTGACATTGCCTGTGAATGTACACTGACATTGCCTGTGATTATACACTGACGTTGCTTGTGATTACACACTGACAATTGCCTGTGAATGCACACTGACATTGCCTGTGAATGTACTGACATTGCCTGTGAACGTACTGACATTGCCTGTGAACGTACTGACATTGCCTGTGAATATACACTGACATTGCCTGTGATAATATACTGACATTGCCTGTGATTGTACACGGACATTGCCTGTGAATGTTCACTGACAATGCCTGTGAATGTACTGACATTCCTGTGATTATACACTGACTTTGCCTATGATTATACATGGACATTGCCTGTGAATGTACTGACATTGCCTGCGATTATACACTGACTTTGCCTATGATTATACACTGACATTGCCTGTGAATATACTGACATTGCCTGTGAATATAACACTAACACTGCCTGTGATTATACACTGACACTGCCTGTGATTATACACTGACACTGCCTGTGATTATACACTGACACTGCCTGTGATTATACACTGACACTGCCTGTGATTACACACTGACATGGCCTGTGATTACACACTGACATGGCCTGTGAACGTACATTGACATTGCCTGTGAATGTACACTGACATTGCCTGTGATTATACACTGACATTGCCTGTGATTACACACTGACATTGCCCGTGATTACACACTGACATTGATGTGAATGTACACTGACATTGCCTGTGAGTGGACACTGACATTGCCTGTGAGTGGACACTGACATTGCCTGTGAATATACACTGACATTGCCTGTGAATATACACTGACATTGTCTGTGAATATACACTGACATTGCCTGTGATCACACACTGACATTGCCTGTGATTACACACTGACATTGCCTGTGAATATACACTGACATTGCCTGTGATTACGAACTGACATTGCCTGTGAGTGTACACTGTCATTGCTTGTGAATATACTGACACTGCCTGTGAATATAACACTGACACTGCCTGTGATTATACACTGACACTGCCTGTGATTATACACTGACATTGTCTGTGATTATACAGTGACATTGCCTGTGAATATACACTGACATTGCCTGTGAATATACACTGACATTGCCTGCGAATATAACACTGACATTGCCTGTGAATATAAACCTGGCATTGCCTGTGATTATACTGACATTGCCTGTGATTACGCACTGACATTGCCTGTGATTACACACTGACATTGCCTGTGAATGTACACAGACATTGGCTGTGAATATACTGACATTGCCTGTGAATATAACACTGACATTGCCTGTGAATGTACTGACATTGCCTGTGAATTCACTGACACTGCTTGTGAATACACTGACACTGCTTGTGAATACACTGACATTGCCTGTGAATATAACACTGACATTGCCTGTGAATATATTGACATTGCCTGTGATTACACACTGACACTGCCTGTGAATATAACACTGACATTGCCTGTGAATATAACACTGAAATTGCCTGTGAATATACTGACATTGCCTGTGATTATACACTGACGTTGCCTGTGATTACACACTGACATTGCCTGTGAATGTACACTGACATTGCCTGTGAATGTACACTGACATTGCCTGTGAATGTGCACTGACATTGCCTGTGAATGTGCACTGACATTGCCTGGGATTATACACTGACATTGCCTGTGAATGTACACTGACATTGCCTGTGAATATACACTGACATTGCCTGTGATTATACAGACATTGCTTGTGATTACACACAGACATTGCCTGTGATTACACACAGACATTGCCCGTGATTACACACAGACATTGCCCGTGATTACACACTGACCTTGGCTGTGAATGTACACTGACATTGCCTATGAATGTACTGACATTGCCTGTGAATACACTGACATTGCCTGTGAATATACACTGACATTGCCTGTGAACATACACTGACATTGCCTGTGAACATACACTGACATTGCCTGTGAATATACACTGACACTGCCTGCAAATATACACTGTCATTGCATGTGAATAGGACACTGACATTGCCTGTGAATATAACACTGACATTGCCTGTGATTACACACTGACATTGCCTGTGATTACACACTGACATTGCCTGTGATTACACACTGACATTGCCTGTGATTATACACTGACATTGCCTGTGAATATACAATGACATTGCCCATGATTACACACTGACATTGCCCGTGATTACACACTGACATTGCCCGTGATTACACACTGACATGGCCCGTGATTACACACTGACATTGCCCGTGATTACACACTGACATTGCCCGTGATTACACACTGACATTGCCCGTGATTACACACTGACATTGCCCGTGATTACACACTGACATTGCCCGTGACTACACACTGACATTGCCTTTGAATAAAACACTGACATTGCCTGTGAATATAACACTGACATTGCCTGTGATTATACTGACATTGCCTGTGAATGTACACTGACATAGCCTGTGAATACAACACTAACATTGCCTGTGAATGTACACTGACATTGCCTGTGATCACATACTGACATTGCCTGTGAATATACACTGACATTGCCTGTGAATATACACTGACATTGCCTGTGATTATACACTGACATTGCCTGTGATTATACACTGACAATGCTTATGAATATACACTGACATGGCCTGTGAATGTACACTGGCATTGCCTGTGATCACATACTGACATTGCCTGTGAATATACACTGACATTGCCTGTGAATACACACTGACATTGCCTGTGATTATACACTGACATTGCCTGTGATTATACACTGACAATGCCTGAGAATATAAACTGACAATGCCTGAGAATATACACTGACATTGCCTGTGAATATACACTAACATTGCCTGTGAATAATACACTGACATTGCCTGTGATTATACTGACATTGCCTGTGATTATACACTGATGTTGCCTGTGATTACACACTGACATTGCCTGTGAATGTACACTGACATTGCCTGTGATTACATACTGACATTCCTGTGATTATACACTCACTTTGCCTATGATTATACAAGGACATTGCCTGTGAATGTACACTGACATTGCCTGTGAATGTACACTGACATTGCCTGTGATTATACACTGACGTTGCCTATGATTATACACTGACATTGTTTGTGATTACACACTGACACTGCCTGTGATTACACACTGACATTGCCTGTGATTACACACTGACATTGCCTGTGAATATACACTGACATTGCCTGTAATTATACAGACATTGCCTGTGATTATACACTGACAATGCCTGAGAATATACACTGACATTGCCTGTGAATATACACTGACACTGCCTGTGAATATAACACTGACATTGCCCATGATTACACACCGATATTGCCCGTGATTACACACCGATATTGCCCGTGATTACACACCGACATTGCCTGTGAATATAACACTGACATTGCCTGTAAAATTAACACTGACATTGCCTGTGAAATTAACACTGACATTGCCTGTGATTATACTGACATTGTATGTGATTATACACTGATGTTGCCTGTGATTACACACTGACATTGCCTGTGAATGTACACTGACATTGCCTGTGATTACATGCTGACATTCCTGTGATTATACACTGACTTTGCCTATAATTATACAAGGACATTGCCTGTGAATGTACACTGACAGTGCCTGGGATTACACACTGACATTGCCTGTGAATGTACACTGACATTGCCTGTCATTATACACTGACATTGTTTGTGATTACACACTGACATGGCCTGTGAATGTACACTGACATTGCCTGGGATTACACACTGACATTGCCTGTGAATGTACACTGACATTGCCTCTGAATGTGCACTGACATTGCCTGGGATTATACACTGACATTGCCTGTGAATGTACACTGACATTGCCTGTGAATATACACTGACTTTGCCTGTGAATATACACTGACATTGCCTGTGATTATACAGACATTGCTTGTGATTACACAGACATTGCCTGTGATTACACACAGACATTGCCCGTGATTACACACAGACATTGCCCGTGATTACACACTGACATTGCCTGTGAATGTACACTGACATTGCCTATGAATGTACTGACATTGCCTGTGAATACACTGACATTGCCTGTGAATATACACTGACATTGCTGTGAATATACACTGACATTGCCTGTGAACATACACTGATATTGCCTGTGAATATACACCGACATTGCCTGTGAATGTACACCATCATTGCCTGTGAATACACACTGATATTGCATGTGATTACACACAGACATTGCCTGTGAATATACACTGACATTGCCTGTGAATATACACTGACATTGCCTGTGAATATACACTGACACTGCCTGTAAATATACACTGTCATTGCATGTGAATAGAACACAGACATTGCCTGTGAATATAACACTGACATTGCCTGTGATTACACACAGACATTGCCTGTGATTACACACAGACATTGCCCGTGATTACACACTGACATTGCCTGTGAATGTACACTGACATTGCCTATAAATGTACTGACATTGCCTGTGAATACACTGATCTTGCCGGTGAATATACACTGACATTGCCTGTGAATGTACACCATCATTGCCTGTGAATACACACTGATATTGCATGTGATTACACACTGACATTGCCTGTGAATATACACTGACATTGCCTGTGAATATACACTGACATTGCCTGTGAATATACACTGACATTGCCTGTGAATATACACTGACACTGCCTGTGAATATACACTGACACTGCCTGTAAATATACACTGACATTGCATGTGAATAGGACACTGACATTGCCTGTGAATATAACACTGACATTGCCTGTGATTACACACTGACATTGCCTGTGATTACACACTGACATTGCCTGTGATTACACACAGACATTGCCTGTGATTACACACTGACATTGCCTGTGATTATACACTGACATTGCCTGTGATTATACACTGACAATGCCTGAGAATATAAACTGACAATGCCTGAGAATATACACTGACATTGCCTGTGAATATACACTAACATTGCCTGTGAATAATACACTGACATTGCCTGTGATTATACTGACATTGCCTGTGATTATACACTGATGTTGCCTGTGATTACACACTGACATTGCCTGTGAATGTACACTGACATTGCCTGTGATTACATACTGACATTCCTGTGATTATACACTCACTTTGCCTATGATTATACAAGGACATTGCCTGTGAATGTACACTGACAGTGCCTGGGATTACACACGGACATTGCCTGTGAATGTACACTGACATTGCCTGTGAATGTACACTGACATTGCCTGTGATTATACACTGACGTTGCCTATGATTATACACTGACATTGTTTGTGATTACACACTGACATGGCCTGTGAATGTACACTGACATTGCCTGGGATTACACACTGACATTGCCTGTGAATATAACACTGACATTGCCTGTGATTACACACTGACACTGCCTGTGATTACACACTGACATTGCCTGTGATTACACACTGACATTGCCTGTGAATATACACTGACATTGCCTGTGATTATACAGACATTGCCTGTGATTATACACTGACAATGCCTGAGAATATACACTGACATTGCCTGTGAATATACACTGACACTGCCTGTGAATATAACACTGACATTGCCCATGATTACACACCGATATTGCCCGTGATTACACACCGATATTGCCCGTGATTACACACCGACATTGCCTGTGAATATAACACTGACATTGCCTGTAAAATTAACACTGACATTGCCTGTGAAATTAACACTGACATTGCCTGTGATTATACTGACATTGTATGTGATTATACACTGATGTTGCCTGTGATTACACACTGACGTTGCCTGTGAATGTACACTGACATTGCCTGTGATTACATGATGACATTCCTGTGATTATACACTGACTTTGCCTATAATTATACAAGGACATTGCCTGTGAATGTACACTGACAGTGCCTGGGATTACACACTGACATTGCCTGTGAATGTACACTGACATTGCCTGTCATTATACACTGACATTGTTTGTGATTACACACTGACATGGCCTGTGAATGTACACTGACATTGCCTGGGATTACACACTGACATTGCCTGTGAATGTACACTGACATTGCCTGTGAATGTGCACTGACATTGCCTGGGATTATACACTGACATTGCCTGTGAATGTACACTGACATTGCCTGTGAATATACACTGACATTGCCTGTGATTATACAGACATTGCTTGTGATTACACAGACATTGCCTGTGATTACACACAGACATTGCCCGTGATTACACACAGACATAGCCCGTGATTACATACTGACATTGCCTGTGAATGTACACTGACATTGCCTATGAATGTACTGACATTGCCTGTGAATACACTGACATTGCCTGTGAATATACACTGACATTGCTGTGAATATACACTGACATTGCCTGTGAACATACACTGATATTGCCTGTGAATATACACCGACATTGCCTGTGAATGTACACCATCATTGCCTGTGAATACACACTGATATTGCATGTGATTACACACTGACATTGCCTGTGAATATACACTGACATTGCCTGTGAATATACACTGACATTGCCTGTGAATATACACTGACACTGCCTGTAAATATACACTGTCATTGCATGTGAATAGAACACAGACATTGCCTGTGAATATAACACTGACATTGCCTGTGATTACACACAGACATTGCCTGTGATTACACACAGACATTGCCCGTGATTACACACTGACATTGCCTGTGAATGTACACTGACATTGCCTATGAATGTACTGACATTGCCTGTGAATACACTGATATTGCCGGTGAATATACACTGACATTGCCTGTGAATGTACACCATCATTGCCTGTGAATACACACTGATATTGCATGTGATTACACACTGACATTGCCTGTGAATATACACTGACATTGCCTGTGAATATACACTGACATTGCCTGTGAATATACACTGACACTGCCTGTGAATATACACTGACACTGCCTGTGAATATACACTGACACTGCCTGTAAATATACACTGACATTGCATGTGAATAGGACACTGACATTGCCTGTGAATATAACACTGACATTGCCTGTGATTACACACTGACATTGCCTGTGATTACACACTGACATTGCCTGTGATTACACACTGACATTGCCTGTGATTACACACTGACATTGCCTGTGATTATACACTGACATTGCCTGTGATTATACACTGACAATGCCTGAGAATATAAACTGACAATGCCTGAGAATATACACTGACATTGCCTGTGAATATACACTAACATTGCCTGTGAATAATACACTGACATTGCCTGTGATTATACTGACATTGCCTGTGATTATACACTGATGTTGCCTGTGATTACACACTGACATTGCCTGTGAATGTACACTGACATTGGCTGTGATTACATACTGACATTGCCTGTGAATGTACACTGACATTGCCTGTGAATGTACACTGACATTGCCTGTGATTATACACTGATGTTGCCTGTGAATGTACACTGACATTCCTGTGAATGTACACTGACATTGCCTGTGAATGTACACTGACATTGATGTGAATGTACACTAACATTGCCTGTGATTACACACTGACATTGCCTGTGAATGTACACTGACATTGCCTGTGAATATGACACTGACATCGCCTGTGAATACGACACTGACATCGCCTCTGAATACAACACTGACATAGCCTGTAAAAGTACTGACATTGCCTGTGAAAGTACTGACATTGCCTGTGAATGTACTGACATTGCCTGTGAATGTACACTGACATTGCCTGTGAATGTACACTGACATTGCCTGCGAATGTACTGACATTGCCTGTGAATGTACTGACATTGCCTGTGAATGTACTGACATTGCCTGTGAATGTACTGACATTGCCTGTGAATGTACTGACATTGCCTGTGAATGTTCTGACATTGCTTGTGAATATACACTGACATTGCTTGTGAATATACACTGACATTGCCTGTGAAAGTACTGACATTGCCTGTGAAAGTACTGACATTGCCTGTGAAAGTACTGACATTGCCTGTGAATGTACACTGACATTGCCTGTGATTATACACTGACGTTGCTTGTGATTACACACTGACAATTGCCTGTGAATGCACACTGACATTGCCTGTGAATGTACTGACATTGCCTGTGAACGTACTGACATTGCCTGTGAACGTACTGACATTGCCTGTGAATATACACTGACATTGCCTGTGATAATATACTGACATTGCCTGTGATTGTACACGGACATTGCCTGTGAATGTTCACTGACAATGCCTGTGAATGTACTGACATTCCTGTGATTATACACTGACTTTGCCTATGATTATACATGGACATTGCCTGTGAATGTACTGACATTGCCTGCGATTATACACTGACTTTGCCTATGATTATACACTGACATTGCCTGTGAATATACTGACATTGCCTGTGAATATAACACTAACACTGCCTGTGATTATACACTGACACTGCCTGTGATTATACACTGACACTGCCTGTGATTATACACTGACACTGCCTGTGATTATACACTGACACGGCCTGTGATTACACACTGACATGGCCTGTGATTACACACTGACATGGCCTGTGAACGTACATTGACATTGCCTGTGAATGTACACTGACATTGCCTGTGATTATACACTGACATTGCCTGTGATTACACACTGACATTGCCCGTGATTACACACTGACATTGATGTGAATGTACACTGACATTGCCTGTGAGTGGACACTGACATTGCCTGTGAGTGGACACTGACATTGCCTGTGAATATACACTGACATTGCCTGTGATATACACTGACATTGTCTGTGAATATACACTGACATTGCCTGTGATCACACACTGACATTGCCTGTGATTACACACTGACATTGCCTGTGAATATACACTGACATTGCCTGTGATTACGAACTGACATTGCCTGTGAGTGTACACTGTCATTGCTTGTGAATATACTGACACTGCCTGTGAATATAACACTGACACTGCCTGTGATTATACACTGACACTGCCTGTGATTATACACTGACATTGTCTGTGATTATACAGTGACATTGCCTGTGAATATACACTGACATTGCCTGTGAATATACACTGACATTGCCTGCGAATATAACACTGACATTGCCTGTGAATATAAACCTGGCATTGCCTGTGATTATACTGACATTGCCTGTGATTACGCACTGACATTGCCTGTGATTACACACTGACATTGCCTGTGAATGTACACAGACATTGGCTGTGAATATACTGACATTGCCTGTGAATATAACACTGACATTGCCTGTGAATGTACTGACATTGCCTGTGAATTAACTGACACTGCTTGTGAATACACTGACACTGCTTGTGAATACACTGACATTGCCTGTGAATATAACACTGACATTGCCTGTGAATATATTGACATTGCCTGTGATTACACACTGACACTGCCTGTGAATATAACACTGACATTGCCTGTGAATATAACACTGAAATTGCCTGTGAATATACTGACATTGCCTGTGATTATACACTGACGTTGCCTGTGATTACACACTGACATTGCCTGTGAATGTACACTGACATTGCCTGTGAATGTACACTGACATTGCCTGTGAATGTACACTGACATTGCCTGTGAATGTGCACTGACATTGCCTGGGATTATACACTGACATTGCCTGTGAATGTACACTGACATTGCCTGTGAATATACACTGACATTGCCTGTGATTATACAGACATTGCTTGTGATTACACACAGACATTGCCTGTGATTACACACAGACATTGCCCGTGATTACACACAGACATTGCCCGTGATTACACACTGACCTTGGCTGTGAATGTACACTGACATTGCCTATGAATGTACTGACATTGCCTGTGAATACACTGACATTGCCTGTGAATATACACTGACATTGCCTGTGAACATACACTGACATTGCCTGTGAACATACACTGACATTGCCTGTGAATATACACTGACACTGCCTGCAAATATACACTGTCATTGCATGTGAATAGGACACTGACATTGCCTGTGAATATAACACTGACATTGCCTGTGATTACACACTGACATTGCCTGTGATTACACACTGACATTGCCTGTGATTACACACTGACATTGCCTGTGATTATACACTGACATTGCCTGTGAATATACAATGACATTGCCCATGATTACACACTGACATTGCCCGTGATTGCACACTGACATTGCCCGTGATTACACACTGACATTGCCCGTGATTACACACTGACATTGCCCGTGATTACACACTGACATTGCCCGTGATTACACACTGACATTGCCCGTGATTACACACTGACATTGCCCGTGATTACACACTGACATTGCCCGTGACTACACACTGACATTGCCTTTGAATAAAACACTGACATTGCCTGTGAATATAACACTGACATTGCCTGTGATTATACTGACATTGCCTGTGAATGTACACTGACATAGCCTGTGAATACAACACTAACATTGCCTGTGAATGTACACTGACATTGCCTGTGATCACATACTGACATTGCCTGTGAATATACACTGACATTGCCTGTGAATATACACTGACATTGCCTGTGATTATACACTGACATTGCCTGTGATTATACACTGACAATGCTTGTGAATATACACTGACATGGCCTGTGAATGTACACTGGCATTGCCTGTGATCACATACTGACATTGCCTGTGAATATACACTGACATTGCCTGTGAATACACACTGACATTGCCTGTGATTATACACTGACATTGCCTGTGATTATACACTGACAATGCCTGAGAATATAAACTGACAATGCCTGAGAATATACACTGACATTGCCTGTGAATATACACTAACATTGCCTGTGAATAATACACTGACATTGCCTGTGATTATACTGACATTGCCTGTGATTATACACTGATGTTGCCTGTGATTACACACTGACATTGCCTGTGAATGTACACTGACATTGCCTGTGATTACATACTGACATTCCTGTGATTATACACTCACTTTGCCTATGATTATACAAGGACATTGCCTGTGAATGTACACTGACAGTGCCTGGGATTACACACGGACATTGCCTGTGAATGTACACTGACATTGCCTGTGAATGTACACTGACATTGCCTGTGATTATACACTGACGTTGCCTATGATTATACACTGACATTGTTTGTGATTACACACTGACATGGCCTGTGAATGTACACTGACATTGCCTGGGATTACACACTGACATTGCCTGTGAATATAACACTGACATTGCCTGTGATTACACACTGACACTGCCTGTGATTACACACTGACATTGCCTGTGATTACACACTGACATTGCCTTTGAATATACACTGACATTGCCTGTGATTATACAGACATTGCCTGTGATTATACACTGACAATGCCTGAGAATATACACTGACATTGCCTGTGAATATACACTGACACTGCCTGTGAATATAACACTGACATTGCCCATGATTACACACCGATATTGCCCGTGATTACACACCGATATTGCCCGTGATTACACACCGACATTGCCTGTGAATATAACACTGACATTGCCTGTAAAATTAACACTGACATTGCCTGTGAAATTAACACTGACATTGCCTGTGATTATACTGACATTGTATGTGATTATACACTGATGTTGCCTGTGATTACACACTGACGTTGCCTGTGAATGTACACTGACATTGCCTGTGATTACATGATGACATTCCTGTGATTATACACTGACTTTGCCTATAATTATACAAGGACATTGCCTGTGAATGTACACTGACAGTGCCTGGGATTACACACTGACATTGCCTGTGAATGTACACTGACATTGCCTGTCATTATACACTGACATTGTTTGTGATTACACACTGACATGGCCTGTGAATGTACACTGACATTGCCTGGGATTACACACTGACATTGCCTGTGAATGTACACAGACATTGCCTGTGAATGTGCACTGACATTGCCTGGGATTATACACTGACATTGCCTGTGAATGTACACTGACATTGCCTGTGAATATACACTGACATTGCCTGTGATTATACAGACATTGCTTGTGATTACACAGACATTGCCTGTGATTACACACAGACATTGCCCGTGATTACACACAGACATTGCCCGTGATTACACACTGACATTGCCTGTGAATGTACACTGACATTGCCTATGAATGTACTGACATTGCCTGTGAATACACTGACATTGCCTGTGAATATACACTGACATTGCTGTGAATATACACTGACATTGCCTGTGAACATACACTGATATTGCCTGTGATTACACACTGACATTGCCTGTGAATATACACTGACATTGCCTGTGAATATACACTGACATTGCCTGTGAATATACACTGACACTGCCTGTGAATATACACTGACACTGCCTGTGAATATACACTGACACTGCCTGTAAATATACACTGACATTGCATGTGAATAGGACACTGACATTGCCTGTGAATATAACACTGACATTGCCTGTGATTACACACTGACATTGCCTGTGATTACACACTGACATTGCCTGTGATTACACACAGACATTGCCTGTGATTACACACTGACATTGCCTGTGATTATACACTGACATTGCCTGTGATTATACACTGACAATGCCTGAGAATATAAACTGACAATGCCTGAGAATATACACTGACATTGCATGTGAATATACACTAACATTGCCTGTGAATAATACACTGACATTGCCTGTGATTATACTGACATTGCCTGTGATTATACACTGATGTTGCCTGTGATTACACACTGACATTGCCTGTGAATGTACACTGACATTGCCTGTGATTACATACTGACATTCCTGTGATTATACACTCACTTTGCCTATGATTATACAAGGACATTGCCTGTGAATGTACACTGACAGTGCCTGGGATTACACACGGACATTGCCTGTGAATGTACACTGACATTGCCTGTGAATGTACACTGACATTGCCTGTGATTATACACTGACGTTGCCTATGATTATACACTGACATTGTTTGTGATTACACACTGACATGGCCTGTGAATGTACACTGACATTGCCTGGGATTACACACTGACATTGCCTGCGAATATAACACTGACATTGCCTGTGATTACACACTGACACTGCCTGTGATTACACACTGACATTGCCTGTGATTACACACTGACATTGCCTGTGATTACACACTGACATTGCCTGTGATTATACAGACATTGCCTGTGATTATACACTGACAATGCCTGAGAATATACACTGACATTGCCTGTGAATATACACTGACACTGCCTGTGAATATAACACTGACATTGCCCATGATTACACACCGATATTGCCCGTGATTACACACCGATATTGCCCGTGATTACACACCGACATTGCCTGTGAATATAACACTGACATTGCCTGTAAAATTAACACTGACATTGCCTGTGAAATTAACACTGACATTGCCTGTGATTATACTGACATTGTATGTGATTATACACTGATGTTGCCTGTGATTACACACTGACGTTGCCTGTGAATGTACACTGACATTGCCTGTGATTACATGATGACATTCCTGTGATTATACACTGACTTTGCCTATAATTATACAAGGACATTGCCTGTGAATGTACACTGACAGTGCCTGGGATTACACACTGACATTGCCTGTGAATGTACACTGACATTGCCTGTCATTATACACTGACATTGTTTGTGATTACACACTGACATGGCCTGTGAATGTACACTGACATTGCCTGGGATTACACACTGACATTGCCTGTGAATGTACACTGACATTGCCTGTGAATGTGCACTGACATTGCCTGGGATTATACACTGACATTGCCTGTGAATGTACACTGACATTGCCTGTGAATATACACTGACATTGCCTGTGATTATACAGACATTGCTTGTGATTACACAGACATTGCCTGTGATTACACACAGACATTGCCCGTGATTACACACAGACATTGCCCGTGATTACACACTGACATTGCCTGTGAATGTACACTGACATTGCCTATGAATGTACTGACATTGCCTGTGAACACACTGACATTGCCTGTGAATATACACTGACATTGCTGTGAATATACACTGACATTGCCTGTGAACATACACTGATATTGCCTGTGATTACACACTGACATTGCCTGTGAATATACACTGACATTGCCTGTGAATATACACTGACATTGCCTGTGAATATACACTGACACTGCCTGTGAATATACACTGACACTGCCTGTGAATATACACTGACACTGCCTGTAAATATACACTGACATTGCATGTGAATAGGACACTGACATTGCCTGTGAATATAACACTGACATTGCCTGTGATTACACACTGACATTGCCTGTGATTACACACTGACATTGCCTGTGATTACACACAGACATTGCCTGTGATTACACACTGACATTGCCTGTGATTATACACTGACATTGCCTGTGATTATACACTGACAATGCCTGAGAATATAAACTGACAATGCCTGAGAATATACACTGACATTGCATGTGAATATACACTAACATTGCCTGTGAATAATACACTGACATTGCCTGTGATTATACTGACATTGCCTGTGATTATACACTGATGTTGCCTGTGATTACACACTGACATTGCCTGTGAATGTACACTGACATTGCCTGTGATTACATACTGACATTCCTGTGATTATACACTCACTTTGCCTATGATTATACAAGGACATTGCCTGTGAATGTACACTGACAGTGCCTGGGATTACACACGGACATTGCCTGTGAATGTACACTGACATTGCCTGTGAATGTACACTGACATTGCCTGTGATTATACACTGACGTTGCCTATGATTATACACTGACATTGTTTGTGATTACACACTGACATGGCCTGTGAATGTACACTGACATTGCCTGGGATTACACACTGACATTGCCTGCGAATATAACACTGACATTGCCTGTGATTACACACTGACACTGCCTGTGATTACACACTGACATTGCCTGTGATTACACACTGACATTGCCTGTGATTACACACTGACATTGCCTGTGATTATACAGACATTGCCTGTGATTATACACTGACAATGCCTGAGAATATACACTGACATTGCCTGTGAATATACACTGACACTGCCTGTGAATATAACACTGACATTGCCCATGATTACACACCGATATTGCCCGTGATTACACACCGATATTGCCCGTGATTACACACCGACATTGCCTGTGAATATAACACTGACATTGCCTGTAAAATTAACACTGACATTGCCTGTGAAATTAACACTGACATTGCCTGTGATTATACTGACATTGTATGTGATTATACACTGATGTTGCCTGTGATTACACACTGACGTTGCCTGTGAATGTACACTGACATTGCCTGTGATTACATGATGACATTCCTGTGATTATACACTGACTTTGCCTATAATTATACAAGGACATTGCCTGTGAATGTACACTGACAGTGCCTGGGATTACACACTGACATTGCCTGTGAATGTACACTGACATTGCCTGTCATTATACACTGACATTGTTTGTGATTACACACTGACATGGCCTGTGAATGTACACTGACATTGCCTGGGATTACACACTGACATTGCCTGTGAATGTACACTGACATTGCCTGTGAATGTGCACTGACATTGCCTGGGATTATACACTGACATTGCCTGTGAATGTACACTGACATTGCCTGTGAATATACACTGACATTGCCTGTGATTATACAGACATTGCTTGTGATTACACAGACATTGCCTGTGATTACACACAGACATTGCCCGTGATTACACACAGACATTGCCCGTGATTACACACTGACATTGCCTGTGAATGTACACTGACATTGCCTATGAATGTACTGACATTGCCTGTGAACACACTGACATTGCCTGTGAATATACACTGACATTGCTGTGAATATACACTGACATTGCCTGTGAACATACACTGATATTGCCTGTGATTACACACTGACATTGCCTGTGAATATACACTGACATTGCCTGTGAATATACACTGACATTGCCTGTGAATATACACTGACACTGCCTGTGAATATACACTGACACTGCCTGTGAATATACACTGACACTGCCTGTAAATATACACTGACATTGCATGTGAATAGGACACTGACATTGCCTGTGAATATAACACTGACATTGCCTGTGATTACACACTGACATTGCCTGTGATTACACACTGACATTGCCTGTGATTACACACAGACATTGCCTGTGATTACACACTGACATTGCCTGTGATTATACACTGACATTGCCTGTGATTATACACTGACAATGCCTGAGAATATAAACTGACAATGCCTGAGAATATACACTGACATTGCATGTGAATATACACTAACATTGCCTGTGAATAATACACTGACATTGCCTGTGATTATACTGACATTGCCTGTGATTATACACTGATGTTGCCTGTGATTACACACTGACATTGCCTGTGAATGTACACTGACATTGCCTGTGATTACATACTGACATTCCTGTGATTATACACTCACTTTGCCTATGATTATACAAGGACATTGCCTGTGAATGTACACTGACAGTGCCTGGGATTACACACGGACATTGCCTGTGAATGTACACTGACATTGCCTGTGAATGTACACTGACATTGCCTGTGATTATACACTGACGTTGCCTATGATTATACACTGACATTGTTTGTGATTACACACTGACATGGCCTGTGAATGTACACTGACATTGCCTGGGATTACACACTGACATTGCCTGCGAATATAACACTGACATTGCCTGTGATTACACACTGACACTGCCTGTGATTACACACTGACATTGCCTGTGATTACACACTGACATTGCCTGTGATTACACACTGACATTGCCTGTGATTATACCGACATTGCCTGTGATTATACACTGACAATGCCTGAGAATATACACTGACATTGCCTGTGAATATACACTGACACTGCCTGTGAATATAACACTGACATTGCCCATGATTACACACCGATATTGCCCGTGATTACACACCGATATTGCCCGTGATTACACACCGACATTGCCTGTGAATATAACACTGACATTGCCTGTAAAATTAACACTGACATTGCCTGTGAAATTAACACTGACATTGCCTGTGATTATACTGACATTGTATGTGATTATACACTGATGTTGCCTGTGATTACACACTGACGTTGCCTGTGAATGTACACTGACATTGCCTGTGATTACATGATGACATTCCTGTGATTATACACTGACTTTGCCTATAATTATACAAGGACATTGCCTGTGAATGTACACTGACAGTGCCTGGGATTACACACTGACATTGCCTGTGAATGTACACTGACATTGCCTGTCATTATACACTGACATTGTTTGTGATTACACACTGACATGGCCTGTGAATGTACACTGACATTGCCTGGGATTACACACTGACATTGCCTGTGAATGTACACTGACATTGCCTGTGAATGTGCACTGACATTGCCTGGGATTATACACTGACATTGCCTGTGAATGTACACTGACATTGCCTGTGAATATACACTGACATTGCCTGTGATTATACAGACATTGCTTGTGATTACACAGACATTGCCTGTGATTACACACAGACATTGCCCGTGATTACACACAGACATAGCCCGTGATTACATACTGACATTGCCTGTGAATGTACACTGACATTGCCTATGAATGTACTGACATTGCCTGTGAATACACTGACATTGCCTGTGAATATACACTGACATTGCTGTGAATATACACTAACATTGCCTGTGAACATACACTGATATTGCCTGTGAATATACACCGACATTGCCTGTGAATGTACACCATCATTGCCTGTGAATACACACTGATATTGCATGTGATTACACACTGACATTGCCTGTGAATATACACTGACATTGCCTGTGAATATACACTGACATTGCCTATGAATATACACTGACACTGCCTGTAAATATACACTGTCATTGCATGTGAATAGAACACAGACATTGCCTGTGAATATAACACTGACATTGCCTGTGATTACACACAGACATTGCCTGTGATTACACACAGACATTGCCCGTGATTGCACACTGACATTGCCTGTGAATGTACACTGACATTGCCTATGAATGTACTGACATTGCCTGTGAATACACTGATATTGCCGGTGAATATACACCGACATTGCCTGTGAATGTACACCATCATTGCCTGTGAATGTACACCATCATTGCCTGTGAATACACACTGATATTGCATGTGATTACACACTGACATTGCCTGTGAATATACACTGACATTGCCTGTGAATATACACTGACATTGCCTGTGAATATACACTGACACTGCCTGTGAATATACACTGACACTGCCTGTGAATATACACTGACACTGCCTGTAAATATACACTGACATTGCATGTGAATAGGACACTGACATTGCCTGTGAATATAACACTGACATTGCCTGTGATTACACACTGACATTGCCTGTGATTACACACTGACATTGCCTGTGATTACACACAGACATTGCCTGTGATTACACACTGACATTGCCTGTGATTATACACTGACATTGCCTGTGATTATACACTGACAATGCCTGAGAATATAAACTGACAATGCCTGAGAATATACACTGACATTGCCTGTGAATATACACTAACATTGCCTGTGAATAATACACTGACATTGCCTGTGATTATACTGACATTGCCTGTGATTATACACTGATGTTGCCTGTGATTACACACTGACATTGCCTGTGAATGTACACTGACATTGCCTGTGATTACATACTGACATTCCTGTGATTATACACTCACTTTGCCTATGATTATACAAGGACATTGCCTGTGAATGTACACTGACAGTGCCTGGGATTACACACGGACATTGCCTGTGAATGTACACTGACATTGCCTGTGAATGTACACTGACATTGCCTGTGATTATACACTGACGTTGCCTATGATTATACACTGACATTGTTTGTGATTACACACTGACATGGCCTGTGAATGTACACTGACATTGCCTGGGATTACACACTGACATTGCCTGTGAATATAACACTGACATTGCCTGTGATTACACACTGACACTGCCTGTGATTACACACTGACATTGCCTGTGATTACACACTGACATTGCCTGTGAATATACACTGACATTGCCTGTGATTATACAGACATTGCCTGTGATTATACACTGACAATGCCTGAGAATATACACTGACATTGCCTGTGAATATACACTGACACTGCCTGTGAATATAACACTGACATTGCCCATGATTACACACCGATATTGCCCGTGAATACACACCGATATTGCCCGTGATTACACACCGATATTGCCCGTGATTACACACCGACATTGCCTGTGAATATAACACTGACATTGCCTGTAAAATTAACACTGACATTGCCTGTGAAATTAACACTGACATTGCCTGTGATTATACTGACATTGTATGTGATTATACACTGATGTTGCCTGTGATTACACACTGACATTGCCTGTGAATGTACACTGACATTGCCTGTGATTACATGCTGACATTCCTGTGATTATACACTGACTTTGCCTATAATTATACAAGGACATTGCCTGTGAATGTACACTGACAGTGCCTGGGATTACACACTGACATTGCCTGTGAATGTACACTGACATTGCCTGTCATTATACACTGACATTTTTTGTGATTACACACTGACATGGCCTGTGAATGTACACTGACATTGCCTGGGATTACACACTGACATTGCCTGTGAATGTACACTGACATTGCCTGTGAATGTGCACTGACATTGCCTGGGATTATACACTGACATTGCCTGTGAATGTACACTGACATTGCCTGTGAATATACACTGACATTGCCTGTGATTATACAGACATTGCTTGTGATTACACAGACATTGCCTGTGATTACACACAGACATTGCCCGTGATTACACACAGACATTGCCCGTGATTACACACTGACATTGCCTGTGAATGTACACTGACATTGCCTATGAATGTACTGACATTGCCTGTGAATACACTGACATTGCCTGTGAATATACACTGACATTGCTGTGAATATACACTGACATTGCCTGTGAACATACACTGATATTGCCTGTGAATATACACCGACATTGCCTGTGAATGTACACCATCATTGCCTGTGAATACACACTGATATTGCATGTGATTACACACTGACATTGCCTGTGAATATACACTGACATTGCCTGTGAATATACACTGACATTGCCTGTGAATATACACTGACACTGCCTGTAAATATACACTGTCATTGCATGTGAATAGAACACAGACATTGCCTGTGAATATAACACTGACAATGCCTGTGATTACACACAGACATTGCCTGTGATTACACACAGACATTGCCCGTGATTACACACTGACATTGCCTGTGAATGTACACTGACATTGCCTATGAATGTACTGACATTGCCTGTGAATACACTAATATTGCCGGTGAATATACACTGACATTGCCTGTGAATGTACACCATCATTGCCTGTGAATACACACTGATATTGCATGTGATTACACACTGACATTGCCTGTGAATATACACTGACATTGCCTGTGAATATACACTGACATTGCCTGTGAATATACACTGACACTGCCTGTGAATATACACTGACACTGCCTGGAAATATACACTGACATTGCATGTGAATAGGACACTGACATTGCCTGTGAATATAACACTGACATTGCCTGTGATTACACACTGACATTGCCTGTGATTACACACTGACATTGCCTGTGATTACACACTGACATTGCCTGTGATTACACACTGACATTGCCTGTGATTATACACTGACATTGCCTGTGAATATACAATGACATTGCCCATGATTACACACTGACATTGCCCGTGATTACACACTGACATTGCCCGTGATTACACACTGACATTGCCCGTGATTACACACTGACATTGCCCGTGATTACACACTGACATTGCCCGTGACTACACACTGACATTGCCCTTGAATAAAACACTGACATTGCCTGTGAATATAACACTGACATTGCCTGTGATTATACTGACATTGCCTGTGATGTACACTGACATACCTGTGAATATACACTGACATTGCCTGTGAATGTACACTGACATTGCCTGTGATTACATCTGACATTGCCTGTGATATACACTGACATTGCCTGTGAATATACACTGACATTGCCTGTGATTATACACTGACATTGCCTGTGATTATACACTGACAATGCTTGTGAATATACACTGACATTGCCCGTGAATATACACTGACATTGCCCGTGAATATAACACTGACATTGCCCGTGATTACACACTGTCATTGCCCGTGATTACACACTGACATTGCCCGTGATTACACACTGACATTGCCTTTGAATATAACACTGACATTGCCTGTGAATATAACACCGACATTGCCCGTGATTACACACTGACATTGCCCGTGATTACACACTGACATTGCCCGTGATTACACACTGACATTGCCCGTGATTACACACTGACATTGCCTTTGAATATAACACTGACATTGCCTGTGAATATAACACTGACATTGCCTGTGAATGTACACTGACATTGCCTGTGATTATACACTGACATTGCCTGTGATTATACACGGACATTGCCTCTGATTATACACGGACATTGCCTGTGAATGTACTGACTTGCTTGCGATTATACACTAACATTGCCTATGCATGTACACTGACATTGCCTGTGAATGTACACTGACATTGCCTGTGAATGTACACTGACATTGGCTGTGATTACACACTGACATTGCCTGTGATTACACACTGACATTGCCTGTGATAACACACTGACATTGCCTGTGAATGTACACTGACATTGCCTGTGAATGTACACTGACATTGCCTGTGAATGTACACTGACATTGCCTGCGATTACACACTGACATTGATGTGAATGTACACTAACATTGCCTGTGATTACACACTGACATTGCCTGTGAATGTACACTGACATTGCCTGTGAATGTACACTGACATCGCCTGTGAATATAACACTGACATTGCCTGTGAATACAACACTGACATCGCCTATAAAAGTACTGACATTGCCTGTGAATGTACTGACATTGCCTGTGAATGCACTGACATTGCCTGTGAATGCACTGACATTGCCTGTGAATGCACTGACATTGCCTGTGAATGCACTGACATTGCCTGTGAATGTAACGACATTGCCTGTGAATGTACTGACATTGCCTGTGAATGTACTGACATTGCCTGTGATTATACACTGATATTGCCTGCGAATATACACTGACATTGCCTGTGAAAGTACTGACATTGCCTGTGAATGTACAGTGACATTGCCTGTGAATGTACACTGACATTGCCTGTGATTACACACAGACATTGCCTGTGAAGGTACACTGACACTGCCTGTGATTATACACCGCCATTACTTGTGATTACACACTGACATTGCCTGTGATTACACACTGACATGGCCCGTGAACGTACATTGACATTGCCTGTGATTACACACTGATATTGCCTGTGAATGTACACTGACATTACCTGTGAATGTACACTGACATTGCCTGTGAATGTACACTGACATTGCCTGTGATTACACACTGACATTGCCTGTGATTACACACTGACATTGCCTGTGATTACACACTGACATTGCCTGTGAATGTACACTGACATTGCCTGTGAATGTACACTGACATTGCCTGTGAATGTACACTGACATCGCCTGTGAATATAACACTGACATTGCCTGTGAATACAACACTGACATCGCCTGTAAAAGTACTGACATTGCCTGTGAATGTACTGACATTGCCTGTGAATGCACTGACATTGCCTGTGAATGCACTGACATTGCCTGTGAATGCACTGACATTGCCTGTGAATGTAACGACATTGCCTGTGAATGTACTGACATTGCCTGTGAATGTACTGACATTGCCTGTGATTATACACTGATATTGCCTGCGAATATACACTGACATTGCCTGTGAAAGTACTGACATTGCTTGTGAATGTACAGTGACATTGCCTGTGAATGTACACTGACATTGCCTGTGATTACACACGGACATTGCCTGTGAATGTACACTGACATTGCCTGTGAATGTACACTGACATTGCCTGTGAATGTACACTGACATTGCCTGTGAATGTACTGACATTGCCTGTGAATGTACTGACATTGCCTGTGAATGTACTGACATTGCCTGTGAATACACTGACATTGCCTGTGAATACACTGACATTGCCTGTGAATATACACTGACATTGCCTGTGAATGTACACTGACATTGCCTGTGAATGCACTGACATTGCCTGTGAATACAGACATTGCCTGTGAATACACAGACATTGCCTGTGATTACACACTGATATTGCATGTGATTACACACTGACATTGCCTGTGAATATACACTGACACTGGCTGTGAATATACACTTACGTTGTCTGTGAATATACACTGACGTTGCCTGTGAATATACACTGTCTTTGCCTGTGAATATAACACTGATATTGCCTGTGAATATAACACTGACATTGCCTGTGAATATAACACTGACATTGCCTGTGATTATACACTGACATCGCCAGTGATTATACACTGACAATGCTTGTGAATATACAATGACATTGCCTGTGAATATAACACTGACATTGCCTGTGAATGTACACTGACATTGCCTGTTATTATACACTGACATTGCCTGTGATTATACACTGACAATGCTTGTGAATATACACTGACATTGCCTGTGAATATAACACTGACATTGCCTGTGATTACACACTGACATTGCCCGTGATTACACACTGACATTGCCTTTAAATATAACACTGACATTGCATGTGATTATAACACTGACATTGCCTGTGAATGTACAGTGACATTGCCTGTGATTATACACTGACATTGCCTGTGATTATACACGGACATTGCCTGTGAATGTACTGACTTGCCTGCAATTATACACTAACATTGCCTGTGAATGTACACTGACATTGCCTGTGAATGGACACTGACATTGCCTGTGATTACACACTGACATTGCCTGTGATTACACACCGACATTGCCTGTGAATGTACACTGACATTGCCTGATTGTACAATGACATTGCCTGTGAATATACACTGACATTGCCTGTGATTACACACTGACATTGCCTGTGATTACACACTGACATTGCCTGTGATTACACACTGACATTGCCTGTGATTACACACTGACATTGCCTGTGATTATACACTGACATTGCCTGTGATTACACACTGACATTGCCTGTGATTACACACTGACATTGCCTGTGATTACACACTGACATTGCCTGTGATTACACACTGACATTGCCTGTGATTACACACTGACATTGCCTGTGAGTACACACTGACATTGCCTGTGAGTACACACTGACATTGCCTGTGATTGTACACTGACATTGCCTGTGAATGTATACTGACATTGCCTGTGATTGTACACTGACATTGCCTGTGAATGTACACTGAAATAGCCTGTGAATATACACTGACATTGCCTGTGAATATACACTGACATTGCCTGTGATTACACACTGACATTGCCTGTGAATATACACTGACATTGCCTGTCAATATACTGACATTGCCTGTGAATATACTGACATTGCCTGTGAATATACTGACATTGCCTGAGAATATAAACTGACATTGCCTGTGATTATATACTGACATTGCCTGTGATTGTACACGGACATTGCCTGTGATTGTACACGGACAATGCCTGTGAATGTACTGACATTCCTGTGATTATACACTGACTTTGCCTATGATTATACACGGACATTGCCTGTGAATGTACTGACATTGCCTGTGAATACACAGACATTGCCTGTGAATACACACTGATATTGCATGTGATTGCACACTGACATTGCCTGTGAATATACACTGACACTGGCTGTGAATATACACTTACGTTGCCTATGAATATACACTGACATTGCCTGTGAATGTACACTGACATTGCCTGTGATTATACACTGACATTGCCTGTGATTATACACTGACAATGCTTGTGAATACACACTGACATTGCCCGTGATTACACACTGACATTGCCCGTGATTACACACTGACATTGCCCGTGATTACACACTGACATTGCCTGTGAATGTACACTGACATTGCCTGGGATTACACACTGACATTGCCTGTGAATGTACACTGACATTGCCTGTGAATGTGCACTGACATTGCCTGTGATTGTGCACTGACATTGCCTGTGAATGTACACTGACATTGCCTGTGAATGTACACTGACATTGCCTGTGAATGTACACTGACATTGCCTGTGATTATACACTGACATTGCCTGTGATTATACACTGACATTGCTTGTGATTACACACAGACATTGCCTGTGATTACACACTGACATTGCCTGTGAATATACACTGACATTGCCTGTGATTATACACTGACATTGCCTGTGATTATACACTGACATTGTTTGTGACTACACACTGACATGGCCTGTGAATTACACTGACATTGCCTGGGATTACACACTGACATTGCCTGTGAATATAACACTGACATTGCCGGTGATTACACACTGACATTGCCTGTGATTACACACTGACATTGCCTGTGAATATACACTGACAATGCCTGTGAATATACACTGATATTGCCTGTGATTATACACTGACATTGCCTGTGATTATATACTGACAATGCCTGAGAATATACACTGACATTGCCTGTGAATATAACACTGACATTGCCCATGATTACACACTGACATTGCCCGTGATTACACACTGACATTGCCTGTGAATATAACACTGACATTGCCTGTGAAATTAACACTGACGTTGCCTGTGATTATACTGACATTGCCTGTGGTTATACACTGATGTTGCCTGTGATTACACACTGACATTGCCTGTGAATGTACACTGACATTGCCTGTGATTACATACTGACAGTCCTGTGATTATACACTCACTTTGACTATGATTATACAAGGACATTGCCTGTGAACGTACACTGACATTGCCTGTGAATGTACACTGACATTGCCTGTGAATGTACACTGAGATTGCCTGTGATTACACAGACATTGCCTGTGATTAGACAATGACATTGCCTGTGATTAGACAATGACATTGCCTGTGAGTACACACTGACATTGCCTGAGTACACACTGACATTGCCTGAGTACACACTGACATTGCCTGAGTACACACTGACATTGACTGTGAGTACACACTGACATTGCCTGTGAGTACACACTGACATTGCCTGTGATTGTACACTTACATTGCCTGTGAATGCATACAGACATTGCCTGTGATTGTACACTGACATTGCCTGTGATTGTACACTGACATAGCCAGTGAATATACACTGACATTGCCTGAGAATATACACTGACATTGCCTGTGATTACACACTGACATTGCCTGTGAATATACACTGACATTGCCTGTGAATATACTGATATTGCCTGTGAATATACTGACATTGCCTGCGAATATACTGAAATTGCCTGTGAATATAACACTGACACTGCCTGTGATTATACACTGACATTGCCTGTGATTATACACTGACATTGTTTGTGATTACACACTGATATGGCCTGTGAATGTACACTGACATTGCCTGGGATTACACACTGACATTGCCAGTGAATGTACACTGACATTACCTGTGAATGTGCACTAACATTGCGTGTGATTATACACTGACATTGCCTGTGAATGTACACTGACATTGCCTGTGAATGTACAGACAATGCCTGTGATTACACACTGACATTGCCTGTGAGTACACACTGACATTGCCTGTGATTACACACTGACAATGCCTGTGATTACACACTGACATTGCCTGTGATTACACACTGACATTGCCTGCAAATGTACACTGACATTGCCTGCAAATGTACACTGACATTGCCTGATGGTACACTGACATTGCCTGTGATTACACACTGACATTGCCTGTGAATACACTGACATTGCTAGTGAATATACACTGACATTGCCTGTGAATATACGCTGACATTGCCTGTGAATATACACTGACATTGCCTGTGATTATACAGACATTGCCTGTGATTACACACTGAAATCGCCTGTGATTACACACTGACATTGCCTGTGATTACCACACTGACATTGCCTGTGATTACACAATGACATTGCCTGTGATTACACACTGACATTGTGAGTATACACTGACATTGTCTGTGAGTACACACTGACATTGCCTGTGAGTACACACTGACATTGACTGTGAGCACACACTGGCATTGCCTGTGAGTACACACTGACATTGCCTGTGATTGTACACTTACATTGAATGTGAATGTATACTGACATTGCCTGTGATTGTACACTGACATTGCCTGTGAATGTACACTGAAATAGCCTGTGAATATACACTGATATTGCCTGTGAATATACACTGACATTGCCTGTGATTACACACTGACATTGCCTGTGAATATACACTAACATTGCCTGTGAATATACTGACATTGCCTGTGAATAAAACACTGACACTGCCTGCGATTATACACTGACATTGCCTGTGATTATACACTGACATTGTTTGTGATTACACACTGACATGGCCTGTGAATGTACACTGACATTGCCTGGGATTACACACTGACATTGCCTGTGAATGTACACTGACATTGCCTGTGATTACACACTGACATTGCCTGTGATTATACACTGACATTGCCTGTGATTATACACTGACATTGCTTGTGATTACACACAGACATTGCCTGTGATTACACACAGACATTGCCTGTGATTACACACTGACATTGCCTGTGATTATACACTGACATTGCCTGTGATTATACACTGACATTGTTTGTGACTACACACTGACATGGCCTGTGAATGTACACTGACATTGCCTGGGATTACACACTGACATTGCCTGTGAATATAACACTGACATTGCCTGTGATTACACACTGACATTGCCTGTGATTACACAGACTTTGCCTGTGATTACACAGACTTTGCCTGTGAATATACACTGACAATGCCTGTGAATATACAGACATTGCCTGTGATTATACACTGACATTGCCTGTGATTATACACTGACAATGCCTGAGAATATACACTGACAATGCCTGAGAATATACACTGACAATGCCTGAGAATATACACTGACATTGCCTGTGAATATACACTAACATTGCCTGTGAATATAACACTGACATTGCCCATGATTACACACTGACATTGCCCGTGATTACACACTGACATTGCCTGTGAATATAACAGACATTGCCTGCGAAATTAACACTGACATTGCCTGTGTTTATACTGGCATTGCCTGTGATTATACACTGATGTTGCCTGTGATTACACACTGACATTGCCTGTGAATGAACACTGACATTGCCTGTGATTACATACTGACATTCCTGTGATTATACACTCACTTTGCCTACGATTATACAAGGACATTGCCTGTGAATGTACACTGACAGTGCCTGGGATTACACACTGACATTGCCTGTGAATGTACACTGACATTGCCTGTGAATGTACACTGACATTGCCTGTGAATGTACACTGACATTGCCTGTGATTATACACTGACATTGCCTGTGATTACACACTGACATTGCCTGTGATTACACACTGAGATTGCCTGTGATTAGACAAAGACATTGCCTGTGATTAGACAAAGACATTGCCTGTGATTAGACAATGACATTGCCTGTGATTACACACGGACATTGCCTGTGAAAATACACTGACATTGCCTGTGATTATACACTGACATTGCCTGTGAATGTATACTGACATTGCCTGTTATTGTACACTGACATTGCCTGTGATTGTACACTGACATAGCCAGTGAATATACACTGACATTGCCTGAGAATATACACTGACATTGCCTGTGATTACACACTGACATTGCCTGTGAATATACACTGACATTGCCTGTGAATATACTGACATTGCCTGTGAATATACTGACATTGCCTGTGATTATACAATGACATTGCGTGTGATTATACACTGACAATGCTTGTGAATATACACTGACATTGCCTGTGATTATAACACTGACATTGCCTGTGATTACACACTGACATTGCCTGTGAATGTACAGACATTGCTTGTGATTACACACTGACATTGCCTGTGATTACACACTGACATTGATGTGAATGTACACTAACATTGCCTGTGATTACACACTGACATTGCCTGTGAATGTACACTGACATTGCCTGTGAATGTACACTGACATTGCCTGTGAATGTACGCTGACATCGCCTGTGAATATAACACTGACATTGCCTGTGAATACGACACTGACATCGCCCGTGAATACAACACTGACATTGCCTGTGAAAGTATTGACATTGCCTATGAAAGTACTGACATTGCCTGTGAATGTACACTGACATTGCCTGTGAACGTACTGACATTGCCTGTGAATGTACTGACATTGCCTGTGAATGTACTGACATTGCCTGTGAATGTACTGACATTGCCTGTGAATGTACTGACATTGCCTGCGAATATACACTGACATTGCTTGTGAATATACACTGACATTGCCTGTGAAAGTACTGACATTGCCTGTGAAAGTACTGACATTGCCTGTGAATGTACACTAACATTGCCTGTGAATGTACTGACATTGCCTGTGATTACACACGGACATTGCCTGTGAATGTACACTGACATTGCCTGTGAATGTACACTGACATTGACTGTGAATGTACACTGACATTGCCTGTGAATGTACACTGACATTGCCTGTGAATGTACACTGACATTGCCTGTGATCATACACTGACATTGCCTGTGAATGTACACTGACATTGCCTGTGAATGTACACTGACATTGTCTGTGATTACACACTGACATTGCTTGTGATTACACACAGACATTGCCTGTGATTACACACTGACATTGCCTGTGATTACACACTGACATTGCCTGTGAATGTACTGACATTGCCTGTGAATACACTGACATTGCCTGTGAATACACTGACATTGCCTGTGAATACACTGACATTGCCTGCGAATATACACCGACATTGCTGTGAATATACACTGACATTGCCTGTGAACATACACTGATATTGCCTGTGAATATACACTGACATTGCCTGTGAATGTACACCATCATTGCCTGTGAATACACACTGATACTGCATGTGATTACACACTGACATTGCCTGTGAATATACCGACATTGCCTGTGAATGTACCGACATTGCCTGTGAATGTACCGACATTGCCTGTGAATGTACCGACATTGCCTGTGAATGTACTGACATTGCCTGTGATTATACACTGATATTGCCTGCGAATATACACTGACATTGCCTGTGAAAGTACTGACATTGCCTGTGAAAGTACTGACATTGCCTGTGAATGTACACTGACATTGCCTGTGAATGTACACTGACATTGCCTGTGAATGTACACTGACATTGCCTGCGATTACACACTGACATTGATGTGAATGTACACTAACATTGCCTGTGATTACACACTGACATTGCCTGTGAATGTACACTGACATTGCCTGTGAATGTACACAGACATTGCCTGTGAATGTACACTGACATTGCCTGTGAATATAACACTGACATCGCCTGTGAATACGACACTGACATCGCCTGTGAATACGACACTGACATTGCCTGTGAATATACACTGACATTGCCTGTGATTACGAACTGACATTGCCTGTGAGTGTACACTGACATTGCTCGTGAATATACTGACACTGCCTGTGAATATAACACTGACACTGCCTGTGATTATACACTGACACTGCCTGTGATTATACACTGACACTGCCTGTGATTATACACTGACATTGCCTGTGATTACACACTGACACTGCCTGTGATTATACACTGACATTGCCTGTGATTATACACTGACATTGCCTGTGATTATACACTGACATTGCCTGTGATTATACACTGACATTGCCTGTGAATATACGCTGACATTGCCTCTAATTATAAACCTGACATTGCCTGTGATTATACTGACATTGCCTGTGATTACGCGCTGACATTGCCTATGAATGTACACAGACATTGCCTGTGAATATACTGACATTGCCTGTGAATATAACACTGACATTGCCTGTGAATGTACTGACATTGCCTGCGAATATACACTGACATTGCCTGTGAATATAACACTGACTTTGCCTGTGAATGTACACTGACTTTGCCTGTGATTATACTGACATTGCCTGTGATTATACACTGACGTTGCCTGTGATTACACACTGACATTGCCTGTGATTATACACTGACATTGCCTGTGAATATACGCTGACATTGCCTCTAATTATAAACCTGACATTGCCTGTGATTATACTGACATTGCCTGTGATTACGCGCTGACATTGCCTATGAATGTACACAGACATTGCCTGTGAATATACTGACATTGCCTGTGAATATAACACTGACATTGCCTGTGAATGTACTGACATTGCCTGCGAATATACACTGACATTGCCTGTGAATATAACACTGACTTTGCCTGTGAATGTACACTGACTTTGCCTGTGATTATACTGACATTGCCTGTGATTATACACTGACGTTGCCTGTGATTACACACTGACGTTGCCTGTGATTACACACTGACATTGCCTGTGATTACGCACTGACATTGCCTGTGATTACACACTGACATTGCCTGTGATTACACACTGACACTGGCTGTGAATATACACTTACGTTGTCTGTGAATATAACACTGACATTGCCTGTGAATGCACAGTGACATTGCCTGTGAATGCACAGTGACATTGCCTGTGAATGCACAGTGACATTGCCTGTGATTATACACTGACATTGCCTGTGATTATACACTGACAATGCTTGTAAATATACACTGACATTGCCAGTGAATATAACACTGACATTGCCCGTGATTACACACTGACATTGCCCGTGAATATAACTCTGACATCGCCCGTGAATATAACACCGACATTGCCTGCGAATATAACACTGACATTGCCTGTGAATATAACACCGACATTACCTGTGAATATAACACTGACATTGCCTGTGAATATAACACTGACATTGCCTGTGATTATACTGATATTGCCTGTGATTATACTGACATTGCCTGTGATTATACACTGACGTTGCTTGTGATTACACACTGACGTTGCCTGTGAATGCACACTGACATTGCCTGTGAATGTACACTGACATTGCCTGTGAATGTACACTGACATTGCTTGTGATTACACACTGACATTGCCTGTGATTACACACTGACATTGCCTGTGAATGTACACTGACATTGCCTGTGAATGTACACTGACATTGCCTGTGAATGTACACTGACATTGCCTGTGAATGTACACTGACATTGCCTGTGATTACACACTGACATTGATGTGAATGTACACTAACATTGCCTGTGATTACACACTGACATTGCCTGTGAATGTACACTGACATTGCCTGTGAATGTACACTGACATTGCCTGTGAATGTACACTGACATCGCCTGTGAATACGACACTGACATCGCCTGTGAATACAACACTGACATTGCCTGTGAATATAACACTGACATTGCCTGTGAATATAACACTGACATTGCATGTGAATATAACACTGACATTGCCGGTGATTACACACTGACATTGCCTGTGATTACACACTGACATTGCCTGTGATTACACACTGACATTGCCTGTGAATGTACACTGACATTGCCTGTGAATGTACACTGACATTGCCTGTGAATATAACTGACATTGCCTGTGAATATAACACTGACATTGCCTGTGAATACAACACTGACATTGCCTGTGAATATAACACTGACATTGCCTGTGAATATAACACTGACATTGCATGTGAATATAACACTGACATTGCCGGTGATTACACACTGACATTGCCTGTGATTACACACTGACATTGCCTGTGATTACACACTGACATTGCCTGTGAATGTACACTGACATTGCCTGTGAATATACACTGACATTGCCTGTGAATATAGACTGACACTGCCTGTGATTACACACTGACATGGCCTGTGTATGGACACTGACATTGCCGGTGAGTACACTGACATTGCCTGTGAATGCACTGACATTGCCTGTGAATGCACTGACATTGCCTGTGAATACACAGACATTGCCTGTGAATACACACTGATATTGCATGTGATTACACACTGACATTGCCTGTGAATATACACTGACACTGGCTGTGAATATACACTTACGTTGTCTGTGAATATACACTGACGTTGCCTGTGAATATACACTGTCTTTGCCTGTGAATATAACACTGACATTGCCTGTGAATATAACACTGACATTGCCTGTGAATATAACACTGACATTGCCTGTGAATATAACACTGACATTGCCTGTGAATGTACACTGACATTCCTGTGAATGTACACTGACATTGCCTGTGAATGTACACTGACATTGATGTGAATGTACACTAACATTGCCTGTGATTACACACTGACATTGCCTGTGAATGTACACTGACATTGCCTGTGAATATGACACTGACATCGCCTGTGAATACGACACTGACATCGCCTCTGAATACAACACTGACATAGCCTGTAAAAGTACTGACATTGCCTGTGAAAGTACTGACATTGCCTGTGAATGTACTGACATTGCCTGTGAATGTACACTGACATTGCCTGTGAATGTACACTGACATTGCCTGCGAATGTACTGACATTGCCTGTGAATGTACTGACATTGCCTGTGAATGTACTGACATTGCCTGTGAATGTACTGACATTGCCTGTGAATGTTCTGACATTGCTTGTGAATATACACTGACATTGCTTGTGAATATACACTGACATTGCCTGTGAAAGTACTGACATTGCCTGTGAAAGTACTGACATTGCCTGTGAAAGTACTGACATTGCCTGTGAATGTACACTGACATTGCCTGTGATTATACACTGACGTTGCTTGTGATTACACACTGACAATTGCCTGTGAATGCACACTGACATTGCCTGTGAATGTACTGACATTGCCTGTGAACGTACTGACATTGCCTGTGAACGTACTGACATTGCCTGTGAATATACACTGACATTGCCTGTGATAATATACTGACATTGCCTGTGATTGTACACGGACATTGCCTGTGAATGTTCACTGACAATGCCTGTGAATGTACTGACATTCCTGTGATTATACACTGACTTTGCCTATGATTATACATGGACATTGCCTGTGAATGTACTGACATTGCCTGCGATTATACACTGACTTTGCCTATGATTATACACTGACATTGCCTGTGAATATACTGACATTGCCTGTGAATATAACACTAACACTGCCTGTGATTATACACTGACACTGCCTGTGATTATACACTGACACTGCCTGTGATTATACACTGACACTGCCTGTGATTATACACTGACACTGCCTGTGATTACACACTGACATGGCCTGTGATTACACACTGACATGGCCTGTGAACGTACATTGACATTGCCTGTGAATGTACACTGACATTGCCTGTGATTATACACTGACATTGCCTGTGATTACACACTGACATTGCCCGTGATTACACACTGACATTGATGTGAATGTACACTGACATTGCCTGTGAGTGGACACTGACATTGCCTGTGAGTGGACACTGACATTGCCTGTGAATATACACTGACATTGCCTGTGAATATACACTGACATTGTCTGTGAATATACACTGACATTGCCTGTGATCACACACTGACATTGCCTGTGATTACACACTGACATTGCCTGTGAATATACACTGACATTGCCTGTGATTACGAACTGACATTGCCTGTGAGTGTACACTGTCATTGCTTGTGAATATACTGACACTGCCTGTGAATATAACACTGACACTGCCTGTGATTATACACTGACACTGCCTGTGATTATACACTGACATTGTCTGTGATTATACAGTGACATTCCCTGTGAATATACACTGACATTGCCTGTGAATATACACTGACATTGCCTGCAAATATAACACTGACATTGCCTGTGAATATAAACCTGGCATTGCCTGTGATTATACTGACATTGCCTGTGATTACGCACTGACATTGCCTGTGATTACACACTGACATTGCCTGTGAATGTACACAGACATTGGCTGTGAATATACTGACATTGCCTGTGAATATAACACTGACATTGCCTGTGAATGTACTGACATTGCCTGTGAATTCACTGACACTGCTTGTGAATACACTGACACTGCTTGTGAATACACTGACATTGCCTGTGAATATAACACTGACATTGCCTGTGAATATATTGACATTGCCTGTGATTACACACTGACACTGCCTGTGAATATAACACTGACATTGCCTGTGAATATAACACTGAAATTGCCTGTGAATATACTGACATTGCCTGTGATTATACACTGACGTTGCCTGTGATTACACACTGACATTGCCTGTGAATGTACACTGACATTGCCTGTGAATGTACACTGACATTGCCTGTGAATGTGCACTGACATTGCCTGTGAATGTGCACTGACATTGCCTGGGATTATACACTGACATTGCCTGTGAATGTACACTGACATTGCCTGTGAATATACACTGACATTGCCTGTGATTATACAGACATTGCTTGTGATTACACACAGACATTGCCTGTGATTACACACAGACATTGCCCGTGATTACACACAGACATTGCCCGTGATTACACACTGACCTTGGCTGTGAATGTACACTGACATTGCCTATGAATGTACTGACATTGCCTGTGAATACACTGACATTGCCTGTGAATATACACTGACATTGCCTGTGAACATACACTGACATTGCCTGTGAACATACACTGACATTGCCTGTGAATATACACTGACACTGCCTGCAAATATACACTGTCATTGCATGTGAATAGGACACTGACATTGCCTGTGAATATAACACTGACATTGCCTGTGATTACACACTGACATTGCCTGTGATTACACACTGACATTGCCTGTGATTACACACTGACATTGCCTGTGATTATACACTGACATTGCCTGTGAATATACAATGACATTGCCCATGATTACACACTGACATTGCCCGTGATTACACACTGACATTGCCCGTGATTACACACTGACATGGCCCGTGATTACACACTGACATTGCCCGTGATTACACACTGACATTGCCCGTGATTACACACTGACATTGCCCGTGATTACACACTGACATTGCCCGTGATTACACACTGACATTGCCCGTGACTACACACTGACATTGCCTTTGAATAAAACACTGACATTGCCTGTGAATATAACACTGACATTGCCTGTGATTATACTGACATTGCCTGTGAATGTACACTGACATAGCCTGTGAATACAACACTAACATTGCCTGTGAATGTACACTTACATTGCCTGTGATCACATACTGACATTGCCTGTGAATATACACTGACATTGCCTGTGAATATACACTGACATTGCCTGTGATTATACACTGACATTGCCTGTGATTATACACTGACAATGCTTGTGAATATACACTGACATGGCCTGTGAATGTACACTGGCATTGCCTGTGATCACATACTGACATTGCCTGTGAATATACACTGACATTGCCTGTGAATACACACTGACATTGCCTGTGATTATACACTGACATTGCCTGTGATTATACACTGACAATGCCTGAGAATATAAACTGACAATGCCTGAGAATATACACTGACATTGCCTGTGAATATACACTAACATTGCCTGTGAATAATACACTGACATTGCCTGTGATTATACTGACATTGCCTGTGATTATACACTGATGTTGCCTGTGATTACACACTGACATTGCCTGTGAATGTACACTGACATTGCCTGTGATTACATACTGACATTCCTGTGATTATACACTCACTTTGCCTATGATTATACAAGGACATTGCCTGTGAATGTACACTGACATTGCCTGTGAATGTACACTGACATTGCCTGTGATTATACACTGACGTTGCCTATGATTATACACTGACATTGTTTGTGATTACACACTGACATGGCCTGTGAATGTACACTGACATTGCCTGGGATTACACACTGACATTGCCTGTGAATATAACACTGACATTGCCTGTGATTACACACTGACACTGCCTGTGATTACACACTGACATTGCCTGTGATTACACACTGACATTGCCTGTGAATATACACTGACATTGCCTGTAATTATACAGACATTGCCTGTGATTATACACTGACAATGCCTGAGAATATACACTGACATTGCCTGTGAATATACACTGACACTGCCTGTGAATATAACACTGACATTGCCCATGATTACACACCGATATTGCCCGTGATTACACACCGATATTGCCCGTGATTACACACCGACATTGCCTGTGAATATAACACTGACATTGCCTGTAAAATTAACACTGACATTGCCTGTGAAATTAACACTGACATTGCCTGTGATTATACTGACATTGTATGTGATTATACACTGATGTTGCCTGTGATTACACACTGACATTGCCTGTGAATGTACACTGACATTGCCTGTGATTACATGCTGACATTCCTGTGATTATACACTGACTTTGCCTATAATTATACAAGGACATTGCCTGTGAATGTACACTGACAGTGCCTGGGATTACACACTGACATTGCCTGTGAATGTACACTGACATTGCCTGTCATTATACACTGACATTGTTTGTGATTACACACTGACATGGCCTGTGAATGTACACTGACATTGCCTGGGATTACACACTGACATTGCCTGTGAATGTACACTGACATTGCCTCTGAATGTGCACTGACATTGCCTGGGATTATACACTGACATTGCCTGTGAATGTACACTGACATTGCCTGTGAATATACACTGACTTTGCCTGTGAATATACACTGACATTGCCTGTGATTATACAGACATTGCTTGTGATTACACAGACATTGCCTGTGATTACACACAGACATTGCCCGTGATTACACACAGACATTGCCCGTGATTACACACTGACATTGCCTGTGAATGTACACTGACATTGCCTATGAATGTACTGACATTGCCTGTGAATACACTGACATTGCCTGTGAATATACACTGACATTGCTGTGAATATACACTGACATTGCCTGTGAACATACACTGATATTGCCTGTGATTACACACTGACATTGCCTGTGAATATACACTGACATTGCCTGTGAATATACACTGACATTGCCTGTGAATATACACTGACACTGCCTGTGAATATACACTGACACTGCCTGTGAATATACACTGACACTGCCTGTAAATATACACTGACATTGCATGTGAATAGGACACTGACATTGCCTGTGAATATAACACTGACATTGCCTGTGATTACACACTGACATTGCCTGTGATTACACACTGACATTGCCTGTGATTACACACAGACATTGCCTGTGATTACACACTGACATTGCCTGTGATTATACACTGACATTGCCTGTGATTATACACTGACAATGCCTGAGAATATAAACTGACAATGCCTGAGAATATACACTGACATTGCATGTGAATATACACTAACATTGCCTGTGAATAATACACTGACATTGCCTGTGATTATACTGACATTGCCTGTGATTATACACTGATGTTGCCTGTGATTACACACTGACATTGCCTGTGAATGTACACTGACATTGCCTGTGATTACATACTGACATTCCTGTGATTATACACTCACTTTGCCTATGATTATACAAGGACATTGCCTGTGAATGTACACTGACAGTGCCTGGGATTACACACGGACATTGCCTGTGAATGTACACTGACATTGCCTGTGAATGTACACTGACATTGCCTGTGATTATACACTGACGTTGCCTATGATTATACACTGACATTGTTTGTGATTACACACTGACATGGCCTGTGAATGTACACTGACATTGCCTGGGATTACACACTGACATTGCCTGCGAATATAACACTGACATTGCCTGTGATTACACACTGACACTGCCTGTGATTACACACTGACATTGCCTGTGATTACACACTGACATTGCCTGTGATTACACACTGACATTGCCTGTGATTATACAGACATTGCCTGTGATTATACACTGACAATGCCTGAGAATATACACTGACATTGCCTGTGAATATACACTGACACTGCCTGTGAATATAACACTGACATTGCCCATGATTACACACCGATATTGCCCGTGATTACACACCGATATTGCCCGTGATTACACACCGACATTGCCTGTGAATATAACACTGACATTGCCTGTAAAATTAACACTGACATTGCCTGTGAAATTAACACTGACATTGCCTGTGATTATACTGACATTGTATGTGATTATACACTGATGTTGCCTGTGATTACACACTGACGTTGCCTGTGAATGTACACTGACATTGCCTGTGATTACATGATGACATTCCTGTGATTATACACTGACTTTGCCTATAATTATACAAGGACATTGCCTGTGAATGTACACTGACAGTGCCTGGGATTACACACTGACATTGCCTGTGAATGTACACTGACATTGCCTGTCATTATACACTGACATTGTTTGTGATTACACACTGACATGGCCTGTGAATGTACACTGACATTGCCTGGGATTACACACTGACATTGCCTGTGAATGTACACTGACATTGCCTGTGAATGTGCACTGACATTGCCTGGGATTATACACTGACATTGCCTGTGAATGTACACTGACATTGCCTGTGAATATACACTGACATTGCCTGTGATTATACAGACATTGCTTGTGATTACACAGACATTGCCTGTGATTACACACAGACATTGCCCGTGATTACACACAGACATTGCCCGTGATTACACACTGACATTGCCTGTGAATGTACACTGACATTGCCTATGAATGTACTGACATTGCCTGTGAACACACTGACATTGCCTGTGAATATACACTGACATTGCTGTGAATATACACTGACATTGCCTGTGAACATACACTGATATTGCCTGTGATTACACACTGACATTGCCTGTGAATATACACTGACATTGCCTGTGAATATACACTGACATTGCCTGTGAATATACACTGACACTGCCTGTGAATATACACTGACACTGCCTGTGAATATACACTGACACTGCCTGTAAATATACACTGACATTGCATGTGAATAGGACACTGACATTGCCTGTGAATATAACACTGACATTGCCTGTGATTACACACTGACATTGCCTGTGATTACACACTGACATTGCCTGTGATTACACACAGACATTGCCTGTGATTACACACTGACATTGCCTGTGATTATACACTGACATTGCCTGTGATTATACACTGACAATGCCTGAGAATATAAACTGACAATGCCTGAGAATATACACTGACATTGCCTGTGAATATACACTAACATTGCCTGTGAATAATACACTGACATTGCCTGTGATTATACTGACATTGCCTGTGATTATACACTGATGTTGCCTGTGATTACACACTGACATTGCCTGTGAATGTACACTGACATTGCCTGTGATTACATACTGACATTCCTGTGATTATACACTCACTTTGCCTATGATTATACAAGGACATTGCCTGTGAATGTACACTGACAGTGCCTGGGATTACACACGGACATTGCCTGTGAATGTACACTGACATTGCCTGTGAATGTACACTGACATTGCCTGTGATTATACACTGACATTGTTTGTGATTACACACTGACATGGCCTGTGAATGTACACTGACATTGCCTGGGATTACACACTGACATTGCCTGTGAATATAACACTGACATTGCCTGTGATTACACACTGACACTGCCTGTGATTACACACTGACATTGCCTGTGATTACACACTGACATTGCCTGTGAATATACACTGACATTGCCTGTGATTATACAGACATTGCCTGTGATTATACACTGACAATGCCTGAGAATATACACTGACATTGCCTGTGAATATACACTGACACTGCCTGTGAATATAACACTGACATTGCCCATGATTACACACCGATATTGCCCGTGATTACACACCGATATTGCCCGTGATTACACACCGACATTGCCTGTGAATATAACACTGACATTGCCTGTAAAATTAACACTGACATTGCCTGTGAAATTAACACTGACATTGCCTGTGATTATACTGACATTGTATGTGATTATACACTGATGTTGCCTGTGATTACACACTGACGTTGCCTGTGAATGTACACTGACATTGCCTGTGATTACATGATGACATTCCTGTGATTATACACTGACTTTGCCTATAATTATACAAGGACATTGCCTGTGAATGTACACTGACAGTGCCTGGGATTACACACTGACATTGCCTGTGAATGTACACTGACATTGCCTGTCATTATACACTGACATTGTTTGTGATTACACACTGACATGGCCTGTGAATGTACACTGACATTGCCTGGGATTACACACTGACATTGCCTGTGAATGTACACTGACATTGCCTGTGAATGTGCACTGACATTGCCTGGGATTATACACTGACATTGCCTGTGAATGTACACTGACATTGCCTGTGAATATACACTGACATTGCCTGTGATTATACAGACATTGCTTGTGATTACACAGACATTGCCTGTGATTACACACAGACATTGCCCGTGATTACACACAGACATAGCCCGTGATTACATACTGACATTGCCTGTGAATGTACACTGACATTGCCTATGAATGTACTGACATTGCCTGTGAATACACTGACATTGCCTGTGAATATACACTGACATTGCTGTGAATATACACTAACATTGCCTGTGAACATACACTGATATTGCCTGTGAATATACACCGACATTGCCTGTGAATGTACACCATCATTGCCTGTGAATACACACTGATATTGCATGTGATTACACACTGACATTGCCTGTGAATATACACTGACATTGCCTGTGAATATACACTGACATTGCCTGTGAATATACACTGACACTGCCTGTAAATATACACTGTCATTGCATGTGAATAGAACACAGACATTGCCTGTGAATATAACACTGACATTGCCTGTGATTACACACAGACATTGCCTGTGATTACACACAGACATTGCCCGTGATTACACACTGACATTGCCTGTGAATGTACACTGACATTGCCTATGAATGTACTGACATTGCCTGTGAATACACTGATATTGCCGGTGAATATACACTGACATTGCCTGTGAATGTACACCATCATTGCCTGTGAATGTACACCATCATTGCCTGTGAATACACACTGATATTGCATGTGATTACACACTGACATTGCCTGTGAATATACACTGACATTGCCTGTGAATATACACTGACATTGCCTGTGAATATACACTGACACTGCCTGTGAATATACACTGACACTGCCTGTGAATATACACTGACACTGCCTGTAAATATACACTGACATTGCATGTGAATAGGACACTGACATTGCCTGTGAATATAACACTGACATTGCCTGTGATTACACACTGACATTGCCTGTGATTACACACTGACATTGCCTGTGATTACACACAGACATTGCCTGTGATTACACACTGACATTGCCTGTGATTACACACTGACATTGCCTGTGATTATACACTGACATTGCCTGTGATTATACACTGACAATGCCTGAGAATATAAACTGACAATGCCTGAGAATATACACTGACATTGCCTGTGAATATACACTAACATTGCCTGTGAATAATACACTGACATTGCCTGTGATTATACTGACATTGCCTGTGATTATACACTGATGTTGCCTGTGATTACACACTGACATTGCCTGTGAATGTACACTGACATTGCCTGTGATTACATACTGACATTCCTGTGATTATACACTCACTTTGCCTATGATTATACAAGGACATTGCCTGTGAATGTACACTGACAGTGCCTGGGATTACACACGGACATTGCCTGTGAATGTACACTGACATTGCCTGTGAATGTACACTGACATTGCCTGTGATTATACACTGACGTTGCCTATGATTATACACTGACATTGTTTGTGATTACACACTGACATGGCCTGTGAATGTACACTGACATTGCCTGGGATTACACACTGACATTGCCTGTGAATATAACACTGACATTGCCTGTGATTACACACTGACACTGCCTGTGATTACACACTGACATTGCCTGTGATTACACACTGACATTGCCTGTGAATATACACTGACATTGCCTGTGATTATACAGACATTGCCTGTGATTATACACTGACAATGCCTGTGATTATACACTGACATTGCCTGAGAATATACACTGACATTGCCTGTGAATATACACTGACACTGCCTGTGAATATAACACTGACATTGCCCATGATTACACACCGATATTGCCCGTGAATACACACCGATATTGCCCGTGATTACACACCGATATTGCCCGTGATTACACACCGACATTGCCTGTGAATATAACACTGACATTGCCTGTAAAATTAACACTGACATTGCCTGTGAAATTAACACTGACATTGCCTGTGATTATACTGACATTGTATGTGATTATACACTGATGTTGCCTGTGATTACACACTGACATTGCCTGTGAATGTACACTGACATTGCCTGTGATTACATGCTGACATTCCTGTGATTATACACTGACTTTGCCTATAATTATACAAGGACATTGCCTGTGAATGTACACTGACAGTGCCTGGGATTACACACTGACATTGCCTGTGAATGTACACTGACATTGCCTGTCATTATACACTGACATTTTTTGTGATTACACACTGACATGGCCTGTGAATGTACACTGACATTGCCTGGGATTACACACTGACATTGCCTGTGAATGTACACTGACATTGCCTGTGAATGTGCACTGACATTGCCTGGGATTATACACTGACATTGCCTGTGAATGTACACTGACATTGCCTGTGAATATACACTGACATTGCCTGTGATTATACAGACATTGCTTGTGATTACACAGACATTGCCTGTGATTACACACAGACATTGCCCGTGATTACACACAGACATTGCCCGTGATTACACACTGACATTGCCTGTGAATGTACACTGACATTGCCTATGAATGTACTGACATTGCCTGTGAATACACTGACATTGCCTGTGAATATACACTGACATTGCTGTGAATATACACTGACATTGCCTGTGAACATACACTGATATTGCCTGTGAATATACACCGACATTGCCTGTGAATGTACACCATCATTGCCTGTGAATACACACTGATATTGCATGTGATTACACACTGACATTGCCTGTGAATATACACTGACATTGCCTGTGAATATACACTGACATTGCCTGTGAATATACACTGACATTGCCTGTGAATATACACTGACACTGCCTGTAAATATACACTGTCATTGCATGTGAATAGAACACAGACATTGCCTGTGAATATAACACTGACAATGCCTGTGATTACACACAGACATTGCCTGTGATTACACACAGACATTGCCCGTGATTACACACTGACATTGCCTGTGAATGTACACTGACATTGCCTATGAATGTACTGACATTGCCTGTGAATACACTAATATTGCCGGTGAATATACACTGACATTGCCTGTGAATGTACACCATCATTGCCTGTGAATACACACTGATATTGCATGTGATTACACACTGACATTGCCTGTGAATATACACTGACATTGCCTGTGAATATACACTGACATTGCCTGTGAATATACACTGACACTGCCTGTGAATATACACTGACACTGCCTGGAAATATACACTGACATTGCATGTGAATAGGACACTGACATTGCCTGTGAATATAACACTGACATTGCCTGTGATTACACACTGACATTGCCTGTGATTACACACTGACATTGCCTGTGATTACACACTGACATTGCCTGTGATTATACACTGACATTGCCTGTGAATATACAATGACATTGCCCATGATTACACACTGACATTGCCCGTGATTACACACTGACATTGCCCGTGATTACACACTGACATTGCCCGTGATTACACACTGACATTGCCCGTGATTACACACTGACATTGCCCGTGACTACACACTGACATTGCCTTTGAATAAAACACTGACATTGCCTGTGAATATAACACTGACATTGCCTGTGATTATACTGACATTGCCTGTGAATGTACACTGACATACCTGTGAATATAACACTAACATTGCCTGTGAATGTACACTGACATTGCCTGTGATTACATACTGACATTGCCTGTGAATATACACTGACATTGCCTGTGAATATACACTGACATTGCCTGTGATTATACACTGACATTGCCTGTGATTATACACTGACAATGCTTGTGAATATACACTGACATTGCCCGTGAATATACACTGACATTGCCCGTGAATATAACACTGACATTGCCCGTGATTACACACTGTCATTGCCCGTGATTACACACTGACATTGCCCGTGATTACACACTGACATTGCCTTTGAATATAACACTGACATTGCCTGTGAATATAACACCGACATTGTCCGTGATTACACACTGACATTGCCCGTGATTACACACTGACATTGCCCGTGATTACACACTGACATTGCCCGTGATTACACACTGACATTGCCTTTGAATATAACACTGACATTGCCTGTGAATATAACACTGACATTGCCTGTGAATGTACACTGACATTGCCTGTGATTATACACTGACATTGCCTGTGATTATACACGGACATTGCCTCTGATTATACACGGACATTGCCTGTGAATGTACTGACTTGCTTGCGATTATACACTAACATTGCCTATGCATGTACACTGACATTGCCTGTGAATGTACACTGACATTGCCTGTGAATGTACACTGACATTGCCTGTGATTACACACTGACATTGCCTGTGATTACACACTGACATTGCCTGTGATAACACACTGACATTGCCTGTGAATGTACACTGACATTGCCTGTGAATGTACACTGACATTGCCTGTGAATGTACACTGACATTGCCTGCGATTACACACTGACATTGATGTGAATGTACACTAACATTGCCTGTGATTACACACTGACATTGCCTGTGAATGTACACTGACATTGCCTGTGAATGTACACTGACATCGCCTGTGAATATAACACTGACATTGCCTGTGAATACAACACTGACATCGCCTATAAAAGTACTGACATTGCCTGTGAATGTACTGACATTGCCTGTGAATGCACTGACATTGCCTGTGAATGCACTGACATTGCCTGTGAATGCACTGACATTGCCTGTGAATGTAACGACATTGCCTGTGAATGTACTGACATTGCCTGTGAATGTACTGACATTGCCTGTGATTATACACTGATATTGCCTGCGAATATACACTGACATTGCCTGTGAAAGTACTGACATTGCCTGTGAATGTACAGTGACATTGCCTGTGAATGTACACTGACATTGCCTGTGATTACACACGGACATTGCCTGTGAAGGTACACTGACACTGCCTGTGATTATACACCGCCATTACTTGTGATTACACACTGACATTGCCTGTGATTACACACTGACATGGCCCGTGAACGTACATTGACATTGCCTGTGATTACACACTGATATTGCCTGTGAATGTACACTGACATTGCCTGTGAATGTACACTGACATTGCCTGTGAATGTACACTGACATTGCCTGTGATTACACACTGACATTGCCTGTGATTACACACTGACATTGCCTGTGATTACACACTGACATTGCCTGTGAATGTACACTGACATTGCCTGTGAATGTACACTGACATTGCCTGTGAATGTACACTGACATCGCCTGTGAATATAACACTGACATTGCCTGTGAATACAACACTGACATCGCCTGTAAAAGTACTGACATTGCCTGTGAATGTACTGACATTGCCTGTGAATGCACTGACATTGCCTGTGAATGCACTGACATTGCCTGTGAATGCACTGACATTGCCTGTGAATGTAACGACATTGCCTGTGAATGTACTGACATTGCCTGTGAATGTACTGACATTGCCTGTGATTATACACTGATATTGCCTGCGAATATACACTGACATTGCCTGTGAAAGTACTGACATTGCTTGTGAATGTACAGTGACATTGCCTGTGAATGTACACTGACATTGCCTGTGATTACACACGGACATTGCCTGTGAATGTACACTGACATTGCCTGTGAATGTACACTGACATTGCCTGTGAATGTACTGACATTGCCTGTGAATGTACTGACATTGCCTGTGAATACACTGACATTGCCTGTGAATACACTGACATTGCCTGTGAATACACTGACATTGCCTGTGAATATACACTGACATTGCCTGTGAATGTACACTGACATTGCCTGTGAATGCACTGACATTGCCTGTGAATACAGACATTGCCTGTGAATACACAGACATTGCCTGTGATTACACACTGATATTGCATGTGATTACACACTGACATTGCCTGTGAATATACACTGACACTGGCTGTGAATATACACTTACGTTGTCTGTGAATATACACTGACGTTGCCTGTGAATATACACTGTCTTTGCCTGTGAATATAACACTGATATTGCCTGTGAATATAACACTGACATTGCCTGTGAATATAACACTGACATTGCCTGTGATTATACACTGACATCGCCAGTGATTATACACTGACAATGCTTGTGAATATACAATGACATTGCCTGTGAATATAACACTGACATTGCCTGTGAATGTACACTGACATTGCCTGTTATTATACACTGACATTGCCTGTGATTATACACTGACAACGCTTGTGAATATACACTGACATTGCCTGTGAATATAACACTGACATTGCCTGTGATTACACACTGACATTGCCCGTGATTACACACTGACATTGACGGGATTACACACTGACATTGCCTTTAAATATAACACTGACATTGCATGTGAATATAACACTGACATTGCCTGTGAATGTACAGTGACATTGCCTGTGATTATACACTGACATTGCCTGTGATTATACACGGACATTGCCTGTGAATGTACTGACTTGCCTGCAATTATACACTAACATTGCCTGTGAATGGACACTGACATTGCCTGTGAATGGACACTGACATTGCCTGTGAATGGACACTGACATTGCCTGTGAATGAACACTGACATTGCCTGTGATTACACACTGACATTGCCTGTGATTACACACCGACATTGCCTGTGAATGTACACTGACATTGCCTGATTGTACAATGACATTGCCTGTGAATATACACTGACATTGCCTGTGATTACACACTGACATTGCCTGTGATTACACACTGACATTGCCTGTGATTACACACTGACATTGCCTGTGATTATACACTGACATTGCCTGTGATTACACACTGACATTGCCTGTGATTACACACTGACATTGCCTGTGATTACACACTGACATTGCCTGTGATTACACACTGACATTGCCTGTGATTACACACTGACATTGCCTGTGAGTACACACTGACATTGCCTGTGAGTACACACTGACATTGCCTGTGATTGTACACTGACATTGCCTGTGAATGTATACTGACATTGCCTGTGATTGTACACTGACATTGCCTGTGAATGTACACTGAAATAGCCTGTGAATATACACTGACATTGCCTGTGAATATACACTGACATTGCCTGTGATTACACACTGACATTGCCTGTGAATATACACTGACATTGCCTGTCAATATACTGACATTGCCTGTGAATATACTGACATTGCCTGTGAATATACTGACATTGCCTGAGAATATAAACTGACATTGCCTGTGATTATATACTGACATTGCCTGTGATTGTACACGGACATTGCCTGTGATTGTACACGGACAATGCCTGTGAATGTACTGACATTCCTGTGATTATACACTGACTTTGCCTATGATTATACACGGACATTGCCTGTGAATGTACTGACATTGCCTGTGAATACACAGACATTGCCTGTGAATACACACTGATATTGCATGTGATTGCACACTGACATTGCCTGTGAATATACACTGACACTGGCTGTGAATATACACTTACGTTGCCTATGAATATACACTGACATTGCCTGTGAATGTACACTGACATTGCCTGTGATTATACACTGACATTGCCTGTGATTATACACTGACAATGCTTGTGAATACACACTGACATTGCCCGTGATTACACACTGACATTGCCCGTGATTACACACTGACATTGCCCGTGATTACACACTGACATTGCCTGTGAATGTACACTGACATTGCCTGGGATTACACACTGACATTGCCTGTGAATGTACACTGACATTGCCTGTGAATGTGCACTGACATTGCCTGTGATTGTGCACTGACATTGCCTGTGAATGTACACTGACATTGCCTGTGAATGTACACTGACATTGCCTGTGAATGTACACTGACATTGCCTGTGATTATACACTGACATTGCCTGTGATTATACACTGACATTGCTTGTGATTACACACAGACATTGCCTGTGATTACACACTGACATTGCCTGTGAATATACACTGACATTGCCTGTGAATATACACTGACATTGCCTGTGATTATACACTGACATTGCCTGTGATTATACACTGACATTGTTTGTGACTACACACTGACATGGCCTGTGAATTACACTGACATTGCCTGGGATTACACACTGACATTGCCTGTGAATATAACACTGACATTGCCGGTGATTACACACTGACATTGCCTGTGATTACACACTGACATTGCCTGTGAATATACACTGACAATGCCTGTGAATATACACTGATATTGCCTGTGATTATACACTGACATTGCCTGTGATTATATACTGACAATGCCTGAGAATATACACTGACATTGCCTGTGAATATAACACTGACATTGCCCATGATTACACACTGACATTGCCCGTGATTACACACTGACATTGCCCGTGATTACACACTGACATTGCCTGTGAATATAACACTGACATTGCCTGTGAAATTAACACTGACGTTGCCTGTGATTATACTGACATTGCCTGTGGTTATACACTGATGTTGCCTGTGATTACACACTGACATTGCCTGTGAATGTACACTGACATTGCCTGTGATTACATACTGACAGTCCTGTGATTATACACTCACTTTGACTATGATTATACAAGGACATTGCCTGTGAACGTACACTGACATTGCCTGTGAATGTACACTGACATTGCCTGTGAATGTACACTGAGATTGCCTGTGATTACACAGACATTGCCTGTGATTAGACAATGACATTGCCTGTGATTAGACAATGACATTGCCTGTGAGTACACACTGACATTGCCTGAGTACACACTGACATTGCCTGAGTACACACTGACATTGCCTGAGTACACACTGACATTGACTGTGAGTACACACTGACATTGCCTGTGAGTACACACTGACATTGCCTGTGATTGTACACTTACATTGCCTGTGAATGCATACAGACATTGCCTGTGATTGTACACTGACATTGCCTGTGATTGTACACTGACATAGCCAGTGAATATACACTGACATTGCCTGAGAATATACACTGACATTGCCTGTGATTACACACTGACATTGCCTGTGAATATACACTGACATTGCCTGTGAATATACTGATATTGCCTGTGAATATACTGACATTGCCTGTGAATATACTGAAATTGCCTGTGAATATAACACTGACACTGCCTGTGATTATACACTGACATTGCCTGTGATTATACACTGACATTGTTTGTGATTACACACTGACATGGCCTGTGAATGTACACTGACATTGCCTGGGATTACACACTGACATTGCCAGTGAATGTACACTGACATTACCTGTGAATGTGCACTAACATTGCGTGTGATTATACACTGACATTGCCTGTGAATGTACACTGACATTGCCTGTGAATGTACAGACAATGCCTGTGATTACACACTGACATTGCCTGTGAGTACACACTGACATTGCCTGTGATTACACACTGACAATGCCTGTGATTACACACTGACATTGCCTGTGATTACACACTGACATTGCCTGCAAATGTACACTGACATTGCCTGCAAATGTACACTGACATTGCCTGATGGTACACTGACATTGCCTGTGATTACACACTGACATTGCCTGTGAATACACTGACATTGCTTGTGAATATACACTGACATTGCCTGTGAATATACGCTGACATTGCCTGTGAATATACACTGACATTGCCTGTGATTATACAGACATTGCCTGTGATTACACACTGAAATCGCCTGTGATTACACACTGACATTGCCTGTGATTACCACACTGACATTGCCTGTGATTACACAATGACATTGCCTGTGATTACACACTGACATTGTGAGTATACACTGACATTGTCTGTGAGTACACACTGACATTGCCTGTGAGTACACACTGACATTGACTGTGAGCACACACTGGCATTGCCTGTGAGTACACACTGACATTGCCTGTGATTGTACACTTACATTGAATGTGAATGTATACTGACATTGCCTGTGATTGTACACTGACATTGCCTGTGAATGTACACTGAAATAGCCTGTGAATATACACTGATATTGCCTGTGAATATACACTGACATTGCCTGTGATTACACACTGACATTGCCTGTGAATATACACTAACATTGCCTGTGAATATACTGACATTGCCTGTGAATAAAACACTGACACTGCCTGCGATTATACACTGACATTGCCTGTGATTATACACTGACATTGTTTGTGATTACACACTGACATGGCCTGTGAATGTACACTGACATTGCCTGGGATTACACACTGACATTGCCTGTGAATGTACACTGACATTGCCTGTGATTACACACTGACATTGCCTGTGATTATACACTGACATTGCCTGTGATTATACACTGACATTGCTTGTGATTACACACAGACATTGCCTGTGATTACACACAGACATTGCCTGTGATTACACACTGACATTGCCTGTGATTATACACTGACATTGCCTGTGATTATACACTGACATTGTTTGTGACTACACACTGACATGGCCTGTGAATGTACACTGACATTGCCTGGGATTACACACTGACATTGCCTGTGAATATAACACTGACATTGCCTGTGATTACACACTGACATTGCCTGTGATTACACACTGACATTGCCTGTGATTACACAGACTTTGCCTGTGATTACACAGACTTTGCCTGTGAATATACACTGACAATGCCTGTGAATATACAGACATTGCCTGTGATTATACACTGACATTGCCTGTGATTATACACTGACAATGCCTGAGAATATACACTGACAATGCCTGAGAATATACACTGACATTGCCTGTGAATATACACTAACATTGCCTGTGAATATAACACTGACATTGCCCATGATTACACACTGACATTGCCCGTGATTACACACTGACATTGCCTGTGAATATAACAGACATTGCCTGCGAAATTAACACTGACATTGCCTGTGTTTATACTGGCATTGCCTGTGATTATACACTGATGTTGCCTGTGATTACACACTGACATTGCCTGTGAATGAACACTGACATTGCCTGTGATTACATACTGACATTCCTGTGATTATACACTCACTTTGCCTACGATTATACAAGGACATTGCCTGTGAATGTACACTGACAGTGCCTGGGATTACACACTGACATTGCCTGTGAATGTACACTGACATTGCCTGTGAATGTACACTGACATTGCCTGTGAATGTACACTGACATTGCCTGTGATTATACACTGACATTGCCTGTGATTACACACTGACATTGCCTGTGATTACACACTGAGATTGCCTGTGATTAGACAAAGACATTGCCTGTGATTAGACAAAGACATTGCCTGTGATTAGACAATGACATTGCCTGTGATTACACACGGACATTGCCTGTGAAAATACACTGACATTGCCTGTGAATATACACTGACATTGCCTGTGATTATACACTGACATTGCCTGTGAATGTATACTGACATTGCCTGTGATTGTACACTGACATTGCCTGTGATTGTACACTGACATAGCCAGTGAATATACACTGACATTGCCTGAGAATATACACTGACATTGCCTGTGATTACACACTGACATTGCCTGTGAATATACACTGACATTGCCTGTGAATATACTGACATTGCCTGTGAATATACTGACATTGCCTGTGATTATACACTGACATTGCGTGTGATTATACACTGACAATGCTTGTGAATATACACTGACATTGCCTGTGATTATAACACTGACATTGCCTGTGATTACACACTGACATTGCCTGTGAATGTACAGACATTGCTTGTGATTACACACTGACATTGCCTGTGATTACACACTGACATTGATGTGAATGTACACTAACATTGCCTGTGATTACACACTGACATTGCCTGTGAATGTACACTGACATTGCCTGTGAATGTACACTGACATTGCCTGTGAATGTACGCTGACATCGCCTGTGAATATAACACTGACATTGCCTGTGAATACGACACTGACATCGCCCGTGAATACAACACTGACATTGCCTGTGAAAGTATTGACATTGCCTATGAAAGTACTGACATTGCCTGTGAATGTACACTGACATTGCCTGTGAACGTACTGATATTGCCTGTGAATGTACTGACATTGCCTGTGAATGTACTGACATTGCCTGTGAATGTACTGACATTGCCTGTGAATATACACTGACATTGCTTGTGAATATACACTGACATTGCCTGTGAAAGTACTGACATTGCCTGTGAAAGTACTGACATTGCCTGTGAATGTACACTAACATTGCCTGTGAATGTACTGACATTGCCTGTGATTACACACGGACATTGCCTGTGAATGTACACTGACATTGCCTGTGAATGTACACTGACATTGACTGTGAATGTACACTGACATTGCCTGTGAATGTACACTGACATTGCCTGTGAATGTACACTGACATTGCCTGTGATCATACACTGACATTGCCTGTGAATGTACACTGACATTGCCTGTGAATGTACACTGACATTGTCTGTGATTACACACTGACATTGCTTGTGATTACACACAGACATTGCCTGTGATTACACACTGACATTGCCTGTGATTACACACTGACATTGCCTGTGAATGTACACTGACATTGCCTATGAATGTACTGACATTGCCTGTGAATACACTGACATTGCCTGTGAATACACTGACATTGCCTGTAAATACACTGACATTGCCTGCGAATATACACCGACATTGCTGTGAATATACACTGACATTGCCTGTGAACATACACTGATATTGCCTGTGAATATACACTGACATTGCCTGTGAATGTACACCATCATTGCCTGTGAATACACACTGATACTGCATGTGATTACACACTGACATTGCCTGTGAATATACCGACATTGCCTGTGAATGTACCGACATTGCCTGTGAATGTACCGACATTGCCTGTGAATGTACCGACATTGCCTGTGAATGTACTGACATTGCCTGTGATTATACACTGATATTGCCTGCGAATATACACTGACATTGCCTGTGAAAGTACTGACATTGCCTGTGAAAGTACTGACATTGCCTGTGAATGTACACTGACATTGCCTGTGAATGTACACTGACATTGCCTGTGAATGTACACTGACATTGCCTGCGATTACACACTGACATTGATGTGAATGTACACTAACATTGCCTGTGATTACACACTGACATTGCCTGTGAATGTACACTGACATTGCCTGTGAATGTACACTGACATTGCCTGTGAATGTACACTGACATTGCCTGTGAATATAACACTGACATCGCCTGTGAATACGACACTGACATCGCCTGTGAATACAACACTGACATTGCCTGTGAATATACACTGACATTGCCTGTGATTACGAACTGACATTGCCTGTGAGTGTACACTGACATTGCTCGTGAATATACTGACACTGCCTGTGAATATAACACTGACACTGCCTGTGATTATACACTGACACTGCCTGTGATTATACACTGACACTGCCTGTGATTATACACTGACATTGCCTGTGATTATACACTGACATTGCCTGTGATTATACACTGACATTGCCTGTGAATATACGCTGACATTGCCTCTAATTATAAACCTGACATTGCCTGTGATTATACTGACATTGCCTGTGATTACGCGCTGACATTGCCTATGAATGTACACAGACATTGCCTGTGAATATACTGACATTGCCTGTGAATATAACACTGACATTGCCTGTGAATGTACTGACATTGCCTGCGAATATACACTGACATTGCCTGTGAATATAACACTGACTTTGCCTGTGAATGTACACTGACTTTGCCTGTGATTATACTGACATTGCCTGTGATTATACACTGACGTTGCCTGTGATTACACACTGACATTGCCTGTGATTATACACTGACATTGCCTGTGAATATACGCTGACATTGCCTCTAATTATAAACCTGACATTGCCTGTGATTATACTGACATTGCCTGTGATTACGCGCTGACATTGCCTATGAATGTACACAGACATTGCCTGTGAATATACTGACATTGCCTGTGAATATAACACTGACATTGCCTGTGAATGTACTGACATTGCCTGCGAATATACACTGACATTGCCTGTGAATATAACACTGACTTTGCCTGTGAATGTACACTGACTTTGCCTGTGATTATACTGACATTGCCTGTGATTATACACTGACGTTGCCTGTGATTACACACTGACGTTGCCTGTGATTACACACTGACATTGCCTGTGATTACGCACTGACATTGCCTGTGATTACACACTGACATTGCCTGTGATTACACACTGACACTGGCTGTGAATATACACTTACGTTGTCTGTGAATATAACACTGACATTGCCTGTGAATGCACAGTGACATTGCCTGTGAATGCACAGTGACATTGCCTGTGAATGCACAGTGACATTGCCTGTGATTATACACTGACATTGCCTGTGATTATACACTGACAATGCTTGTAAATATACACTGACATTGCCAGTGAATATAACACTGACATTGCCCGTGATTACACACTGACATTGCCCGTGAATATAACTCTGACATCGCCCGTGAATATAACACCGACATTGCCTGCGAATATAACACTGACATTGCCTGTGAATATAACACCGACATTACCTGTGAATATAACACTGACATTGCCTGTGAATATAACACTGACATTGCCTGTGATTATACTGATATTGCCTGTGATTATACTGACATTGCCTGTGATTATACACTGACGTTGCTTGTGATTACACACTGACGTTGCCTGTGAATGCACACTGACATTGCCTGTGAATGTACACTGACATTGCCTGTGAATGTACACTGACATTGCTTGTGATTACACACTGACATTGCCTGTGATTACACACTGACATTGCCTGTGAATGTACACTGACATTGCCTGTGAATGTACACTGACATTGCCTGTGAATGTACACTGACATTGCCTGTGAATGTACACTGACATTGCCTGTGATTACACACTGACATTGATGTGAATGTACACTAACATTGCCTGTGATTACACACTGACATTGCCTGTGAATGTACACTGACATTGCCTGTGAATGTACACTGACATTGCCTGTGAATGTACACTGACATCGCCTGTGAATACGACACTGACATCGCCTGTGAATACAACACTGACATTGCCTGTGATTACACACTGACATTGCCTGTGATTACACACTGACATTGCCTGTGAATGTACACTGACATTGCCTGTGAATATAACTGACATTGCCTGTGAATATAACACTGACATTGCCTGTGAATATAACACTGACATTGCCTGTGAATATAACACTGACATTGCCTGTGAATATAACACTGACATTGCATGTGAATATAACACTGACATTGCCGGTGATTACACACTGACATTGCCTGTGATTACACACTGACATTGCCTGTGATTACACACTGACATTGCCTGTGAATGTACACTGACATTGCCTGTGAATATACACTGACATTGCCTGTGAATATTCACTGACATTGCCTGTGATTATACACTGACATTGCCTGTGATTATACACGGACATTGCCTGTGATTATACACTGACAATGCTTGTGAATATACACTGACATTGCCCGTGATTACACACTGACATTGCCCGTGATTACACACTGACATTGCCTTTGAATATAACACTGACACTGCCTGTGAATATACACTGACATTGCCCGTGACTATAACACTGACATTGCCCGTGATTACACACTGACATTGCCCGTGAAAATAACACTGACATTGCCTTTGAATATAACACTGACATTGCCTGTGAATATAACACTGACATTGCCTGTGAATGTACACTGACATTGCCTGTGAATGTACACTGACATTGCCTGTGATTATACACTGACATTGCCTGTGATTATACACTGACATTGCCTGTGAATGTACTGACTTGCCTGCGATTATACACTAACATTGCCTATGAATGTACACTGACATTGCCTGTGAATGTACACTGACATTGCCTGTGAATGTACACTGACATTGCCTGTGAATGTACACTGACATTGCCTGTGATTACACACTGAAATTGCCTGTGATTACACACTGACATTGCCTGTGAATGTTCACTGACATTGCCTGTGAATGCACACTGACATTGCCTGTGAATGCACACTGACATTGCCTGCGAATGTACACTGACATTGCCTGTGAATGTACACTGACATTGCCTGCGAATGTATACTGACATTGCCTGTGAATACACTGACATTGCCTGTGAATACACTGACATTGCCTGTGAATACACTGACATTGCCTGTGAATACACTGACATTGCCTGTGAATACACTGACATTGCCTGTGAATATACACTGACATTGCCTGTGAATGTACACTGACATTGCCGGTGAGTACACTGACATTGCCTGTGAATGCACTGACATTGCCTGTGAATGCACTGACATTGCCTGTGAATACACAGACATTGCCTGTGAATACACACTGATATTGCATGTGATTACACACTGACATTGCCTGTGAATATACACTGACACTGGCTGTGAATATACACTTACGTTGTCTGTGAATATACACTGACGTTGCCTGTGAATATACACTGTCTTTGCCTGTGAATATAACACTGACATTGCCTGTGAATATAACACTGACATTGCCTGTGAATATAACACTGACATTGCCTGTGAATATAACACTGACATTGCCTGTGAATGTACACTGACATTCCTGTGAATGTACACTGACATTGCCTGTGAATGTACACTGACATTGCCTGTGAATGTACACTGACATTGATGTGAATGTACACTAACATTGCCTGTGATTACACACTGACATTGCCTGTGAATGTACACTGACATTGCCTGTGAATATGACACTGACATCGCCTGTGAATACGACACTGACATCGCCTCTGAATACAACACTGACATAGCCTGTAAAAGTACTGACATTGCCTGTGAAAGTACTGACATTGCCTGTGAATGTACTGACATTGCCTGTGAATGTACACTGACATTGCCTGTGAATGTACACTGACATTGCCTGCGAATGTACTGACATTGCCTGTGAATGTACTGACATTGCCTGTGAATGTACTGACATTGCCTGTGAATGTACTGACATTGCCTGTGAATGTACTGACATTGCCTGTGAATGTTCTGACATTGCTTGTGAATATACACTGACATTGCTTGTGAATATACACTGACATTGCCTGTGAAAGTACTGACATTGCCTGTGAAAGTACTGACATTGCCTGTGAAAGTACTGACATTGCCTGTGAATGTACACTGACATTGCCTGTGATTATACACTGACGTTGCTTGTGATTACACACTGACAATTGCCTGTGAATGCACACTGACATTGCCTGTGAATGTACTGACATTGCCTGTGAACGTACTGACATTGCCTGTGAACGTACTGACATTGCCTGTGAATATACACTGACATTGCCTGTGATAATATACTGACATTGCCTGTGATTGTACACGGACATTGCCTGTGAATGTTCACTGACAATGCCTGTGAATGTACTGACATTCCTGTGATTATACACTGACTTTGCCTATGATTATACATGGACATTGCCTGTGAATGTACTGACATTGCCTGCGATTATACACTGACTTTGCCTATGATTATACACTGACATTGCCTGTGAATATACTGACATTGCCTGTGAATATAACACTAACACTGCCTGTGATTATACACTGACACTGCCTGTGATTATACACTGACACTGCCTGTGATTATACACTGACACTGCCTGTGATTATACACTGACACTGCCTGTGATTATACACTGACACTGCCTGTGATTACACACTGACATGGCCTGTGATTACACACTGACATGGCCTGTGAACGTACATTGACATTGCCTGTGAATGTACACTGACATTGCCTGTGATTATACACTGACATTGCCTGTGATTACACACTGACATTGCCCGTGATTACACACTGACATTGATGTGAATGTACACTGACATTGCCTGTGAGTGGACACTGACATTGCCTGTGAGTGGACACTGACATTGCCTGTGAATATACACTGACATTGCCTGTGAATATACACTGACATTGTCTGTGAATATACACTGACATTGCCTGTGATCACACACTGACATTGCCTGTGATTACACACTGACATTGCCTGTGAATATACACTGACATTGCCTGTGATTACGAACTGACATTGCCTGTGAGTGTACACTGTCATTGTTTGTGAATATACTGACACTGCCTGTGAATATAACACTGACACTGCCTGTGATTATACACTGACACTGCCTGTGATTATACACTGACATTGTCTGTGATTATACAGTGACATTGCCTGTGAATATACACTGACATTGCCTGTGAATATACACTGACATTGCCTGCGAATATAACACTGACATTGCCTGTGAATATAAACCTGGCATTGCCTGTGATTATACTGACATTGCCTGTGATTACGCACTGACATTGCCTGTGATTACACACTGACATTGCCTGTGAATGTACACAGACATTGGCTGTGAATATACTGACATTGCCTGTGAATATAACACTGACATTGCCTGTGAATGTACTGACATTGCCTGTGAATTCACTGACACTGCTTGTGAATACACTGACACTGCTTGTGAATACACTGACATTGCCTGTGAATATAACACTGACATTGCCTGTGAATATATTGACATTGCCTGTGATTACACACTGACACTGCCTGTGAATATAACACTGACATTGCCTGTGAATATAACACTGAAATTGCCTGTGAATATACTGACATTGCCTGTGATTATACACTGACGTTGCCTGTGATTACACACTGACATTGCCTGTGAATGTACACTGACATTGCCTGTGAATGTACACTGACATTGCCTGTGAATATAACTGACACTGCCTGTGAATATAACACTGACATTGCCTGTGAATATAACACTGACATTGCCTGTGAATATAACACTGACATTGCCTGTGATTATATTGACATTGCCTGTGATTACACACTGACATTGCCTGTGATTACGCACTGAAATTGCCTGTGAATGTACACTGACATTGCCTGTGAATTTACTGACATTGCCTGTGAATATAACACTGACATTGCCTGCGAATATACACTGACTTTGCCTGTGATTATACACTGACATTGCCGGTGGTTATACACTGACATTGCCTGTGATTATACACTGACATTGCCTGTGGTTATACACTGACATTGCCTGTGGTTATACACTGACATTGCCTGTGGTTATACACTGACACTGCCTGTGAATACACTGACACTGCCTGTGAATACACTGACACTGCCTGTGAATACACTGACACTGACTGTGAATACACTGACACTGCTTGTGAATATACACTGACACTGCTTGTGAATATACACTGACATTGCCTGTGAATATACACTGACATTGCCTGTGAATATACACTGACATTGCCTGTGAATATACACTGACATTGCCTATGAATATAACACTGACATTGCCTGTGAATATACTGACATTGCCCGTGATTACACACTGACATTGCCTGCGAATATAACACTGACATTGCCTGTGAATATAACATTGAAATTGCCTGTGATTATACTGACATTGCCTGTGATTATACACTGACATTGCCTGTGATTATACACTGACGTTGCCTGTGATTACACACTGACATTGCCTGTGAATGTACACTGACATTGCCTGTGAATATACTGACATTGCCTGTGAATATAACACTTACATTGCCTGTGATTACACACTGACATTGCCTGTGAATGTACTGACACAATTACGCCAGCTCAGTCCTACTGGTCACGTGACCAGCCCCCCCCCCCCCCCCCCCCCCCCCCCCACCGCCGTGTCACGAGCTCCTACCTGCCGTTCTCCAGCAGGTCACGGTTCCCTGGCCTTTCACACTCGGCCTCCTGCCCTTCTTCATTTGGCGAATCTTGTTCCCTTCACCTGCTTCTGTTGAAAAAAACAGGAACCCGAATAGCAGCGGCTGCTGGAACTGCCATCTCTCCCTCTCCCCCGCTGCCCTCAGCAGCCGGCACAGCCCGGCCCGGCCTCCGCCGCAGCGCGCTCCCCGTCTGCCCCCACCTCCCTCACTTAGGTCCCGCTGTCGGATTGGCGGAGCTTGGCCAATCCCTGGCGTGCTTCCTCGATGGGGGGGGGCGTACCGGTAATCCCGCCTGCTGATTGGTCAGAGTGCCCGTCAATCAGTCCTTGGGGGCTGCGTGACGCTAGGTGTTCCCGGTATTTGTAGTTCCCCGCCGCCTCCCTACGGGGTGATGTAGGGCTCAGTTTATGCGCAATCGTCCCCTGGTCATCCCAGTGAGTCCAATGGTCATTCCTGAGCCTCAGGCCCATGTTGTACGGGTATGGGGTTTGTATCCCAGGACAGCAGCTGGTGGAATTTGAATTCCCTTTTTGTTTTATTCGTTCATGGGATGTGGGCTGGGCCACCAATTATTGCCCAAACATAATTGCCCTTGTTTGGAGGGCAGTTAAGAGTCAACCACATTGCTGTGGTTCAGAAATCTGCCATCCTTACCTGGTCTGGTCTGTGTCTGACTCAAGTTACTCTTCACTGCTGTCTGAAATGGCCTAGTAAGCCATTCTGTTCAAGGGTAATTAAAGGTGTGCAACCAGTGCTGACCTTGCCATGCCATGCCTATAATCTCATGAAAGAGCAAATAAATACTATCAAAATTTGTATTGTTAGGGTGCCCCTCATTGCTCAGTTGGCAATTGTGACACTGGATAATTTTGCCTAGTTGTCATTGCAACAAGCCTGGAAACTGGCAGCAGGGGTGCACAGCAGGTCAAGATCACCATGAAGCAGACTGGGAGGAGGAGGTCGTCAGCATCACTGCGAAGTAGACCAAGAGGATGCGAAGGAGATCAGGATCACTGTGAAGCAACCTGGGACGATTGTGAAGCAGGTCAGGATCACTGTGAAGCAGACCAGGAAGAGTGTGAAGCAGGTCAGGATCACTGTGAAGCAGACCAGGAGGAGTGTGAAGCAGGTCAGGATCACTGTGAAGCAGTTCAGGAGGAGTGTGAAGCAGACCAGGATTAATGTGAAGCAGGTCAGGAGGAGTGTGAAGCAGGTCAGGATCACTACGAAGCAATCCGGGAGGAGTGTGAAGCAGGTCAGGATCACTATGAAGCAGACCGGGAGGAGTGAAGGAGGTCAGGATTAATGTGAAGCAGACCAGGAGGATTGTGAAGCAGGTCAAGATCACCTTGAAGCAGACCGGGAGGAGTGTGAAGCAGGTCAGGATCACTATGAAGCAGACCGGGAGGAGTGAAGGAGGTCAGGATTAATGTGAAGCAGACCAGGAGGAGTGAGAAGCAGGTCAAGATTACTACGAAGCAGACCGGGAAAAGTATGAAGCAGGTCAGGATCACTATGAAGCAGACAGGGAGGAGTGTGAAGTCGGTCAGGATTAATGTGAAGCAGACATGGAAGAGTGTGAAGCAGACCGGGAGGAGTGTGAAGCAGTTCAGGATCACTATGGAGCAGACCGGGAGGAGTCTGAAGCAGGTCAGGATTAATGTGAAGCAGACCAGGAGGAGTGTGAAGCAGGTCAAGATCACTACGAAGCAGACCGGGAGGAGTGAAGGGGGTCAGGATTAATGTGAAGCAGACCAGGAGGAGTGTGAAGCAGATCAAGATCACCTTGAAGCAGACCGGGAGGAGTGTGAAGCAGGTCAGGATCACTATGGAGCAGACCGGGAGGAGTCTGAAGCAGGTCAGGATTAATGTGAAGCAGACCGGGAGGAGTGAAGGAGGTCAGGATCACTGTGAAGAGACCCAGAGGAGTGTGCAGGAGATCTGGATTGCCGTGAAGCAGACAAGGAGGAATATGAAACAAAAATAGAAAACGCTGGAAAAACTCAACAGGTCTAACAAGCATCTGTGGAGAAAAAGAAAACAGAGTTAAGGTTTCGAGTCCTTATGACTCTTCTTCAGAGTAAAAGAGAAGTAAAAATATAACAAAATTTATACTATTTAAGGTGGAGCACGTGAAGCTCCTTTAGCCAGTACCATTATCATTAACACCCCTTTGACCTTTTGCCCGTGACATCTTTGTCAATCTCTCCTTTGCCTCCACCAATCACTGGCCTTCTATTTAGCTTCAATGCGGTTTCCTCTACGTTGGAGAGACCAAACACAGACTGGGTGACCGCTTTGCGGAACACCTTCAGTCTGTCTGCAAGCATGACCCAGACCTCCCTGTCAATTGCCAATTTAACACTGCACCCTGCTCTCATGCCCACGTGTCCGTCCTTGGCTTGCTGCATTGTTCCAGTGAAGCCCAACGCAAACTGGAGGAACAGCACCTCATCTTCCGACTAGGCACTTTACAGCCATCCGGACTGAATATTGAGTTCAACAACTTCAGACCATGAACTCTCTCCTCCATCCTTACCACCTGCTTATCCCCTTTTCTCAATATTCATTTTCATTTTAAAATTTTTACTTTTTAATTTTTTTTATCCATTTATTTTCATTTTTATTTATTTTCATTTTTATTCATTGTTTTATCCCCACCTTTTATCCTATTCTCAATTTTTTTTCCCACCACCGTCCCCTCCCCCACACCTCGATTCCCCACAAGGGCCATCTGTCACTTATTCATGTTGTTCTTTCCAGAGTGCTTACCCTTGTCCTGCTATTATCACATTCTGCTTTCTGACCTTAATGCCACCATCATTATCCTTTTGCTCATGACATCAATGGCAATCTCTCCTTTGCTTCCACCTAATACTGACCGTCTATCCAGCTTCACCTGCTACACATTCCCCCCCCACCCACCCCCCCCCCCCCCCCACCACTTAAACAGTATAAATTTCATTTTTACTTCTCTTTAGCTCTGAAGGAGAACTCAAAACGTTAACTCTGTTTTTTTCTCCACAGATGCTGTTAGACCCATTGGGTTTTGCCAGCATTTTCTGTTTTTCTTTCAGATTTCCAGCAGCTGCAGTATTTTGCTTTTAAGAAGAAATGTGAAGCAGGTCAGCTGGAGTGTGAAGTAGATCAGGATCAATGTGATGCAGACCTCGATAAGTGTGAAGGAGGTCAGGATCACTGCGAAGCAAAGCAGGGAAGAGTGTAAAACAGGTCAGGATCATTGTGAAGCAGACCGGGAGGAATGTGAAGCAGGTCAGCATTACAGTGAAGCAGACCGGGAGGAGTGTGAAACAGGTAAGGATCACTGTGAAACAGATCAGGAGAAGTGTGAAGCAGGTCAGCATCACTGTGAAGCAGACTGGGAGGAGTTTAAGGAGTCCATGTGGTGTAGGTACACCCACAGTGCTGTTAGGAAAGGAGTTCCAAGATTTTGACCCAATGACAGTGAAGGGATGGCAATATTTTTCCAAGTCAGGATGGTGAGTGACTTGGTGGGGACATTTCAAGTGGTGGTATTCCCACTTTCCTGCTGCCCTTGTCCTTCTAGTGGTCGGGGTTTGGAAGGTGCTGCCGAAGGAGCCTTGGTGAATTCCTGCAGTGCATCTTGTAGATGGTACACACTGCTGCTACTGTTCATCGGTGGTGGAGGGAGTGAATGTTTGTGGATGGGGTGCCAGTCAAGTGGGCTGCTTTGTCTTGGATGGTGTCAAGCTTCTTGAGTGTAGTGGGAGTTGCACTCATCCAGGCAAGTGGGGAGTGTTCCATCACACTCCTGACTTGTGCCTCGTAGATGGTGGACAGGCTATGGGGAGTCAGGAGATGAGATACTTGCTGTAGGATTCCTAGCCTCTGACCTGCTCTTGTAGCCATAGTATTTATATGGCTAGTCCAGTTCAGTTTCTGGTCAATGGTAACCCTCAGGATGTTGGTAGTGGGGGATTCAGTGATGGTAATGCCATTGAATGCCAAGGGGCAATGGTTAGACTCTTTTGTTGGAGATGGTCATTGCTTGGCACTTGTGTGGTGCAAATGTTACTTGGCACTTGTCAGCCCAAGCCTGGATATTGTCCATGTCTTGCTGCATTTGGACATGGACTGCTTCAGTATCTGTGAAATCGTTGAGGAGGTGACAGAGAGAGTAGACAATGGTCACGCAGTAGATTTTTAAAAGGCCTTTGATAAGGTGCCATATATTAGACTGGTCAGAGACAAGTGGCAGAATGGATAGTTAGCTGGAAGGAAGCAGAGACTTGGGGCTGAAGGGTATTTATTCAGATTGGCCGAAAGTGCCCAGTGAGCAACCCCAAGGGTCAGAACTGGGACCACTGGTTGTTCACAATTTATTATTTATGATTTCGACTTGACAACGAAAAACATTGTTTCTAAATTTGCAGATGATACCAATTTGTGGGGAGGGAGGCAGTCAATTCTGAAGAGGATTGCAACGTATCTCAGAAGAAATTAGCAAACTAGCAGAATGGACATATAATTGGCAAACAAATTTTAGCGTCGGTAAGTATGAGGTCAAAGCATCCCACTTGACTGGCAGCCCATCCACCAACTTCAACATTCACTCCCTCCACCACCGACGCACAGTAGCAGCAGTGTGTGTACCATCTACAAGATGCAGTGCAACAACTCACCAAAGCTCCTTAGACAGCACCTTCCAAACCTACAACCTCTACCATCTCGAGGGACAAGGGTAGCAGCTGCATGGGGAACACCACTACCTGCAAGTTCCACTCCAAGCCACTCACCATCTTGACTTGGAAATATATCACTGTTCCTTCAGTGGCCCTGGGTCAAAATCCTGGAACTCCCTTCCATACAGCATTGTGGGTGTACCTACACCACAGAGACTGCAGCGGTTCAAGAAGGCAGCTCACCACCACCTTCTCAGGGCAATTAGGGACGGGCAACAGATGCTGGCCCAGCCAGTGATGCCTATATCCGGTGAATGAATGAATAAGATTACATTTTGGTAAGAAAAACATTGAGATCACATATGAGTTAGAAATGAAGAATCTAAATGTGGTAAGGAGCAAGGAGCTCCAGGAGCACAAATAAACAGATCACTAAACATAGTGACACAGCTACATAAAACCATAAAAAGGCAAACCAGGGGTTATTTACAGAAGAAATTGATAATCAGAGAAGTTATGCTGAAACATTTATCAAACCTTAGTTAGACCACACCTGGAGAAAGGTGAACTGTCCCGGTCACCATATAATAAATAGGAAGAAAAGGCTGTGAAAAATAATTATCACCTAGTCACTGGAATTGGGAGGTTATTCCTATCAGGAATGGATGAAGAGGCTGAGTCTCTTTTCTCTTGAAAAGAGTGGTCCATAGAGCTCTTGACATTTAGGAAATGTTTGATGGAGCAGACAGAGAGAGATTGGATTTTAACTCACTCAAAACCCACTCACACTCAGATTGAGTTCAGATTGGTTCTACTTGTGGTGGTGGGGGAAGAGAGCGAAGCTATAGGCCACCAATATCAGATAGTCACCAAGAAATCCAATAGAGAATTCAGGAGAAACTTCTTTATCCAAAGGGTGGTGAGAATGTGGAACTCACTACCACTGGGAAAGGTTAGGCCAATAGTACAGAGGTCATCCAAGACCCCGCTGCCCGGGTCTTAACTCACACTAAGTCCCTTTTCCCTACCACCCCCTGTGCTCGCTAATCTACACTGGCTTCCAGTCAAGCAATACATTGGGCTTAAATGTCTTATCCTTGTTTTCAGATATCTCCATGGCCTCGCTCCTCCCTTTCTCTGTAATCTTTCCCAGCCCCACAACCCTCCAACATCTCTGCATTTCTATAATTCTGCCCTCTAAAACATCCCCGATTTTAACTGCTCCACCATTGGTGGCCGTGCCTTCAGTTGCCTAGGCACTAACCTCTGCATTTCCCTCCCTACACCTCTTTGGCTCTCTACCTCACCTTCCTCCTTTAAGACACTCCATAAGACCCACCTCTTTGTCCAAGATTTTGGTCATCTGACCTTATATGGCTTGGTATTATACTTTATTTTATAATGTTCCAGTGAAGCAGCTTGGGATGCTTCATTATGTTAAAGGCACTGGATAAAAATAAGCTGTTGTTGTTAAGAGGAAGTGAGTGAGCATATGAAGAAGGATAGGCTGATAGGTTTGGATAAGGACCAAATGACCTTTCTCTGTGCTCTATGTTTTATGTAATTCTAGATGTTGGATAAATGAAGGCAAAAATGTTCCTGTCCTTGCTTAGCGCTCACTTCTCTGAGTGAGAAGGCCATGGATTCAAGACCAGAGCACACACAGAATTCAGGCTTCACTCCCAATGCAGTATTGAGGGAGTGCCACACTGTCAGAGGGTCAGTACTGAGAGGGTGCTGCACTGTCAAAGGGTCAGTATTGAAGGAGTGTCGCACTGTCAGAGGGTCAGTACTGAGGGAGTGCTGCATTGTCAGAGGGTCAGTACTGAGGGAGTACTGCACTGTCAGAGGGTCAGTACTGAGGGAGTGCCGCACTGTCAGAGGGTCAGTACTGAGGGACTGCTGCACTGTCAAAGGGTCAGTACTGAGGGAATGCTGCATTGTCAGAGGGTCAGTACTGAGGGAGTACTGCACTGTCAGAGGGTCAGTACTGAGGGAGTGCCGCACTGTCAAAGTGTCAGTACTGAAGGAGTGTTGCACTGTCAGAGGGTCAGTACTGAGGGAGTGCTGCACTGTCAGAGGGTCAGTACTGAGGGAGTGTCACACTGTCAGAGGGTCAGTACTGAGGGAGTGCTGCACTGTCAAAGGATCAGTACTGAGGGAGTGCTGCATTGTCAGAGGGTCAGTACTGAGGGAGTGCTGCACTGTTGGAGGGTCAGTACTGAGGGAGTGTTGCACTGTCAGAGGGTCGGTACTGAGGGAGTGTCGCACTGTCAGTGGGTCAGTACTGAGGGAGTGTCGCACTGTCAGAGGGTCAGTACTGAGAGGGTGCTGCACTGTCAGACGGTCAGTACTGAGGGAGTGTTGCACTGTCAGAGGGTCAGTACTGAGAGGGTGCTGCACTGTCGGAGGGTCAGTACTGAGGGAGTGCTGCACTGTCGGAGGGTCAGTACTGAGGGAGCACTGCACTGCTGGAGCAGCAGTACTGAAGCAGTGCCACACTGTCAGAAGGGCAATAATGAGACAGTGCTGTACTGGTGAAGCTTGTAATATCCCTTTGGCATTTAGAAGAATGGGAGGTGATCTTTTTGAAACATTGAAGGTCCTGAGGGGAATTGACAGGCTTGATGCTGAGAGGGTGTTTTTGCTTGTGGGGGAGTCTAGACTAAGGGATACAGTTTAAGAATAAGGGGCCTTCCACTTATACTGAGATCAGGAGTAATATCTTCTCTCAGAAGAAATTAGCCTGTGAAATTCTGTACCCGAGAGAACAGAGAAGACTGAGTTAGACAGATTTTTGATAGACAAGGGAGTCGGGGGTTGTGGAGGTAGGTGGAAATGTGGAGCTGATCTTATGAAATGGTGGAGCAGGATTGAGGGGCCAAATCGCCTATTCCTGCTCCAATTTATTATCTTCTAATGCTGCTGTCCACCTGTACTGGAGCTGACTCTTGGTACTGGTGCAGACTCCCTGTACTAGGGCTGTCTATCTGTACTGCTGCTGCCTTCGTGTACTGGAGTTGCACTCCCACCGCAACCCTCATCGCCCCACCACACTACCCACCCCCCACCCCCACCCTGCCTCCACCCGTGACGCCCCCCACCTCTGTACTGGTGCTGACTCACTGTTCTAGTGCTGACCCTCTGTACTGCTGGTGACACTTGTACTGCTGTCAGCCTGTACTGGCACTGTAACCCTGTACTGCTGCTCTCCTTGTAATGGTGCTGTCCCCCTTTAAGCGTGATGTCTCCCTGTACTGCTGCTGTCTCCATATACTGGTGCGTTCTGTCTCCACCAACGCCCGCCGTACTACTGGAGCTGTCCCACTGTACTGGTGCTGTCCCACTGTACTGGTGTTGCCTCCCTGTACTGGTGCTGTCTCCCTGTACTGGTGCTGTCCACCTGTACTGCTGCTGCCTCCCTGTGCTGGTGCTGTCTCCCTGTACTGGTGCGGTCTCCCTGTACTGGTGCTGTCTCCCTGTGCTAATGCTGTCTCCCTGTGCTGGTGCTGTCCCACTGAACTGGGGCTGACTTCCTATATTTCTGCTGTCTCCCTGTACTGGTACTGTCTCCCTGTACTGGTGCTGTCCCCCTGTACTGGTGCTGTCTCCCTGTGCTAATCCCTGTGCTGGTGCTGTCCCACTGAACTGGGGCTGACTTCCTATATTTCTGTTGTCTCCCTGTACTGGTACTGTCTCCCTGTACTGGTGCTGTCTCCCTGTACTGGTGCTGTCTCCCTGTACTGGTGTGTTTCCCTGTTCCAGTGCTGTCCCCCTGTACTGGTGCTGCCTCCCTGTACTGCTGCTGCCTCCTTATGCTGGTGATGTCCCCCTGTACTGGTGCTGTCTCCCTGTACTAGTGCTGTCTCCCTGTACTGGTGCTGTCCCCCTGTACTGGTGTTGCCTCCCTGTACTGGTGCTTTCTCCCTGTGCAGATGCTACCCCTCCGTACTGGTGCTGTCTCCCCCTATACTGGTGTTGCCTCCCTGTACTGGTGCTGTCTCCCCCTATACTGTTGTTGCCTCCCCATACGGGTGCTGTCTCCCTGTCCTGGCACTGTCTCCCTGTACTGGCGCTGTCTCGCTGTACTTGTGTGTCTCCCTGTCCTGGCGCTGTCTCCCTGTACTGGCGCTGTCTCCCTGTTCCGGTGCTGTCTCCCCGTACTGGCGCTGTCTCCCTGTACTTGTGTGTCTCCCTGTTCCGGTGCTGTCTCCCTGTACTGGCGCTGTCTCCCTGTATTGGTGCTGTCCCGCTGTACTGGCGCTGTCTCCCCATACTGGTGCTGTCTCCCTGCACTGGTGCTGTCTCCCTGTACTGGTGCTGTCCCCCTGTACTGGCGCTGTCTCCCTATACTGGTGCTATCCCCCTGCACTGGTGCTGTCTCCCCGTACTGGTGCTGTCTCCCTGTACCGGTGCTGTCTCCCTGTACTGGTGCTGTCCCCCTGTACTGGTGCTGTCTCCCCGTACTGGTGCTGTCTCCCTGTACTGGTGCTGTCTCCCTGCACTGGTGCTGTCCCCCTGCACTGGTGCTGTCTCCCTGTGCTGGTGCTGTCTCCATGTACTGGCGCTGTCCCCCTGCACTGGTGCTGTCTCCTTGTACTGGTGCTGTCTCCCTGTACTGGTGCTGTCCCCCTGTGCTGGTGTGTTTCCCCGTACTGGTGCTGTCTCCCCGTACTGGTGCTGTCTCCCTGTGCTGGTGTGTTTCCCTGTTCCGGTACTGTCTCCCTGTACTGGTGCTGTCTCCCCATACTGGTGATGTTTCCCTGTTCCAGTGCTGTCTCCCTGTACTGGTGCTGTCCCCCTGCACTGGTGCTGTCCCCCTGTGCTGGTGTGTTTCCCTGTTCCAGTGCTGTCTCCCTGTACTGGTGCTGTCCCCCTGCACTGGTGCTGTCTCCCCATACTGGTGCTGTCTCCCTGTACTGGTGCTGTCTCCCCATACTGGTGCTGTCTCCCTGTACTGGTGCTGTCTCCCTGCACTGGTGCTGTCCCCCTGCACTGGTGCTGTCTCCCTGTGCTGGTGCTGTCTCCCTGTACTGGCGCTGTCCCCCTGCACTGGTGCTGTCTCCCTGTACTGGTGCTGTCCCCCGGTGCTGGTGTGTTTCCCTGTACTGGTGCTGTCCCCCTGTACTGGTGCTGTCTCCCTGTTCCGGTGCTGTTTCCCTGTCCTGGTGCTGTTTCCCTGTACCGGTGCTGTCTCCCTGTGCTGGTGCTGTCTCCCTGTACTGGTGCTGTCTCCCTGTACTGGTGCTGTCTCCCTGTGCTGGTGCTGTCTCCCTGTACTGGTGCTGTCTCCCTGTGCTGGTACTGTCTCCCTGTACTGGTGCTGTCTCCCTGTACTGGTGCTGTCTCCCTGTACTGGTGCTGTCTCCCTGTGCTGGTGCTGTCTCCCTGTACTGGTGCTGTCTCCCTGTGCTGGTGCTGTCTCCCTGTACTGGTGCTGTCTCCCTGTGCTGGTACTGTCTCCCTGTACTGGTGCTGTCTCCCTGTACTGGTGCTGTCTCCCTGTACTGGTGCTGTCTCCCTGTGCTGGTGCTGTCTCCCTGTACTGGTGCTGTCTCCCTGTGCTGGTACTGTCTCCCTGTACTGGTGCTGTCTCCCTGTACTGGTGCTGTCTCCCTGTACTGGTGCTGTCTCCCTGTGCTGGTGCTGTCTCCCTGTACTGGTGCTGTCTCCCTGTACTGGTGCTGTCTCCCTGTGCTGGTGCTGTCTCCCTGTACTGGTGCTGTTTCCCTGTCCTGGTGCTGTCTCCCTGTACTGGTGCTGTCTCCCTGTACTGGTGCTGTCTCCCTGTACTGGTGCTGTCTCCCTGTGCTGGTACTGTCTCCCTGTACTGGTGCTGTCTCCCTGTACTGGTGCTGTCTCCCTGTACTGGTGCTGTCTCCCTGTACTGGTGCTGTCTCCCTGTACTGGTGCTGTCTCCCTGTGCTGGTGCTGTCTCCCTGTACTGGTGCTGTCTCCCTGTGCTGGTACTGTCTCCCTGTACTGGTGCTGTCTCCCTGTACTGGTGCTGTCTCCCTGTACTGGTGCTGTCTCCCTGTGCTGGTGCTGTCTCCCTGTACTGGTGCTGTCTCCCTGTACTGGTGCTGTCTCCCTGTACTGGTGCTGTCTCCCTGTACTGGTGCTGTCTCCCTGTACTGGTGCTGTCTCCCTGTACTGGTGCTGTCTCCCTGTGCTGGTACTGTCTCCCTGTACTGGCGCTGTCTCCCTGTACTGGTGCTGTCCTTGGTTCTTGTTCTATCGAAATGCATATTCTCCCCATCACAAAAACATCCCACCTCCGACTCTGTAATATCTCCAGATCTGGTCCTGCTCCCGTTCCTCTGCCTCTCACACCCTCATCCTTGCATTTTCTACCTCTGGATTTGACTATTCCAATGCTTTCCCAGCCAGCCTTACAATGTCACTCTGCAGAACCTTGAGTAATGATCTGTTGTCTGGATCCTAATTCACTCGAGATCCCATTCATTCATCATCCCTGTGCTCACTGTCAGAAACTGGCTCTCCAGCTGTGCATCCATTTGAAATTTCTCATCTTTCAACATGAGTTGCCTCGTGGACTCACCCCCTTTGTCTCCGTAACCTCCTCCAATGCTCCAACTCTCTCAGAACACAGAATTCTCAATCAGTGGCTGTATCTCCAGCATCCTGTATCCTAAGCCCTGGAATTCCTCTATCTCTTTCCTCTATCTCTGTCACTCTCTCTCTCTCTCTCTCTCCCTCTCCCCCCCTTTATGACAATCTTTGACCAAGCTTTTAGTCACTTGTCTTAATATCTCCTTACATGGCTCAGTGTCTTTGTCTGACTCCTGCCAAGTACCCTGGGACCTTTTGGAGGTTTAAGGGACATTCGGATGTGTCTGATCTTTCTACAGAAAACATAAAGGACTGACAATCCCTAGTATGGGATCAGGCAGCACTAGTGTGTTGTGGCCAGGCTGCATATCGTTATCGTTTTATTCACCTTTCTCTCCTGATCTCCCTAAATGGTTGACAACTTGTCAAAGGTGCTGTCATTCACTTTGAGCCTAGACTTAAACCTGACCAGGCTTTCCACAGTGCCGAGCGAGGAGAGGGCAGGACGTGTAAGACAGTCGACTGCAATTATCACATCATTCATCCCTGAATAACGGCTTGTGTGCTACCTCCCCCTCGCCCCAGTCACTTTACCGCTGTCTCTTCCACTCTCTGCATTACACACTCTGAAATTCAGCCTTTAAATCTCACCTCCCTTTTTGATTTTGAAACAGTGAAAGCCACCTCTTCGATTTAACGATCACTCATTCCTCCTCATGTCTTTGATCTTCAAATTGTCGTCCTTCTTTTCAAATCCGTCCATAGCCTCAGCCCCTCCCGTCTCCATAATCTCCATCAGCCCCAAGACCCTCCAAGACCTCTGCTCCAATCCTGCCCCTTTACACATCCGTGATTTCCATGGACCCAGCATTGTTGGATTCAGCTGTCCAGGCCCTCAGCTCTGGAATTCCCTCCCTAACACTCTCTGACTCTCGACCAACATCCCCTTTAATATTTCATTACTGTACGCAGCCTGTTTTGTGGCATTGCTCGGTACATCGACAGGGACCGCTCGGTACATCGACAGGGACTGTGCGGTACATCGACAGGGACTGTGTGGTACATCGACAGGGACTGTGCAGTACATCGACAGGGACTTTGCGGTACATCGACAGGGATCGCTCGGTACATCGACAGGGACCGCTCGGTACATCGACAGGGACCACTCGGTACATCGACAGAGACTGTGCGGTACATCGACAGGGACTGTGTGGTACATCGACAAAGACTGCTCGGTACATCGACAGGGACTGTGTGGTACATTGACAGGGACCGCTCCGTACATCGACAGGGACCGCTCGGCACATCGACAGGGACCGCTTGGTACATGGACAGGGACCGCTCGGTGCATCGACAGGGACCGCTCGGTACATCGACAGGGACTGTGCGGTACATGGACAGGGACTGTGCGGTACATCGACAGGGACCGCTTGGTACATCGACAGGGACCGCTCGATACATGGACAGGGACCGCTCGGTACATCGACAGGGACCGCTCGGTACATGGACAGGGACTGCTTGGTACATGGACAGGGACCGCTCGGTGCATCGACAGGGACCGCTCGGTACATCGACAGGGACTGTGCGGTACATGGACAGGGACTGTGCGGTACATCGACAGGGACCGCTCGGTACATCGACAGGGACCGCTCGGTACATGGACAGGGACCGCTCGGTACATCGACAGGGACCGCTCGGTACATGGACAGGGACTGCTTGGTACATGGACAGGGACCGCTCGGTACATCGAAAGGGACTGCTTGGTACATCGACAGGGACCGCTCGGTACATCGACAGGGATTGTGCGGTACATCGTCAGGGACTGTGCGGTACATCGACAGGGACTGTGTGGTACATCGACCGGGACCGCTCGGTACATGGACAGGGACCGCTCGGTACATCGATAGGGACCGCTTGGTACATCGACAAGGACCGCTCGGTACATGAACAGGGACCGCTCGGTACATGGACAGGGACCGCTCGGTACATCGACAAGGACCGCTTGGTACATGGACAGGGACCGCTCGGTACATCGACAGGGACCGCTTGGTACCTCGACAGGGACAGCTCGGTACATGGACAGGGACTGCTTGGTACATCGACAGGGATCGCTCGGTACATGGACAGGGACCGCTCGGTACATCGACAGGGACTGCTTGGTACATCAAAAGGGACCGCTTGGTACATGGACAGGGACCGCTCGGTACATCGACAGGGACCGCTTGGTACATCGACAGGGACCGCTCAGTACATGAACAGGGACCGCTTGGTACATGGACAGGGACCGCTCGGTACATCGACAGGGACCGCTTGGTACATCGACAGGGACCGCTCGGTACATCAACAGGGACTGTGCGGTACCTTGACAGGGACTGTGCGGTACATCGACAGGGACTGTGTGGTACATCGACCGGGACCGCTCGGTACATGGACAGGGACCGCTCGGTACATCGACAGGGACCGCTTGGTACATCGACAGGGACCGCTTGGTACATGGACAGGGACCACTCGGTACATCGACAGGGACCGCTCGGTACATGAACAGGGACCGCTCATAACATGGACAGGGACCGCTCGGTACATCGACAGGGACTGCTTGGTACATCGACAGGGACCGCTCGGTACATCGACAGGGACTGTGCGGTACATCGTCAGGGACTGTGCGGAACATCGACAGGGACTGTGTGGTACATCGACCGGGACCGCTCGGTACATGGACAGGGACCGCTCGGTACATCGACAGGGACCGCTCGGTACATCGACAGGGACCGCTCGGTACATGAACAGGGACCGCTCGGTACATGGACAGGGACCGCTCGGTACATCGACAGGGACCGCTTGGTACATGGACAGGGACCGCTCGGTACATCGACAGGGACCGCTTGGTACCTCGACAGGGACAGCTCGGTACATGGACAGGGACTGCTTGGTACATCGACAGGGATCGCTCGGTACATGGACAGGGACCGCTCGGTACATCGACAGGGACCGCTTGGTACATCGACAGGGACCGCTTGGTACATGGACAGGGACCGCTCGGTACATCGACAGGGACCGCTTGCTACATCGACAGGGACCGCTCGGTACATGAACAGGGACCGCTTGGTACATGGACAGGGACCGCTCGGTACATCGACAGGGACCGCATGGTACATCGACAGGGACCGCTCGGTACATCGACAGGGATTGTGCGGTACATCGACAGGGACTGTGTGGTACATCGACCGGGACCGCTCGGTACATGGACAGGGACCGCTCGGTACATCGACAGGGACCGCTTGGTACATCGACAGGGACCGCTTGGTACATGGACAGGGACCGCTCGGTACATCGACAGGGAACGCTCGGTACATCGACAGGGACCGCTCGGTACATGAACAGGGACCGCTCGGTACATGGACAGGGACCGCTCGGTACATCGACAGGGACCGCTTGGTACATCGACAGGGACCGCTCGGTACATCAACAGGGACCGTGCGGTACATGGACTGGGACCGCTCGGTACATGGACAGGGACCGCTCGGTACATCGACAGGGACCGCTCGGTACATCAACAGGGACTGTGCGGTACATCGACAAGGACTGTGTGGTACATCGACAGGGACTGTGTGGTACATCGACAAGGACTGCTCGGTACATCGACAGGGACCGCTCGGTACATGGACAGGGACCGCTCGGTACATCGACAGAGACTGTGCGGTACATCGACAGGGACCGCTCGGTACATCGACAGGGACCGCTCGGTACATCGACAGGGACCGCTCGGTACATCGACAGGGACTGTGTGGAACATCGACAGGGACCACTCGGTACATATACAGGGACTGCTCGGTACATCGACAGGGACCACTTGGTACATCGACAGGGACCGTTTGGTACATGGGCAGGGACCGCTCGGTACATCGACAGAGACCGCTTGGTACCTCGACAGGGACAGCTCGGTACATGGACAGGGACCGCTTGGTACATCGACAGGGACCGCTCGGTACATCGACAGGGACCGCTTGGTACATCGACAGGGACCGCTTGGTACATGGACAGGGACCGCGCGGTACTTGGACAGGGACCGCTTGGTACATCGACAGGGACCGCTCGGTACATCGACAGGGACCGCTCGGTACATGGACAGCAACCGCTCAGTACATGGACAGGGACTGTGTGGTACATCGACAGGGACCGCTCGGTACATGGACAGGGACCGCTCGGTACATCGACAGGGACCGCTCGGTACATCGACAGGGACCGTTTGGTACATGGGCAGGGACCGCTCGGTACATCGACAGGGACCGCTTAGTACCTCGACAGGGACAGCTCGGTACATGGACAAGGACCGCTCAGTACATGGACAGGGACCGCTCAGTACATGGACAGGGACTGTGTGGTACATCGACAGGGACCGCTCGGTACATGGACAGGGACCGCTCGGTACATCGACAGGGACCGCTCGGTACATCGACAGGGACCTTTTGGTACATGGGCAGGGACCGCTCGGTACATCGACAGGGACCGCTTGGTACCTCGACAGGGACAGCTCGGTACATGGACAGGGACTGCTTGGTACATCGACAGGGAACACTCGGTACATGGACAGGGACCACTCGGTACATCGACAGGGACCACTCGGTACATCGACAGGGACTGTGTGGTAAATCGACAGGGACCGCTCGGTACATGGACAGGGACCACTTGGTACATCGACAGGGACCGCTTGGTACATCGACAGGGTCCGCTTGGTACATCGACAGGGATTGTGCGGTACATCGACAGGGACTGTGCGTTACATCGACAGGGACCGCTCGGTACATTGACAGGGACTGTGCGGTACATCGACAAGGACTGTGCGGTACATCGACAGGGACTGCTCGGTACATCGACAGGGACCACTCGGTACATCGACAGGGACTGTGTGGTACATCGACAGGGACTGTGTGGTACATCGACAGGGACCGCTCGGTACATGGACAGGGACCGCATGGTACATCGACAGGGACCGCTCGGTACATCGACAGGGACCGCTTGGTACATCGACAGGGACCGCGTGGTACTTCGACAGGGATTGTGCGGTACATCGACAGGGACCGCTCGGTACATCGACAGGGACCGCTCGGTACATCAACAGGGACTGTGCGGTACATCGGCAAGGACTGTGTGGTACATCGACAGGGACTGTGCGGTACATCGACAAGGACTGCTCGGTACATCGACAGGGACCGCTTGGTTAATGGACAGGGACCGCTCGGTACATCGACAGGGACCGCTTGATACATCGACAGGGACCGCTTGGTACATGGACAGGGACCGCTCGGTACATCGACAGGGACCGCTTGGTACATCGACAGGGACCGCTCAGTACATGAACAGGGACCGCTTGGTACATGGACAGGGACCGCTCGGTACATCGACAGGGACCGCTTGGTACATCGACAGGGACCGCTCGGTACATCAACAGGGACTGTGCGGTACCTTGACAGGGACTGTGCGGTACATCGACAGGGACTGTGTGGTACATCGACCGGGACCGCTCGGTACATGGACAGGGACCGCTCGGTACATCGACAGGGACCGCTTGGTACATCGACAGGGACCGCTCGGTACATGGACAGGGACCACTCGGTACATCGACAGGGACCGCTCGGTACATGAACAGGGACCGCTCATAACATGGACAGGGACCGCTCGGTACATCGACAGGGACTGCTTGGTACATCGACAGGGACCGCTCGGTACATCGACAGGGACTGTGCGGTACATCGTCAGGGACTGTGCGGAACATCGACAGGGACTGTGTGGTACATCGACCGGGACCGCTCGGTACATGGACAGGGACCGCTCGGTACATCGACAGGGACCGCTCGGTACATCGACAGGGACCGCTCGGTACATGAACAGGGACCGCTCGGTACATGGACAGGGACCGCTCGGTACATCGACAGGGACCGCTTGGTACATGGACAGGGACCGCTCGGTACATCGACAGGGACCGCTTGGTACCTCGACAGGGACAGCTCGGTACATGGACAGGGACTGCTTGGTACATCGACAGGGATCGCTCGGTACATGGACAGGGACCGCTCGGTACATCGACAGGGACCGCTTGGTACATCGACAGGGACCGCTTGGTACATGGACAGGGACCGCTCGGTACATCGACAGGGACCGCTTGCGACATCGACAGGGACCGCTCGGTACATGAACAGGGACCGCTTGGTACATGGACAGGGACCGCTCGGTACATCGACAGGGACCGCATGGTACATCGACAGGGACCGCTCGGTACATCGACAGGGACTGTGCGGTACATCGACAGGGACTGTGTGGTACATCGACCGGGACCGCTCGGTACATGGACAGGGACCGCTCGGTACATCGACAGGGACCGCTTGGTACATCGACAGGGACCGCTTGGTACATGGACAGGGACCGCTCGGTACATCGACAGGGAACGCTCGGTACATCGACAGGGACCGCTCGGTACATGAACAGGGACCGCTCGGTACATGGACAGGGACCGCTCGGTACATCGACAGGGACCGCTTGGTACATCGACAGGGACCGCTCGGTACATCAACAGGGACCGTGCGGTACATGGACTGGGACCGCTCGGTACATGGACAGGGACCGCTCGGTACATCGACAGGGACCGCTCGGTACATCAACAGGGACTGTGCGGTACATCGACAAGGACTGTGTGGTACATCGACAGGGACTGTGTGGTACATCGACAAGGACTGCTCGGTACATCGACAGGGACCGCTCGGTACATGGACAGGGACCGCTCGGTACATCGACAGAGACTGTGCGGTACATCGACAGGGACCGCACGGTACATCGACAGGGACCGCTCGGTACATCGACAGGGACCGCTCGGTACATCGACAGGGACTGTGTGGAACATCGACAGGGACCACTCGGTACATATACAGGGACTGCTCGGTACATCGACAGGGACCACTTGGTACATCGACAGGGACCGTTTGGTACATGGGCAGGGACCGCTCGGTACATCGACAGAGACCGCTTGGTACCTCGACAGGGACAGCTCGGTACATGGACAGGGCCTGCTTGGTACATCGACAGGGACCGCTCGGTACATCGACAGGGACCGCTCGGTACATCGACAGGGACCGCTTGGTACATGGACAGGGACCGCGCGGTACTTGGACAGGGACCGCTTGGTACATCGACAGGGACCGCTCGGTACATCGACAGGGACCGCTCGGTACATGGACAGCAACCGCTCAGTACATGGACAGGGACTGTGTGGTACATCGACAGGGACCGCTCGGTACATGGACAGGGACCGCTCGGTACATCGACAGGGACTGCTCGGTACATCGTCAGGGACCGTTTGGTACATGGGCAGGGACCGCTCGGTACATCGACAGGGACCGCTTAGTACCTCGACAGGGACAGCTCGGTACATGGACAAGGACCGCTCAGTACATGGACAGGGACCGCTCAATACATGGACAGGGACTGTGTGGTACATCGACAGGGACCGCTCGGTACATGGACAGGGACCGCTCGGTACATCGACAGGGACCGCTCGGTACATCGACAGGGACCTTTTGGTACATGGGCAGGGACCGCTCGGTACATCGACAGGGACCGCTTGGTACCTCGACAGGGACAGCTCGGTACATGGACAGGGACTGCTTGGTACATCGACAGGGAACACTCGGTACATGGACAGGGACCACTCGGTACATCGACAGGGACCACTCGGTACATCGACAGGGACTGTGTGGTAAATCGACAGGGACCGCTCGGTACATGGACAGGGACCACTTGGTACATCGACAGGGACCGCTTGGTACATCGACAGGGTCCGCTTGGTACATCGACAGGGATTGTGCGGTACATCGACAGGGACTGTGCGTTACATCGACAGGGACCGCTCGGTACATTGACAGGGACTGTGCGGTACATCGACAAGGACTGTGCGGTACATCGACAGGGACTGCTCGGTACATCGACAGGGACCACTCGGTACATCGACAGGGACTGTGTGGTACATCGACAGGGACTGTGTGGTACATCGACAGGGACCGCTCGGTACATGGACAGGGACCGCTTGGTACATCGACAGGGACCGCTCGGTACATCGACAGGGACCGCTCGGTACATCGACAGGGACCGCTCGGTACATGGACAGGGACCGCTCGGTACATCGACAGGGACCGCTCGGTACATCGACAGGGACCGCTTGGTACATGGACAGGGACCGCTCGGTACATCGACAGGGACCGCTTGGTACCTCGACAGGGACAGCTCGGTACATGGACAGGGACTGCTTGGTACATCGACAGGGATCGCTCGGTACATGGACAGGGACCGCTCGGTACATCGACAGGGACCGCTTGGTACATCGACAGGGACCGCTTGGTACATGGACAGGGACCGCTCGGTACATCGACAGGGACCGCTTGCTACATCGACAGGGACCGCTCGGTACATGAACAGGGACCGCTTGGTACATGGACAGGGACCGCTCGGTACATCGACAGGGACCGCATGGTACATCGACAGGGACCGCTCGGTACATCGACAGGGATTGTGCGGTACATCGACAGGGACTGTGTGGTACATCGACCGGGACCGCTCGGTACATGGACAGGGACCGCTCGGTACATCGACAGGGACCGCTTGGTACATCGACAGGGACCGCTTGGTACATGGACAGGGACCGCTCGGTACATGGACAGGGACCGCTCGGTACATCGACAGGGACCGCTTGGTACATCGACAGGGACCGCTCGGTACATCAACAGGGACCGTGCGGTACATGGACTGGGACCGCTCGGTACATGGACAGGGACCGCTCGGTACATCGACAGGGACCGCTCGGTACATCAACAGGGACTGTGCGGTACATCGACAAGGACTGTGTGGTACATCGACAAGGACTGTGCGGTACATCGACAGGGACTGCTCGGTACATCGACAGGGACCACTCGGTACATCGACAGGGACTGTGTGGTACATCGACAGGGACTGTGTGGTACATCGACAGGGACCGCTCGGTACATGGACAGGGACCGCATGGTACATCGACAGGGACCGCTCGGTACATCGACAGGGACCGCTTGGTACATCGACAGGGACCGCGTGGTACTTCGACAGGGATTGTGCGGTACATCGACAGGGACCGCTCGGTACATCGACAGGGACCGCTCGGTACATCAACAGGGACTGTGCGGTACATCGACAAGGACTGTGTGGTACATCGACAGGGACTGTGCGGTACATCGACAAGGACTGCTCGGTACATCGACAGGGACCGCTTGGTACATGGACAGGGACCGCTCGGTACATCGACAGGGACCGCTTGATACATCGACAGGGACCGCTTGGTACATGGACAGGGACCGCTCGGTACATCGACAGGGACCGCTTGGTACATCGACAGGGACCGCTCAGTACATGAACAGGGACCGCTTGGTACATGGACAGGGACCGCTCGGTACATCGACAGGGACCGCTTGGTACATCGACAGGGACCGCTCGGTACATCAACAGGGACTGTGCGGTACCTTGACAGGGACTGTGCGGTACATCGACAGGGACTGTGTGGTACATCGACCGGGACCGCTCGGTACATGGACAGGGACCGCTCGGTACATCGACAGGGACCGCTTGGTACATCGACAGGGACCGCTCGGTACATGGACAGGGACCACTCGGTACATCGACAGGGACCGCTCGGTACATGAACAGGGACCGCTCATAACATGGACAGGGACCGCTCGGTACATCGACAGGGACTGCTTGGTACATCGACAGGGACCGCTCGGTACATCGACAGGGACTGTGCGGTACATCGTCAGGGACTGTGCGGAACATCGACAGGGACTGTGTGGTACATCGACCGGGACCGCTCGGTACATGGACAGGGACCGCTCGGTACATCGACAGGGACCGCTCGGTACATCGACAGGGACCGCTCGGTACATGAACAGGGACCGCTCGGTACATGGACAGGGACCGCTCGGTACATCGACAGGGACCGCTTGGTACATGGACAGGGACCGCTCGGTACATCGACAGGGACCGCTTGGTACCTCGACAGGGACAGCTCGGTACATGGACAGGGACTGCTTGGTACATCGACAGGGATCGCTCGGTACATGGACAGGGACCGCTCGGTACATCGACAGGGACCGCTTGGTACATCGACAGGGACCGCTTGGTACATGGACAGGGACCGCTCGGTACATCGACAGGGACCGCTTGCTACATCGACAGGGACCGCTCGGTACATGAACAGGGACCGCTTGGTACATGGACAGGGACCGCTCGGTACATCGACAGGGACCGCATGGTACATCGACAGGGACCGCTCGGTACATCGACAGGGACTGTGCGGTACATCGACAGGGACTGTGTGGTACATCGACCGGGACCGCTCGGTACATGGACAGGGACCGCTCGGTACATCGACAGGGACCGCTTGGTACATCGACAGGGACCGCTTGGTACATGGACAGGGACCGCTCGGTACATCGACAGGGAACGCTCGGTACATCGACAGGGACCGCTCGGTACATGAACAGGGACCGCTCGGTACATGGACAGGGACCGCTCGGTACATCGACAGGGACCGCTTGGTACATCGACAGGGACCGCTCGGTACATCAACAGGGACCGTGCGGTACATGGACTGGGACCGCTCGGTACATGGACAGGGACCGCTCGGTACATCGACAGGGACCGCTCGGTACATCAACAGGGACTGTGCGGTACATCGACAAGGACTGTGTGGTACATCGACAGGGACTGTGTGGTACATCGACAAGGACTGCTCGGTACATCGACAGGGACCGCTCGGTACATGGACAGGGACCGCTCGGTACATCGACAGAGACTGTGCGGTACATCGACAGGGACCGCTCGGTACATCGACAGGGACCGCTCGGTACATCGACAGGGACCGCTCGGTACATCGACAGGGACTGTGTGGAACATCGACAGGGACCACTCGGTACATATACAGGGACTGCTCGGTACATCGACAGGGACCACTTGGTACATCGACAGGGACCGTTTGGTACATGGGCAGGGACCGCTCGGTACATCGACAGAGACCGCTTGGTACCTCGACAGGGACAGCTCGGTACATGGACAGGGACCGCTTGGTACATCGACAGGGACCGCTCGGTACATCGACAGGGACCGCTTGGTACATCGACAGGGACCGCTTGGTACATGGACAGGGACCGCGCGGTACTTGGACAGGGACCGCTTGGTACATCGACAGGGACCGCTCGGTACATCGACAGGGACCGCTCGGTACATGGACAGCAACCGCTCAGTACATGGACAGGGACTGTGTGGTACATCGACAGGGACCGCTCGGTACATGGACAGGGACCGCTCGGTACATCGACAGGGACTGCTCGGTACATCGTCAGGGACCGTTTGGTACATGGGCAGGGACCGCTCGGTACATCGACAGGGACCGCTTAGTACCTCGACAGGGACAGCTCGGTACATGGACAAGGACCGCTCAGTACATGGACAGGGACCGCTCAGTACATGGACAGGGACTGTGTGGTACATCGACAGGGACCGCTCGGTACATGGACAGGGACCGCTCGGTACATCGACAGGGACCGCTCGGTACATCGACAGGGACCTTTTGGTACATGGGCAGGGACCGCTCGGTACATCGACAGGGACCGCTTGGTACCTCGACAGGGACAGCTCGGTACATGGACAGGGACTGCTTGGTACATCGACAGGGACCACTCGGTACATCGACAGGGACCACTCGGTACATCGACAGGGACCACTCGGTACATCGACAGGGACTGTGTGGTAAATCGACAGGGACCGCTCGGTACATGGACAGGGACCACTTGGTACATCGACAGGGACCGCTTGGTACATCGACAGGGTCCGCTTGGTACATCGACAGGGATTGTGCGGTACATCGACAGGGACTGTGCGTTACATCGACAGGGACCGCTCGGTACATTGACAGGGACTGTGCGGTACATCGACAAGGACTGTGCGGTACATCGACAGGGACTGCTCGGTACATCGACAGGGACCACTCGGTACATCGACAGGGACTGTGTGGTACATCGACAGGGACTGTGTGGTACATCGACAGGGACCGCTCGGTACATGGACAGGGACCGCTTGGTACATCGACAGGGACCGCTCGGTACATCGACAGGGACCGCTCGGTACATCGACAGGGACCGCGTGGTACTTCGACAGGGATTGTGCGGTACATCGACAGGGACCGCTCGGTACATCGACAGGGACCGCTCGGTACATCAACAGGGACTGTGCGGTACATCGGCAAGGACTGTGTGGTACATCGACAGGGACTGTGCGGTACATCGACAAGGACTGCTCGGTACATCGACAGGGACCGCTTGGGTAATGGACAGGGACCGCTCGGTACATCGACAGGGACCGCTTGATACATCGACAGGGACCGCTTGGTACATGGACAGGGACCGGTCGGTACATCGACAGGGACCGCTTGGTACATCGACAGGGACCGCTCGGTACATGAACAGGGACCGCTTGGTACATGGACAGGGACCGCTCGGTACATCGACAGGGACCGCTTGGTACATGGACAGGGACCGCTCGGTACATCAACAGGGACTGTGCGGTACATCGACAGGGACTGTGCGGTACATCGACAGGGACTGTGTGGTACATCGACCGGGACCGGTCGGTACATGGACAGGGACCGCTCGGTACATCGACAGGGACCGCTTGGTACATCGACAGAGACCGCTCGGTACATGAACAGGGACCGCTTGGTACATGGACAGGGACCGCTCGGTACATCGACAGGGACCGCTTGGTACATCGACAGGGACCGCTCGGTACATCGATAGGGACCGCTTGGTACATCGACAAGGACCGCTCGGTACATGAACAGGGACCGCTCGGTACATGGACAGGGACCGCTCGGTACATCGACAAGGACCGCTTGGTACATGGACAGGGACCGCTCGGTACATCGACAGGGACCGCTTGGTACCTCGACAGGGACAGCTCGGTACATGGACAGGGACTGCTTGGTACATCGACAGGGATCGCTCGGTACATGGACAGGGACCGCTCGGTACATCGACAGGGACTGCTTGGTACATCAAAAGGGACCGCTTGGTACATGGACAGGGACCGCTCGGTACATCGACAGGGACCGCTTGGTACATCGACAGGGACCGCTCGGTACATGAACAGGGACCGCTTGGTACATGGACAGGGACCGCTCGGTACATCGACAGGGACCGCTTGGTACATCGACAGGGACCGCTCGGTACATCAACAGGGACTGTGCGGTACCTTGACAGGGACTGTGCGGTACATCGACAGGGACTGTGTGGTACATCGACCGGGACCGCTCGGTACATGGACAGGGACCGCTCGGTACATCGACAGGGACCGCTTGGTACATCGACAGGGACCGCTTGGTACATGGACAGGGACCACTCGGTACGTCGACAGGGACCGCTCGGTACATGAACAGGGACCGCTCATAACATGGACAGGGACCGCTCGGTACATCGACAGGGACTGCTTGGTACATCGACAGGGACCGCTCGGTACATCGACAGGGACTGTGCGGTACATCGTCAGGGACTGTGCGGAACATCGACAGGGACTGTGTGGTACATCGACCGGGACCGCTCGGTACATGGACAGGGACCGCTCGGTACATCGACAGGGACCGCTCGGTACATCGACAGGGACCGCTCGGTACATGAACAGGGACCGCTCGGTACATGGACAGGGACCGCTCGGTACATCGACAGGGACCGCTTGGTACATGGACAGGGACCGCTCGGTACATCGACAGGGACCGCTTGGTACCTCGACAGGGACAGCTCGGTACATGGACAGGGACTGCTTGGTACATCGACAGGGATCGCTCGGTACATGGACAGGGACCGCTCGGTACATCGACAGGGACCGCTTGGTACATCGACAGGGACCGCTTGGTACATGGACAGGGACCGCTCGGTACATCGACAGGGACCGCTTGCTACATCGACAGGGACCGCTCGGTACATGAACAGGGACCGCTTGGTACATGGACAGGGACCGCTCGGTACATCGACAGGGACCGCATGGTACATCGACAGGGACCGCTCGGTACATCGACAGGGACTGTGCGGTACATCGACAGGGACTGTGTGGTACATCGACCGGGACCGCTCGGTACATGGACAGGGACCGCTCGGTACATCGACAGGGACCGCTTGGTACATCGACAGGGACCGCTTGGTACATGGACAGGGACCGCTCGGTACATCGACAGGGAACGCTCGGTACATCGACAGGGACCGCTCGGTACATGAACAGGGACCGCTCGGTACATGGACAGGGACCGCTCGGTACATCGACAGGGACCGCTTGGTACATCGACAGGGACCGCTCGGTACATCAACAGGGACTGTGCGGTACATGGACTGGGACCGCTCGGTACATGGACAGGGACCGCTCGGTACATCGACAGGGACCGCTCGGTACATCAACAGGGACTGTGCGGTACATCGACAAGGACTGTGTGGTACATCGACAGGGACTGTGTGGTACATCGACAAGGACTGCTCGGTACATCGACAGGGACCGCTCGGTACATGGACAGGGACCGCTCGGTACATCGACAGAGACTGTGCGGTACATCGACAGGGACCGCTCGGTACATCGACAGGGACCGCTCGGTACATCGACAGGGACCGCTCGGTACATCGACAGGGACCACTCGGTACATCGACAGGGACTGTGTGGAACATCGACAGGGACCACTCGGTACATATACAGGGACTGCTCGGTACATCGACAGGGACCACTTGGTACATCGACAGGGACCGTTTGGTACATGGGCAGGGACCGCTCGGTACATCGACAGAGACCGCTTGGTACCTCGACAGGGACAGCTCGGTACATGGACAGGGACCGCTTGGTACATCGACAGGGACCGCTCGGTACATCGACAGGGACCGCTTGGTACATCGACAGGGACCGCTTGGTACATGGACAGGGACCGCGCGGTACTTGGACAGGGACCGCTTGGTACATCGACAGGGACCGCTCGGTACATCGACAGGGACCGCTCGGTACATGGACAGCAACCGCTCAGTACATGGACAGGGACTGTGTGGTACATCGACAGGGACCGCTCGGTACATGGACAGGGACCGCTCGGTACATCGACAGGGACCGCTCGGTACATCGTCAGGGACCGTTTGGTACATGGGCAGGGACCGCTCGGTACATCGACAGGGACCGCTTAGTACCTCGACAGGGACAGCTCGGTACATGGACAAGGACCGCTCAGTACATGGACAGGGACCGCTCAGTACATGGACAGGGACTGTGTGGTACATCGACAGGGACCGCTCGGTACATGGACAGGGACCGCTCGGTACATCAACAGGGACCGCTCGGTACATCGACAGGGACCTTTTGGTACATGGGCAGGGACCGCTCGGTACATCGACAGGGACCGCTTGGTACCTCGACAGGGACAGCTCGGTACATGGACAGGGACTGCTTGGTACATCGACAGGGAACACTCGGTACATGGACAGGGACCACTCGGTACATCGACAGGGACCACTCGGTACATCGACAGGGACTGTGTGGTAAATCGACAGGGACCGCTCGGTACATGGACAGGGACCACTTGGTACATCGACAGGGACCGCTTGGTACATCGACAGGGTCCGCTTGGTACATCGACAGGGATTGTGCGGTACATCGACAGGGACTGTGCGTTACATCGACAGGGACCGCTCGGTACATTGACAGGGACTGTGCGGTACATCGACAAGGACTGTGCGGTACATCGACAGGGACTGCTCGGTACATCGACAGGGACCACTCAGTACATCGACAGGGACTGTGTGGTACATCGACAGGGACCGCTCGGTACATGGACAGGGACCGCTTGGTACATCGACAGGGACCGCTCGGTACATCGACAGGGACCGCTTGGTACATCGACAGGGACCGCGTGGTACTTCGACAGGGATTGTGCGGTACATCGACAGGGACCGCTCGGTACATCGACAGGGACCGCTCGGTACATCAACAGGGACTGTGCGGTACATCGGCAAGGACTGTGTGGTACATCGACAGGGACTGAGCGGTACATCGACAAGGACTGCTCGGTACATCGACAGGGACCGCTTGGTTAATGGACAGGGACCGCTCGGTACATCGACAGGGACCGTTTGATACATCGACAGGGACCGCTTGGTACATGGACAGGGAACGGTCGGTACATCGACAGGGACCGCTTGGTACATGGACAGGGACCGCTCGGTACATCAACAGGGACTGTGCGGTACATCGACAGGGACTGTACGGTACATCGACAGGGACTGTGTGGTACATCGACCGGGACCGGTCGGTACATGGACAGGGACCGCTCGGTACATCGACAGGGACCGCTTGGTACATCGACAGAGACCGCTCGGTACATGAACAGGGACCGCTTGGTACATGGACAGGGACCGCTCGGTACATCGACAGGGACCGCTTGGTACATCGACAGGGACCGCTCGGTACATCAACAGGGACTGTGCGGTACATGGACAGGGACCGCTCGGTACATCGACAGGGACTGCTTGGTACATCGACAGGGACCGCTCGGTACATCGACAGGGACTGTGCGGTACATCGACAGGGATCGCTCGGTACATGGACAGGGACCGCTCGGTACATCGACAGGGACCGCTTGGTACATGGACAGGGACCGCTTGGTACATGGACAGGGACCGCTCGGTACATCGACAGGGACCGCTTGCTACATCGACAGGGACCGCTCGGTACATGAACAGGGACCGCTTGGTACATGGACAGGGACCACTCGGTACATCGACAGGGACCGCTTGGTACATCGACAGGGACCGCTCGGTACATCGACAGGGACTGTGCGGTACATCGACAGGGACTGTGTGGTACATCGACCGGGACCGCTCGGTACATGGACAGGGACCGCTCGGTACATCGACAGGGACCGCTTGGTACATCGACAGGGACCGCTTGGTACATCGACAGGGACCGTGTGGTACTTCGACAGGGATTGTGCGGTATATCGACAGGGACCGCTCAGTACATCGACAGGGACCGCTCGGTACATCAACAGGGTCTGTGCGGTACATCGGCAAGGACTGTGTGGTACATCGACAGAGACTGCGCGGTACATCGACAAGGACTGCTCGGTACATCGACAGGGACCGCTTGGTAAATGGACAGGGACCGCTCGGTACATCGACAGGGACCGCTTGGTACATCGACAGGGACCGCTTGGTACGTGGACAGGGACAGCTCGGTACATCGACAGGGACCGCTTGGTACATCGACAGGGACCGCTCGGTACATGAACAGGGACCGCTTGGTACATGGACAGGGACCGCTCGGTACATCGACAGGGACCGCTTGGAACATGGACAGGGACCGCTCGGTACATCAACAGGGACTGTGCGGTACATCGACAGGGACTGTGCGGTACATCGACAGGGACTGTGTGGTACATCGACCGGGACCGCTCGGTACATGGACAGGGACCGCTCGGTACATGGACAGGGACCGCTCGGTGCATCGACAGGGACCGCTCGGTACATCGACAGGGACTGTGCGGTACATGGACAGGGACTGTGCGGTACATCGACAGGGACCGCTTGGTACATCGACAGGGACCGCTCGGTACATGGACAGGGACCGCTCGGTACATCGACAGGGACCGCTCGGTACATGGACAGGGACTGCTTGGTACATGGACAGGGACCGCTCGGTACATCGAAAGGGACTGCTTGGTACATCGACAGGGACCGCTCGGTACATCGACAGGGATTGTGCGGTACATCGTCAGGGACTGTGCGGTACATCGACAGGGACTGTGTGGTACATCGACCGGGACCGCTCGGTACATGGACAGGGACCGCTCGGTACATCGATAGGGAGCGCTTGGTACATCGACAAGGACCGCTCGGTACATGAACAGGGACCGCTCGGTACATGGACAGGGACCGCTCGGTACATCGACAAGGACCGCTTGGTACATGGACAGGGACCGCTCGGTACATCGACAGGGACCGCTTGGTACCTCGACAGGGACAGCTCGGTACATGGACAGGGACTGCTTGGTACATCGACAGGGATCGCTCGGTACATGGACAGGGACCGCTCGGTACATCGACAGGGACTGCTTGGTACATCAAAAGGGACCGCTTGGTACATGGACAGGGACCGCTCGGTACATCGACAGGGACCGCTTGGTACATCGACAGGGACCGCTCGGTACATGAACAGGGACCGCTTGGTACATGGACAGGGACCGCTCGGTACATCGACAGGGACCGCTTGGTACATCGACAGGGACCGCTCGGTACATCAACAGGGACTGTGCGGTACCTTGACAGGGACTGTGCGGTACATCGACAGGGACTGTGTGGTACATCGACCGGGACCGCTTGGTACATGGACAGGGACCGCTTGGTACATCGACAGGGACCGCTCGATACATCGACAGGGACCGCTCGGTACATTGACAGGGACTATGCGGTACATCGACAGGGACTGTGCGGTACATCGACAGGGACCGCTCGGTACATCGACAAGGATCGATTGGAACATCGACAGGCACCGCTCGGTACATGGACAGGGACCGCTCGCTACATCGACAGGGACCTCTCGGTACATGGACAGGGACCGCCCGCTACATGGACAGGGACCGCTTGGTACATCGACAGGGACCACTCGGTACATCGACAGGGACCGCTTGGTACATCGACAAAGACCGCTTGGTACATCGACAGGGATTGTGCGGTACATCGACAGGGACTGTTCGTTACATCGACAGGGACCGCTCGGTACATCGACAGGGACTGTGCGGTACATCGACAAGGACTGTGTGGTACATCGACAGGGACTGTGCGGTACATCGACAAGGAATGCTCGGTACATCGACAGGGACCGCTCGGTACATCGACAGGGACTGTGTGGTACATCGACAGGGACCGCTCGGTACATGGACAGGGACCACATGGTACATCGACAGGGACCGCTTGGTACATCGACAGGGTCCGCTTGGTACATCGACAGGGATTGTGCGGTACATCGACAGGGACTGTGCGTTACATCGACAGGGACCGCTCGGTACATCGACAGGGACTGTGCGGTACATCGACAAGGACTGTGCGGTACATCGACAGGGACTGCTCGGTACATCGACAGGGACCACTCGGTACATCGACAGGGACTGTGTGGTACATCGACTGGGACCGCTCGGTACATGGACAGGGACCGCTTGGTACATCGACAGGGACCGCTCGGTACATCGACAGGGACCGCTTGGTACATCGACAGGGACCACTTGGTACTTCGACAGGGATTGTGCGGTACATCGACAGGGACTGTGCGGTACATCGACAGGGACCGCTCGGTACATGGACAGGGACCGCTCGGTACATCGACAGGGACCGCTTGGTACATCGACAGGGACTGCTCGGTACATCAACAGGGACTGTGGGGTACATCGACAGGGACCACTTGGTACATCGACAGGGACCGCTCGGTACATGGACAGGGACCGCTCGGTACATGGACAGGGACCGCTCGGTACATGGACAGGGACCGCTCGGTACATGGACAGGGACCGCTCGGTACATCGACAGGGACCGCTCGGTACATCGACAGGGACCGCTCGGTACATGGACAGGGACCGCTCGGTACATGGACAGGGACCGCTCGGTACATGGACAGGGACCGCTCGGTACATCGACAGGGACCGCTCGGTAAATCAACAGGGACTGTGCAGTACATCGACAAGGACTGTGTGGTACATCGACAGGGACTGTGCAGTACATCGACAAGGACTGCTCGGTACATCGACAGGGACCGCTTGGTACATGGACAGGGACCGCTCGGTACATCGACAGGGACCGCTTGGTACCTCGACAGGGACAGCTCGGTACATGGACAGGGACTGCTTGGTACATCGACAGGGACCGCTCGGTACATGGACAGGGACCGCTCGGTACATGGACAGGGACCGCTCGGTACATGGACAGGGACCGCTCGGTACATGGACAGGGACCGCTCGGTACATCGACAGGGACCGCTCGGTACATCGACAGGGACCGCTCGGTACATGGACAGGGACCGCTCGGTACATGGACAGGGACCGCTCGGTACATGGACAGGGACCGCTCGGTACATCGACAGGGACCGCTCGGTAAATCAACAGGGACTGTGCAGTACATCGACAAGGACTGTGTGGTACATCGACAGGGACTGTGCAGTACATCGACAAGGACTGCTCGGTACATCGACAGGGACCGCTTGGTACATGGACAGGGACCGCTCGGTACATCGACAGGGACCGCTTGGTACCTCGACAGGGACAGCTCGGTACATGGACAGGGACTGCTTGGTACATCGACAGGGAACGCTCGGTACATGGACAGGGACTGCTTGGTACATCGACAGGGACCGCTCGGTACATGGACAGGGACCGCTCGGTACATGGACAGGGACCGCTCGGTACATCGACAGGGACTGCTTGGTACATCGACAGGGACCGCTCGGTACATCGACAGGGACTGTGCGGTACATCGACAGGGACTGTGCAGTATATCGACAGGGACAGTTGTGGTACATCGACCGGGACCGCGCTTTACATGGACAGGGACCGCTCGGTACATCGACAGAGACCGCTTGTTACATCGACAGGGACCGCTCGGTACATGGACAGGGACCGCTCGGTACATGGACAGGGACCGCTCGGTACATCGACAGGGACCGCTCGGTACATCGACAGGGACCGCTCGGTACATCAACAGGGACTGTGCGGTACATCGACAGGGACTGTGCGGTACATCGACATGGACTGCTCGTTACATCGACAGGGACCGCTCGGTACATCAACAGAGACTGTGCAGTACATCGACAGGGACTGCTCGGTACATCGACAGGGACCGCTCGGTACATCGACAGGGACCGCTCGGTACATCGACAGGGACTGTGTGGTACATCGACAGGGACCGCTCGGTACATCAACAGGGACCGCTTCGTACATGGGCAGGGACCGCTCGGTACATCGACAGGGACCGCTTGGTACCTTGACAGGGACAGCTCGGTACATCGACAGGGACTGCTTGGTACATCGACAGGGACCGCTCGGTACATGGACAGGGACCGCTCGGTACATGGACAGGGACCGCTTGGTACTTCGACAGGGACCGCTCGGTACATTGACAGGGACTATGCGGTACACCGACAGGGACCGCTCGGTACATCGACAGGGACCGCTCGGTACATCGACAGGGACCGCTTGGAACATCGACAGGGACCGCTCGGTACATGGACAGGGACCGCTCGGTACATCGACAGGGACCTCTCGGTACATCGACAGGGACCGCTCGGTACATGGACAGGGACCGCTTGGTACATCGACAGGGACCGCTCGGTACATCGACAGGGACCGCTTGGTACATGGACAGGGACTGTGCGTTACATCGACAGGGACCGCTCGGTACATCGACAGGGACTGTGCGTTACATCGACAAGGACTGTGTGGTACATCGACAGGGACTGTGCGGTACATCGACAAGGAATGCTCGGTACATCGACAGGGACCGCTCGGTACATGGACAGAGACCACTTGGTACATCGACAGGGACCGCTCGGTACATCGACAGTGTCCGCTTGGTACATCGACAGGGATTGTGCGGTACATCGACAGGGACTGTGCGTTACATCGACAGGGACCGCTCGGTACATCGACAGGGACTGTGCGGTACATCGACAAGGACTGTGCGGTACATCGACAGGGACTGCTCGGTACATCGACAGGGACCACTCGGTACATCGACAGGGACCACTCGGTACATCGACAGGGACTGTGTGGTACATGGACAGGGACCGCTCGGTACATGGACAGGGACCGCTTGGTACATCGACAGGGACTGCATGGTACATCGACAGGGACCGCGTGGTACTTCGACAGGGATTGTGCAGTACATCGACAGGGACTGTGCGGTACATCGACAGGGACCGCTCGGTACATCAACAGGGACTGTGCGGTACATCGACAGGGACTGTGCGGTACATCGACAAGGACTGCTCGGTGCATCGACAGGGACCGCTTGGTACATGGACAGGGACCGCTCGGTACATCAACAGAGACTGAGCGGTACATCGACAGGGACTGTGCGTTACATCGACAGGGACCGCTCGGAACATCGACAGGGACTGTGCGGTACATCAACAAGGACTGTGCGGTACATCGACAGGGACTGCTCGGTACATCGACAGGGACCACTCGGTACATCGACAGGGACCACTCGGTACATCGACAGGGACTGTGTGGTACATCAACAAGGACTGTGCGGTACATCGACAGGGACTGCTCGGTACATCGACAGGGACCACTCGGTACATCGACAGGGACCGCTCGGTACATGGACAGGGACCGCTTGGTACATCGACAGGGACCGCTCGGTACATCGACAGGGACCGCGTGGTACTTCGACAGGGATTGTGCGGTACATCGACAGGGACTGTGCGGTACATCGACAGGGACCGCTCGGTACATCAACAGGGACTGTGCGGTACATCGACAAGGACTGTGTGGTACATCGACAGGGATCGCTCGGTACATGGACAGGGACCGCTCGGTACATCGACAGGGACTGCTTGGTACATCAAAAGGGACCGCTTGGTACATGGACAGGGACCGCTCGGTACATCGACAGGGACCGCTTGGTACATCGACAGGGACCGCTCGGTACATGAACAGGGACCGCTTGGTACATGGACAGGGACCGCTCGGTACATCGACAGGGACCGCTTGGTACATCGACAGGGACCGCTCGGTACATCAACAGGGACTGTGCGGTACCTTGACAGGGACTGTGCGGTACATCGACAGGGACTGTGTGGTACATCGACCGGGACCGCTTGGTACATGGACAGGGACCGCTTGGTACATCGACAGGGACCGCTCGATACATCGACAGGGACCGCTCGGTACATTGACAGGGACTATGCGGTACATCGACAGGGACTGTGCGGTACATCGACAGGGACCGCTCGGTACATCGACAAGGATCGATTGGAACATCGACAGGCACCGCTCGGTACATGGACAGGGACCGCTCGCTACATCGACAGGGACCTCTCGGTACATGGACAGGGACCGCTCGGTACATGGACAGGGACCGCTTGGTACATCGACAGGGACAACTCGGTACATCGACAGGGACCGCTTGGTACATCGACAAAGACCGCTTGGTACATCGACAGGGATTGTGCGGTACATCGACAGGGACTGTTCGTTACATCGACAGGGACCGCTCGGTACATCGACAGGGACTGTGCGGTACATCGACAAGGACTGTGTGGTACATCGACAGGGACTGTGCGGTACATCGACAAGGAATGCTCGGTACATCGACAGGGACCGCTCGGTACATCGACAGGGACTGTGTGGTACATCGACAGGGACCGCTCGGTACATGGACAGGGACCACATGGTACATCGACAGGGACCGCTTGGTACATCGACAGGGTCCGCTTGGTACATCGACAGGGATTGTGCGGTACATCGACAGGGACTTTGCGTTACATCGACAGGGACCGCTCGGTACATCGACAGGGACTGTGCGGTACATCGACAAGGACTGTGCGGTACATCGACAGGGACTGCTCGGTACATCGACAGGGACCACTCGGTACATCGACAGGGACTGTGTGGTACATCGACTGGGACCGCTCGGTACATGGACAGGGACCGCTTGGTACATCGACAGGGACCGCTCGGTACATCGACAGGGACCGCTTGGTACATCGACAGGGACCACTTGGTACTTCGACAGGGACTGTGGGGTACATCGACAGGGACCACTTGGTACATCGACAGGGACCGCTCGGTACATGGACAGGGACCGCTCGGTACATGGACAGGGACCGCTCGGTACATGGACAGGGACCGCTCGGTACATCGACAGGGACCGCTCGGTACATGGACAGGGACCGCTCGGTACATCGACAGGGACCGCTCGGTAAATCAACAGGGACTGTGCAGTACATCGACAAGGACTGTGTGGTACATCGACAGGGACTGTGCAGTACATCGACAAGGACTGCTCGGTACATCGACAGGGACCGCTTGGTACATGGACAGGGACCGCTCGGTACATCGACAGGGACCGCTTGGTACCTCGACAGGGACCGCTCGGTACATCGACAGTGTCCGCTTGGTACATCGACAGGGATTGTGCGGTACATCGACAGGGACTGTGCGGTACATCGACAAGGAATGCTCGGTACAGGGACTGTGCGGTACATCGACAAGGACTGTGCGGTACATCGACAGGGACTGCTCGGTACATCGACAGCGACCACTCGGTTCATCGACAGGGACTGTGTAGTACATTGACAGGGACTGTGTGGTACATCGACAGGGACCGCTCGGTACATGGACAGGGACCGCTTGGTACATCGACAGAGACCACTTGGTACATCGACAGGGACCGCTCGGTACATCGACAGTGTCCGCTTGGTACATCGACAGGGATTGTGCGGTACATCGACAGGGACTGTGCGTTACATCGACAGGGACCGCTCGGTACATCGACAGGGACTGTGCGGTACATCGACAAGGACTGTGCGGTACATCGACAGGGACTGCTCGGTACATCGACAGGGACCACTCGGTACATCGACAGGGACCACTCGGTACATCGACAGGGACTGTGTGGTACATCGACAGGGACCGCTCGGTACATGGACAGGGACCGCTTGGTACATCGACAGGGACCACTCGGTACATCGACAGGGACCACTCGGTACATCGACAGGGACTGCATGGTACATCGACAGGGACCGCGTGGTACTTCGACAGGGATTGTGCAGTACATCGACAGGGACTGTGCGGTACATCGACAGGGACCGCTCGGTACATCAACAGGGACTGTGCGGTACATCGACAGGGACTGTGCGGTACATCGACAAGGACTGCTCGGTACATCGACAGGGACCGCTTGGTACATGGACAGGGACCGCTCGGTACATCAACAGAGACTGAGCGGTACATCGACAGGGACTGTGCGTTACATCGACAGGGACCGCTCGGAACATCGACAGGGACTGTGCGGTACATCAACAAGGACTGTGCGGTACATCGACAGGGACTGCTCGGTACATCGACAGGGACCACTCGGTACATCGACAGGGACCACTCGGTACATCGACAGGGACTGTGTGGTACATCAACAAGGACTGTGCGGTACATCGACAGGGACTGCTCGGTACATCGACAGGGACCACTCGGTACATCGACAGGGACCGCTCGGTACATGGACAGGGACCGCTTGGTACATCGACAGGGACCGCTCGGTACATCGACAGGGACCGCGTGGTACTTCGACAGGGATTGTGCGGTACATCGACAGGGACTGTGCGGTACATCGACAGGGACCGCTCGGTACATCAACAGGGACTGTGCGGTACATCGACAAGGACTGTGTGGTACATCGACAGGGACTGTGCGGTACATCGACAAGGACTGCTCGGTACATCGACAGGGACCGCTTGGTAAATGGACAGGGACCGCTCGGTACATCGACAGGGACCTCTTGGTACAACGACAGGGACCGCTTGGTACATCGACAGGGATTGTGCGGTACATCGACAGGGACTGAGCGTTACATCGACAGGGACCGCTCGGTACATCGACAGGGACTGTGCGGTACATCGATAAGGACTGTGTGGTACATCGACAGGGACTGTGCGGTACATCGACAAGGACTGCTCGGTACATCGACAGGGACCGCTCGGTACATCGACAGGGACTGTGTGGTACATCGACAGGGACCGCTCGGTACATGGACAGGGACCACTTGGTACATCGACAGGGACCGCTTGGTACATCGACAGGGTCCGCTTGGTACATCGACAGGGATTGTGCGGTACATCGACAGGGACTGTGCGTTACATCGACAGGGACCGCTCGGTACATCGACAGGGACTGTGCGGTACATCGACAAGGACTGTGCGGTACATCGACAGGGACTGCTCGGTACATCGACAGCGACCACTCGGTTCATCGACAGGGACTGTGTAGTACATCGACAGGGACTGTGTGGTACATCGACAGGGACCGCTCGGTACATGGACAGGGACCGCTTGGTCCATCGACAGGGACCGCTCGGTACATCGACAGGGACCGCTTGGTACATCGACAGGGACCGCGTGGTACTTCGACAGGGATTGTGCGGTACATCGACAGGGACTGTGCGGTACATCGACAGGGACCGCTCGGTACATCGACAGGGACCGCTTGGTAAATGGACAGGGACCGCTCGGTACATCGACAGGGACCGCTTGGTACATCGACAGGGACCGCTTGGTACATGGACAGGGACCGCTCGGTACATCGACAGGGACCGCTTGGTACATCGACAGGGACTGCTCGGTACATGAACAGGGACCGCATGGTACATAGACAGCGACCGCTCGGTACATCGACAGGGACCGCTCGGTACATTGACAGGGACCGCTCGGTACATCGACAGGGACTGTGCGGTACATCGACAGGGACTGTGCGGTACATCGACAGGGACTGTGTGGTACATCGACCGGGACCGCTCGGTACATGGACAGGGACCGCTTGGTACATCGACAGGGACCGCTTGGTACATCGACAGGGACCGCTCGGTACATGAACAGGGACCGCTTGGTACATGGACAGGGACCGCTCGGTACATCGACAGGGACCGCTTGGTACATCGACAGGGACTGCTCGGTACATCAACAGGGACTGTGCGGAACATCGACAGGGACCACTTGGTACATCGACAGGGACCGCTCGGTACATGGACAGGGACCGCTCGGTACATGGACAGGGACCGCTCGGTACATGGACAGGGACCGCTCGGTACATCGACAGGGACCGCTTGGTACATCGACAGGGACCGCTCGGTACATGGACAGGGACCGCTCGGTAAATGGACAGGGACCGCTCGCTACATGGACAGGGACCGCTCGGTACATCGACAGGGACCGCTCGGTAAATCAACAGGGACTGTGCAGTACATCGACAAGGACTGTGTGGTACATCGACAGGGACTGTGCGGTACATCGACAGGGACCGCTCGGTACATCGACAGGGACCGCTCGGTACATCGACAGGGACCGCTCGGTACATCGACAGGGACCACTCGGTACATCGACAGGGACCGCTCAGTACATGGACAGGGACCGTTTGGTACATGGGCAGGGACCGCTCGGTACATCGACAGGGACCGCTTGGTACCTCGACAGGGACAGCTCGGTACATGGACAGGGACTGCTTGGTACATCGACAGGGATCGATCGGTACATCGACAGGGACCGCTTGGTACATCGACAGGGACCGCTTGGTACATCGACAGGGATCGCTCGGTACATCGACAGGGACCGCTTGGTACATCGACAGGGACCACTTGGTACATCGACAGGGACCGCTCGGTACCTGGACAGGGACCGCTCAGTACATGGACAGGGACTGTGTGGTACATCGACAGGGACCGCTCGGTACATGGACAGGGACCGCTCGGTACATCGACAGGGACCGCTCGGTACATCGACAGGGACCGTTTGGTACATGGGCAGGGACCGCTCGGTACATCGACAGGGACCGCTTGGTTCCTCGACAGGGACAGCTCGGTACATGGACAGGGACTGCTTGGTACATCGACAGGGACCGCTCGGTACATGGACAGGGACCGCTCGGTACATGGACAGGGACCGCTTGGTACATCGACAGGGACCGCTCGGTACATTGACAGGGACTATGCGGTACACCGACAGGGACCGCTCGGTACATCGACAGGGACCGCTCGGTACATCGACAGGGACCGCTTGGAACATCGACAGGGACCGCTCGGTACATGGACAGGGACCGCTCGGTACATCGACAGGGACCTCTCGGTACATCGACAGGGACCGCTCGGTACATGGACAGGGACCGCTTGGTACATCGACAGGGACCGCTCGGTACATCGACAGGGACCGCTTGGTACATGGACAGGGACTGTGCGTTACATCGACAGGGACCGCTCGGTACATCGACAGGGACTGTGCGTTACATCGACAAGGACTGTGTGGTACATCGACAGGGACTGTGCGGTACATCGACAAGGAATGCTCGGTACATCGACAGGGACCGCTCGGTACATGGACAGAGACCGCTTGGTACATCGACAGGGACCGCTTGGTACATGGATAGGGACCGCTCGGTACATCGACAGGGATTGTGCGGTACATCGACAGGGACTGTGCGTTACATCGACAGGGACCGCTCGGTACATCGACAGGGACTGTGCGGTACATCGACAAGGACTGTGCGGTACATCGACAGGGACTGCTCGGTACATCGACAGGGACCACTCGGTACATCGACAGGGACCACTCGGTACATCGACAGGGACTGTGTGGTACATCGACAGGGACCGCTCGGTACATGGACAGGGACCGCTTGGTACATCGACAGGGACCGCTCGGTACATCGACAGGGACCGCATGGTACATCGACAGGGACCGCGTGGTACTTCGACAGGGATTGTGCAGTACATCGACAGGGACTGTGCGGTACATCGACAGGGACCGCTCGGTACATCAACAGGGACTGTGCGTTACATCGACAGGGACTGTGCGGTACATCGACAAGGACTGCTCGGTACATCGACAGGGACCGCTTGGTACATGGACAGGGACCGCTCAGTACATCAACAGAGACTGAGCGGTACATCGACAGGGACTGTGCGTTACATCGACAGGGACCGCTCGGAACATCGACAGGGACTGTGCGGTACATCGACAAGGACTGTGCGGTACATCGACAGGGACCGCTCGGTACATCGACAGGGACCTCTCGGTACATCGACAGGGACCACTCGGTACATCGACAGGGACTGTGTGGTACATCGACAGGGACCACTCGGTACATGGACAGGGACCGTTTGGTACATCGACAGGGACCGCTCGGTACATCGACAGGGATTGTGCGGTACATCGACAGGGACTGTGCGTTACATCGACAGGGACCGCTCGGTACATCGACAGGGACTGTGCGGTACATCGACAAGGACTGTGCGGTACATCGACAGGGACTGCTCGGTACATCGACAGGGACCACTCGGTACATCGACAGGGACTGTGTGGTACATCGACAGGGACTGTGTGGTACATCGACAGGGACCGCTCGGTACATGGACAGGGACCGCTTGGTACATCGACAGGGACCGCTCGGTACATCGACAGGGACCGCTTGGTACATCGACAGGGACCGCGTGGTACTTCGACAGGGATTGTGCGGTACATCGACAGGGACTGTGCGGTACATCGACAGGGACCGCTCGGTACATCAACAGGGACTGTGCGGTACATCGACAAGGATTGTGTGGTACATCGACAGGGACTGTGCGGTACATCGACAAGGACTGCTCGGTACATCGACAGGGACCGCTTGGTAAATGGACAGGGACCGCTCGGTACATCGACAGGGACCGCTCGGTACATCGACAGGGACCGCATGGTACATCGACAGGGACCGCGTGGTACTTCGACAGGGATTGTGCAGTACATCGACAGGGACTGTGCGGTACATCGACAGGGACCGCTCGGTACATCAACAGGGACTGTGCGTTACATCGACAGGGACTGTGCGGTACATCGACAAGGACTGCTCGGTACATCGACAGGGACCGCTTGGTACATGGACAGGGACCGCTCAGTACATCAACAGAGACTGAGCGGTACATCGACAGGGACTGTGCGTTACATCGACAGGGACCGCTCGGAACATCGACAGGGACTGTGCGGTACATCGACAAGGACTGTGCGGTACATCGACAGGGACCGCTCGGTACATCGACAGGGACCACTCGGTACATCGACAGGGACCACTCGGTACATCGACAGGGACTGTGTGGTACATCGACAGGGACCGCTCGGTACATGGACAGGGACCGTTTGGTACATCGACAGGGACCGCTCGGTACATCGACAGGGATTGTGCGGTACATCGACAGGGACTGTGCGTTACATCGACAGGGACCGCTCGGTACATCGACAGGGACTGTGCGGTACATCGACAAGGACTGTGCGGTACATCGACAGGGACTGCTCGGTACATCGACAGGGACCACTCGGTACATCGACAGGGACTGTGTGGTACATCGACAGGGACTGTGTGGTACATCGACAGGGACCGCTCGGTACATGGACAGGGACCGCTTGGTACATCGACAGGGACCGCTCGGTACATCGACAGGGACCGCTTGGTACATCGACAGGGACCGCGTGGTACTTCGACAGGGATTGTGCGGTACATCGACAGGGACTGTGCGGTACATCGACAGGGACCGCTCGGTACATCAACAGGGACTGTGCGGTACATCGACAAGGATTGTGTGGTACATCGACAGGGACTGTGCGGTACATCGACAAGGACTGCTCGGTACATCGACAGGGACCGCTTGGTAAATGGACAGGGACCGCTCGGTACATCGACAGGGACCGCTTGGTACATCGACAGGGACCGCTTGGTACATGGACAGGGACCGCTCGGTACATCGACAGGGACCGCTTGGTACATCGACAGGGACCGCTCGGTACATGAACAGGGACCGCATGGTATATGGACAGCGACTGCTCGGTACATCGACAGGGACCGCTTGGTACATCGACAGGGACCGCTCGGTACATCGACAGGGACTGTGCGGTACATCGACAGGGACTGTGCGGTACATCGACAGGGACTGTGTGGTACATCGACCGGGACCGCTCGGTACATGGACAGGGACCGCTTGGTACATCGACAGGGACCGCTCGGTACATTGACAGGGACTATGCGGTACACCGACAGGGTCCGCTCGGTACATCGACAGGGACCGCTCGGTACATCGACAGGGACCGCTTGGAACATCGACAGGGACCGCTCGGTACATGGACAGGGACCGCTCGGTACATCGACAGGGACCTCTCGGTACATCGACAGGGACCGCTCGGTACATGGACAGGGACCGCTTGGTACATCGACAGGGACCGCTCGGTACATCGACAGGGACCGCTTGGTACATGGACAGGGACTGTGCGTTACATCGACAGGGACCGCTCGGTACATCGACAGGGACTGTGCGTTACATCGACAAGGACTGTGTGGTACATCGACAGGGACTGTGCGGTACATCGACAAGGAATGCTCGGTACATCGACAGGGACCGCTCGGTACATGGACAGAGACCGCTTGGTACATCGACAGGGACCGCTCGGTACATCGACAGGGTCCGCTTGGTACATCGACAGGGATTGTGCGGTACATCGACAGGGACTGTGCGTTACATCGACAGGGACCGCTCGGTACATCGACAGGGACTGTGCGGTACATCGACAAGGACTGTGCGGAACATCGACAGGGACTGCTCGGTACATCGACAGGGACCACTCGGTACATCGACAGGGACCACTCGGTACATCGACAGGGACTGTGTGGTACATCGACAGGGACCGCTCGGTACATGGACAGGGACCGCTTGGTACATCGACAGGGACCGCTCGGTACATCGACAGGGACCGCATGGTACATCGACAGGGACCGCGTGGTACTTCGACAGGGATTGTGCAGTACATCGACAGGGACTGTGCGGTACATCGACAGGGACCGCTCGGTACATCAACAGGGACTGTGCGTTACATCGACAGGGACTGTGCGGTACATCGACAAGGACTGCTCGGTACATCGACAGGGACCGCTTGGTACATGGACAGGGACCGCTCAGTACATCAACAGAGACTGAGCGGTACATCGACAGGGACTGTGCGTTACATCGACAGGGACCGCTCGGAACATCGACAGGGACTGTGCGGTACATCGACAAGGACTGTGCGGTACATCGACAGGGACCGCTCGGTACATCGACAGGGACCACTCGGTACATCGACAGGGACCACTCGGTACATCGACAGGGACTGTGTGGTACATCGACAGGGACCACTCGGTACATGGACAGGGACCGCTTGGTACATCGACAGGGACCGCTCGGTACATCGACAGGGACCGCTTGGTACATCGACAGGGACCGCGTGGTACTTCGACAGGGATTGTGCGGTACATCGACAGGGACTGTGCGGTACATCGACAGGGACCGCTCGGTACATCAACAGGGACTGTGCGGTACATCGACAAAGACTGTGTGGTACATCGACAGGGACTGTGCGGTACATCGACAAGGACTGCTCGGTACATGGACAGGGACCACTTGGTACATCGACAGGGACCGCTTGGTACATCGACAGGGATTGTGCGGTACATCGACAGGGACTGTGCGTTACATCGACAGGGACCGCTCGGTACATCGACAGGGACTGTGCGGTACATCGACAAGGACTGTGCGGTACATCGACAGGGACTGCTCGGTACATCGACAGGGACCACTCGGTACATCGACAGGGACTGTGTGGTACATCGACAGGGACTGTGTGGTACATCGACAGGGACCGCTCGGTACATGGACAGGGACCGCTTGGTACATCGACAGGGACCGCTCGGTACATCGACAGGGACCGCTTGGTACATCGACAGGGACCGCGTGGTACTTCGACAGGGATTGTGCGGTACATCGACAGGGACTGTGCGGTACATCGACAGGGACCGCTCGGTACATCAACAGGGACTGTGCGGTACATCGACAAGGATTGTGTGGTACATCGACAGGGACTGTGCGGTACATCGACAAGGACTGCTCGGTACATCGACAGGGACCGCTTGGTAAATGGACAGGGACCGCTCGGTACATCGACAGGGACCGCTTGGTACATCGACAGGGACCGCTTGGTACATGGACAGGGACCGCTCGGTACATCGACAGGGACCGCTTGGTACATCGACAGGGACCGCTCGGTACATGAACAGGGACCGCATGGTATATGGACAGCGACCGCTCGGTACATCGACAGGGACCGCTTGGTACATCGACAGGGACCGCTCGGTACATCGACAGGGACTGTGCGGTACATCGACAGGGACTGTGCGGTACATCGACAGGGACTGTGTGGTACATCGACCGGGACCGCTCGGTACATGGACAGGGACCGCTTGGTACATCGACAGGGACCGCTTGGTACATCGACAGGGACCGCTCGGTACATGAACAGGGACCGCTTGGTACATGGACAGGGACCGCTCGGTACATCGACAGGGACCGCTTGGTACATCGACAGGGACTGCTCGGTACATCAACAGGGTCTGTGCGGAACATCGACAGGGACCACTTGGTACATCGACAGGGACCGCTCGGTACATGGACAGGGACCGCTCGGTACATGGGCAGGGACCGCTCGGTACATCGACAGGGACCGCTTGGTACCTCGACAGGGACAGCTCGGTACATCGACAGGGACCGCTCGGTACATCGACAGGGACCGCTCGGTACATCGACAGAGACTGTGCGGTACATCGACAAGGACTGCTCGGTACGTCGACAGGGACCGCTCGGTACATCGACAGGGAACGCTCGGTACATCGACAGTGACCACTCGGTACATCGACAGGGACTGTGTGGTACATCGACAGGGACCGCTCGGTACATGGACAGGGACAGCTCGGTACATCGACAGGGACCGCTCGGTACATCGACAGGGACCGTTTGGTACATGGGCAGGGACCGCTCGGTACATCGACAGGGATAGCTTGGTATCTCGACAGGGACAGCTCGGTACATGGACAGGGACTGCTTGGTACATCGACAGGGATCGATCGGTACATCGACAGGGACCGCTTCGTACATCGACAGGGACCGCTTGGTACATCGACAGGGATCGCTCGGTACATCGACAGGGACCGCTTGGTACATCGACAGGGACCGCTTGGTACATGGACAGGGACCGCTCAGTACATCGACAGGGACCACTTGGTACATCGACAGGGACCGCTCGGTACATGGACAGGGACCGCTCGGTACATGGACAGGGACCGCTCAGTACATGGACAGGGACTGTGTGGTACATCGACAGGGACTGCTCGGTACATGGACAGGGACCGCTCGGTACATCGACAGGGACCGCTCGGTACATCGACAGGGACCGTTTGGTACATGGGCAGGGACCGCTCGGTACATCGACAGGGACCGCTTGGTACCTCGACAGGGACAGCTCGGTACATGGACAGGGACTGCTTGGTACACCGACAGGGAACGCTCGGTACATGGACATGGACTGCTTGGTACATCGACAGGGACCGCTCGGTACATGGACAGGGACCGCTCGGTACATGGACAGGGACCGCTCGGTACATCGACAGGGACTGCTTGGTACATCGACAGGGACCGCTCGGTACATCGACAGGGACTGTGCGGTACATCGACAGGGACTGTGCGGTACATCGACAGGGACTGTGCGTTACATCGACAGGGACCGCTCGGTACATAGACAGGGACTGTGCGGTACATCGACAAGGACTGTGCGGTACATCGACAGGGACTGGTCGGTACATCGACAGGGACCACTCGGTACATCAACAGGGACTGTGTGGTACATCGACAGGGACTGTGTGGTACATCGACAGGGACCGCTCGGTACATCGACAGGGACGGCTTGGTACATCGACAGGGACCGCTTGGTACTTCGACAGGGATTGTGCGGTACATCGACAGGGACTGTGTGGTACATCGACAGGGACCGATCGGTACATCAACAGGGACTGTGCGGTACATCGACAAGGACTGTGTGGTACAACGACAGGGACTGTGCGGTACATCGACAGGGACTGTGCGGTACATCGACAAGGACTGCTCGGTACATCGACAGGGACCGCTTGGTACATGGACAGGGACCGCTCGGTACATCGACAGGGACCTTTTGGTACAGCGACAGGGACCGCTCGGTACATCGACAGGGACCGCTCGGTACATCGACAGGGACCGCTTGGTACATCGACAGGGACCGCTTGGTACATCGACAGGGACCGCTCGGTACATCGACAGGGACCGCTTGGTACATCGACAGGGACCGCTCGGTACATGGACAGGGACCGCTCGGTACATGGACAGGGACCGCTCGGTACATCGACAGGGACCGCTCGGTACATCGACAGGGACCGCTCGGTACATCGACAGGGACTGTGCGGTACATCGACAGGGACCGCTCGGTACATCGACAGGGACCGCTCGGTACATCAACAGAGACTGTGCGGTACATCGACAGGGACTGCTCGGTACATCGACAGGGACCGCTCGGTACATCGACAGGGACCAGTCGGTACATCGACAGGGACTGTGTGGTACATTCTGGACAGGGACCGCTGGTTCATCGACAGGGACCACTTGGTACTTGGGCAGGGACACCGCTCAGTACATCGACAGGTCCGCTTGGTACCGCGACAGGGGGACAGCTCGGTACATCGACAGGGACCGCTCGGTATCAATCGACAGGGACGCTCGGTACAGCGACAGAGGACTGTGCTGTTACATCGACAGTGGGATCTGCTCGGTAAGTCGACAGGGACCGCTCGGTACATCGACAGGGACCGCTCGTACATCGACAGGGACCACTCGGTTACATCGACAGGGGACTGTGTGGTACATCGGACAGGACCGCTCGGTACATGGGACAGGGACAGCTCTGTACATCGTCAGGACCGCTCGGTACTTCGACAGGGACGTTTGGTACATGGGCAGGGACCGCTCGGTACATACGAAGGACAGCTTGGTATCCGACAGGGACGCTCGGTAATGGACAGGGATGCTTGGTACATCGAAAGGGATCGTTCGGTACATCGACAGGGACCGCTTGGTACATCGACAGGGACCGCTCGGTACATCGACAGG